>NC_141693.1:1928407984-1929645484 GCF_964263255.1 Lissotriton vulgaris
GCAGTCTACTAAATGCACCCATCACCATGGGAGAAAGCTCTCATGACGAGGGTAGCATTTTTTTGTATTTTCGGAAAGAAAGTTCTAATTTGGGATTTCCTTTTTGAAATTAAATAAAAACTGTTTAATGGGCTTCTCCATCATATCGACAGAGCCATGCACCAAACTTCAGTAAGCATTGACCGGAACCGCCGTGACGGCGGCTATTGCCTATGCTTTAGAATTGACTGCCAGCTTGGCGATCACTTTTAAATTTGGAGGGCAGAGTAGTCTAGGCATGGCGGACGTTAAGGCCCCTGCCATGCCAATTAAGATTACTCTACCCATAATAGGACTCGATTTATAATTTGCCAGATTGAGTAATCGCCTATGTTTGTCGAACGACTTAATGTCCGACAGGCGATGCTACTCCACCTGTCAAATTTGGAAATTACCGCCCAGATGACGTTCATTTCTAAAACATTGTCAGGCACTGTCTTCATTGCAGTTCCTGTCAATTCTTTTTGAAGTTTGATGCACTGCTCCGTCAATATGACCAAGCCATCCATGAAACTGGTTTTTTTTTCTCTTTTCAAAAAGAAAATCCCAAAGCAGGATTTTCTTTTTGAAAATACAAAAGAAAATGCTCCCCTCGCCATGGGAGCTATCTCCCATGGTGATGGCAGCACTTATCAGTTTTCACCATCCATTACCGCCCATCCAGTGGTGGCTCGCATAGAGCGTGCTGCAGGGCGGAGGGGCGGGGGAGGGGTAGTGTGGGGGGTAGTAAACTCGGACATACGACGTTCCTCTGTTCCGTCGTATGTCCGAGTTTACTACCCCCCGCCCTGCCCCTCCCCCGCCCCGCCCCACTTCCCGGCAGCACGCCCTATGCGAGCCGCCACCACGCCCATTGCTTTTGTGGCGCTGACAGACAGTGAACACTGATCTCTAGTTCTGCCATATAAATTAGGTCGGTGGAATTAGAGGTCTGCCTCCAACGGTTCTTACTCTGTTGGACCCTTTGAGGGGTTTAATCATGACGGAGACAGAGTAGTCTCTGCCGTGATTAAACCGAAGTTCTGCCCACATAAAAATCTGGTGTGTGGCCGACACTGCCAAGATCCCAGTCGGGTCCTAAGTCTTGAAATCTCACCTTTTGTTTCGAGTTCCTTCTCCAGGGTACCCCAGCTATACCCTCTTCTTATACTTTATATTATATTTGAGGGTCTTGCAGCAGTCTTATCAAGTTCTAGGAGAGTTTGGTTGGCATCTGTGAGATAAATTATTCTATTCTATCCTCCTCACCTCCTGTGTTCCTTATCTCCATGCTGGTGTTTGTCGGCTCATTCTAGCCTCTGCTTGGGAGGGTTCGTGCTTTTTAGGTCTCGCCTGTCGATGCGCATGCGCATCGAGCAAGCGAGACTATGGGGGCTCATCGACTCTTTATCTAACTTGCAAGGAATCGTGGCGATTCCTTGCAGTGCCCGTGACTTTTAAGGTCAATGCGCATGCGCATTAAGCTTATGCGCATGCGCATTGACCTTAAAAGTCACGGGCGCGTGCATGTCAACGATCGAATATAGCTGCTTTCTATAACAAACTGTATGATATTAGTTTGCTCTATGTTATGAACTGCAGAACACTGTACGTTTTATTAATGCGACTATGCATAGGTAACTGCTTACCGTTCACCCAGCATGTTTACCCAGTTTAGTCCTGATAGACACGTTGTATAAGATGCGTACGCCACGATTTTTTATTTAATGCATCATTCCATTCACTCACTAAACTGCAAACACCTTTTTCACTACGCTTCTTATCCTCACCCACCCGCAAACCCTCACCCTAACTCACACTCAGCCTCACTCAGCCTCACTCACCTTCACCCTCACTCACACTCACTCACCCTCACTCTCACTCAGCCTCAACCCCTCACTCACCCTCAACCCCTCACTCACCCTCATTCACCCTCACACACCCTCACCCTCACTCACCCTCAACTCCTCATCCTCACACAGTGCAATAGGTCTCAGAGCATTTGAGTTAGAGCTTTTAGAATTGTTTATGGCTTTTTTCTTTAGCATTGGCTACAGGGAACAAAAATGCTAAAGATTTACAAAAAAAACCCATAAACAATTCTAAATGCACTAACTCTAATGCTGCGAGACCTATTGCATTTCTAATGCTTGTTGAAGTTGTCCCTTGTTTCTCAGTTGGGATGGAGGTCTGCCCCGCACTGTTTTGTGCCTCATTAGCATGTTGAAGAAGGCCCCTGTTGCTGCATGAAGCAATTTGATGTATTTAGGCAGAGGTGGTAAGAGTGTTATGGTTTACTTTGGTTTCCACGCAGTGTACTCTGTATTCCCCTACAATCACCTCACAGCATTTTCGGGGCAGCTGTGTATAACATAGTGCAGGAGTCAAGCTTAGCTCAAGTGCTGTCTGAGCTCGTGCCATGTGTTTCACGTGGTAGGCTGCTCTTCGGGCTCTTTACCTTGATCTGTGCCCTGCTGGCTGAAACTGAGGCTGTGGAATCCGTAGACGCCCAGGGTAAGTACCCCTGGGATCTCTGATATGAGTCGATAGCTCTGCTAGCTTAAAGCAGAGCCTGTAGCATCTCTGTACCGCCACTGCTGCCATGGTGACTGAAACTGAGCCGGTAGAATCTGTGCAAGCCTAGGGTTAGCATTCCTAGGATCTCTGATGTGAGTCGATAGCTGAGCTATTTTTAAACAGAGCCTGTAAGTTCTCTATACCTTCAGTGGTGCCATGTTAACTGAAAATGAGCCTGTAGAATCAGTGGAAGCTTAGGGTTAGCACCCCTAGGATTTATGTTGTGAGTTGATAGTTGTGCTATCTTAAAGTAGGGCCTATAAGATCTCGGTACCATGAGAGGTACCATGCTGGCTGAAACAGAGCCTGTAGAATACGTGGAGCTCTCCTAAGATCTCTGAAATGTAGCGCTTCTAGGATCTCTGATGTGAGTCAATAGCTATGTTCTCTGCAACCAATGCCTGTAAGATCTCTGAGCCGCCAGTGATGCCATGATGGCTGAAACTGAGCCTGTAGAATCCATGGAAGCCCAGGGTTAGGATCGCTGATGTGAGTCCGTAGCTGTGTTCTCTGTAACCAGAGCCTGTAAGATCTCTGTACTGCCAGTGATGCCATGCTGGCTGAAACTTAGCCTGTAGAATCAGTGAAAGCCTAGGGATGGCATCCCTAGGATCTCTGATGTGAGTCGATAGCTGTGCTATCTTTAAGCAGAGCCTGTAAAATCTCAGTACCTTCAGCTGTGTCATTCTGGCTGAAACTGAGCCTGTGGAATCAATGGAAGCCTACGGTTAGCACCCCTAGGATCACTGATGTGAGTCGGTAGCTGTGTTCTCTGTAACCAGAGCCTGTAAGATCTCTGTTCATTCAGCTGTGCCATGCTGGCTGAAACTGAGCCGGTAGAATCTGTGCAAGCCTATGGTTAGCACCCTAGGATTTCTAATGTGTGTCGATAGCTGTGCTATCTTTAAGCAGAGCCTGTAAGTTCTCTGTACCTTGAGCGGTGCCATGCTGCCTGAAACTGAGCTTGTAGAATCTGTGCAAGCCTAGTGTTAGCGCCACTAGGATCTCTGATGTGAGTCGATATATATGCTATCTTTAAGCAGAGCATATATGATCACCATACAATGAGTGGTGTCATGCTGGCTGAAACTAAGCCTGTAGAATCCCTGGAAACCTAGAGTTAGCGACACTAGGATCGCTGATGTGAGTCGATTGCTGTGCTATCTTTAAGCTGAGCCAGTAAGATCTCAGTACCATGAGCGGTGTCATGCTGGCTGAAATTGAGCCTGTACAATCCATGGAAGCCTATGGTTAGTGCCCCTAAATTCGTTGATGTGAGTCGGTAGCTGTGTTACCTGTAACCAGAGCCTGTAAGATCTCTGTACTGCCAGTGATGCCATGCTGGCTGAAACTGAGCATGTGGAATCTGTGCAAGATTAGGGCTAGCTCTCCTAGGATCTCTGATGTTAGTCGAAAGCTGTGCTCTCTGTAACCAGAGTCTGTAAGATCTCTGTACCTTGAGCAGTGCCTTGCTGTCTAAAACTGTGCTATAGAATCTGTGCAGGCCTAGGGTTAGCGCCCCCAGGATCTCGGATGCGAGTCAATAGCTGTGCTATCTTGAACTAGAGCATTTAAGATCTCTGTATCTTTAGTGGTGTCATGCTGGCTGAAACTGAGCCTGTTGAATCCATGGAAGCCTAGGGTTAGTGTGCCTAGTATCACTGATGTGAGTCAGTAGCTGTGTTCTCTGTAACCAGAGCCTGGAAGATCTCTGTACTGCCAGCGATGCCATGGTGACTGAAACTGAGCCTGTAGAATCTGTGCTAGGATCTCTGATGTGAGTCAATAGCTGTGCTATCTTGAATTAGAGCCTGTAAGATCTCTGTACTTCCAGCCGTGTCATGCTTGCTGAAACTGAGCCTGTAGAATCCATGGAAGCCTAGGGTTAGCGTGACTAGGATCGCTGATGTGAGTCGATTGCTGTGCTATCTTTAAGCAGAGTCAGTAAGATCTTGGTACCATGAGCGGTGTCATGCTGGCTGAAACTGAGCCTGTAGAATCTGTGCAGGCCTATGGTTACCAACCCTAGGATCTCTGACGTGAGTCTATAGCTGTGCTATCTTTAACCAGAGCCTGTAAGATCTTCTCTGTACCAAGAGCAGCGCCATGCTGGCTGAAACTGAGCCTGTAGAATCCATGGAAGCCTAGGGTTAGCGCCCCTAGGATCTCTGATGTGAGTCGATAGCTGTGCCATCTTTAACAAGATCCTGTAACACCTTGGTACCATGAGAAGCGCCAAGCTGGCTGAAACTGAGCCTGTGGAATCTGTGCAAGTCTAGGGCTAACACTCTTAGGATCTCTGATGTGAGTCGAAAGCTGTGCTCTCCGTAACCAGAGTCTGTAAGATCTCTGTACCTTAAGCAGTGCCATGCTAGCTGAAACTATGCTATAGAATCTGTGTAGGCCTAGGGTTAGCGCCCCTAGGATCTCGGATGTGAGTCGATAGCTGTGCTATCTTGAACTAGAGCTTGTAAGATCTCTGTACTTTCAGCGGTGTCATGCTGGCTGAAACTGAGCCTGTCGAATCCATGGAAGTCTAGGGTTAGTGCCCCTAGGATCGCTGATGTGAGTCGATAGCTGTGCTATCTTAAAGCAGAGCTTGTAAGATCTCTGTATCTTCAGTGGTGTTAAGCTGGCTGAAACTGAGCCTGTAGAATCCATGGAAGCCTAGGGTTAGCGCCCCCAGGATCTCGGATGCGAGTCAATAGCTGTGCTATCTTGAACTAGAGCATGTAAGATCTCTGTACTTTCAGCGGTGTCATGCTGGCTGAAACTGAGCCTGTAGAATCCATGGAAGCCTAGGGTTAGTGCCCCTAGGATCGCTGATGTGAGTCGGTAGCTGTGTTCTCTGAAACCAGAGCCTGTAAGATCTCTGTACTGCCAGCGATGCCATGGTGGCTGAAACTGAGCCTGTAGAATCTGTGCTACTATCTCCGATGTGAGTCAATAGCTGTGCTATCTTGAATTAGAGCCTGTAAGATCTCTGTATCTCCAGTGGTGTCATGCTGGCTGAAACTGAGCCTGTAGAATCCATGAAAGCCTATGTTTAGTGCCCCTAGGTTCGCTGATATGAGTCGGTAGCTGTGTTCCCTGTAAGCAGAGCCTGTAAGATCTCTGCACTGCCAGCGATGCCATGGTGACTGAAACTGAGCCGGTAGAATCTGTGCAAGTCTAGGGTTAGCACTCCTAGGATCACTGATGTGAGTCGAAAGCTGTGCTAAATGTAGCCAGAGCCTATAAGATCTCTGTACCTTCAGTTGTGCCATTTTGGATGAAACTCAACCTGTAGAATCTGTGTAAGCCTGGGGTTAGCGCCCCTAGGATCGCTGATGAGAGTCGATTGCTGTGCTATCTTTAAGCAGAGCCAGTAAGAACTCGGTACCATGAGCCGTGTCATGCTGGCTGAAACTGAGCCTGTAGAATCTGTGCAGGCCTAAGGTTAGCAACCCTAGCATCTCTGACCTGAGTCTATAGCTGTGCTTTCTTTAACCAGAGCCTGTAAGATCTTCTCTGTACCAAGAGCGGTGCCATGCTGGCTGAAACTGAGCCTGTAGAATCCATGGATGCCTAGGGTTAGTGCCCCTTGGATCTCTGTTGTGAGTCGATAGCTGTGCTATCTTTAACAAGATCCTGTAACATCTTGGTACCATGAGAAGCGCCAAGCTGACTGAAACTGAGCCTGTGGAATCTGTGCAAGTCTAGGGCTAACACTCTTAGGATCTCTGATGTGAGTCGAAAGCTGTGCTCTCTGTAACCAGAGTCTGTAAGATCTCTGTACCTTGAGCAGTGCCATGCTGGCTGAAACTGTGCTTATAGAATCTGTGCAGGCCTAGGGTTAGCGCCCCAAGGATCTCGGATGTGAGTCGATAGCTGTGCTATCTTGAACTAGAGCATTTAAGATCTCTATATCTTCAGTGGTGTCATGCTGGCTGAAACTGAGCCTGTAGAATCCATGGAAGCCTAGGGTTAGCGCCCCCAGGATCTCTGATGTGAGTCTATAGCTGCGCTATCATGAACTAGAGCATGTAAGATCTCTGTACTTTCAGTGGTGTCGTGCTGGCTGAAACTGAGCCTGTAGAATCCATGGAAGCCTAGGGTTAGCGCCCCTAGGATCTCTGATGTGAGTCGATAGCTGTGCTATCTTTAACAAGATCCTGTAAGATCGCTGTACTGCCAGCGATGTGATGGTGGCTGAATCTGAGCCTGTAGAATCTGTGCTACTATCTCCGATGTGAGTCAATAGCTGTGCTATCTTGAATTAGAGCATGTAAGATCTCTGTATCTTCAGTGGTGTCATGCTGGCTGAAACTGAGCCTGTAGAATCCATGAAAGCCTATGTTTAGTGCCCCTAGGTTAGCTGATATGAGTCGGTAGCTGTGTTCCCTGTAACCAGAGCCTGTAAGATCTCTGCACTGCCAGCGATGCCATGGTGACTGAAACTGAGCCGGTAGAATCTGTGCAAGTCTAGGGTTAGCACTCCTAGGATCACTGATGTGAGTCGATAGCTGTGCTAAATGTAGCCAGAGCCTATAAGATCTCTGTACCTTCAGTTGTGCCATTTTGGATGAAACTCAACCTGTAGAATCTGTGGAAGCCTGGGGTTAGCGCCCCTTGGATCGCTGATGTGAGTCGATTGCTGTGCTATCTTTAAGCAGAGCTAGTAAGATCTCGGTACCATGAGCGGTGTCATGGTGGCTGAAACTGAGCCTGTAGAATCTGTGCAGGCCTATGGTTAGCAACCCTAGGATCTCTGACGTGAGTCTATAGCTGTGCTATCTTTAACCAGAGCCTGTAAAATCTTCTCTGTACCAAGAGCGGTGCCATGCTGGCTGAAACTGAGCCTGTAGAATCCATGGAAGCCTAGTGTTAGCGCCCCTAGGATCTCTGATGTGAGTCGATAGCTGTGCCATCTTTAACAAGATCCTGTAACACCTTGGTACCATGATAAGCGCCAAGCTGGCTAAAACTGAGCCTGTGGAATCTGTGCAAGTCTAGGGCTAACACTCTTAGGATCTCTGATGTGAGTCGAAAGCTGTGCTCTCCGTAACCAGAGTCTGTAAGATCTCTGTACCTTAAGCAGTGCCATGCTGGCTGAAACTGTGCTTATAGAATCTGTGCAGGCCTAGGGTTAGCGCCCCTAGGATCTCGGATGTGAGTCGATAGCTGTGCTATCTTGAACTAGAGCATTTAAGATCTCTGTATCTTCAGTGGTGTCATGCTGGCTGAAACTGAGCCTGTAGAATCCATGGAAGCCTAGGGTTAGCGCCCCCGGGATCTCTGATGTGAGTCTATAGCTGTGCTATCATGAACTAGAGCATGTAAGATCTCTGTACTTACAGCCGTGTCATGCTAACTGAACTGAGCCTGTTGAATCCATGGAAGCCTAGGGTTAGTGCCCCTAGGATCGCTGATGTGAGTCGGTATCTGTGCTATCTTAAAGCAGAGCTTGTAAGATCTCTGTATCTTCAGTGGTGTTAAGCTGGCTGAAACTGAGCCTGTAGAATCCATGGAAGCCTAGGTTTAGCGCCCCCAGGATCTCTGATGTGAGTCGATAGCTGTGCTATCTTGAACTAGAGCATTTAAGATCTCTGTATTTTCAGTGGTGTTAAGCTGGCTGAAACTGAGCCTGTCGAATCCATGGAAGTCTAGGGTTAGTGCCCCTAGGATCGCTGATGTGAGTCGATAGCTGTGCCATCTTAAAGCAGAGCTTGTAAGATCTCTGTATCTTCAGTGGTGTTAAGCTGGCTGAAACTGAGCCTGTAGAATCCATGGAAGCCTAGGGTTAGCGCCCCCAGGATCTCTGATGTGAGTCGATAGCTGTGCCATCTTTAACAAGATCCTGTAACACCTTGGTACCATGAGAAGCGCCAAGCTGGCTGAAACTGAGCCTGTGGAATCTGTGCAAGTCTAGGGCTAACACTCTTAGGATCTCTGATGTTAGTCGAAAGCTGTGCTCTCCGTAACTAGAGTCTGTAAGATCTCTGTACCTTAAGCAGTGCCATGCTGGCTGAAACTATGCTAAAGAATCTGTGCAGGCCTAGGGTTAGTGCCCCTAGGATCTCTGATATGAGTCGATAGCTGTGCTATCTTGAACTAGAGCATGTAAGATCTCTGTACTTTCAGCGGTGTCATGCTGGCTGAAACTGAGCCTGTCGAATCCATGGAAGTCTAGGGTTAGTGCCCCTAGGATCGCTGGTGTGAGTCGATAGCTGTGCTATCTTAAAGCAGAGCTTGTAAGATCTCTGTATCTTCAGTGGTGTTAAGCTGGCTGAAACTGAGCCTGTAGAATCCATGGAAGCCTAGGGTTAGCGCCCCCAGGATCTCGGATGCGAGTCAATAGCTGTGCTATCTTGAACTAGAGCATTTAAGATCTCTGTATCTTTAGTGGTGTCATGCTGGCTGAAACTGAGCCTGTTGAATCCATGGAAGCCTAAGGTTAGTGTGCCTAGTATCACTGATGTGAGTCAGTAGCTGTGTTCTCTGTAACCAGAGCCTGTAAGATCTCTGTACTGCCAGCGATGCCATGGTGACTGAAACTGAGCCTGTAGAATCTGTGCTAGGATCTCTGATGTGAGTCAATAGCTGTGCTATCTTGAATTTGAGACTGTAAGATCTCTGTACTTCCAGCCGTGTCATGCTTGCTGAAACTGAGCCTGTAGAATCCATGGAAGCCTAGGGTTAGCGTGACTAGGATCGCTGATGTGAGTCGATTGCTGTGCTATCTTTAAGCAGAGCCAGTAAGATCTCGGTACCATGAGCGGTGTCATGCTGGCTGAAACTGAGCCTGTAGAATCTGTGCAGGCCTATGGTTAGCAACCCTAGGATCTCTGACGTGAGTCTATAGCTGTGCTATCTTTAACCAGAGCCTGTAAGATCTTCTCTGTACCAAGAGCGGCGCCATGCTGGCTGAAACTGAGCCTGTAGAATCCATGGAAGCCTAGGGTTAGCGCCCCTAGGATCTCTGATGTGAGTCGATAGCTGTGCCATCTTTAAAAAGATCCTGTAACACCTTGGTACCATGAGAAGCGCCAAGCTGGCTGAAACTGATCCTGTGGAATCTGTGCAAGTTTAGGGCTAACACTCTTAGGATCTCTGATGTGAGTCGAAAGCTGTGCTCTCCGTAACCAGAGTCTGTAAGATCTCTGTTCCTTAAGCAGTGCCATGCTGGCTGAAACTATGCTATAGAATCTGTGCAGGCCTAGGGTTAGTGCCCCTAGGATCTCTGATATGAGTCGATAGCTGTGCTATCTTGAACTAGAGCATTTAAGATCTCTGTATCTTCAGTGGTGTTATGCTGGCTGAAACTGAGCCTGTAGAATCCATGGAAGCCTAGGGTTAGTGCCCCCAGGATCTCGGATGTGAGTCTATAGCTGTGCTATCATGAACTAGAGCCAGTAAGATCTCTGTACTTCCAGCCGTGTCATGCTAACTGAACTGAGCCTGTTGAATCCATGGAAGCCTAGGGTTAGTGCCCCTAGGATCGCTGATGTGAGTCGGTAGCTGTGTTCTCTGTAACCAGAGCCTGTAAGATCTCTGTATTGCCAGCGATGCCATGGTGGCTGAAACTGAGATTGTAGAATCTGTGCTACTTTCTCTGATGTTAGTCGAAAGCTGTGCTCTCTGTAACCAGAGTCTGTAAGATCTCTGTACCTTGAGCAGTGCCTTGCTGTCTAAAACTGTGCTATAGAATCTGTGCAGGCCTAGGGTTAGCGCCCCCAGGATCTCGGATGCGAGTCAATAGCTGTGCTATCTTGAACTAGAGCATTTAAGATCTCTGTATCTTTAGTGGTGTCATGCTGGCTGAAACTGAGCCTGTTGAATCCATGGAAGCCTAGGGTTAGTGTGCCTAGTATCACTGATGTGAGTCAGTAGCTGTGTTCTCTGTAACCAGAGCCTGGAAGATCTCTGTACTGCCAGCGATGCCATGGTGACTGAAACTGAGCCTGTAGAATCTGTGCTAGGATCTCTGATGTGAGTCAATAGCTGTGCTATCTTGAATTAGAGCCTGTAAGATCTCTGTACTTCCAGCCGTGTCATGCTTGCTGAAACTGAGCCTGTAGAATCCATGGAAGCCTAGGGTTAGCGTGACTAGGATCGCTGATGTGAGTCGATTGCTGTGCTATCTTTAAGCAGAGTCAGTAAGATCTCGGTACCATGAGCGGTGTCATGCTGGCTGAAACTGAGCCTGTAGAATCTGTGCAGGCCTATGGTTACCAACCCTAGGATCTCTGACGTGAGTCTATAGCTGTGCTATCTTTAACCAGAGCCTGTAAGATCTTCTCTGTACCAAGAGCAGCGCCATGCTGGCTGAAACTGAGCCTGTAGAATCCATGGAAGCCTTGGGTTAGCGCCCCTAGGATCTCTGATGTGAGTCGATAGCTGTGCCATCTTTAACAAGATCCTGTAACACCTTGGTACCATGAGAAGCGCCAAGCTGGCTGAAACTGAGCCTGTGGAATCTGTGCAAGTCTAGGGCTAATACTCTTAGGATCTCTGATGTGAGTCGAAAGCTGTGCTCTCCGTAACCAGAGTCTGTAAGATCTCTGTACCTTAAGCAGTGCCATGCTAGCTGAAACTATGCTATAGAATCCGTGTAGGCCTAGGGTTAGCGCCCCTAGGATCTCGGATGTGAGTCGATAGCTGTGCTATCTTGAACTAGAGCTTGTAAGATCTCTGTACTTTCAGCGGTGTCATGCTGGCTGAAACTGAGCCTGTCGAATCCATGGAAGTCTAGGGTTAGTGCCCCTAGGATCGCTGAAGTGAGTCGATAGCTGTGCTATCTTAAAGCAGAGCTTGTAAGATCTCTGTATCTTCAGTGGTGTTAAGCTGGCTGAAACTGAGCCTGTAGAATCCATGGAAGCCTAGGGTTAGCGCCCCCAGGATCTCGGATGCGAGTCAATAGCTGTGCTATCTTGAACTAGAGCATGTAAGATCTCTGTACTTTCAGCGGTGTCATGCTGGCTGAAACTGAGCCTGTAGAATCCATGGAAGCCTAGGGTTAGTGCCCCTAGGATCGCTGATGTGAGTCGGTAGCTGTGTTCTCTGAAACCAGAGCCTGTAAGATCTCTGTACTGCCAGCGATGCCATGGTGGCTGAAACTGAGCCTGTAGAATCTGTGCTACTATCTCCGATGTGAGTCAATAGCTGTGCTATCTTGAATTAGAGCCTGTAAGATCTCTGTATCTCCAGTGGTGTCATGCTGGCTGAAACTGAGCCTGTAGAATCCATGAAAGCCTATGTTTAGTGCCACTAGGTTCGCTGATAAGAGTCGGTAGCTGTGTTCCCTGTAAGCAGAGCCTGTAAGATCTCTGCACTGCCAGCGATGCCATGGTGACTGAAACTGAGCCGGTAGAATCTGTGCAAGTCTAGGGTTAGCACTCCTAGGATCACTGATGTGAGTCGAAATCTGTGCTAAATGTAGCCAGAGCCTATAAGATCTCTGTACCTTCAGTTGTGCCATTTTGGATGAAACTCAACCTGTAGAATCTGTGTAAGCCTGGGGTTAGCGCCCCTAGGATCGCTGATGAGAGTCAATTGCTGTGCTATCTTTAAGCAGAGCCAGTAAGAACTCGGTACCATGAGCCGTGTCATGCTGGCTGAAACTGAGCCTGTAGAATCTGTGCAGGCCTAAGGTTAGCAACCCTAGCATCTCTGACCTGAGTCTATAGCTGTGCTTTCTTTAACCAGAGCCTGTAAGATCTTCTCTGTACCAAGAGCGGTGCCATGCTGGCTGAAACTGAGCCTGTAGAATCCATGGATGCCTAGGGTTAGTGCCCCTTGGATCTCTGTTGTGAGTCGATAGCTGTGCTATCTTTAACATGATCCTGTAACATCTTGGTACCATGAGAAGCGCCAAGCTGACTGAAACTGAGCCTGTGGAATCTGTGCAAGTCTAGGGCTAACACTCTTAGGATCTCTGATGTGAGTCGAAAGCTGTGCTCTCTGTAACCAGAGTCTGTAAGATCTCTGTACCTTGAGCAGTGCCATGCTGGCTGAAACTGTGCTTATAGAATCTGTGCAGGCCTAGGGTTAGCGCCCCAAGGATCTCGGATTTGAGTCGATAGCTGTGCTATCTTGAACTAGAGCATGTAAGATCTCTGTACTTTCAGTGGTGTCATGCTGGCTGAAACTGAGCCTGTAGAATCCATGGTAGCCTAGGGTTAGCGCCCCTAGGATCTCTGATGTGAGTCGATAGCTGTGCTATCTTTAACAAGATCCTGTAAGATCGCTGTACTGCCAGCGATGTGATGGTGGCTGAATCTGAGCCTGTAGAATCTGTGCTACTATCTCCGATGTGAGTCAATAGCTGTGCTATCTTGAATTAGAGCATGTAAGATCTCTGTATCTTCAGTGGTGTCATGCTGGCTGAAACTGAGCCTGTAGAATCCATGAAAGCCTATGTTTAGTGCCCCTAGGTTAGCTGATATGAGTCGGTAGCTGTGTTCCCTGTAACCAGAGCCTGTAAGATCTCTGCACTGCCAGCGATGCCATGGTGACTGAAACTGAGCCGGTAGAATCTGTGCAAGTCTAGGGTTAGCACTCCTAGGATCACTGATGTGAGTCGATAGCTGTGCTAAATGTAGCCAGAGCCTATAAGATCTCTGTACCTTCAGTTGTGCCATTTTGGATGAAACTCAACCTGTAGAATCTGTGGAAGCCTGGGGTTAGCGCCCCTTGGATCGCTGATGTGAGTCGATTGCTGTGCTATCTTTAAGCAGAGCCAGTAAGATCTCGGTACCATGAGCGGTGTCATGGTGGCTGAAACTGAGCCTGTAGAATCTGTGCAGGCCTATGGTTAGCAACCCTAGGATCTCTGACGTGAGTCTATAGCTGTGCTATCTTTAACCAGAGCCTGTAAAATCTTCTCTGTACCAAGAGCGGTGCCATGCTGGCTGAAACTGAGCCTGTAGAATCCATGGAAGCCTAGTGTTAGCGCCCCTAGGATCTCTGATGTGAGTCGATAGCTGTGCCATCTTTAACAAGATCCTGTAACAGCTTGGTACCATGATAAGCGCCAAGCTGGCTGAAACTGAGCCTGTGGAATCTGTGCAAGTCTAGGGCTAACACTCTTAGGATCTCTGATGTGAGTCGAAAGCTGTGCTCTCCGTAACCAGAGTCTGTAAGATCTCTGTACCTTAAGCAGTGCCATGCTGGCTGAAACTGTGCTTATAGAATCTGTGCAGGCCTAGGGTTAGCACCCTAGGATCTCGGATGTGAGTCGATAGCTGTGCTATCTTGAACTAGAGCATTTAAGATCTCTGTATCTTCAGTGGTGTCATGCTGGCTGAAACTGAGCCTGTAGAATCCATGGAAGCCTAGGGTTAGCGCCCCCGGGATCTTTGATGTGAGTCTATAGCTGTGCTATCATGAACTAGAGCATGTAAGATCTCTGTACTTACAGCCGTGTCATGCTAACTGAACTGAGCCTGTTGAATCCATGGAAGCCTAGGGTTAGTGCCCCTAGGATCGCTGATGTGAGTCGGTAGCTGTGCTATCTTAAAGCAGAGCTTGTAAGATCTCTGTATCTTCAGTGGTGTTAAGCTGGCTGAAACTGAGCCTGTAGAATCCATGGAAGCCTAGGTTTAGCGCCCCCAGGATCTCTGATGTGAGTCGATAGCTGTGCTATCTTGAACTAGAGCATTTAAGATCTCTGTATTTTCAGTGGTGTTAAGCTGGCTGAAACTGAGCCAGTCGAATCCATGGAAGTCTAGGGTTAGTGCCCCTAGGATCGCTGATGTGAATCGATAGCTGTGCCATCTTAAAGCAGAGCTTGTAAGATCTCTGTATCTTCAGTGGTGTTAAGCTGGCTGAAACTGAGCCTGTAGAATCCATGGAAGCCTAGGGTTAGCGCCCCCAGGATCTCTGATGTGAGTCGATAGCTGTGCCATCTTTAACAAGATCCTGTAACACCTTGGTACCATGAGAAGCGCCAAGCTGGCTGAAACTGAGCCTGTGGAATCTGTGCAAGTCTAGGGCTAACACTCTTAGGATCTCTGATGTCAGTCGAAAGCTGTGCTCTCCGTAACTAGAGTCTGTAAGATCTCTGTACCTTAAGCAGTGCCATGCTGGCTGAAACTATGCTATAGAATCTGTGCAGGCCTAGGGTTAGTGCCCCTAGGATCTCTGATATGAGTCGATAGCTGTGCTATCTTGAACTAGAGCATGTAAGATCTCTGTACTTTCAGCGGTGTCATGCTGGCTGAAACTGAGCCTGTCGAATCCATGGAAGTCTAGGGTTAGTGCCCCTAGGATCGCTGGTGTGAGTCGATAGCTGTGCTATCTTAAAGCAGAGCTTGTAAGATCTCTGTATCTTCAGTGGTGTTAAGCTGGATGAAACTGAGCCTGTAGAATCCATGGAAGCCTAGGGTTAGCGCCCCCAGGATCTCGGATGCGAGTCAATAGCTGTGCTATCTTGAACTAGAGCATTTAAGATCTCTGTATCTTTAGTGGTGTCATGCTGGCTGAAACTGAGCCTGTTGAATCCATGGAAGCCTAAGGTTAGTGTGCCTAGTATCACTGATGTGAGTCAGTAGCTGTGTTCTCTGTAACCAGAGCCTGTAAGATCTCTGTACTGCCAGCGATGCCATGGTGACTGAAACTGAGCCTGTAGAATCTGTGCTAGGATCTCTGATGTGAGTCAATAGCTGTGCTATCTTGAATTTGAGACTGTAAGATCTCTGTACTTCCAGCCGTGTCATGCTTGCTGAAACTGAGCCTGTAGAATCCATGGAAGCCTAGGGTTAGCGTGACTAGGATCGCTGATGTGAGTCGATTGCTGTGCTATCTTTAAGCAGAGCCAGTAAGATCTCGGTACCATGAGCGGTGTCATGCTGGCTGAAACTGAGCCTGTAGAATCTGTGCAGGCCTATGGTTAGCAACCCTAGGATCTCTGACGTGAGTCTATAGCTGTGCTATCTTTAACCAGAGCCTGTAAGATCTTCTCTGTACCAAGAGCGGCGCCATGCTGGCTGAAACTGAGCCTGTAGAATCCATGGAAGCCTAGGGTTAGCGCCCCTAGGATCTCTGATGTGAGTCGATAGCTGTGCCATCTTTAAAAAGATCCTGTAACACCTTGGTACCATGAGAAGCGCCAAGCTGGCTGAAACTGATCCTGTGGAATCTGTGCAAGTTTAGGGCTAACACTCTTAGGATCTCTGATGTGAGTCGAAAGCTGTGCTCTCCGTAACCAGAGTCTGTAAGATCTCTGTTCCTTAAGCAGTGCCATGCTGGCTGAAACTATGCTATAGAATCTGTGCAGGCCTAGGGTTAGTGCCCCTAGGATCTCTGATATGAGTCGATAGCTGTGCTATCTTGAACTAGAGCATTTAAGATCTCTGTATCTTCAGTGGTGTTATGCTGGCTGAAACTGAGCCTGTAGAATCCATGGAAGCCTAGGGTTAGTGCCCCCAGGATCTCGGATGTGAGTCTATAGCTGTGCTATCATGAACTAGAGCCAGTAAGATCTCTGTACTTCCAGCCGTGTCATGCTAACTGAACTGAGCCTGTTGAATCCATGGAAGCCTAGGGTTAGTGCCCCTAGGATCGCTGATGTGAGTCGGTAGCTGTGTTCTCTGTAACCAGAGCCTGTAAGATCTCTGTACTGCCAGCGATGCCATGGTGGCTGAAACTGAGATTGTAGAATCTGTGCTACTTTCTCTGATGTGAGTCAATAGCTGTGCTATCTTGAATTATAGCCTGTAAGATCTCTGTATCTTCAGTGGTGTCATGCTGGCTGAAACTGAGCCTGTGGAATCCATGGAAGCCTATGTTTAGTGCCCTTAGGTTCGCTGATGTGAGTCTGTAGCTGTGTTCCCTGTAACCAGAGCCTGTAAGATCTCTGCACTGCCAGAGATGCCATGGGGACTGAAACTGAGCCGGTAGAATCTGTGCAAGTCTAGGGTTAGCACTCATAGGATCACTGATGTGAGTCGATAGCTGTGCTAAATGTATCCAGAACCTATAAGATCTCTGTACCTTCAGTGGTGCCATTTTGGATGGAACTCAACCTGTAGAATCTGTGTAAGCCTGGGGTTAGCGCCCCTAGGATCTCTGATGTGAGTCGATAGCTGTGCTATCTTTAAATAGAGCCTGTACGAATCTGTGTATCTTTCAACGTGAATGCTTCTTGAAACCTTGTGTGCTTTGTGCACCATGAGGAATAGTACTGCTTATGGGTATGCAGGTTTTTTTTCCTACAACTTTTCCAAAGGTCTGTGGAAAAAAGTGTGATGATGTTAAAAAGTTTTAATGTTTTCCCTCATTTTCGTGGATATTCTGGATTTTGTTTCAATTTATGTCTCAAAGGTAAACGTGCAGAGAAATATTTACAATATCTTTGCCTAATTAGACGGAAACGATCTTGCACTGCCAAGGAAAAACTTTGCAGAGGTGATGATGAACTTAAACAGGGATACTACTGCAAACTTCATGAATGACGAAAATCAGGAACTTTGCAAAACTGTGGCAGTGTTAAAAAACCTAAGGTCATATTTATAGCGAAGTCACGCAGTGTAGCGCAGCATTTCACCTTGCCGCGCAGCGCTGCGCGACAGCGAAAGAGCAGGAATGAGCTGGATGTAAGTCAACATTGCGCATTCCTGCCTTTACCCCAGTGCGTGCGCCCCTTTTGGCTGCCGAGGGCCAACGTAGGCAGTGCAAATGTGCTTGCGTTGTAAGGAGCATTGTTTTTGTGCAGGAAGGACACCTTCCTGCACAAAAACAGTCCCCTGAGGCGTTTTCCTCTTTCTATGTGTGCTGCAGAATGCCGCACACATAGAAACAGGGGAAAAAAATTAGGAGAAATAAACATATTTTTCCTCGTTACACCTCAACTGGGAAGGCGCAGGTTTTGTTGCATTCCCACTTCTGGTACATCTGGGAATACGCAAAAATCCATGGATGTTGCGTGGGAACAGCTGCACAACGGGAACAGCTGCACAACATCCATGGAAATGCCTCCCAGGCGCAGAGTAATACAACACAGCAATGTGCGCTGCGCTGCATTACTTGATATTCATGAAGCCAGGCCCGGACTGGCCATGGCAGGCACCAAGCAATCCCCGGCAAGGGTGGGGGCCGGTGTTGGGCCCCTGGGGCCCGGTTTTGTTTATGCAGCATAGATGCAAAATCGGCCCTGCAACAAAATCGGCCGAAAACCGGCCCCGGCAAAGAGCTCAGACCTCCCCCCCGGGGGCCAGCCGAGCACTTTGCCGGGGCCGGTTTTGGTTCCCAGTCCGGCCGTGCATGAAGCCACTCAGGGTCACGCAAGGTGGCCTTGCGTAGCTTCATAAATCTCATTTTTAATTTGTGCCGCTCTTACACAATTTTGGGTGGTACAAGAGCGATGTAAAGGGGCGCGTAAATATGCCCCCTAATGTGGTGTGAGACAATAGGGTGCAGTACGACAATATCGACTTTTAACCTCATCCGTGCGGTGCAGATTTACAGCCGGTGCTGGGCCCTAATGAAAACGGGCGTGGTCATGACGGAACGGTTCCGTCATGAGCATCGAAGGGGTTAAACATCGACCTAAGACAGTATGAACTACCAGATAGCGACATGAGGAATATTTTTAAGGTAAATAAATGTGAGAACAGTAAATCTACACTCTCCTGTATATGCGTACCTTGACGTTATTATTCAAGTCTGTATGCTGCAGTCTGCAGTGCTGCAGGTCAATAAATTATAGTATTCACTGTTTTGACATACAACTGAAATCAGGGCCTATGAGATCTGTGTTCACTGAAGAATAGCCGTCATAGATCAGGACTCACCCTATTGGAGCACAGAGGGGCATATTCATGAGCCCCTTGCGCAGCTGTGACGCCACTTTTCATGACTCAATGGCGGCGCAAACCACCAAATCATATTTATGGAACCGCATAAAGCCTGTTTGCGTGACTTTGAATGGCCTCTTAAATATGGAGGACAGTAAGGAAATCGCTCCTTTCCCTTCCTTTACTGAAATTAGGCGTTCCACGGGTGTCGCGGTGGGAGTTCCCACACAACTCCCATGGTTTTTGATGCATTCCCAGTTTTAAGAGGACTTGTAAACCTGGGAATGCGTCAAAATCTTATGCCTTCAAGGTGAGGCGTAACGAGGAGAAATATCTTTATTTCTTCTAATTTTTTACTCCTTCTTTATACAGAGGAAAACACCTCAATTGATTGTTTTTGTGCAGGAAGGTGTCCTTCCTGCACTTTAACAATCCTGATGACAACACAGGCATCCTTGCTCTATACTGCAAAGGGGCTTGCGTCGGTGTTAAGCTGCCGAAATGGCACCAGCACAGGGGGAAAGGACAGGAATGCAACGTATTGCATAAATAAGGTGCACCCCCCCCTTTCCTTGTGATGCAGCGCAGCAAGGGAGCTTACTGTGCGGCCCTGCGCCACCAATCCTATAAATATGCCCCAGAGTGTGTACTCTGAGCACAAGACATGCTTATTGCAGCAAATGCACCCTCATCTCAGGAAATGAGTTTGAAAACAGAAGGAAAGCTCTTTTATGAAGCAGGTTTACACACAGTACATCTTGAAGGGAAGTTGGGAAGTTGAGTCTGGGACAACTGAAGGAGTGCGGCCAACCATGATCTTGTCAGACGTGACTACTGATGGAAGATTTGAGAGGGAGAAGGTGGGGACGTGTCTTCCGAAAAGCACTTTGCCATTTCCTCCATAGTTCAAGCTACAGGTTTACTGCCGCGACCAACCCACCTTATTCCCACCCGTACACTTTTTATAATCTTACACCAGTATTCATGAAAGTTGACCCAATATTTTTTTGTTGCTAAATAGTGTGCATGTTGCCAAATGTCTTTAAACTCAGTAAAGGATTTGGGTATTTCCTTGTGTGTGAATAAAATGCATTCCTTACTGTCAACCATCACCAGACCCTTCTCAAAAACAGATGCTCTGAATTTCACCAGGTGCCAGGAACACTTCTTAATGTGGAATCAGAGCAAATGGAGAGCGTATGAGCCATTATCAACACAAATTGCAACAACAGAGTTGCATGTGCTGGGCAAGAATGTCCCCCCGCCATCAGATGTCAAGTATTATAGGTATACCTACAAAAGGCTGACCTAGCTAGAGAGCAATGGAAAACTAAGTATATCTGGGAGCTCAGGGGATGTGATCAAGAGCTTAGCTTGGTCAGTAAGATTGGGGGTGGGGCAGCGACGGCCCGTGGAGGGAGTTACGGTGGGGCAGGAGGGCGGGGAGGGGGAGGGGCAGGGCGGAGGTTGCTAAAAACCGGCATATGGATAATTGCAGGTAAGTAAACAATTTAATTAATAAAACGAATTTCGTAGCTCGCACTGCATTGCATTTTGCGATGCAAGGCACACTACGAAATTCGTTTTATTAATTAAATTGTTTACTTACCTGCAATTATCCATATGCCGGTTTTTAGCAACCTCCACCCTGCCCCTCCCCCTCCCCACCCTCCTGCCCCACCGTAACTCCCTCCACGAGCCGTCGCTGGGGTGGGGGTGAGCTTTAGATTTTCCAACAATCACAGGGGTTAAAATCCAAAATAACCCTTTCTAGACTCTTCCGTCTTCTATCCCTCCTTGGATCACCCAAAACTTCATTTTAGTACTATGATATCCCTAATCAATTTCTAGAAATTCTTCCCCCCTCCATCTCTCCTTATACTCATCCCAAACCTCCTTTTACTACTACAATCTCCCAACAAACACTTTCTAGACTCTTCCCTCTTCTACCGCCCATTATCCTTTTCAATCCAACTAACAGGCATACATGCCCACCACTCAAATTAACTCAAATTTCACTGTGCTAATCTACCACTCATCCTTTTTTGGTTCCGGAGTAGCGTTCTCCTCTCCAATAAGCGTTCTGATGCCTCATCGGGGTAGTGAGCACCATATAAATAACATTATACGAGAAGCAGGGCTGGAGGGGGGCCTTAAGTAGAAGTAGGAAGGGAGAGGAGTGCGGATTGTGAGGGGTACTTATAACTCAATATTTTATAAACTAACCATTTTTAAGACCTTTAAAACAGAGTAACGAGTGTATGTGTTTTTGTTTGCATGTGTATGTAAAAATCCCAAGTGAAATCCAACATACACCTCCCGGTACCCGACTAAAATCACCTGTACCTAACTATTTACTACAAAAAACATTTATTAGGGGGGTGTAACACCGCAGACAACCCCTGAATCTACACACCAGCATTTGCAAGCCCATCAACAGGTCACCCTTTTCTGCCTAAGCCTCCACATAAACATCAGGGACCCTGAAACTGAAAATACAACAGACTGTCTTGGGTCACTTGTTAAGGTTCTAAACGCTGCTTTGAAATCCCTAAATCTCATGTTGCAACCTACCGGAAGGTTTCACTTTCTTCTGTACCCATGGTAAATCAAACAGAAGAATACAACATGTTCAATGATTTCAATACCTGAAAACAAAAGGTAACAGACCCATCTGACTCCTTAGGTGTGCACGGGTGGAAAATCCGTTCCGCTCGCGGATTTTGCGGATTTTCGGTAAATTCGCAATCCGCGAACTCTCGCGAATTTACCGAAAATTCGCAAATTGGCACGCAGCGGATTTTTTTGCTTGGTGATACAATATTGCAGCGTGCGGCGTTCACTTACCGTCATTCAGCGTTTGCCGAGTTGTTTTTCTCGATATTTTGCGAGTGCTGCGCCATTTTGGATCTTGCTGCGGGATCCCGCGGGAGTTTGGCGATGCATCGCGAGAGTTCGCAATTGCGAAAATGTTGATGCGGCGGGCAGCAACAATCTCGCACTCGCAAAATTACAAAATTTGCAATTCTGCACAAGAAATCCACCAGCAAGCAGCATAAACCTTCTGAAAATGATGATTTTTATCAGAATAACTCCTCAGGTTGACATTTGCCTGCACTTTTTTGGATTTGAGGCCTTTTTGACTTTCTTTGGATCACTTATGGATTAGAAATCAACTTTCACAAGTAAGTTTGTGTTAGACCCGGGACCCTGGCCGGCCAAGACTCGCGTCGAGGTCAGTCAGGGATCGCCTGCTCTAAGTGTCAGGGCAAGGGAGTCACACACCAAGGCAACCCCTACTCGCCCTCTAGGTAACGTGGCGCGAGCAGTCAAGGCTAAACTTGGAGGCGATGTAAGTTAAGTATTTGCGCACGCACCCCAGCAACCACACCCAAGGCCCACCACAAAGAAACACTCCACACAAGGTTATGTAAAAATAGCCTTTGTATTATAAAAATATACATCAGATAAAACACACATCTTATTACACGGTGCCAACAGGCACGGGCGGAATTTACAAGGGATATTTGTACAGGACAGGGCCACTTGGACCACTGTCAAGGGTATCAGCACTTTTAGAAATAATTACTGTAGCACAAAAATATAACAGTAGAGCATACAACCAGTAATCACTGGTAACAGGACCTCTCTAGCACCACCTGTACTAGGGAGAAAACAACCACCTACATGTCACAATACCTATAGGGGTGCAAGGATAAAACACATGATGTATCAACATTCAGAGGTGTAAAGGCACATGACGCATTAGCAATACATTCAGCGGTGCAGAATCAATAACCATTACCCCATACTCACAAGTCACCACCTGCGACTGTCCCGGTGTCCCAATGTCAGGGCCTAAACGTGGCAGTTGTCCACTAAGTGCTGGACAACTGGAGCAGGTAAAGTTAACACAAAGTTGGAGCCTCTCTGGGCTCAAGGAACCACCACTGTGGCACTGGTGAGCCTCTCTCAGGCTCTTAAACAAGAAAGGGTGCTGCTGAGCCTCTCAGGGCTCCAGCAACACAAGGTGCAGCCTCGCTGGGCTGTGGGGTCCCTCTCTCTGGGGACCCAAGGCAAAGACAAGGCACTTGCGAGCCTCTCTGGCTCTCTAAAGGGGCGCCCTGAGCCTCTCTCAGGCTCTAGGCACAAGTGCGGCGCTTCTCTTTGGGGGAGTCCCCCCTCTGGGGACTCGCAGGGAAGGTGGGGCGCTCAGAGCCTCTCAGGGCTCGTGAAATAATTGCCCCCGATGAGCCTCTCGGGCTCCAACAACAAAATGCTGCCTCTGAGCCTCTCTGGGCTCCCAACGCGCGAGCGCGAGGTCGCGCTACAGAGAGGGGGCGGGGCGGACACCGGCAATGTGTCCCGACGCTCCCCCCCTCCTCTGCAGGCACCTGCACTCACCGGCTGGTCTTTCACGGAGGCGGGTCTCTCCCGCTGGTCCCGGGGCTCTCCTTCCCTCTCGGGGAGCCTCGGCAGGCTCTCTCTCGGCTCGGCGAGGGAGGCGGGACTTCCGGTCGGCCTTTCCGGGGCCGCTCTCTGATTGGCCGGCCGTCTGGAACACTTCCGGGTCGTCGCGGGCAGCGCGGCGGCCCGTTTTAGGCAGGCAGGCGGCTTCCCAGGATCCGAGGAGTGGGCTCCCTCGTGAATCCAATAAATCGGCACTTGGGCAAAACAATACGGCAATGAGCGGGGTGGCACCCGCGCCGTCCAATCACCACACGGGGCGATCGGAGGCCGGGTGGGCACCGGCCTCTGCAGACCACAGCGCTCCCAAGCGCTGCAGGCACAAATAAGCGCTCGTAAGCGCTAAACAGCAGCAAAAAGCGCTCCCAGGCGCTGGGGGTAAAATCCAGCGTTTCCAAGCGCTAGGCAGGCGATCTCAGCGCTCCTAGCGCTGAAGGGCAGAGAGCAGCGCTCCCAGGCTGCAAGCAACAAAGTCCTCAGTGCTCCCCAGCACTGGAGGACAGGACAGGGCTCCAGCAGGGCTGGAGGCAGGCAGGGGGGCAAGGCTGGGCCAGAGCCAGCACACTGGGTCTCCAGGCAGGGAGACTCCCCAAGTGGCGGTCCTTCTGGCCCCAGCAGCGGCACAAGCCCCCTCTGGCAGGATTCCAAAAGAAGAACATTTTCCAAGGGGACACAGCCCCTTCTTATACTGTAAATTCCTTTGTTACAATGTGCAGGGTGGGGGGAAAACCAGTCGCAGCTGGTTCTGGAGCACTCTTGATGGCCCAACCACCCATTCCTTTCACTGGGGAGGCTAGGGTCATTAGACACACCACAGGGGGGCGGAGCCAGCATTGTGTGGGGAAAACCCAGCCCATCCAGGACCCAGGTACACTCCTCCCACACATCACTCATGCTAATCTCCCACTCACCACCGGGCAGACCCATCCAGACTTCCTGGAGCCTGGCATGCCAGCCAGCTCCAGCCAATCACGCTCCAGCGCCCTCACTGTACACATATCTTAATGTCCAGAAGTAGCACTTCCCAACTAGACACATACATGCCGCAGACACCATCTTGCAGCATTCGCTCTCACGAGTTCAGGCATACCAAACTCGAGCCTGCACTCCCCACGCATCAGGAACTACCAGGGACACACACATTCCCCATGCATTCCTATGGGAGGGCAGGCCAGCCATACTTCACGCACGCACTTTCACTCTGGGACCCAGGGGAAAGTGCGCAGAGACCCAAAAATCACTGACACAGGGTCACAAATAAGGCAAAAAGTCTAGGGGTGAACCTGCCCTGCGGGCCAAGTCCAACACAACCCCCTTCCAGCCAAAACGCAGGGGAGAACAATCACCACCGTGATGGACTTCCCTGCTTGGGGCGATAGAACACGGACGCAGGCCCGCCACTGCCGGGGCACTCTCCTGTTCTACGCCACGGTGAACCCCTAGGGTTCCTTCTAAAGCTCCTGTAAGGACCAACTGGGCTACCCCACTGGTACTCCTCAGTTGTCCGCGGCCAGGACCCGGCCCTGGGCCACCCAGGTGCTACCGGTCCTTGCCAATTCGCAGAGCGGGGGGTTGTAACCCCTGGCACATAGTACCCATTCTCCACTCTCCCTGTCTGCAAGACAGGACTAGACTGCCACTGGTTCACCAGCCTTTGGTCTACAACCTCAGGCGGACCAGGAGTCTCAGGGAAGGCTCTCCTCCCCTTACCTCGTCTTCCAGGGTTCCTCCTCCTCCTACGAGGGGTACCCTTACAACGCCACTCCAACCCAGGGTTTAACCCCTCAGGTTGCGCCGGGGTCAGAGGTGGGCTTTCCCACCCTCTGCACCCCCTTCCAGAGGTCTGCCCTCTCCCAACTGGAGAAGTTCCCCTGGAAGAACCGGTCAGGACACTGCTTACAGTCGTCCTACCCTTCAGGTCAGGCCGAACCTGCACCTGGCCTCTCAACCTCCGGTCTAAAACCGTTAGTGGAATAATTGCCTGGCACTCCAGGACTTCTGAGGACTCACACGCAATCCCCCTGAGGCTGACACATGACCCATGTGTCGTGTGACGGTCTGTCTGGCGCAGATCTCCCGCCTCCTGTCCACCTGACAGTGCGCAAAGATCCCCCAGACCAGAAGTGGCGCCACCCGGGTCCACCCAAGACCTAGCCCAACTGGCTAGTCTCTGGTCCACTGGTGCATCCACTGGGAAACTCGTCCCCCAATCACTCCTCGCTTCGGACTTCTGTGCCCTCCCAACTGGAGCGACACTGCCGGACACTGGAACCCCTGGAGTTCTGGTTACAGACACTCCCGGTTCCCTAGACACTAGGAGATCCTCCTCAAGTGTACTAACAGGACAGCCTAGGTCCCTAACCTGGTGTTCCCTCAAGAAACCACCCAAGTTCTGAGACAGGGCTTCGGGCCTCTGGGTGCTCTCAGCCACCCCCTGACTCCTGCTCCACTGAGCCAGGCAGTCAGCCCCTTCACCCTTCTCACTATACTGGGACCTAGCTGGGCTACACTGAGCCTCTTCCACCACGCTGGGCTGGAAGCTCCCTGTACCACTGCTGTCGGATTCACTCTCTAATGACTGTACAGAACCTCTGGCCCTCTCCCAGCGGTCTGCTTCCAGTGCAAGCTCCCATGGTTCAGACAATCCACACCCCATCAGGTGTTGCCGCAACCCTGGGGAACAACAACTGAGCAACTGCTCTCTGAGAAACATATCGAACAATATGTCCCAATCACATTTCGTGGGCTCCTGTACCCAATCACACAGGGCTTCACAACAGTCCTCCTCAAATTCCTCCCACGACTGGTGAGGCAGCTTCCTACTGCCCCTGAATTTCAACCTTTTCTCCTCCTCTGGAGAACCAGGAACCATACTCTGGAAACTGGGAGTGGGACTGTCAACATCAACACTCAAAAAGCTGCCACCACTGGACTCCACCCTCCCTGGGGGATCCAGAAAATTAAGACTGCGGTCAGGGGATAACCTACACTCTAGGGCTATCTTCTCCCTGGCCCAGGCTCTCTCAGCCTCTGCAATCCGCTCATTCACACCCAGCTGCGCCATCTTCCAGGCATACTCTAACCTGAGCTTCTCCATGGCCAGCTGGTGCTCCCTCTCTTCTCTCCTATCCATCCACTCCTCTGGGGACAGGGAAAGGGATGGGGTGCTATCTCTGACACGGGACCCAGCAAGGGACTCCCTATCTATGGGGTCCTCACTATCTGCTGGCGTCCCCGTGCTATCATTTTCTTCCTCCTCTTCTGAATCTTCAGGGCTCCCCACAGACCCACCACCCTCCTGGTGTGAGGCCCGGGCCCTTTCCTCACTGCGCTCAAGATCCCATTGATCCTCTTGCCATTTGACCATGCATCTCCTAAGTGCATACCAGCCTGACTGATCCGCCCCTATGCCTCTCTCTTCACAGAACTTTCTCAGCTCCCACACACCGTATGTGGCTAGATCATTGAAATCAAAAACAAGCTCCATTCTGGCAGACGTTCTGGTGAAAAGATTACACAGGGAACCTAGGGGTCTGAGCTAACACAGGAGTACACAATTCACTAAGGTTCAGTAAGCTCCCTCTCCCAGAGAACTCACACCCACTTGCCTAGTGCCACACACCATTCATTCACACACAACCCCCCCCTCGGACTGGTAAGGCAGTTTCTACCACCCCTGGTTCCTCAACCTGACCACACGTGACACAGGTACCAAACTCTGGGCGCGGGGCAGGGGAACAAATGTACTGGACACAATTGCACACTGATACCTCAGGAGAAGAAAATAATGGAATTTCACCAAAAACACAATAATCCCCAAAAATGTGGTCATCTAAAATGCAGAGCTTTGTAGTGGCCAGTTGCTACTGTGGTACAACGCAAACACAAATTCTTATCCTCACCGCTTGCCGCCAATGTTAGACCCGGGACCCTGGCCGGCCAAGACTCGCGTCGAGGTCAGTCAGGGATCGCCTGCTCTAAGTGTCAGGGCAAGGGAGTCACACACCAAGGCAACCCCTACTCGCCCTCTAGGTAACGTGGCGCGAGCAGTCAAGGCTAAACTTGGAGGCGATGTAAGTTAAGTATTTGCGCACGCACCCCAGCAACCACACCCAAGGCCCACCACAAAGAAACACTCCACACAAGGTTATGTAAAAATAGCCTTTGTATTATAAAAATATACATCAGATAAAACACACATCTTATTACACGGTGCCAACAGGCACGGGCGGAATTTACAAGGGATATTTGTACAGGACAGGGCCACTTGGACCACTGTCAAGGGTATCAGCACTTTTAGAAATAATTACTGTAGCACAAAAATATAACAGTAGAGCATACAACCAGTAATCACTGGTAACAGGACCTCTCTAGCACCACCTGTACTAGGGAGAAAACAACCACCTACATGTCACAATACCTATAGGGGTGCAAGGATAAAACACATGATGTATCAACATTCAGAGGTGTAAAGGCACATGACGCATTAGCAATACATTCAGCGGTGCAGAATCAATAACCATTACCCCATACTCACAAGTCACCACCTGCGACTGTCCCGGTGTCCCAATGTCAGGGCCTAAACGTGGCAGTTGTCCACTAAGTGCTGGACAACTGGAGCAGGTAAAGTTAACACAAAGTTGGAGCCTCTCTGGGCTCAAGGAACCACCACTGTGGCACTGGTGAGCCTCTCTCAGGCTCTTAAACAAGAAAGGGTGCTGCTGAGCCTCTCAGGGCTCCAGCAACACAAGGTGCAGCCTCGCTGGGCTGTGGGGTCCCTCTCTCTGGGGACCCAAGGCAAAGACAAGGCACTTGCGAGCCTCTCTGGCTCTCTAAAGGGGCGCCCTGAGCCTCTCTCAGGCTCTAGGCACAAGTGCGGCGCTTCTCTTTGGGGGAGTCCCCCCTCTGGGGACTCGCAGGGAAGGTGGGGCGCTCAGAGCCTCTCAGGGCTCGTGAAATAATTGCCCCCGATGAGCCTCTCGGGCTCCAACAACAAAATGCTGCCTCTGAGCCTCTCTGGGCTCCCAACGCGCGAGCGCGAGGTCGCGCTACAGAGAGGGGGCGGGGCGGACACCGGCAATGTGTCCCGACGCTCCCCCCCTCCTCTGCAGGCACCTGCACTCACCGGCTGGTCTTTCACGGAGGCGGGTCTCTCCCGCTGGTCCCGGGGCTCTCCTTCCCTCTCGGGGAGCCTCGGCAGGCTCTCTCTCGGCTCGGCGAGGGAGGCGGGACTTCCGGTCGGCCTTTCCGGGGCCGCTCTCTGATTGGCCGGCCGTCTGGAACACTTCCGGGTCGTCGCGGGCAGCGCGGCGGCCCGTTTTAGGCAGGCAGGCGGCTTCCCAGGATCCGAGGAGTGGGCTCCCTCGTGAATCCAATAAATCGGCACTTGGGCAAAACAATACGGCAATGAGCGGGGTGGCACCCGCGCCGTCCAATCACCACACGGGGCGATCGGAGGCCGGGTGGGCACCGGCCTCTGCAGACCACAGCGCTCCCAAGCGCTGCAGGCACAAATAAGCGCTCGTAAGCGCTAAACAGCAGCAAAAAGCGCTCCCAGGCGCTGGGGGTAAAATCCAGCGTTTCCAAGCGCTAGGCAGGCGATCTCAGCGCTCCTAGCGCTGAAGGGCAGAGAGCAGCGCTCCCAGGCTGCAAGCAACAAAGTCCTCAGTGCTCCCCAGCACTGGAGGACAGGACAGGGCTCCAGCAGGGCTGGAGGCAGGCAGGGGGGCAAGGCTGGGCCAGAGCCAGCACACTGGGTCTCCAGGCAGGGAGACTCCCCAAGTGGCGGTCCTTCTGGCCCCAGCAGCGGCACAAGCCCCCTCTGGCAGGATTCCAAAAGAAGAACATTTTCCAAGGGGACACAGCCCCTTCTTATACTGTAAATTCCTTTGTTACAATGTGCAGGGTGGGGGGAAAACCAGTCGCAGCTGGTTCTGGAGCACTCTTGATGGCCCAACCACCCATTCCTTTCACTGGGGAGGCTAGGGTCATTAGACACACCACAGGGGGGCGGAGCCAGCATTGTGTGGGGAAAACCCAGCCCATCCAGGACCCAGGTACACTCCTCCCACACATCACTCATGCTAATCTCCCACTCACCACCGGGCAGACCCATCCAGACTTCCTGGAGCCTGGCATGCCAGCCAGCTCCAGCCAATCACGCTCCAGTGCCCTCACTGTACACATATCTTAATGTCCAGAAGTAGCACTTCCCAACTAGACACATACATGCCGCAGACACCATCTTGCAGCATTCGCTCTCACGAGTTCAGGCATACCAAACTCGAGCCTGCACTCCCCACGCATCAGGAACTACCAGGGACACACACATTCCCCATGCATTCCTATGGGAGGGCAGGCCAGCCATACTTCACGCACGCACTTTCACTCTGGGACCCAGGGGAAAGTGCGCAGAGACCCAAAAATCACTGACACAGGGTCACAAATAAGGCAAAAAGTCTAGGGGTGAACCTGCCCTGCGGGCCAAGTCCAACAGTTTGTTTGGGGCACTACAGTTGCTGTTCTGCAGAAAAACGAGTTTTGCAAAACTGAAAGCACTCAGCAGGTGCAAAAGTTCACTCATCATTAGTAACTGTTTCCTGTAGTGCTTCCTGGGGGGCCCCTCCAGAGTTCAGTTGCCTACGTACAGTTGCTGTTCTGCAGAAAAATGAGTTTTGAAAAACTGAAAGCACTCAGCAGGTGCAAAAGTTCAAACTCATCGTTAGTAACCATTCCCTGTAGTACTTCCTGAGGGGCCCCTCCAGAGTTCAGTTGCCTACTTGCAACTATTCTATGACCCTGCTATGACCCTCACAGCAGGCTCATAGAATAGCTACAAGTAGGCTACAAAGGTCCTGGGAAAAAAAATTGCACTGCAACAGAAAGCAAATTACAGATAAGGAAGCAGGTGCCAGACAGGAAGTTTAAATTCAGTGACACATTAATCAACCCCAAATTAATTCATGTCAGTTGAAGCAGGGCAGGTGTGCTTGCTTTCTCCCCCATAATCTTCAGTGATGAATCAGAGGGTAGCAGTGATGTACCAGAGGGTGGCATGGGTGAATCAGAGGGTGGCAGTGGTGAAACAGAGGGTGCTGTGAACCTGTGATGATGAACCAGACGTAGAAACAACAAAGTCGTGACCGTTGCGAGCCGACAGGTAAGTTCGCAATTGCAAAGTGGTACAAAACCCTCGCAAACTGGCAGAAACCCTTGCGAACACAAAAAAAATCCGCAAATTCGCGAGAGTTCGCGGATTTTGCGGATTGCGAGTTCGCAAATACGCAAATTCGCGAACGCCAGATTCGCAAAATTCGCCCATACTTATGCACTTCCAATTTGCTGTAACAGAGCAGAGTGGCATAGTCCCCAAACGAAATTGTATATAAAGTAACTTGCCTAGAGGGGGCTTGATCTCATGCAATAATCCTTCTAAGCAATATTAATCTTTTTACTCCAGAAAGGAAGTAGTAAGGGTGTTGGCCAAGGCAGAAACTTAAGTCAAACCAACAATATTGTGTCAATAAAACCCCCTTTATCGTTGCTTTCGAAACCCCAGTGGCTTCCACGGGAGTGAACCATAATTCTCTAACCCAATATGGAGCAGTCGTAACTTGACAAACCTAAGCCAGGGGATCTTAGATGTCCTGGGCTGCCTCAATACATCCTCCAAGCCCAGTTGACATGGCAAAAGTTCAGGAGACACCCAACGTCTCCTCCAAAACAGTAAAGGTCTGAGACCCACTTTGTTAACAACAGATTTAAGACCAAAGTCAATCTATAAATGAAAAAGTGGGGTACTAACAAGAAGAATGATATGGTGTCGCATAAATCTATTGTCTGCAGTGCCCAAGGACCTGATGTCATGGTGGCCTTACAGTTCCCCACCATACAGGGCCACCCCGGGAGCTTGGAGATTGTGGATTTCAAGCACAGTTGATATTGGACAAGAGAAAGATCCTCGTTGCAACCTCACAATACCCCCAGAGTATTGTTCTAGTTTAAGCCTTCACTTCTGAATGCCAATCAAATTGATCTGGTAGTGTAACCCTTAGGTAGTCAAATACATGAACTCTCTCCAGTGGTACGCCATTGAGAGTCAGGTTGGATCGAGCTGTTGGACCTGGATTATAGACCATATACTTGGTTTTACCGATATTAATCTCCAGGCCTCTCTGCTTACAGAAGAACCCAAACAGATCAAGGAGCTTCTGAATCCCCATTAGTGTTTTTGATATCAGAAGTGTATCGTCCACAAACAGTAGGCCCGGAACCTTCACCCTTGTTAGGCTCAGGGCATCGTTATTACACTTCTTTAGCTGGGGTACCAGGTCGTTAATATAAAGAAGAAATAGGTTTGAGGCCAGCATACACCCTTGCCCCACTACCTTTTTGACTGGGACTGGGGCTCCTATTCACCCTGTGTTCCACATCTAACCTGGAAGAAATTGTTGGTGTGCAGCCTAACAATGACATGCAAGAGGTATGATGGAACCCCAATTTCTGCCAGCACCTTCCCCAGAGACTTCCTAGGAATAAGTTTGAATGCGGACCGAAGGTCCACAAAGATCACATATAGTAGCCCCACCCTCGTGTGGCAGCTGGAGACGGAACACCTGATCGTTGGTACCAATCCCACCTCTGAAACCTGCTTGTAGAGTGGACAGCACACCAACATCAGCTATCCAGTAACACACCCTCAAAAACAGTTTTTGAACACCATTGATAAGGCTGATGGGCCTATAATTAGGATGTATAGAATGAGAGCCCCTCTTAAAAATGGGGATAATCTCTGTCCCTATCTCTGAAGGGGGCACCTTTCATTACGGCATTGAAAAACAAGGAAAAGTAGGGACACCAGACATCCTTATCAGCCTTAAAGAGATCTTAACCAATCCAGGGCCTTTGTTAGGGGAAATCCAGCCTATAACTTTACTAATCTCATCGCTGAACATAAGACAAACTATTAGGTCCTCAAGTCCAGAATTGGAGACTACTGTGGTAATACTACCTGCTTCACTGGCCACAACCTTATCCACCTGCCCAATAGTCCCACTCAGAGGAGGTTCTAGCCCAGTGACACCCAAATACAACATTGATAAATGGTCAACAGAGGTAGAAGCGGAAATGGAATTGTCCATTGGGGCATGATTCTTGGGGCCACCACAATCAAGAATGCGCCAAAAAGAGCGATGTTCCTTCTTTTTGACGGCACATAACATGGAATCCCATCTTGCTTACTCACAGGCTCTTTTAGTGCTAAGAATCATAGCTGTGCAGGTCAGCCTAGCTTCTTGGATCACTTTACTATTCCCATCTCTTATGGATTTGGATAGTACATGACTAGCAGTTCTACAAGATTTAGAATGCAAGGGTGCCTCTTTCTTCCTTTCGGGAAAAGTCTTAGACTCTACTAACAAAAGATTTCTTAGAGAGGTAAATATAGAGTTATGAATGACACTAAGGAGCTCATTATGTTTTCGGGCGGAAGAGACACCGACTCGGTCCTGGGATCGACCAACACCCGGTCGGCAGTCCGGACCGTCCCATTAGGCTGAGACCGAACAATGTTTGGTCGCATTCCTATATTTCACTATGGAAGCATGCATTACGGCTGTAAACCGGCCGTGATGCATGCTCCCATAGTGAAATGGGAGATGCTGTTCATCCCTGCAGTCCGTGACAAGCACCTCAAGGTGCCTGCCACAAGGTGCAGGGATCACAGGGGATGCCCCATAGGTGCCTCATCGGCCCCCAACTGGAGGTCGAGCATCCGCCCCCACCTGCATAGCCTGCATTGGCTCCCAATGACGCAACGTATTCTGTTTAAGGCTCTTGTTCTCTCCTTTAGGGCCACCCATGAGCTTGGGCCTCAGTATTTAAGAGAACGCTTTTCCATATACATCCCTAACCGTGCCTTGCGATCTGCTAACCAATGCAGGATGGTCATCCCCAGATTTAGATATGCAGGCTGGGAGGTCAGTCTATATCTGTTCTGGCGGCTAGAGCTTGGAACACCCTTCCTCTTTCGCTCCGCTCTTCCCAGAATGTTGCCATCTTTTAGAAAAACCTTAAAACTCATCTGTTTAAAGTAGCCTTTTAGCTTCCTCGTTCCCCCTCTGCACACCTTATCCTCTGCCCACCGCGCCAGGATACTTCAGAGTAACAGAGCTAAAATAAAAAAAATTAAAATAAGGGGGGTCCTGCTGGGGGCCACCTAACACGGTTTCCGACATGGTTTCCATGCCGGTCTGTCCAGCATGGAAACCATGTCAGAAACCTTGATCGTAATCTCAAGGGCGGAAAGAGCCGCCCTTGAGATTACAGGCTGGATTCCGACTGGTGGACGGCCTCTATGAGCCCGTCAGTAGCCAGCTGGAATGACTGGACTGGTTCCTTTCCAGCCGCCTCTAACATAATGAGGCGGTCAGAAAGGAAACCGACCGGCCTATTACGATTCAGCCCTTAAAGGCACCGACCATAGGTCGGAGCCTTTATGGATCGTATCGTAATCGGCCCCAAAGTCACATCAAGGAATCAGTTTGCAACAAAGACACCCTTGCAGTCAGCATAACATCTAGCCCAATGGTCACCACATCATAAACCTTTCTCAGGGCTTTTGTGGTTTCTGTCTAGGTGCTCCATTTAAGCGTGCGGCAGTTGTTATTGGGAATAAGCATTCTGTCAAAGGGTTCAGTAATAGGGTTAAATGAAGTGATACTCAAAGCCCCCATCGTGAAGACCAAGGCATTATAGAGCCCCATCTTCTATCCAGCAAAATATAACCAATAAGACTAGAACAATGTGAGCGATTGGGAGTGTGTCTTCCCTCTTTATCTGAACTGGATCTCCTGTTGAAGGCTCAGAGGCCATTATTAAATGTAAAAGCATTTAAATGTAACACAACAGCTGCCCATTTCTTGATTGTGGGGAAGTGTAAGACCACGAACTAACCAAACTCTGTCTTCATTATCATTAAGCACTTCCAAATAGATTGCTAACCGGCTCAAATGTACAATTAATGTCGCTTGCCACAAGCGTGAAGTAACCAGCCAGTAGGGTTGCCATGTCTATTAATCAGGTCTACAGCTTGCTACTCGGCCCTGTTGCCCTCAGGTCTACAATATACATTATATATAAAATGTGTGTCACCAGAAGGAAACAACAGACTGGCACACAGAATGTCTAGGGAGCCCAGGTCAACCTCTTTGGCTACACAAAGCAGAGTAGTTTTTATCCAGATGTATTACCCCCCAGATGGACGTCCCTTCCCCGAGGGGATTGCAACTTGGGAGAAAGTTAACAAAGCCAGATCGAAACTGGGGGGTAAGGGACCAGGTAGATATCAAACTTGTCAATAAACTGGCCCCAATCAGGGCAGGAAAGTTTAGACATTAATCCAGCAAGATTCCAAGAACCTAACGTTGTGTGGAGAGTAGAGGGGGACACGAGCTAATTGGCATGAGCAGCTTGAGGGGTTCCGGAAATACGCAATCCAACCCAGCAGTAACCGCATGAGCAGAGAGAGTAGGAGTGACACTCATTTCCTCTGGACTTTTGGCAGGGAGATGACTGCCATTTAAAGTTGAGCATCAATCAACGCCGTTCAGACTTGACAAGAGGAGGGAGGAATCAGTTGGAGGTACTAACAGAAAATCCGTCTGCTACATTGGCACTAACTAGCAAGGACCCATGCCACACGTCCGGCCTGGGTTGCAAGTGTTTGTAAAAAAAAAAGCCTAAAGGGACAATGTTGATATCAACTCTCATCAGATAACAGAGCCACCCTCCACTCCGCCCAGTACCACTCTTAACTAGCCGGTGAGCCAAATCTGGATTTTTGCGACTAATAACAACACAATCCCCACTGATCTTTTTGGTCAAGGGACCAACCCCCCTTCCAAACATGGTGTCATCATATCTGGAGATATTAAAATCTGCATGCCGCGACAGCCAATGACAGACTTTGGGGCATATTTACCAGCCCCTTGCGCCACTTTTGCTTCACTTTTCCCATGTTAAAAATGACGCAAAAGAGGCGCACAGGCCTTGTAAATAAGCCCCTTTGTTTTTAAGCTGTGAAGTAGATTCCTCCCCAGGCCGGTTGAGAGATGGTACCCCAGTCACAATAGCTACATAAGGGCAGCAATCAGGGGGAAGATCCAAGCAGGACTGGTTGGGGGTGGATTGGACCTGAGAGCCGCATCTCTGTTTGTACAACCTATTTGCAGCAAAAGGGCCTACTGATCAGCCCCGGAGGCCTCCTCTTCTCCGCTCACCACCGTCCATGAAGCTCAAAGCGCCTGTGGCTAGCACGGTTGAAGGCTGACTTTTGTTGACAGACATCCTTTTATGGGACGATGAAAGAGTTACAATAGGAGCAGTTCCAACGGCTAAGGGCCTGTCATTCCTTGGGAGTAGGTGGCTGAGCAGGGGCCTGCAGTACTGGTAGACTTAAGCTGATTGATAATATCTTCTAACCATAATGATCTTATCCACCAAAGATTTACATTTCTCCAGGATACAGTCCCAGTCAATACTGGGAGACTTGGGGTTTCCCTTGTTGGCTTCAGAGGGTACCCTACCAGGGTCTGCAGGGTCAGCATGTCCTGAAATGATCTGAATTTTGGCACGGGCCTCTTGTTTGAGTTTGTGTTTCCTTTTGACAATAGGCTCCCTGTCACTGAAGTTCATAAAGCCGGAATTCCTTGGCAAGCAAGTAAAAGACGATGGATGAACTAGCTCAGCAGCCTCAGTTAGCGCTGGGTCACAATTTCCGAGTGGGGCTTCACTAATTGCTCCTGGATGTGGCCCTATCAGACTCAGAGTGGGACTACTAGGGCCTGCTCCCCAGTCCAAAGATAAGCATCTCTCTTCTAAGTCAATTCCTTTGGAGGTTACACCAACTGCATGTACCAGAAAAGAGTCAAGCGTTGTGCCACGAGGCAACCTGGGAATGGCAGTACCTCTGTCCCCCGTAGCTTCCTTTTGCCAATTGGTCCCTCTGGCACTCTTGAAAAAAAGATAAAAAGATGGAACAAGCTCACCTGATCCGGAAACTAAGAGGGCTAAAGTAGCAGGCTGGCTTAGTATATAGTGCACACTTATTTAAGGGATGCTCCTTGCACTTATCCAAACAACCCATATGGAGATTTTAGTGGTCTTTGTTAACCTTTGAAAGCTCTCAAAGTGGTAGCTGTGGAGAGCAGCCTTCAGGCTTACCTTGAAGGAGAGTTAAGCCGCTTGTTTTACCAACTTTAATCAGAAGTGGAGATTAGATTGAAAGAAACCACACAGTGTTTATAAAAATAGGTCTTATTTATTACACACACTACCACTAAAACATTGGTATATCTCCTACCCAGAGATATCAACACAATACAATTCAGAAAGACCCTTCGAAGAAGACCCCGAAGAAAACCTTTGGAAGACAGACGGTTGTAGACCCACCCCACCTGTGGATGCCACAGGAACCAGGTTACCTTCACCACGGAAGCAGGGTGCATAGGGGTGAAGTGACGTCGGAACCTGCCGAAGACAGCAAGGGAAGATTCCAAAGAAGATAGATGCCTCTGGAGAAGATGGTGAAGGAGTCCAATGGAATCCAAGGGTGGATTCCAGACGTGAAGAACCTGCAAGCAGAGGGGCAGATTCTATGCCACTCAGAGGTAACCAGGAGGCACATCGGCACAATAACCACCGATTTTGCGAGGTTCTGAAGAGTCGATAGTGACTTTGTCACTGCAGCTGTGACCAGGTGATGCTGAGGAAGACCTGTAGCCATGCACGAGCTGTCCCATGTCAGAGGTCGGAGTCTAGGTGGTTGGTGTCCGTCAGGAGCGCCAACAATCATTGGAAGCCGCAACTGACATGGAAGATGAAAATGAGAAGAACGTTGGGACCAGCAAGGTCCCAGTTACTCAGCAAATGCAAGAGAGTCAAAGCAGACTCTGAGCAAGCAGAGGAGCCCACTGAAGCAAGTGAATACCCTCAGGAGGATCCACAGGCCGAAGGTACAGGAGTCACAAGATGACCTTGAGAAGCTCACCAAAGATGGAGGCCAACGGTGCAGAGGATGCAGTGAGGACACTGATCTTAGAGGGATGGGTGTTGGAGGCTGGAGCTTCTTGTAGCCTGAAGATCTCTGGAGTGCAGAGCCAACAAGCCCTGGCAATTGCAAGTCAACACGGTGTGCAGGCGTTTGGTCCTAGCGGGCTGACGAGGGGTACTGTCCAAAATTGCTGAGAAGACAAGTCAGGCCTTTAGGGAGCTGCAGAACCACCACCTGTGTTGCTGGGCCTCGTGAAGTCCGTAGGACGACAGGAGCAGCAGACCGGTCAGCTTTGCTGCGGTGCCTGCAAATGCAGGGGAGTGACTCCTTCACGCCAAGGAAGATTTCTTTGGGTGCCCTTGATGCCCACAGACCTGTTGAAGAACCTGGATGAAGCGCAGACACAGACGATTAAGAAGACTTGAAGAACAGCGATATCAGGAGCAGTAGGAGCCTTCCTTGATGCAGTCTTGGTTCCAGTTGAAGTCCATCAAAGTCCAAGTGTCCAGTCGATTGAAGAGAGACGTAGTTTCAGGGTTGAGTCTTGTCCCACAACGAATCTGAGGACCCACCCACGGGGAGCCCTTACGTACCCTACGAAAACGGTTGGAACAACTTGGGGGGTCCCTTCTACAGGCGGGGATGGACAGGGGAGGATACTCCCATGTCCCAGTTTTGCGCCGGAGCAGGAACCAAGGGTTCCTGAAGTGGTTCAAACTGTTTTATGCAAGGAGGGCACCAAATGTACCCTTCAAAGCAGTCTGTCGGTCCTGGCAAGTGCCCCCACCCCAACCCAATACACTATGTCCTGTCTGGGAGGTGTGACAGTAAACCTATTGTTCTATCTTCCCCTGCTCGAGCTTGACTCAGCAGCAGGTCAGAATCATTTCTGTTGTCTGCAGCATGTATTGTGCCATCCATGATGAAGGCATAGGTATATCAGGAAGACCCCTGGAATACCTATGCCCTGGATACCTCAGCACCATATACTAGGAACCTATAAGGGTACATCAGCAGCCAATTGTGGAGGTACCTAAGTACTTAGCAGAACAACTTTAGGGGAGAGAGAACAGATGCTGAGCTCCTTATTAACAGGAACCCAGAAAACTAAGACAAAAACACACTGACAGCAGGCAAAAAGTAGGGGAAACCACGCTAGAAGGATGCTACCTTCCCACAGTACCTAACACCTTAGAAATCAGTGAAGCCCTCCTAGAGCTCGGAAACTCGTGTTGACAAGTATGTTGCCCCTATACTCCTAATGGCTTCACTGTTCACTCACATTACAGAAAAGACTGGACATTGTAGGGGCATATCTGCTCATGCTGATATGCCCACACATAGGATGTAGTGCACCCTGCCTTCAGGCTTAAGGCCTGCAATAGTGTTGACTTACCTATACCTCATGCAGTGCACAGGAGGCATGGCACACAGACAGTGTGCCATGTCGACTCTTTGGATTTCTCTGCACCAAGACACGCAGCCTGAAATGGCAGAGTGCATAACCTTGGTGAGGGGTCCCTGGGGTGCTATAGGCAGTGCTGCAGCCCCAGAGGACCCTCTTCAGTACCCATGCCCTAGGTACCAGGGGTACCATTTATTAGGGACTTACAGGGGCAACTGAAGTTTTGGCAATCGTGGTACAGTATTGGGGAAAGAGATCTGGGACTAGGGAGTTAGGTAGCAGGCACCCAGTACACTTACAGTTCAGAATTACATCAGACAAGAGGCAAAAAGTGGGGGCTAACCATGTCAAAAGAGGCACTTTCCTACTGGCATGGAGTGGAGGTGCGTAGAGTGGAGTAGAGTAGTGTAGAGTGGTGGGGCATAGAGTGGAACAGAGTGTCATTGAGTGTGCTAGAAAAAAAATATCATCCTGCAGCCTTTGCCAGCAAGATTGTCACATAAATCCTCTCACTTTTCAGTCAGAGAAAGAACAGTAAACACCGAACTCCATTGGAATATGGAACTTAACATCTGACTTCTGCCTTAAAATGCACAGCAAATGTGGTAAGATCAAAACAGCATTTAATGGCCTTTTTAGTGCTCATTTGCTTCTGAACTCCTGCATGGTTATTTTTTTGGGGGGATGGGAGGGGGTGGGGGGTCAGCACTACCCACTTCCCTACTTCCAGAGACTAAGCCATGGTGGTGAAATTGACCTAGAGCAGTGTTTCCCAAACTGTGGTCCGCGGACCCCCAGGGGTCCCTGACACATTCCCAGGGGGTCCACAGGCAGAAGTTTTAAAAGCACTGCAAAGTATCTTGTTTAATTAGCAGTTTTCAAAGAACAATGAAAGTGTCAAGATAACACCAGTGATTAATGTCCCTGCTGGAGAGAGATGAGAGTTTTGTCTGGTGGCAGCTTTGACTTATCCAAAGTAGCACAGAGGGTTAATATGCCTACTGCAAGGAAGTGTACCATGAATTTTAAGAAACAGTATTTTATGTGCGTAGGTCAGTGGGTTACTGCTTTTGTCACAGGGATTCTTTTGTTACTCTGCAGTTCATAAGTGACAGTCGTAATCTAGCAAATAGACCTATAAACTGTCATCAAAGAGCTGCTTGCAAACTATAAGGTACAAGTTAGTAACATGTTTTTTCCCAGTCTTTCATTATCCTGATGCTGCTAAAAAGGTTTATTTGGGTGGAAATACATTTTTATTGTTAAAGTCAATGCTAACCACTGTGTTATTTTCTGAATCCTGGGTTTGTGCTTTTCGAGAACAAACACTCTTTAAAAATGCCTACCAGTATGAATGACATGTGAATTCTACACATTGCAGTCCCCTTTGCCTTATGTAACATTTTCTATACACTGATTTACATATATGATTCATTGTCTCTATATGTGTGTGATGTAAAGTGCTCTGACATCCAACAATGGTATGGGCGATGCTATAAAAAATGAAATACACGTGACAGAGCGGGGCTATGGAGAAATGAGAGGCACTGTTGGAGGGTGATAGTGGGGGAATCATTGAAGAACCCCCAGAAAGATTGTCGTATTCTGGTGCATTGTCAGGTCTTCATTTACTATTCTTTAAAAGCTACTACAATTCAATATATAATGATATGTGTTGTAGACCATTGTTAACTAAATTGTTTGGGGGGAGAGCCACCCAAAGTCCCCTTTGTAGTGGTCAGGCTCACTCACTGCACTCGTGTGCACCGTATGGGGACTGTTCTGAAATCATTTGCTAAGGGCTGCTTTGGGTTTCCAGTCTGGCCCTGGCAGGAGCAGGAGCCTCATACTGCGAAATAAATCCAACCATTGAAAAGTTAGTCAGGAGATGCAGCACCAACCTTCCCATTAACTTTTTTTTGTTTTCTTGCAAATTCTTTCAATATAAAATACAACAGATGTGGTAAAGAGTGTTGTTAGCCTCCTTGGCTTAACAACACCCTCCGCCACTGCAGAAACGCAGGGCTGCACCATATTTACAAGAATATGGTGCAGCCCTGCTTTTTCCCTGCTCTGGTGCTACACTTAACAAGGGAAGATTGTTGATGTACAGGAAGGTCCCCCTTCCTGCACATAAACAATCTTGAAATGTCATTTTGTCACTTCTATGTGTGCTGCTTAATGCAGCACACATGGAAGTTATAAAATGGCATTTTATTTTAAAGATTGTTGAGGTGCAGGAATGGTCACCTTCCTGAAGATAAACAATCAAAGGCGTTATGCAAAAACGAGTAGAAATTAAGCATTTCTCCTTGTTTCGCCAAGTTAAGACCCGGTTGTCCCTGTTCTCAATTTTGGCGCAGCCTCCCATTTACGCAGTACTTGTAAATAGGGGGCAGTATCAAAATCAATGGGTGTTGCACCGTAACACCCACTGCCCACCCCTTTAACACTAAGCATTGGGTGAAAGGGGGTCTTATTTACAAGGTAGCGTTAAGCCACGTTAAGTGGCTTAACGCAGCCTTGTAAATAAGGCGATGCCCTTATCGCCATGGGAACGTTGCAAAAAGTGGTTATCCATGGTGATAGGGGCTTGTAAATATTCCCCTAAAATCATTAGTAATTTGAGTATTTGTTTTGTGTGCACACGTGTGTTCATTTTTTTCGAATTACTGTTTTAATGTTTGAAATTTAAATCCTACAAATTGCTTGGGGGTCCCCGGCTTCCAGTGGTGACTCAATAGGGGTCCTCTGGAGTCAAAAGTTTGGGAACCACTGACCTAGAGGATTGTTTAAGTTATACTATTAGTAACGAGCACTGCCCAAAATAAGCAAGCTCCTAGACCCAACATTGTTCTTCACTGGCCTGTGAAATCAATGGCAAACATAAATCAAATCAGTCAAGCAGGAAGATAGGAAGTAGGAAACGTCGTCAATAGCGTGCCTCATGAAAACGAAAAAAAGAGTTCTCACATAGCTAGCACTGGTGGAGGATTGCAGGGAGCCTGTCACAGAAGAGGTAAACAGGCTATGCTCCAAGGAAGGAAAATAGGCATGCTGGAAAGCCTAAAACAGATAAAGCGAGCAAATAGAAAGCAAGCAAATGTGAGTAACACAACGCAAAGAAAATGGTAAGCAATGGATGCATTGCAACGCATTTCTAGAGAACCTTTAAGTGTTCCCCAAATATATCTTTACAGCCAGACAGCTGTGCTATCTGGTAGGATTTGACCTAGCGAAATGTGAAAGGGTAAAAGTGAGTGCAAAAGGAAACCTACAGTGGGCAAAGATTAGTTGTATTTTGTGTTCAACCCACCACGGTCTTTGCGTACCAACACTGTGGGCAAGCAGCAGTGTTTCGGTGGGGCTTGGTTACGTGTGATATGAGAGCTAAGGTTCATTGCATCATTGAGTGCTTGGTGCAACTTCCCCGGGTTCCCTTGGCAAATCCCATTCATCCTTAACATTTGTAGGTTTGGAGGAAGCTTGGGGTGGGGAGGCGGAGGCCCTGGCAGCTGCAGTACTTTAAGAGGCCTTCCCTTAAACGGCCAATTGCAGGAAGATGGGCATTCAAAGCCGCTCTGGGAGACGCACTCCTGTTCAAGGAGACTGTCAACTGGCACTTCAGTTTATAGCCCCGTCTTGTTGTGAGGTGTGAAAATCGGGACTATAATGTAGATCTCTGTAGCCTGTGTTGAACAATGGCCGCCATCCATAGGGAAGCGTTCACTCTGCCCTGACCACTTGTGTAACACGAGAGAGGGCTCGACCAAGCAAATTCATGGCTGACTCTCATCCAATTTACATCACGTCACGGGATGACACTGTAGCTGTTCTCCAGTGAAGAGGAGCAATGACGGTAGTTTTGTTTGTCCTCAAATGGGGTGTAGGGGTTACAGTATTTGTTTTTATTGAATGGCCTCTGATTGGGGAATAGGTAACTATTCCCCAATGACTGCACAGCTGTAGGGGTTGTCCCCTCTTGGTGACAGAGGAGATTTAAACTTCCATGAAGGTCTGCTGCCTACTGGGGAGAATGGATAACTGCAGCTGTGTTCAAGGTGTGCCTCTAGTGGAGAGAATAGATAACTGCTGCTATGTTCAAGGTCAGCCTCTAGTGGGGAGAATAGATAACTGCAGCTGTGTTCAAGGTCTGCCTCTAGTGGAGAGAATAGATAACTGCAGCTGTGTTCAAGGCGTGCCTCTAGTGGAGAGAATAGATAACTGCTGCTATGTTCAAGGTCAGCCTCTAGTGGGGAGAATAGATAACTGCAGCTGTGTTCAAGGTCAGCCTCTAGTGGGGAGAATAGATAACTTCAGCTATGTTCAAGGTCTGCCTCTAGTGGAGAGAATAGATAACTGCTGCTATGTTCAAGGTCAGCCTCTAGTGGGGAGAATAGATAACTGCAGCTGTGTTCAAGGTCAGCCTCTAGTGGGGAGAATAGATAACTGCAGCTGTGTTCAAGGTCTGTCTCTAGTCGAGAGAATAGATAACTGCAGCTGCATTCATAGAGGGGAGAATAGATAACTTCAGCTGTGTTCAATGTCTACCTCTAGTGGAGAGGATAGATCACTGCAGCTGCATTCATAGTGGGGAGAATAGATAACTTCAGCTGTGTTCAAGGTCTGCCTCTAGTGAAGAGGATAGATAACTGTAGCTGTGTTCATAGTGGGGGAATAGATAACTTCAGCTGTGTTCAAGGTCAGCCTCTAGTGGGGAGAATAGATAACTGCAGCTGTGTTCAAGGTCTGTCTCTAGTGGAGAGAATAGATAACTGCAGCTGTGTTCAAGGTCAGCCTCTAGTGGAGAGGATAGATTAATGCAGCTGTGTTCAAGGTGTGCCTCTAGTGGAGAGAATAGATGACTGCTGCTATGTTCAAGATCAGCCTCTAGTGGGGAGAAAAAAAGAGAACTGCAGCTGTGTTCAAGGTCTGCCTCTAGTGTAGAGGATAGATCACTGCAGCTGCGTTCATAGTGGGGAGAATAGATAACTTCAGCTGTGTTCAAGGTCAGTCTCTAGTGGAGAGAATAGATAACTGCAGCTGCGTTCATAGTGGGGAGAATAGATAACTTCAGCTATGTTCAAGGTCTGCCTCTAGTGAAGAGAATAGATAACTGTAGCTGTGTTCAAGGTCTGCCTCTAGTGGAGAGAATAGATAACTGCAGCTGTGTTCAAGGTCAGTCTCTAGTGGAGAGAATAGATAACTGCAGCTGCGTTCATAGTGGGGAGAATAGATAACTTCAGCTATGTTCAAGTTCTGCCTCTAGTGGACAGAATAGATAACTGCAGCTGTGTTCATAGTGGGGAGAATAGATAACTTCAGCTGTGCTCAAGTTCTGCCTCTAGTGGACAGAATATATAACTGCAGCTGCGTTCATAGTGGGTAGAATAGATAACTGCAGCTGTGTTCAAGGTCTGTTTCTAGTGGAGAGAATAGATAACTTCAGCTATGTTCAAGGTCTGCCTCTAGTGGAGAGAATAGATAACTTCAGCTATGTTCAAGGTCTGCCTCTAGTGGAGAGAATAGATAACTTCAGCTATGTCCAAGGTCTGCCTCTAGTGGAGAGAATAGATAACTTCAGCTATGTCCAAGGTCTGCCTCTAGTGGAGAGAATAGATAACTTCAGCTATGTCCAAGGTCTGCCTCTAGTGGAGAGAATAGATAACTTCAGCTATGTTCAAGGTCTGCCTCTAGTGGAGAGAATAGATAACTTCAGCTATGTTCAAGGTCTGCCTCTAGTGGACAGAATAGATAACTGCAGCTGCGTTCATAGTGGGGAGAATAGATAACTTCAGCTGTGTTAAAGGTCTACCTCTAGTGGACAGAATATTTAACTGCAGCTGCGTTCAAGGTCTGCCTCTATTGGAGAGAATAGATAACTGCATTAAAGGTCTGCCTCTAGTGGACAGAATAGATAACTGCTGCTGGGTTCATAGTGGGGAGAATAGATAACTTCAGCTATGTTCAAGTTCTGCCTCTAGTGGACAGAATAGATAACTGCAGCTGTGTTCATAGTGGGGAGAATAGATAACTTCAGCTGTGCTCAAGTTCTGCCTCTAGTGGACAGAATATATAACTGCAGCTGCGTTCATAGTGGTTAGAATAGATAACTGCAGCTGTGTTCAAGGTCTGTTTCTAGTGGAGAGAATAGATAACTTCAGCTATGTTCAAGGTCTGCCTCTAGTGGAGAGAATAGATAACTTCAGCTATGTTCAAGGTCTGCCTCTAGTGGAGAGAATAGATAACTTCAGCTATGTCCAAGGTCTGCCTCTAGTGGAGAGAATAGATAACTTCAGCTATGTTCAAGGTCTGCCTCTAGTGGACAGAATATATAACTGCAGCTGCGTTCATAGTGGGGAGAATAGATAACTTCAGCTGTGTTAAAGGTCTACCTCTAGTGGACAGAATATTTAACTGCAGCTGCGTTCAAGGTCTGCCTCTATTGAAGAGAATAGATAACTGCAGCTGCATTAAAGGTCTGCCTCTAGTGGACAGAATAGATAACTGCTGCTGGGTTCATAGTGGGGAGAATAGATAATTTCAGCTGTGTTAAAGGTCTACCTCTAGTGGACAGAATATATAACTGCAGCTGCGTTCAAGGTCTGCCTCTAGTGGAGAAAATTGATAACTGCAGCTGCATTAAAGGTCTGCCTCTAGTGGAGAGAATAGATAACTGCAGCTGTGCTCAGAGTCTGCCTCCAGTGGACAGACTAGATAACTGCAGCTGCGTTCAAGGCAAGGTCTGCTGCCTACTTGAGAAACTTTCTAACAGCAGCTGAGTTTAGAGTCTGCCTCTTGTAGTGAGAAGCAATAACTCCCCGCTTCTAGTGATGTGGAATAACTGCAGCTCTGCTCAGAGTCAGCCTCAAGCACTAAGGAGACACAACTACAACCTTGTTCAGAATCTGCCTCTAGTAAAGTGGTGAGGAGAAGCAACTGCACCTGTGTTCAGAGGCTCCAAAGCAACTGCACAATTGGTCAGAGGCCTCCAGCGTTGAGGAGAAGCAACTGCACCTGTTTTCCAGAGGTATCCAGCAGTGTGGAGAAACAAGTGCACCTGTGTTCAACGCCTCTAGCGGTGAGAAGCAACAACTGCATGTGCAACTGCCTGTGTTGAGAGGCCTCTGGCACTGAGGAGAAAAAACTGCACATGTGTTCAGAGGCCTCTAGTGGTGAGGAGAAACAACTGCACGTGTGTTTTGAGGCCTTGAGCAGTGAGGACAAACAACTGCACCTGTGTTCTGAAGCTTCTAGCGGTGAGGAGAAACAGCTGCATCAGTAATCAGAGACCTCGAACAGTGAGGAGAAACAACTACACATGTGTTCAGGCGCCTTTGGTGGTGATCAGAAACCACTGCATCTGTGTTCAGAGGCCTCCAGCGGTGAGGGGAAAGAACTGTACTTGTGTTCAGAGGCCTCTAGTGCTAAGGAGAAACAACTGCACTTCGTTCAGAGGCCTCGAGTGGAGAGGAGAAATATCTACACCCAGGGCGGACCTGTCTACACCTGTGTTCAGAGGTCTTCAGCGGTGAGGAGAAACAACTACATTGGAGCTCTGAGGCCTCCAGTAGTGAGAGGAAATGACTGCACCTCTGTTCTGAGGCCTTGGGCGGTGATGGGAACCAACTGCACCTGTATTCTGAGGCCTCTATTGGAATGATGAGGAGAAACAACTGCACCAGTAGCGGCGAGGAGAAACGACTGCTGCTGTGGTCATAGTCTCTCTTCAGTAGAAGAAGGAATATTTACAACTATATTCAGGGTCCACCTCCTTGTGGTGAAAAGAGAGAATTACACCTTCGGGGACTTCTTGATGAGGAGATTGGGCCTTGGTCACAGTTTTTTTCTCCAACCAATGCACGTCTTCCAAATAGGCAGGGCCACTGGAATTATGCATTTCTGTGGCTGTTGCTTTTTTCTCATAATTATTGATCGGCCGCATTTGCAATATATCTATCATCTATTCTGCGGCATAATCTGCAGAATTTAACCCAAAACAATTGTTTCTGGCTCAAACGGATCGAAGTTACTAAAAAGATTGTGACTTGTTAACACGCAGTGTTATACCCTATGCCAAAGTTAACAGACCAGCTTTTAAATACTTATTGCTGAATTTAGTTGCTAAACTGGTACTAATTAGCTGATATCTTTACCCAGACAGTATTACCATGTGTAAGAATGATAAAATAATGAAGTAATAATGTACAAAAGTGCCTCATTATTCAGCGTAATTTGCTTTATCTTGCTGCATTATGTAGTCAACCGTGCCACCTAATTTGGTGCCCCCCTGCCGCATAATTACAGTGCTGCAAAGAGGGAGCATTTTGGAGGTTTCGTGAAAGCCGCAATGGACAGAACTACACACTGACCCCATACTCCAAACACACACACACACAGCCTGCAGTGTGCGCACAATTACCGAATTAAAATACAAAGTGTCTGAGGGGGAGTGAGGGCCTCCTAACTCACTGGCGGAAAATTGTGAGATTGTATTCCAAGTAAATTTGCAGGTTAATCTGCTTTCAGGGGGCTGAGTTTGAAGGGGGTGCAGGGGGCTGCTCCTGGAGAGCGGGGTGGGGGCGTCAGGCTGGCTCACTTTTTCCACTTTCACCTCCACGACTGGTGTTTGCTGCCATTCCCTGGTCTGCTTTCCTCATCGGGGAACGGTGATGAAGTGACGAGGAAGGCGCAATGTGCTCAGCCAGTGGGCGAAGGAAAGGCTGCTGAGTGTGGGGGAGAGAGGGACATTGAAGAGAAGAATGAGAAAAAAATACAAAAGGAGAGCGAGAGAGAGAAAGGAAAACAGTGCGCGGCGAGAGGATGGGGAGAAGGCGCGATGAAGCCCTGGCGAACGAAATAAAGTTTAAAAAAAGAAGAGAGTGAAAGAAAGAAGGATAGGAAGAGAACACGAGAAAAAATAAAAGAGAGGAAAGGCACGACAGAGGTAAAGAAGGGGAAGGATGAAGGAAAGAAGAATGGGACGAAGGAGCAGAAAGGAGTGGATGAAATAAAAGGCCGCTAGACCCAGGATGGCGGCCCTATAACATCAGGGTGCAGTGCTCCTAATTACAGACCGAGATGATTCACCCAATATCACACTCATCCCAGGGACCACCGGGCTTAATCCCGGAAAGCAGCCACTTCCCCACCCGGAAGAGGGCACTCTCTTTTCAAAACCGCCTTCAGGGAAAGAATACCCGATCTGGGCTCATTGAAAAATGCTAAGAAGTGCATTTTTCAAAGAAATCGCAAAATACCACCAACCTGAAGTTGGTGGTATTTTGCGATTCCTTAAGCCAAAATTCGCACAACTTGGGTGCTTCCTACATTGCATTTAAGGAATCGCAATTTACGATTCCCCAAATGCAATAGCAAAATTTGCTATTCCTTATTTTGCATGTGGGTTTTTGTGTGCTACATAGCACACTGCCCTACTTGCGATCGCAAATGCTGAAATTCTGCGAATTTCAGCATTTGCGATCGCAATTAGGCTTCCTACATATGGCCCTTAGCTCTTCCCCTGTTGCGAGCCGAGGGAATGTCCTTTTCAGGCCTCCTGTAAAGGGGGCTGGCTTTGGCACTGCCCCCATGTGGACCCAGAATGTCATTACAACCAGCGCTTGTGAGCCAGGGAATGTCCTGACGTGGGCTCCTGAAAAGGGACTTTCGCTTTACCACTGCCTCTGCCCCTTGTGGGCAGAGAAAATGTGGTCTAACGGCTTGGGCGGTTGACTTCGAAGCTGGGGAAGGAGGCTCGAGTGTCGGCAGGGACTCTCACCATCCTGTGATTCTGTGCATTTCACTTAATCTCACCGTGCCACTTAAAATGAATGTGTTCGTCTGTAATGCATCTGGTGCTCATGTAAAGCACTCTGATTCCTTCGGGTCGAGTTTGCGCTATATAAACCCCCCCCACCCAAAAATGTCCCCATGTGGATGCTGTGAGAATGTCCTGAGGTGGGCTTCCGAGGAGAAGACTTTACTGCTGTCGTCGTGTGAGCAGCAGGAGTACTCGATCTGGGCTCTTGAGCAGAAATCCATAACACTGACCTGTGTGAGCTGGGATGTGGCCTAAGGGCCAGAGCTGCCAAACTTAAACCTGGGGAAACAGGTTCAACAGCGACTCAACATTCGGTGATTTTTGAAAAAGCACTTACTCTCCTGTGCCTAAAAATGTGTAATGAGATCTAGTTCTCATGAAAAGCGCCTCCATGCCCTCGGGCCAAGTTTGTGCAATAGAAAACGAAAAGAAAGATAATATCCTGGCCCGGGTCCCCGTGGAGAGCTATTTACCACTGCCCTAGCGTGGGCTGAGAGAATGTCCTGAACTGAGGCCTGTATAGACAGATGGCTTTAACACTGCTCTCTTGTGGGCTGCGGGGGCGTCCAGATCTGGGATCTTAGGGGAGCGCTTTAACAATGCACTAGGTGAGCCCAGAGGATGTTGCGAGCTGCAAGAAACAGTCAGATCTGGGATCCTCTACAGGTGGTTTTACTGTAGTCCTGCTGTGAGCTGTATAGCAGTGTCCTGATATTCTGGGATTTGGAATTCGTGCCCTGGCCGTTTTAGTCATACAGAGCTTTTGACTCCCTTCCTTATGTGTTCTGCAGGAATCCTAATCTGAGAGCTCTAGCCCTGCCTGCTGTGGGCTGCAGGACGTCAAAGTGTGATGTGAGCTGCAGGGAGTAACCAGATCTGGTGCAAGCTGCAGAGAGTGCCCCCTCCTGGAGCTCTGTCTGAGGCAGGTGTGAGCTGCAGACAGTGCCCCCTCTTGGAGCTCTGTCCGAGGCTGGTGTGAGCTGCAGACAGTGCCCCCTTTTAGAGCTCTGTCCTAGGCTGGTGTGAGCTGCAGACAGTGCCCCCTCTTGGAGCTCTGTCCGAGGCTGGTGTGAGATGCAGACAGTGCCCTCTCTTGGAGCTCTGTCCTAGACTGGTGTGAGCTGTCCTAGACTGATGTGAGCTGCTGACAGTGCCCTCTCTTGGAGCTCTGTCCTAGACTTGTGTGAGCGGCAGACAGTGCCCTCTCTTGAAGCTCTGTCCTAGGCTGGTGTGAGCTGCAGACAGTGCCCTCTCTTGGAGCTCTGTCCTAGACTGGTGTGAGCTGCAGAGAGTGCCCTCTCTTTGAGCTGTGTCCTAGGCTGGTGTGAGCTGCAGAGAGTGCCCTCTCTTGGAGCTCTATCCTAGGCTGGTGTGAGCTGCAGAGAGTGCCCCCTCCTGGAGCTATTCCCTAGGCTGGTGTAAGCTGCAGACAAGGCCCTCTCTTGGAGCTCTGTCCTAGGCTGCTGTGAGCTGCAGACAGTGCCCTCTCTTGGAGCTCTGTCCTAGGCTGGTGTGATCTGCAGACAGTGCCCTCTCTTGGAGCTCTGTCCTAGGCTGGTGTGATCTGCAGACAGTGCCCTCTCTTGGAGCTCTGTCTTAGGCCGGTGTGAGCTGCAGATAGTGCCATGGTCTGGTGCGAGCTGCAGAGAGTGCCCCCTCTTGGAGTTCCGTCCTAGGCTGGAGTCAGCTGCAGATAGTGCCCTCTCTTGGAGCTCTGTCCTAGGCAGTGTGAGCTGCAGACAGCGCACTCTCTTGGAGCTCTGTCCTAGGCCGGAGTGAGCTGCGGACAGTGCCCCCTCTAGGAGCTCTGTCCTAGGCTGGTGTGAGCTGCAGAGAGCGCCCCCTCTAGGAGCTCTGTCCTAGGCTGGTGTGAGCTGCAGACAGTGCCCTCTCTTGGAGCTCTGTCCTAGGCTGGTGTGAGCTGCAGACAGCGCACTCTCTTGGAGCTCTGTCCTAGGCCGGAGTGAGCTGCGGACAGTGCCCTCTCTTGGAGCTCTGTCCTAGGCTGGTGTGAGCTACAGACAGTGCCCTTCTTAGACCTCTGTCCTAGTCTGGTGTGAGCTACAGACAGTGCCCCCTCTTGGAACTCTGTCCGAGGCTGGTGTGAGCTGCAGACAGTGCCCCTCTTAGAGCTCTGTCCTAGGCTGGTGTAAACTACAGACAGTGCCCTCTCTTGGAGCTCTGTCCTAGGCTGGTGTGAGCTGCAGACAGCGCCCTCTCTTGGAGCTCAGTCCTAGGCTGGTGTGAGCTGCAGACAGCTTCCTCTCTTGGAGATCTGTCCTGAGCTGCAGACAGCGCCCTGACTTGGAGCTCTGTCCTAGGCTGGTGCAAGCTGCAGAGAGTGCCCCCTCCTGGAGCTATGTCCTAGGCTGGTGTAAGCTGCGGACAGTGCCCTCTCTTGGAGCTCTGTCCTGGGCTGGTGTGAGCTACAGACAGTGCCCTTCTTAGACCTCTGTCCTAGTCTGGTGTGAGCTAGAGACAGTGCCCCCTCTTGGAACTCTGTCCGAGGCTGGTGTGAGCTGCAGACAGTGCCCCTCTTAGAGCTCTGTCCTAGGCTGGTGTAAACTACAGACAGTGCCCTCTCTTGGAGCTCTGTCCTAGGCTGGTGTGAGCTGCAGACAGCGCCCTCTCTTGGAGCTCAGTCCTAGGCTGGTGTGAGCTGCAGACAGCTTCCTCTCATGGAGATCTGTCCTGAGCTGCAGACAGCGCCCTGTCTTGGAGCTCTGTCCTAGGCTGGTGCAAGCTGCAGAGAGTGCCCCCTCCTGGAGCTATGTCCTAGGCTGGTGTGAGCTGCAGACAGTGCCCCCTCTTGGAGCTCTGTCTTAGGCCGGTGTGAGCTGCAGATAGGTCCCTCTCTTGGAGCTCTGTCCTAGGTTAGTGTGAGCTGCTGAGAGTAACCCCTCTTGGAGCTCTGTCCTAGGCTGGTGTAAACTACAGACAGTGCCCCCTCTTGGAGCTCTGTCCTTGGCTGGTGTAAACTACAGACAGTGGCCCCTCTTGGAGCTCTGTCCTAGGCTGGTGTGAGCTGCAGAGAGTGCCCCCTCTTGGAGCTCTGTCCTGGGCTGCTGTCTGCTGCAGATAGTGCCATGGTCTGGTGCGAGCTGCAGAGAGTGCCCCTCTTGGAGCTCTGTCCTAGGCTGGTGTCAGCTGCAGATAGTGCCATGGGCTGGTGTGAGCTTCAGAGAGTGTCCCCTCTTGGAGCTCTGTCCGAGGCTGGTGTGATCTGCAGACAGTGCCCTCTCTTGGAGCTCTGTCCTGGGCTGGTGTGATCTGCAGACAGTGCCCTCTCTTGGAGCTCTGTCCTAGGCTGGTGTGAGCTGCAGAGAGTGCCCCCTCTAGGAGCTCTGTCCTAGGCTGGTGTGAGCTGCAGACAGTGCCCCCTCCTGGAGCTATGTCCTAGGCTGGTGTGAGCTGCAGACAGCGCCCTCTCTTGGAGCTCTGTCCTAGGCTGGTGTGAGCTGCAGACAGCGCCTCTCTTGGAGCTCTGTCCTAGGCTGCTGTGAGCTGCAGACAGTGGCCTCTCTTGGAGCTCTGTCCTAGGCTGGTGCAAGCTGCAAAGAGTGCCCCCTCCTGAAGCTATGTCCTAGGCTGGTGTGAGCTGCAGACAGCGCCCTCTCTTGGAGCTCTGTCCTAGGCTGGTGCAAGCTGCAGAGTGTGCCCCCTCCTGGAGCTATGTCCTAGGCTGGTGTGAGCTGCAGCTAGTGCCCTCTCTTGGAGCTCTGTCCTAGGCTAGTGTGAGCTGCAGACAGTGCCCTCTCTTGGAGCTCTGTCCTAGGCTGGTGTGAGCTGCAGACAGTGCCCTCTCTTGGAGCTCTGTCCTAGGCTAGAGTGAGCTGCAGAAAGTGCCCTCTCTTGGAGATTTGTCGTAGGCTGGTGTGAGCTGCAGAGAGTAACCCCTCTTGGAGCTCTGTCCTAGGCTGGCGTCAGCTGCAGATAGTGCCATGGTCTGGTGTGAGCTGCAGACAGTGCCCCCTCTTGGAGCTCTGTCCTAGGCTGGTGTCAGCTGCAGATAGTGCCATGGTCTGGTGCGAGCTGCAGAGAGTGCCCCCTCTTGGAGCTCTGTCCGAGGCTGGTGTGAGCTGCAGACAGTGCCCTCTCTTGGAGCTCTGTCCTAGGCTGGTGTGAGCTGCAGACAGTGCCCTCTCTTGGAGCTCTGTCCTAGGCTGGTGTGAGCTGCAGACAGTGTCCCCTCTTGGAGCTCTGTCCGAGGCTGGTGTGAGCTGCAGACAGTGCCCCTCTTAGAGCTCTGTCCTAGGCTGGTGTAAACTACAGGCAGTGCCCTCTCTTGGAGCTCTGTCCTAGGCTGGTGTGAGCTGCAGACAGTGCCCTCTCTTGGAGCTCTGTCCTAGGCTGGTGTGAGCTGCAGACAGTGTGCCCTCTTGGAGCTCTGTCCGAGGCTGGTGTGAGCTGCAGACAGTGCCCCTTTTAGAGCTCTGTCCTAGGCTGGTGTGAGCTGCAGACAGTGCCCTCTCTTGGAGCTGTGTCCTAGGCTGGTGTGAGCTGCAGAGAGTGCCCCCTCCTGGAGCTATTCCCTAGGCTCGTGTGAGCTGCAGACAGTGCCCCCTCTTGGAGCTCCGTCCTATGCTGATGTCAGCTGCAGATAGTGCCCTCTCTTGGAGCTCTGTCCTAGGCTGGTGTGAGCTGCAGAGAGTGCCCCCTCTAGGAGCTCTGTCCTAGGCTGATGTCAGCTGCAGATAGTGCCATGGGCTGGTGTGAGCTGCAGACAGTGCCCTCTCTTGGAGCTCTGTCCTAGGCTGGTGTGAGCTGCAGACAGCGCCCTCTCTTGGAGCTCTGTCCTAGGCTGGTGCGAGCTGCAGACAGCGCCCTCTCTTGGAGCTCTGTCCTAGGCAGGTGTGAGCTGCAGACAGCGCACTCTCTTGGAGATCTGTCCTGAGCTGCAGACAGCGCTCTCTCTTGGTGCTCTGTCCTAGGCTGGTGCAAGCTTCAGAGAGTGCACCCTCCTGGAGCTATGTCCTAGGCTGGTGTGAGCTGCAGACAGTGCCCTCTCTTGGAGCTCTGTCTTAGGCCGGTGTGAGCTGCAGATAGTGCCCTCTCTTGGAGCTCTGTCCTTCGCTAGTGTGAGCTGCAGACGGTGCTCTCTCTTGGAGCTCTGTCCTAGGCTGGTGTGAGCTGCAGACAGTGCCCTCTCTTGGAGCTCTGTCCTAGGCTGGTGTGATCTGCAGACGTGCTCTCTCTTGGAGCTCTGTCCTGGGCTGGTATGATCTGCAGACAGTGCCCTCTCTTGGAGCTCTGTCCTGGGCTGGTATGATCTGCAGACAGTGCCCTCTCTTGGAGCTCTGTCCTAGGTTGGTGTCAGCTGCAGATAGTGCCATGGTTAGGTGCGAGCGGCAGAGAGTGCCCCCTCTTGGAGCTCTGTCCTAGGCTGGTGTCAGCTGCAGACAGTGCCCTCTCTTGGAGCTCTGTTCTAGGCTAGAGTGAGCTGCAGACAGTGCCCTCTCTTGGAGCTCTGTCCTAGACTGGTGTGAGCTGCAGAGAGTAACCCCTCTTGGAGCTCTGTCCTAGGCTGGCGTCAGCTGCAGATAGTGCCATGGTCTGGTGTGAGCTGCAGACAGTGCCCCCTCTTGGAGCTCTGTCCTAGGCTGGTGTCAGCTGCAGACAGTGCCCCCTCTTGGAGCTCTGTCCTAAGCCGATGTGAGCTGCAGACAGTGCCCTCTCTTGGAGCTCTGTCCTAGGCTGGTGTGATCTGCAGACGTGCTCTCTCTTGGAGCTCTGTCCTGGGCTGGTATGATCTGCAGACAGTGCCCTCTCTTGGAGCTCTGTCCTAGGCTGGTGTGAGCTGCAGATAGTGCCATGGTTAGGTGCGAGCGGCAGAGAGTGCCCCCTCTTGGAGCTCTGTCCTAGGCTGGTGTCAGCTGCAGATAGTGCCATGGTCTGGTGTGAGCTGCAGAGAGTGCCCCCTCTTGGAGCTCTGTCCTGGGCTGCTGTCAGCTGCAGATAGTGCCATGGTCTGGTGCGAGCTGCAGAGAGTGCCCCTCTTGGAGCTCTGTCCTAGGCTGGTGTCAGCTGCAGATAGTGCCATGGGCTGGTGTGAGCTTCAGAGAGTGTCCCCTCTTGGAGCTCTGTCCGAGGCTGGTGTGATCTGCAGACAGTGCCCTCTCTTGGAGCTCTGTCCTGGGCTGGTGTGATCTGCAGACAGTGCCCTCTCTTGGAGCTCTGTCCTAGGCTGGTGTGAGCTGCAGACAGTGCCCCCTCCTGGAGCTATGTCCTAGGCTGGTGTGAGCTGCAGACAGCGCCCTCTCTTGGAGCTCTGTCCTAGGCTGGTGTGAGCTGCAGACAGCGCCCTCTCTTGGAGCTCTGTCCTAGGCTGCTGTGAGCTGCAGACAGTGGCCTCTCTTGGAGCTCTGTCCTAGGCTGGTGCAAGCTGCAAAGAGTGCCCCCTCCTGAAGCTATGTCCTAGGCTGGTGTGAGCTGCAGACAGCGCCCTCTCTTGGAGCTCTGTCTTAGGCTGGTGCAAGCTGCAGAGTGTGCCCCCTCCTGGAGCTATGTCCTAGGCTGGTGTGAGCTGCAGCTAGTGCCCTCTCTTGGAGCTCTGTCCTAGGCTAGTGTGAGCTGCAGACAGTGCCCTCTCTTGGAGCTCTGTCCTAGGCTGGTGTGAGCTGCAGACAGTGCCCTCTCTTGGAGCTCTGTCCTAGGCTAGAGTGAGCTGCAGACAGTGCCCTCTCTTGGAGATTTGTCGTAGGCTGGTGTGAGCTGCAGAGAGTAACCCCTCTTGGAGCTCTGTCCTAGGCTGGCGTCAGCTGCAGATAGTGCCATGGTCTGGTGTGAGCTGCAGACAGTGCCCCCTCTTGGAGCTCTGTCCTAGGCTGGTGTCAGCTGCAGATAGTGCCATGGTCTGGTGCGAGCTGCAGAGAGTGCCCCCTCTTGGAGCTCTGTCCGAGGCTGGTGTGAGCTGCAGACAGTGCCCTCTCTTGGAGCTCTGTCCTAGGCTGGTGTGAGCTGCAGACAGTGCCCTCTCTTGGAGCTCTGTCCTAGGCTGGTGTGAGCTGCAGACAGTGTCCCCTCTTGGAGCTCTGTCCGAGGCTGGTGTGAGCTGCAGACAGTGCCCCTCTTAGAGCTCTGTCCTAGGCTGGTGTAAACTACAGGCAGTGCCCTCTCTTGGAGCTCTGTCCTAGGCTGGTGTGAGCTGCAGACAGTGCCCTCTCTTGGAGCTCTGTCCTAGGCTGGTGTGAGCTGCAGACAGTGTCCCCTCTTGGAGCTCTGTCCGAGGCTGGTGTGAGCTGCAGACAGTGCCCCTTTTAGAGCTCTGTCCTAGGCTGGTGTGAGCTGCAGACAGTGCCCTCTCTTGGAGCTGTGTCCTAGGCTGGTGTGAGCTGCAGAGAGTGCCCCCTCCTGGAGCTATTCCCTAGGCTCGTGTGAGCTGCAGACAGTGCCCTCTCTTGGAGCTCTGTCCTAGGCTGGGGTCAGCTGCAGATAGTGCCCCCTCTTGGAGCTCCGTCCTATGCTGGTGTCAGCTGCAGATAGTGCCCTCTCTTGGAGCTCTGTCCTAGGCTGGTGTGAGCTGCAGAGAGTGCCCCCTCTAGGAGCTCTGTCCTAGGCTGATGTCAGCTGCAGATAGTGCCATGGGCTGGTGTGAGCTGCAGACAGTGCCCTCTCTTGGAGCTCTGTCCTAGGCTGGTGTGAGCTGCAGACAGCGCCCTCTCTTGGAGCTCTGTCCTAGGCTGGTGCGAGCTGCAGACAGCGCCCTCTCTTGGAGCTCTGTCCTAGGCAGGTGTGAGCTGCAGACAGCGCACTCTCTTGGAGATCTGTCCTGAGCTGCAGACAGCGCTCTCTCTTGGTGCTCTGTCCTAGGCTGGTGCAAGCTTCAGAGAGTGCCCCCTCCTGGAGCTATGTCCTAGGCTGGTGTGAGCTGCAGACAGTGCCCTCTCTTGGAGCTCTGTCTTAGGCCGGTGTGAGCTGCAGATAGTGCCCTCTCTTGGAGCTCTGTCCTTCGCTAGTGTGAGCTGCAGACGGTGCTCTCTCTTGGAGCTCTGTCCTAGGCTGGTGTGAGCTGCAGACAGTGCCCTCTCTTGGAGCTCTGTCCTAGGCTGGTGTGATCTGCAGACGTGCTCTCTCTTGGAGCTCTGTCCTGGGCTGGTATGATCTGCAGACAGTGCCCTCTCTTGGAGCTCTGTCCTGGGCTGGTATGATCTGCAGACAGTGCCCTCTCTTGGAGCTCTGTCCTAGGTTGGTGTCAGCTGCAGATAGTGCCATGGTTAGGTGCGAGCGGCAGAGAGTGCCCCCTCTTGGAGCTCTGTCCTAGGCTGGTGTCAGCTGCAGACAGTGCCCTCTCTTGGAGCTCTGTTCTAGGCTAGAGTGAGCTGCAGACAGTGCCCTCTCTTGGAGCTCTGTCCTAGGCTGGTGTGAGCTGCAGAGAGTAACCCCTCTTGGAGCTCTGTCCTAGGCTGGCGTCAGCTGCAGATAGTGCCATGGTCTGGTGTGAGCTGCAGACAGTGCCCCCTCTTGGAGCTCTGTCCTAGGCTGGTGTCAGCTGCAGACAGTGCCCCCTCTTGGAGCTCTGTCCTAAGCCGATGTGAGCTGCAGACCGTGCCCTCTCTTGGAGCTCTGTCCTAGGCTGGTGTGATCTGCAGACGTGCTCTCTCTTGGAGCTCTGTCCTGGGCTGGTATGATCTGCAGACAGTGCCCTCTCTTGGAGCTCTGTCCTAGGCTGGTGTGAGCTGCAGATAGTGCCATGGTTAGGTGCGAGCGGCAGAGAGTGCCCCCTCTTGGAGCTCTGTCCTAGGCTGGTGTCAGCTGCAGATAGTGCCATGGTCTGGTGTGAGCTGCAGACAGTGCCCCCTCTTGGAGCTCTGTCCTGGGCTGGTATGATCTGCAGACAGTGCCCTCTCTTGGAGCTCTGTCCTAGGCTGGTGTGAGCTGCAGAGAGTGCCCCCTCTTGGAGCTCTGTCCTAGGCTGGTGTCAGCTGCAGATAGTGCCATGGTCTGGTGTGAGCTGCAGACAGTGCCCCCTCTTGGAGCTCTGTCCTAGGCTGGTGTCAGCTGCAGACAGTGCCCCCTCTTGGAGCTCTGTCCTAAGCCGATGTGAGCTGCAGACAGTGCCCTCTCTTGGAGCTCTGTCCTAGGCTGGTGTGATCTGCAGACGTGCTCTCTCTTGGAGCTCTGTCCTGGGCTGGTATGATCTGCAGACAGTGCCCTCTCTTGGAGCTCTGTCCTGGGCTGGTATGATCTGCAGACAGTGCCCTCTCTTGGAGCTCTGTCCTAGGCTGGTGTGAGCTGCAGAGAGTGCCCCCTCTTGGAGCTCTGTCCTAGGTTGGTGTCAGCTGCAGATAGTGCCATGGTCAGGTGCGAGCGGCAGAGAGTGGCCCCTCTTGGAGCTCTGTCCTAGGCTGGTGTCAGCTGCAGATAGTGCCATGGTCTGGTGTGAGCTGCAGACAGTGCCCCCTCTTGGAGCTCTGTCCTAGGCTGGTATCAGCTGCAGACAGTGCCCCCTCTTGGAGCTCTGTCCTAGGCCGGTGTGAGCTGCAGACAGTGCCCTCTCTTGGAGCTCTGTCCTAGGCTGGTGTGAGCGGCAGACAGTGCCCTCTCTTGGAGCTGTGTCCTAGGCTGGTGTGAGCTGCATAGAGTGCCCCCTCTTGGAGCTCTGTCCTAGGCTGGTGTGAGCTGCAGTCAGTGCCCCCTCTTGGAGCTCTGTCCGAGGCTGGTGTGAGCTGCAGACAGTGCCCTCTCGTGGAGGTCTGTCCAAGGCTGGTGTGAGCTGCAGACAGTGCCCTCTCTTGGAGCTCTGTCCTAGGCTGGTGTGAGCGGCAGACAGTGCCCTCTCTTGGAGCTCTGTCCTAGGTTGGTGTCAGCTGCAGATAGTGCCATGGTTAGGTGCGAGCGGCAGAGAGTGCCCCCTCTTGGAGCTCTGTCCTAGGCTGGTGTCAGCTGCAGATAGTGCCATGGTCTGGTGTGAGCTGCAGACAGTGCCCCCTCTTGGAGCTCTGTCCTAGGCTGGTGTCAGCTGCAGACAGTGCCCCCTCTTGGAGCTCTGTCCTAGGCTGGTGTCAGCTGCAGATAGTGCCCTCTCTAGGAGCTCTGTCATAGGCTGGTGTCAGCTGCAGACAGTGCCCTCTCTTGGAGCTCTGTCCTAGGCTGGTGTCAGCTGCAGATAGTGCCCTCTCTTGGAGCTCTGTCCTAGGCTGGTGTGAGCTGCAGAGAGTGCCCCCTCAAGGAGCTCTGTCCTAGGCTGGTGTGAGCTGCAGACAGTGCCCCCTCCTGGAGCTATGTCCTAGGCTGGTGTGAGCTGCAGACAGCGCCCTCTCTTGGAGCTCTGTCCTAGGCTGGTGTGAGCTGCAGACAGCGCCCTCTCTTGGAGCTCTGTCCTAGGCTGCTGTGAGCTGCAGACAGTGGCCTCTCTTGGAGCTCTGTCCTAGGCTGGTGCAAGCTGCAAAGAGTGCCCCCTCCTGAAGCTATGTCCTAGGCTGGTGTGAGCTGCAGACAGCGCCCTCTCTTGGAGCTCTGTCCTAGGCTGGTGCAAGCTGCAGAGTGTGCCCCCTCCTGGAGCTATGTCCTAGGCTGGTGTGAGCTGCAGCTAGTGCCCTCTCTTGGAGCTCTGTCCTAGGCTAGTGTGAGCTGCAGACAGTGCCCTCTCTTGGAGCTCTGTCCTAGGCTGGTGTGAGCTGCAGACAGTGCCCTCTCTTGGAGCTCTGTCCTAGGCTAGAGTGAGCTGCAGAAAGTGCCCTCTCTTGGAGATTTGTCGTAGGCTGGTGTGAGCTGCAGAGAGTAACCCCTCTTGGAGCTCTGTCCTAGGCTGGCGTCAGCTGCAGATAGTGCCATGGTCTGGTGTGAGCTGCAGACAGTGCCCCCTCTTGGAGCTCTGTCCTAGGCTGGTGTCAGCTGCAGATAGTGCCATGGTCTGGTGCGAGCTGCAGAGAGTGCCCCCTCTTGGAGCTCTGTCCGAGGCTGGTGTGAGCTGCAGACAGTGCCCTCTCTTGGAGCTCTGTCCTAGGCTGGTGTGAGCTGCAGACAGTGCCCTCTCTTGGAGCTCTGTCCTAGGCTGGTGTGAGCTGCAGACAGTGTCCCCTTTGGAGCTCTGTCCGAGGCTGGTGTGAGCTGCAGACAGTGCCCCTCTTAGAGCTCTGTCCTAGGCTGGTGTAAACTACAGGCAGTGCCCTCTCTTGGAGCTCTGTCCTAGGCTGGTGTGAGCTGCAGACAGTGCCCTCTCTTGGAGCTCTGTCCTAGGCTGGTGTGAGCTGCAGACAGTGTGCCCTCTTGGAGCTCTGTCCGAGGCTGGTGTGAGCTGCAGACAGTGCCCCTTTTAGAGCTCTGTCCTAGGCTGGTGTGAGCTGCAGACAGTGCCCTCTCTTGGAGCTGTGTCCTAGGCTGGTGTGAGCTGCAGAGAGTGCCCCCTCCTGGAGCTATTCCCTAGGCTCGTGTGAGCTGCAGACAGTGCCCTCTCTTGGAGCTCTGTCCTAGGCTGGGGTCAGCTGCAGATAGTGCCCCCTCTTGGAGCTCCGTCCTATGCTGGTGTCAGCTGCAGATAGTGCCCTCTCTTGGAGCTCTGTCCTAGGCTGGTGTGAGCTGCAGAGAGTGCCCCCTCTAGGAGCTCTGTCCTAGGCTGATGTCAGCTGCAGATAGTGCCATGGGCTGGTGTGAGCTGCAGACAGTGCCCTCTCTTGGAGCTCTGTCCTAGGCTGGTGTGAGCTGCAGACAGCGCCCTCTCTTGGAGCTCTGTCCTAGGCTGGTGCGAGCTGCAGACAGCGCCCTCTCTTGGAGCTCTGTCCTAGGCAGGTGTGAGCTGCAGACAGCGCACTCTCTTGGAGATCTGTCCTGAGCTGCAGACAGCGCTCTCTCTTGGTGCTCTGTCCTAGGCTGGTGCAAGCTTCAGAGAGTGCACCCTCCTGGAGCTATGTCCTAGGCTGGTGTGAGCTGCAGACAGTGCCCTCTCTTGGAGCTCTGTCTTAGGCCGGTGTGAGCTGCAGATAGTGCCCTCTCTTGGAGCTCTGTCCTTCGCTAGTGTGAGCTGCAGACGGTGCTCTCTCTTGGAGCTCTGTCCTAGGCTGGTGTGAGCTGCAGACAGTGCCCTCTCTTGGAGCTCTGTCCTAGGCTGGTGTGATCTGCAGACGTGCTCTCTCTTGGAGCTCTGTCCTGGGCTGGTATGATCTGCAGACAGTGCCCTCTCTTGGAGCTCTGTCCTGGGCTGGTATGATCTGCAGACAGTGCCCTCTCTTGGAGCTCTGTCCTAGGTTGGTGTCAGCTGCAGATAGTGCCATGGTTAGGTGCGAGCGGCAGAGAGTGCCCCCTCTTGGAGCTCTGTCCTAGGCTGGTGTCAGCTGCAGACAGTGCCCTCTCTTGGAGCTCTGTTCTAGGCTAGAGTGAGCTGCAGACAGTGCCCTCTCTTGGAGCTCTGTCCTAGACTGGTGTGAGCTGCAGAGAGTAACCCCTCTTGGAGCTCTGTCCTAGGCTGGCGTCAGCTGCAGATAGTGCCATGGTCTGGTGTGAGCTGCAGACAGTGCCCCCTCTTGGAGCTCTGTCCTAGGCTGGTGTCAGCTGCAGACAGTGCCCCCTCTTGGAGCTCTGTCCTAAGCCGATGTGAGCTGCAGACAGTGCCCTCTCTTGGAGCTCTGTCCTAGGCTGGTGTGATCTGCAGACGTGCTCTCTCTTGGAGCTCTGTCCTGGGCTGGTATGATCTGCAGACAGTGCCCTCTCTTGGAGCTCTGTCCTAGGCTGGTGTGAGCTGCAGATAGTGCCATGGTTAGGTGCGAGCGGCAGAGAGTGCCCCCTCTTGGAGCTCTGTCCTAGGCTTGTGTCAGCTGCAGATAGTGCCATGGTCTGGTGTGAGCTGCAGAGAGTGCCCCCTCTTGGAGCTCTGTCCTGGGCTGCTGTCAGCTGCAGATAGTGCCATGGTCTGGTGCGAGCTGCAGAGAGTGCCCCTCTTGGAGCTCTGTCCTAGGCTGGTGTCAGCTGCAGATAGTGCCATGGGCTGGTGTGAGCTTCAGAGAGTGTCCCCTCTTGGAGCTCTGTCCGAGGCTGGTGTGATCTGCAGACAGTGCCCTCTCTTGGAGCTCTGTCCTGGGCTGGTGTGATCTGCAGACAGTGCCCTCTCTTGGAGCTCTGTCCTAGGCTGGTGTGAGCTGCAGAGAGTGCCCCCTCTAGGAGCTCTGTCCTAGGCTGGTGTGAGCTGCAGACAGTGCCCCCTCCTGGAGCTATGTCCTAGGCTGGTGTGAGCTGCAGACAGCGCCCTCTCTTGGAGCTCTGTCCTAGGCTGGTGTGAGCTGCAGACAGCGCCCTCTCTTGGAGCTCTGTCCTAGGCTGCTGTGAGCTGCAGACAGTGGCCTCTCTTGGAGCTCTGTCCTAGGCTGGTGCAAGCTGCAAAGAGTGCCCCCTCCTGAAGCTATGTCCTAGGCTGGTGTGAGCTGCAGACAGCGCCCTCTCTTGGAGCTCTGTCCTAGGCTGGTGCAAGCTGCAGAGTGTGCCCCCTCCTGGAGCTATGTCCTAGGCTGGTGTGAGCTGCAGCTAGTGCCCTCTCTTGGAGCTCTGTCCTAGGCTAGTGTGAGCTGCAGACAGTGCCCTCTCTTGGAGCTCTGTCCTAGGCTGGTGTGAGCTGCAGACAGTGCCCTCTCTTGGAGCTCTGTCCTAGGCTAGAGTGAGCTGCAGACAGTGCCCTCTCTTGGAGATTTGTCGTAGGCTGGTGTGAGCTGCAGAGAGTAACCCCTCTTGGAGCTCTGTCCTAGGCTGGCGTCAGCTGCAGATAGTGCCATGGTCTGGTGTGAGCTGCAGACAGTGCCCCCTCTTGGAGCTCTGTCCTAGGCTGGTGTCAGCTGCAGATAGTGCCATGGTCTGGTGCGAGCTGCAGAGAGTGCCCCCTCTTGGAGCTCTGTCCGAGGCTGGTGTGAGCTGCAGACAGTGCCCTCTCTTGGAGCTCTGTCCTAGGCTGGTGTGAGCTGCAGACAGTGCCCTCTCTTGGAGCTCTGTCCTAGGCTGGTGTGAGCTGCAGACAGTGTCCCCTCTTGGAGCTCTGTCCGAGGCTGGTGTGAGCTGCAGACAGTGCCCCTCTTAGAGCTCTGTCCTAGGTTGGTGTAAACTACAGGCAGTGCCCCCTCTTGGAGCTCTGTCCTAGGCTGGTGTGAGCTGCAGACAGTGCCCTCTCTTGGAGCTCTGTCCTAGGCTGGTGTGAGCTGCAGACAGTGTCCCCTCTTGGAGCTCTGTCCGAGGCTGGTGTGAGCTGCAGACAGTGCCCCTTTTAGAGCTCTGTCCTAGGCTGGTGTGAGCTGCAGACAGTGCCCTCTCTTGGAGCTGTGTCCTAGGCTGGTGTGAGCTGCAGAGAGTGCCCCCTCCTGGAGCTATTCCCTAGGCTCGTGTGAGCTGCAGACAGTGCCCTCTCTTGGAGCTCTGTCCTAGGCTGGGGTCAGCTGCAGATAGTGCCCCCTCTTGGAGCTCCGTCCTATGCTGGTGTCAGCTGCAGATAGTGCCCTCTCTTGGAGCTCTGTCCTAGGCTGGTGTGAGCTGCAGAGAGTGCCCCCTCTAGGAGCTCTGTCCTAGGCTGATGTCAGCTGCAGATAGTGCCATGGGCTGGTGTGAGCTGCAGACAGTGCCCTCTCTTGGAGCTCTGTCCTAGGCTGGTGTGAGCTGCAGACAGCGCCCTCTCTTGGAGCTCTGTCCTAGGCTGGTGCGAGCTGCAGACAGCGCCCTCTCTTGGAGCTCTGTCCTAGGCAGGTGTGAGCTGCAGACAGCGCACTCTCTTGGAGATCTGTCCTGAGCTGCAGACAGCGCTCTCTCTTGGTGCTCTGGCATAGGCTGGTGCAAGCTTCAGAGAGTGCCCCCTCCTGGAGCTATGTCCTAGGCTGGTGTGAGCTGCAGACAGTGCCCTCTCTTGGAGCTCTGTCTTAGGCCGGTGTGAGCTGCAGATAGTGCCCTCTCTTGGAGCTCTGTCCTTCGCTAGTGTGAGCTGCAGACGGTGCTCTCTCTTGGAGCTCTGTCCTAGGCTGGTGTGAGCTGCAGACAGTGCCCTCTCTTGGAGCTCTGTCCTAGGCTGGTGTGATCTGCAGACGTGCTCTCTCTTGGAGCTCTGTCCTGGGCTGGTATGATCTGCAGACAGTGCCCTCTCTTGGAGCTCTGTCCTGGGCTGGTATGATCTGCAGACAGTGCCCTCTCTTGGAGCTCTGTCCTAGGTTGGTGTCAGCTGCAGATAGTGCCATGGTTAGGTGCGAGCGGCAGAGAGTGCCCCCTCTTGGAGCTCTGTCCTAGGCTGGTGTCAGCTGCAGACAGTGCCCTCTCTTGGAGCTCTGTTCTAGGCTAGAGTGAGCTGCAGACAGTGCCCTCTCTTGGAGCTCTGTCCTAGGCTGGTGTGAGCTGCAGAGAGTAACCCCTCTTGGAGCTCTGTCCTAGGCTGGCGTCAGCTGCAGATAGTGCCATGGTCTGGTGTGAGCTGCAGACAGTGCCCCCTCTTGGAGCTCTGTCCTAGGCTGGTGTCAGCTGCAGACAGTGCCCCCTCTTGGAGCTCTGTCCTAAGCCGATGTGAGCTGCAGACCGTGCCCTCTCTTGGAGCTCTGTCCTAGGCTGGTGTGATCTGCAGACGTGCTCTCTCTTGGAGCTCTGTCCTGGGCTGGTATGATCTGCAGACAGTGCCCTCTCTTGGAGCTCTGTCCTAGGCTGGTGTGAGCTGCAGATAGTGCCATGGTTAGGTGCGAGCGGCAGAGAGTGCCCCCTCTTGGAGCTCTGTCCTAGGCTGGTGTCAGCTGCAGATAGTGCCATGGTCTGGTGTGAGCTGCAGACAGTGCCCCCTCTTGGAGCTCTGTCCTGGGCTGGTATGATCTGCAGACAGTGCCCTCTCTTGGAGCTCTGTCCTAGGCTGGTGTGAGCTGCAGAGAGTGCCCCCTCTTGGAGCTCTGTCCTAGGCTGGTGTCAGCTGCAGATAGTGCCATGGTCTGGTGTGAGCTGCAGACAGTGCCCCCTCTTGGAGCTCTGTCCTAGGCTGGTGTCAGCTGCAGACAGTGCCCCCTCTTGGAGCTCTGTCCTAAGCCGATGTGAGCTGCAGACAGTGCCCTCTCTTGGAGCTCTGTCCTAGGCTGGTGTGATCTGCAGACGTGCTCTCTCTTGGAGCTCTGTCCTGGGCTGGTATGATCTGCAGACAGTGCCCTCTCTTGGAGCTCTGTCCTGGGCTGGTATGATCTGCAGACAGTGCCCTCTCTTGGAGCTCTGTCCTAGGCTGGTGTGAGCTGCAGAGAGTGCCCCCTCTTGGAGCTCTGTCCTAGGTTGGTGTCAGCTGCAGATAGTGCCATGGTCAGGTGCGAGCGGCAGAGAGTGGCCCCTCTTGGAGCTCTGTCCTAGGCTGGTGTCAGCTGCAGATAGTGCCATGGTCTGGTGTGAGCTGCAGACAGTGCCCCCTCTTGGAGCTCTGTCCTAGGCTGGTATCAGCTGCAGACAGTGCCCCCTCTTGGAGCTCTGTCCTAGGCCGGTGTGAGCTGCAGACAGTGCCCTCTCTTGGAGCTCTGTCCTAGGCTGGTGTGAGCGGCAGACAGTGCCCTCTCTTGGAGCTGTGTCCTAGGCTGGTGTGAGCTGCATAGAGTGCCCCCTCTTGGAGCTCTGTCCTAGGCTGGTGTGAGCTGCAGTCAGTGCCCCCTCTTGGAGCTCTGTCCGAGGCTGGTGTGAGCTGCAGACAGTGCCCTCTCGTGGAGGTCTGTCCAAGGCTGGTGTGAGCTGCAGACAGTGCCCTCTCTTGGAGCTCTGTCCTAGGCTGGTGTGAGCGGCAGACAGTGCCCTCTCTTGGAGCTCTGTCCTAGGTTGGTGTCAGCTGCAGATAGTGCCATGGTTAGGTGCGAGCGGCAGAGAGTGCCCCCTCTTGGAGCTCTGTCCTAGGCTGGTGTCAGCTGCAGATAGTGCCATGGTCTGGTGTGAGCTGCAGACAGTGCCCCCTCTTGGAGCTCTGTCCTAGGCTGGTGTCAGCTGCAGACAGTGCCCCCTCTTGGAGCTCTGTCCTAGGCTGGTGTCAGCTGCAGATAGTGCCCTCTCTAGGAGCTCTGTCCTAGGCTGGTGTCAGCTGCAGACAGTGCCCTCTCTTGGAGCTCTGTCCTAGGCTGGTGTCAGCTGCAGATAGTGCCCTCTCTTGGAGCTCTGTCCTAGGCTGGTGTGAGCTGCAGAGAGTGCCCCCTCAAGGGGCTCTGTCCTAGGATGGTGTCATCTGCAGATAGTGCAATGGGCTGGTGTGAGCTGCAGACAGTGCCCTCTCTTGGAGCTCTGTCCTAGGCTGGTGTGAGCTGCAGACAGCGCCCTTTTTGGAGCTCTGTCCTAGGCTGGTGTGAGCTGCAGACAGCGCACTCTCTTGGAGCTCTGTCCTAGGCTGGTGTGAGCTGCAGACAGCGCCCTCTCTTGGAGCTCTGTCCTAGGCTGGTGTGAGTTGCAGACAGCGCCCTCTCTTGGAGCTCTGTCCTAGGCTGGTGCAAGCTGCAGAGAGTGCCCCCTCCTGGAGCTATGTCCTAGGCTGGTGTGAGCTGCAGACCGTGCCCTCTCTTGGAGCTCTGTCCTAGGCTAGTGTGAGCTGCAGACAGCGCCCTCTCTTGGAGCTCTGTCCTAGGCTGGTGTGATCTGCAGACGTGCCCTCTCTTGGAGCTCTGTCCTAGGCTAGTTTGAGCTGCTGAGAGTAACCCCTCTTGGAGCTCTGTCCTAGGCTGGTGTGAGCTGCAGACAGTGCCCTCTCTTGGAGCTCTGTCCTAGGCTAGTGTGAGCTGCAGACATTGCCCCCTCTTGGAGCTCTGTCCCAGGCTGGTTTGAGCTGCATAGAGTGCCCCCTCTTGGAGCTCTGTCCTATGCTGGTGTGAGCTGCAGAGAGTAACCCCTCTTGGAGCTCTGTCCTAGGCTGGTGTGAGCCGCAGACAGTCTCCCCTCTTGGAGCTCTGTCCTAGGCTGGTGACAGCTGCAGACAGTGCCCTCTCTTGGAGCTCTGTCCTAGGCCGGAGTGAGCTGCAGACAGTGCCCCCTCTTGGAGCTCTCTCCTAGGCTGGTGTGAGCTGCAGACAGTACCCTCTCTTGGAGCTCTGTCCTAGGCCGGAGTGAGCTGCAGACAGTGCCCCCTCTTGGAGCTCTCTCCTAGGCTGGTGTGAGCTGCAGACAGTGCCCTCTCTTGGAGCTCTGTCCTAGGCTAGTGTGAGCTGCAGACAGTACTCTCTCTTGGAGCTCTCTCCTAGGCCGGAGTGAGCTGCGGACAGTGCCCCCTGTTGGAGCTCTCTCCTAGGCTGGTGTGAGCTGCAGACAGTGCCCTCTCTTGGAGCTCTGTCCTAGGCTAGTGTGAGCTGCAGACATTGCCCCCTCTTGGAGCTCTGTCCTAGGCTGGTTTGAGCTGCATCGAGTGCCCCCTCTTGGAGCTCTGTCCTAGGCTGGTGTGAGCTGCAGAGAGTAACCCCTCTTGGAGCTCTGTCCTAGGCTGGTGTGAGCCGCAGACAGTCTCCCCTCTTGGAGCTCTGTCCTAGGCTGGTGACAGCTGCAGACAGTGCCCTCTCCAGGAGCTCTGTCCTAGGCTGGTGTGAGCTGCAGAAAGTGCCATGGTCTGGTGTGAGCTGCAGACAGTGCCCCCTCTTGGAGCTCTGTCCTAGGCTGGTGTGAGCGGCAGACAGTCTCCCCTCTTAGAGCTCTGTCCTAGGCTGGTGTGAGCTGCAGACAGCGCCCTCTCTTGGAGCTCTGTCCTAGGCTAGCGTGATTTGCAGAGAGTGCCCCCTCTTGGAGTTCTGTCCTAGGCGTGCGTAAGCTTCAGAGAGTGCCCCCTCTTGGAGCTCAGTCCTAGGCTGGCGTGAGCTGCAAAGAGTGCCCCCTCTTGGAGCTCTGTCCTAGGCTGGTGTGAGCTGCAGACAGTGCCCTTTCTGGAGCTCCCTCCTAGGCTTGTGTGAGCGGCAGATAGTGCCCTGGTCTCGTGTGAGCTGCATAGAGTCCCCCCTCTTGGAGCTCTGCCCTAGGCTGGTGTGAGCTGCAGGTAGTGTCCCCTCTTGGAGCTCTGTCCTAGGCTGGTGTCAGCTGCAGATTGTGTCATGCTCTCTTGGAGCTCTGTCTTAGGCTGGTGTGAGCTGCAGACTGCGCCCTCGCTTGGAGCTCTGTCCTAGGCTGGTGTGAGCTGCAGACAGCGCCCTTTCTTGGAGCTCTGTCCTAGGCTTGTGTGAGCTGCAGAGAGTACCCCCTCCTGGAGCTATGTCCTAGGCTGGTGTGAGCTGCAGATAGTGCCCTGGTCTCGTGTGAGCTGCATAAAGTGCCCCCTCTTGGAGCTCTGCCATGGTCTGGTGCGAGCTGCAGAGAGTGCCCCCTCTTGGAGCTCTGTCCGAGGCTGGTGTGAGCTGCAGACAGTGCCCTCTCTTGGAGCTCTGTCCTAGGCTGGTGTGAGCTGCAGACAGTGCCCTCTCTTGGAGCTCTGTCCTAGGCTGGTGTGAGCTGCAGACAGTGTCCCCTCTTGGAGCTCTGTCCGAGGCTGGTGTGAGCTGCAGACAGTGCCCCCTTTTAGAGCTCTGTCCGAGGCTAGTCTGAGCTGCAGACAGCACCCTTTCTTGGAGGTCTGTCCTAGGCTGGTGTGAGCTGCAGACAGCGTCTTCTCTTGGAGCTCTGTCGTAGGCTGTTGTTAGCTGCAGATAGTGCCCTGGTCTTGTATGAGCTGCATAGAGTGCCCCCTTTTGGAGCTCTGTCCTAGGCTGTTGTGAGCTGCGGAGAGTGCCCCCTCTTAGAGCTCTGTCCTAGGCAGGTGTGAGCTGCAGATAGTGCCCTGATCTGGTGTGAGCACAAGGGAGTTTCTTAGTCTAGAAGCACTATCGTTGCCTGGCGTGGGCTGCAAGGGGTGCTCTGGTCTGCTGTGAGCTGCAGGGAGTGCTCTGTTCTGCTGTGAGCTGCAAGGGGTTCTCTGGTCTGCTGAGAGCTGCAGGGAGTCCTCTGGTCTGCTGTTAACTGCAAGGAGTATTCTGGTCTGCTGTGAGCTGCAGGGAGTGCTGTAGTCTGCTGTGATCTACAGATAGTGCTATGGTCTGCTGTGAGCTGCAGGGAGTGCTCTTGTCTGCTGTGAGCTGCAAGGAGTGCTCTGGTCTGCTGTGAGCTGCAGGGAGTTTCCTGCTGTGGTGTGAGCGCAAGGGAGTTTCTTAGTCTGGAAGCGCTATCCTTGCCTGGCGTGGGCTGCAAGGAGTGCTCTGGTCTGCTGTGAGCTGCAAGGAGTGCTCTGGTCTGCTGTGAGCTGAAGGGAGTGCTGTGGTCTGCTGTGAACTGCAAGGAGTTTTCTGGTCTTCTGTGATCTGCAGGGAGTGGTCTTATCTGCTATTAGCTGCAAGGAATGTTCTGGTCTGCTGTGAGCTGCAGGGCATGAGGTGGTCTGGTGTGAGCTGCAGGGAGTGCTGTGGTTTGCTGTGAGCTGCAAGGAGTGCTGTGGTCTGCTGTGAGCTGCAGGGAGTGCTCTGGTCTGATGTGAGCTGCAGGAAGTGCTCTGGTCTGCTATTAGCTGCAGGTAGTGTTCTGGTCTGCTGTGAGCTGCAGGGAGGGCTCTGGTCTGTTGTGAGCTTCAGGGAGTGCTCTGGTCTGCTGTGAGCTGCAGGGTGTGCTGTGGTCTGCTGTGAGCTGCAAAGAGTGTTCTGGTCTGCTGTGAGCTGCAGGGAGTGCTGTGGTCTGCTGTGAGCTGTAGGATGTGTTCTGATCTGCTTTGAGCTGCAGGGAGTTCTCTGTGCCCCCTCTTAGAGCTCTGTCCTAGGCAGGTGTGAGCTGCAGATAGTGCCCTGATCTGGTGTGAGCACAAGGGAGTTTCTTAGTCTGGAAGCACTATCCTTGCCTGGCGTGGGCTGCAAGGGGTGCTCTGGTCTGCTGTGAGCTGTAGGAAGTGCTCTGGTCTGCTGTGTGCTGCAGGGAGTGTTGTGGTCTGATGTGAGCTGCAGGGAGTGCTGTGAGCTGCAGGGAATGCTGTGGTCTGCTGTGAGCTGCAGGGAGTGCTGTGGTCTGCTGTGAGATGCAGGGAGTGCTGTGGTCTGCTGTTAGTTGCAAGAAGTGTTCTGCTTTGCTGAGAGCCACAGGGAGTGCCCTGGTCTCATGTGAGCTGCAGGGAGTGTTCTTGTCTAGGAGCACTAGCCTTACCTGGTGTGAGCTGCCTGGAGTGTTCTGGTCGAATTCTAATGTGAGCAGCAGGGAGTGTGGTGCCCTGGCGGAAGCTCCAGAGAGTGTACTCATCAGGGAGCTCTGTCCTAGGATGGTGTGAGCTGCAGATAGTTCCCTCGTCCAATGCGAGCTGCAGGGAGTGTCCTGTTCTAGTGTGAGCTCTAGGGAGTGTTCTGGTTTAGGAGTGCTATCATTAGCTGATGTGAGCTGCAGGAAGTGTTCTGGTCTGCTCTAAGCTGCATGTAGTGCATTGGTCTGCTGTGACCTGCATGGAGTGCCTGGGTTTGTTGAAAGCTGCAGGGAGTGCCCTGGTATAGTACGAGCTGCAGGGAGTGTCCTATTCTAGTGTGAGCTCTAGGGAGTGTTCTGGTTTAGGATTGCTATCCTTAGCTGATGTGAGCACTCTGGTCTGCTGTAAATTGATACTTGTATAGCGCACTACTCACCCGCAAGGGTCTCAAGGCGCTTGTACGAATACTGCTGTGGAACCCGTCCTGGCTTTCCCTGTGAGGCGTCCACTCCTGGGCACCCCCAGGGTGAAGGCCAGGCATCCTTAGCATTGTGGGGGCCGTTGTGGAGTTGTAGAGATTAAGCAAGTTATTGTCCAGAGTTGCAGAGTGGGACTCTATGATTAGAATAGGCACCGAGGCGAGAATTATCAGGTCGGTGGAATTTTGAGCCCAGGACCCGCCGAGGCGGGAATTGAACCCTGCTCCCGGGCTAGACCTCTGCATCAGGGTCTGCCGCTCTAACCATTGAGCCACACTTCTCCACTGTGAGCTGCATGCAATGCATTGGTCTGCGGTAAGCTTTATGAAGTGCCCGGCTCTGTTGAAAGCTGCAGGTAGTGCCCTATTCTAGTGGGAGCTCCAGAGAGTGTTCTTGTCTAGGAGCGCTATCCTTACCTGGTGTGAGCTGCAGGGAGTGTCCTGCCCTGGTGGAAGCTCCAGAGAGTGTACTCATCAGGGAGCTCTGTCCTAGGCTGGTGTGAGCTGCAGATAGTTCGCTTCGTCTAGTGCGACCAGCAGGGAGTGTCCTATTCTAGTGTGCGCTCTAGGGAGTGTTATGATTTAGAATCGCTATCCTTTCAGCTGCAGGGAGTGTTCTGGTCTGCTGTGAGCTGCATGGAGTGCTCGGGTTTGTTGAAAGCTGCAGGGAGTGCCCTGGTGTAGTGCGAGCAGGGAGTGTCCAATTCTAGTGTGAGCTCTAGGGAGTCTTTTCGTTTAGGATCACTATCCTTGAGCTGCAAGGAGTGTTCTGGTCTGTTGTGAGCTGCATTTAGTGCATTGGTCTGCTGTGAGCTGTATGAAGTGTCCAGGTCTGTTGAAAGCTGCAGGAAGTTCCCTGGTATAGTGCGAGTAGCAGGGAGTGTGGTGCCCTGGTGCGAGCAGCAGAGTGTACTCGTCTGTCGTGAGTTGCGAACCCTTTTGTGGAGTGAGATGCAGGGAGTACCTTGATCTTGTGCGAGCTGCAAGGACAGTCCTGCCCTGGTGTGAGCTCCAGTGAGTGTCCTAATGTGGGAGCATTATCCCTACTTGATGTGAGCTGCAGGTAAAGCCCTGGTCTGGTGTGAGATGGAGGTAGGGCCCTGGTCTGCTGTGAGATGTAGGGGGGAGTCCTGCGTTGGTGTGGTAAACAGCGCTTATTACAACACGGTTGTTAGAACAACCTCATTGTTGCAATGCAAACCATTACTGTATGTTTTCTCTAAACTAAGGAATAGTATAATTTACTATTCCAACACCTTCACTCCAGTTGCGCACACTGGAGTTGGAATAGTAGATTATACTATTCCTAAGTCCAGAGCGCCCCTTACAGCAAGTCATTGAAACGACTTGCGTTGTGATGGTTCGCGTTGTGACAACGCAGTTTTTTAAACAACTGCATTGTAATTGCATGCATTGTACCGCATGCGATGTAATGACATATATTCGTTGGTGTGTGCTCCAGGGAGTGTCCTGGTCTAGGAGCACTATCCTTGCCTGGTGTGAGCTGCAGGAATTGCCCTGATGTGTTGTGAGCTGCAGGGAATGCCCTGGTCTGTTGTGAGCTGGAGAGAGTGCTGTGGTCTATTGTGAGCTGGAGCGAGTGCTCTGTTCTGTTGTGAGCTGGAGAGAGTGCCCTGGTCTTGTGATAACTGCAGGGGGTGTCCTACCCTCGTGTGAGCAGCAGAGAGTGTCCTGGTATGATGCGATCGACAGGCAGTTCCCTGGTCTATTGTGAGCTGCAAGGAGTGCCCTCGTCTATTGCATGCTGGAGGGAATGTTCTGGTCTGTTGCGAGCTGCATGGTGCCCTGGTCTATTGTGAGCTGCAGGGAGTACCCTGGTCTATGGTATGGTGCAGGGAGTGCCTTGGTCTATTGTGAACTGAAGGGAGTGCTCTGGTCTATGGTGTGGTGCAGGCAGTGCCGTGGTCTATTGTGAGCTGCAGGGAGTGCCCTGGTCTATGGTGAGGTGCAGGGAGTGTCCTGGTCTATGGTGAGGTGCAGGGAGTGCCCCGGTCTGTTGTGAGTTGCAGGGAGTGTCCGGTCTATGGTGAGGTAAAGGGAGTGCTCTGGTCTAGTGGTAACTGCAGAGAGTGTTCTAGTTCAGCAGACAGTGCCCTGGTCTACTGAGAGCTGCAGTGAGTGCCCTGATCTATTGTGCACTTCAGGGAGTTCCCTGGGGTGTTGTGAGCTGCAGAGAGTGACCTAGTCTATTGTGAGCTGCCGTTAGTGCCTATCGCTATTGTGAGCTGAAGGGAGTGCCTTGGTCTATTGTGAGCTGCAGGCAGTGCCCAAATCTATAGCGAGCTGCAGAGTGTGCCCTGATCTATAGTGAGCTGCAGAGTGTGTCCTGGTCTATTGTGAGCTGCAGGCAGTGCACTGGTTTACAGTGAGCTGCAGGCAGTGCCCTGATCTACAGTGAGCTGCAGGCAGTGCCCTGGTCTATTGTGAGCTGTAGGCAGTGCCCCGGTCTATTGTGAGCTGCAGGCAGTGCCCCGGTCTACAGTGAGCTGCAGGCAGTGCCCCGGTCTATTGTGAGCTGCAGGCAGTGCCCTGGTCTACAGTGAGCTGCAGGCAGTGTTTTGGTTTACAGTGAGCTGCAGGCAGTGCCCTGGTCTACAGTGAGCTGCAGGCAGTGCCCTGGCCTACAATGCACTGCAGGGAGTGTCCTGGTCTACAGTGAGCTGCAGGCAGTGCCCTGGTCTGTGGTGAGCTGCAGGCAGTGCCCTAGTCTATAGCGAGCGGCAGAGTGTGCCCTGGTCTCTAGTGAGCTGCAGAGTGTGTCCTGGTCTATTGTGAGCTGCAGGCAGTGCCCCGGTCTATTGTAAGCTGCAGGCAGTGCCCTGGTCTGTGGTGAGCTGCAGGCAGTGCTCTAGTCTATAGCGAGCTGCAGAGTGTGTCCTGGTCTATAGTGAGCTGCAGAAGGAGTCCTGGTCTATTGCGAGCTGCAGGCAGTGCCCTGGTTTACAGTGAGCTGCAGGCAGTGCCCTGGTTTACAGTGGGCTGCAGGCAGTGCCCTGGTCTACAGTGAGCTGCAGGCAGTGCCCTGGTCTACGGTGAACTGCAGGCAGTGCCCTAGTCTATAGCGAGCTGCAGAGTGTGCCCTGGTCTATAGTGAGCTGCAGGCAGTGCCCTAGTTTACAGTGAGCTGCAGGCAGTGCCCTGGTCCATTGTGAGCTGCAGTCAGTGCCCTGGTCTACGGCGAGCTATAGGCAGGGCCCTGGTCCACAGTGAGCTGCAGGCAGTGCCTTGGCTTAAAGTGAGCTGCAAGCAGTGCCCTGGTCTACAGTGAGCTGCAGGCAGTGTCCTGGTCTGTAGTGAGCTGCAGGGAATGGTCTGGTCTACAGTGAGCTGCAGGGAGTGTCCTGGTCTATTGTGAGCTGGCAGGCAGTGCCCTGGTCTACAGTGACCTGCAGAGTGTGTCCTGGTCCGTTGTGAGCTGCAGGGAGAGTCCTGGTCTGTTGTAAGCTGTAGGGAGTGCCCTGGTCTGTTGTGAGCTTCAGGTAGTGTCCTGGTCTTTTGTGAGCTTCAGGCAGTTGCCTGGTTTACAGTGAGCTGCAGGCAGTGCCCTGATCTACAGTGAGCTACGGGCAGTGCCCTGGTCTACAGTGAAATCTAGAGTGTGTCCTGGTCTGTTGTGAGCTGCAGGGAGTGTCCTGGTCTGTTGTGAGCTGTAGGGTGTGCCCTGGTCTATTGTGAGCTTCAGGCAGTGCCCTGGTCTATGGTGAGGTGCAGGGAGTGCTCTGGTTTAGTGGTAACTGCAGAGAGTGTCCTAGTATGATGCGATCAGCAGACAGTGCCCTGGTCTATTGAGAGCTGCAGTGAGTGCTCTGATCTATTGTGCACTTCAGGGAGTTCCCTGGGGTGTTGTGAGCTGCAGAGAGTGACCTAGTCTATTGTGAGCTGCCGTTAGTGCCTATCACTATTGTGAGCTGAAGGGAGTGCCTTGGTCTATTGTGAGCTCCAGGCAGTGCCCCAGTCTATTATGAGCTGCAGGTAGTGCCCAAATCTATAGCGAGCTGCAGAGTGTGCCCTGGTCTATAGTGAGCTGCGGAGTGTGTCCTGGTCTATTGTGAGCTGCAGGCAGTGCCCTGGTTTACAGTGAGCTGCAGGCAGTGCCCTGATCTACAGTGAGCTGCAGGCAGTGCCCTGGTCTATTGTGAGCTGCAGGCAGTGCCCCGGTCTATTGTGAGGTGCAGGCAGTGCCCCGGTCTACAGTGAGCTGCAGGCAGTGCCCCGGTCTATTGTGAGCTTCAGGCAGTGCCCTGGTCTATTGTGAGCTGCAGGCAGTGTTTTGGTTTACAGCGAGCTGCGGGCAGTGCTCTGGGCTGTAGTGAGCTGCAGGGAATGCTCTGGTCTACAGTGAGTTGCAGGGAGTATCCTGGTCTATTGTGAGCTGCAGGCAGTGCCCGGGTCTACACTTACCTGCAGAGTGTGTCCTGGTCTGTTGTGAGCTGCAGGGAGTGTCCTGGTCAGTTGTGAGCTGTAGGGAGTGCCCTGGTCTATTGTGAGCTTCAGGCAGTCCCTGGTCTATTGTGAGCTTCAGGCAGTGCCCGGTCTATTGTGAGCTGCAAGCAGTGCCCTGGTCCACAGTGAGCTACAGAGTATGTCCGGGTCTGTTGTGAGAAGCAGGGAGTGTCCTGGTCTGTTGTGAGCTGCAGGGAGTGTCCTGGTCTGTTGTGAGCTGTAGGGAGTGTCCTGGTCTGTTGTGAGCTGTAGGGAGTACCCTGGTCTATTGTAAGCTTTAGGCAGTGCCCTTGTCTACAGTGAGCTGCAGAGTGAGACCTGGTCTATTGTGAGCTTCAGGCAGTGCCCTGGTCTGTTGTGAGCTGTAGGGAGTGCCCTGGTCTATTGTGAGCTTCAGGCAGTGCCCTGGTCTATTGTGAGCTTCAGGCAGTGCCCGGTCTATTGTGAGCTGCAGGCAGTGCCCTGGTCCACAGTGAGCTACAGAGTGTGTCCGGGTCTGTTGTGAGCTGCAGGGAGTGTCCTGGTCTGTTGTGAGCTGTAGGTAGTACCCTGGTCTATTGTAAGCTTTAGGCAGTGCCCATGTCTACAGTGAGCTGCAGAGTGTGTCCTGGTCTATTGTGAGCTGCAGGCAGTGCCCTGGTCTACACTTACCTGCAGAGTGTGTCCTGGTCTGTTGTGAGCTGCAGGGAGTGTCCTGGTCAGTTGTGAGCTTCAGGCAGTGCCCTGGTCTATAGTGAGCTGCAGGCAGTGCCCTGGTTTACAGTGAGCTGCAGGCAGTGCCCTGGTCTGTGGTGAGCTGCAGGCAGTGCCCTGGTCTCTGGTGAGCTGCAGGAAGTGCCCTGGTCTACAGTGAGCTGCAGGCAGTGCCCTGGTCTGTGGTGAGCTGCAGGCAGTGCCCTGGTCTGTGGTGAGCTGCAGGGAGTGTCCTGGTCTGTTGTGAGCTGTAGGGAGTGCCCTGGTCTATTGTGAGTTTCAGGCAGTGCCCTGGTCTATTGTGAGCTTCAGGCAGTGCCCTGGTCTATGGTGAGCTTCAGACAGTGCCCTGGTCTGTGGTGAGCTGCAGGCAGTGCCCTGGTCTGTGGTGAGCTGCAGGCAGTGCCCCATGCCGCTGTGAGGTCATACCCTAGCTCATGGCCTCCTCCTGTCCCCACAGTAGCCCATAACTCCCCCGCACCCCTCCTCTGCGCAGTAGTCCGCCTCGCTAGTTCCCTCTGCGCTGGGTGTTGTCCTTTTGGCCTCTCGCTGCAGAGTGTGGTGTGAACAAGTCCAAGTTAATAATCAGGCTCTCGGCATGCTGAGGGTTTACAGGCTAGTCCTGTTCATCTTGGCATCTCTCTGTTCTCACTTCCAGTCATAGTCCTTGGCTGGGGCCGCAGTGACTCAGAAGAACTGGAACCAGTGCGTGCCCACATTCCTCTTGCTGGCCATGTGGCCACGAGCCAGGGTCCACCGTGCCCCATTGGGACCGGGAGGAAGGAATCTCGCCCCACCGGTCTGGGGTGGGCAAGCATGCCCACCTTCCAAGGATCCGTATCTGGGGTCAAAGATGGGTGTTGAGGAATCTGCTCCCTCAGCCAGCAACCTGTTACCAGCCTCCAGCAAGGACCAGTTGGCAGGCCTAGGGCAAAAACCAGTAGTTAGCCGGATTAAGCTTTAAATTTCTGATGGTTTTGTGACTTGATCAAGGTGGTGCGGGTGAGGTAGAGGCATAAGGGTGTGGGGAAAGGAAGATCATGTGGGAGGAAATCCCACTGTTAAAAGGAGGGTCCCCAGGCATACTTATCATTCCCTTTGTGGGGGGTGAGGGGGGTCTTGCCGCCATGCATCGCCACCCCTCATTGGAGGGTGCCACATACAACCTCCTGAAAGAGGAGACCCTGGCAGCATAACAAACACGAAGGATGCCTTCAGCAAGGCGTTTTATCATAAGACATCACAGAGGGCAGCGTGAAGGAGGGTCCACCAGGCTCCATGGAGCCCCCGGCTTCTCCTGAGTAGTTTCATGGAAGGTCCTGGTGACAGCATGTGTAAGAAATCGCAGAAGGTTATGGTGCTACTAGGTGCAAAGTGGTCCCACACATCTGCCCTTCCTGTCTCCAAGAGGCAGCATGCCTCTCCATGGAAGGTCCACAGCGGTTCTGGTGGCTCAACGGGCTGAGTGATTTATCCTGTGTTCAAAAAGTAACATACCTCTCCATAGAAGATCCACAGATGTAGAGGGAGATCCCTCCGACCTCCAGGAAGTACCAGATCTCTCCTCTCCATGCCCTTGTACACTCTGTGGCACTATGCACATAGAGATCCCTCCTATCTGCACCTGGCCTTTCATCTCCAGATCCTTCCTGTTTCCAAGAAGCATAGTAGATTCACATAGGTTCCGGTGGCACTATGTGCAGAAAGGTCTCTCCCTGCTCCTTCCAGAAGTTACATACCTCTCCATCGGAAATTCACAGATATCCTGGATGCACTGGGTGCCAAGAGATCCCTCCTATCGCCAATAACGAACATTCCTTTTCATAGAAGGTCCACAGAGGTCATGAGTTTCTGGTTCTGGTTGAACTATGTGCCAAGAGATCCCTCCTATGCTCTCCATAGAGGATTCAAAGGAGGTCCTGGCTGCACTATGGGGCTAGAAATTCCACCTATGACCATGAAGTAACATGCCTATCCATTGAAGATTCACAGAGGTCCTGACTGCACTATGGCCCAAGAGATCATGCCCATTTCCAGTAAGCAACATGCCTCTCCCTGGAAGATCCACAGAAGTCCTGGTTCCATCTTCTTCTACGAGTGCCCTCCTATATCCAAGAAGCACCAGACAATCCACAGAAGGCTCTGGAGTCCCTATGTGCCAAGATGTCCCTCCTGTGTCCAAGTAGCACCACGCTTCTCCATGGAGGTTCTGGTTGAACGACATGCCAAGATATAGCCCCTATAGCCAAAAAGCACCAGGATTCTCCATTGAAAAGCCACAGGGGGATCTGGTTGTACTATGTGCCGAAACATCCATTCTATCTCTAAGAAGCACCAGACCTCTCTATAGATGATCCACAGGTGGTTCTGGTTTCACTATGTGCAGAGAAATCCCTTCCATCCCTTAGAAGCACCAGCTCTCCATAGAAGGACTGCAATAGGTCATGGTGGCATTGTGTGCTGAGAGGACCCTCCTAAATCCAAGAAGCACCTGACATTTCCATATAAGATATTCAGGAAGCCATGGAGGCACTTCATGCTGACAGATCCATCCTACATCCAAAGATCACCAGACGCACAATAGAAGAGGGAGGACATGGTGATACTACTTGCCAAGATATCCTTCCTAGATCCAGAAGCATTGGGCCTCACATAGAAGACCCACAGGAGGGTCTGGTGACTCTATTTGCCGAGAGAGATCCCTCAAGTCTCCAAGAAACACTGGGCACAACCTCAGAAGGTCTGGGGGAGGTCCTACCTACAATATGTGTCAAGAGATTCCTCCTAGCCCCAATAATCATTGAGCCTTTCCAGACACGGTTCTGTGAGTTAAGAGATCACTTCTCCCAGGCCTCACCATGGGCAGGCCATAGCAGATCCTAGTTGTCTGCACTGTGCACCTTGAGGCTTGTCTTCAAGGATTCCCAAAGTCAAATCCGTAAGGTAGACATTTGAGATCCCTTCATCAAAATCCAATGTACAAATTGTTCAAATTGCCTGTGTCAGCAGTTCAGAGAGCCTGGAGGTACTCTGCAAAAATTTGTTCAGTCTCGAGTGTTGGGAGTGAGGCAGGCGGTTTCAGGTGTGTGGAAAAATTGCTGTAGATAGTGAGGTTAAGGAAGAGAAGGCTTTTGTACAGTGTTCTGGTGTTTTGCTCTCACTCTGTCATTACGTGCTTCTGTCTTCACTGCCAACTCTGCATCCCACATGTTCATATGTTGCTGGAATAGTCACGAGGTCAGGAAAGAGCTTCTTTTGAAAGCCATCCACCTTGATTTTCATTTCCCACCCTTCTACTACTCCACAACACACAGCATGCCTTCTCTTGCTGTGTCTTCCTGAACGCAAACCTACCACATGGTCCACTTATCAACGCGCAGAGCCCTGCACCACCAAGTTTTCTGCTGGGATCTATCTTGCAACTAGCAGAGTAAGATGGGGGGGAAGGGGGCGTGAACTTCAAATTTCCCAACAAACAATCTGGCATTTGATGGTAAAATACATTATTTGAGAAGCAGAGCGTGAGGGGTCTTAAGGGGCAATTGAACGGGATAGCAGTGTGGATTGGCAGGGTTACTTAAAAGACAATATGTTTCATTAGTGTGTGAGAGAGAGAGTGCGTGTGTATGTTTTTGTGTATGTGTGCAAGTACAAATCCTAGGTGAAACCCAACAGCCACCTCACCATACCAGACTGAAAGCACCTATACACACATTTACTAGAGAATATATCTATTAGGAGCTGTAACAACCCCATCCCCCATAAAGCTGCGCTCCTGGCAACTAGCTATGCCCCATTGAGAAATCTGCTAAAAACGAAACCGATGTATTAAAATTCACTAACGTTGCTTGAAAACCGTAAGCATTGAGTCGCATGACCAGACAGATTTAGCGCATTATCATGTCAAATCATCATGCAGCAAGTGATGATAAAGCGTTTGCAAATTCGTTTGTGAAGCTACACATGATTAATCAAACGTTGTAAGTAGTGTGCAGTGGAGGACAACATGTGGTCTTCAATGGATAGTACAGAGAAAGGGATGCAGACATGAAGAAGGAGATTGCTGGAGGGATACTGGAGGGATACTGATGGAAAGAGGGAGCGGTTAGAGACCCAAGTCTGTGGTGGGAGAGACCTGGGACTCGTGGGGGTTTGACATGATGAACTATGGCAATTGATAAAGTGTGCTATGCGTACGTCATTAATGGAGGAGGGCTCATGGTACTTTCAAGCTTGATTTAGTCACATTTGTTGACATTGAGAAGCCATTGTAACAGTAAGTTTCACCGCACAAGATGCTTGTGCATTCAGGTGTTTCATTGTGCAAAGTATCTTTTGCTTGGATTGATGAAGCTTCATGGAAATACATTTGTGTTGTTGGAAAAGTAGATTTTGTGGGTTAGGGGCTCATTTACAATTGGCTGTCAATGGAAACTCCTCTGATTTCTCGAGAAAGCGCAAAATCTGAAAGGGGATATGCCAGTGATGTTCTCACCACATCATCCCTATGGAGGACGTCATTCCTTTCCTCCACAAATCTGATGATTATCTGTTACCAGGCACATCTGAATCAGGCCCTTCCTGAGGGGTAAGGGAGCAGTCGGATATGCATTGATCTAACTGATTTGGAGAAATAAGGAATTGCTGCCTTGCCTGGATGTTTGCATGCAGGCTTGTATTGCATGAACGACAGCACATTGATGTCCAATTGATGTATGCGATGATGTGCCATCAGTGACTTTGTGTCCAGAGGATGGAAGACTGATCGTGATCCATGCTTTGACGAGGAGTCCGTATCGCCTTCTTGTCACATGGACCTGGTCATTCTCCTTCTCTATCATAGGGAAGATTCTGGATTCACTGACCAGAATTTGTAGTAGTGAAGAGTCAATGCTCCCTTGTTATTTGTCAAGTGCACCAAAGAACAAAAACATTTCACACTCATGTCCATTGACTTCAAACATATCTAGTTGCCAGCCTCCTTGTCAGATTAAAGATGTTTATCGAAGGCCCCCAGAGGTGTTCTCTTTCCACTTTTATGGATTTGCAACTTTAACAGCCAATTCATGTCTTAACTGGTCCTTTTGAGAATGACGTCCCAAGAGACACAAGCACCCGCTGTGCATCCTGGACATTACAAAAGTGAATACCATGTTCTGTGCCATTTTTTAACCTTCCAGGGGGGCATTGCTGACCGGCTGTGAGCCATTGACGTGAGGGAAACGGCCGACGCAACATCGCGGATCCAGAACTGAGCGCTGCGGGGAGAGCAGGCTTGAGCGCCAGTACCGCGAGGGCAGGGACTACAATCCCCAGGTGCCCCGGCGGTTGTGGCGCGTCAGTGACGCCAGCGCTGCGCCAGGAGGCGCGTGAAAAGCCCAGAGCGGCAAGCATAGAAGCGGGGGCATTGCTGACTGGCTGTGAGCCATTGCCGTGAGGGAAACGGCCGACGCAACATCGCGGATCCAGAACTGAGCGCTGCGGGGAGAGCAGGCTTGAGCGCCAGTACCGCGAGGGCAGGGACTACAATCCCCAGGTGCCCCGGCGGTTGTGGCGCGTCAGTGACGCCAGCGCTGCGCCAGGAGGCGCGTGAAAAGCCCAGAGCGGCAAGCATAGAAGCGGGGGCATTGCTGACCGGCTGTGAGCCATTGCCGTGAGGGAAACGGCCGACGCAACATCGCGGATCCAGAACTGAGCGCTGCGGGGAGAGCAGGCTTGAGCGCCAGTACCGCGAGGGCAGGGAGTACAATCCCCAGGTGCCCCGGCGGTTGTGGTGCATCAGTGACGCCAGCGCTGCGCCAAGAGGCGCGTGAAAAGCCCAGAGCGGCAAGCAAAGAAGCAGGGGCATTGCTGACCGGCTGTAAGCCATTGCCGTGAGGGAAACGGCCGACGCAACATCGCAGATCCAGAACTGAGCGCTGCGGGGAGAGCAGGCTTGAGCGCCAGTACCGCGAGGGCAGGGACTACAATCCCCAGGTGCCCCGGCGGTTGTGGCGCGTCAGTGACGCCAGCGCTGCACCAGGAGGCGCGTGAAAAGCCCAGAACGCCTCGCGCCACGCGAGTCGCGCCCGTGGGAGCGCCCGGGGCGAAGCCCGGGCAAAGGGCGGGCCGTCTGTGGCCGTCAGAGGCAGGAAGAGGCTGGGCTGGGCCAGAGACCCTGTGCAAACTATACGGTGATCATCATATGCACGGTAAAGTGACTGGAAGGGCTGAAGGACTAATTGTAACTGCCGCGCTAATAACATTGGGTGTTGACCATATTGACTTAGTTTGTGAATAGGTTAGCTCCCATTAAAGTATACCTGTACTCATGTCGGGGCCAAAAAAGGATAAGGCTACTGTGGGGGCGGGCCCCATTGACAACTTTCTAGTAAAAATGGTAAATAAGATCAACAATGATAGAAGGGCTTCCTTGGTTAGAGGTAATCTATCAGATCAGGATCAATCCATAGTGAGTCCTTCCTATTGGAGGTTCCTCTTGAGACTGAAATTGTTACTGATAACGGGGCCGAGGTAGTCAATACAGTAGAAGCACTGATCCACCAGGCTCCAGATATAGAAGTTCTTGAAAAGTCTCTCTCGGATTCAGAGGAAGAGGTGGTACCTGCCCAAAAAAACACTAGACCCGTCAGAACCTGCAGGAAGCAGCAAAGTAAAAGGGGGGGAAGGCATACTCATAAAAGAATGGTAGATACTCATTTGCCAGATAACCACACCTCCCCTGAGGTAACTGCGATCCTGAAGGGTAAGAACGAGGCAAATATAACCCTGAGCCCAGAGCAGTTTGGCTTGTTAATTCGTACCCTAGAAGCCAAATTTGAATCTAAACTGAGGAATCTCTCCAACCTCTAGTGAGCAAACTGGATACCGTTACCGCAGAGGTAAAAAGACTAGGAGGTTTGTTAGCGAAACAGTTAGCCCACATAGATAAGTTTAACCCCCCGGCCCCCTCAACTAGAATAGATCACCCAGAGATTTGTAGGAAGAAGGTAGCCAATGTGGGTGATCAAACTCATGCCTCACAACAGTCGATCAGAGTTGACCCAGATTCCCTCGCTCCTTCAGTTCCACCCCCTCTTCCATCAGGTAGGTCAGTGTTACACCCAAAGCCAGGGCCTGTTAAAGATCCAATTGCCGCCCCAAGTAGGAGAAGCAACTTTATTAATTTACCCCCGGCTTGAGCCCCCTATGTAATTGTATTGACAAATGTCCCACCTCAAAACTCGCTTGCGGCTGAGCCACCCGAGGAATCACATGATTCCCTCAAAAATAAAGTCGTATCTTGGTTGAGCTCAAATTGTGGGTTTCCTACAAAATATGCAGTAGAAATGATCACAACAAGGAGGGCAAATTGGATTGGTCCCACACGCAAAACCTGTAGAGGGGACTGCGTGATAGTATATTTTAAATATCCACAACACGTGGCCACAGTCTTGTTAAGGGCAGCCTCGATGACGAACGATGACAACAGCATCTCTGTGCGCCCTTTGGGATATTTTTATAATCACATTACAGGAGCTCCCACCCCTAGTCGAGGATTGAGTCCTTTTACACCGTTCGGGCCACGGTCCACTTGTCAAAGTCAGGGATTAGGTAGGGAGAATTTCTTTAGATTTGGACCTCACATCGCAACACATAATAGGTTTGACGCCCTCTCAGGACTCGAGATGTGCGATTGACGGGGGGCCGGAGAGGGTATGGTTGATGAAGTTATAGTGGACTCTGCCCCTATGGCTGCTGTACCTTCTTCTGCTAACGATGGATATAAACCGGTATTGGGTACACCTGACAAGGGGGATAAGGTCATGTTGTTAAGCTGGAATATTGCCGGTCTGCGGTCCAAGAGAGGAGGCCCTAACTGGTTACATTTTGTAAAGCTATATGAAATTGTCGCCATACAAGAGACTTGGGACACGGAATGCGATTTTTGGTTGGATGGCTTTACTTCATTTTTCGTACCTGCTTTGCCCTCGCCAGCGGGACGGAATAGAGGGGGTCTCCTGATGTTGGTCTCGGTAAATGTAAAGGGTAAAATTAAAAAGGTTGATTGTACCACACATAATTTCCTTGCTAAAGAGGTAACCTTGGCTGAGGGTCGCAAAATACTTTTTGTAAACTGTTATAATTCACAATATGGCTATCCTGCTAATGTGCATTTAGTGTGGCTAACAGATTTTTTAACTGCCTATAAGAAAAAGCAAACCACTTATTGTCAATTTATTCTGATGGGTGATTTTAATGTACATTTGTGTTCTAATTGTGACCTAATCGATCCAGATGGGCCTGATAGTTTTCCCCCCCGCACTTCGAACATAGCCAGTAGGGGCAGGTCCTTGAAAACCAACTAACTAGTAATGATCTGTATGAGGCAGAGTTCTATGATAAAAGTTCACGAGTTGCCACATATACTGGAAGGGACTGTGAATCGATAATTGATTTCATTTTTCTATCATTAGGTCTTCTTAAATATGTGATTTTTTATAATGCTTTATCCTTGCCATTGAGTGATCACAACCCCGTGGGGATGGAGTTAGCTAATGGTTTTTCGCTCCTAAATTCTTCTGTTACTCCACAGACTGTAATACCAGTCAAAGCTAAAGGTCAGGGGAGAAGGATCAAATGGGGACAGGTAGTCCCTGATGATTTTTTCTCAAATTTAACATCAATGGCTGCAGAAGTTTTAAATATTTGTGTCAATCCCCTCTCTAAGGGCGAGGAGGTTTTAACTTTTTTTGAAGGTATCTGTCGGACAGTGGCCTTGAATTTAATGGCTAAAGGCCAGGGAGTTAAAAATAGACTGGTAATGGGCTGGTTTGATAATAAATGCAGTAAAGTCCATAACCTCCTTAAAAAAGCACTTAATGCTCGTCCGAGGGACAAAGTCCTAGTGGTGCAGCTTAGAAAGGATTATTCCATGGCAATTAAAGCACGTAAAAATGAAATAAAGAGTGAAGCTTGGGCCGAGCTCATGGACAAAGCTACCTTAAAAAACAGTGCAAAGTTTTGGTCAATTATTAATACCCCATTGTTCTCTAATGACCAAAACGCGGTGTTGGAACTTAACATCTCTGAGGAAGATTGGCTTAGCCATTTTGAAAAAATCTACGGTAGCAACATGGAGCAGGAATCTTTTGAAGTCCCTGTGTCCGAACTCCCCTTGGCGCCTGTTAGATTTGATACAGTTGAAGTCATTAAAGCAATTGAGGGTACTGCGGGTCGAAAGGCCCCGGGCCCTGATGGGGTTCCCGCTGATATGTTTAAGGCAAATCCTTTGTATTGGGTTGATATTTTAACTAAAGTTTTTAATGCCTCAGCCATTGTGGGATTTCCTAAATCTTGGTCCAGAGCTACTATTATCCCAGTGTTTAAAAAAGGTCAGAGGGGAGACCCAAGATGTTATAGGGTTATATCATTGTTGGACTCCTCTATTAAAATACTAGGGAAGGTTGTCCTGGCTAGAATAACATCTTGGGCCAAAGGGAATAACATTCTGACAGACGTACAATACGGCTTTAGAACTGGGAGGAGCACGGAGGACCAATGCCTCAATCTTTACCTCATAATATCCAAGTACACGAGGGCAAAAAGGGGATCCATATTCCTAGGCTTCATGGACCTATCCACAGCTTTCAATCTAGTCAATAGATCAAGGCTGTGGACTATGCTCTTGAAGATGGGCCTTGACTGCTCCTTGGTGCATTTCCTAGCGGAGTTGCATAAAGATCTGAATGCCTCCATTAGGATGACAACAGAGGGGAAATGTACAGCGAGTTTTAGGTCCTGCAGAGGGCTGCGCCAAGGCTGTACCTTGGCCCCCATGTTATTCACGTTATACGTGAATTCATTGGAGGCTAACCTAACAGCTGTCACTCAGGACATCCCGTGCATGGGGGGTACACCAATTCCGGTGCTCCTCTATGCCGATGATGCGGTGCTGATAGCCAGGACCCCGATTGCCCTGCAAAAGCTGCTTGATTCTTTTGGAACTTTTATGTCCAGTCTAGATTTGGTGATTAACAGCGGCAAATCCCACACAATGTCAGTAGGTTGCTCTAAAAGTAAAGATAAAACCTTTTTTTGTGGCAGCGAGGTTATCTCTAGCGTAAAGGTTTTCACCTACTTGGGTGTAGTATTCGATCATAGAGGTACTTGGACACCACAGCTAACATCCAAAGCGAATGCGGTGAGAAGTTCAGCCACCGCAGTTTTGGGGTTCACTAAAAGATTAGGGGGGAAACCCACAGAGGCGATCTTGGCTATTTACAAAGCCAAGACAGTCTCTATCGCAAGATATGGGGCTGCAATCTGGGGTTTTGTAAAACCTGACCGCATCCAAACGGAAGAAAACAAATTCCTGCGGTCATTGCTGGGCCTACCTCAGTCAACAGCAACTTACTCCCTACACCTTGAGCTAGGTCTAGGATACATCACAGACATGATAAAACTAGCTCCGATCCTGTTATGGATTAAGCTCTGGCTAAATCCGAACCTTAGCCTTAACCATAAGATCATAAAAGATTGTTTTAAACTAGATCACATGAGGGATATTCAGTGGTTGTCCTATGTAGAGTCTTTGGCTGTGAAGCTAGGACGCCCTGAGATTTTTGTTAGTCCAGAATCCCTGTGTAAAGCAGATCTAGTGTGGGTGAAGACTAATTTCACTAGGCTATGTGTTGCTGAGCGTGAAGCGGATGAGCTAGGTAAACCCTCTGTGAGGGCACATGTAATGGTAACCACATCCCTTGAGTTGGCTCCTTATTTGTCAGAGGTGACACATTTTTTCCATAGATGGTTGCTGACAAAATTCCGTTTCAATCAAATCCATATGGTTCTCTGGGATGAGAAAGGTTGGTGTAGGCCCGAGGATTTGACTCCATGTAAATGTGATGACCACTCCGCCCAGGACACTGCGCACTTTTTGTCTTTCTGCCCCTTGTATTCTGAACCCCGGAACCGATTTGTAAAACCAATACTGAAAGAGATGAGATTTACACAGTATAACCCCGCATTGCTATTTTTGCAAATGATGGAAGCTCCCGTAATTATGTACTGTATCGCCAGTTTTTTGGCAGCATCTGTAAGAATTAGGAGATCAAGATTGGACTTTTAACGCTGGAAGCTAACTATTTTTGTATCATGTATTTAAATAATGGATTGTTGGGCTCAAATGGAAATGAATTTGTGTAATTATCTTTTTATAACGGTTTTTAATTGTCATTATGACTGATATTGTATTAATTGACTTTTAAACATGTTTTAAATAGTTTTATAAATGTCTAGCATACTTTTATGATTTTAATTAATCGAATAAAGTGGTTTTGACTTGACTTGACTTGAACCTTCCATTCACACAAAACCAAATTTCGAAATGGTGACTGTATCCATAACTCATCCATATTGTTGAATTGGGAATTGCCAAGTCGTGTCAGTACCAATATTGGGGACTTCTTGTAGCCAAGGACTGACGTCAAGCATCACGGGTGGCCATGGCGGCCAAACACCCGGTCCTAGTGGAATCCGGCCAACATTATTTACGGCCTTCAATATCACCTGTATACTGATTCATCCAGTTTCCTTGCCAGGCTGCCGTAGAGAGCGTGTGTGCTGCTTGCTCAACAACAGCTCCCATGGCCAACATTTCCATGGCGATGGTGACAGCATTGTTGTGCTCAGAACGATATGATTCATAAAATGTTTATCCCATTCCATAACATGACTGCTTGCCAGCACCGCAGGCTCCTCATGAGAAGGGTCACAGCTGCTGGAAAATGTTTTAACACACAGAGCTCGACGTGGAGTGGGGATTGCTCCCATCCTCTTCTTCTGCTCACAGTGAACGCTCACCAGAGAGCTCTTAGGATGACTGGTAACCAGAGCAGGTTCTCCAGTTTCTTGATAGGATACACAAATGGGGTCCAGGTTCACTTTGGGTGATTCTGATTACCAGAGCAGGTTATCCTCTTCATGGAAGAACACACATTGGATTCCCGTTCACTTGGGATGACCAGCATAGGTTCTACCCATGAGTGGGGTCCAGATTAGTTTGGGATTACCCTGGTATCAAGTGCAGGTTATCCTGCTATTTGGTAGTACAAACTGGGTTCAGGTTCATGTAGATGCACAGGTTTGCCTGCTCTCGGCTGGACACTCAAATGGGGAACAGATTCAACTGGGAATGGCTCTGGAAGCCAGTACAGCTTCTATCCACAAATGGGGTTCAGGTTCATATGGTATAACTCTGATAGCAAGCGCAGGGGCTAAGCTTACTGGCGGTGTCCTTCCAGTCACATATATTGCACCCTGCTCATGGGGGTACCTTGGGCCTACCTTAGAGGTGCCTTACATGTAGTAAAAGGGAAGGTTTGGGCCTGGCAAGTGGGTGCTCTTGCCAGGTCGACATGGCAGTTTAAACCTGCACTGGCACACACTGCAGGGGCAGGCGTGACACATGTTTTCAGGGCAACTGATGTGGTTGGCACAAGCAGGGCAGCAGGCCCACTACTAGCATTTGATTTACAGGCATAGGGCACACAGAGTGCACTTTACTAGGGACTTACCAGTGATTCAATTGTGCCAATCATGGATAACCAATCAGAATCAAAATTTACACAGAGAGCACTAGCACTATAGCACGGATCAGCAGTGGTAAGGTGGTAAGCAAAAACAAAGTCCATCACACCATCAAAAATACAGGAGGTAGAGACAAAAAGACAGGGAATACCACACCAAGGATGCCAGGTCTTAACTCGATGGAGGTGTTCAGGACTGGAGTGCTGCACTGATGGGTTGTAGGCCTTTGGCGAGGGTGTGGTGAGGACAGGAGTCCCAAGGGGCTCCGCAGTAGATGAACTTCATGGTAGCAGCAGTTTCATCCGTAGAGCTGGTGGGCCATGTGGTCGGAGTTGTTTCCTTTCCAAAGATGGGGAGTTCTGTTGTGAGGTCTGCCAGATCAGGTTGGGGGGTGAAATTGTGATAGATGATTGTCTTACTGTAGAAGTTCTGTGAGAGATTGTTGCAAAGGTCCTGTGAAGGGGTGATATTATTGTAGGTGGCCGCTGGGGAGGTGAAATATTTCACAATGACGAAGATCTTTTTGCTACTGTTGGTGCTGGGGTCAATGTGGCTTGCAAGCGCAGAGCTTTTGGTGGTCCGGATCTGCTTGTTGTAGAGTCTAAGTGCGGATTTGTTGGTGTGTATGCAAACGTTGCCTTGGCTCATTTTCCATTTGCACTCTAGTTGTTTGCAGTGGAGTTTCTACATCGTAAGTTCCTCCATGTACCATCTGAGGTGTAGTCTGTATTTTGTGACTTTTGGGGCTTAAGGGTTGCCAGCCCAGGGTATAGGCATAAGCTGTGATCCAGTTGTTAAAGTTCATGATGGTGATGGGTAGACTGTTGTGTTTTGACTGGCGGTCTGTGACTTTGGTTGTCCAGTCTTCCTCTGGAATGTTGTTCTAGTTTCTGCGAGTTGGCCTGATTACGGCTGTTCTGTGTTGGTGCAGGGAGGAAATGGTGAGCTTGATGAGGGCATTGTTGGTCCAGATGATTTGGATGGACTTGTCGACAACTGAGATGCCATTGAAAGTGGTCTTCCAGGTGGAAGTTGAGGTCTCCAAGGAGGAGGAAGGTACTTGAGTCCAGGATTAAGGAGCGACAAAGTCCATGATGGTGTCCGTCAAGCTGCTATGTGGGCCTGGTGGTCTGTCGTTGAAGGTGTCACTCAGGGTGGGTTTGCTGAGATATGAGTTTGAAATACAAGTGTTACATGTTTCTAGGGGTTGTGGCCGATGAGGTGGTGCAGCTGGTGGCATCATTGAAAACGATGACGACTCTGCCACCAGGCTTGTATTGTCTGTTCTGCCTGGCGATCTTGTAGCCGGGAGGTATCACTGAGAATATGATGGGGGTCTATATGGGGTTCAGCTAGGTTTCTGTTAGGAACAGCAGGTCCAGGGCATGGTCATACAGCAGGCCCCAAACCTCCAGGTTCATTTGGTGAGAGAATGGTATTGAAAAGTAAACATGAGAGCATGGGATGATGTGAGAGAGTCGGTTCTAGATTTGGTGTGTGCAAGAATAGGGAGTGGTTAGTGTTTGAGAGTACATGAGAACTTGCAGGTGGTGCAGAAGCATGCCCTAATGGTGGTGTATAGTGCGGCACCACAGCAGTACTGTAAGAACGGCCTGGGTTGAGAGCAGGGAGGGATGTGGCAAGATAGCTGCAGGGTTCCTGGAACTAGTGTGTGTGGGGCACGGATGAGTGCGGATGGGCCATGCCAGCTTTAATCCTGCACTGTGTACGCCTTTAAGTATGCCCTGCAATGAGGGAGGACAGCAGGGGGTGGTGGGTGGGAGTGGGAGGGAACGGAGGAAGCAGGAGAGAGGGCAGTGGCGGCACCTCCGCTAATGCCGAGGAGCACCGCCCCACTGCTATTTAAGCAGTGCCAAAAGACAAAGAAAATGATAACAACAGGATGTTATTATCATTTTAATTTTCCATGCGGCAGTAAGAGCCAGGTGGGGGCAGGGTCGGGCTACGTGACTCCTAGCAGAGTGAGGAGCGGTTTGCACTCCTCTATGTGCACATGACACTTTGGTCGTCCAGCGCACTTGGCATGTTCTCCATTGGGCTGTGTTGGACACCACCCCCTGACTGACGTGCTAGAGAGAGAGAAGCGGTGGCAGAAAGAAGAGAAAGTGGGCAGGAATGAGGCAAAGAGGCACAGAGAAAACAAAGCTCAAACAACCGTAAAATGGAAAGCAGTGACAAAAAGCCCCCCCTGCCTCCCTGCTCACTTCGTACTTGTTTTTCGGTCCTTGCCCCACCTGCAGCAGTAGTAGCCAAGGCAACAACAAACCTGAAGGAGCAAGGAGAGAAAGAGAGAGAGAGAGAAGAAGGAGCGAGGCAGCCAAATATAAAGATATAGGCAAGGAGGCACACACATAAGGGGACACAGGCAGGCACATACAAAAGTATAGATAGGGGCACATACACAGATATAGACTACCACACACATATAGACAAACATACCAATACATAGAGATATACAGGCAAAAATACACCTAGAAATATAGAGGAAATCACATGCACAGAAAAAGGCAAACACATTCACACAGAGAGTGGACAGAAGACCAATACACATAGATAGGCTGGCATATACATAGAAATATGCAGTAAATCACCTAAACCGACAAAGACAAGCACATTCACACTGAGAGTGACAAGCACACCAATACAAGGAGACAGGCAATTATATTAGGAAGAAAGACTGGCGGTTACATACATAGAAATACACAGAACCAGACATAGAAACAGACAAGCACAAACATACAGGCTAATATACTGAGATATCCAGGTAGGCACATATATACAGATAAACATACACCATGATAGCAGACACGTAGAGATAGACAAGCAATCGATACATACATATAAACTTTAGAACACGTACATTGAGTATGATAGGCTCGTAAATAGAGGACTGCAGGCAGGATTGTTCATGAAGATAGGCAAGCAGAGAAATACGCCAAAAGGCAAAAGATAGACAAACACATATATTGCAACAGGCAGGTGCATACACAGTGATAGACAAACCCATATTTAGAGGTAGACAGGCAAACTACACATAGAGCTAAACAGAGGCATACTTAAAAATAAATAGACACATGCATAGAGATAGACAAGAATGGGGGGATAAGCAAAGAGGTACATACACGGAGGCATATTGGCAGGCACATACATGCCCAAGCACACACAATAAAAATGTCATACCAATACAGACAAAGACAAGCACAAGGCACAGAGAGGACACAGAGGTAGACACAAGACAGGTAGGTACATAGAGACAGACAAGCAATTAATACATATATCAACAGTCAGGCAAATACATAGAGCTAGATAGGCACATGCATAGGAAGCGACAGAGAAAATCACATGCATAGAGATAGAGGGACAGGCACAACCACTTTTGAATTATACCTACCAGAAGTTATTCTTTTTACACAGCATCCATTTACCCTCATGCTGCCACTTTGGCCTTCTTACCGGGTGGCCTGTATACTCGTGTTTGAGGGTGGCTAACATTCCCCCTTATATAATGGGGCTTAGTGTTTCTCACCAAGGCAGTACACTATTTACTGTGAGTTGTGGGCAGTTTTTTGTGAATTCCACTTTACTGTTGTATCTGCAGTAAAGGTTTTTATCATATCCATTGTCTCCCAATTGGGGTTAGACATCCGTACATACGCACAATATTAAATAAATTATGCAAATGACTCAATAAGGAGATCCACGCCAATTTATAAAACTAGCACATATTTTTATATAACTTTAGGCACAAAGATCATCAAAATCAGATAAGTACTTTTAAAAATAGCATGTTGCAGAAACCAGATTTTTGATACTATAAATCGAAATTGAAGCACTTTGCGGCAATGTTAACTTAGGACGATAGTATAAGATGCATACGATCACTTAACAACTACTTGAGGGACGCTTCCCTGGCTCTTAAGGTGAGTATGGGGCAATATCTGAGGCAACAACAACAGGTCACTTTGGGAGACACTGGGGCATCCAGGTGCAGTAGAGGGGGCCTGCACACAGAGGCTGCAAGCGACAGCGGAAAGTCCACAGTGGGCAAGTCCAAGTTAGGCTTTGACTTGAGGGCCGGGGGACCATGTTGGCTCCTTTGGCCCACTTCAGCTGGGGTTCGGAAGCACAGGTGCAGTGGTGTTTTGCAGCGTCAGGTTTTTGCAGCCCGGAGCACTCACAGTCTTCTTTGGGGTACCTTCCGGATGCAGAGAAGCAGCTCCGCTGCTCTATGGGAGTTCTTGAGTCTTTATTGAAGGAAGTCAGTCCTCCCAGGCTTTAGAGGCACAACAGCTGCAGGATGAGATGTATTTGCGTAGTTTTAACAGGGAGCAGCAGACACACCAGCAGGGCTGGTGCCAAGTCAGTTGCTCTTCTTACTCACCTGCTTTCGCGGCTCTTCAGTGTCCTTCTTCTTCGTATGTCGTCAGGATCCTGGGACTATGTTGGCACAGTTGTCCCACTTCAGCTCATGCTAGGCGACGCTGGTGCAGTGGAACTTTCCAGTGTCGGGTTTTCGCTGTCTTGGAGCCTCACAGCTCAGTCTTTGGTAACTGCAAGATGCAGGGGAACAGCTCTGCTGTTCCATGGGAATTCCTGAGTCTTTGGAGATGTACTGGCAGTCCTCCTAGGCTTTGGAGGATCAGCAGCTTGCAGGGCCAGACGATTTTAGCACAGTTGTCGAGAATAGGAGAACAGGCCGGCAGGGCGGTGCCAAGTCAGTTGCTTCTTCTGCAGTTCTTGCTTTCGTGGCTCCTTTGCCCTTCTTCTTCAGTTGTTCACCAGGATTTGAATTCTTGGTGCCAGGGCTCCCTAAAAGCTGAATTTAGGGTCATTAGGGGAGTGTAGGATAGTAGGCAATGTGCTACTTACGCCGGGGGGCACTATGCCCCCTATATGACCAATTCCTGTGGGGAAGTGGGCTTAACCCTGTCCCAGAGGTCCAAAATTTGCCATCACAAATATGGTCACTTCTGAAAAGTGATATCCACATCAGGTAGCCCAGTTCAGGGGTGGTGCACGCTCGAGGGTGGACATGCCTAAATTGCCTCGCTAATTTTCCCGCATGGCCAGGTGCCAAGGGCTTTGGACAAAAGGGGTTGGTTTCCTCTCCTGTGAGAGAAGCCAGAATGGCACCCCAAAGCCGGTGGGCCTCTTTGAGGCTTTCAACTTTGGAATGTTAATCCGCAGGTCATCCTGTGGGTAGGAGTATAAAACCCCTGTTCGGGCAGGCTTGGGTTATGACCCCTGAAGAGTGAAGGTCCTCACCCTTGGGGGTCAGAAACTCATCTCTGGTCGCAGGCTGGTTAGAACCAGTCAGTCAGCACCACAGTGGCTAGTATAATTTCAGGGGGACCTCTAAGGTGCCCTCTGTGTGCATGTATTACTCAATTTGACACTGGCATCAGCGCAGGTTTACTATTACAAGATGTTTGATCCCAAACATTCCTTTTTTCAGTGATGCCATCATGTACCTGGAGAACCTGTTTCTACCAGTGTCCAGCACATGCTTATAAAATGGCTTCCCTGTTTACTTGTACTGGCAGCAAGGGAACTGGCCAGCACAGGGGCAAACATACTCATGCTGTGAAGCCCTCACATGTAGTATGTAGTGCACCCTGTCTTAGGGCTGTGGGGACGGTTGTAGGAGTGACTCACCTATACTGCATGCAATGTCTTTATGCATGGCACACAGACTGGCTGCCATATAGTGTTTTCACTTGTGTCTGCACTAAGACATACAGCCTGCAGTGGCAGTTTGCCCAAACTTGGTGCGGGCACTTAGGGTGGAACAGTTCATGATGCCGCCCTTAGGGACCCTCTTTAGCACCTCCGGCCCTTGGTGCCAGGGGTACCATTTACTGTGAAATTTCAGCGAGTACCAAAGGTATTGATAATTTGGGGAAACAATTGTATGGTTTTGGGTAAGACATCTAGCATTGGATGCCTGGTTAGCAGGAACCCAGTACACTGACGGTCGAAATCACATCAAATTCCAGGCGAAAAAGGTTGGTTAGCCATGTCGAAAAGGGCACTTTCCTGCAGACAGGCATTCATATATGTAGGTTGACAGGGGCTTAGCTAGAGCCGAAAAGGCACACACATACATAAATACAGATACAGAGGCATGGACATAAACCAAGACAGACATGCACAAACACAGTGAGTAGCACGTTTAAAGCTAGAGACGAAGGCACATACATAGATGCAGGCTCATGCATAGTGATAGACAGGCAAGCACATACACGAAAGTGGATCCTTACATGAATAGCTTAGTAGAATAGGAAGGTGGCTGATTGAGCAGGAGGACAAATGATGACCAATGTGTAGGTAGCTGGATGGATGAACCCTTCAATGGCCTTGACAGCAATGTAAGGACTCGCTTGGTAAAGTAAATGTTTGTGGTAGATTCGTCTACTTCCTGCAAAAATTCCCTTTCAAGTAGTTTCCCCGAGTGAGGCTGCATGCCCATACCAAAACATGATATGTTATGTTATATGGATATTTATTACGCGCACAATTACTCATGAGTATCCTGGCGCGAAGCATAACCACAGAGAAGTCGAGAGCTGAACAACAGAACATAACAGCTTTAGTAGGCTATATTAAAAAGATGCGTCTTAAGGAGCTTCTTAAAGCTGCCAAGATCTCTGGTGTCCCTGAGAGTAAATGGGAGGGAATTCCAGAGGGCAGAGGTTTTGACCGAAAAAGATTGACCGCCCAATCTGGTTCGCCGGAAGCGGGGGACTACCATCCGGCGTTGGGAGGCCGACCTAAGGTGGCGACTTGGGACATGGAAAGTCACTCTTTTCCTGAGATAGGCAGGGCCAGTATCATGAAGGGCTCGATGCGTGAGTACCAGAGCCTTGAATTGGACTCTTTGGGCCACCGGCAGCCAGTGAAGTGTGGCCAGTTGCGATCTTATGCTATTTCGCCTAGAGATACCCAGCAGGAGTCTTGCGGCCGCATTTTGGATAAGCTGTAGTTTATTTACCAGAAAGGAGGGAGATCCCAGATACAAAGTGTTAGCATAATCCAGGCGGGACAATATAAGGGCTCTAGCGACCGTTTCTTTAGCTGGCTGGGGCAAAAGAGGAAAGATTCTACTCAGAGATCTGAGGGTCCCGAAGCAGGCACCCGTCAATCGCTTGATCTGCTCTGCGAACCTCAAATCTTCGTTGAACCAGATGCCCAGGTTCTTGGCTGGGCCACCTTCAGAGAGGGGATGGGGAAAATCAGGGGGCCAAACCAATTCAGTGAATTGGTTTGGAAATTGACCATATAGTAAAATCTCTGATTTTGCCTCATTGCATTTAAGTTTGGCATGAGCCAACCAGGTGAAAACGGCTGCCAGGCATTTTTGTGCTGCATCCGTTTCTAATGTCGAGTTACCCCATGTGAACAGGAGCTGGGTGTCATCAGCGTAGGCCATAATTTTTGCACCCAGCTCCTCGGCCAGGTATATCAGCGGCGTCATATAGATGTTAAAAAGAAGTGGGCTCAATGTAGAGCCCTGTGGGACCCCGGTCTGAACGAGCCTGGCCGAAGAAGAGTACGGGTGCATCCAGACTTGCTGATAGCGGGAGTCCAGAAAAGACTCCAGCCAAGACCACACAGCCCCAGTGATGCCAATCTCAGTGAGGCGAGCCAGGAGGAGTTGGTGAGGAACCGTATCAAAGGCGGCAGAGAGGTCCAATAAAATTAGCGCCGCTCTGCCACCCTTGTCCGTGCACTCCCTAATGGCTTCCACCACCTCCACCAAGGCTGTCTCTGTGCTAAAGGAGGCCCTAAAGCCCGACTGGGCTGGATGAAGTGCACCGGACTCCTCCACAAAGGCGTTCAGCTGCCGAAAAACAACCTTTTCGCAGACTTTCGCCAGTGCCGGGAGCAAGGAGATGGGGCGGTAATTGGCTGCAGTAGCGGGGTCTGCCGAGGGTTTCTTCAGGAGAGGCAAGAGTTTAGCTTGCTTCCACTGCTTAGGTACCACTGCCAATTGTAAAGACCAATTGATCATGGTAGTGACCTCAGACCCTACACAATCTGCTACTCCCGCCAGAACTCTTGCCGGGCATGGATCCGAGGGGGAGCCTGATTTTAGAGATTTCAGTAGTGCTAGGATGTCCGATTGATCTACCATAGTGAATTTGGCAAGGCAGCTACTAGCAGGGGCACCAGATGCCAGCTCCAAAGGGTGTGAGGCGGCGTTACTCAAAGCTAATCCCTCTTCAATGAGCCTGGTTTTATTAATAAAGAAGGAAGAAAGCTCCTCACACCATTCGGCAGAAACCGGGATCCTTTTATGCTCCGCTATAGGTGACAGAAAGCTTTGAACTATAGCAAAGATTTCCTTGTCATTATTATCCGCTTTTAGGATCCTAGTCGCAAAGTAGGCACCTTTCGCAGTCTTGACTGCTGTGTAGTACTCTCTTTGGGCTGCACGGAGGTCTGCTTTAGTTTGTGGGGAGTATGCAACCCTCCAGAGCCGCTCAAATTTTTTGCAGGACCTTTTTAGTTCTTTTAACGCTGGCGTATACCAAGGTTGGGAAGGTAGCATGCGTCGGGAAATATTCCGAGCCGGTTTGGAAATGGTCTCTACCCCCGACTGACCCAGGCGTTAAAGAGATCCACTTGGCTCTCTAGGTTGGTGGTCTGATCCATTTGGGAGTGCGTGAGGGCTTCCACCAGTCCAGGAATATTAATTTTCCGTACTAAGGGGCCTGACTGGGGGGGAGGGTGGTGGAATGGCAGTGCCACATACCAGGAAAAGATAATCACAGCATGGTCGGACCAGGTAACTGGCTGGGGATCTTTGAGGACCAAGGCAAAGTTGGAACAAACCAAGTCCAACACATGTCCTCGAGAGTGCGTCGGTTTCGAGATCCACTGAGTTAGGTGCGTTATGGCCAAAAGGTCTTGAAGACCCAATGTGTCCGAGGAGCTAGTGGAATCTAAATGTATGTTAAAGTCTCCCAAAAGGAGAAATTTGGGGAAACGTAACGCACGGTCCGTCAATGTGTCTCCCAAGGAGTTCAGAAAGGAGCCAATCGGCCCCGGCGGTCTATAGATCAAGGTCCCTCCTAGGGTAAAGTGGGGAGATAGAGTAAAGGAGAAGTCAAAGGCTTCACCATCCAGCACACTCAAAGATTTGTCGCAGGAGAAAGCCCATATTTCTCTGAATATTACAGCAGTGCCGCCCCCTCTACCTGAGGTGCGATCGGCTCTAGCCAGGCGATAACCACGTGGGACTGCCAGTTCTACCACTGGGGCACACGAATCACCTAGCCACGTTTCCGTGACGAACAGAATGTCCAGATTATTGTCTCTAATGAGCTCGAATATATGAACATGAACAAGCATTGGCAATGCTGATAGGCCTGGTGTTGGCGACCTACTTATTGGCTGTGCTGTACCCCTAGCTGAAGCTAGATTAGAGAGTGTCTAGGAGGTTATTTACATGGATGTGAGATAATCACCTTACCACTAGTATGCCACTGGCATGGTGAAGTTGGGCAGCCTGCAGCAACCCCTGGTCTGCTGCATGTCATAGTGAACACAGCTAGGAGTCCATTGACCACTCTCAGTCAACACAAGTGGAAATCTTCGAGTGAACTTTGTTTCACTCCTAGCAGGAAGGCATTAAAGCCCAGAGAGACTGTGTCAGGGTGGCTGATGGGATCCTGAGGTGCATCTGTCACCCTGGGTCAAGATAATTCTCCACGCCTTAGTTGAGTAGTGTCCAGTCAGATGGGCCAGGGTAGGTAGGGGCGTCAGTGAGGGTCTCACGAGTATCGAGAAGAATCGTATCAGAGCGGAGGTCACCTAACAAACAGAGGGGTGGAGGATTTGAAAGCTATGCTGCTTGGCTGAGGCCTGGTAATCAAACGACTGGTATAACTCTGGAGTCTGACCACAGAGCCTTGCCAACAACGAGTGTTTTCGGACATGTAAAAACACATACTCTGTTATGTGATTTGTGCAGAAACTGGTACTCTGAAACAACACTGGGCATGTGTAATTGTCACCGAACAGAGTGCAGTGCATATAAGGAATTGCACTGAGGCAACATGTGAGGGAATGTGTACTATTCAAATAACTAAATTGACAATAATACACTAGGACATGAGAATCTGGGATTCTGAAAACTGCTGCTGTGTGAACATTGATACTGACTTGTTCGAGAGCAGCCTTAACATGTGTTTTTGGATTTAGGTTTCTTCATCCTAAGGGCAGGAGACCTCACAGCAGGGCAAGTGTACCCTTTCATCACAGACTGTTCTTTTTTAAGATACACTGAAACATTATGCTGTATCAACACATAAGTGCTTACAAACCAGCACTACTTCACTTCTCTGATGAACTACAGATTTATATAAATGTATATTCGAAGTGGTTTGAAGCAAAATGCTGGAAAACATTTACTATATGCATAACTACAATCACCATAATGCATGAAACATGAGCATTTGGTCCACTGGAATCTACGATAATGATGCACAGAACTGCAGGGGCACAAAGCACTGAATAACCAGAGAGGGTGAAAGAGCAGTAATCCCAAAGCACAAACCTGAGAGGCATAAATGCGGGTTTATTTTAATGCAGCCACACACATTTTGGGATACCTTTTACCGACCTTCTAGGTTAGGTAATAATATTTACAGTTCAGTTACAGTGGGTGGCGGTACTTACTACAGGGAGTATGTGGACTGGCATCTGGTATAACTGCATCCTTAGTGTGAGGGGCCTGGCAGTAGTGAATGAGGGACCTGGCAGTAACTTCACACTGGGCATGAGGGACCTGGCAGTATCTTCATACATGAGGGACCTGGCAGTATCTTCATACATGAGGGACTTGGCAGTAGCTTCATCCTGAGAATGCAGGACTTGGCAGTATCTTCACACTGGGCATACCGGACCTGGCAGTATCTTCATACATGAGGGATCTGGCAGTATCTTCACCCCAGGTGTGAGGGACCCCACAGTATCTTCTTCTGGACGTGAGGGACATGGCAGTATTTTCATGCTGGCTGTGAGGGACCGGGCAGTATCTTCACCCTGGGTGTGAGGGACCTGGCAGAATCTTCACCCTGGACATGAGGGACCGGGTAGTATCTTCTCCCTGGGTGTGAGGGATCTGGCAGACTTTCTCCCTGGACATGAGGGACCGGGTAGTATCTTCTCCCTGGGTGTGAGGGACCTGGCAGTATCGTCACCCTGGGCGTAAGGGACCTGACAGTATCTTTACCATGGGCGTGAGGGACCTGACAGTATCTTTACCCTGGACGTGAGGGACCTGGCAGTGTCTTCACCCTGGGCGTGAAGGACCCGGCAGTGTCTTCACCCTGGGTGTGAGGGACCTGGCAGTATCTTCATCCTGGGCGTGAGGGATCTGGCAGTATCGTCATCCTGGGTGTTAGGGACCTGGCAGTGTCTTCACCCTGGCCGTGAGGGACCTGGCAGTGTCTTCGCCCTGGGTGTGAAGTACCTGGCAGTATCCTCATCCTGAGCATGAGGGACCAGGCAGTATCTTTACCCTGGGCGTGAGGGACCTGGCAGTATCTTCATCCTGCGCGTGAGAGACCTGGCAGTATCTTCTTCCTGGGCGTGAGGGACCTGTCAGTATCTTCATCCTGAGCATGAGGGACCTGGCAGTATCGTCATCCTGGGTGTGAGGGACCTAGCAGTATCTTCTCCCTGGGTGTGAGGGACCTGTCAGTATCTTCACCCTGGGTGTGAGGGACTTGACAGTATCTTCACCCTGGGTGTGAGGGACCTGGCAGAATCTTCACCCTGGGTGTGAGGGACCAGTCAGTATCTTCATCCTGGGCGTGAGGGGCCTGGCAGAATCTTCGTACTGGGTGTGAGAGACCTGGCAGTGTCTTCATCCTGCGTGTGAGGGACCTGGTAGTATCTTCTTCCTGGGCGTGAGGGACCTGTCAGTATCTTCATCCTGAGCATGAGGGACCTGGCAGTATAGTCATCCTGGGCGTGTGGGACCTGGCAGAATCTTCACCCTGGGAGTGAGGGACCTGTCAGTATCTTCAGCCTGGGTGTGAGGGACCTGTCAGTATCTTCTCCCTGGGTGTGAGGGACCTGTCAGTATCGTCATCCTGGGTGTAAGGGACCTGTCAGTATCGTCATCCTGGGTGTGAGGGACCTGGCAGTATCTTCTCCCTGGGTGTGAGGGACCTGTCAGTATCTTCACCCTGGGTGTGAGGGACTTGACAGTATCTTCACCCTGGGTGTGAGGGACCTGGCAGAATCTTCACCCTGGGAGTGAGGGACCTGTCAGTATCTTCAGCCTGGGTGTGAGGGACCTGTCAGTATCTTCTCCCTGGGTGTGAGGGACCTGTCAGTATCTTCTCCCTGGGTGTTAGGGACCTGTCAGTATCGTCATCCTGGGTGTGAGAGACCTGGCAGTATCTTCTCCCTGGGTGTGAGGGACCTGTCAGTATCTTCACCCTGGGCGTGAGGGACTTGACAGTATCTTCACCCTGGGTGTGAGGGACATGTCAGTATCGTCATCCTGGGTGTGAGGGACCTGGCAGTATCTTCTCCCTGGGTGTTAGGGACCTGTCAGTATCTTCACCCTGGGCGTGTGGGACCTGGCAGTATCTTCTCCCTGGGTGTTAGGGACCTGTCAGTATCTTCACCCTGGGCGTGTGGGACCTAGCAGTGTCTTCATCCTGCGCGTGAGGGATCTGGCAGTATTCTTATCCTGCGCGTGAGGGATCTGGCAGTATCCTCATCCTGGGCGTGAGGGACATGGCAGAATCTTCGTACTGGGAGTGAGGGACCTGTCAGTATCTTCAGCCTGGGTGTGAGGGACCTGTCAGTATCTTCTCCCTGGGTGTGAGGGACCTGTCACTATCATCATCCTGGGTGTGAGGGACCTGGCAGTATCTTCACCCTGGGTGTGAGGGACCTGTCAGTATCGTCATCCTGGGTGTGAGGGACCTGGCAGTATCGTCATCCTGGGTGTGAGGGACCTGGCAGTATCTTCTCCCTGGGTGTGAGGGACCTGTCAGTATCTTCAGCCTGGGTGTGAGGGACCTGTCAGTATCTTCTCCCTGGGTGTGAGGGACCTGTCAGTATCTTCTCCCTGGGTGTGAGGGACCTGTCAGTATCGTCATCCTGGGTGTGAGGAACCTGGCAGTATCTTCAGCCTGGGTGTGAGGGACCTGTCAGTATCGTCATCCTGGGTGTAAGGGACCTGTCAGTATCGTCATCCTGGGTGTGAGGGACCTGGCAGTATCTTCTCCCTGGGTGTGAGGGACCAGTCGGTATCTTCACCCTGGGCGTGAGGGACCTGGCAGAATCTTCGTACTGGGTGTGAGAGACCTGGCAGTGTCTTCATCCTGGGCGTGAGGGATCTGGCAGTATCCTCATCCTGGGCGTGAGGGACCTGGCAGAATCCTCATCCTGGGCGTGAGGGACCTGGCAGAATCTTCGTACTGGGTTTGGAATCTGGCAGTATCTTCTGGGCATGTGGCATTTGGGAGTATGTGATCCTGGGCATATGTAAACTGCCAACATCTACTACTAGACATGCAGGGCCTGGGACTCCACTGCGCACATAAAAACTGGTCCAGCCTCCACAGGGTAGGAGAGCCTGGATGTTTCTGACAGAATATCTGAAAACTGTGATTTATGCTCCTGAATCATAATAATCACTCACATCACGCAGGAATGTGTGGAGTCGCGAGGGGAGGCGAGCGTTGGAGGGAGTAGTGCCAGGCGAGTGGAGTAAACGGGATGGAAGAAAGAGGAAGGCCTGAAGGGTCTGGGTATGGAGGCAAGAAGGAAGGAGAGCTGCGGGAGCGGCGAGAAGAGAGGAGACATGACGGAAGCGGGAGCCCGGCCAGGATGGCAGCAGAAGCGAGCCACTTCTGAGGCGAGTTTACGAGCCCTGGACGGCTTCAAACGTTGCTGTGGTTTCCCCTTTGTTGTGGTAAATAGAAGGCCAGGCGAGCAGGAATGACGCTGCGTTCCTAGCAAGCGCGAGGGGCCACACCCCACCCTGGCCCGCGAGCTCACTTCTCGTGAGACAGTGGGAAGTGACACAAGGGGCAGGCAGCCCATTGGCAGGAGGCCACGCTCGTCCGCCATCTTGTACGATGTGTGAACCACGCTGACGCATGCCAACACGCCTGACTTGGGTGGATGACTCACAATTTAGTAAGCTTAAAATGGCTGTATTGTAGCTGTTTCGTGCATATTGCAATGCAAGTGAATGGGAAAGTTACATTTCTCCGTTTTTTTCTTCCATATCTCGCTCTTATCTGTGCCCAAATGGACCACATTAGAGGCGGGCAAGTCACTAAAGGCTCGAGGCAAATTTGTGGCTCTGGCTCAGCTCAAGATCCCCTTTGACCTTCGAGCCCAAAACAGGCCTCGTTTTCATGTGGCTTCTGCCTGCCACCCATGCTATTTTGTTATACGTCAATAATGAAACACAAAGCATTCATCTTTGATGCAAAACAGGAGAAAGACATTCCCAGCTAGTGGCTGAATTGCACAGTGTGAAAACTAGATCAATTGGGCTCAATCCCGACTTCCCTGCTTATTTCACTTCCCCGCCTTTTTTTATTCTCACATAAGAGACCACTTTCAAATACATGTGGTCAGGATTTGCGCTGTGCAAAACCCTTCTCTGTTTGATTTAGTGGCCTGTAGTGTTGCTCCATCTAAGCTACATATAGGGTGCCTGTTACAACTGAGTTTGGCATTGTGGGCAGGGGAGGGCATGATTCTTTCTGTTGATGGCTAAAAACGATCACTTATAATAAATGCCACTCAATGCAGCGCAATAATCTGATGTAGCAAAGTGAAAAGCTTCCACATAGTAAAGAAATGCACTATTTGAATTCTGAAGAGACATTCAGTGTGCGATTTATATAACAAATCTTTTCAGGGCTCGAGGCCTGCCCAGGCTCCTAGAACCAAGTCAGACTCATGGATCGCCTCTGCCAGCACAAGGAAGAAAGTGTTCCCATGTTTTGTACAGTATTACTGCACACTGTTACAGCTTGATTTACACAGGGTGTATAGTATGTAAATGTGCATAGAATAGAGGGATGTTCCTCATGATGGGGTAGCATATGTCTCTTCGGGATGGAGCAAACTCCCATTGAAGGAGCACAATGCAGGGATCAGGGGTGGCACTGCCAGAGGGACAAAGATGGCCTTCATTCCTATAATCTAGATGTAAATCTGTATATCTACACCAGTCATAGACACCAGGAGTCTGCCTGAAAACACTAATCAGGTGGATGTTTTAGGATGGAAAATCCCCCTCTTTTTAGGATGAGTGTAAGAATGTGATTTGCACTTCATTGTATTTTAGTTTTCCCTCTACCGATATGGGATTTATTCTGTCTTCTGCTTACAACACTATGAAATATTTCTAACATAAAATACACATTTAGACCTACCTTTTCCAGTTCTTACAGTTTGTGTGCACATTGTATGAGACATTATTTTCAAGGTTTTGAGAATATGTGCATGACCATTTGACATGGCCAGATCCCTCTCAATCCTCAAATGTTCCTTCCTCCTTTCCAAACAGAGAATTACACCTAATAGGAGGACATTTCCTCGAGACTATGTTCATTTCACTCAGGAACAGTGATGAATTATGATTTCCAATTAGAAATGCCATTTTTTATGCTCTTATGTTACCCCTATAAAAGTTTTAAAAATAATGTTAGTTCAAATAATACCGTTAGGGCCTGATGCATTAACAAAAAACTGTCCTCAAAATTAGATGAAAATTGTGCAGCAACTTTTTTGGCTCTTATTTTTTATTTTGAGATGCAACACAGGTAGAATTAGGTTACATGAAAAAATCTCCAGTCAGAGGGGGTCACAGACCGACCTGGCTCATGAATATTATTAACTTGACAGACTCCAATTTTCCACCCCATGTTATTACCTGCAATAGGCTGGTGGTCAGCAAGGAACAGCAGACCCCATTCCTGTGATTACAGTAAATGGGATTTTTTTTTAAAGCTGCCCATGTTCCCTAAAGAAGGGGATGATGCTTTGAGAGTAAATTCCTGCATGGGAGCAAATCAGAAAGGGCTCGCCCCGAAGTCCAAAGAAGAAACTATCCATCAGACAGGTTCACATTTTGTGATTCAGTTCTCACCTCCTCTGAGGAGTTGATATAGCAGGACTGTGTATTAGACCAACACAAACTTCACAATATAAGGACTCAGTCCACGTATACCATCAGTGAGTGTTAGTGGGTTTCGACTAACTCACAGTACCAAATCCACTCCCTAAATCAACCAGGGTAGCAGATGTTATTGCAAACCTCAAACAAGACACTCTGATTCTCAAGACCTCCGTGGAACCAGATCTGACCCCTTCGTTTGGTCACTCTTGCATGTCGGAGGTAAACACAGGAACGATATGTCAATGCATTTTCAAACTTTTATTGAAAAAATTGTATTCTTACAAAGAAAGCATGAGCTACAATTATTAGAAAGGTGAGACATGTTTTTGTAATCAGCATTATTAGAATGGTAAAAAATGTGAATAATTCAATTTCGTTAATTGTTGCTAATGTTTCCTTACTCCTATCTGTATCTAATACTACACTAAAGAGACCATAGTGGGTGCACCATTCTGCCGGATCAATTGGGATAACTTAACCCCCATACCTTTGTCCTAGGTGTCAGTAAGCCGGTTGCAGTCCACAGGATATCTTCCTTTAGCAGGATGGAGTCAGCAGGGCTGCATCTCAGTTACAGTTTGCAGCAATTCTGTGCTAATCCCAGCATGGAAATGCTCCTTTCCTCTTAGTGTTAGCACAGAAGCAGAAGCGCAGAGTAGCTCATTTGGTTTCATCTAGCTAAAATGAACTGTCTCCCAAGGAGCGAAGAAAGAAAGGAAAACAATGGCATTGTGTTCTTCATGTACAACCCTGGAACTAACTGTAATTCAATGAGGCTGTTTGAAAGAGGTTGCTGAGTACTTGTTTTTCCTAAGTACTGCTAATTTTATTAATGGCAAGTTTGAGGGGTAGTACTAACATTTTTATTCGTTAGGTAAGGAAGTTTGTAGGTGGGGCTTTTTGTTTTATGTGACCAATTACTGTTTTAGGAAGGCTGAATGCCACCCAAATGAAACATCTTACACATCATTGTGCCTACGCTGTGAGTGCTTTAGATTGGGAACCGCCCCCATGTTTCCTGCCCTGAGAAGCATTACTTTACACAAATTTACTAAAACAGATGCTGTTCTTCTATAACCCTCCCTGATCAGCAGAAGCAAATGGGAGGAGCCAAACATTTAAAATACAACATTCCTGTTTTTTGTGTTTTCCTTTCATCGATTGTATGGGAAAATTAACCATATTTATTTTAATTATATTTACCCTTGAAATGAGGGTGGCATATGTGCATGCTGGTGCTCTCGTGGCCTCCAGCGAAATAGAAAATCATACAAATAATGTTTCTCCCTACAGTTTTGCATTGTATATCAAAAAGTCTCCATAATATTACTAAAAACCCTGCATGAAAACTGACCTTGGCTTAAAACATCTGATTGTTGACTCCCCTTTTTCATTCGAATGAGTTTCTCCTTCCTTTTCATGCTCTGCAGTCTCCTTTCTCTGAGCATAGCCTACTCTAAGTCACATGCATGTTTGCCTTCATTCCTGTTATTGTAATGTACACCACAGAAACTCAAGTAAATGCATGGCATGGTGTCCTTAAGCCTGCAAGACTAATCGAAATAACCAATCTGAATTAAAAAAAAAAAACACCAGCCCTAGATTCTGGAGCAGTGTGCTGCCTCATGTAAAGTACTACAATACCTCGCCAGAGGTAGTGAATGCTATATAAATGCAATTATAGTGCAATGCAATGTATTACCCACAATTATACTAACACCATAACACTCAGAGGTCAAGCAGTCAATTATAGTTAATACAGGCAGCATAATAATTCCCTTTGACTGCGTGACACTTTCTCACTCACATAAAATGAAACTGCTTAGAGTTGTGTCTCCTCTGACGCCGAGCATCTCCACGCGCTAAAAGCACTTTTAGAAGCCCTTTTAGAAGCCCGCTGCAGCAGCCGCCACGCCTCGCCGGACCCGCTTCGCGGGTCCCGCTTCGCGGACTGCAGCAGCCATCGGACAACAGCAAGGGGTCTTTGTTTGGAACTGACCGGCAGGGCTGCGAGCACGCGCGGAGGACTCCAAGGACCAGGAGTCCCCGCGAGCCCTTGTCCAGCTGGGCTGCTCTCCCTGCCGGCCCCACCCCCTCCTTCACGGGATAAAGCGGCTTCCTTCCTGATCCTCCGTGAACTGCCTCCTCTGACGCCGAGCATCTCCACGCGCTAAAAGCACTTTTAGAAGCCCGCTGCAGCAGCCGCCACGCCTCGCCGGACCCGCTTCGCGGGTCCCGCTTCGCGGACTGCAGCAGCCATCGGACAACAGCAAGGGGTCTTTGTTTGGAACTGACCGGCAGGGCTGCGAGCACGCGCGGAGGACTCCAAGGACCAGGAGTCCCCGCGAGCCCTTGTCCAGCTGGGCTGCTCTCCCTGCCGGCCCCACCCCCTCCTTCACGGGATAAAGCGGCTTCCTTCCTGATCCTCCGTGAACTGCCTCCTCTGACGCCGAGCATCTCCACGCGCTAAAAGCACTTTTAGAAGCCCGCTGCAGCAGCCGCCACGCCTCGCCAGACCCGCTTCGCGGGTCCCGCTTCGCGGACTGCAGCAGCCATCGGACAACAGCAAGGGGTCTTTGTTTGGAACTGACCGGCAGGGCTGCGAGCACGCGCGGAGGACTCCAAGGACCAGGAGTCCCCGCGAGCCCTTGTCCAGCTGGGCTGCTCTCCCTGCCGGCCCCACCCCCTCCTTCACGGGATAAAGCGGCTTCCTTCCTGATCCTCCGTGAACTGCCTCCTCTGACGCCGAGCATCTCCACGCGCTAAAAGCACTTTTAGAAGCCCGCTGCAGCAGCCGCCACGCCTCGCCGGACCCGCTTCGCGGGTCCCGCTTCGCGGACTGCAGCAGCCATCGGACAACAGCAAGGGGTCTTTGTTTGGAACTGACCGGCAGGGCTGCGAGCACGCGCGGAGGACTCCAAGGACCAGGAGTCCCCGCGAGCCCTTGTCCAGCTGGGCTGCTCTCCCTGCCGGCCCCACCCCCCTTGCCGACCAATTGATTTGAACTGAATAGCTATAAAGAGGAAGCTCCAATCCCGCTGCGCGGGAGCGCGCGGGGGGGCGCCGGGAGAAGCCCGGGACAAGGGCGGGACCGTCTGTGGCCGTCCGGGGCCGACAGAGGCCGGGTCGGGCCCACTCTCTTTGCTTTTCCTGTATTAAGTGTCCCTTTCTCGCTTCTTGCTTTACACGCCCTTTGTAGCCCCTAGCGATGCCTACCCCGGAGTCAACTCAGGCACAGGCCATTCAAGGGTCTCTTTTGTTAGGACCCTTGGACAAATTCTTTGCCAAAATCAAAACTGATGTAGACCGGGAACTCCTACTGGCTGAGAAACGGGCGGGTCGACGTTTATCTATTGACAAACTGAAATCAAGACCTTTCCAACCTTTGGACACAACCATAACATCCCTTTCAACTTCTTTGGACCTAACTTCACCAGTAGAACATGTCAACACTCTACCTCTCATAGAAGATATTCCCCTTATTTTTCAGACCAATCCCTCTTCACAGAATGACATTATCAATATCTCAGACTCCATCCACCTCCAAGTATATGATACCCAGACAATAGATTTATGCACTCCCTTCGTAGAACCACCCCTTCTTTATGATCCAGCCATTCCATCCCCCGTGTTCACACCAAGCTTATCTGATAACCACACTAAGTGCATCACTGAGGACCAGCCTCTTCCGTCGCCAATTAGGGTTACTACTAAAAGTCTTAAAACCCCTTCCAACAAAACTCCTTTAGGCTCCCCACCAAGGAAGCGAAGAAAGAAGCTGATAATTAAAAAGAGAGCCGTACCCCCAAATAAAGTGCCACATAATATATTTACTATTCCAAACAAACCTGGGGCGGCAGACCCCGCAAAAGAGATGACTCCCAGTTCTATCTCAGTACCTAGTTATACTGGTCTATTGGGGGACATCGATTGTTTAATAAAGGCATTGATCCTTCCTCTGACCGAAAGGATCAAAAGATTAGGGGAGAGTGTGGATAAAATTTTGCAAGGCCAAACGGGGACATCCTGCCCGAAACCGAACTCTCCTGTAGTTTTAATACAGCCCATTAATGAATCCAAATCATCTAAGAAAGTGACTGGTATTTCTAAGGCAACTGCACCACCTACAACTGGGCCACCAAAACCGTCCCAGATTTCCATACCACAAGTTGAAAAAAGCAATAATAGCCTAAATAAAACTATTGATCTGGAAAAACCCGCATTTACAGAAAAATCCCATACTTCGACACGTCCTCATAGTATGCATCCAAACGGTACTAAATCAAACCACCCTCCTATGCCCCCACATCAACCCACTAGCAAAACAAAGAACATTGTAGATTTGCCACCTGAATGTTTAAATTATGTTATAGCCCTTACAGGAGTGCCACCCCCCCCAGAGGGCAACCGCGAACATCATACCAACCTGAAAAACAAGGTCATCTACTGGCTGAGGAGAAACAGACCACTCCCGTCTCACCTGAACGGTGATATCGTTTCAGCCAGGCGTTGCCATTGGGTCGGTACTAGACCCAAGGATATCGAAGGAGACGTGATCTTAGTTAACTTCAAGGATCACAGATTGGTAACCCATATCAGTGATTGGTACCCCGGAACAGGGGAGGGGGGAATTTCAACCCATAATATAAGCTATTTCTACCCTGAAACAATGCTGAAAAAACCGTCAGCCCAGCCTAGACTCTACCACCCCGATAGCTATGGTCGCCAAAAAACCCCTGGTGGCCCTAATACATCCATATTACACAAACAACATATGGGCTATAACACTTCTTTCCCATATCACTCGAACTCCCCTGCCCCACTGACGTATGGATCTTTTGCCTCAGATAGCCTAGCTCAGGCGAGGACAGCAAGGAATCAGAATTCCCTTGATTACTCTAATGATTTCCGTTTGCGCTCCAGTCAGGTATTTTTACCACAGAGAAACCCGCACGACCTTAATGCTCATTGGGGTGCACCATGGCCTCAAAATCCCAAAGACTTGTGGAATATACCCCTGTCAAATTTTTATTATCCGCTCTCAGGCTTAGACGACAATGAATGACTGCACAAGTCAATCATCACTGGAAAATCCCATGCGGGCCCGCGGACTATTCACCGCTCCACTGTCGACTTTTTGTCATCCAGCCTGTCTAATAACCATCACAATAGCCGACATGGAGGGACACTGGGGGATATGGATTCTCTGGGTGATCCGCGGCTATCTGGTCATTTACAACCTCAACAGCTTCAACAGTCCACGAAAAATGGCCCTATTTTTAATCCCTTGAGCCCTTCCCATGTCCTTACCAGTATAACACAACAACTAGACTTACCATGTGCGAACCTAGGTCGCACTCGTGGAGAAACTAGCTACGTTCCTGTTAAAAAATCACTTCTTTCTTGGAACGTGGCTGGTCTGGCTAGTAAGGCATCAAATAAAGCTTGGCTAAATGCCACACATACGCACGACATCTTATGTTTCCAAGAAACTTGGTGTTGTGAAGAAGTACATCTTTTGGGGTACCAAACTTTCCACTCCCCTGCCACACCATCCGCCCATGGTCACAACAAGGGGGGGCTCTGTGTCTATGTCTCAACAGTAGCAAAAGTCAAGATCCACAAATTTTTCTCTTCTACTCACTTTCAAATTCTATTCTTTAAGTGGGGTTCACTAGAGAACATAGCACTGTTGAATTTTTACAACAATATGGCTGACACTGAACTGGAGTCCATTATGTCTGATATTTCGCGCTTGTTGTTACATACTGTGAACCATTTTAAGGGGGCAACAATAATGTGGGTTGGGGACTTTAACTGCACGATTTGCCCTCACTCTGATTCCCCCTTGTGTGGTATTGTAGGTCTTGGCGAGGATAATACAACTCACTTTGTGCACACGAAGAGGGGAATGTTGTTAAACACTTTTCTTTTTAAATTCGACCTTTGTTTTGCCAACCAGTTTTGTCCTATACCAGTGCAGTTTGAGCCTACCTTTTTTGGCAGGGATTGCAATTCAACCATTGATTTTATTCTGATATCGTCTGCCAACTCAGGAATTTTGAGCTCATGTGTGGTTGGCAAGGAGGTATTTAGTGACCATTATCCCCTTTCCATTAGCGTAAAAGTAGAGGAGTGCAATGCCAAAAAAGCTACCATTCCCATGTACCCCTATAGGACTGAACTATCCAAAACAAATGGCTATGTTGTGAAGTGGGAGAAGATTGTACCCGATGTGTTTTTGAAAAAACTACTCTCTAACTCGGCAAATGATGTCAACCTTTGTTTAGAGGTTCAAGCAGACCCCCTCTCCGTTATGACTGCATTTGCCAATATCCAACAGAGGATAAAAACCTTACTGACCCGGGCAGCAAACAATAACCCTTCAACCAGAGAAGGGTGGTTCGATGGGAAATGCACAAAAGCCCTAAAAGCTCTTAAAAATGTTTTGGCCCTTAAACCTAGAGACCCTGACATAATTCGTAGCGCTAGGCGAGCATATAAATGCGCACTAAAAGAAAGAACCCAGTCTTTAAAAAAGCAAGCTTGGGCAACATTAAGAGAAGCATCCGCCCAGAAAGATACCACCAAGTTCTGGAGACTGGTTAAGTCTCTGTATCAACCGAATAATAGCGGTAACAAAATAGAATTGGCTATAACAGGTGACAGATGGTTGGAACATTTCAGGCAATTATATAGGGACATAAAGCCAGCAGACACTATTACATTGACAGGGCTGGTTCCAAATGCCCCACGACCTAACGATAGTAGCAACGAGATCCTTTCCCGTGTCCGTCCTTTCCCGATTGACATGACATTTACCATAGGGGAAATGCAGGATGCAATCAGGGACAGTGCATCAGGCAAAGCACCAGGGCCAGACTGTACCCCAGTAGATGTCTACAAGGCCGAACCAGATTTCTGGGCCCCTTTGCTCACAAACGTGCTGAATAAGAGCAACCAATCTGGGTTCATAGAAAGCTGGTCGGATGCAATAGTGGTCCCCATTTTTAAAAAGGGCAGGCGAGATGATCCAACCTGCTATAGGCCAATATCTCTTTTAGATGGCCTTATGAAATTAGCAGGGAGGATTATTTTAAAGAGACTACAGGAGTGGGAGGAGGAACACAATGTAGTCTCACATCTCCAATACGGTTTTAAGAAGGGTGTAGGGACTGCCGAGCAGTGCTTAAACTTGGCCCTTTTATGTGCTAAATACACGCAGGCTAGAGGTGGGACACTTTTTATAACTTTTGTTGATTTGAGTTGTGCTTTTGATTGCGTGGATCATTCTTTGTTATGGTCGACATTGGCCGAGATGGGAATTGATGCACGCTTAATCACTTTCATCAGAGAACTGTACCACAATTGTGGGGCAAGAGTGAGATTTGGTAAGCAGGGCGAATGTACTGACAAATTCGCCCTGTTAAGGGGGGTTAGGCAAGGATGCATCCTAGCCCCCAGGCTATTTACCTACTACATAAACTCAGTGGGCCAATACCTCTCTCTCTTCCAAAACGATTACCCCACCGTGAAAGGCTTACCAGTGCCAATCCTCTTGTACGCCGATGACGCGGCCATAATGTCTCAGACCCAGGTGGGTTTGCAGAGGGCAGTGACTAAATTCGCAGGTTTTATGGAAAATAAAGGGCTGAAAGTAAACATCTCGAAGACTTTTACCATGCCGTGCACTAACAAGCGCAGTAGGGTGCCATGTAACGTGTTCCTGAACAATCAGAATATTGCCATCGTCGACAAGTTCTGTTACCTTGGCATACTTTTTGACAGGAAATGTCGCTGGAAACAGGCGATTGAAGCGAGGAAGTTGGCCTTTACCCGTACTATAGGCGCCCTGCGCGCTTTTTCCAACAGAGTGGGGGGTAGACCAATTAAAGAACTTGCACAAATATACCAGGCGAAGTGTGTGTCCACAGCCACCTACGGGGCGGGACTTTGGGGCATTGAGAAGGATCAAACTTTGCAGAGCTGTGAGAATCAATTCATCAGCTACCTTCTGGGTGTCCCAAGGTCCACATCCTCATTTATGACACACATAGAGGCCGGAGTCAAGCATATGGGGGACACAATTAGGATGGCCCCAATTCTCCTATGGCACAAGGTATGGACAACCAGGGAGGCCAGCTTTAACAGGGACCTTCTGGAGGATTGCTTGGCCCTAGATGGGGTTGCAAAACTCCGCTGGCTGTCGTACGTAAGATCTGTACTCAGCGAGATGGGCCACCTAGATTATTATGCAAATCCTAGTACCTTGGAGGGCGTATCCAGATCAGTCCTTAAAAAATCACTAACCTCCCATCTGGAAACTTTAAGATGGAATGTTGAAAAGAACAAACAACCCATCTTAAATTTTCAAGAAATCACCCCCAAGGAAGGTATGCAAATGTATCTAAAAGTGGACCCCAGCCCTTATCATAGAATGCTCCTGACTCGCCTCCGTCTTGGGATTTTCTTTCGCATGGTCTCTGTACCAAAGATCAACAACTGGTCTCCACTGAATTTAACATGTGAGTGTGATAATACTGCATTTCAATCCAATTTGCATTTAATGTTATTTTGCTCCTTCTATACTACCCCCAGAAAACTTTATTTAAAACCTCTGTTAAAGCGTCTGGGTGTAAGAAATTGCAGACCTGCTTTTTTAAGACTGTTAAAACTCGAAGATGAGCATGTGATTTTTGCGGTATCCTGTTTTTTAAGATCTGCCATGTTGTTACGCAAAACCATGTTGTAAAACAATCCCGCTTGGGTCTCCCTATTAGGTTGATTAGCACTAATTTCAATCCATTCTGTACTGTATTTTGAATGTTTTCTTAAGATTGAGTATTACAAGCGTCGTTTTTAATTGTTAAATTTTATATTCAAACTTATCATTTGTGATGTTTTTATATGTATGTATTGTGCTTTTATGATTTCGAAGAAAATCGAATAAAGCTTATATTACTACTTACTTGTGTCTATCACCCAGGGCTGTGCCTGTTTACATCAATAAACCACCCATTACCAAAAGAACAGGCATGGGATAATTGAAGAGATCGTTCCACATGTGGCTGGCCAATGGACTTTAATTTGGTCCACCATTGCAAGCCCCAGCTAGCTACATACTACGACCGCTTCTTGACATCTCAGAATGGCAATCAAATATGGCATGAACAATAGTAACACAGTCCATGCCAGCAGATCTCTCCATTTCTCCATTCAACCCATGCCTGCTCAGGACCTTAAACTTTTTAAAAAATCTCAGAATGGACCTCCCAGTGCAGTGACCAGCTAAGTGGACTATGAACATAAGAAATACTACAAAGGGGCCTCAGAGCTGCTCAAAGCTGCCAGCTTACTGAAAACCATATACTGCGCACCTACCTCTTACACGACCCTAGTGTATGGAAAATATTAACATTCCCCATGTATTGTACAATTTGAGTACATGAAAAGGCATAACATTCCCCACGAGTAGAGACACTCTGTTTTATAGAAAATGTGAACATTCCCGGGAGTGGCTCAACTGGAGTATACGAAAAAGAATAACATTATCTATAAACAGGACAAACCTAGCTTAAAGGATAGAATAATAAGGAGAAGTGTGGCTCACTGGTTAGAGCAGGCAGACCCTGAAGCAGAGGTCAGACCCGGGACCAGGGTTCAATTCCCGACGCGGCAGGGTCTTGAGCTCAAATGTCCATGGACTCGATAATTCTCGCTTCGGTGCTTGACCTAATCATGGGTTCACACTCTGCAACTCTGGGCATTAAGCTTGCTTAATCTCCACAACGGCCCCCCCGCGGCGGGATGCCTGGCTTTCACCTTGGGGATGCCCTGTAGGGGCTATCTCACAGGGAAAAGCCAGGACGGGTTCCCAAGGCAAGTGCGGAGATACCCCTTCGGGGGTCGATTCTGGCGCTATATAAGAAACATAATAATAATAATAAAATACCCTTTGATCATCGCGACTCAAGCTCACGAAAGGTATTGACATTTTCCCTCAGGGGCACGACTCAATTTTATTGACAGGTTTCACATACATTTTCTATTGTCCGATTTGCTCCCAAGCTCCGCTCTTCAGCACTGCATTGCACTCATGCAGGCTGTAAACGGTGTTCGTTCTCCAGATCTCAGTGGGCGGCAGCACCTGCCCTCGCTTGATCACTGAGTATCCTTGAGGACTCGCAATCATCCAGTCATGAAATGAAATGAAATGAAATTTGGGTTTTCTATAGCGCATGGCTGCCCGTGAGCGTCCCAGCGCTGAGATTGCAGAACCTCTGGGGGTGGAGGCGGGTGGTAGGGAGGATAGTTATTGCGGAAAGAGATGCGTTTTAAGAAGCTTCCTAAACTTCATATGATTAGTTTCGGAACGAAGATGAGATGGCAGAGCATTCCAGATGGTAGCCGCTGTGACCGAGAAGCGACGTCCTCCAGTTCGGGCTTTTTTGATTCTGTGGACTGTGGCTAGATGATCTTGGGCTGAGCGTAGGGGCCTGTTGGGTCTATATGGGAAGATCATCGCTTTTAGCATTGGAGGCCCTTGGTTTTGCATAGCTTTATGAGTGGTACACAGGGCCTTAAATTGGACCCTTTCGCGGATCGGCAGCCAATGTAGTGCCTTAAGGGCAGGTTTGGCTGAGGCTCTACGGGAGGTCCCTGTGAGGATCCTTGCCGCAGCATTCTGTGTTCTTTGAAGGATGTTGATCGTAGATTCTGGGGCCGCCAGAAAGAGAGCATTACAATAGTCTAGTCTTGATAAGACTAGACCTTGCATTAGCAATTTCTGTGAGGGACCCGGAAGTAATGGGAGGATCTTTCTGGTGGAACGCAGTAACCCCACACATGTACCAGCTGTTTTTTTTGCTTGCGTTTTCAGGGATAGTTCTTGTTCAAGTCAAAAAACCCAGACTTTTTAATTCAGTCTTGGGTTGTGGGAGAGGGCCTAAGCATGCTGGCCACATGGCAGAGGGAAGAGATGATGTTTTGTTTCCCAACAGCATGAGCTCAGTTTTCGAGCCATTGAGCTTGAGCCTTGAGGTGGACATCAAAGCATGGATTCCTTCTAGACAGTCATGGAGATTTTTGAGCTTATCCTCTTCAAGTGAGAATGATACGATCATTTGGGTGTCGTCAGCATATGTGACGGCTTTTATCCCAAAAGGGGAGACCACATCTTCCAGGGGGGCCATGTATGTGTTAAAAAGTGTAGGGCTCAATGAAGAGCCCTGGGGGACCCCACACTGGAGAGGGAGAATGTCAGATCGCACATTCCCTTCGCAGACCTGAAATGTTCTGTCTTTTAAAAACGATGAGAGCCAGCTAAGGGCTATGCCCCTCACTCCCAGACTGAAGAGGCGCTTAATCAGAGTTTTGTGATCCACCGTGTCGAATGCAGCGCTTAGATCCAGGAGGATCAGTAACACTGATCCTCCCGAATCCAAGAGGCATCTGGCCTCTTCGACCACTTTCAGGAGGGCTGTCTCAGTCCCTTGACCAGGACGGAAGCCTGCCTGTGTGGGGCGGAGAAGATTGTTGGTTTCAAGGAAGGCAGACAATTGCTGGTTGACCACCTTCCCTGCAATCTTACTTAGGCCTGGTAGGAGGGAAATTGGGCGGAGGTTAGTAAGGTCTGCAGGGTCCATACCCGGTTTTTTCTGTAAAGCCTTAACAATGGCATGTTTCCAATTGGGGGGGACTACTCCTTGGTTAAGGAAGGCATTGATAAGGCTAGTGGCCAGATACGAGATGGTAGGTCCGACTTGTTTAAGGATGCGAATGGGAGCTGGGTCGTTAGGGGAGCCACTTTTCAGGTCGGAGAGGGCTTTCAGAAAGTCGTCATTAGACAGTTGGTTGAAGCTGTCTAGAGTTGGGCTGGTGACGACAGCTGGTGGAACGGCTTGGGGGGTGTGATCGATTAAAGGTGGAAGTGACTGTAAAATATTAGTGATTTTATTTTGAAAAAAACAAGCTACTTGGTTGCATCTGGCAACTGTGGGTTGTTGATTTGAAGCGGGATTGGGTATTTTGAGGAGCTCTTTGACTATTTTATAAGTCTCACGAGAAGAACTGGAGGCAGCTCTGATTTTTTTATCAAAGAAGGAGGCTTGTGCTGCTTTTCGCGCAGCTTTGTATGTCCTCATCGCTAATTTGTATTCTGCCTTGATGGTAGGGTCCCATTTTTTTCTCCATTTACGCTTGTGAATTTTGCATATTTTCCTTAGGTTCCTGAGTTCCTGTGAGTACCATGGTGATTTGAAGGTGGTACTTTTTTTCTTAAGGTCTGTCTTGGGAGCGACTATATCCAGGGTGGAGGTGAGCCAATTGGTAAAGTTATCGTTGGCTATCACAGGGTCAGGGTCTGCAAGAGGAGTAGAGCGTATTAACTCCTGTGTCCAGCTTTCAAAAGATATTCTGGACCATAGTCTGTCACGTTCTCTTGGAATTGGCATGTGGCTAGTATTTATGATGGTTTGCCACATAAAAGGGATGAGAAAGTGATCGGACCAAGGGAGAGGGAGTGAGGGGCGAGTTTCAATTATTGTAAAATTGGCAAAGAGAGGGTCCAGAAGGTGACCCTTGGTATGAGTTGCCTCTGTGTTAATTAGGTGAAGGTCAAGTACTTTTAGATCTGAGATAAGATCCATAGCAGTTTTATTTGAACTGTCCTCAAAGTGTAAATTTAAATCACCAAGCAGGATGAAATTAGGGGTGAGGTACAAGAGGAGGTAGTGGTTTCCAGTAGTGAATTAACAAAGTTACCTGTGCTCCCCGGGGGACGGTATATCAAAATACCTGAAAGGGATTTGTTGGGGGTTAATTGGAGTGAAAAATGAGCACTTTCACAGTCCTCAATTCCTCCTTCTTGAAGCCTGCATGTGAAGGAATTTCTGTAAATAATCGCTAGGCCGCCTCCTATGCCCTTTGTTCTGTTCTGATGATGAATAAGGTAATCCTTAGGTAGCATGCTCACAATGTCCGCTTCTGAGTGAGGCGTCAGCCAGGTTTCCGTGAGAAATAAAATATCTAATTGTAGATCTTGGATAAGTATTTTAATCTCTAGCGCATGCTTAACAGCCGATCGGCAGTTCAGTAGAGCCAGACTAAGGCTGTTGGCAGTTTGGGGAGTGAGTGTCTCAGGAGATTCGTCATTGAGAATGATTGGAGGGATAGGAATTGGGGGGGAGGCTGCCGAGCAGAATTGTAAAAGGTAATCCCGAGAGTGTCTGATTCGGTCCCCGTACGAAACGGGCATAGTGGGTGGCCCTGTGCCCGGCCTGGCCCGGACAGGCCCAGACGGGCTTGCCTCTGGCGCGCCTCTGGCGCGCCATCGGCGTGCCCGCTGCGCCCGCCCGCTGCGCGGACGGGGAGATGGCTCCATTTTGTAGTGGGTTGGTCCCAAATCGGCCAGCCACTAGAGCGCTGTCCAGGCCCCACTTCAAGATGGCGGCCGTGGATTCTAGCCTCGAGGAAGTAGGTATTTAGGACTGAAAAGCTAGGGAAAGGCTTTGCGCATTGGAATTAAATCTCCAAATGAGAGCGCTTCAGTTCTATGATCAGGGGCAGCGTGCAGGGTATTTTACAAACACAAAAACAGTTTACACGATAAAATCCGTGATTCGATGTGTTTTAAAAGAGCGCTAAGTTGAGAAAGTGCAGTGATTTAAAATAGCAATTAAATCTAGTGTCAGCAAGGTTAACCTCCCGGCTTCCGCCTCAGGAGTGTGGTGCAATCAATCTGATTAGATCGCGCTGCTTAGCTCTTTTGTAGTGGGTTGGTCCCAAATCGGCCAGCCACTAGAGCGCTGTCCAGGCCCCACTTCAAGATGGCGGCCGTGGATTCTAGCCTTGAGGAAGTAGGTATTTAGGACTGAAAAGCTAGGGAAAGGCTTTGCGCATTGGAATTAAATCTCCAAATGAGAGCGCTTCAGTTCTATGATCAGGGGCAGCGTGCAGGGTATTTTACAAACACAAAAACAGTTTACACGATAAAATCCGTGATTCGATTTGTTTTAAAAGAGCGCTAAGTTGAGAAAGTGCAGTGATTTAAAATAGCAATTAAATCTAGTGTCAGCAAGGTTAACCTCTCGGCTTCCGCCTCAGGAGTGTGGTGCAATCAATCTGATAAGATCGCGCTGCTTAGCTCTTTTGTAGTGGGTTGGTCCCAAATCGGCCAGCCACTAGAGCGCTGTCCAGGCCCCACTTCAAGATGGCGGCCGTGGATTCTCGCCTCGAGGAAGTAGGTATTTAGGACTGAAAAGCTAGGGAAAGGCTTTGCGCATTGGAATTAAATCTCCAAATGAGAGCGCTTCAGTTCTATGATCAGGGGCAGCGTGCAGGGTATTTTACAAACACAAAAACAGTTTACACGATAAAATCCGTGATTCGATTTGTTTTAAAAGAGCGCTAAGTTGAGAAAGTGCAGTGATTTAAAATAGCAATTAAATCTAGTGTCAGCAAGGTTAACCTCCCGGCTTCCGCCTCAGGAGTGTGGTGCAATCAATCATCAAGTCATCAAGCCTTGATCAGCATCCTGCCATCACGCAATGCTTTCTTCCAACCAATGCCAACTCATCAGCATCAAATAAACTTTATTCAGCTAGAAGTCATAAAAGCCCCCAAAAAAATACAAAGATAAATACATTAATACCTTTCATCATAAAGACCCAAAAACACAATATTAAAACAGTATTCCAACATACGACAGTCTATGAAAACATCATAAAGTGTCATGTGCATAGGACAAAGTAGAATATCATCACTTCTCACGGTTCTAGTGTAAAACCTACTAAAAAGCATCATAAAGTGTCATGTGCACAAACAGAAAGAAATATCAACAACAGAGCAGAATCAAGCAAGCTCATCCAGAGAGTCACCTTCATATGCCAATGGCTGCCAGTGACTTGCAGAGTACAGTTAAGACATATCCTCCTCCCTGTGTCTTCCAATCAATATGTGGAGTAGATTTGAACCCTGCCACCTCCCACCACCACACTACCTTCCTTTGTTTATAACTGTAAAGCGCTGCATATCCTTCCCACCTAATATTTACAGACCTCTGTTACTTTCTAGCTGGTTTTGTGCTGTTTAGGTACCTACGTTTCAAACGTGTACAAATGCAACCTGAGCTTTTTAAAGAGTGTATGGTTTGGATCTAGTCAAAAAAAGTTCATTTGCTGCGAGGGGTGTAGTAAAAGAAACGGGTCTCTCCACAAAGGGTGTAACAGTTGCACCTAGCCAGAGGAGCAATTCCAGCGAGGGCAAGAATAGACTCAAGACCTAAAATGAGCCCTGACAAAATGTTCAATCTAGTCCCACGATTGGAATGGGGCCAAACTTCAGGGTGGTATACGAAAACTAAACAAAGTCTGCACAGATATCGGAGACAGGGTCGCTATGGTGGAAGGAAGAACAGAGGTTTTAGAAACGGAAGTGCCAAAAATTAAAGAGCTATCCACGACCCACGAGGCCTGCCTTACGGACCTGATGACCAAGCAAGAGGAGCAAGAAAATCGAATGCGCCGGAATAATCTTAGACTACCAGGAATACCGGAAGGGGCCGAAGGGACAGACCCCAGAGCATTCATCATCAAACTTCTCCAGTCCTCCTTCCCCTAGCAGACAAGCTGGAATTGGGACCACAAAATACAAAGGGCCCATCGGTTCCCTTTTAACCTTAGACCACGACGAGACAGTCGCAACCTAAGCAACGACAAACCAAGAGCCTTTTTGGGAACTTTTTGCTGAGGCAACTGGTTTATGATCAGGGTAGGCCCAACTCCCCTAAGGTAGTAGACGGGTTAAGATTTTTTTCAAAACCAGATTTTGGGCATGCAACTGTTGAGCGGAGGTGGCGGCTCTGCCAATTGATAACACCATTTCAGCAGTTGGGTGCTCAAGTGTATCTGATGAACCCGGCAAGACTGAAAGTTATCTTTGAAGGGTCAACCCGGGTCTTCTTGTCAGAGATTAAGGCGGGAGAATATATGAAGGAACTGTCTAGCAAGAAGAAAACCTAAAGCAAATTTCAGGGTTAGAGTCTGCTGGACTCTGGATTGGACTAATTAGTCACCTTACTTCAAACTTTCTAAACCGGGACCTTAATCTGATACCATCGAAAAGTTTTTCTTTCTGGTCCTTTTTTCCTTTCTTCCTTTTCTTTTTTTTTTTTCTCCCTCTCCTGCACAACACAGCTTTTTTCCTTCTGTCTTTTCTCTCTCTCTTCTCCGATCTCTTCTTTGTAGTATGCTTTTAATATGATTGCAATGGCCGCTCGGGCCAAAAAATGTTGATAAATGGTGTGGTCATTCTTGGGGTGGAGGCTGGGGTCTCAAACTAGCTCACCATCATTCAGGGTTTTCCTGACTGCTCAATTTTGGGTAGGAGGACTGGGGGCGGCACCGGGTCCAGGGTTCACACTTGTCTAAATGGCTACAGGCTTAGGGTATATGTTTTCAGGTTTTTTTCACTTTTAAGTACCATAGTCCAGGGAAATTACCTGAGAGAGCTCTTAGGTGACGGTGGGCGATGGATCATTATCATTGGTTGTTGTTTGAATTTAACTTAAACAATGAGAACGTTAAATAAACTTAAGATAGTCACGCTAAACATTTGTGGCTTGAACGATTTATCTAAAAGGCAGAAAACTGCGCAGATACTATGGTTAATGGGAGTAGACATTATATGTCTCCAAGAGACACACATCGAAGGGGCACAGAGATTTTTATTGGATTCCCTGGGATATAAGGTAATTGGGGCTACGTTTTAAGGAGCTAAGGTGAAGGGTGTTGGGATTTTGGTCTGGAAAACCTTAGCGCTTGTGGTCAATCAAGTCAAAGTTGATACTCTAGGAAGATGGGTTATCACATGTTGCACTTTAGCCTCCAAATCTGTCTTCACAATTGCTCTGTTTATGCCAGTAATCAGGATGACCCAGGGGTGATACATCAAGTAAGCAATGAACTTGCTCATTGGCCGCTTCCTCTTGTCCTGTGTGGCGACTTGAACCTAAACCTACCCAGCTCATAGGATACTACAAGTTCTTGGGCCTATCAGGGTCGCAAGCCAAGAGTTTTCCGCGCATTGTATGTATGAAGTACTCATGGGTTAAAAGATGTTTGGGCTTCTTGGAAAACAGATCAGCTTGGTTTTACTTTTTTCTCCGCTCCACCCCTATCGTTTGCTAGATTAGATTATTTTTTGTATCTTCTGCTTTAATCCATGATTGTTCCATCGAAATCGCCCTCGACTTATATCCGATCACAACCCCATTATTTTAACCTTAGCTGGCTGGGGGAACCAGAAAACTATTTCACACTGGACGTTTGAAAAAGCACTACTTTATAATCACAAGTACCGAGACCACATGGTCAGTTGGTTGCAAGAATTCTTAGCTATAAATGTGGGGACAGCTCCTATTGCTGTTGTCTGGGACACCCTTAAAGTTAAAGCTGGTATCCGGGGCGAGACACTCTGATTCTCTATCCAGAAGAATCAAGCTGAGAAGGTACAAATTAGTCTGGCACAGGGACGGGTGATCGAAGCGGAGAGGAAACTAATCCACACAGTTCAGGCTGGGACAGGAGTTGATGAGGCCCAACTAACAGTCATGGTGACCAAGTCAGAGATGGGTGCCATCTTAACAGAAAAATTATCTTTAAAATGGGCAGCATCTAAAGAAAAATGCTATGAACTTGGAGAACGTATTGGCCAGCAACTCGCTATGGCAACCAGACAGCAGACAAAGGCGAATACCATTAAGGTAATAAATGTAGATAACGTAAGTACTTTGGATCCTAGTAAGATAAAGGAAGCTTTTAGAAATTATTATAAGGATCTCTATACAGAGAATATAGAAGGAACAAACACGGACATACAGGCTAAAATTAAGGCATACCTAGATAGCATCCCTAATCATAAGCTTAATCAGGGTGCAAGAGAAGGAATTGATATTACCCCGACTTGGAAAGAGATCTTAACGGCACTTTCTTGCCTACCAGATGGTAAAGCCGCTGGAACCGACAACATCCCCATAGAATTTTACAAGGTCTTCTCAAGACAAATTAAAGAAATATATACTTCACTGGTCAAATCAACCTTTGAGGGGGTTAAACCCCCGGAGTCGTGGTCATCCGCTAAAAAATTTATTTTCCCCCAAAAAGATATATCCCTATTAGAAATGTCATCATATCGCCCTATTACTCTAATCAATACCGACTCAAAAATGTTTTAAAAAATTATCGCCACCAGACTTTCCTCTAACATTGAACCCATAGTTTCTAATTGGCAACACGGCTTTATACCGAAAAAAGGGACCACAGAGCACATCGGCCGTTCTATTACTTTATTTGATGCTGCGGAGGTGTCTGGAGACCCAATCTCGCTGATTCTCTTGGACGCAGAAAAGGCGGTTGATCAGGTCTCCTGGCAGTTCCTATGGGCAATAATGCGTCGGACTGGCTTCGTCACCAAAATATTGCAGGCAATTCAAGCACTTTATGTAGCCCCTTCTGCTAAAATTTTTATCAACGGCCAATTGGCGGAGCAGATTGAAATTACAAGAGGGACCAGGCAGGGATGTCCTTGTTCTCCTCTGCTGTTCGCCCTCTACATCAACCCCCTGATTAAAAGAATCGGCCTAAATCCTCTTATTTTGCCAGTTAGTAGGTTCAGCATGGAAACAAAAATCATGGCCTATGCTGATGACCTGGCAATCATCACTCCTGACCCTGAGACCTCTGTCAGGTCTTTAGAAGCAGAAGCACAAGAATTTGGCTTGTTGTCCAGTAATGCTTTGAATAAGTCTAAAACGCAAATAGTTGTAAACCATAAGATAAGCTGGGTGGATGATAGGGTTCTTACAAAGGCTAGATATTTAGGTGTCACTATAGTTTCTGATCTAGATTCTCTAGTAGCAGAAAATGTGACCCCTCTCGCCGTAACCATGGAGAAATCACTTCGGAAACTTGATAATCGTCATCTCACGATAGTAGACAGAAGTAATGTTTTAAAAATGACTTATTTTCCTAAACTACTTTATTTTTTTTCGGACAATTCCATTAATTTTCAGTTTTCAATAATCAATTATTAACTTGGTTTGAGCGTATTGTCTCCCGGTTTATTTGGTCATATTCACAACCCAGGAGAGCATTTAACCTACTTTCTCTTCCTAGGGAAAGGGGAGGCTGGGCTCTACCCAACTTGAAATTTTATTATTGGGCCGCTGCCCTACAGCACTCGTTTTTTTTTTTTTAAACATTTTTTATTGAAGTTGTATTTAGTATTATACAGTATATATTACAAAGTAAAAATTTCACAAACGCTTATAATTACATTCATTTTAGATTCACCCCAATATATAGCAATTTACTCAAAATAACAACCCCAAATTTGATCGAACTTTTTTGTACTACCGACTCTTTTAGCATATAATTGTTCACTTCTCCCAACCTTTTTCATTTTTTCGAACCATTCCAAAAACGTAGGAACTTTTGTTGAACGCCAGTTCTGTAACAATAAAGATCTAGCAACGGCCATTATGATATAAATCAATTTTGTCAAATAATTTGTAAATGTGCATTCAGGATCATATCCAAATAAAATCATTTTTGCATTACATGGAATTAATAACATATAGAAAGTTTTTAGAAAAACAAAAATTTCTTCCCAAAAAGACTTAATTTTGGGACAATACGCTATAATATGAGACCAATTGGCCTGCACGCAATTGCAATGTCTGAAACAACTGGCAGATGCATTATTGTACATTTTAGCAATGATTACTGATGTGCGGTATAATAGCCATTTGCTAAAATAAAGCATTCAACGCCAATTTGCGCCACGCAAAACACAGAAATTCAATTGGTTAATAGTTTTCCATATTTCAGTTGATAGTACTTGATTTTCCTGTATATCTCATTTACGGATAGCTTTAGAGGTCAACTCATCCTCCCTACTCTGTGCCAGGCACTGTTTCCATGCCCCAGGTTTCTTCATCTGATTGTTAACAAAAATATCTAATGCTAATGGAGAGGAATTATTAGTTATAATACTGGGATCTAATTGCATCAATGTAGGAAATATCAAGTTAGTGTAGGACCCGATTAACAAAAAAATTCCGGAAATCAGACACATCATATCGTTGAAAGAGAGCCAGGTCCCATTCCTTAGGAAATCAGATAATGTTTTAAACCCTGCCTGCCCCCAGTTTTCTATAACAATTGGATCGATCTTAATCCTTAAAAAAGAAAAGGCGCCAATTAAGGGAGTTGTTAAATGGATAGGAGGAAGCGAATATCTCTTATGCATAGCATCGCGCCGTTTAAAGAACCAATTTAAAGTCTTATAACAAACAAATTTGGGTGATTCGGTACAAGCAAAGGGGATGGGATTTGAATTTCTGACCATATTAAATCGAATTTTTTTTTTTATGAAAAACCCGGTACCCGAGTTTATATTTTTTAATCTCTCTAGGTACTGCGCAAAGTATGTGTAATAGTAATCTTTCAAATTTGGTAAAGAAAGACCTCCATATTCAGTTTCTGCAGTTAAAGTTCGTAAGTCTATTCTAGGCGTTTTTTTTGCCCAAATAAATTTAGAAAACATAGATTCTATTTTCGAAAAAAAAGAACCTGGTAAATAAACTGGAATTGATGAAAATAAAAAATGTAAAAGTGGAAGGATCGACATTTTAATCAAAGCAGTGTGGCCAAGAATAGATAACGGTAAAGGGTCCCAGCGGGCAAACATTGATTGAACTTTTTTCATTAGTGGAACAAAATTTAATGTATATAAGTTTAGGATATTAGGAGAGAACAGGATCCCCAAATATCTTTTCGGTTTTGAGTTAATGCAGCCTTGTAGATCTATATGGAGGACTGGGTCTGCCCCCCCACAAACTAATATTTTTTTTTTTTTTTATTAATGCGGTAACCTCCCAGGGTTTTGAACTCTTCAAAAATTTTGAGTATGTGTGTCTGTGATGCAAGATCGGGTTTAATTAGTAACATGATATCATCTGCGCAAAGTTTGATCTTGGCCATGGCAGTAACTGGTGGACTGATCTGGAGACAATACCTGTGGTTCAATAAAAAAAGCAAAAAGAATAGGTGACAAGGGGCAACCTTGCCTGGTGCGGCGTTGTACTGCTATTGAGCCTACTGATGATTTATTTATGATTATGTTTGCTCTAGCACCCGTGTACAGATTCTATATTAAATTAATAATATGTTGTGAAATCGCAAACTTTCTCAGAATAAAGAAAAGAGTGTCCCAAACCACCAAATCAAAAGCTTTCTCTGCATCCAGTAAAAGAACTAAGGCCTGTATCTCCCGTAAGTAATCTAATGCCTCAACTAAAAAATGTGTATTTGTAAATAATTGTCTACCTATGATGAACCCGTTTTGATCGGGAGGGATCAACTCCGCCGTAAAATTATTAAAGCGAAGTGAAAGCAATATGGTGGTTATTTTATAATCTGAGTTTAGTAGGGTAATTGGCCTATATGAGTTTGGATCTTTGGGTTCCTTCCCTTTTTCAAAAAACTAATGACTGTACCTTCATGGAAGGATTCAGGGATTTGCCCTCCTTCAAGCATTGAGTTTAGTAATAATAGAAATAAATCACTAAAGGAGCTAAAGAAAACTTTAAAGAATTCTGAAGGAAGGCCATCAGGGCCGCAAGCTTTACCTAATGGCAGATCTTTTACCACTGCTTCCAATTCGGCTTTAACAAATAGTTTTTGCATATGTATCTGGTCTTCTAGAGATAGACTTGGAATTTCATGTCGCCCCAAAAAATCAGATAATTTTTGGTGATCGATAGTGTGATTTATAGTATAAATTCTATCGTAGTGTTGAAGCATAATAGAATTTATTTCGGCTTGAACGAATGTATCGATGTGAGTGACAGGATCTTTCAAAGAATGAATCATATTTGAAGCCGCCTGCTCTTTTACTTGCCAAGCTAGAAAATTTCCTGTAAAGTTGCTCTCTTCGTATATTTTTTGTGATTGTTTTCGGAAGGCCTTTTCGCTTTGTTCATAATAGTGGGTACTAAGTTCATGTTTGGCCTCTCTCAGTTGATTTAATACATCGCCATTTGGTTTACAGTGTTGACTTAATGTAGGATCCTGATTTTTTTGTAATAGAGAGTTCCTAGTGATTTTCACAGCAGACCATTCAGCCGCATCTTTACTAATGATTATACCCCGTATAAAGGCCTTTACAGAGTCCCAAATTATATGAAGAGGGACTGTACCTATGTTTCGATCAATATATTCCGTGATCTCTAATTTTAGCGCAGATACCCATCTCATATCCTGTAAGTAAACTTTATTAAACATCCATCTTTTCGCAGTTCGAATGTTCTCTTCATAGTCAAAATTAATCACCAAAATGGCATGGTCCGAAAGACCATTATCATAGAATTTCTGCAAGAGAAATTTGAGCTGTCTAGAGGCCAAGAAAAAATCTATACGGGATGAGGATTTAAACCTACCAGACCAGCAGGTAAACTCCGTTTTTCGAGGATTTATCCGGCGCCATGGATCACACAATCCTAATATTGATATATAGTTTAACATAGTCCTATAAGATCTAGGTTTGGACTGTCTTTTGAAGGACGAAGTGGAATCTAAATTAGGGTTCATAAGTATATTGAAGTCACCACCTATAACGATGTCTCCACCCACCAATAACAGGGATTGAAACAGAGCTTCGTATATCTGGGGACTGTCCTCTATAAGGGCGTAAAAGCAAACAAAAGTAATTGGATTACGATAGGATTGAAATCTGCATGAAGCCCAACACCAGCGGCCTGAAGGATTGCTTTCTGTCTGAACAATCTCAATCTCTAAATTTTTATTCAGAAAGAGAGCAACTCCACGTTGTGAACCCATTGCGCATGAAAAACCCCGATACGAAGCCAAAGTTTTAAACATATTAAAATCCTCTTTTTTAGAAGCAGCAATATGAGTTTCCTGTAACATTACCACTGAAGGATTTTCCGTCCTAATCCAAGATTCTATTGCTCGCATTTTTCTACCATTATTCAAGCCATTCACATTAAACGATACCAATTTCAACCCCTTACTGAGTGACATGATACATAATTAACAGCTGGAAATAATACAGAGATTCTAACCACAAAATATCTTATATCACCAAGGTACCTAGAAAGTGAATTTTTACAAAAAATAGTTCTACTGCACACAACCTCAATTTTTTCAAATTTTTCCCCCACTGTCCCAACCCCACCCCCACTTTCACCTGTGGCCCTCTTCCTCCTGTATTTCCCACGCTGTCCACTGGTGCTCTTCCCTTTTCTCAGAGATGTCTTGGTATAACACCCCATTGACACTCAGCACCCCTTCCCCAATCCCCCACCCACAGCCTCCACAATTCCATCACATATCTTTAGCCAGGCGACATTTTACTAAGCAGCTCTTGTGCCTCTGCAACATCGGTTAGTAAATGAAATTTGCCCTTGATCAGCACCCTAAGTTTAGACTGTTGTGCGATTGTGGCCTGAGCTCCTTTAGCCTTAAACAAATGGAGTAGTTTAACGAATTCTTTTCTGCGGCGAGCAGCGGCCGCAGACAGGTATGAAAAAATCCTGCATTTAGCTGTAGCACTGGCAGCAAATTGACCTTGTTTAATGGCCCTTGATAAAATGGTCCCTTTTATTCAAATATCAGCAAAGTTTAACAGGATTGTGCGGGGAGGGCAGAATTGGGAAAAGGTTGGGCAGGTACCCGATGTGCTCTGGTAATCGTCAGGTCACCTTTGAACTCCGGTATAACTTCATGTAGCAAAAAAGAGGACACCCATTTGACCAGATCAGTCCCCTCAATTTTCTCGGGAACCCCGACTATTCTTAGGTTTGATCGACGATTAAAGTTTTCAAGTTCATCAAGTTTGACTTCTAAAGCCTTAGAAGATTTAGAGGTATTTTGACCATCCTTTTTAACCTGAGACATCTCATCCTCTAGGACTGAAATCCTAGCTTCAGCTTCCTGAAGGCGAGGGGGAAAAGTGGATACAAGATCTTCAATTTTATCCAAGCGATTCTGGATCCCAACCAATTCAGCCCTTTGAAATTGCTTAACTTCCCCTATCTCATCTAATATCAGATTTAACATATCTTTAACTGATAGTTGCAGTGACCCAACTGTCTGGGTGGTTTCTGGATCCATATCTAGCATTGGGCTTAGTACTTCCGCCCCTTCAGTTGGGCAAATTGTCGGATGGGTGGCAGCTGAGCCTGCTGAGTTGTCTGTATTATGCATTAAAGTGGTTGCCACCCCTGCTGGAAAGGGTCCTGCTCTTTGATTTGAAGGATGAGACGATGATGTATCAGCATTAAGAGATAGAGTGTCAATCTGTAAGGGCTCTGTGTCTGAAACAGCAATTGCTAGGGCTGGGCCGGGACCGGGGCCGGGGTCTGGATCAGAAATAGTTATAGCAGAATTATTAACGGCTAATGAATTGAGTTTGGCATCAAAAAGAGGAAACTGTTTCAATGGCTTATTAGTAGTTGTCATAATTCTGAAATGTAGATTACCGTCCAAAGTCTCTTGGTGCACTTCTAAGGTACTAATGTTCCCAAATGTCTCTTCCTCGGAAGTCAAGAGAGAGTCCTCCTTGATTTCTTCGGCTGCTAATCTGGCGGCCGCTGCTGCTTCTTCTTCTTCTTTTGCTTGAAGGCGACGGGCTCTAGCTCTGGCTCGAACCCCAGTAAGTTTGCCCATTAAAGCGGCCCTATTATACTCCGTTCCTTTTTCCGTGCTTCTCAAAAATAGAAAAGGAAAAGATGTCAGTGGAAAAATGGGAAATATAATTTGCTTTAATTTCCCAGCTCTTTGTCTTTTTTCTTTCCCCGTTTTTTATTTTCTTTTTATATGGAGTCTTCTGCTTTCTAGTGCCAACACCTCCAACGCTATGCCTCGAAAGCTTAGAAGTCTTATTTCCCCCTAAAGAAGCCACCTGCAACAGTATCTATTATTTTCAGTGCTTAATTAAGAAGAAACACCGATATCAAGCAATTAGCACTGATCACGTCAAATCGAGTCTTTGTCAGAGAAAGCCAGCTCAGTGAAGAGTAAATCAACAGAGCACGCCAACGGAAATTAAAGGGTCAGCAGTGACTCCCATGCCTCACAAGCGAGCCACCATCAACAGCGGAATACCCGCGAGAGGGAGATGCAGGAGAGACGCCACCGCTGACCCTCAGCAACATCCCACTTTAAATCTCCTCTGAATGCCTGTGCGTGCCTTTTGCTATCTGTCCGAGAGCCGTCCTTCTCAAGCCCTTCTCCAGCCCGCGGACTCCAAAGTACAGAGAGGCTGATACTGGAACCGCGCCGATACTGCTAGCAATACTGCTAGAAACTGCCGACTTGACCACGAAGATACCTCTCACTGCTTACTGCTTACTTGAAGGCTGAAGGCTGAGGCTTGAAGGCTGTAACACTGCATGGCTTTATCCCAGGCATCAAAAAAACAAGGTGAAGAGACGAACACCGCAGCTACTGCTAAACGAGACCCCCATCATCCTCGAGGTAGAAAGTAGGAGGGGCAGAGGAGTGAGGTCAGGTGTGCAGGTGCTATGTGGAGGCGTGGAGCTCCACAGTAGCGGTCAGCCCCCGACGCTTGGGCCACTACAGCGCTCCTGTGAACTTCTACATGAAGATCGGGCCATAAGTCCCTCAGGATTGCCCACTTCATTTTTTTTAACTCTAAGAGAGAAGGTAAAGGGTTGTCTTTGGCTGCAATTAGAACTTAGCTACTTTAAGCGATATTCCAGAATACATATACTCGACACTGGCATGCTGCGGGAATTAATAAACTAGAGGATCTATTCAGGTCTGGTAATATTCGTCTGTTTACAGAACTTCAAACCTACTATAAACTGGGCAATAATCAGATCTTTCAATACCAGGCTATAGTGTGGTTTTTAATACATAAAACTGGTGGGACAACGGGCTTTACCACTGTTTTCTTAGTCGATAAAATAATGAATCCTAGTGTTGCTAGGATAGGTAGTATCTACTCCATTTTGAACGGACATCGAACAGATGACTTATACAAAACTGACACCAAATGGCAGCTCAAACTTAATGTCCCACCAAACGTTTTTAGCTTAGCCTACGACCAATCTCAGTTATTTTTGCTCTCTTCCAAACTGCAAGCGCAGTTTTACAAGACTGCTTTCTTTCTGTATATAACGCCGTCCAGAGTAGCTAAATGGTCATCTGGCCCTGGAGTAAATTGTCCGCGATGCCAAGTATTTAACGCGGATATTGTACACATGTTTGCCGCCTGCCCTAACCTCCAGCCATTACTACAAGACGTACAAACATTCTTGGGCAATCTACTATCTATAAATATCCAACTCACACCTGGTACTATCTTGTTAGGGTTATACAACCATCTAGACCCAAAGGCAGGAGGAGCATTGATCTTCGTAGCAATGACTATTCTTAGGATATGCATCGCTTCATATTGGAAAGACTTGAGCCCCCCCTCGTTTTGTCAATGGCAAGCTAGGTTCTTCGCTACGTTTAGGCTGGAGTGGGCTATCTATGCCAAGAAGGGGCGAAAGGCCAAACAAAGGGGCCAAGTAGTTTGGGGCCCCATGGCCAATTGGCTGGAGGTCATTAATACTTAGGTTTACTCGTATGCCTTAATGTTTTCTGTTTATTACTAGTCTGGACTCACCAGGAGCTGTTTTTGCTCTAAACACAGCTACCATACCTGCAGCCCACCAGTAAAATGCTCAAGTGGCAAAGTGAGCAGTTCAGGTGTGGTGTCCCAGGCGTCGAGATCCTCTCACAAGAGAGAAATGACACTTGAAACAAAAGATGCACCTCCATCTATAGAAACTTTCAGCTTCTTCCTGTTCCCTTCCTTTCTGCTCCTACAGAGAAGGCCATTCCAGGTGAGCACCTGGATATCTGTGGGTGCTCTGTTGTAAAAAAAAAAACTAGAACAACGACCCGCTGCGCCACTGTGTTGTTCACTGCTCCATTTTGAAGAGGAGTTGAAAGGACACTAAAACCCTTCTAGATTTGTTTGAGCTGCAAGACTCCTCCTCCCCCCACCCTGGACAACTGGGGCCTACTTATACTAAAAGGTGTGCACTTTGGCTGGACACGAAAAGGCAGCTCCAATGGGCGCACACGTATAGTTTATATTGGTCACCTCCTCATACTTAAAGAATCTCAGTTGTGGTTTTTGGGGGGTGTTATCCTATTCTGTTTGTTTTAAAACTCCTTGTGGCCACTTATAGACATTTGGGCACTGATAACTGATTACTCACAGGTAATCCTCATTATCCTTAGTCCTGAGAGTCCTTGTCAGTAAATCCTCCTCAAACCGGAGCTAGGGACAGGAAGAGAAAGCATAACCCCACCCACTCACTGGGTGCTATAACCCATATAACTTCCTGATTATACTGAGCTGAATGAAGGGCAGCATAACAAGGAATGTGGGTGGATCATAACATTTTATCCCGGTTATATGGTATTTATTTTTTGGGCATTTCGGTCTGTATTTATCCATATTTTTTTTAACTCATTTTATCTGTATTTATCCATATTTCTTTCGGTCTTTGTGAAAAAATTTGAAGCTGAAATGAGTGTATTTCCACATTTATTTTACCGATAAATATGCACTCATGCTTGAATGCTTGCCAGGTTTCAGTACTGTGAACATCTGCTGAAATTAAATCAATGCACTTATATCAGAACGTGCACATTTCATTATCAGCCTTGTGTATATCTACTTCTTTACTTATCTCTACTAAAATCCCTTTTCATTTTTTAATCCCCTTTCCTGTCAACCAACACAGTTATTGGCTTAGCAGTCATGGTAGACAGAATTTAGGATTTCTCAAAAAGCAACCCAATTTCTGTTTTTATCCACATTTAAAATTAAATACAGACACGAAAATACATGTTTTCTGTCTGTATTTATCTGTAAAAATCAGTAAAAACGGAAAACAGGGAGCACTTATCATAATGACTGTGACGAGGGCTCACATGACTGTAAAGAAATAATCAAGATTGCAGGTGAGTACCTGGGGCATTATCTCTACATCCCTTTGTCCTTGTTTTTGTACTTTTGAAAACACTCACGCCAACAAGCCTTCATAATAAATTTAACACAAAGAATTATCCAAAACCCTTTTAATTAGTGACATGAATTCTATTGAATGAAGAAGAGAATTCTAAATTCAGAGTACCTTTACTAAAAGAATGCCCTTCAAGTCTTACTCGCTCAATTTAGTAATGCTTAATAAAAGTGTACGAAGGAGCCCAAGTTGCTGCCTGGCATCTCCCGGACCTCAGCTCCCAAAGTTACCCCTCCTCTTGTCGATCTGCCCTGTAATGCACTCTGCAATAGGAGTACCAGAAAGACAATATGCAATAGCAAGTGTAGATTTAATAAATCTGTTATTGTCATATTAGAAGCTTTTTGACACTGATTTGTCCTTCCAAAAGTTATGAATAAATGCTTAGACTTTCTATACATCCTAGAACATTCAAGGTATAAAGATGGTGCGTGTTTTACAGCCAAAACAAATTCATATCTTCTTCAGAAACAGCTGATGAAAAGAAACTAGCTAGAAAATTCTAAGTTCCCTATGCCTTTTGGATAGAACTTTGGGAAGGAAAGCAGGGTTAGATCTTAAAACCACACCATCATCCATCATTTTCAGAAATGGGAAATTACATTAGAGTGCTATCCAGTACCCCAATTCTCCTGGCTGCTGTAGCTGCCACGAAGATTGCTGCTTCCATGAGGAAATACTTCAGATCCGCTTAAGTTGATTTCAAAGTATTTTTATTGGAAATATAATTTGCATATACAATCGGCCTTTTTATCACCAGTGACTTATCCTTCCCCAATCCTCCCAAAAAATTTTAAAGGCCTTAATTGCAAACCTCCGAGATCTCAATAAGGGAACTGCCAACTGTTCTTTAAAACCATCACGTAAGAACTGGTCAATAGTGGCTGCATCACAAGAAAGCGTGTGTTAAAATTACACCAGCGCTGAAAACCCACTAATGTTTAGAAAAGGCATTCGAAGCAGCTGGAAGCCTTGATCTCTGTAAAACCTCTGGGATAGGACTAGGGATTCCTCGAGTCTGAAGCTCAGCCCTCTCGACTTCCAGACCGACTGAGGAGGATCTGATGGAGGAAGACCCCCCCAGTGCTCCAAGTGGGCAAGGTGACAAAGAAATTCTCCACGGATGAGCCAATGCCCTTGAGTTCAGAAGATGAAATCAGGAGTGTTGTATACATTAAGGCAGAACTGTTACCACCTCCGCTGCTTCCTTGAATTTTTAGGAGCACTTGAGAGGAGGAGGAATAGGTGGGAAGGCATAAAAAAAGAGGAGGAGGTCAAGATGAAGGTAGAGCGTCCACTCCCCAAATTCCTGGTACAAGGAAGCATGAGAAGAACCTCGAAAGCTGAGAGGTTTCTTCAAAGGTAAAATAGTTAGGAAACAGTTTCCCAAACGTGTGGCATATTATAGAAAGCACCAGGGCTGTGAGACAGAAATGCTGGGTCGATGGAAACATCCTGTTCCAGAGGTCGGCTGTCACATTTTCTCTCCCTTGCTCTCAAAGAGAGAAGAAGTTGTTCTGCACAGGCCCCTCTCAGCTAGCCTGTCAGATTGAGGGAACGGGATTTCGTTCCCCACAGGTCTCTTCATATAGGAGACCGCCACTATATGTTCTATTCAAATGAAGATTTGTTGGTTGGAAATGCGACCATGCCCTCTGGATAGCTGTCTCTCTAGTTTGATGATTAATGGCTCTCCCTGGCTGACCTTGTCATGTGGGTCTCCCAGGTCACACAGGTTGCTCTAAATCCTTTCTCACTGGTTTCTGTTTTCACCCCTAGAAAAGCAGGATTAGGAGGAAATCCCTTTTTGAGAGATTCTGGATTCACCCACCATTGCAAATGCTCTGTTATCCAGACATGTATTGAAGAGGGCTTCCAGTACTTTAAGAGGTGGACAATAATAGGTCTCAAATGAAGGTTGGCCCAGGGTACCAGGAACACACACAAAGTCATGTTTCTTCAGAAATATACATCCCAGAGCTTGGCCTTTAGGTATTAGAGTTGTCAAGACTGTTCTCAGATGAAGTACCCTCTTCACTGGTAGAAAAACCATTCCAATATCCATTTTGAAATGTGCACCAATTAATATCTTGCTTTGTTCCTGCAATAGGTTGCATTTTTCATCTTTGATCATTAGGCGATGACGTTCCAGCCAAGTCTTTGTAGCCTTCTACCCCTCCAATGCTTTCTTCTTGGAGGGGACCTGAAGAAGCCACTCAACCAAGTATGAGTAGATGTTCCAAACCTGCAGATGTAGTTTTGCTCCCAGAGGCACCGCTATCTTGGTGAATACTCTTGGGTGGCCCTGATCCCAAAAGGCAGAATTGATAATGTCTCATCATCACCAAGATCCTCAGGTACTTTTGAAAGTCCATTATTATTATCATATGTAAATAAGAATCCATTAGGTCCATTGTTATCAACACATTTTCCGCTATTAAGGGAATGGTTTTATTCATTTGTTCATTCATTCATTGTGAAGGTGAATCATCAGCCTGAATTCCCTCGATGGGTTGGGACTGTAGTGCCTTTATGGTCTCCAAAACAATTCTCTCACTGTGCTCTCACTGCAGGGTTTGTATATTTCACACTCTCACCTCTACCCTTTTTTCTGTGAGGAGGAGAAGAAGTAGAGTTTGAGGATGAGGAGTCCGAATATCTTCTGTTCGTCCTGATCCCCATCCTGACAGCGGAGTCCGAGCACTATGTCTGACGCCAGGTGGAGCTGCTCTGTTCAGCTATTGACGTGATCGGCCTTGGTTCATCCCCTGACCGTCACCTACCCAGCCCGACTTTGGGCACAGTTTTTCTCCCCATCTTCCTGTCTTTCCCCCCCCTTTGTATTTCTGTGACTATGATTTTTCCTTGTCTCCTATCTATCTTTTCCTATTCAGCATTATTTCGTTCTTTGTCTACTTCCTTGCTCCTATCCCCTCTCACCTGAATCTTTGCCCTTGCCCGCTTCACTCCCTAGCCCCCAGTCTTTTTGTGCCCTTTGACTAAGCACTCCTTCTTCCCTTTTTGGGGAAAGATCCAAGATATATACGCTGGAGTCTCAGCATACCCGCTGAGAGATTCCACAGCGCCAAGGGAGACACTCACAGCTGAGGTATTGTATGGCACTCCTTGCCAAAGCACTCCCTCTCCCCTTTTTGGGGAAGGATCCAGTAAAGTAGGCCTTGGAGTCTCAGAGACCCCTCTGAGAGAGTCCACTGCGCTTAGGGAGCCTCTCGCAACAGAGATGGGGAAATGATATCACTCCCCATGGGTTCACAGCTTACTGGACTTTGGGCGCAGCTTTGACTCGCCTACCGGTTTGTGTCCCCGTGAACTCCCCCCACCCCCACCCGCCACACTCCCCGGAATATCTCCTCTTAGCTGCTTTTTCCCCTACCTATATGTTCCTTTTTGTTTGTCTCAACCTTACTTGTAGCTAAAATTGCCATGCTCTAATAACTGTGTAACCTTTGTAAAGCTGTAACCTGCAATTTATTGTCTGATACCCATGTAAAGCGCTCTGATACCTACGGGTCTATCCAGCACTATATAAAACCTTTTTAATAAATAAATACATTTACCCATCTTTGTATAAAACAAAAGCAGTTTCCAAAGCAGAAAAGCGACTCTGCTGATGGACAAGCTACTTACCTGCTTGTGCTGTCTTAACTAAACAAAAGGCGCGCCCTTTCCTCGATCCTGCCTGAGATATGTGTCCACCTCAAAGTAATGACTGGGACGAGGATGAAGGCGCATCAGGATAATGGGCTTTTAATGCATCGCAGATATGAGTCTACATTCTTAAACACATCCACATTTCTAATACTTTACTGAAACATATAACAGGCACATCACTTCCATATGTCTGTAGCATATTAGAGCCATTTAAAGCAAGCGCTAGCAGATAATGCAGTTCATGTCCCTTGCAACAGCCATAGGTGCAAAGCTACAGTGTTCCCCATTCCTCTGAGGACCTTGTACTCTGGGTGGAGGCTCAAAACGACAGCATAAAAATATACGGTCCCAAAACCCATGCAGGATTGTGAAACTTCCCTACTCTGAAAACCACAGTATAATTGTCCCTTTAAAATCATAACCCAGAGTCAATAGCCAGGTAAAACGTTTGAAAAAGTCACTCATTGATATGCTTCCCTTTAGAGGCGGGCGAGCCGCTGAAAGCTCGAGCCAGGCACGAGCCGGAAGCCTGGCTCCAGGGGCGGCCTTTGGCATGTGCAAGCTGTGCACCTGCACAGGGCCACCAAACCCCAGGGGCCACCATGCCAATATATAGCCTTATTATAATAATCCTCAGAGGATGGATACATATTTGCGTGGCGCCCCCTGGCAGGGATTTGGCGTCCTCCGGTTCTGTTCCGCTTCCAAACACCCCTCTTCACTGTCCTCCGCGCTCCATCCCGCCCGGACCCCCACTGCCGTGGCCCCCTACCTACGCTCCCTGCCCAGGGCCGTCATGAGCCTAGAGCCACCCCTGCTGGCTCTGTCTCAGCTCGAAGTCTTGTTAGAACCTTAAGCCCATAACGAGTCGAGCTCCCCTGACCCCGCCTGCTACCCAGGATGTGGCGTTACATCAAAGGCTGCAGACTGTAGATTGGAACTGGTGGACCTCGTTTGCGTAATTGCGTCTCGGCATCTGGGCAAATCACTGGGGGGCAGATTTATGAAGGGCTTGCGCCACGTTTACGCCGCCGTTGCGTGACGCAACGGCGCGGAAACGTGGCGCATCCCTGCGCCCTATTTACAACGTGACGCATCTAGGAGATGCGTCACGTTGTACAGCACTGCGCCATGAGGAGGCGTTCCTGCGCAGGAACGCCTCCTGAAAGTGGCTGAGTGAAATCTATGAGATTTCACTCAGTCACTTTCAGGGCAATGCTGCGTCAAAACCCTGCGCCTGCTTGAAGCAGGCGTAAGGCTTGAGGCAGCATTGAAAGAATAGGCCCCCCCCCAGAGCATTGCTGGAGCTGCGTCGCGCTTGCGACGCAACTCCAGCAATGCGTCACTTTTACGGCACAGATGCGTGACGCATCTGTGCCGTTTTTGCCCCATGGTGCGCCGCATCATAAATGCGGCGCACCATGGGTGGCGTAGCTGTGGCGCACTGTGGCGCATGTTAACTGGCGCATCCCTCGGGATGCGCCAGTTAACATAAATCTGCCCCTTAATCTCTCCATGCCTATAAACAATGCAAGTGTCCTTGTGTAATGTAACTAATACGTATGCAAAGCACTCAAATACGTTTGGGTCGAGTTAGCGCTATATTTAAAAAAACTACAGCAAAATACATTAAGAGGTCAAACAAAATCTTAACATAATGGAAGGCAAATAGATACTTGCTTACAGGCTGATTTGCACAAAATGAAAACCGAAAATATTTACAAATCACAGCTTCGTTGCTCAAAATGTGTGATAGGAGGCAAATATTTTATTTCACCAAAACTTTTTTTTTCTGCGCTATAGCATAGGAACACTCTTCTCACACCACTAATTGTAAAGAACCATCACTTTTAATAAGTACTTTTCAGTGCAGTGCTACCATGTGCCCTATTAATGCCAAAGCTTCGACATGCTAAAGTAATACACGTTTTTACATTTTTAAAGAGACTTTAGAATATTTTACGTGATGTGTTTCGTATGATTTACATAGCAAATATTTTCAGGGCTCGGCTCCTGTACAGGCTTTAAGTTCCGACCAAACCCTTGGCTCTGCTCTCCCTATTAATTTGTTGGCAAGGCCTCGTCACAGAGGTCATAGTCTGTGGCAGGGTGAGAACTTCAACAGAGCTCTTTTCCACGTCCTGTCTCTCTACAGCAAATAGTTTATTGAAGGGCTAAGGCTAGGCCATGAACTTTGTGACGTCATTGGATGTCAAAGGGTGTTTGATGCCCCTTCCGCTCCATTTTGCATTTTTGTGAAATAAGTCCGTGCTTCCCCTGCAGGAGAGCGCTGGGTGTGGGAATACGGTCTCAGTTACCCTGGGTGTTACCCTGGGTTTCACCCTGGCTCCGCGGCCGAGAGAACCTGATTGCAGGGCAGGCTGCCCATGGCGGAATCCAGGAAACACGTGAGAGACGAAAGACTCGCCCGGATGCAGGTGTCCCACCTGGAGCCAATAAAAGACAGCGTGCAGTGACCTGCCCCCGCGAGGACCGCTGACCTCTGGAGGAAGCCATAGTGGGAGATTACGGGCCAATCAGGAGCGATGACAGACAGGGCGCGCGAGGGCCCGCCAGCGCTACTGGGCGACACCGGGAAACCAGAAGGGACTGAAATAGAGCGACATCCATTTGTGAAACTGCTGATGGAGAGCGTGGGTAAGTCACCTGCTTGAAGGCAGCACAGTCGTGTCTCCTAAATATTTGTCAGCCGGCCAGCTTTAATCATCTGAAAGCAAGCGGCGAGGGCGTTCGGCTATGCCTGTCTTTCTTTAGTGCACATCTGTGTTGCTAAAGTATCCATTGTGTTTGATTCACTGACGCATGACCGACGAGTGAGGGACTATGGGCCTCCTTTTTTTGTAGATGGCCACAACCCAGTGGCCGTACGCCAACCTGCATCGGGGTTTACTGCTTCAGTGGTGGTATCTAGAGGTAGAGAGGTATCTAGAGGTAGAAGTATCTAGAGGTAGAGATCTAGAGGCATCTGGAGGTAGAGCTCTAGAGTATATAGAGGAGAGATCTAGAGATATATAGAGGTGAAATCTAGAGGTGTCTAGAGATAGAGACCTAGCGGTAATTGTATTGTATGCCAAACTTGTATAGCGCGAACTGTCACCCTACGGGTATCCTGGCGCTGTGACTTAGACAGATGACATCAACAAACATCAAGGCCTGATTATCGGTGGGAAGCATTGCTCTCGTTCCTAGGGAACAGCCAGGTTTTCAGGCTCTTTCTAAAGCATAGCAGGGAGTTAGCTTGTCTAATGCTCTGAGGTAGCTCGTTCCAAAGGCGTGAGGCCGCAGTACCAAATGCTCTGCCTCCCATCCTGGATTTCTTAAATCTGGTAGTCATTACCAGATTTGCGCTGGGAGAGCGAAGATGTCTCATGGGCTTATACCAAGTAAATTTCTCCTGCAGAGATACAGAGCCCATACCATGTACTGCTCTAAACACAATACATAGAGATTTAAAACTGACTCTTTCTTTAATGGGCAACCAATGAAGGTCCCTCAGGGCCAATGCCGTGGAGGATCTGTGCTGCCTATTTAGCACCAGCTTTGCTGCTATAGACTGGATTCTCTGCTACCCCTGCAAGATGTATTGTGGTGCTCCCAAATACAGGGAGTTGCAGTAATCCAGTCTGTTTAGAATGATGCTCCTCACTACAAGAGGTCTAGCATCGTTAGGCAGCAGCGGAAAAATCTGCTGAATCACTTTTAGCAAAGCAAAACAGACGCTAACCGTTTTGTTAGCCTGTGACTCCATTTGGAGGTTGTCATCCACCAGGACACCCAAGTTACGCACAGTTTTGACTGGGGCCAATGGGTCATCCCCAGGGGTGAGTTTGAACTCTAGCGGCAGGTACTGGACCATTTTAGCAGTTGAGCAATATACCATCTCTGTTTTCCCCCATTGAACTGCAAAGAGTTTTTCCTGAGCCAACTAGAGGTCTGGCTCATACATTCCAGTAATGTGTCCATGGTCACTGCATGCTTCCCTTCCAGAGATAACACCAATTGGGTGTCGTCAGCGTAATTGACCAGGTCAATTCCAAAAGATTTAATGATAGCGATACAGGTGTAGAGATTTCTAGAGATAGAAATCTAGAGGTGTCTAGAAGTAGAGATATAGAGGTAGCGATGTAGAGGTAGAGACCTAGAGGTAGCTATGTAGAGGTAGAGACCTAGAGGTATATAGAGGTAGATATCTAGAAGTATCTAGAGGTAGAGATCTAGAGGTATCTAGAGGTAGAGATCTAGAGGTAGAGACCTAAAGGTATCTAGAGGTAGAGATCTAGAGGTAGAGACCTAGAGGTATCTTGAGGTAGAGATCTATAAGTATCTTGAGGTAGAGATCTAGAGGTCTCTAGAGGTAGAGATCTAGAGGTAGAGACCTAGAGGTATCTAGAGGTAGAGATCTATAAGTATCTTGAGGTAGAGATCTAGAGGTCTCTAGAGGTAGAGATCTAGAGGTAGAGACCTAGAGGTATCTAGAGGTAGGGACCTAGAGGTATATAGAGGTAGAGATCTTGAAGTATCTGGAGGTAGAGATCTAGAGGGAGAAATCTGAGCTGTCTAGAGATAGAGACCTAGAGGTATTTAGAGATAGAGATCTAGAGGTGTATAGAGGTAGAAAGCAAAAGGTATCTAGAGGTAGAAATCTAGCGGTATCTAGAGATAGAGACCTAGAGATGTCTAGCGATACAGATGTAGAGGTTTCTAGAGATAGAGATCTAGAGGTGTCTGGAGGTAGAGCTCTAGAGTAATATAGAGGTAGATATCTAGAGGTATCTAGAGGTAGAGATCTAGAGTAGATAGAGGTAGAGCTCTAGAGTATATAGACATAGAAAACTAGGAGTATTGAGAGGTAGAGATCTAGAGGGATCTAGAGGTAGAACTCTGGAGTATATAGAGGTAGAGATCTAGAGGTAGCGATCTAAAGGCCTATAGAGGTAGAGATCTAGAGGTTTCTAGAGGTAGAGTTCTAGAAGCATCTAGAGGTGGTGCTCTAGAGTATATAGAGGTAGAGCTTTAGAATATATAGAGATAGAGATCTTGAGATATCTAGAGGCAGAGTTCTAGAGACATCTAGAGGTAGGGATCTAGAGGTATCTAGAGGTAGAGGAATCTAGAGGTAGAGATTTAGAGGTGTCGATAGATAGGCAGAGATGCAAAAAAATTTTTGCAACTTCCTGAAGCTTTGCACATCCACATAAAATCCATGGGGCATCTTTTCTAATGTTTCACGCAATGCAGCACAGCAAGGGAAGTTGCTGCTCTGTGTTTCGTGAAACGGAGAGAGCAGAACTGTGCCATATTTACAAAGGTATGTGCCATTCAGCACAGTCCTAGTGCTGGTGCGCTTGTGGCTGCCTAATGCCAATGCAGGCATCCTTGCACCATGGCACAAGGGTGCCTGTGTTATGGGAAGTATTTTTTGGGGGAAAAATATTCCTTAGAGGCATATTTCTCTTTTGAGGAGAAATTAATGTATTACTTTTCTTTACTAAGCCATGCAAAGCCACGTAAATCTGGCTTTGCGTGACTTTGCAAATCCAAAAATAAATTTCGCGTGTGGACTGTGCCAAAAAAGTGATACAACCCCTAGACAAAATCTGAGCAAATCTGGAGCCATGACTTGTGTGGCCGTTTATGATGGGTGTATCCATACTTAACACTAAAAGGGGGTCCTGCACGAGATATACGTCACTTAAAACAGTGCTGCTCTCCTTCACTAAGCCACTGTGCTTAGAGAAGCTTTGCCAAGATAAACGTGCGGAGCAAGCCTCTACTAACATTTTTCAACTTCGCTGGGCTCGATTATAGAGAAAGTTGTCTGCCTATGCTCTGCAAATTATCTCATTATAAGAAGTAAACATTTGTGCTGGGTGAAAATATACTCAATAAATGTGCAAACTTTGCAAACAGCAAAAAATCTGGCGCTTTGGAAAACCACGGTGGAAAAATCTTGTACATCACTAGTTCTTTTGCATTAGGTGTCCACTCCAAGCACGTATCCAGTCGCGGCCAGTATGACTCGCGGGTTGCCGGGCAAGGGGGTGAGCGGGGAGGGGGGGTCGCGCGAAGGGGAGGGGTTTAATTTAAAAAAACGTATGTTAACTTACCTTTGCGTTTGCCAGCCCGTCCCACATCGTCCATCTGAACAGGAAGCAGCCACAGGTGGCCTCCCTCACCTACGCCAATCACAACGCTACATTGGCAGCGTTGGGATTGGCTGGGACGCCGACCCCAGAGGCGTCTAAGGGGAGGCCATTTTCTTTATGTAGGCTGCATAGAGAAAATACAGAGTGCGTATAACTGGTTTGGTCGGCCCTGGGGCAAGCAACTCCTCCTCTGGACTCCTGCAGGACCACCCACCCACCCGCCCCCAACCAAGCATACCATTCTACTTTCTTGCAGTGCGAGAAGCAAAAACATAAAATGGTATAGTGCGAGAAGCAAAAACATGAAACGGTATTTAAAATACCATTTTATGTTTTTGCTTCTCGCACAGCGAGAAAGCAATGTGGCTAGGCTCCTCCGCCCACATGGAGGAGCCGCCATGCACATATCTACCATTACACTCCATTGACTGATCGTAATTGCAGGGGTGGGGAGCAGTGCACACAAGCATGCACTGGCGGTATCAGTACAGTATTCATTCCCCTTCCCTCTGCTTATGCTCTGCTCAGACGGAATGAGAGGAATTCCTTGACATTTTGTAATTCGTTGACCCCCTGCAAGGGCAGAATCACCTTTAGTGCTTTTGCGCGCGCACAAAAATGCAGAATTGTCAAAATCCTGCCCATTTTGATTAGAATCTACTCCACAGATGCCTGCGCAAATATTTTCCGAATCCAGCTGAATGGTTTTCCCAGTCCTGCCTAGCCAGTGCCAGAAGGGGGAAACATTAACACATCTCAGATGTCGCTATGGCGTGGTGGGTATGTGAACGTTTCATCGGCCTATCTAAACTATTTCTAGCAATATCTCCCATTTTCTAAACTCATGCAGCAGCTGTAATGGTCTGTTTGTTCACAATTTGTTTTGCTATGTAATCTCTATTGAATTATATAAAGCACGCCCATTTCTCTAGCACAGTCATGGTATAGAACAAGCATTTGGCAAAGCAAGATGTTTGGGTTTAATGGGACAATGTGTGAACAAGGCCTGCAGAAATTAAATTTCCCTGCAATAGCACACTAAAGGCAGACCTATGTGCTTTGCTGATGCTTGGCATTGGTGGTGGTGGCAATGGTTGTTGTGTTATGTTGGCAAACTTGTAAAGCGCAACGTATACCCGGAGGTGTCTTGGCGCTGGTTCAGCGAGCAAAGATGAGAAAAGAATATAAGGGCCTACTGATTGAAAACCCATGTTTACAGGTGTTGGTGGGATTGGGGGTTGGTGGTGGGATTGTTGGTGGTAGTATTAGACGTGTTGGTACTAGTGGTTGTGGTATTCGTGATTGATTGTGGTAGTGTGATATTTGTGGTGGTACTGGCAGTGGCATTTGGATTGTGGGGGTACTATTAGTGGTCGGGACAGTGCTTCTGGTGGTATTTGTGCTGTTAATGTTGGTGGTAGTGTAATGATTGATTATTAGTGGAGCTGTAGTCAGCAGTATATTTGGTGGTTTTGAGAGTTGTATTTGTGGTAACCAGTGGTGGTATTGGTGGTATGTATTAGTGAGAGTGGAATTGGTGGTGGGAATGGTGTTATTCATTGGAATTGGTTGCATTGGTGGTGGTGGTGGTATTGTGGGGGTGATATTGTTAGTATTTGTTATTGGTGGTGGTCTTTGTGCTTTTGGTATTGGTGGTTGTGGTGGTGGCACTGTTGATGGTGTGGTATTACGGGTGTGGAATTGGTTATTAGTCGTGGCATGGTATTGATGGCGGTGTGTCAGTAGTATTTGTGGTGATTGTGCGTTACTGGTAGTTGATACAAAACAATTAGGTGGCATGTTAGGGTCAGGCCCCACAGAGTCATGACAAAAGCAACAAAACAAAGCATCTAATACAGATGATGCGTGAGATTGTCCCAAAAAGTGTGATTGTTAAATGTACTTTTCAGATGTTAAATAGACCCTCATGAGTTGTAATGCAAGCACTCCGTAGGATGAAGAATGATACACCCGTGACATGGAGATGAATGCTATTCTGAGCTGATTGACATTACCTGAAGCCAGTGACTGAAAGAGCCTGATCAAGATAAGCCAATGGTTGAAGGGCGCTGACCACGAGCCCACTCAATGTGTAATGTAAGCAATAGGTCTTGCAGACAGCTGCGCTGTCAACCTAGATCTATAGTGCCAGACCTAAAACCTCAGACCGCGCGGACCTTCATTAACTGCTGCTCATAAGTATCCATGTATCCCTAGCTACCACTGGCTTGCAGCTACACAGCTCTATGAATAAAAGGTGGGAATGTGACCGAACTCAAAGCTACTCACCTTATCGACCCAGGAAGAATGACAAGCTGAATCAGGCCTGCCAGCATCTGAACCAGCACGGTCCATCCAGATCGCCAACGCAGGTACTCAGGTCACCGAGTGACATCAGTGCCGGAAGTGGCGCTTCTGTCCCTCTGTACATCATTCTGGGTTCTTGCCGCTGCTCAGATGCTCGTGCGCCAATCCCTGTCCTTCAGTTGCTGCATGAGGTAGAGTCTGGGAGCCTGGTGTGTGTACATGTTGTGTCATTAGGGGCATGGTAAGTCCAGGAGTGCCTGCGTGCAAAGGAAAGAGCACTTTCTAAAACCAGACTGCACTTGCATGAGCAATGGACTGGTGGGTGTGTCCTGCACCCTGATGCACGGCGGTGACCCCTAACCCGTCCGGTGAAGATCCACCAGCAGTCCTCAGCCGCCCGCTGGGTGAGAAGCAGTGCAGGTGCTCGGTCTGGCCTCAGGGAGTGGGGGCAGGGAAGGGCACCTTGACCTGGGTTGAGCCCAGCAGTGTGGCTACTGAAGCGGTCCTGCTGTCCTCAGCTTCCGTTTCAGGGGGCAGCATTGGTCGGTGGACAGCACATTGCTGAGCTTCCGTTTCAGGGGGCAGCCTTGGCCCGTGGTCAGCACATTGCTGAGCTTCCGTTTTATGGGGCAGCCTTGGTGGGTGGTCAGCACATTGCTGAGCTTCTGTTTTCTGGGGGCAGTCTTGGTCGGTGGTCAGCACATTGCTGAGCTTCTGTTTTCTGGGGGCAGTCTTGGTCGGTGGTCAGCACATTGCTGAGCTTCCGTTTCAGGGGGCAGCCTTGGTGGGTGGTCAGCACATTGCTGAGCTTCCGTTTCAGGGGGCAGCCTTGGTGGGTGGTCAGCACATTGCTGAGCTTCCGTTTCAGGGGGCAGCCTTGGTCGATGGTCAGCACATTGCTGAGCTTCCGTTTCAGGGGGCAGCCTTGGTGGGTGGTCAGCACATTGCTGAGCTTCCGTTTCAGGGGGCAGCCTTGGTCGATGGTCAGCACATTGCTGAGCTTCCCTTTTCAGGGACAGCCTTGGTCGATGGTCAGCACATTGCTGAGCTTCCCTTTTCAGGGACAGCCTTGGTCGATGGTCCGCACATTGCTGAGCTTCCGTTTTCAGGGGGCAGCCTTGGTCGGTGGTCAGCCCAGTGCTGAGCTTCCGTTTTCAGGGGGCAGCCTTGGTCGGTGGTCAGCCCAGTGCTGAGCTTCCGTTTCAGGGGGCAGCCTTGGTGGGTGGTCAGCACATTGCTGAGCTTCCGTTTCAGGGGGCAGCCTTGGTGGGTGGTCAGCACATTGCTGAGCTTCCGTTTCAGGGGGCAGCCTTGGTCGATGGTCAGCACATTGCTGAGCTTCCGTTTCAGGGGGCAGCCTTGGTGGGTGGTCAGCACATTGCTGAGCTTCCGTTTCAGGGGGCAGCCTTGGTGGGTGGTCAGCACATTGCTGAGCTTCCGTTTCAGGGGGCAGCCTTGGTCGATGGTCAGCACATTGCTGAGCTTCCCTTTTCAGGGACAGCCTTGGTCGATGGTCCGCACATTGCTGAGCTTCCGTTTTCAGGGGGCAGCCTTGGTCGGTGGTCAGCCCAGTGCTGAGCTTCCGTTTTCAGGGGGCAGCCTTGGTCGGTGGTCAGCCCAGTGCTGAGCTTCCGTTTTCAGGGGGCAGCCTTGGTCGGTGGTCAGCACATTGCTGAGTTTCCGTTTTCAGGAGGCAGCCTTGGTCGGTGGTCAGCACATTGCTGAGCTTCCGTTTTCAGGGACAGCCTTGGTCGGTGGACAGCCCATTGCTGAGCTTCCGTTTTATGGGGCAGCCTTGGTCAGTGGTCAGCACATTGCTGAGCTCCCATTTCAGGGGGCAGCCTTGGTCGGTGATCAGCACATTGCTGAGCTTCCATTTTTACATGGCAGCCTTGGTCGGTGGTCAGCACATTGCTCAGCTCAATTTTCAGGGGGCATCCTTGGTCGGTGGTCAGCACATTGCTGAGCTTCCGTTTTCAAGGACAGCCTTGTTCAGTGGACAGCACATTGCTGAGCTTCCATTTTATGGGCCAGCCTTGGTCAGTGGTCAGCACAGTGCTGAGCTTAATTTTCAGGGGGCAGCCTTTGCGGTGAACAGCCAAGTTCTGAGCTTCCGTTTTCAGGGGGCAGCCTTGGTCGGTCAGCACATTGCTGAGCTTCCGTTTTCAGTGGGCAATCTTGGTCGGTGGTCAGCACATTGCTGAGCTTAATTTTCAGGGGGCAGCCTTTGCGGTGAACAGCCAAGTTCTGAGCTTCCGTTTTCAGGGGGCAGACTTAGTCGGTCAGCACATTGCTGAGCTTCCGTTTTCAGGGGGCAGCCTTGGTCGGTGGTCAGCACATTGCTGAGCTTCCCTTTTCAGGGACAGCCTTGGTTGGTGGTCAGCACATTGCTGAGCTTCCGTTTTCAGGGACACCCTTGGTCGGTGGTCAGCACATTGCTGAGCTTAATTTTCAGGGGGAGCCTTGGTCGGTGGTCAGCACATTGCTGAGCTTCTGTTTTCAGGGGGCAGCCTTGGTCGGTGGTCAGCACATTGCTGAGCTTCCGTTTTCAGGGACAGCCTTGGTCGGTGGTCAGCCCAGTGCTGAGCTTCCGTTTTCAGGGACAGTCTTGGTTGGTGGTCAGCATATTGCTGAGCTTCCGTTTTCAGGGACAGCCTTGGTCGGTGGTCAGCACATTACTGAGCTTCTGTTTTCAGGGGGCAGTTTTGGTCGATGGTCAGCACATTGCTGCGCTTCTGTTTTCAGGGACAGCCTTGGTCGGTGGTCCGCACATTGCTGAGCTTAATTTTCAGGGGGCAGCCTTGGTCGGTGGTCAGCCCAGTGCTGAGCTTAATTTTCAGGGGGCAGCCTTGGTCGGTGGTCAGCCCAGTGCTGAGCTTCCGTTTTCAGGGGGCAGCCTTGGTCGGTGGTCAGCACATTGCTGAGCTTCTGTTTTCTGGGGGCAGTCTTGGTCGGTGGTCAGCACATTGCTGAGCTTCCGTTTCAGGGGGCAGCCTTGGTGGGTGGTCAGCACATTGCTGAGCTTCCGTTTCAGGGGGCAGCCTTGGTGGGTGGTCAGCACATTGCTGAGCTTCCGTTTGAGGGGGCAGCCTTGGTCGATGGTCAGCACATTGCTGAGCTTCCGTTTCAGGGGGCAGCCTTGGTGGGTGGTCAGCACATTGCTGAGCTTCCGTTTCAGGGGGCAGCCTTGGTCGATGGTCAGCACATTGCTGAGCTTCCCTTTTCAGGGACAGCCTTGGTCGATGGTCAGCACATTGCTGAGCTTCCCTTTTCAGGGACAGCCTTGGTCGATGGTCCGCACATTGCTGAGCTTCCGTTTTCAGGGGGCAGCCTTGGTCGGTGGTCAGCCCAGTGCTGAGCTTCCGTTTTCAGGGGGCAGCCTTGGTCGGTGGTCAGCCCAGTGCTGAGCTTCCGTTTCAGGGGGAAGCCTTGGTGGGTGGTCAGCACATTGCTGAGCTTCCGTTTCAGGGGGCAGCCTTGGTGGGTGGTCAGCACATTGCTGAGCTTCCGTTTCAGGGGGCAGCCTTGGTCGATGGTCAGCACATTGCTGAGCTTCCGTTTCAGGGGGCAGCCTTGGTGGGTGGTCAGCACATTGCTGAGCTTCCATTTCAGGGGGCAGCCTTGGTGGGTGGTCAGCACATTGCTGAGCTTCCGTTTCAGGGGGCAGCCTTGGTCGATGGTCAGCACATTGCTGAGCTTCCCTTTTCAGGGACAGCCTTGGTCGATGGTCCGCACATTGCTGAGCTTCCGTTTTCAGGGGGCAGCCTTGGTCGGTGGTCAGCCCAGTGCTGAGCTTCCGTTTTCAGGGGGCAGCCTTGGTCGGTGGTCAGCCCAGTGCTGAGCTTCCGTTTTCAGGGGGCAGCCTTGGTCGGTGGTCAGCACATTGCTGAGTTTCCGTTTTCAGGAGGCAGCCTTGGTCGGTGGTCAGCACATTGCTGAGCTTCCGTTTTCAGGGACAGCCTTGGTCGGTGGACAGCCCATTGCTGAGCTTCCGTTTTATGGGGCAGCCTTGGTCAGTGGTCAGCACATTGCTGAGCTCCCATTTCAGGGGGCAGCCTTGGTCGGTGATCAGCACATTGCTGAGCTTCCATTTTTACATGGCAGCCTTGGTCGGTGGTCAGCACATTGCTCAGCTCAATTTTCAGGGGGCATCCTTGGTCGGTGGTCAGGACATTGCTGAGCTTCCGTTTTCAAGGACAGCCTTGTTCAGTGGACAGCACATTGCTGAGCTTCCATTTTATGGGCCAGCCTTGGTCAGTGGTCAGCACAGTGCTGAGCTTAATTTTCAGGGGGCAGCCTTTGCGGTGAACAGCCAAGTTCTGAGCTTCCGTTTTCAGGGGGCAGCCTTGGTCGGTCAGCACATTGCTGAGCTTCCGTTTTCAGTGGGCAATCTTAGTCGGTGGTCAGCACATTGCTGAGCTTAATTTTCAGGGGGCAGCCTTTGCGGTGAACAGCCAAGTTCTGAGCTTCCGTTTTCAGGGGGCAGCCTTAGTCGGTCAGCACATTGCTGAGCTTCCGTTTTCAGGGGGCAGCCTTGGTCGGTGGTCAGCACATTGCTGAGCTTCCCTTTTCAGGGACAGCCTTGGTTGGTGGTCAGCACATTGCTGAGCTTCCGTTTTCAGGGACACCCTTGGTCGGTGGTCAGCACATTGCTGAGCTTAATTTTCAGGGGGAGCCTTGGTCGGTGGTCAGCACATTGCTGAGCTTCTGTTTTCAGGGGGCAGCCTTGGTCGGTGGTCAGCACATTGCTGAGCTTCCGTTTTCAGGGACAGCCTTGGTCGGTGGTCAGCCCAGTGCTGAGCTTCCGTTTTCAGGGACAGTCTTGGTTGGTGGTCAGCATATTGCTGAGCTTCCGTTTTCAGGGACAGCCTTGGTCGGTGGTCAGCACATTACTGAGCTTCTGTTTTCAGGGGGCAGTTTTGGTCGATGGTCAGCACATTGCTGCGCTTCTGTTTTCAGGGACAGCCTTGGTCGGTGGTCCGCACATTGCTGAGCTTAATTTTCAGGGGGCAGCCTTGGTCGGTGGTCAGCCCAGTGCTGAGCTTAATTTTCAGGGGGCAGCCTTGGTCGGTGGTCAGCCCAGTGCTGAGCTTCCGTTTTCAGGGGGCAGCCTTGGTCGGTGGTCAGCCCAGTGCTGAGCTTCCGTTTTCAGGGGGCAGCCTTGGTCGGTGGTCAGCACATTGCTGAGCTTCCGTTTTCAGGGGGCAGCCTTGGTCGGTGGTCAGCCCAGTGCTGCGCTTCCGTTTTCAGGGGGCAGCCTTGGTCGGTGGTCAGCCCAGTGCTGAGCTTCCGTTTTCAGGGGGCAGCCTTGGTGGGTGGTCAGCACATTGCTGAGCTTCCGTTTCAGGGGGCAGCCTAGGTGGGTGGTCAGCACATTGCTGAGCTTCTGTTTTCAGGGGGCAGCCTTGGTCGGTGGTCAGCACATTACTGAGCTTCCCTTTTCAGGGACAGCCTTGGTCGGTGGTCAGCACATTGCTGAGCTTCCCGTTTCAGGGGGCAGACTTGGTGGGTGGTCAGCACATTGCTGAGCTTAATTTACAGGGGGCAGACTTGGTGGGTGGTCAGCACATTGCTGAGCTTAATTTTCAGGGGGCAGCCTTGGTCGATGGTCCGCACAGTTCTGAGCTTCCCTTTTCAGGGACAGGCTTGGTCGGTGGTCAGCACATTGCTGAGCTTAATTTTCAGGGGGCAGACTTGGTGGATGGTCAGCACATTGCTGAGCTTCCGTTTTCAGGGGGCAGCCTTGGTCGATGGTCCGCACAGTTCTGAACTTCCGTTGGGCAGCCTTGGTCAGTGGTCAGCACAGTGCTGAGCTTCCGTTTTCAGGGGGCAGCGTTGGTCAGTGGTCAGCACATTGCTGAGCTTCCGTTTTCAGGGGGCAGCGTTGGTCAGTGGTCAGCACATTGCTGAGCTTCCGTTTTCAGGGGGCAGCGTTGGTCAGTGGTCAGCACATTGCTGAGCTTCCGTTTTCAGCCCCCCCCCCTGGGTCGGTGGTCAGCACAGTGCTGAGCTTCCGTTTTCAGGGGGCAGCCTTGGTCGGTGGTCAGCACATTGCTGAGCTTCCGTTTTCAGCCCCCCCCCCCTGGTCGGTGGTCAGCACAGAGCTGAGCTTCACACATTCCTCGGTTACATTGAGCTCACACCTCCCGTGGCAGCCACAGGAGCCCTGGAAGCCCCGCTGCTCCTCCTGGGTGAAGGGTTGGGGTCAAGAGTGCAGTGATCCGGTCTGTCCTGGGTCTAAAGCTGTTCCATTTTTGGCCTGGAGCTTTCATCAGGGCTCGAGCAGTCAGTGATGACTGGGAAGTTATCAAGTGTGTAGCTTTTTCCTTCATACCTTTTTCCAGGGCTCTGGATACAATTGAAGCCCTCAAAAGTGCCAAAAGCTGCTTTTCTCATCTGCACTCGTGTTCAGAGGGTCGGCCGTGGAGGCGTGATTCTGGAAGGAGTTTTGGGTTAGGAACAGAGACAGAATGTCCCACAACCAAATACCGCTCAGTGAAGGTCACGGACAGCCAAAGTTATAGTTCAGAAAACACACAGACCTCTATGTGCACCACAGATTAACAGACCAGTAGAAAGGATGATCAGCAACAAGCAGCGTTCTCTTGTCTCCTGCCTGTAGCCTGTGGGCACAGGGTTGTTTGCCTGAGTTTACTGAAACTGTCTCCAACTTGCAGAAGACAAGATGAAGGCTCCCAGGTCTGTGCGGATCACTTCTAACACAGAGACGGTGACATGGAAATGGGGATTGCTGTGGAAGTGTCCCTGTCAGTTCCCAGATAAGAGAGAGCTTGGCATCTTAGCAGCTAAGGTCAGTGCTGCAGACTTTGATGTACTAAAACACCCCACATTCCACTATCAATGTTACCACGCAAAGGAATGCCTGTAGCCAAAAGGGTTTAGGACCAAAGGCATTTTATAAATTAGGAAAAATATTGGCTTGTGCAATGTTCAGAAACTTCAGGGGACAGTATCTCAAAATAAACTGCATTTCAAAAGACCTGTGTGCAAAGTGGTTAACTATTATTTGTCTGATGAATGTAGCAGTCTAGTGTTTCGCGGGTCTCGGCTGAAACCCGGAAACACTACAGCACAATGTATCATCTTCTGGCCAGGCGTGGCCAGAAGCCTATAAATAAATGAACCGAGGTCGCTTGTGGCTTCCGGTTCGACACAGTGACCAAGGTGTGCGTGTCCTTTATTATATAACATAATTAGCTTACCGGAGTGCCCCGGTGTCTGTCCCAGCTCCCCTACACTGGCGATGAGGGTGGTCCGATGCAACTGCGGACCCTGCCTGTGGAGCGGGACGGTGTCGACGTAGCCCCGATCCGTGTGCTGTGTGGCGCGGAGGTACCGGCCCTGCACGCGATCGAGGACGAGGCGTCGACCTGAAGCCGGTAAGCAGAGTGTGCAGATCTGCGTGGGGACCGGCATGTGGAGGTGCCGTCGGTGTGACGTGGAGAGGCCAAGATCAGAGGTGCGAAGGCCCGGCCGCTGCTCGAAGAGACGCGTGCATTGGCAGTCAGTCTGAGGCCTGCACAGCGTCGAGTGACGCGCAAAGAAGCCTCTGGCAGGAAATCTGTGGAGCTGAGGGTCGGAGCGTCTAGCGGTAGAGCCGGAAGACGCTGGTGCGGAGGAGCAGTCACTGGGGGTGAATCGTGTGAGCAAAGGTGGTCCCTGCTGCTCACAACAAGCATTGGCACCTGCAAGAAAAAAAAAGAAATTTAAGAAAGAAAAGTAGGTGACTGTTCATAATGGTTAACAGTGGTTAACTATTAAAAGAGGACACTGACAAGGCCAAGACACCAACCTGGGTGTGAAGTGAGTGTGCGGAGCCACCAACACACGCGCAGTGGCTGGGAAGAGATTAGCTGCTGCGCCATTCAAATCCTCTCACACCGGGCGCCATTTTGTCGGAAGGGAGAGACAAACAAGCGCCAGCCACCGCAAACATGTCAGTGGTGCAAGATGCGGCATCGGCAGGAGGAACGCAACAAGCTGCAGCTCCAGTACCAGGAACCGGACAGGCAGGACAGCAAATGGGGGGTGCTGTGATCCAACAGTCGCCGCACACCCAGATAAATCCAATCCCTCCATTCAGCGCACTGGCTGACCCTGGCACAGCAGTGCCACGCTGGGCGGTGTGGTTGAGTCGCCTGAATAACTATTTCACAGCCACTAGGGAAAAAGACAATGAGGTAAAAAGGTCCTTGCTATTGCACTTTGGGAGCGATGAGCTTTACAAACTGTTCCTACATCTGCCGAACACCGGAGCCGCAACAGACTACAATGCTGCAGTGCAAGCCTTAAATGCCCACTTTGACCCACAATTGAACCCCCATTATGAAAGGTTCAAGTTCAGGCAATCCCGACAGAGGGAGGGAGAGACAATGGATGCTTTCCATGCTCGACTAAGGGAATTGATAAGCACGTGCCCTGATGACGATCAGGAAAAGGAGGTGACTGCACAGCTCATTCAAGGGTGCAAAAACAAACACATGAGGACGCTAATCCTGAGACAGCCACGCATAACACTGGACGAGATACTGATGCTGGCTAGATCGCACGAACTGTTAGATGCACGAGCCACCGCAATGGAGTCAGGAATCAACCCGTCGACAAGTGCGGAAGTGACCGTCAAGACAGAGAGAGTAGACGCCGTGCGGAGCACCAATCGCGGCAGTAGAGGAAGGTGGCCGACCAGAACGCAGCGGCGTGCGCAGGGTGGCTCATGTGGATATGAAGATCATAACAGAGACAGCTGCCCTGCACGAGGCAAAACGTGTGACAAATGTGGAGGAAATAATCATTTTGCGAGTGTCTGCAGGGGTGGCGTGAGAGGGAACTCACGTGGACAAGGTCCAGCGGGGAGAAGAACGCCCACCAGAGCTGTTCGACAGTTAGCCCTAGAAGACACAAGGGAGGGCCACTCGTCTAGAGGAAACCGAATATCATCACGCCACCCACAACGGCTGGATGACTCGTCGACAGACGACGAAGACGAGTGCTACTACGTATCTTTTGTGAGTGAGCTCAAAAGGCGAAGAAGACCTCAACCGAAATGTCAGATCCAAATCGATGGATCAACAGTTACTGGAGTAATTGACACTGGAGCTACGATCAATGTGATGGGCATTCAGCACTACAAGGCGCTACGGCCTAGACCCCAACTAGTACCGTCTAAGGCTCGCGTACTCACCTATGGTAGCAAGACTCCTTTACCCCTGAGAGGAAAGATGACGGTGCAGGTGAGAGCGGAGGATCAGGAGCTCACAACAACATTCCACGTAATCGATAAAGAAGCAGACTTGCTAGTCGGCAGTCACACGGCAGAGGACCTCAAGCTAATTGCATTCGCAAATGCCGTCAAAGCATTCCACACAGAGGAGATCCTTCAACTTTTCCCATCGTTATTTCAAGGGCTAGGCACCATCAAGAGACCACCCGTCAAGCTACATATTGACAAAGCCATACAACCCATTGCGTTAAGGCATCGAAGGATACCATTTCATCTGCGGTCAGCGGTGGAACAGGAACTCCTCAAGCTGGAAGAGCAAGGGGTCATAGAAAAAGTGACAGGACCGACACCATGGGTATCACCGATGGTGATTGCGGAGAAACCTCGGCAACCTGGCCAGATTCGAATATGTATTGACATGAGGATGCCCAACAAGGCGATCAAAAGAGAGAGGCATCTCACGCCCACGTGGATGACATACTAACAGATTTGAATGGAGCACAATGGTTCTCCAAATTGGACTTAAACGCAGGCTATCATCAACTCAAGTTGGCGGAGGAAAGCAGGTACATCACAACGTTTTCGACACACTTGGGTTTGAGGAGGTATAAGCGGCTGAATTTCGGCATCACATCGGCGGCTGAAATATTTCAGAACACGATCAAAGAAATCTTGTCGGGACTGAATGGAGTGTTAAATGTCAGCGATTACATCCTCATCCACGCTAAGACCAGTGAGGAACATCACAGAAGGCTGAAAGCCACGCTCAGGAGGTTAGCAGAGTTTGGTGTCACGCTACACAGAGAAAAGTGTCAGTTTTTCAAACAATCAATAGAGTTTTTCGGATATGTCTTCGACTCAGAGGGAGTTAAAGTGGACCCCAGGAAATCGACTGCCATCAAAAGTGCCCCAGCCCCGACCACCGCATCAGAGGTGAGGAGCTTCTTGGGCATGGCCCAATACTGTGCCAGATTCATCCCGCAACTTGCCACATTAGCTGAGCCACTGAGGAATCTGACCAAAAAGGAGAATCCATGGAAGTGGACCCAGGTGGAAGAGGAAGCTTTTGACAAGATAAAAGCAGCCCTGCTAGACATCACAACGATGGCCTACTTTGACACGGCACGGCATACAGAAATACTAGTGGACGCCAGCCCCGTAGGGCTAGGGGCATTACTGACGCAAGAGTCGGAACCAGGAGTGTGGGTACCTTTGGCATTCGCAAGCAAAGCGCTGACATCAACGGAAGCCTGGACCTCGTCCCGAACGGTTGCTCCCCCACGCTCCCTGGCTCCTGCCTGCAATCCTCTTCCCAGCGCCCACAGCTGAAGCGATTCCAATCAGCCCTCGTGTGTGGTATCGTAGCTCTTAGCGCTCTGTGCTTTGCTCATTGTGGTGGCGCTTTAACGTAGCTGCATTTGCCCACAGCTGAGGCACCTTCAATAAGCCTTCGTGTTTAATCTCATAGTGCTGTGTGCTTGCTCATTGTGGTGGCGCTTTAACGTAGCTGCATTTGCCCACAGCTGAGGCACCTTCAATAAGCCTTCGTGTTTAATCTCATAGTGCTGTGTGCTTGCTCATTGTGGTGGCGCTTTAACGTAGCTGCATTTGCCCACAGCTAAGGCACCTTCAATAAGCCTTCGTGTTTAATCTCATAGTGCTGTGTGCTTGCTCATTGTGGTGGCGCTTTAACGTAGCTGCATTTGCCCACAGCTGAGGCACCTTCAATAAGCCTTCGTGTTTAATCTCATAATGCTGTGTGCTTGCTCATTGTGGTGGCGCTTTAACGTAGCTGCATTTGCCCACAGCTGAGGCACCTTCAATCAGCCCTCGTGTGGAATTTCGTAGCGCTTTGTGCTTGGCTCATTTGGGTAGCGCTTGAACATAACTGCATTTGGTAGCGCTTTTTAAATATTCATAGCAGTATTCAGTCCTTAGCGCTTTCACTGCTTACAGTGCATTCCTTCATAGCTGGCATTGTACTGTGTAGGTTTCGATTCCTATCCCTCCCACCATTTTGTTGTTGTGCTTTCCCCTGCCCCGCCTCCCCGCTACCGCCTCCCAGCTGACCCGCCCTCGCTCCGCCCCTCCACTATCCATTAAATGCCAGATGCTCCAACGCGCAGCGTCCACGCGCTACGGCCTCGCCGAAGGTGCGCCAAAGGTAAGCCCGTCTACGCCCGTCCGCGCCTGGACCGCGTCCAGCGCCAGTCCCCCTGGTCCCCGTAATGCCCACCCCTCCCGCATTACTTATGATTCCATCACCCTCCTAGCCCTTAACCCCGGCCGCTCCCCCAACTGCGTCCAAGCCGCTCCTGGACACACCCATGGACCCTTCTCTTGCAACTCCTGCAAGTTCGACGGCACCAAGAACAACTCCTCATCTACGAACACACAACAGATATCCGACCCCAACCACCTAAAATGCATCCTTCTCAACACCCGCTCAGTCCACAGGCACGCCATCGACCTCTGGAATCTACTAGACACCATCTCTCCGGACGTCGCCTTCCTAACAGAAACATGGATGAACGCCTCCTCAGCCCCAGACATCACCATTGCCATCCCGGAAGGATATAAAATAATCCGTAAGGACCGGACCGACCAAACAGGAGGAGGCATCGCTATCGTCCATAAGAACTCCATCTGCATCTCAACCAGCTCTGACGCCAATCTCGCCAACACTGAACACCTTCACTTCCAGATCCACATCGACCCCAAGACCACACTCAGAGGCACCCTCCTTTACAGGCCACCAGGACCCCGCGCACAATTTAGTGAAGACTTCACGGACTTCATCACTCCACATGCGCTCCCCTCCGAGGATTACATTCTTTTGGGAGACCTCAACTTTCACCTTGAAAAGAACAACGACCGCAACACCACCACCCTTTTGGACAACCTCGCCAACCTCGGACTTAAACAACTTGTCACTACCCCCACCCACATCGCAGGTCACACACTCGACCCTATCTTCACCTCCAGCAAACATGTCTCCTTCAGCCACACCACAGCTCTCCTTTGGACTGACCACAGCTGCGTTCACTTTACCTACAACAAGCCCACATCCAACAACCACCCTCAACCCACTCTGCATAGAAACTGGAACAAAATCACCATCAACCAGATCTCCTCTTCTCTTCAAAACCCCTCAGCCCACTCCTCAAACCCAGACCAAGCAGCCACCAACCTCACCCAATGGTTATCCAACAGCGCCGACATCCTAGCACCACTGAAAAAACGACAAATCAAACTAGGCAGCAAGAAGGCCTCCTGGTTCAACGATGATCTTAAGAATTCCAAGAAACTCTGTCGCTCCCTTGAGAAGACCTGGAAAAAAGACCCAACCACCAGCACCAAGGACGCCTTCAAAAACGCCACCCGCATACACCACCAACTGATCCGGAATGCCAAGAAAGCCGCTTTCAAGGACCGACTAGATAACAACTCCCACAACAGCAAAGAATTATTCAACATCGTCAAGGAATTTACCAACCCCTCAGCCAACTCCAACGACATCACCCCCTCTCAAGCCCTCTGCGACTCCCTAGCCTCATTCTTCCACAACAAAATTGCAGACATCCACAACAGCTTCGACAACCAACCCAAAGACCAACCCACCCAACCCCCTGCAGGACCCCCACTCCCCCTGAACATCCTCAATGACTGGAAGCCAATCTCCACTGAGGACACCATCCGTCTGAGGAACTCCATCCACTCAGGATCCCCCACAGACCCATGCCCTCACCACATCTTTAACAAAGCAAACTCCATCATAGCACCGCACCTCCGAGACGTCATCAACTGCTCCCTCAACTCCGCAACCTTCCCGGAAAGCTGGAAACATGCCGAACTCAGCGCCCTCCTGAAAAAACCCACAGCTGACCACACCGAACTCAAAAACTACCGCCCTATCTCACTCCTTCCTTTCCCGGCCAAAGCCATCAAGAAAGCGGTCAACAACCAGCTCACCGCATTCCTCGAAACCAACAAATCCCTCGACTCCTCACAATCCGGCTTCCGAGCCAAGCACAGCACTGAAACCGCCCTCATCGCAGCAACAGACGACATTCGAACTCTACTGGACAATGGAGACACAGTCGCCCTCATTCTCCTCGACCTCTCCGCTGCCTTCGACACGGTCTGTCATAGCACCCTTTTACAACGCCTCAGAAACGTCGGAATCCAAGGAAAAGCACTAGAATGGATCACCTCGTTCCTCACCGGAAGAACCCAGAGAGTCCGCCTTCCACCATTCAAGTCAAAGGCCACTGAAGTCATCTGCGGCGTACCACAAGGATCTTCACTCAGCCCCACCTTCTTCAACGTATACATGAGCCCCCTTGCAGTCATCGCACGCCAACACAACCTCAACATCATCTCCTACGCCGATGACACTCAACTGATCCTATCACTCACCAGAGACCCTAACACTGCCAAAACCAACCTGCATGAAGGAATGAAAGAAGTAGCAGAATGGATGAAGCACAGCCGTCTGAAACTGAACTCAGACAAAACAGAAGTCCTCATCCTAGGCACCTCCCCCTCCGCCTGGGACGACTCTTGGTGGCCAGAGGCCCTTGGAAAAGCACCCATCCCGACGGACCACGCACGGAACCTGGGCGTCATCCTGGATTCCTCACTTTCGATGAACAGACAAGTCAACGCCGTTTCTTCATCTTGCTTCAACATTCTTCGCATGCTCAAAAAAACATTTCGCTGGATCCCCACCGAAACTAGAAAAACAGTCACCCACGCTCTGGTCACGAGCCGACTGGACTACGGAAACACCCTCTACGCCGGTACCACCGCAAAACTCCAGAAAAAACTCCAACGCATCCAGAACGCTTCAGCCAGGCTCATATTAGACATCCCGCGTAAAGAACATATCTCTGGTCACCTGAAAAACCACCACTGGCTCCACGTCAATAAGAGGATTACCTTCCGGCTCCTTACCCACGCACACAAAGCACTCTACGAAACCGGACCTGAATGCCTCAACACACGACTGTTCTTCTACACCCCCCCGCCGCCAGCTACGATCCTCCAACCAAGCCCTTGCCACTGTACCTCGAATCAACAAAACCACCATGGGAGGTAGATCCTTCTCCTACCTGGCAGCTAAAACCTGGAACTCACTTCCCACTCACCTTCGCCTTACTCAGAACCACCTAGCATTCAGAAAGCAACTTAAAACGTGGATATTTGACAAGTAACTCCCCATCCTTCTTCAAGCGCCTGGAGACCCTCTGGGTATGTAGCGCGCTATATAAATTTATTCACTTGACTGACTTGACTTCGCAGATTGAGAGAGAGGCGCTGGCCGTGAAATGGGCTTGTAACCATTTTCATTTGTATATCACTGGACAGCCTTTCCGGATGGTCACGGATCATCAGCCTCTAGTGCCTCTGTTCAAAGGCACGGCCCCACACCCACTGCCACGGATTGTAAGATGGGCCATCCAGGTCCAACATTATCAAATGTATCTATTCTACAGGCCAGGAGCAAAAAACCCGGTGGATTTTCTGTCACGACACCCCCCGGTGGAAGGAAGCGGAACCCCTGAGCAAGAAAATTTGACTGAAGAATTCATAGACATGGTGTCCCAGTTGTCATGCCCCCAAGCCCTGGGACCTGAGGATGTTGTGGCCCAGTACAAGGATGATGCAGTCATCACGAGAGTGAGAACGGCTATGGATACTGGATCCTGGGAAAATTTCCTTCGGAACGTGAGTGATTGGGATGAAGCCGACCGGACCCGTTTGTCCCAGTTTTGGAAAATATGCAATGAACTCAGTAGAGCCAGCAATGGACTACTACTTAGAGGATCAAGAGCTGTGATTCCCCTCCCTCTCCAAGACAGGGCAACCTCACTGGCCCATGAAGGACACCAAGGCACAAAACGAATGAAAGCCAGGATGAGGGAAATGGTGTGGTTTCCTCACATGGAGGAAAAAGTGGACATATGGGTGAAGAACTGCCGAGCATGTCAGTTGACCAGCACTTCAGAAGTACCTGCCTCCATCATCACGGAAGAGCCACCGCCAGCACCCTGGACCTGGATCAGTCTGGACTTTGGGAGTTTTCCAGACGGGAGAGTAACAGTGGTATTAGTAGATAGCTACACTAAATACCCCTTAGTAGAGGTTGCACCGTCCACCAGTTTTGCAAATATCGAGCCGATCCTCAGCAAAGTGTTTGCGTTGTTTGGTATCCCCCAGGTGATAAAATCAGACAACGGGCCCCCATTCCAGGGTCACGAATTCAAGGAAATTATGCAAGGACTAGGAATAAAACATCGGCGCATCACTCCCCAATGGCCCCAAGCAAATGGGGAGGCGGAAAGATTTATGAGGATTGTCAATAAAACCCTAAGGATTGCGCTAGTAGAAGGAGTAGACCCAGAAACAGCGTTGCAACTCTTCCTGAGAGAGTACAGAAGCACCCCTCACAGCACCACGCAGAGGTCCCCCTGGTCGCTAATGTTTGCAGGGCCCAGGCGTGACCTACTGCCAACGGTGGAACAGTGGAAACCTGCACCATACTCACCGGCTGCCACCCAAGAAAGATGAAGACAAACGAATGAGAAGGCAAGCCGCAAGAGACGGGCACAAGATCGAGTGTTAGTACCGGGAGATGCAGTGTTGATGAGAACACGCAGACCTGGAGGAAAATTCAGGACACCATATGAAGTCGAACCATGGACCATCAAAACAACCAAAGGTACGGCTGTGACGGCACAAAAGAATGGTGAAGAAATCACCAGGAACGTGTAATCGTTTAAACGCCTGGAACCCAGAAAGGAGGACCATGAAGCAGACGACGGGCCCGTCGCTGAAACTGTGAGCCAATCCGACAATGGTCTGGAGCCCGGTGGGAACAATGTCAGTAACAACACCTACTCGTCTCCACAGAGAAGAGAACCTGAACCGGTACTCACCAGGGGAAGAAGTACACACAACCTTCGGCCAAACCCCAGACCTAATCGGATGCTGGCGGATTTTGCATGTGAACTTAAGAGAACTGGAACTAAGGCAAGAAAAACAAATACCAAGTTGGGAAGGGGTGTAGCAGTCTAGTGTTTCGCGGGTCTCGGCTGAGACCCGGAAACACTACAGCACAATGTATCATCTTCTGGCCAGGCGTGGCCAGAAGCCTATAAATAAATGAACCGAGGTCGCTCGTGGCTTCCGGTTCGACACAGTGACCAAGGTGTGCGTGTCCTTTATTATATAACATAATTAGCTTACCGGAGTGCCCCGGTGTCTGTCCCAGCTCCCCTACAATGAAGATGGACATAGGTATGCGGACTAAAAGAAGGTAACACGCTTCTCCTACACCAGGGACTTTGGGTTAGATGCTCAGGGTCTACGCCTGTATCCCCCCAGTCCACGCTCACACATTACTGATCCTAGGCCGCCAAATGCCAGACTGCAGGAAGCAGGCGCAAGAGCAGACTGCTGAGGCAGAGCAAAGTCACTGGCTCGTGCAGGTGTTAGCTGCTGGGCCCTTCCACTGTTTGTTAGTGTTTTTGCTTCAGGGCAGGATTAGGCAGTTGGGCCAATAATCTTTTGATCTTCAGTGGGCTCTTTCTCATCCAGGAGGTCTCCACAGCAGGTCTCTGTCACTTTCCCTCTGTCTGGTCCCTTCTGCCTTGCACTGTGAAGCAGCAGCAGAGCTTGGCTCGCTTGGACCTTGTCCTGGCCGCCAAGGTCAGAGAAACACCTTCCTCGAAAGCCACAGGATAACGTGAGTACTGATTCCCGGGTGCTCTTAATATTTGTGAACACTGGAAAGGAAGCCAATGCTCAAGTGTAGGAAATCCACCTTTTCTGCACGGTCACCCTGGATTTTGCGCCTTTTGCTGGACCCTATATTTTTGCTGGCTTTAGAACTCAGTGCATTTTGTCCCTGCTAACCATTCGTAAAGTGCCTTTACTCACCTTGTAAACATGGTAAAAATGGCGTACTTCTAACTGGTATATTTAACTTGCCTATAAGTCCCTAGTATGTTGTACAAAACGTACCCCGGGCCTGTGAGTTAAATGCCATTTGTCGACTGCAACACCTATATTGCCATCCTCTCCAGTGGGTGAGCAAACATGAGTTCAGGCCTACCATGGTAGCTGTGTAAAAACAGCATTTCGGCCTGTCAAAATAAACTCTGAGTGGTCTTCCTTGCTTTTCTCACATTCATAGGGCAGGAATTCCTGGGGAGAGAGCACATTCCTCCGCTCAGAGCTCCAGGCGTCCTACTACTTGGTAGTCTTCGGAATCTGCCAAAGCTAGAGACAGAAAAACAACCTCTGGAAGGAAATAAGGGGCATATTATCAAGAAGAGCGTTAGAATTATCGCCGCTTTAGCGGCAGGAAACTGCTGCTAAAGCGGCGTTAATGGACTTGATAATATGCCGTTGAGAATTCCCATAGAAGCCCATGTTCACACAAGAACATGGGCTTCTATGGGAATTCACAAGGGCATATTATCAAGCCCATTATCGCCGCTTTAGCGGCAGTTTCCTGCCGATAAAGCGGCGATAAGTTTAACGTCGTTTCTTGATAATATGCCCCTAAGTCATGAGAGTGTTCAGGATAGTCAGGGGCTCTATTTTGGGCCACAGGCAATGTTTCATTCTAAAACCACACTACTCATGTTGTGTACAGCAAACATATCACTTGATTCTTAGACACAAGAGACGTTTGCCATTATAAGGGACAGGTTGAAATATTGCATCGAGGCCAGTAGGCTGTTCACCAAGGGGTGCAGGGGAAAAGGCATGTGTCCCGGCTACTGATTACCAGCTGCCACCAACCACCTATTTCCCATTGCCCGATGAGGAGAATTTAGCTACCCTTGCTATTGGTAAAGTTACATTGTAGGTGTACCCTAAGCTTAGTAAGTAGAAGTCCGCAAAAGGGAGCAAAAATAGAAAAATGTGGGGCACCCCCTATTCACCAGGAAAGAAAACAAGTTAGAGGGGTTACACAAAGTGAAGGTAGAGTGGCACAGCGTACAGCGCCACGGGGCCTTTTGGCCCAGAAATATTGCCCTAAAATGCCACGCTGGAATCAGAACTGTCCCTTATCTATTGAATGTGCTATTGGGTTCACATTACCTACAGTCTTCTCTATCACCCGGCAGAATGCGAATGCCAGTGCGAATCGACAAATGCTCAGAATCAAAGCGAGGGAAGAAAAAATCTGTTCGTTTCTTCTGCTCTGACTGGACAGCTGTTGGAGATCTTTTTATTTCCCTTGGATCGCCACTTTTGAAGGGGGGAATCTGTTGCAGGATCCTTTGGAGATTACAGAGGCTTGGAGACATTCTATATGTCGTTATGCAATTTCAAAGGAAAACAAAAATATGTTGGGTGGAAAACATGTCTTAGTCCTAGCCACTGATAATTACACAGGGTCATATTCCAATCCATCGTTTTTGTTCCATTCCAGGTAGGAACTATCCTCATTCAGCCAGGCTTAGTCTTGCTCCAATAGAAACAGTCCAGCCTGAGTGGCCAGTCAGGTCACCTCTGAACAGGAATACAAGTTGAAACCAGGGTCAGATATTGGTTTCTTTCCCATGAAGCTCCCCACAACTCAGCTGACACCTTCAAGAGATATCCTGTGCTTTGGGACAGCACTGTCAGAAGTGTGCTGTTATACAATGGACTCATATCTCTCAGGAGTCATGACCCCTTGTGATTTTTGTGGCGTTGCTTTTCTTTTCCTGCATTGTCAGCTAATCAGAACCTCCCACTGCTGTACACGTGTGGTGAGTTCCTGTGTGGCAATAACGAGCAGGACATAACAGGGGATTAAGGGGATGTTTTGAATTTGATTAATCTCACTTTATTGAACAATGTTTACAATTTTGATGGTTTGATCTGTATGGCTTTTTATGTAGAATGATTTGTTGGTCTTACTGTGTTTTTATGTGTAGTGTTATGATCCTTGGTGATCGAAATTAAGTTATGATGATGATGGTAATAGAGATCCCAGTCCAACACATGGTCAAGTTACTCTCTAGAATCCCCTGTCTTTAGCTTTCGAGTGACATTATTAACGCACCCTGTCCTGGTCTGTTCACACATTTATGTGCCTGACAGGTGAGTCAGACGACACCATCCAGTTGCTCTGGGTATCTTGTTGTAGTTTGCTTCACCCTTTGCAAGTTTATTCTTGCAGTCATGTCATCCAATTCATAAACTGTATGATTCCTGAAACGCTTATGGAAAGTTTTTATGATGTTAAAACTATAGGAATGTTTTCAATTTGTCCCCAAAAATGTATTTTTGTAAAAAAAAAATTAGCTGAGCTTCAGCTTTTTACAATACACATACCTAGATTGTTTATTTACGCATTTAGTTATTCCTTCTATTCAGTAGAGCCATTAGAGCCGGTTCTTAACAGAAGGTCTCATCGCCTCCTAGCTGACTCATCATGTTTTCTCTTTTTTAAGAAAACTCTGTTTCCTTTGCACCCCACCTCCCCGTTGGACTGATCTGTTTCCATGTGGGAGTTCAGCCAGTGTCCTCGGCTGGGTGGTTCCTCCTCGCTCACTCCATTGTGTCAGAGCCCATTCCTTGTCCGCCAGACAGCAGAGCGAGTTGTTAACGAAGTAGGAGACAAATTGACCCAACTGGAAAGGCTGACGGGTCCACTCGCAGTAAACAGAGTGACTCACTAGTGGTAATCCATGCTTGAGCCATGTCTGGAGGACATATTTTCAAAGCCATCTTACAAAAAGTGCGATTTCGCCACAGCTCCTAAAGGCATGCTTGCTGCATCTGCTCCCAGCATCCTACAAGTTGGTCATTTGTTCTGATGGGGTTTGACCTGTATGTGCCCAGAGGAGTTCATGTACAAGACAAGTGTGTTGATTGTCCTCCCTCTCAGGAACCACCGACAACGGATGTGGACGGAGCTGGGCGAAGCTGTTTTTGTTTAATCAACAATGTCAAATGTTGGAAATTTAGCTTCATGGAATCTCTGCACCGTAGGGCTATTCTAAGGCCACAGTGATGTCCAGATTGGACTACTGCAGGAGCCTCTACGCAGGTACTAACAAGTCAGTTTTACATAAGCTTCAAATGGTCCAACATGCAGCAGCACGACTAGTGCTGAATTGGCCCAGGAAGTCCTCTGCATCAGCTGCTTTAGAAACACTCCACTGGCTGCCAATCCATAAAAGAGTTTTGTTTACAGTCCTGTTAATCATCTTCAGGATAGTCCACTCCTCAGGTCCTCATTATCTTCGAACCAGATTTACGCGTTATACTCCCTCCCGGAGTCTTAGGTCATCTACCACTAATCTGTTGAAAAAAACAGCTTTTAGACTAGTCTCGAAGGGAAGAAAATCGCTTGCAGTGATAGGCCCTAAGGCTTGGAACAAACTTCCAAACCAGCTCCGCCAGATCCAATCCCAGACACTCTTTAGGAAAGCCCTAAAGACCTTGATTTTTTCAGCATCTGACGCCCTATGCAAAACTATTGTCTAATGCCTTTTCCCCGCTTTCAGCAGCCACCCAATATGTTCCCAACCCTGGGTTCCGCTCAGCGCCATGATGCTCCTCGGAGTGACAGCAGCGTTTTACAAGTGTCCAGTTACATTACATGTGATCTTATATCTCCACATATCATGGAATCTCCAAGGCCACGGTGATGTGATCTCTTATCTCCCCATAGTGTGACCACGGTCAGCCAGACAGCTTTTGAAGCATATTTGTATAGGGTTTTGTTAAGGAATAAGTGTATGATGGTACTTGGGTGACACAGCACCACAATCTAGTTCGCCTGGATTAGAGATCTCCTGGCCGCATGAGTGGCTGGTTCTTTGCAAGCACAGGAGGAGCCTAAGGCAGCTGCCACATTGGCTTTTGGTTTCCCGGGGCAAGCGCGTGTCGAAGATCCCACATTTTGCCATGTGGCTGTGTGGTCCTTTTAGCAGCTGTCATGTATTCTTCTCTCTTCCTCATCTTCACCATCTGCTGTTACCCTTCCAGATCTATCTCACAGTGGCCTTGAGGGCCCACATCTGGAGACCTCCAGAAACATTTGACCCTCCAAGCATCTGCACAGCACCCCCTTGGTCTGCATTGTAAGCCCTAAAAAGTGTAAGACCCTCTGCTTGCCTCTTCATGTGTGCTCCTTTCTCTCTCTTCCTTTGCAGCTCTTTCATTACACAGTGGCCATGCTCTCTAGTTTTACCCTCACTGGGCTCACTGTTCAGCGGCTAAAAGAAATGTGCGAGGAGTGTGGTTCAGCAGGTACCGTTCCCTCAGTAGATGGTGTTGAACGGGCAGGAGATTAGGGGCTGGACCAGCAGGTCTCAGATAGAAGCACAAAGTATGTGTTTTTCTAAGATTCTTTGGTAGCCTGTCTACGTGCCTGTGCACCGTGACAGTTCAGAACTATGGGCCTCGTAAGATCGAAGTGCATCTTGGAACTCTAGTTCACAGCAGTGACCTTACTACATCAAGATTGTGCTAGCTTTCCGGATCTGTCTTCTATTTCCGCAGCAGGTAAGCATAGTCTTTCATCTAACCAGAGAAAGGATCTCTCAAGGCCCTCTTGGAATGCATTGTTTGCAATATCTAGGAATTTGCACCTTATTACATATTTCTAAGAGGTTTGCTATTTTGCTCTACTTCTTTTTGCAGTGGTCAGTGCTGTTTCGCCACAGCATGTAGGCAAACATTTATTTTATTTTATTTATAAAGTTTTATATTGCTTTTGGTATGACCTTCCATAGGGTTTGAAAGGCACTACAGGAAAGGCGAGGCAGTCTTTCCCCTTAGATCTTCCCCGGTAAACCCTATATCCATTTAACAGTGGCTTTGGGGGCTGCTTAACTTGTGCAAGGAGGGGTTAACCGGAGCTGGTAGACTGAACTGCTGAGAGGTCAGACGGGGACATACAAAATGAGTGTACTGTGGACAGACAGGCCTTCCATTGGGGTTAAAAGGCCCCCGGGGTAGTGAAAATTAGACAGAACCATGGAAGGAGTTGGTCTTTATAGTGAACGCATCCCATGTTCTTCCTTCGATCTCAGTTGGTGAAATAAAAGATGTGACCATTTTGGAACTCTTATCTTCCTATTGTCTCAACATCCACCCCAACTCCAGTTTTCCCAGCCTGTGAACCTAGCTCGTTCACTGGCATGCAGGTTTTAGTGACTAACCCTTTATTTTCCCTTTTAAGACCTATTCGAAAAACTGCTTCTGCTAAAAAAAAAATGGGCAGAATTTTCATCTGCACCTCTGGTGGCTGAACCACCGTATTTTAAGTTCTTTCGATGGTGGCTATCACCCTGGCATAGCCTCCTCACCCCACTTAGATGTAGTGGAAACTTTTGGTGCCTGCTTTTACACTGCCTCTGGTAATCTACGGAGGTCAGTCTGCCACCATTTCTGGTCTGGTGGTCATTGACATTCATCAGAAACATCAGAATGATGTCCTTAACATGCGAGGAACCTGAAGGAAAGTGCCCCTTTTGACATGGATAACCCCAATTTTTTGCCTGGTATCTGGTGCAACTTTGAATGAGAGAGTACTGGGTTCTTGCTAGCCAGGTCCTCAGTACCAGTGTTCTTTCTCTAAACTGTATGATTGTTCCACAATTGGCACCCCTTTAGGATCCCTGTAAGTCCCTAGTAATTAGTACCTCTGGTAAATAGGGCCTTGGAACTAAAGAGGGTCCCAAAATGCTGCAGCACACGTTGTGCCACCAGGAGGGATCCCTCACCAAGCTCATTCAAACTGCCATTGCAGCCAGCATGTTTTGGTGCAGACAAAAAAAGGAGTCGACATGGCACACATCCCTGTATGCCAGGGCTGCCAGCACTACATGTGGTATAGGTAAGTCACCCCTACGGCAGTCCTTACAGTCCTAATCCGGGTCTGGTGGTTCAGTGGACTAATGTCTCCACTGCAGGGGCCTGTGTTCGACCTCATGGTCACATGTTCAAATCCCGGCGGGTCCACTCAGCCTTTCATCCATCCAAGGTCGCTAAAATGAGTACCATTGAGTTGGGTAACAAGAAACATCTGTTATTCAGCGCCAAGATACCTCCGGGTGAACGTGTGCTTTAACAAATACACATGTTATGTTATGTGCGCACTATACCCATGTGTGGGCATATCTGCGAGAATGGATATGCCCAGGTCATATCTAAGTTCACCGTACATATTGCCAGTGCACAGGGAAGCCATAACGAGTACATGTGAGTGTATTGTGGTCGCTGGTACTTGAAATCTTCCCACTCACGGCTGAGACAGCCCAATTCGCACCAGGCTACCCCTTAGGTTGGACGACAGACCCAGTAGAGTACTCGGGCATCAAGGTACACACTGTTTCAGAGGTGGTTTTTAAATTACGGGACAGCGATCTTCAAACTGGAAGTTGACGTGGACAGGTGTATACAGTTACCCCTGCCCCTTGTGGGTAGAATCTCTATTATGAAAATGGTGGTGTTACCACAGTTTTTATTCCTATTTACTAACATCGCTCTTGTCCTGCCGGTTTCCTTCTTTCGGGTGCTGACATCTCTGATGGTTCGTTTAGCCTGGGCTGGGAAGAACGCTAGAGTTAGGTGGAACATACTCACACTCCCATACAGTATGGGTGGCCTGGGAGCGCCGGATCTAGAGTTATATTATAGGGCTGCGCAGAGTGCTCATGCGCATCACTGGATGCACGGTCCCACGGACGCCCCGCATTTTCAGATAGAACAAGTGGTTGTGGCTCGACCCCGTTGCTGGCGCTTCTATTCAAGCCTCAGGGTCGTAGAACAGGGATTATAGACTCGATTAACGCCACAACCCACGCCTGGTGTAGCCTTCTGAAGTTACAAGCTAGCGTCATACTCTATTCGCCTATGACACCGCTAGATTGGTGTTACTGGTTGCCCCATGCAGGGAAATAGGGGTGGTTCAGGCAATGAAAGCGTTAAACGTCCACACGATAGAGGAGTTATTTGATGACGGCAAAGCAAAACTGCGGGTGGACGTGGCCTCTGAGGGTGGTTGGTGACTCCACTAACCCTATTTCAATTCCACAGGGTGAGGCATGCACTTAGAGACATTTTGGGTCCAGAGCTGGAGGAACTAGCCGGAGGAGGTGCCTCTTACGTATGTGATCAAGGCTGCCTCGCTGTTACGCATAGTCTCAAGAGTATATAACATAGCGCAGGGCTATAGAGCGAACCACTACACGAAGGCTCGTCTTGCTTGGCAGACAGATCTGAACCAGGTACTGGATGACTCCACTTGAAAGTATTGTTGTGAAAACACGAAGAGAGTATCATTAAATGGGCGTCATCGGCTGATACGCTTTCAGTTTTTTAAGTAGGGTATATTACATACAAGAGAGACTACATAGGTGTGGGTTGCGGGACTCCGTAGAGTGCGAACGCTGTGGAGCGGACCCAGCAGATTTCTACCATCTGGCCTGGTTATGCCCTAGGATAGTATCTTTCTGGGTATTGATTTTTAAGACACTTGGCAAAATCACTGACACTTCCATTGACTGTTGGGATGCTCCAAATATTTACCTAAGGAACTTAGGCGTCTGATAGATATGGAGCTTCTTATGGCGAGACGTAGAGTTGCGATTTGCTGGTCCTGTGGCCTGACTCCCACCCTCTTGGGTTGGACTCATGATATGACCTATGGCAGTACGCCAACTGAACACTACAGCGAGTTGCTACCTCCCGGCAATCGTGTGAAAAACTTCTGGGGGTTTTACCAAGCCTACATGACAACTAAGTCAAACAACACAAATTGAACCAACTCCCCTGAAGCATAACATGGATATAGATGCTGCAGGGTGTTTGGTTTGAGGCTGCCTGGAGGGTGGGACCTGTCTTTAGGGCCCCCTACTTAGGTTGCAGCTTCACTATTTAGTATTAAGTGGGTATACCACTGCATTGAAATGTAAAGATTACTGCTTGGAGCTAGTGAGTGACTATGTTGATACGGTTCACCTGGGTTTGCTGGACCTGTCTTATAATGCTGCTTTCTGTGTTCTATGTATGCAACAATGAGAACGCTATGTCTCTGCTTTGTTTTTTGTTCTAAATACATTTTTTATAAATAAAGAACTATTATGCAATCCCCAGCCACTTCCTTCGCACCCGGACCCACCCTTGGGGACCTCCTCACCATTATAACTCGCCTTGAAAGATCACATAGCAACCCAATACCCGACCCAAGCCAATGGGTTACTTTATTTTTAAGTGCTGAATGATCTTCTCTTTGACTGGGTTTTAGGGTTGGAACATTCTTCAGAATTATCTGATAAGGGGTACACTCCGGTGGAAGCTGGGAACAGGGATGGCCTGTGTGGATTGGGGCGCGGGCAGGGCCTGGGGGGTTCCTCACCCTCTCAGGATCTCTACTGTCCGCATTTCCCTGTGAGACGGACACCCTTGCTTCTTGGGCCCCTACTCCCTGGGCAGCATGGCACCTGTTCCTAGTTGGAATTTGTGAACTCGGGGGTCTAGAGGCTCAGACCAAGGAGCTGATCAATACAGGCCCTGCAGAGGGAGCAGAAGGAGCCCCCGTTGGCACAGACTCTGGCCGCTGGGCTGACAAATCCGATCCCAACTTGGTTAATTCAGTCTCGATCCGCCCCAAACGAGCCAGGATGGGATCAAGATTACCATTCAAGAGCTCCAGCACTTTGTTACAGATGGCATCCTCTATGTCCTTAGTTTTGGCCCTTTCTTCAGTACTTTCCTCCAGGGAGGTGAGCGAGGATGACAAACCCAACTTCTTGGAAATGGCGCCGCCATCAGTTCTCTTTCTTGTGCCCCCCTTTCCCCTGGGCTTGGCTTTCTGCCAAAGTTCATGTGAGGACCCCTCCAAAATTACATTTGACGAGGCTTTCCCCTAGGCCCTGGATGAGCAAGCTGGCGCCCCAATTTGTTTGCCTGTTTGTTGAACCAGAACGGGATCTAAGCCTATGATGGTGGTCCACAAATCGCAAGGCAAGGAAGAGGGCATGGGAGAGCGATAAACGGGATCTGCCACCTCAGTTTCCATATTAAAAATGTTTACCGCTGTATGCATGAATGAATGGTAATTTATACAGCACACAGTTACCCAGAAAGGACCTCCCAACGCTATAAGAGGCATGATAAGCCAGACTGGGTTTTTAACATGACTGATCAAACAGCAAAGTCGTAAGAGATTTCTTATATGTTGATTGGTTAGGAAAATTGTGAAGCCTGAGGGAAGGGTGTATTAAAGTTTGGAGGCTGAAAGAGAGAAGAAGTGACCACCACTTCTGCTTTTATAGAACCTGGGAATTACAGCAAAATAAGCGGTAGAAGATCTAAGTGGTGTCGAAGGAGTATATGATTGAACCAGATGTCACAAGACACCCGGGACCTTATTGTTAAATGCTCGAAAGGTGACGCATAGAGCTTTGAATTGGATTCTTCTTTTGATAGGGAGCCAATGAAGTTTTTCCACAGAGGTGGATCCAGACTGGTGTTTGGGCAGCTGTTATAATCTATTACTTGATTAGTGCATCCTCCCTATTGATGTCCTCTGCCTTGCTGCTCAGCCAATGGTGATGTCATCAGAATGTTTGGAGTGTTTGAGTTTGAGAGAGTTTGAATTGCAATGGATGGGCTGAGCAGCGAGGAGGCTTCTCCCGGTGGAGCCTAACACGAGGCCTAATATGGATCTAACTTGTTTCCTGTAACCAACCAACAAGGAAGTAATCTTATGAATAAATCTTCTATCCTGTTCTACGTCACTCGGCCTACGTATCATTCTTCCTTGTAGCAGCAGCCGCAAGAAGATACGGGCTCCTACATTTTAAATTATCTACAGCCTTTTAGTGCCAGCTGAGAGGTGGACAGACAGAGCCCATTACCGTGGTCCAAGAAGGACGCAATGAGCGCCTGGACTACACCTATCTGGGTCGAATTCAGCCTTACTCCTAGAACGCCTCTTATGGTTCTTAAAATGCCAAAATAGCATTCTAGATATACTTCAAGTTTCCGCACTAGTTTCAGGATCCTCATCGGACTTGTTTGGTTCGTTTGGCACGATTGTCTGTTTCTACGCTCTGGTTCTAGAAGTCTACAGGAGTCTCAGGTTTCCAGGTGTATTACTGTAAAACTTTTGAGAATTCCATATTGCCTGAGCAAACATAAACATTCGAAAATCTGCGCAGCAAATGCAAATATGTTTGCTACCTTTTTTTATTTTACTTCTGCTGGAAGCTAGGTATCCTGGTGGAGAAACTCTTTACTCTACTCCTGACCTCTTTTGGGGGCTTTCCTTCTGCTCCTACCCTGGAAATAGGTTTACTCCTGCTCTTTCGAGGAGTAGGTTCCTGTTGTGACTTGATTGTCGCCTCTCCTTTCTTTCACTTACATCTTTGCTCAACCAGGATGGGTGTTGGAATGTGTTGTGATGTCACGGAATTCATGGTTGCTTGGTTACACGTGGAGTGCCAGTTGGTGGATGCAGGCTGAGCAGCAGGGATGCTGCTCCAGGTGGGGCTACCATTTACCATCTTACTTACCATCTCATCTTCCTTCTACTTACTTGGAACTGGATTAAAGAACTACATTCTTGGAACCTACTACTTGGCTACATTTGGACTTCATTTACCTACGACATTCCCAACTTTTTCTAGGGTAAGAATGGGTCAGAGAGATGGATGTGAATATCCTCAGGCCTTTAAATGTGTGCTTATGCACAAATGCATAAGACACTGCAGTCCTCAGGGGCTTGGTGACGTGGCCAAGGAAAGAAAATAGACACTCTCACTTTTTGACTAGTAAAATGAGACTATAATTGGATTACAGGTGCTCCTGCACACCCCTGCACCTACTGCACGAATGACACCTACCTCCCTACCAGCCCCAGAACACCTACCCTGCCCATTCTTTACATTCACAGATATGAAATGTTTGGGCGAGTAAACTTTTGGCAAGTATAAAACTGTTTAAAATTCGTGTAAAGACTATTTGCATGTACAAACTCAACGTAAACAAGCAAAAAATGTTGTGAATCGGCACTAGTTTTTTCTAAAGGAGCCCGTCAGAAGAGAAGGAGACCTCACGAGAGGCAGTGAGACATGCAAAGGCCTGAGGGCGGGGGAGAGGCTGTGTTTGTGTGCACACACATGCTCAGAGTCCCACCACAGCTTTTCCCTCTTTCCAACAGCCAAATGTGTAGCAGGTATGACGTGTGTAATAATATGTGCCCACATGGGTGTGATTTTTCATTTTAATTTCACTTTTTGTCATTTCCTGAAGAGCCTCTGTTGTTAGGTGAAACATTATCATAATAGGGGCCCTTAATATCCTTGTTGTTGCCTCTCCCAGACACATTAGTGCTCAGGCAGTGTGCAGCTGGCCCAGTTCAAGCTCCAACATTTGCAGCCAGTCTCTGGATTGAATTCTGAATTTTAATATTCAAGCACATGATTTAGCACTGGAGCAGACGGTGACCTCCTCCCAACATGTGTTCATCAGCTTCAGGAGTCTCAGGACATCTGCTTGCCTGAAACACACATGTTAGAAGAACTGGTAAACCAACTCCTGGTTTGGTTTCATGATCTTAAATCGTTACAACTGATTTTTTCGAACAGCACTGTAATTGTAGTGCACATCTGTTCATTCTGACTTGATCATAGAAGGATTTCTCTATTTTTCCTCTTTTTTAGGTGCAAGTCCTAGAGAGAAATGGCTGTTGTACTGGGAGGTGGAAACAGAGGGTCTGCCAAAGGAAATGGCAGATGTCTGCGTTCTGGAGGCTCGGACACTCATTATAAAGCCTTGTACATGATGGGTGACTAAGTGTTGGGGACACTTGTATTGCCACTACCCCACGCCCACAAAGGTCTAGTTGTAACTCTGCTAGAAATAGTGGTAGATTAGCCAATCAGTCTAGAGTGATGGCCCCCGGCCATATGTCGCTGAGCTAAGACATCCTTTTGAACAGTGGCTTCTGGTGATCTTTGAAAGTAGAGGAGCGTAATACAAGGACAGGACTTCACCCCATTTGAAAAAATGGAAAAAAGTTTTTTCTAGCTAATATAAAAAATATTTATTAACAAGTATTGATTGCAAAGGAGAAAGTAAACACATGTATTGATCACAAAGGCGAAAGTAAATAAGGATAAAAAATAAAATGATTTTTCAAAAAAAGAATATGTATATGTGCACTTGAATGCTGTAATTATGCAACTTTGCATATGTACTCAAACCCATACTAGATTCAATCTCTTGCAAAGAAATATAGGTTATAGGGGAGAATTCTTGTTCTGGTTGTTTGTATTTTTTCCCCTCTTACTCCCTGACCTTGTACGCCTCTAAGAAGGGGTCCTTTAAATTACGACCACATTTACGACTAACGCATCATATGTGGGATTCGGACAGCTCTCCGAATCGGTCTGTCCGACAGAATGGCCTTCGGAATCTGACTTTGGGTGCCTGTAGCAGGCCTCCAGTTGGGGCCTGTGGGGGTACCCACGGGACCCCCCTCTAAAACCATGCACAGTGTGGCAGGCACCATGGGGTTCCTACCACAGGGTCCAAGGTTTTCCGCAACCATCCTGTTTTTTCAATGGGAGCCTGTGTTGTCAGTCGGAACACAGGTTCCCATTGAAGTGAATGGGGGACTTTCCGAACGGTGTTCGGAAACATCGTAATCAGTCGGGAGGACCCGTTGAATATGATTCGGTCGGAACCGATTCCGACCATGTGTCGGTCGGGAAAGTTTCTGACCAACATCGTAATTAGGCCCTTAGTCTTTTCATCTCACTCACTCACACGCATATTCTCTGACTTGCTCATTCTCACTCATACTCACTTCCGCCCATTGTTACTCACACATAAACATACTTATACTCGCTGGTTCGCATTCTCACTTTATAACACATATACACACACTCACTGACTCTGGGCCCTGGTGCAACTGCACCATTGATAGCTACACCCATGACTCACTTGTACTCCCTCTTACAAACTCCAGTCAATCTCTGGTTCTAACACACTCATGCTCCTTCACTCACTTTATCGTACTCACTTTCACTTATTCGCACACACTCTCAAACCCAAATTCTCACTCACCTCACTCTCATTGACACTTTCAAACACACTCACACACACACATTCACCCAATCCCATTTGCTCTCAATCACTCGCAAATACATACATACACACATGCATAGCAACATTATATATTTTTTTACTTAACTTGCTTAACTAGCTGGTAACTCTGAGGCTCCATGGCAGCAGCAGAGCAGGAATCTGGTGCTGGATATTGGAACCAACAACTCTAGATTTCCAATGAGGAACCAGACAGAGCAGCAAGGGTTGGATTGAAAAGGGGAAGACCCACTATCTGGGTTATCCAAAGAAAGCAGGCAGTAAACTTCGAACTGTTGGAAATGCACTGGCTCAGACTCTTTTTAGATTTGAGAAATTTGGTCAGGTTTTCAGGAAAACATACAGAACGTCTATGGCTTCCTTTAAGCAAGAGAATTGTTTTAAATACACCTGCCCAGTTGATACCACTTTTTAGCTGCATCAACCCCAACAGACTTGCTTTCCTTCGATTGGCAAGTTTTGGTAAAAATCCATCCACTTTGGGTTGTGTCCACGGAATCTGTGTGAATCTCACATTTGGACCTAATTACGATGTCGGTCAGAAAGGCTCCGAACAGCATTCGGAATCTCCTAACTCGTTTTTGAACGTATATTTCCGATTGGCTCAGAACCATTTCCAACCGACCAATTACAATGGAAAGGTAACCGTTCGGTCAGTCCAAATCAGTTCCGACTGGCCTTCCGAGACTCTAAATCGGTCGCAGCCGAATCGTTCAGCTCTATTGACTGCATTTCCGACCGACGCATTACGATGTTGAATTCAGACAGCCTTTCCAGATCGGTCTGTCCGACACGGAACGGCTGTTGGAGTCTGACTTTGGGGCCTGTAGCAGGCCCCCTTCACCCTAAGGCCTATGATCTAAAATGTATTAACCCGCCTGTGGAGTTAAAGCTTTACAAATAGAAGTCTGGTAACGTAGGAGTGCTCTTACCAAGACATGGAGAGATACTCCAGTATTTCTTCAAACATCGGTTGAAGATTTTCAGAAGTGTATGACTTCTAGGTCCACAGGCGGCCATTTTTAATTTTTCCCTTGTGATGTATTGGATTACCACGACTTTGTAGATCTGTTCTGGAATGGAGCCATGAAGTGTAGATGGGGGAAAGATCAGTTGGCAGCAGTAGATGAGGAGCTGGACTGAGTGGAAGCTGTGTTGAGGTGTCTATAATAAATCCATACTTAGGCTTAAGGATGCTAGCCTTTTCTTTAACAACTGCCTCCTCTCTCATTTATTCACACCGCTACTTGCTTTTGCCAATTTATGTATTTCTTTTGTTGACTTTGTATTTTGCATGGTCAAACCGTTAACTGCGTTATGTTTTATTGTTTTTATATTTTGCCCAACCATGGCTTGAGGCTCTTGTAATACATTGGTTGCGCTTAATAAATGTTTCAGCAAATAATATTATTTTTAAATATATGGCTTAATGCCGCGGTTTACTTTTGCTAGCACAGCAAATTTCATGAGTTGCTATGATCCATATTAGTGTTATCAAGTCAATCGACCTCCTAGTTAGGGATAGTTATAGTAGTACCATCAACGGTGACCTTAGGAAAAGATTCCTGACTGCTGCAAAAATCATTCAGGCAAAGTTTAAAGTGGTCAGCTCGACAATAGTGACAATATCCTGCTGCAGGTTGCCCCACCAAAATTGTAAACTGTGAGCCCAGTGTCGGTTGTTGTGTATGGGCTAGGGGTGGAGAGGACCACCATTCATGCGAGGAGGAGGCGAGAGAGGTGAGCTGCGGAAACACATGAGCATCTCAAAGGCACTTGGGCTGGCACTTCCGTATTAGGCTTCTGATCATGTTTTTCTTGGATGGGATTGGAACAACGCATGTCTTGAGCGAGGGCAGCTCTTTTCCTCTTGCTTAATCCCTTCACTGCAGCGGCAATTCCGCAGCAGTGCTAGGGGGGAGGGGGGGCGCGCGGCGCTCCCATGCTGGTGACGGAACCGCTCCGTCACCAACCTCAGGCGCGCTGTGCTAGTGACGGAGTGGTTCCGTCACGGCCCCGCCCGCTCAATGGAACGCTCAGCGCAGGCGTGGAATCCGTGCCACTCCGTCACCAGCACAGCGCGACCGAGGCTGGTGACGGAGCGGTTCCGTCACCAGCATGGGAGGGGTTAAGCCAGGGCAGTTACGTCCGGTGTTGGGCATGGTCAGCTTTTAGTAGCTTTGTTAGTGTCATACTTAAGGCGCAGTAGCGTTGCAAGGATGCCATGGGCACTGGGGCAAGTAATGAAAATGGCCCCTTTGACTGCTGTTGTGGTTGTAAAGTACAGCAATTATCAAGGTTCAATGGGCCCCTCGGAGCTCTGGTCCTGGTGCACTGCACCTGCTGCACCAACTGCAGCTCCACCAATGTTAGGGCGCTGACTACTGCAGTTTAGGGTAAGCTGAAACCCAGGGCATCTGGCAGGCTTAAGATAGCAGTGGTTGGCGCTTGTTAATGGGTGTGGGTGCCAGGCTCTACCCGCTTCTACGTTTTCCTCACTGGGTGGTCGGTCAGACTCCCTCTTTTAACTAAAGTCGTGAGCACCTTTTACACCACAGGAAATCCAAAAACCACACGCCACCACTATACAATGAACCTCCAGTTGACTCCCAGGTGCCAGGGATGGGGGCAGAGGAATTTACAGCTCTTAGATACGAGATGCCATGGAAGGGGCAGAGCAATATGCAGGAACACAAAGGCCACTGATAAGGTGGGGTGCAGCAGCCCCAATATATTAGACTTGGCACAGGAAGATGCAGGGGTGCGGGGATTTAGCCTGGATAGGGCGTGGATGCAGAGAAAGCAATAAGGGATGGCTCCAAGCAGGGCCGTGGCAGAATACTGTCATGAAGCTTTCATGGTTGGGATATGGCAACCAGTTTATTTCTGAGAGCACCTCCCTACCCTGCCACCCACTAGGAAAGCACTGGGATGGCCCGCTTAGTCCTGCTTTCTCTAGTGGAGAAGTGTGGCTCAATGGTTAGAGCAGCAGACCCTGATGCAGAGGTCTGGCCCGGGACCAGGATTCAATTCCCACCTCGCGGGCCTTGGGCTCAATTTCCTCGGACCTGATAATTCTCGCCTCAGTGCCTATTCTAATCATGGGTCCCATGCAAAAAACACAGTTGATGGACAGAATGCAGAACAATGTCATACATTCACCCCAGTACAGAGATCTGGGCCTAAATCCATCGTTTTTTTGCACTCCACACCACCCCAGTTCAGACATGGCCATATGCAAATCAGTCTGACCCTGTGCCTCATGGGAACAGTCCAGCCCGAATTGCTGATAGCCAGAAACCGGTCCTTGGATGCTTGATTCCGGTCTAGGAAAGACATGGCTTGGTAGTTCGGGCTGGACTTTTCCCATGAGGCACAGGGTCAAGGCTGATTTGCATATAGCCATTGTCTGACTTAGGGTGGTGTGGAGTGCAAAAAAACGACGGATTTAGGCCCAGATCTTTGTACTGGGGTGAATGTAAGACATTGTTATGCATTCTGTCCATCAACTGTGTTTTTTTTGCAATTTTCACCCCGAGTGGGCTGGGTATGCTCAGACGTGAGTCCCAGGCTCTCCACATCACGGGAGTCAAGCTATCCAGGCTGAAGAAGGCTGATAGCCAGAAACCGGTCCTTGGATGCTTGATTCCGGTCTAGGAAAGACATGGCTTGGTAGTTCGGGCTGGACTGTTCCCATGAGGCACAGGGTCAAGGCTGATTTGCATATAGCCATTGTCTGACCTAGGGTGGTGTGGAGTGCAAAAAAATGATGGATTTAGGCCCAGATCTTTGTACGGGGGTTATTGTAAGACATTGTTCTGCATTCTGTCCATTAACTCTGTTTTTTGTAATCATGGGTCCCACCCTGTAACTCTGGGCAATAGCTTGCTTAATCTCCACAACGGCCCCAACAGCATTGGGATGCCTGGCTTCACCTTGGGGGTGCCCAGGAGTGGGCATTTCACAGGGAAAACCCAGGAAGGGTTCCACAGCGGTATGCGTACAGCGCCAAGGCGCCTCAGGGTATAAGTGCACTATACAAGTACAAATTCATTCAATTCATTTAATTCATTCAAGTGCCTCCAACCTCTGCAATTCACATCCTTTTCCACAGAAACAAAAGGCCACTAAAAAGTACTTTTTTGTAGCACTAAACTCTTTGTGAAAGTGGAGCCAAATGGCTTTCTTACAAAGTTAAAGGCTGCATTATTCCTGCCAAAACTGACCTTGTTACTCACACCAACAAACAAGGAGGAGGTATTGCCATCATCATCAAGGAAACCATCTGATGCACCATTACCAGCGACAAATCTACACCTTTCATGGAACACCAAAACTTCCTACTGCAAACTGACGAGAAGACCATGATAGGAGTCACCCTCCCCCTACAGATCCCTAGGACCCTGATCAACTTTCTGTGATGCCCTCCCCAAACTCATCGCCCCACCTAGCAATTGACTCTCACCGCTATGTCCTACTTGGCGATCTCAACTTCCACATCGACGACCCCAACACTGCCAACTCCTCCACCGTCCTGGAGAAGCTGAACAACATCGGCCTTACCCAACTGGTCACGGAACCCACGCACAAACCCAGACACACACTCAACCCCATTTTCACCTCCAGCATAGAATCAAATTCAGCCACAGCACAGAACTCACCTGGACTGACCAGGTCACTTCACCATGACCGACGCCCAGCACACCATCACCAGATGTCTGACTTACTCCCACCACAGCTGAAGCAAGGTCATTGAAACTCAGTGGTCACAGGCCCTCACCACTTCTCAACCCCACGCCTCCGACTCACCCAGGACCACCTTACCTTAAGGAAGCAGCTCAAGACCTGGCTGTTCGAGCAGTAGTGGACCCCCCCTCCCCTAGCGCCTTGAGACCCTCCGGGTGAGTAGTGCGCTATATAAATGCTTTGATTGATTGATTGATTGATTGATTGACCAGGCTGTTTAGAACTTAGCTGACTGGATCACTGAAAGAGTCGCCCAACTGAAACATACAAAGTCTGACAAGACCTTTAAACAGTCCAGCTGGTACACTGCAGAATTTAGGACCACCAAGCACAACTGCCACCAACTGAAACGATGGTGCACCACTAAGCACACCACAGATAGACCAGCTCATATAACAGCCCTCAGCAACTATCACCGCACATCAAGGAGGCGAAGAAAGCAGCCATCACCTCCTGCTTTGAATCCACAGCTAACCACAAAAAGGAAGTCTTCAAAATAGTCAAAACCTTCTCCAACCCGACAACTACAGAGAACACCATCCACCCCTTCTAAGAACAATGCGACACCCTCACACATTACTTCCACAGCAAGATTACCAACATCTACAATAATTTCAACCTCCAACCCACCACTCTCACCTCCAATTATCTCAACCAACCAGCGAACACCAGCCAAACCATTACATCCTGGTCACTGCCCTGACCACCTCAGCCATCATGTCTTCCATTCAATCCAGGGTGCCCCCACCAACTCTACAACCTTGCAATGAACCCAATCAGCACACAATTCACCAGTATCCTTGTAATGACCTGATTTTTTATACCAAGTTATCAGTTCATCAGTTATAGCACACCCAGGCACCACGAACCACAACCCTTCTCAGGACCTATAGAACACGACATCTAAAATACCTACCTGAGAATGGGGAAAATAGCAGTAAACAGGCTTGCACAGTTAGAAACACTATTAGAATCTGGGGGAATCCATACTATAATATCACAGTCACCTCATGGTGACTACACTGTCCTTATTTAACCTCATGGTGACTACACTGCCCTTATTTAACGTCTTCCGACGTACTTACTTATTTAACGTCTTCAAACGGTACTTATTTATAGGCTTCCAACTGTCCTTATTTAACGTCTTCCGACGGTACTTACTTATTCATAGTCTTCCGACTGTCCCTATAATTTGAGCATCCCTGGTGAGAGCCGATTTCCCTTCTGTGGAGAAAAGGGGCCCGACCTTCCCAAGCAAGAACTGTTAAGCCAAATCACTCCCATCTGCAATTTTCTCTAATCATGAGTCATGCATCTTTCTGTCATCAGTTACCTGTAAGAAGGGAATTGCACATCTTTCTATACGTCAGCACCTGGCTAAAAAGACACTGGGGCTCCGTCTTAGAAACAACATACAAATGAAACTAATGCACACTGGGGTCTCTTTATTACATAATAATAGAATAACAAGGAAAAAGAATAATTAGATAGAGATCATTTGTATACACAGATATATATACATAACCTAGAAGCAAAAATAGATGTTTAAATATTATAGGCCAACTTGGAACACCTCACCAATATTCTTCCCATTCCAGCATAGGCAGTTGAGCTGATCCCTCTCTCTCTCTTTGATTCATTCAGTGCTCTGCTCTGCAATGACGGACGCACGCCTGCACCGCTCTGCTTCATTAGACTGCCACCACTCGAACTACAACTCCAACTTCCAAAGACAGACTCACCCTCAAGTTCCCTGCTCTTCGTTAATATAGAAGGCTCTGCTCTCATGGAAATTTCCAGCAAGCAACCCGCCTCCCACCAGATTCCTGTACCAAGCTCCGTGCTCCCTACGCACCCCCAGTGGCCAGCTGCTGTTGCGTCTGGTGCAAAGAGAATAAGCACATTTCTCCGAAAAGAGCCGGTCCTCACCGGTTTCTAGCTAGCGAATTACAAGCCGTAACTAAAACATTACCCTTCACCTACAAGCGCTTCAGAGTGTCAGGGCAGGAAAAGGTATGGCGTCTCTCTAGTGTGGGCCTCTAGGCCCAGAGAAAGGCAAAAGAGACATAGAATCATGTCAAAGCAAGTAGGTAAGCCTTGCAAATAGGTAAAGTAAAGTCGGAAATAAAGGACTTATCATCATATACTGAGATGGTGGTGGACAACGGTCATCACCAGCTGAATAGGTACAAATTATCCTGTCACTACATTCCACCCTTGTCCACCAACATTGAATGTAGGAAATGTTCAAACAGAACGCGAATCAGCAGTAGAATAATAGAAAACAAAACTAACCGACCTCGACATAACCCTAGGGGGAAACAAATGCAAAAAAGATGGAATACACTGGATACAACAGCAAACAGCAATCAAAAAGCAAATCGCCAAAAGGATACCACCCAGAATTTGGCAGAGTAAATGTAAATCCAGTAACCACCCAAAAAGCCAATTAAACCACCCTTGCTCCAAATGTTGCCTGACTTCCCGGGTCAGCTCATGCAGCAGATCAATATGGGACTGAATGGACCTAGAGTGGTCCCACAAATTTAAGCAACAAAGGCCCTCGAAATCTGAGCAACCATGGCCATGTTTCAACAATAAGTCATCAATGGCAGCTCTATTCTGTAAGATCTGACTCCTGACTCGTTCAGACACGGTCGCTCCCCACGCTCCCTCGTCTTTGGGTATCGTAGTACATTGCTCGCATTGCTTTCAGAATCATTGGTGCCTGTTCGGTATCTTAGCTCTCTGTTGCTCACTGCTGCCAGGATCTAATTTGTGCATTCCTCGCATTGCTTTTGAAAGTATTCGTGCCAGTATAGTATTGTAGCGCTCTATTGCACGCATTGCTTTTGAAAGTATTTGTGCCAGTATAGTATTGTAGCGCTCTATTGCACGCATTGCTTCTGAAAATATCTGTGCCAGTATAGTATTGTAGCGCTCTATTGCACGCATTGCTTAGTATAAATAATTAGTGCCTTTCGCTTTTGTTTTTGCTGCCATTTTGTTGTGTGCCTCCTAGCCCGTCTCTCCACCCCGCTTCCGCCTCCCAGCTGCTCCTCCCTCCCACTGATAGTCAGCGTCCTGCCTGCTGAAGCGCTGTGACCGTCCTGACTCGTTCAGACAGGGTCGCTCCCCACGCTCCCTCGTCTTTGGGTATCGTAGTACATTGTTCGCATTGCTTTCAGAATCATTGGTGCCTGTTCGGTATCTTAGCGCTCTGTTGCTCACTGCTGCCAGGATCTAATTTGTGCATTGCTCGCATTGCTTTTGAAAGTATTCGTGCCAGTATAGTATTGTAGCGCTCTATTGCACGCATTGATTTTGAAAGTATTCGTTCCAGTATGGTATTGTAGCGCTCTATTGCACGCATTGCTTCTGAAAATATCTGTGCCAGTATAGTATTGTAGCGCTCTATTGCACGCATTCCTTAGTATAAATAATTAGTGCCTTTCGCTTTTGTTTTTGCTGCCATTTTGTTGTGTGCTTGCTAGCCCGTCTCTCCATCCCGCTCCCGCCTCCCAGCTGCCTCTCCCTCCCACTGATAGTCAGCGTCCTGCCTGCTGAAGCGCTGTGACCGTCCTGACTCGTTCAGACACGGTCGCTCCCCACGCTCCCTCGTCTTTGGGTATCGTAGTACATTGCTCGCATTGCTTTCAGAATCATTGGTGCCTGTTCGGTATCTTAGCGCTCTGTTGCTCACTGCTGCCAGGATCTAATTTGTGCATTGCTCGCATTGCTTTTGAAAGTATTCGTGCCAGTATAGTTTTGTAGCGCTCTATTGCACGCATTGCTTTTGAAAGTATTCGTGCCAGTATAGTATTGTAGCGCTCTATTGCACGCTTTGCTTCTGAAAATATCTGTGCCAGTATAGTATTGTAGCGCTCTATTGCACGCATTGCTTAGTATAAATAATTAGTGCCTTTCGCTTTTGTTTTTGCTGCCATTTTGTTGTGTGCCTCCTAGCCCGTCTCTCCACCCCGCTCCCGCCTCCCAGCTGCTCCTCCCTCGCTCCGCCCCCTCCACTATCCACTTATGACAGATGCTTCAGCGTGCAGCGTTCACGCGCAGCGTTCGCGTTCCATGCGCGCCGAAGGTGCGCCAAAGGTAAGCCTGTCTACGCCCGTCCGCGCCTGGACCGCGCCCAGCGCCAGACCCCCTGGTCCCCGCAAACTCCTCTCCACCCGCATAACGTATGACTCCGCTACCCTCTCAGCACTTAACCCCGGCCGACTCCCAAACTGCTACCAAGCCGCCCCAGGACACACCCATGGACCCTTCACCTGCCACTCCTGCAAGTTCGACTGCATCAGGACCCAGACCAAATCCACAGATTCCAAAAAGAGCTCCGACACTAACCACCTGAAGTACATCCTACTCAACACCCGCTCGGTCCACAGGCACGCCATTGAACTTTGGAACCTACTCGACACCACATCGCCGGATGTCGCCTTTCTTACAGAAACCTGTATGAACGCCTCATCAGCGCCCGACATTGCCATAGCCATCCCGGACGGCTACAAGATCATCCGAAAGGACCGCATCAACCAAACAGGAGGAGGAATCGCCATCGTTCATAAGAACACCATCCACATCACGACCAGTTCCGATGACAACCTCACAACCACCGAACACCTTCACTTCCAGATTCACACCGACCCTAAGACCACACTCAGAGGCACCCTCATCTATAGACCACCCGGACCCCGCACACAATTCAGCGAAGACATTACTGACTTCATCAGCCCTCACGCCCTCCCCTCCGAGGACTACATCCTACTGGGAGACCTCAACTTCCACCTGGAAAAGAACAACATCAACAACACCACCACCCTTTTGGACAACCTCGCCAATCTCGGACTCAAACAACTTGTCGACACCCCCACCCACTTTGCCGGGCACACGCTCGACCCAATCTTCACCTCCAGCAAGCACATCTCCTCCTTTAATCACACCACAGCTCTCCATTGGACGGACCACAGCTGCGTTCACTTCAACTACAAAAAGATTATGACCCACAACCACCCACAACTAATTCCCCGGAGAAACTGGAATAAAATTACCACCGACCAGCTCTTAACATCACTTCACCAAAACCCTCCTGCCAAATCATCGGACCCAAACCAAGCAACCACCAACCTCACACAATGGATCACCCACAGCGCTGACGAATTAGCACCCCTGAAAAACCATAAAATCAAACAAGGCAGCAAAAAAGCCCCCTGGTTTAATGATGACCTTAAGAAATCCAAGAAGATCTGTCGCACCCTCGAGAAAGCCTGGCGAAAAAACCTAACCACTGACAACCTGACCACCTTCAAGAACGCCACCCGTAAACACCATCAACTAATCTGATCCACCAAGAAATCAGCATTCAAGGATCGACTCGACAACAACGCCGACAACAGCAAAGAACTATTCAACATCGTCAAAGAGTTTACCAACCCCACCGCTGGCACAAACAACATCACTCCATCCCAAGACCTCTGCGACTCTCTAGCCTCGTTCTTCCACAACAAAATCGCTGACATACATAACAGCTTTGGAGACCAGCCCACCCCACCTACCTCCGAACTAAAACCCCCCTCCAACAACCTTTACGCCTGGAACCCAATCACCACTGAAGACACCATCCGCCTGATGAACACCATTCACTCAGGATCGCCAACCGACCCATGTCCCCACCACATTTTCAACAAAGCAGACTCCATTATCGCACCCCATCTCGGAGACGTCATCAACTGCTCCCTCAACTCCGCCACCTTCCCGGAAAGCTGGAAACACGCCGAACTCAGCACCCTCTTGAAGAAACCTACAGCAGACCCCACTGAACTTAAGAACTACCGCCCCATTTCGCTCCTCCCATTCCCTGCCAAAGTCATTGAGAAAGCTGTCAACAGTCAACTCGCCGTCTTCCTCGAATCCAAAAATCCCTCGACCCTTCACAGTCCGGCTTCCGAGCCAAACAGCACCGAGACCGTCCTCATCGCAGCAACAGACAACATTCGAACTCTACTGGACAACGGAGAAACTGCTGCCCTCATCCTACTTGACCTCTCCGCAGCCTTCAACACAGTCTGTCATAGCACCCTCATACAATGCCTCAGCAACGTCGGAATACAAGGAAAAGCATTGGACTGTATAATCTCGTTCCTCGCCGGAAGAACCCAGAGAGTCCGCCTCCCCCCTTTTAGATCAGAGGCCACCGAAGTCATCTGCGGCGTACCCCAAGGATCTTCACTCAGTCCCACCCTCTTCAACGTATACATGAGTCCCCTCGCATCCATTGCGCGCCAACACAACCTCAACATTATCTCCTACGCAGATGACACTCAACTGATCCTATCCCTCACCAAAGACCCAAACACCGCCAAAACCAACCTACACGAAGGGATGAAAGAAGTAGCCGAGTGGATAAAGAACAGCCGTTTAAAACTAAACTCAGACAAAACGGAAGTCCTCATCATAGGATCATCCCCCTCCGCCTGGGACGACTCATGGTGGCCACCGGCCCTGGGAACCGCACCCATACCAACAGACCACGCACATAACCTGGGCTTCATCCTGGACTCCTCCCTCTCGATGACCAGACAAGTCAACGCCGTCTCATCATCATGCTTCAACATCCTACGTATGCTCAACAAAATCTTCCGTTGGATCCCTACCGAAACAAGAAAGACGGTCACCCATGCACTGGTCACAAGCCGACTAGACTACGGAAACACCCTTTACGCCGGAACCACAGCCAAACTACAGAAAAAACTCCAACGCATCCAAAACGCCTCAGCCAGACTCATCCTAGACATCCCCCGCCAAGCTCACATTTCCGGTCACCTGAAAGACCTCCACTGGCTCCCCAACAACAAGAGAATAATGTTCCGCCTCCTCACCCACGCACACAAAGCCGTCTACGACCTAGGACCCGAATACATCAACACACGCCTGTCCTTCTACACCCCCACCCGCCAACTTCGATCATCCAATCAAGCCCTCGCCGCAATTCCACGCATCCAAAGATCCACCATGGGAGGAAGATCCTTCTCCTACTTAGCGGCCAAGACCTGGAATTCCCTCCCCACCCACCTCCGCCTCACACAGAACCACCTCTCCTTCAGGAAACAACTAAAAACTTGGATATTTGATAAGTAAAGCTCCCCCCCCTACCCCAAGCACCTTGAGACCCTCTGGGTGAGTAGTGCGCTATACAAATTTAAACTTGAACTTGAACTTGATAGCACAGCACTCACCTTGAGCATCTAATAAAAGGTCAGAAAGAATAACAGAGGTACTATTTAGCGATTTCACCATCCAGCAAGCTAATTTACCTATGGCCTTAGAATTATAAACAGACAGTGCCGGAATACCTATAATAGAAACAGCTAAACTAATGTACTCAGATTTGGAAAACAAGTGTAACGATGAATCACAATCTTCAGTCAACAGTGGGGCATTACGCACAGTACGGGAATGTACACTGGGAGACGTGGAAAACATTAATAAACTGAGTCGAGTCAAAGCACATGGACCACCAGAAATGTTCGCTGGAATATAAGACCAATAAATATTGCCACAGGAAAAGAGCCAACCAGGAGGCAGCAACACATTATAATAATGGCTGGCAGTTAAAACAAGGCGACTGCAAGCCATAGAATTGCCACCAGAAGCGCAAGCAGCAGGAGTCCTGGTGACACATAAAGTTCTCTCATGTAAGGAAAGTGAAGAAATATTATCCAAATTAATCTGCACACATTTGCCAATAAATTTAGGATTACAGGTGAAGTCATAGCAAATATCTCCTTCCGTGATATTGTATGTGGCAATTACAAAAGTCAATGGGGATTCCAGTTCAGTCAATACAGTGCACGAAGCACAGTAATCATACGCAGAAAAATCACTCTTAATGAACTCAGGATGGGCTTCAGTCACATTGAAAAAGTGAAGCAATGAGGCCGTAGGAGTCGGCACGGCCACAAAGCAAGTAGACAGCAGATCAATCACAGAACGCATAGGCGTCAAGCAAGAGTGTGAGGAATTAACAACACGTCGCACAAGTTCCGTCCAAAAGTTAGAGGCAAGATCCCATGATGCAAAGGGCAACGTCCTCGGACCAAGACATCAGTCCGGCACTGCAGACATCCTCCTCTCCAAGCGCAACAAGCCGAAAGGAGTCCAAAGACGACACACCCGGCAGCAGCAATCCATACAATGATCTAGGGGAAAAAAGTCAAAAACAGGCATTATTTATTCACGGAGATAACATTTATCAGCCGGGACTACGTCCCATTTTGCCTATCCTGGTCTCATCACTAGGATTGTGTTGTCTGTTCCAGTAGCAATAATTTCAGCCTGTTCAGGGGGGTGATTGGGAGATTGTACCCACACTCTGGCTCCTGGGTTTATATTAGTTGAACCAAAATCTTTTTCACCACGTATAGTTAGCAAGGTTGGGGCAGTCCCTTTCTGCACCGCACCACTGAAATAGGCATAATGACCAATTGAGCAACATGTTCCGCCTTTCAGACTGTTAAATCCGAGCCACCACTATTCAGAAGGATCACTTTGATCTCACCCTGGTAGTCACTGTCTATAACTCCTCCATGTGAAAATTGCAAAAAACACAGTTGATGGACAGAATGTAGAACAATGTCATACATTCACCCCAGTACAAGGATCTGGGCCTAAATCCATTGTTTGTTTGCACTCCACACCACCCTGGGTTAGACACTGGCTATATGCAAATCAGCTCTGACCCTGTGCCTCATGGGAACAGTCCAGTCCGAACTGCCAAGCCATGTCTTTCCCAGACCGGAATCAAGCATCCAAGGACCGGTTTCTGGCTATCAGCCTTCATCAGCCTGGATAGCTTGACTCCAGTGGTGTGGAGAGCCTGGGACTGACGTCTGAGTATACCCAGCACACTCGGGGAGAAAATTGCAAAAAACACAGTTGATGGACAGAATGTAGAACAATGTCATACATTCGCCCCAGTACAAGGATCTGGGCCTAAATCCATCGTTTGTTTGCACTCCACACCAACCTGGGTTAGACACTGGCTATATGCAAATCAGCTCTGACCCTGTGCCTCATGGGAACAGTCCAGTCCGAACTACCAAGCCATGTCTTTCCCAGACCGAATCAAGCATCCAAGGACCGGTTTCTGGCTATCAGCCTTCATCAGCCCGGATAGCTTGACTCCAGTGGTGTGGAGAGCCTGGGACTCACGTCTGAGTATACCCAGCACACTCGGGGTGAAAATTGCAAAAAACACAGTTGATGGACAGAATGTAGAACAATGTCATACATTCACCCCAGTACAAGGATCTGGGCCTAAATCCATCGTTTGTTTGCACTCCACACCACCCTGGGTTAGACACTGGCTATATGCAAATCAGCTCTGACCCTGTGCCTCATGGGAACAGTCCAGTCCGAACTACCAAGCCATGTCTTTCCCAGACCGGAATCAAGCATCCAAGGACCGGTTTCTGGCTATCAGCCTTCATCAGCCCAGATAGCTTGACTCCAGTGGTGTGGAGAGCCTGGGACTCACGTCTGAGTATACCCAGCACACTCGGGGTGAAAATTGCAAAAAACACAGTTGATGGACAGAATGTAGAACAATGTCATACATTCACCCCAGTACAATGATCTGGGCCTAAATCCATCGTTTGTTTGCACTCCACACCACCCTGGGTTAGACAATGGCTATATGCAAATCAGCTCTGACCCTGTGCCTCATGGGAACAGTCCAGTCCGAACTACCAAGCCATGTCTTTCCCAGACCTGAATCAAGCATCCAAGGACCGGTTTCTGGCTATCAGCCTTCATCAGCCCGGATAGCTTGACTCCAGTGGTGTGGAGAGCCTGGGACTCACGTCTGAGTATACCCAGCACACTCTGGGTGAAAATTGCAAAAAACACAGTTGATGGACAGAATGTAGAACAATGTCATACATTCACCCCAGTACAAGGATCTGGGCCTAAATCCATCGTTTGTTTGCACTCCACACCACCCTGGGTTAGACACTGGCTATATGCAAATCAGCTCTGACCCTGTGCCTCATGGGAACAGTCCAGTCCGAACTACCAAGCCATATCTTTCCCAAACCGGAATCAAGCATCCAATGACCGGTTTCTGGCTATCAGCCTTCATCAGCCCGGATAGCTTGACTCCAGTGGTGTGGAGAGCCTGTGACTCACGTCTGAGTATACCCAGCACACTCGGGGTGAAAATTGCAAAAAACACAGTTGATGGACAGAATGTAGAACAATGTCATACATTCACCCCAGTACAAGGATCTGGGCCTAAAAATGATGGATTTAGGCCCAGATCCTTGTACTGGGCCTAAATCCACCACTGGAGTCAAGCTATCCAGGCTGATGAAGGCTGATAGCCAGAAACCGGTCCTTGGATGCTTGTTTCCGGTCTGGGAAAGACATGGCTTGGTAGTTCGGACTGGACTGTTCCGATGAGGCACAGGGTCAGAGCTGATTTCCATATAGCCTGTGTCTAACCCAGGGTGGTGTGGAGTGCAAAAATGATGGATTTAGGCCCAGATCCTTGTACTGGGGTGAATGTATGACATTGTTCTACATTCTGTCCATCAACTGTGTTTTTTGCAATTTTCACCCCGAGTGTGCTGGGTATACTCAGACGTGAGTCCCAGGCTCTCCACACCACTGGAGTCAAGCTATCCAGGCTGATGAAGGCTGATAGCCAGAAACCGGTCCTTGGATGCTTGATTCCGGTCTGGGAAAGACATGGCTTGGTAGTTCGGACTGGACTGTTCCCATGAGGCCCAGGGTCAGAGCTGATTTGCATATAGCCAGTGTCTAACCCAGGGTGGTGTGGAGTGTCAAAAAATGATGGATTTAGGCCCAGATCCTTGTACTGGGGTGAATGTATGACATTGTTCTACATTCTGTCCATCAACTGTGTTTTTTGCAATTTTCACCCCGAGTGTGCTGGGTATACTCAGACGTGAGTCCCAGGCTCTCCACAACACTGGAGTCAAGCTATCCAGGCTGATGAAGGCTGATAGCCAGAAACCGGTCCTTGGATGCTTGATTCCGGTCTGGGAAAGACATGGCTTGGTAGTTCGGACTGGACTGTTCCCATGAGGCACAGGGTCAGAGCTGATTTGCATATAGCCAGTGTATAACCCAGGGTGGTGTGGGGTGCAAAAAAATGATGGATTTAGGCCCAGACCCTTGTACTGGGGTGAATGTATGACATTGTTCTACATTCTGTCCATCAACTGTGTTTTTTGCAATTTTCACCCCGAGTGTGCTGGGTATACTCAGACGTGAGTCCCAGGCTCTCCACACCACTGGAGTCAAGCTATCCAGGCTGATGAAGGCTGATAGCCAGAAACCGGTCCTTGGATGCTTGATTCCGGTCTGGGAAAGACATGGCTTGGTAGTTCGGACTGGACTGTTCCCATGAGGCACAGGGTCAGAGCTGATTTGCATATAGCCAGTGTCTAACCCAGGGTGGTGTGGAGTGCAAAAAAATTATGGATTTAGGCCCAGATCCTTGTACTGGGGTGAATGTATGACATTGTTCTACATTCTGTCCATCAACTGTGTTTTTTGCAATTTTCACCCCGAGTGTGCTGGGTATACTCAGACGTGAGTCCCAGGCTCTCAACACCACTGGAGTCAAGCTATCCAGGCTGATGAAGGCTGATAGCCAGAAACCGGTCCTCGGATGCTTGTTTCCTGTCTGGGAAAGACATGGCTTGGTAGTTCGGACTGGACTGTTCCCATGAGGCCCAGGGTCAGAGCTGATTTGCAAATAGCCAGTGTCTAACCCAGTGTGGTGTGGAGTGCAAAAAAATGATGGATTTAGGCCCAGATCCTTGTACTGGGGTGAATGTATGACATTGTTCTACATTCTGTCCATCAACTGTGTTTTTTGCAATTTTCACCCCGAGTGTGCTGGGTATACTCAGACGTGAGTCCCAGGATCTCCACACCACTGGAGTCAAGCTATCCAGGCTGATGAAGGCTGATAGCCAGAACCCGTCCTTGGATGCTTGATTCCGGTCTGGGAAAGACATGGCTTGGTAGTTCGGACTGGACTGTTCCCATGAGGCACAGGGTCAGAGCTGATTTGCATATAGCCAGTGTCTAACCCAGGGTGGTGTGGAGTGCAAAAAAATGATGGATTCAGGCCCAGATCCTTGTACTGGGGTGAATGTATGACATTGTTCTACATTCTGTCCATCAACTGTGTTTTCTGCTATAACTCCTCCAAGCACTGGAATGCCCTTCAGGGCTAAGCTGGATCTCGGGGCTATTAGCCCAAAGTGTTCTGATGGTATTTGTACATCAATTACGGTCTCAATCAGAGCAATGTCTCTCTCTTTTAGGACAACATCTTTTAAAGAATGCAGATCTAAACCTGCAGGTTCTGGGGTAGCTCTGTGTGGAGCCAAGGCTCCAGGGGTAATTTCCCAATATGAAACAGTTCTGCTAAGTGAATTTGGTTTGACATCCAAAACAGGAGGAAACAAGCGCATTAACTGTGAATTAGAATGCAAATAAGGGCGATTATTCAAAATCATTAATGCTTCAGATAGATGGTGTAAGAAATGGGGGTTGCCCAAATCTTCAAGGGGGTAGCATGGCATCAAGCGGGCAGGCCAAACTCCAAGGACATGTGAAGTATTCACGCAGTACCCACAGACGACACACCAGGCACACTACAAAAGAGACGCAACTCCACCTTTGGTTGGAAAAGAAGTAGTTTAGTGATATCTCCAACCTGTAAGGTAAAAAGGAAAAATACACTGGTAATCATAACATGGCGCCAACTGGCACCCAAGCCAAGTATTTTAGTGGGGGATTATTTACATGGGACAAAAAGGGTTGAGTCCATAGTCCATAGTGTCTAGCTGAAATATAAAAAGGTTAGCATTTGGTACGTAACATCAGTGACACCTATATAAGGGAAAAATGCACTTGGCGTATTCGCCCATTAAACATGCAATCAAACATTAGGGATAAGAACCCAAAATAGCTGGCATTGGCGACTCCTGCAAAAAGAATAGGAATCACCTGGCATTAACATTAGGCAGGAACACCTGTAATAAAACATCAGGTTTCTTCCCCCCTCCACCTAGGGAACTACGCGTCAGGCAGGGCCAACTCAGGCCTTCATCCTTGGTAGTAGGCTGTAATTACAAAAGGCAACATCCTGCATAACCCCTGTAAAGAAAGACATCAAGGCATACCAGCATCCACTAGCAGGCGGGTATAACCATAGGTCTATTAAGCCACCTTAGCAGGGTAATCAGCAGACCCTAATCACTCGGCGCGGTGGCGCATCACACCTGGACAGGTAACATGAAACGCCTCGTTACCCTAGGCAGCCAGCATCCTGATCAGACATGACAGGGCAAATAACCATTGCAGGGCTCAGGGATCAACAAGCCATTAACAACCAGGCTGAGTTACCCAGCCCTTCACTCTGCAGGGCCCAACACCTAGCTAGGGGTTAACTTGTCCCTGTACCAATCCTGGGGGGGCCTCAGTAATGTCCCGGCCCAGTCTAGAAGTTTCAAAGGGGACCAAAAGGGCCAGCGAGGCTCAGAACAGTTTCCAGGGGCAAGCCCTAGTCCTGGGGTGAGCACCGACCCTGTGCCCCGACTTCCACACAGGATAATCAAAACCCCACTCACCGGGATTCCTGCGAATGCTGACGGCTCCTCCTCCGTAGCTCCAGATGTTCTGGGGCAGGACTCTCCCGACCTCTGGAGGCCCTTCAATGATGTAAGCCAGCTGCCCAGGCCCTTCTTCCTCACCGGGCCCAGGGCTTCAGGGCGGCTGAAGGGGGGTTGAACTTAACTTCTTGGTCCCTCACTAGGGACAGGGGATGAGCTGGCACCGTCCCTGTGCCTCGTCGCTCCCTCTCCCCCTCCTCATGGTACGTGGGCTGGGTGGCACCAACGCGGTGCCTGGGCAATCCTTGCCCGTCTCTCTCTCTCCACACGTGGGACTCTCCACACCACCCCCTGTCTCGCGCCCATTAAGGGGGGGGGCTCTTTTCTTCAATTCCGGCCCCTCGTTTGGGAGGGGGCCGATCAGGGGGAGGCCTGCGCAACTCTGGCGCTCTTCTCGGCGCCTCCCTGCTGTTCACCCGGGCAAGCGCGGATCTCCACCAGCGGAGGGGCCTGGCACCGACAGTGTGCGTCGCGGCCCCCTCCCTTCTGTCTTCTCCGATCGACACGACGCTGGGGCTCTCTTCCGGGGGGTGGGGGGGGCAGGCACCGACAGTGTGCCTCGATGCCCCCCTCCTCTCCCACGACAACCGGCACTTCACCTGGGTTCCCCCCTTTCCTCACGGGGACCCAGGGCTTCAGGAAGCTCCTCTTCCCGGGCTGCCGGATGACAGCCAATCCCTGCACGGCCTTTAGGGCACACGGCCGCGCAGGCCAATCCACTTGCGGCAGTGGCGGGGGCGGTCCGATGACGTCACTGGCGCCCCAGCCACGTGATGCGGGTCAGGCCGGCTTCAGGGCCTAGCGCGGCCCACTCCTCACATCGGCGGCCCTCTCCTGGCACCGGGGGCCACCGCAACGTTCACCCCAGCAAAGGGGGGGGGTCCTCACGACAGCGCCGGGCCGCGGCGGTGATTTCCGACAATTTACCACTGGCGCAAGGCAGCGCCACCACTCCTCGGGCTGCGGCGGTGATATCGGCGGCACAAGGGGTAGGCTCCCTTTTTACTTAATTATTTATATTGCCGGATAGACATCCGCTCCGATCACGGGGCCAAAAGCGCGCCAAAACGCGGGGTAAGCTCCCGGGGCGCTATTCCACTCAGAATAAGGGCGCTATTCACAGAGCTCAGCTCCTCCTTCGGCCCACACAGTTCTCAGGGCCACCAGCACCTCGGGGGCCACACCAATCACCGGGCACAGTACTTTAGCATGCCACCGTCCCACAGGGTACAATCCTCCCCGGCAGCTCCACAGGCAGCAACAGTCTTTGGACCCACAGCGCTTAGGGGGCAATATCGCAGTTTATGCCAGTCAGCCGTCCACAGTCCCTCGGGGGTACAATCCTCCCCGGGTAGCTCCTCACGACCCAGCACTTCCACAGGGCCACAGCTTAACAAGAGGGGGTAGACAGTCCCACTCCTCACCTCCTGGGCGCTTCTCCCATGCGGCGCTGGCGTGGTACCTGGTCCAAAACGGCATCAGTGACCTGGGTAGGGGCCTTCCTTTGTCAGGGGCCCAGGGGACAGCAGAGGGGGGGAGTTTAGGGGTACAGGGCCCAGCTCACAGGCCCATGTGGCGGTAGCACCTCACAGCAGGTCCCCCTCCCTTCCTTGTCCCAGCGCTGACTGACTCTCTGGTGACACTTCCCCCTATTTATACCCTCCTCCCAGGCAGTGCCAGGACCTTCTAGAATGTTGGCACATCTAGCCTAAACTGGTTCTAGGGGAGGGGGTGAGCACCCTGGGTGCCAGGCTTTCCCTCCAAAAGCTAGGGGTAGCTGGGTAATATTAACTAGACCGCCAACCTACGCAGTCAGGTGGCACTACCCAGGGCCATGGCATCCATTTTAAGTCTCAGTACATTTCAGTCAGGTGCAGTTTTAAAATGGGGGATATTTTCTGTACACCATTGGACAACATGTAATTTTACATTTTCAACAAGGTGTCTCGCACCACTCATGGCCTATACAGGTTTAATCCCATGGGGGAGACATCCTAGGTAAGGGGGTCAAAAGCGAAAAATTTTGGGGGAAAAAAGGCCAAGTCCAACACGACTCCCCCCCCAGCCAAAAGCCAGGGTAGACCGATCAATGCCTTGATGGGCTTCCCTGCTTGGGGCGGAAAAAGGTGGACGCAGGCCTGCAACTACAGGAGCACCTGCAGTTTCTCCTCCACTCTGGAACCCAATGGTTCTCTCTCGCAACCCTCCCTTCAGCAACAAAACCACCCCACTGGTGTTCCCTAGTGGGATGTTTCTCCTTCCTAGAGTGGGAGGCTCTAGCCTCAGGCTTGGAATTCTCTTGAACCACTCTCCTCTCTCCAAATTTCCACTGGTCCACCCACCTGGGGTCTACACCCTCAGAATGACCAGCCCTTAGGGGCGAGGCTCCCCTCCCCCTACTTCTCCTCCTAGGGTTCCTCCATCTCCTACGCCTGGGGACACCCTCACACAACTCTCTCCCCAACCTGGAATCGAAACCTACAGGCTGAACCGGTGACAGGGGCGAGTCCTCCCTCCCCCTGCACCCCCTCCCAGAATTCTGCACCCTCCTACCCGGAGAAGTACCCCTGGGAGTCACTTCCGGGGGGACTCTGGTTTCAGATGTCCCTCCCACCAGGGCAGGCAACTCCTGACCCTGGCCACCCAACCCGGGATCTATGCCCTGTGGCTGAGCCGGTGACAGAGAAGAGACCTTCCTTCCTCTGCACCCCCTCCCAGAGTTCTGCACCCTCCCCCTGGAAGTGGTACCCCTGGGAGTCAATTTGGTAGGGACCTGCCTCACAGGAACCCCACCTTCCAGGCCAGGCAACTCCTGAACCTGGAACCCCAGTCCAAGATCTAGACCCTGTGACTGGTCAGACCCCCGAACCACCGAAGCTCTGATTAATGATGCTCCGGGTTCTCCTGACATAAGGGGATCCCTCCCTCTGGATGACACATCGGGGCAGCCTAGCCTCCCAAGCTGGGGTTCTCTTAAAGAACACTCCAGGCCTGGTGGCCGCAGCTGGGGCACCTTGGGACACCTCCCCGTCTCACTCCCTTCAGGATCACTCCCCTCTGCCTTCCCAGACACTCTGGCACTTACCCAGAGGTCTTCCTCCCGTGCAAGTTCCCTGGGGTCTGAGAACCCGCACTGCAACAGATGGTGACGCAGTCTTGGGAAACAACTCCTCAGCATGTGCTCCCGGATAACGGCATGGCATAGCCCTTCCCAATCCTCCACTGCTCTCCTCACCACCCAATCCTTCAGTACAGTCCAACACTCCTCCTCAAACTCTCCCCAGGACTGATGGGACAGCTTTCCCCTGCCCCTCAACACTAACCCGTCCTCCTCCTCCGGGGAATCAGGCACAGTCTCCTGGGCTTTGGGAGTGGGACTCCTTGCACTGGACCTACACTCGCTGCCACCACTGGATCCCACCCACCTCGGTGAATCCAGACTCCTAAAACCACTCTCAGGGGACAAACTACCCACCTGAGCTGATCTCTCCCTGGCGAAGGCCCTCTCCGCCTCCGCCATCCTCTCCAGCGCTAGGACTTTTTCAGTCTCTAGTCGCTGCTCTTCTACCCTCAGCTGCGCTAAGCCCTCGGCATGCCTGAGCTTTGCCAGCCCCAGCTGATACTCCCTCTCTTCTCTCCTATCTACCCACTCTTCTGGGGACAGGGAAAGGGATGGGGCAGTGCCCCCGGGACTGGACCCAGTGCGAGACTCCCTATCTTCGGTGTCCTCCACAGCTACTGGCATCTCCGCCCTCTCAAATTCTTCCTCCTCCTCATCGGAATAACTACCTCCCAGGGTTCTGGATGGGGAGCCCTCTCTCTGGTCTCTAACCCACTGACCCTTTAAAACCTCGGGGGGGGTAGTCAGATAAGTCCCCACCAATCTCCAAGGGCTCTCCCCTCTTGAGGGCCTCATAGAGAAACAGGTTCCTCCTAATGTTCCCTACTGGGGGTATCCCTCTCTCCAGGAGGAAGTCTATCACCTCCTGTTCGGTGTACTCCATCAGTTCCGCTTCCTGGTAAATCAACCCTATTGTGGCGAGGTACACCCGGGACACACCCTCCACGTGGAACAAGGGGATAATTCAGAACACTCTTCAGGAGGAAGCAATCAAAAAAACACAATAATCCCCACAACAAGGCTTGGATTACATCCAAAGCTCTATTTGCAGTGTAACCCGTGGCCGCTGTGGTACTGCGCAAACACAAGTCCTATCCCACCGCTTGCCACCAATGTAAGAAATGGGGGTTGCCCAAATCTTCAAGGGGGTAGCATGGCATCAAGCGGGCAGGCCAAACTCCAAGGACATGTGAAGTATTCACGCAGTACCCACAGACGACACACCAGGCACACTACAAAAGAGACGCAACTCCACCTTTGGTTGGAAAAGAAGTAGTTTAGTGATATCTCCAACCTGTAAGGTAAAAAGGAAAAATACACTGGTAATCATAACATGGCGCCAACTGGCACCCAAGCCAAGTATTTTAGTGGGGGATTATTTACATGGGACAAAAAGGGTTGAGTCCATAGTCCATAGTGTCTAGCTGAAATATAAAAAGGTTAGCATTTGGTACGTAACATCAGTGACACCTATATAAGGGAAAAATGCACTTGGCGTATTCGCCCATTAAACATGCAATCAAACATTAGGGATAAGAACCCAAAATAGCTGGCATTGGCGACTCCTGCAAAAAGAATAGCAATCACCTGGCATTAACATTAGGCAGGAACACCTGTAATAAAACATCAGGTTTCTTCCCCCCTCCACCTAGGGAACTACGCGTCAGGCAGGGCCAACTCAGGCCTTCATCCTTGGTAGTAGGCTGTAATTACAAAAGGCAACATCCTGCATAACCCCTGTAAAGAAAGACATCAAGGCATACCAGCATCCACTAGCAGGCGGGTATAACCATAGGTCTATTAAGCCACCTTAGCAGGGTAATCAGCAGACCCTAATCACTCGGCGCGATGGCGCATCACACCTGGACAGGTAACATGAAACGCCTCGTTACCCTAGGCAGCCAGCATCCTGATCAGACATGACAGGGCAAATAACCATTGCAGGGCTCAGGGATCAACAAGCCATTAACAACCAGGCTGAGTTACCCAGCCCTTCACTCTGCAGGGCCCAACACCTAGCTAGGGGTTAACTTGTCCCTGTACAAATCCTGGGGGGGCCTCAGTAATGTCCCGGCCCAGTCTAGAAGTTTCAAAGGGGACCAAAAGGGCCAGCGAGGCTCAGAACAGTTTCCAGGGGCAAGCCCTAGTCCTGGGGTGAGCACCGACCCTGTGCCCCGACTTCCACACAGGATAATCAAAACCCCACTCACCGGGATTCCTGCGAATGCTGACGGCTCCTCCTCGGTAGCTCCAGATGTTCTGGGGCAGGACTCTCCCGACCTCTGGAGGCCCTTCAATGATGTAAGCCAGCTGCCCAGGCCCTTCTTCCTCACCGGGGCCAGGGCTTCAGGGCGGCTGAAGGGGGGTTTAACTTAACTTCTTGGTCCCTCACTAGGGACAGGGGATGAGCTGGCACCGTCCCTGTGCCTCGTCGCTCCCTCTCCCCCTCCTCATGGTACGTGGGCTGGGTGGCACCAACGCGGTGCCTGGGCAATCCTTGCCCGTCTCTCTCTCTCCACACGTGGGACTCTCCACACCACCCCCTGTCTCGCGCTACTTAAGGGGGGTGGCTCTTTTCTTCAATTCCGGCCCCTCGTTTGGGAGGGGGCCGATCAGGGGGAGGCCTGCGCAACTCTGGCGCTCTTCTCGGCGCCTCCCTGCTGTTCACCCGGGCAAGCGCGGATCTCCACCAGCGGAGGGGCCTGGCACCGACAGTGTGCGTCGCGGCCCCCTCCCTTCTGTCTTCTCCGATCGACACGACGCTGGGGCTCTCTTCCGGGGGAGGGGGGGAGGCACCGACAGTGTGCCTCGATGCCCCCCTCCTCTCCCACGACAACCGGCACTTCACCTGGGTTCCCCCCTTTCCTCACGGGGACCCAGGGCTTCAGGAAGCTCCTCTTCCCGGGCTGCCGGATGACAGCCAATCCCTGCGCGGCCTTTAGGGCACACGGCCGCGCAGGCCAATCCACTTGCGGCAGTGGCGGGGGCGGCCCGATGACGTCACTGGCGCCCCAGCCACGTGATGCGGGTCAGGCCGGCTTCAGGGCCTAGCGCGGCACACTCCTCACATCGGCGGCCCTCTCCTGGCACCGGGGGCCGCCGCAACGTTCACCCCAGCAATGGGGGGGGTCCCCACGACAGCGCCGGGCCGCGGCGGTGATTTCCGACAATTTACCACTGGCGCAAGGCAGCGCCACCACTCCTCGGGCTGCGGCGGTGATATCGGCGGCACAAGGGGTAGGCTCCCTTTTTACTTAATTATTTATATTGCCGGATAGACATCCGCTCCGATCACGGGGCCAAAAGCGCGCCAAAACGCGGGGTAAGCTCCCGGGCGCTATTCCACTCAGAATAAGGGCGCTATTCACAGAGCTCAGCTCCTCCTTCGGCCCACACAGTTCTCAGGGCCACCAGCACCTCGGGGGACACACCAATCACCGGGCACAGTACTTTAGCATGCCACCATCCCACAGGGTACAATCCTCCCCGGCAGCTCCACAGGCAGCAACAGTCTTTGTAAACGGTTTGCCGCAGCACTCAATAAAGTAAAGACGTTGTGTACAATGACAATATACAAGCATATTCCAGAAAACCAATTTGACAGAAGTTGACAAGTTCCACAAGATGAGTAAATCTTGGAGTCTTTTAATGAAGATTACAGCCAGCCGACACGTGTTTCATCGCCTTCGCGATTCATCAGGGCTGAAAACAAACAAATAAGTGGCATATAGCATGTTCTTTGGACAAATAAATTACTGTACCAGACCATGCTGTCTGGGTATTATATATATACAGTAAATGCTTCCTCCAGCAGTGAACATACAGTGATTTGTTCAGGCTTCTTTTTCTAGTGCTATCACAAAACATCCGTGTCGAATGGGGTGTCTATAGTCGATATTAAATACAGACGTGAGTGTACGTGATAGTGGTTGTGAAGGGTTTGTGTGGGCGAAGACAGTACCTCACTGTATGTAGTCACTGGTCCCAATGACACATCGTGATAAAAGAACCTAAGGTGCAGCGAGAGTGCCCTAACCGTGTGCGGCTCTTACATACTTCATGCCAAACTTGTGCTAAAGTGCAAAACTGTGTCATTGAGTAGACATACCTAGACGGCCGTGTTAACATCCGAAGGTCTGTATCAATGTTCAAAGAGAGAAAAACGGAAAAGATCTCATCACTAACAGTACTCGAATGATGTCTGGGCAAGATATCGCCATAGTGAGACTCAATTAGAATTTTGCACGTAGACTCACCGCTTAGCTGGTGATAATTCCAACCCAGCCGGGCCTTCTCTAGTAGCACTAATGTCAGTGCGTCCAGAAGCGGTGAAAGTCCTGGTATCTGTGACATAATCAAGGTAAGATATGTCACTATAGCTATGCAGTATTGCCCTCATTTACTGTTGGCTCTAAGCAGATACTGCTTACGCCAGAAATGTCACTGACATTCTATTACTCTAGTTCTGTTATTATACAAAAAAGTGCGCTGGAATTTCCGTTCACTATGTTATCGCTATCAACAATTCTGTATCATACGTAGAATATTATCTAAAACTTCATACACGGTAAATCACTTAGACTTACAATTGTTTAAACAGCATGTGCGCTTTAATACGGGCTCGGGAATCACGCAGTGTCTTTCACCAGAATTTCGACACTTCTATGGTCAGAAGTATACTGTTAAAAGAAAGGATTGCTCGCATCAGTAACTATTGTGTATCTATACCATTTTGCGATGGTATCTGTCAGAGCGTAATCGCTGTCTTACCCATATCACATTGGTAGCAGGAAAACCTGGTGCGGTTCCAATTATAGTGAGTATCGAGGCTAAAGATAGTAGATAAAAGCGGGATTAAGAGGACTTACTCGTAGTAAATGAATACACAAGTTATGTATCCATATTCATATTTGTGCGCGCATAATGCCCGCTTACCCGTGTGCGGCGTTTTCATGAGACGACAAGCTCGTGCAGCTTCTCCCGGGCCCGGTTCCGTGTATGTACACGTGACCGCCAGTCTGCCATATAACAGCGCGTCACGAGCACAAGGCGTTTCCTACCGCGTGAGTGCAATTGGGAGGAAAACGGGTCGGCCATCTTAACACTATAATAAAGATTCCATCTCTACCCAATATATCGGGTTTATCTGTCATTAATGCGTTTAAATTCATGGAGATGAATATTATAATGGAAGATAAGAATTGTGTGAATTCCATGTAAGATTACTGAAAATAAGTGAAACAGTCAATCTTCATAATGACGTTCGTAATATTTTACTAAATGAATACAGAATTGAGTGTTTGTCGTTATTTCACGGAATTCCATATTTTATCTGGCTTACTTCATGCTCCCCAGTGCAAAGTGACATTCCGAATTTGATATTGTGTGCCTTGGTGCAATATGCACCGTGATTTAAAATATATAAAATCGTTTTATCTTCTATTGTGAGAAGGGCCCAATCATACTGTGACAGCCTATCACAATACAATAAGTATATTATCTAGATCCATGTTTAAGTATTTACATTCGTCTCTGTCGGCGCAGGAGAAACATCCCCGCATTAAGAAAGATATTGAATTTACATTGTTCACATATTTCCACATATACAGATCTACAATATGAGTAATTCCCTTGAACATCTCAGATGAGTACCACATATCAATCTCTGTATTCAGTCACCCAAGAAGTATTGCATCTCATGATCATAATTCAATCCCAATTTTACCGATTTCAAACGCATAATCCAGGTCGCTTCACTGCGTCGTAGTCTTAATTCGCGATTACCACCTCTTATTGCCAGTGGTACCGTTTCTATACCAAAAAATTGGACATTTTTATTCTTCTGACTCTGTTGGCAAGAGGCCACATGTAAAGCCACCGGGTATTTGGGGTCGCAGTTAACAATAGCCCTCATATGTTCCAGCATTCTTTCTTTCAAGGATCTGATCGTGCTCCCCACATATCTTTTGCCACATTCACATTCAATGACATAAATTACAAATTTAGTTGCGCAGTTGATATTGCTTTTGATGTTATAACATACTCCATCAGGGCCCATAAAACAGGTTGTTCCGTGTTTTGCCCATTTACACATACTGCAGAATCCGCATTTGTGGAAACCCAGACCACGTTGTGTCAACCAATCTGCACTCCTAATGTCTCGGGGTACAGTGGGACTCAACTTGTTCCGTAATGTGTTCCCTCTTCTAAAGGAGATTTGTGGTCGTTCTGTGATACAGTTACTTAGTGCTTTCTCAGATTTCAATACACTCCAGTGTTTAGTGAGACTTTTTCTTAGGTCAGAATGGAGTGAGTTGAAGTCCGTGACCATTCTTATATAGTCTTTACCATCAGTATTTAGTTTCTGTTTAGTGATTAGAGTGTCTACTCTCTTCACTTTCTTGATCCTCTGTTCAGCTTTCATAATGGAGTTTTTTACATAGCCCCTGGCCTGAAATCTTTCTTTCATGTTGGTAACGCATCTCCCGAACTCAACATCCTCACTACAGTTTCTTCTTGCCCGAACAAATTCACCAAATGGTATGGCGTTAATCTGGTGTGGGGGGTGAGAACTGGAGGCATGCAAGATTGCATTGCATGCTGTTGACTTCCTGAACAGTCTACTATGCAAGCAATTAGAGGACACATAGAATTCTACGTCTAGGAATTCTATATTGGTTTTGCTCCACTTCATAGTGAAGTTGATTTTCCATGTATTGTCATTTAAGTATTGAAAGAAATTTTGTAGTAGCTCCTGTGAGCCTGACCAAATAAGGATGCAATCGTCAATATATCTCCCCCAGAATATTATGGAGTCGATATACTGACTGCCCCTATCGCCCCAAATTAGATCTGCCTCTAGTGCGCCCATAAACAGGTTCGCAAACGAGGGTGATATTTTAGAGCCCATGGCTACACCTTGCTTTTGTCTGTACCAATGTTTATCACACATGAAATAGTTGTTTCTGAGAACTAGTTCTATCATAGTGGACAGCATTTCCGTATGTTTCCATAGAGTGGCCGGTCTATTGCCAAGACATTTATTGATAGCCTGAATACCCAAATCTATATCAATGCTGGTATATAAGGATACCACATCCATTGTCACAAGATGAAAGTCTTCTTGCCATTCCATATCTGCTAGAGTACTCAGTATATGTTTAGAGTCTTGAATGTACGAGGGTAAGTTTTTGACTATCGGGCCCAAAAAGAGGTCTGCATATTCTGCTATCCTTTCGGTAGGGCCACCCATGCCAGACACGATGGGTCTCCCTGGTGGAAAAGGTAGGTTCTTGTGAATCTTAGGCAAGGTGTACAGCCATGGATAGGTCGGTCTAAATACTTTTAGGTATAGGTATTCTTCCTCGTTCAGTAACCCCGACTGTTTCCAATTGAGCAAATGGGAGTTAATTTCTATAGTTAGAGGACCAATGGGGTTGTAAGTGAGGCGTTCATAGCATAGTACATCCTGCAGTTGTTGACTAATTTCAAGTTGATAATCTATGCGATCCATTACCACTACATTCCCTCCCTTGTCCGCCACTCGTATAGTGATTGTATGGTCATTCATAAGTGTGTTTAGTGCCACTCTTTCCCCACTGGTAAGATTGTCCTTATATTTGAACATTCTGCTCTTGCGTAGATGGTTCAGGTTGTCAAGATCTTCTGATACACATTTATAGAAATTATCTATGGCATTGCCACCAGGTAGTGTGGGAATCCATTTAGACTTAGACTTAAGTCCACTGACAATGCTATAATCTGATTCTATATTTAGCTCTTCTAGAAGAGTGTCCATATCAAGAGGAGAATCTTCCATATCGGTCAATGATAAGAGAAGATGAGTTGCATGCACATCATTTATTGATAAGATTTTAGTGGTGTCTTTAACAGGTGCAGTGACATTAGTCCCTCTATCCCTTTGCTCCAAACCAAAGAAATGCTTTTTCAGTTTTAGGTTCCTCACAAATTTAAACAAATCAATTTTCATTTTACATATATCACCAATTGCATATGGGTTGAAACTAAGACCTTTGCTGAGGAGGGAAACCATGTCTGGAGTGAGATGTAGTTTGGATAGATTGATCACCTGTACTTCTCTATTATCAGCACCAGCTAATTCCTGTTGGCCCCTGACCTCAACTTCCTTCTGTAGTCCTCTGAGCTTTCGTCCCCTGCCCCTCCTGGTTTTGGATCTGATTGATTTCTTGCTGTAGGGAATCTGTTGCCCTTCCTGATCCGTAAAACCTCTTGAAAAAAAGGTGGCATCCCTTGTCTGTCCTGGTTGTCTGATTCTCCCCCTACGGTACCTACAGAGTTAAGAGAGGTATTGCTTGATGAAAGGGAGGCAGGTTCTGAACCTTGGGTCCTTTTATTAGCATTCTTAGAACTATTGGGAATCAGGGAGTCATATTTCTTGTCAAAAGTAAAAATTCGACCACGAGTGTAGTCCAACTCATCTCTTCTTAATTGCCTGGCTTTCCTGTTTTTAATATCAGATTGATGTTTTAACAGAATTTCATCCAGGATAGTATAATTTTTAACAGTAGATTCAGGTCTATTAAGATCCTTAATCTCTTGCTCAATGGTGGCTATTTCCGCTTGTAATTTAGTAACTCTGCGCTCTGCGCTTACAATTAATATTTCCATTAATGTAATAGAGTTGTTAGAGAGAGATTCTTCCCATTTAATCATGAGGTCGGCATCCAGGTCATCGTAAGTGGGAAAAATTTGGCCTCTCAGACCTCTAGGGACACGTTTTAACCTTAGATATTGTTTAAGGGTTGCCCCATCCCACCATTTAGAATTTTCTAGCTTCTTTAAGCGTTCCAATTTAATGAATTTATCTCTAAGGCCCTCAATACGAGGGGGATTGGTGCTGGTGGAAGCAGTTTGAGTGGGCATGCCTTTAGCTAGGTTCTCAAACAGCTCTTCTGCCATTTTGGTACGATCCATCTTAACGATGCCTGTTCTATCTAGCAATGGTATACTAGAAATCTACTATAAGTAGAAAATGCGTGGCGGCTACCCTAGACTGCAATAGGACTGGAAGAACGGAGGTTTTTTATCAGTAAAAGGGTGCACTGCCTGTTTATACGCATATGGTTTCAGAAAAACAAGAGTTATCTGGTGCTGTACGGCGAGTGGACAAATGGTATAGATACACAATAGTTACTGATGCGAGCAATCCTTTCTTTTAACAGTATACTTCTGACCATAGAAGTGTCGAAATTCTGGTGAAAGACACTGCGTGATTCCTGAGCCCGTATTAAAGCGCACATGCTGTTTAAACAATTGTAAGTCTAAGTGATTTACCGTGTATGAAGTTTTAGATAATATTCTACGTATGATACAGAATTGTTGATAGCGATAACATAGTGAACGGAAATTCCAGCGCACTTTTTTGTATAATAACAGAACTAGAGTAATAGAATGTCAGTGACATTTCTGGCGTAAGCAGTATCTGCTTAGAGCCAACAGTAAATGAGGGCAATACTGCATAGCTATAGTGACATATCTTACCTTGATTATGTCACAGATACCAGGACTTTCACCGCTTCTGGACGCACTGACATTAGTGCTACTAGAGAAGGCCCGGCTGGGTTGGAATTATCACCAGCTAAGCGGTGAGTCTACGTGCAAAATTCTAATTGAGTCTCACTATGGCGATATCTTGCCCAGACATCACTCGAGTACTGTTAGTGATGAGATCTTTTCCGTTTTTCTCTCTTTGAACATTGATACAGACCTTCGGATGTTAACACGGCCGTCTAGGTATGTCTACTCAATGACACAGTTTTGCACTTTAGCACAAGTTTGGCATGAAGTATGTAAGAGCCGCACACGGTTAGGGCACTCTCGCTGCACCTTAGGTTCTTTTATCATGATGTGTCATTGGGACCAGTGACTACATACAGTGAGGTACTGTCTTCGCCCACACAAACCCTTCACAACCACTATCACGTACACTCACGTCTGTATTTAATATCGACTATAGACACCCCATTCGACACGGATGTTTTGTGATAGCACTAGAAAAAGAAGCCTGAACAAATCACTGTATGTTCACTGCTGGAGGAAGCATTTACTGTATATATATAATACCCAGACAGCATGGTCTGGTACAGTAATTTATTTGTCCAAAGAACATGCTATATGCCACTTATTTGTTTGTTTTCAGCCCTGATGAATCGCGAAGGCGATGAAACACGTGTCGGCTGGCTGTAATCTTCATTAAAAGACTCCAAGATTTACTCATCTTGTGGAACTTGTCAACTTCTGTCAAATTGGTTTTCTGGAATATGCTTGTATATTGTCATTGTACACAACGTCTTTACTTTATTGAGTGCTGCGGCAAACCGTTTACTTATTAGGAGTAGTGTTCTTACTCATAGGAGTGGTTTGGGTTTGTCCACTCGCCGTACAGCACCAGATAACTCTTGTTTTTCTGAAACCATATGCGTATAAACAGGCAGTGCACCCTTTTACTGATAAAAAACCTCCGTTCTTCCAGTCCTATTGCAGTCTAGGGTAGCCGCCACGCATTTTCTACTTATAGTAGATTTCTAGTATACCATTGCTAGATAGAACAGGCATCGTTAAGATGGATCGTACCAAAATGGCAGAAGAGCTGTTTGAGAACCTAGCTAAAGGCATGTCCACTCAAACTGCTTCCACCAGCACCAATCCCCCTCGTATTGAGGGCCTTAAATTCATTAAATTGGAACGCTTAAAGAAGCTAGAAAATTCTAAATGGTGGGATGGGGCAACCCTTAAACAATATCTAAGGTTAAAACGTGTCCCTAGAGGTCTGAGAGGCCAAATTTTTCCCACTTACGATGACCTGGATGCCGACCTCATGATTAAATGGGAAGAATCTCTCTCTAACAACTCTATTACATTAATGGAAATATTAATTGTAAGCGCAGAGCGCAGAGTTACTAATTTACAAGCGGAAATAGCCACCATTGAGCAAGAGATTAAGGATCTTAATAGACCTGAATCTACTGTTAAAAATTATACTATCCTGGATGAAATTCTGTTAAAACATCAATCTGATATTAAAAACAGGAAAGCCAGGCAATTAAGAAGAGATGAGTTGGACTACACTCGTGGTCGAATTTTTACTTTTGACAAGAAATATGACTCCCTGATTCCCAATAGTTCTAAGAATGCTAATAAAAGGACCCAAGGTTCAGAACCTGCCTCCCTTTCATCAAGCAATACCTCTCTTAACTCTGTAGGTACCGTAGGGGGAGAATCAGACAACCAGGACAGACAAGGGATGCCACCTTTTTTTCAAGAGGTTTTACGGATCAGGAAGGGCAACAGATTCCCTACAGCAAGAAATCAATCAGATCCAAAACCAGGAGGGGCAGGGGACGAAAGCTCAGAGGACTACAGAAGGAAGTTGAGGTCAGGGGCCAACAGGAATTAGCTGGTGCTGATAATAGAGAAGTACAGTTGATCAATCTATCCAAACTACATCTCACTCCAGACATGGTTTCCCTCCTCAGCAAAGGTCTTAGTTTCAACCCATATGCAATTGGTGATATATGTAAAATGAAAATTGATTTGTTTAAATTTGTGAGGAACCTAAAACTGAAAAAGCATTTCTTTGGTTTGGAGCAAAGGGATAGAGGGACTAATGTCACTGCACCTGTTAAAGACACCACTAAAATCTTATCAATAAATGATGTGCATGCAACTCATCTTCTCTTATCATTGACCGATATGGAAGATTCTCCTCTTGATATGGACACTCTTCTAGAAGAGCTAAATATAGAATCAGATTATAGCATTGTCAGTGGACTTAAGTCTAAGTCTAAATGGATTCCCACACTACCTGGTGGCAATGCCATAGATAATTTCTATAAATGTGTATCAGAAGATCTTGACAACCTGAACCATCTACGCAAGAGCAGAATGTTCAAATATAAGGACAATCTTACCAGTGGGGAAAGAGTGGCACTAAACACACTTATGAATGACCATACAATCACTATACGAGAGGCGGACAAGGGAGGGAATGTAGTGGTAATGGATCGCATAGATTATCAACTTGAAATTAGTCAACAACTGCAGGATGTACTATGCTATGAACGCCTCACTTACAACCCCATTGGTCCTCTAACTATAGAAATTAACTCCCATTTGCTCAATTGGAAACAGTCGGGGTTACTGAACGAGGAAGAATACCTATACCTAAAAGTATTTAGACCGACCTATCCATGGCTGTACACCTTGCCTAAGATTCACAAGAACCTACCTTTTCCACCAGGGAGACCCATCGTGTCTGGCATGGGTGGCCCTACCGAAAGGATAGCAGAATATGCAGACCTCTTTTTGGGCCCGATAGTCAAAAACTTACCCTCGTACATTCAAGACTCTAAACATATACTGAGTACTCTAGCAGATATGGAATGGCAAGAAGACTTTCATCTTGTGACAATGGATGTGGTATCCTTATATACCAGCATTGATATAGATTTGGGTATTCAGGCTATCAATAAATGTCTTGGCAATAGACCGGCCACTCTATGGAAACATACGGAAATGCTGTCCACTATGATAGAACTAGTTCTCAGAAACAACTATTTCATGTGTGATAAACATTGGTACAGACAAAAGCAAGGTGTAGCCATGGGCTCTAAAATATCACCCTCGTTTGCGAACCTGTTTATGGGCGCACTAGAGGCAGATCTAATTTGGGGCGATAGGGGCAGTCAGTATATCGACTCCATAATATTCTGGGGGAGATATATTGACGATTGCATCCTTATTTGGTCAGGCTCACAGGAGCTACTACAAAATTTCTTTCAATACTTAAATGACAATACATGGAAAACAACTTCACTATGAAGTGGAGCAAAACCAATATAGAATTCCTAGACGTAGAATTCTATGTGTCCTCTAATTGCTTGCATAGTAGACTGTTCAGGAAGTCAACAGCATGCAATGCAATCTTGCATGCCTCCAGTTCTCACCCCCCACACCAGATTAACGCCATACCATTTGGTGAATTTGTTCGGGCAAGAAGAAACTGTAGTGAGGATGTTGAGTTCGGGAGATGCGTTACCAACATGAAAGAAAGATTTCAGGCCAGGGGCTATGTAAAAAACTCCATTATGAAAGCTGAACAGAGGATCAAGAAAGTGAAGAGAGTAGACACTCTAATCACTAAACAGAAACTAAATACTGATGGTAAAGACTATATAAGAATGGTCACGGACTTCAACTCACTCCATTCTGACCTAAGAAAAAGTCTCACTAAACACTGGAGTGTATTGAAATCTGAGAAAGCACTAAGTAACTGTATCACAGAACGACCACAAATCTCCTTTAGAAGAGGGAACACATTACGGAACAAGTTGAGTCCCACTGTACCCCGAGACATTAGGAGTGCAGATTGGTTGACACAACGTGGTCTGGGTTTCCACAAATGCGGATTCTGCAGTATGTGTAAATGGGCAAAACACGGAACAACCTGTTTTATGGGCCCTGATGGAGTATGTTATAACATCAAAAGCAATATCAACTGCGCAACTAAATTTGTAATTTATGTCATTGAATGTGAATGTGGCAAAAGATATGTGGGGAGCACGATCAGATCCTTGAAAGAAAGAATGCTGGAACATATGAGGGCTATTGTTAACTGCGACCCCAAATACCCGGTGGCTTTACATGTGGCCTCTTGCCAACAGAGTCAGAAGAATAAAAATGTCCAATTTTTTGGTATAGAAACGGTACCACTGGCAATAAGAGGTGGTAATCGCGAATTAAGACTACGACGCAGTGAAGCGACCTGGATTATGCGTTTGAAATCGGTAAAATTGGGATTGAATTATGATCATGAGATGCAATACTTCTTGGGTGACTGAATACAGAGATTGATATGTGGTACTCATCTGAGATGTTCAAGGGAATTACTCATATTGTAGATCTGTATATGTGGAAATATGTGAACAATGTAAATTCAATATCTTTCTTAATGCGGGGATGTTTCTCCTGCGCCGACAGAGACGAATGTAAATACTTAAACATGGATCTAGATAATATACTTATTGTATTGTGATAGGCTGTCACAGTATGATTGGGCCCTTCTCACAATAGAAGATAAAACGATTTTATATATTTTAAATCACGGTGCATATTGCACCAAGGCACACGATATCAAATTTGGAATGTCACTTTGCACTGGGGAGCATGAAGTAAGCCAGATAAAATATGGAATTCCGTGAAATAACGACAAACACTCAATTCTGTATTCATTTAGTAAAATATTACGAACGTCATTATGAAGATTGACTGTTTCACTTATTTTCAGTAATCTTACATGGAATTCACACAATTCTTATCTTCCATTATAATATTCATCTCCATGAATTTAAACGCATTAATGACAGATAAACCCGATATATTGGGTAGAGATGGAATCTTTATTATAGTGTTAAGATGGCCGACCCGTTTTCCTCCCAATTGCACTCACGCGGTAGGAAACGCCTTGTGCTCGTGACGCGCTGTTATATGGCAGACTGGCGGTCACGTGTACATACACGGAACCGGGCCCGGGAGAAGCTGCACGAGCTTGTCGTCTCATGAAAACGCCGCACACGGGTAAGCGGGCATTATGCGCGCACAAATATGAATATGGATACATAACTTGTGTATTCATTTACTACGAGTAAGTCCTCTTAATCCCGCTTTTATCTACTATCTTTAGCCTCGATACTCACTATAATTGGAACCGCACCAGGTTTTCCTGCTACCAATGTGATATGGGTAAGACAGCGATTACGCTCTGACAGATACCATCGCAAAATGGTATAGATACACAATAGTTACTGATGCGAGCAATCCTTTCTTTTAACAGTATACTTCTGACCATAGAAGTGTCGAAATTCTGGTGAAAGACACTGCGTGATTCCCGAGCCCGTATTAAAGCGCACATGCTGTTTAAACAATTGTAAGTCTAAGTGATTTACCGTGTATGAAGTTTTAGATAATATTCTACGTATGATACAGAATTGTTGATAGCGATAACATAGTGAACGGAAATTCCAGCGCACTTTTTTGTATAATAACAGAACTAGAGTAATAGAATGTCAGTGACATTTCTGGCGTAAGCAGTATCTGCTTAGAGCCAACAGTAAATGAGGGCAATACTGCATAGCTATAGTGACATATCTTACCTTGATTATGTCACAGATACCAGGACTTTCACCGCTTCTGGACGCACTGACATTAGTGCTACTAGAGAAGGCCCGGCTGGGTTGGAATTATCACCAGCTAAGCGGTGAGTCTACGTGCAAAATTCTAATTGAGTCTCACTATGGCGATATCTTGCCCAGACATCACTCGAGTACTGTTAGTGATGAGATCTTTTCCGTTTTTCTCTCTTTGAACATTGATACAGACCTTCGGATGTTAACACGGCCGTCTAGGTATGTCTACTCAATGACACAGTTTTGCACTTTAGCACAAGTTTGGCATGAAGTATGTAAGAGCCGCACACGGTTAGGGCACTCTCGCTGCACCTTAGGTTCTTTTATCACGATGTGTCATTGGGACCAGTGACTACATACAGTGAGGTACTGTCTTCGCCCACACAAACCCTTCACAACCACTATCACGTACACTCACGTCTGTATTTAATATCGACTATAGACACCCCATTCGACACGGATGTTTTGTGATAGCACTAGAAAAAGAAGCCTGAACAAATCACTGTATGTTCACTGCTGGAGGAAGCATTTACTGTATATATATAATACCCAGACAGCATGGTCTGGTACAGTAATTTATTTGTCCAAAGAACATGCTATATGCCACTTATTTGTTTGTTTTCAGCCCTGATGAATCGCGAAGGCGATGAAACACGTGTCGGCTGGCTGTAATCTTCATTAAAAGACTCCAAGATTTACTCATCTTGTGGAACTTGTCAACTTCTGTCAAATTGGTTTTCTGGAATATGCTTGTATATTGTCATTGTACACAACGTCTTTACTTTATTGAGTGCTGCGGCAAACCGTTTACTTATTAGGAGTAGTGTTCTTACTCATAGGAGTGGTTTGGGTTTGTCCACTCGCCGTACAGCACCAGATAACTCTTGTTTTTCTGAAACCATATGCGTATAAACAGGCAGTGCACCCTTTTACTGATAAAAAACCTCCGTTCTTCTTGCAACAGTCTTTGGACCCACAGCGCTTAGGGGGCAATATCGCAGTTTATGCCAGTCAGCCGTCCACAGTCCCTCGGGGGTACAATCCTCCCCGGGTAGCTCCTCACGACCCAGCACTTCCACAGGGCCACAGCTTAACAAGAGGGGGTAGACAGTCCCACTCCTCACCTCCTGGGCGCTTCTCCCATGCGGCGCTGGCGTGGTACCTGGTCCAAAACGGCGTCAGTGACCTGGGTAGGGGCCTTCCTTTGTCAGGGGCCCAGGGGACAGCAGAGGGGGGGAGTTTAGGGGTACAGGGCCCAGCTCACAGGCCCATGTGGCGGTAGCACCTCACAGCAGGTCCCCCTCCCTTCCTTGTCCCAGCGCTGACTGACTCTCTGGTGACACTTCCCCCTATTTATACCCTCCTCCCAGGCAGTGCCAGGACCTTCTAGAATGTTGGCACATCTAGCCTAAACTGGTTCTAGGGGAGGGGGTGAGCACCCTGGGTGCCAGGCTTTCCCTCCAAAAGCTAGGGGTAGCTGGGTAATATTAACTAGACCGCCAACCTACGCAGTCAGGTGGCACTACCCAGGGCCATGGCATCCATTTTAAGTCTCAGTACATTTCAGTCAGGTGCAGTTTTAAAATGGGGGATATTTTCTGTACACCATTGGACAACATGTAATTTTACATTTTCAACAAGGTGTCTCGCACCACTCATGGCCTATACAGGTTTAATCCCATGGGGGAGACATCCTAGGTAAGGGGGTCAAAAGCGAAAAATTTTGGGGGAAAAAAGGCCAAGTCCAACAGATGGTCTCTCCAATTCCTCAAGGTGCCGTCTGTCAATTTACGTAATTCGTCCTTTAACAGATCGTTCAACCTCTCAATTAAACCCGCAGCCTGTGGGTAATAGGGTATATGAAACACCCATTCAATGTTATGTTCCGCACAATATTCCTGCACCAATCTCCCTTTAAAATGTGATGCATTGTCAGATTGCACCTGAAGTGGAGTACCATAATATAACATCAACAAATCCACAGTTTTAATAGTATTTCTTTGTCTGGCACGTTTATAAGGGGAAGCAACTAAAAACCTGGGGAACGTATCATCTGCTGTACACACATATTGACAATTTTTACTTATTGGGAGGGGATCTATGTAATCCATCTGCCAGATCTGTGCAGGAGACTTACCTCGATGTAACTGACCTTTAACTATTTGGGGCACCTCTCGTTGCAGAGAATGTTGACATATAGGACAATTAAGTATAGCAGTTTTAATCAAATCAAGAGGGATATGTATGCCTCTGTCAGTAGCCCACCTGCTAGTAACTCTTTCTCCAAAATGGCCCGCTTTTTGGTGTGCCCACCTCGCCAGTCCCGCCAAATCAGAATTTTGAGCATCCACCATTGCCTCAGAAATTTTAGACTTCTCATCTGCAATATCATTGAATAATCTATCAATGGAATCAATATGGGTATGAGCATCAGCATGGAAAACTGTTACATTGCTTTGAGGGAGCAGTTCCCAAATTTCCTGCCATAATTCTTTTCCCCACAATTCTTTTGTGTGAACTCTCCAATTATGTGAATGCCACGTAGGAAGCCAGACTGCCAAACCATTAGCAGCCGACCAAGAATCAGTAAATACATGACACGTTCCTGGCAACTCTTGTTTTAGAACTTCATACACAGCATATAATTCTGCAAATTGACTACTTTTTCCTTCACCTGCGGTACTCCACAGTTTTTGCGTGGTAGGGTTATACGAGACCGCTTTCCAGTGTCTTTTCTCTCCTATGTACCTTGCTAAACCATCCGTAAACCATGCATGTTTTCGATCCTCCACGGACAGATCATCGAATGGTCTACCCCACCGAACAGGGGATTCCTGTACTATAGGTACGGAGCAATCTCTCTCTCCCTCTTCCAATGGCACCAGCGCCACTTGCTCATGTAACATCGCAACTCCCTTCGGACCCACACGAGCTCTGTCTTGTATATACCAATTCCACTTGATAACACTCGCTTCTTGTGAATGGCCAATTCTATGAGTTTTAGGCGAACTCAAACCCCACTGCATAATAGGGATTTCAGGTCTCAAAATGACATCATGTCTCAATGTAAGTTGCTCGGTATCCACCAGAGCCCAATAACATGCAAGTAACTGTTTCTCAAAAGGTGTATAACGCTCACCAGCATCAGGTAACTTCTTAGTCCAGAACCCTAAAGGTACTTCTGTTTTGCCCTGTTTTTGCCATAATCTCCAATTTGCATAAGGACCTTGTACAGATACATTCAGATCAATATCACCATCACGTGCAGGCCACAAATCCAAAGCATGCTAAATCGATTCTTTTGCTAATTCAAAGGCATCTTGCTGTGGTTTACCCCATTCGAACACATTCTTTTTGCATGTAACTCTGTATAAAGGGGCCAAAATCTGACTCAAATGAAGAATATGTTGATGCCAAAAACCAAACAAGCCAATAAATCTTTGAGCCTTTTTTCTATTCCTAGGGACGGCAAATTCTTTAATTTTCTGTTTCCCTTGTGGAATCACCTCCCGATTCCCTTCATGCCATTGATGGCCTAAAAATGTCACACTCTGTGCTGGACCTTGTAATTTGTCAGGATTCATTTCCCAGCCTCTGCTCTGTAAATGGGTCACCATTTGATCTAATTGAGCTTGAACCTGATCTTGTGTCTCACCTTGGATCAATATATCATCAATATAATAGCAAACCTGAATTCCTGAATTCAATGGTACTTCATCTCGGTGCTCTGCCACCAGCCGATGACAGATTGTCGGATTGTGTAAGTAACCTTTGGGAAGACTTCTAAACGTCATTTGACGTCCATTCCATGTCAAACTAAATTGTTCCTGACATTCAGGGGCAATCGGAATAGAGAAGAAAGCATTAGCAATATCAATAGTTGCATACCATGTTCCTGGATGTTTCTGAATTCTCTCAATCTAAGTAATAATGTCTGGTACAGCAACAGTCAAAGAAGGTGTATGTTTGTTCAGTTCGCGATAATCAACTGTCATGCGCCAAGAATTATCACTCTTGGGCACCGGCCATACGGGATTGTTCCAGGCAGAAGTAATAGGAATTACAACTCCTGCGTCCATCAAGTCTTGCATAGTAGCACTGATCTCATCATGCCCGCCGGGAATGCGGTACTGCTTCATCAAAACTACCTTTGTAGCTTGGGGTATTTTCATAGGACGAATCTTTAAATATCCTACCCTCACAGATTTTGACGATATGTAGCTTTTGTCTCCGAATCGATAACATCCGTCATCTAAATGTAATGTCATGCCTTTTAAAATTTAAATTCCGATAATGTATTCAGGAAGGGGCACCACTAATACAACATATTCCTTTCGGGGTATTCTACCTATTTTAAGCTGAAGGTTAGTTTGCACTGCGGGGGTTTCTTTACCACCTAATCCTGTAATAGTAAAATACTGTCCTTCAAATTTCTTGGGTTTCCATATATCAAAGTGGCCTCGGCTCCTGTATCTACTAGTGCTTGGGCCCGCTGTACATTACGATGTCTCCAGAAAATCTCTATGTCTACATATGGTCTGTAATCTTTACGAGCCCAATTCTGTACTGGAGCTTGACCTATTTCCTAGTCATTTATATTCTGGTCTGTCGCCCAAGATAAATCAGGATAAAGACTCTCATATCTTTTAGGCAGCATGTCTTGTTCGTACCCTCTTCCTTCATGAAATGGATTCTGGTTTTCTCTAAAATACTGTGATTTTCGGTCAGGAGATTTCTGATTTCTGTCGCCTATCTCTCATTCTCACTTCAGGGGATCTAATTCTTTCGTCCCTCTCTATATAATCAGTGTGTTCTTCTCTCTCTCTCTCTTTCCCATATTGTGATCTGTATCTGGGGGATTTATCCCTCTCATCCCTATCTCTGTAGTGTGAAGATTCATCTCTTCTCCCTCTTTCGTACCTTTCATCACCACTCTCGTCAGAATACACACAGTCATGTTCTAGTTTATTGACCCTTCTAGCCCCTTCTTTCTTATCCAAACCTCGTTTTTTAAAAAAAAAGTCCATAATTTCCCGTTAAGTTCCCCATCAATCTCCTCCCGCCTCACTCCATCTTTTAGTAAGGCAAGAAACATATCTTCTCTGGATAGCTTAATATTATCTGTACGATTTTCATGTCTAGATGTTCCTATCTGTTTTTATCCACTCTCCTAGTTCGCCCAATTCGTGAACCACAACCCTTCTCAGAACCTGTAGAACACGACATCTAAAATACCTACCTGAGAATGGGGGAAATAGCAGTAAACAGTCTTCCACAGTTAGAAACGCTATTAGAATCTGGGGGAATCCATACTATAATATCACAGTCACCTCATGGTGACTACACTGTACTTATTTATAGTCTTCCAACTGTACTTATTTAACGTCTTCCGACGGTACTTACTTATTTAACGTATTCCGACGGTACTTACTTATTTATAGTCTTCAGACTGTCCTTATTTAATGTCTTCCGATGGGTCTTACTTATTTATAGTCTTCCGACTGTCATTATTTAACGTCTTCTGACGGTACTTACTTATTTAACGTCTTCCGACGGTACTTACTTATTTATAGTCTTCTGACTGTCCTTATTTAACGTCTTCCGAAGGTACTTACTTATTTAACGTCTTACGACAGTACTTACTTATTTATAGTCTTCCGACTGTCCTTATTTAATGTCTTCCGACGGTACTTACTTATTTATAGTCTTCCGATTGTCCTTATTTAACGTCTTCCGACGGTACTTACTTATTTATAGTCTTCCGACTGTCCCTATAATTTGAGCATCCCTGATGAGAGCCGATTTCCCTTCTGTGGGGAAAAGGGGCCGACCTTCCCAAGCAAGAACTGTTAAGCCAAATCACTCCCTTCTGCAATTATCTCTAATCATGAGTCATGCATCTTTCTGTCATCAGTTACCTGTAAGAAGGGAATCGCACATCCTTCTATACGTCAGCACCTGGCTAAAAAGACACTGGGGCTCCATCTTAGAAACAACATACAAATGAAACTAATGCACACTGGGGTCTCTTTATTACATAATGATAGAATAACAAGCAAAAAGAATAATTAGATAGAGATCATTTGCATATACAGATACATATACATAACCTAGAAGCAAAAATAGATGGTTAAATATTATAGGCCAACTTGCAACACCTCACCAATATTCTTCCCATTCCAGCATAGGCAGTTGAGCTGCCTCTTCTTCTCTCTTTGGCTCATTCAGGGCTTTGCTCTGCAATCACGGACACAGGCCTGTACTGCTCTGCTTCATTAGACTGCCACCACTCGAACTACAACTCCAACTTCCAAAGACAGACTCACCCTCAAGTTCCCTGCTCTTCGTTCATATGGAATGCTCTGCTCTCATGGAAATTTCCAGCAAGCAACCTGCCTCCCACCAGATTCCTGTACCAAGCTTCGTGCTCCCTACGCACCCCCAGTGGCCAGCTGCTGCTGCATCTGGAGCACAGAGAATAAGCACATTCCTCCGATAAGAGCCGGTCCTCACCGGTTTCTAGCTAGCGAATTACAAGCCGTAACTAAAACATTACCCTTCACCTACAACCGCTTCAGAGTGTCAGGGCAGGAATAGGCATGGCGTCTCTCTAGTGTGGGCCTCTAGGCCCAGAGGAAGGCAAAAGAGACATAGAATCATGTCAAAGCTAGTAGGTAAGCTTTGCAAATAGGTAAAGTAAAGTCGGAAATAAAGGACTTATCATCATATACTGAGATGGCGGTGGACAACGGTCACCACCAGCCCAATAGGTACAAATTATCCTGTCACTACATTCCTCAACAACTCCATCTAACAGCAACCTTCCTGGACAGATGGAAACAAGCAGACATCAGACGCCTCCTAATGAAAGACTTCGCCAACCTCCGCAATCTCAAAAATTGGCATCTGATCTCTCTGCTTCCCTACCCAGCCAAAGTACTCAGGAAAGCCAGCAGCTTACCCAATTCCTGGAACAAAACCACCTACTGGATGCTTCACAATCAGGGTTCCGTGCCAACCATAGCACTGAGACGGCACTGATTGCCACCACAGGCGACATCAGAGCACCCCATGACCACAGAGAAACTGTGGCCCTGATCCTCCTTGACTTCTCTGCAGTGTTCGACTGCTTACCACAACACCCTCATCAACAGACTATAAAACATAGGCATACAGCAAGATGCCCTTAAGTAGATTCACTTCTTCTTTACAGGACGCACACATAGCATCTGACTGACTTCCTTCAACTCCGCATTCAAAGACATCATATGGGGCGTTCCACAAGGGTCATCCCTCAGCCCAATCCTATTCAACATCTACATGATCCCCTTCTCAGATGTCATCAGAATCCACATGCTCAACATAATCTCCTATGCAGACAACGCTCAACTGATCCCTCGCTCACCGAAGACCCCTCCAACACCAAAACTAACTTCTGCAACACCATAAGAAATGAAGCAAAATGGGTGAGAGACAACTGCCTCCAACTCAACTCTGACAACACTGAAGTACTGATCTTCAAGAAGAACACCTCCGCATGGGACGCAGCTGTTGGCTTCGAGGACTCGGACCTACACCCACACCGACTGACCATGAATGCTACCTCATCATTGTCATCGACAACCAACTGACCATGAAACGACATGTCAACCCAGTCGCCTCCTCCTGCTTCCACACAACTTGCTTGCTCAGCAGAATCTTCAGATGGATCCCAACCAAAATCAGAAAGACTGTCACTCAGGCCCTCGTTACCAGCTGCCTCGACTATGACAACAACCTTTACACCGGAATCTCTACCCACCTCCTCAGAAGAGTCCAGACCATACATAACTCTGCAGCCAGACTCATCCTAGTCCTCCTCAAATAAACCCAAATCATCCCCCATGTGAGAGGCCTCCACTGGCTCCCCACCCAGAAGACATTCCAGTTAAAGATCCTCATGCACGCCTACAAAGCCCTCGCTGCCTATTTCAACCTTCGACTGAACCAACCCTCAAAGACACCTGCACTCCTCTTTACTTGCCTTCGTGCACACACTGCGCATCCGTCGCTGCTGTGGCCACTCCTTCTCCTACATCACTGCCAAACCCTAGAATGACCTGCTCCTCCAGCTTCGCACAGCCTCCTCACTCGCAGGCTTCAGAAAGACACTCAAAACCTGGCTCTTTGACTGAGACACAGCGCCCAGATACCCCTATTATATTATATTATTATACATAGCTTGTAGAGCGCACTGCTACCCCCAACAGGGGTGTCCCGGTGCTGGCAGCGGTGTCGAGTGCCACAGGGTACTAAGGGAGATTGAAGAGCCATGTCTTCAAGGACTTCTGGAAGGTATATTCTGAGTTGGTCTTTCTGATGTGTACAGGCAAAGGAGTTCCATGGGGTCGCGGTTCTGACGGGGACGGACCGTCCTCCTAGTCTGGCTTTAGCAAAGCGGGGAGTGACGAGGAGTTCAAGATGATTTGATCTTAGGTTCCTTGTCTGATGGGATTTGTGGAGTCTTTTCCATAGATAGTGAAGGCCGACTTCATTGATTGCTCTGTAGGCAAGAGTCAGTGCTTTGAATTCTGTTCTTTTTTTTTTTTTTTACGGGTAGCCAGTGTAGACTTCATAAGTGAGGGGAAATGTGATGTCTTAGCAGCACATTTCTGATAAGCCTAAGGGCTGCATTCTGTACAGTTTGCAGTTTCCTGAACAGTTAGGCTGGCATACCCAGATACAAGCTGTTAGCTCAGTCAAGCTCTGATGTGATAAGTCCGGGTACTATTGTTTTCTTGCAGTCCATCGGTAGGAGATGGAGGAATCTCTGTAATGCCCTCATTGTCCAAAAGCAGGCTGAGGACACATGTCCTATCTGGGTTTTGTACGAGAGGGTGTTGTTGAGTTTAAAACCCAGGTTCCTGGCCGAGGAGACCGGAAGAGGGTAAGGATTACGTTGTAAAGGCCACCATAGTTTGAATTGTGAGGGGGAAGGCTGATTAAAAAATAGTACCTCCTTTTTATCTGTATTCAGCCGTAAATAGTTCTTGCACCATTCCGTGAGGTACGCTCGACCAACAAGGATTAATTGAATCCAATCTTTGGAAGTTACTTGTGATTAGTTTCACCTTTTGACTGATGGTTTGGCCACGGCTTGTATAGCAGCATTCACACTGCTTTGAAGGACTAGTATGGAGTTTATCCCCTCTTTTTGAGTGTTCATCACTCTCGCCTACACATTTCGGAGCCTTTGAAGCCCCATCGTCCGTGACGAAACATTGTGCCTACTAGACTCTTTTCCCTTCTTGAGATACGGTGCACCTCTGCCCTCACTTTTGTAAAAGCACAAAAATTGTGAATAGGGATAAGAAGGGCACATACAAGGTTTCAAAAGAAAATGGCTTTATTGCCAATAAGGTGCAGCTGAGACAATTTGCAGGACTGCAAAGTGATCTGATTTTACAGAAAGGAAGTCAGTTCTTATATACATTTTTCAGAACCTGGATACATTAATCATTAACATCAACATCATGGTGTGAGCACTTCACAGATAGTCCACGTGTACATGGACACATTAATTATTAACAATGACATCATGGGGTGATCATCTCAGAAATAGTTCACGTGTACATTTACCTTATTCATGACGCACATGACCATGTTAATATTTAGCCAATCTCTTACGCTACTGCCTCTGACCTAGAGCCTGAGTCTGTTATCTTGTTTTTGTCAAACATGCACTGTTTGAGGTGGTCAGCAGATACACAATTTCCACACATGATATTTGTCCTAAGCAAACACTTTTACCCAAGCAGAGGTAGAGCAGATTGACACGTCCCAGTTCAGAGAGCCAATTCTAGGAATTAACTCTCTGAACCGGCTTCTGTAAACAGGTGAAGGCCAGAGAACAGTTACACATGTTTGAGTTGTATCAGAAGGGACACGTACTCGTTCGTTTGCAATCCATTTGGTTTTAACTGAATTTCAGGCAGTTCACTTTTGTCCTGAGGAAGACCCTGTCAGTAAGAATTAGAACCAACCTACATGGTTTCAGGGGTCGAAACGTCGACACATCATTGATGCCAGTATCACCAACAGCGCATCTTGCACTGTGATTTGCTACTGTACATGGCTATGTAAATGATTGTAATCTACCTGTTATTGTAGTGTAGTTCCTATATTCCCAATAGGCTCTGCACATTGGAATAATATATCCTATATATGTGATGTAGGACTTATGTCTACTAGGTCTCTATCAAATATATTAGACTTAATTGTGAGTGTCAGCTAGCTCAGAGGTCACTAGAAACTTTCTCGAATTCACAATAAGGGATTCATTTCTGACAACTGCATAAACATGACAACTTTGTTTCCCCAAGATAAAACTGATCTTCAGAGTTGTGGAAACAATAGATAGATATTTTACTTAGTCATTCGTGCATGCTTCGTTTCACCAGAGGTGCAGAGAAATAGAGAGACGGGCGTTTTCAATAAAAAGTATTTATTGGACAGTCTTGTTTCTCATGCAGAAGAAATGAATTGCTACAATCGTAAGACTGGCTGTAAAGTATAATGCGTACAGCAAGAATAGTATTATAAAATAATACTGTAAAAGCATGGTATGGTTTCGAAGCCATAAAATACATACATAAATAAATAAAGACTAAAAGTACTCAACTGGTGCTTCTAAAATACGCCTAATTCTGATGTACCTAACCTAAGTCTAGTACGAGGGAAGAAGTAAGTGTGGTGTAGCATAAGTTTAGTATTCTTTTGCCAAGAATCTATCCAAGATTTCTCTTAGGGTCTAATCAGCTCTGTATCTTGGTTTAGAATGAAGGAGGTCTGGTATCTCTCTTGTCGCAGGACTCGATTTTCCAACACCCTGCAAGGGGAGCTAGGGAACACTGGAGCTGGATTTCTCGGCAAGAGAAAAGACAGCGTCTCTCTCAGTGCGTCTGCTGGAGGGTCGGCTTCCTTCGGCTCTTGCTGCAGCGAGATGCGTTGGGCAAGTAGATACTCGGACTGCTCCAAACCACTGTGTATTTGCTTGGACAAGTTTGGGCATATTTATACCTTGAAGGTGCCGAGGTTGACGTAAAGGTAAACATAATAACGTCATCAAAGAGTCTAAGTTATTTGAAAACTCCTTGAGTTCTTGGACAAATCAATATTCAAGCAAGGGGAAGTCCCTAACTGCTGAAGCCGAGTTTTCCAAGAAATCGTTGTGGATTTTCGAAACTAGTGGAAGTAGCATGCCATATTTGGACTGCATGGGCTGTGTCTAAATATGGTTATGATTTCTATGCCTATATAAGGACAAGGTTCTCTATACCTATATAAGGGCATGAATCAGGAACATTACACTAGGGTCCTAAAATGCTATACAACACCCACTCCACTTTATTATAAAAATTAATTAAGCACTAAAACATATCTAAAGCATGTGTTTACAATCCCACCCAAAAATACAAAAAATGCTTTTGAAAATTGTCGTACACATAAAATGAGCATTTGTACTGTACGCATTTAAAAGCAATGATTTAATTGTAAGCATATAATATGACAATGGCAATGCTAACTGAATGAATCACGAAAATTACATTCATGAAATGGCTCTAAATACAAAAAAAAGGTCGAGACCATCCCATAGCAGAGTATATAAACTGTTTTGGTTTCTTGGCAAGTTCAATATTGTTTCTAGGAAGTATTCAACTAACTCTTCTTCTCTAAGAATAGTTCTACTTTAAGCAGATTACCTTGTGCCAAAGTTAAATTTTGGAAAAAAGTCAAACAAATAGTAGAAAAATAGAGTTCCAGACTTAGAAGTTTTTTGTTTAGAAAAACGAAGGTCGAATTCAAAGTTGATAGAACGCTGTGTGCTAATTTCAAAAGCTATTCTCGGTGTCAGGAGAAAACATTAAATCTTCTAAGCTGGCAAAGAAATTATCTACCACAGTAGGTGAGAGTTGAACCACTTCATTAAGTAGATCAATCGTACACAGATGAGTAGCATTGCCGTCAGCATCAGTCGCATTAGCCATGTTCGCAGAAGATGGTACCTGTGTGCCTGTTGGTCCGCGTATCTCACCCTCAGCTGGAATTGCTGGTGGAACCTCAATGAATGCCGTCATCGGGATTGGTAGCCGTTGGGGACAACACAAGGCATGAGCCATTACCGAACCAAGCAAAGCGTCAACATCCGTTGGCAGTGCTGATGGAAGTGTCAGACAAATATCCAACACGCATTCCTCTCCACAAAGCAGGCATCGTAGAACAGGTAAGATGCAATCTTGCCAGATTGGTCTGAATGATAGGAAGCATGTGGTATTCAGATCTCTCAAACGAGCCAAGCCAAGAATCTGTGTTATGCGCTAACGATACTGCATTGCCAGAAGAGTGTTCTCCATGGTAATCTGGTTATTGCTGGTGACTGGACTTGCCATATCGGAGCAGAAGGAACAAAAATAGTATCCCTGCTACGAGTCCCAAGATGAGAGGCAGGCCGCCGAACACAGAGTGCACGAAGTTTGGAAAAATGCCTAGGACTGCTTCAAAGGGTGCTAACAGTCCCGAAAAAATCGTCCTAAAAACCACTTGTATAAGATATGTTTAATATACGACCTAACATTTCCGCGAAATGTATGGGGCAGTTTGTTGATAATAAGGCATTTAACTCTGCAGAGGACCTTGCAACTTGCAGATCATACGTCTCTCTGGACGAGGTTAGTGGCACAGTATTTTGTAAAAGAATGGCTTTCATTCTGCTTAAAGTATCAATTCGTATAGAAGAGATGTTCAGTTAAGGCCATAGCAGCGGCTCCCCGTCTGTCTTAGTTTTTTGGAAACAATACTTGCATAAAGCAAGTGACCCTGGCTGACACACTAACAAGATAGGCTATTCCGGGCATCATTCCACAACAGCTGTGATCATTCAACATTATGTAGCTCCCATTGGAAAGCTGCCTAAAAATTGGATCTATCACTGCTGCCGGAAAACCTGGCAGGTGGTAGGATAAGTTGTTCGAAGAACCATCACAGGCTCCATGTAAATGAATACCCTGACATAGAAGTGTACTGCTCACTGTTGTTTTGCAATTTTCACCACTAAGAAATACCTCCTTTTCCCCACTCCAACATTTGTGTGTGTATGGTAAATCCCAGGTCGACTTTATGTATTCTTTATCCAACCTTTCATACAGGCCTGCTAGTATGTGTTTTAAGCAATACTGAAACTGGACCTGGAAAATAGTCATTGGTATCGTGATGGTGCCATGTATTATCCATTCTACGGCTGGTTTCTCAGAAACTGTTAATTGTAATCTTCCCAGTTTTTCTGTGCTCAGCACCGTATAGTCTGCTCCCCTCTGTGCCAAAGAGATTTGTTTATCTGTAAGTTTAAATCCAGTAAACAATGACATGGCATTGATTAGTCGCCAAGGCACATAGCCTGAATGAAGGTTTTGTAATGTCCAGCCTAGCAGCATTATAGAACACAGTTGAGACTGTCGATGTTGTAACATGAGGAAGTCCTGTTCCATTATGTCTATGGCAGAGGATACAATGCTGTCCAAAGAATAAATTCTGGATGACAGAGCCGTTAACCCATTGTCAACTACAGAGAGAGCTCTCTCTAAATTAATACGATCAATTTCTCGTATTCGTTCTGCAGTTTCCATTTGCGTGACTTTCCATGCTTCATTATAAGCAGCGTAAATACTGGCGTATATGAAACGTTTATGATGTTGTTTGCGAGGTCCTACTAAGAATTTTCTCAAATCAATGCCATCTTTAAGTAAAGTTAAGTGTTGTTTTATATCTAGGAGTGCAGATTTTTGTAGCCACTCAAGGCACAGTTTTCCTACACTGTAAGTTGTTATTATACCTGGATGTTGTCTCTGGACATATCTTGGATCTGGCCTAGTTACTGTAAACCCTTGTGTCTTGTTCAGGAATCTATCTTGACAGTTATTCGTGTCTGTGGGCCAGATTAACCATTTTTTCCAGTCAGGATTGTTTTGTTGTAAAATATATTTCACGTCTACCTCCTCATCTGTAGTTCCATTACTATCAGGTGCCGGTTTAGATATGGACGGTTTATTTAGGTCTTTTATCTTAGCCAGGCCAAGACAAGATGTCTGTTGAACAGTTTCATTTAAAAACATTATTTGTTCTGGGATGATGCAGGCTCTAAATAAGGCTTCCAAACCTTGCACCTGCCAGTCTTGTGTGCCCCAGACAGTTTTTGTCTCAATGTTGTCTTTCCAAAAGTCAAAACCTAGGGCCTCATTAGGATCGCGGACGGACTTGCGTCCATCCGCGACCCCAGAGCAGGAGGGAACCTCCGCATGGCATGCGGAGTTCCCTCCTGTGCAATTAGGATGTGACCGCCACCCTGGCCGTCACATCCTCTATTTTTAACATTGCGGTGGGTGCGGCTTCAAGCTGTTAAAAATGCAGGTGTTGCATTTGTATGCAGAAAGAAGCAGGCACCGCGCGGTGCCTGACGCTTTCCGCATACAAATGCAGGGGGGTACCATAGGTACCCCCCATGTGCACCCCCCACCCCCCCTTCCCCTAGAGGGCCCGCAACAGGCCCCCGCAGTGAAGTTACACATGCTTTTCCATGGCGGAAAACCCGCCGCGGAAAAGCATCTGAAACAGGCCATCCTAATATGGCGGACGGTGTCTGACAGACACCGTCACCATATTAGAGTTTTTCCACCCCGGTTGTAAGCCAGCTGCAGCGGAAAAGCTGCGGACGGAAACCAGGACCCACCAGCCATCCTAATGTGGCGCTGGGTCTTTGGTGGGTCCGCTGCAGATTTTCCACATCCTCCGGGCCGGCAGTGGCTTCCGCCGGCCCAGAGGATGCGGAAAATCCGCAATCCTAATGAGCCCCCTAATGTGGACAATTGAGCATAAAAGGCCGCAGAATAAATTTGCTTAGTATTAGTGAACATACTTTTCATTCCTGTTTTATTAATATTTTTAAAGTAAAATGTTTCTGGATTTGTGACATTAAAACCTGAGAAGTATGGAATTTTTCATAAAATTTTCTAGAGCTACCCTTTGGTGGCGTTGGACAATGTTCCCATTGATTATACATTAAAACATTTCTAGGGTTTGCAGATTTGTGCAAATAATGGTGAACATAATGATTAAAACAATACATTTGTTCACAATCTGAACCTTCTAAGTATTCATGTTTTGTAATTTATGCTGACATTTCTAAGTCTGCCATCATGTTATTAACAGTCTCAAAGTGTCAATCATCAGAAAATGTACTGGGTGAAACAAAATCACTCAAGGAAACCTTATATTGGTGTGTAATCTTCAACAGCTCTATCGGACCATAAATGTCACAATCAGTTCTGTCCCATGCTATACCACCACGCAGGGGAACAGCTGTGATGTTTACTGACAACAGGTCTCTTTGCTCACGATGAGACAATTTGTGTGGTTTTAGGAGCAAGTTGATGTTGAAGTTGAAGTTGAAAATATTTGTAAAGCGCTCTGTGGCCAAGCGGCTTACTTGCTGTGTCCATATTTTAAATTTTTTCCATCTATCAGCTTTCCCAAACTTAAAACAAGAAAGAGCCATAGTAAGAGAAAAAGTACACCTAACACAATCCAAAATTCAACCCATGGAGAAACCAGATATGTATTTGCAAGCTGGTGAAAAAGTTCTGTTACTTGTTCCTTGAAGGTTTTTATATGCTGGTGTTGTTTCGGGCTCACTGGGATCCTCAGAAAACGTATCAAAGTTGATGAAATAGCCAGAGGCAGTTCTGTCAATTGTTGGTATTGCATCCGGATTATTTGAAATCGCTGGAGCTGCTTGTTCCCTTGACATATTAGTATAGTCAGATGCCACATCATTGTAGACCGGAGTTTCTTGACAAACTGTTATTTGGGTGTCAAGAGGTACAAGTTCCATGGCTTACTGCATAGTCCTTCATTTCTCACTGCAGACTCTTCAAAGGTGATGAGTCTTTCAGTTTGAACCTCTTGGATAATAGCAAGATTTGGTCGTCTGCTACACCTTTGGAGTCCACTGGGCCTACTACTTATTATCGGCCACTTTGTGTGGTTTTACCAGGTCAATTGACATGAACCAGTTCTCCTTTCTTCCAACAAGGGGCGGCAGTAACACTGTTCTTGAATCGTGGATTGCTAAGACAGGTACTGGTTTTCTGTAAGAAGGCCCGAATTCCTTCTTGTCTGCTATTTTCTCTCTGACCAGATCCCCAATCTTTGGAATCCAGACAGGTCTTGCTGGGCCAGGTGGTTTTTCTTCAGTGGTCGTTGGCTTCTGTATGGTGTGCTTAGACTTCTTCTTGTTTCATTTAAGTCCTTCAAAATAGCCAAACAGTCTTTGATATCAAAGGGTTTTAGTTCTACCACTGAAGTATGACGATCGAGGTCTTCTACCATCATTCTAGTACCAAAAAGGATTTCATATGGAGTGATACCACCCAGAGAATTTCTTGGCAGATTGTTAAGACTACGTTGGACACTTATTAGATGTTTGACCCACCCGTCACCCGAGCCTAATATCCTAGCTGTTATAGATTGCTTTATGTCACGGTTTTTTCTTTCCACTACCGAATTTCCCTCAGGATGTAATGGACTATAGAACCGCAATGCAACGCCCAAGCTGGCCATGGCCTCCTTGTAAGCTCGAGAGCTAAACGCAGGACCCTGGTCAGAATGTAGCGTGCCGATTGAGTATGTGCCGATAAAGACTCGCAAATCTTTTATAACAGATCGGGCCTCAGCCGTCGCTGGGGCCACATCCAAATGAATCCTGAGCAGGAATCCACTGCGACCATGATATATTTATAGTTACCATCCCTTTGTAAGGGACCACAGTGGTCCAGGTAAACACATGCTAATGGTTTATCTGAAATTAGAAGGGGCTACTGCGCCAGGCGTTTCACTGTTGAAACTTTCATTTTCTGGCAGATTTCCCATTCCAAAACATAGTTTTGGGTCTGTTTCCTCATGCGTGGCCACCAGTATCTCTGCTTTAATAATGACACTGTGGCGGAAACACCTGTGTGTGCAGAAGCAAGTCCTTCATGTGCTGCTAAGATTAGTCCTAATCTGTGTTCAATGTTGGGAATTACTCTGTACCCCACTCCAGGAATTCAAGCAAAAGGAACATTATTTGCATCAGTTATATATGAGTACTTGAGTGGAAAGCCTTTTGGAAGTGTTTTACCACTGTCTTTTATTGAAGCAGTGACAGCTTGCATTGTTTCACTGTCTATTTTTGTTTGCACAGCTGCCTCGCGGCTTCATCAGCCAATGAATTCCCTTCAACTTGAACTCCATCATGCTGATGACTCAGTGTATGGATCATGTGAGTCTTTTGTAGTTCTTTCTGTAATAGAACTACTTGTTCCCAAAGCAATTTATGCTTTATTGTGGCACCTTTTGCGTCTTTGAAACCGTTTCGAACTCAATTCTGCAAGTATTCATTGTAAGATTGGACGCAGTAATACGAATCGCACACTATGAGCGTGGGGAATTTGCGATCTGTATTTTCAAGCGCCATCTTGAAAGCCTGTAGTTCAGCTCGCTGAGCTGTACAGTCTCCAAGGAATTGAGTTTTTGTGACCATAGGTCTGAATTTACCATCACGCCAGTGACTTTTAACAATTGCGCACGCAGCACTATAAGTTGGTTTTCCTCCAATTGCAGGTTGTGCTGATCCATCTGTATAAATTATACATCCGTAATGTTCTAGAGGCAGAATCTCAGTGGGCAGAGGACATTCTTGTTCGTATTGTAGAAATTCTTGAGTTTTCAAGTAGGGGTCAAAACGTATTCAACGTCTGTCCCATCAAGAGAATTAACCCATTGTATCCATCTTGGATGTAAAGCTTTTGCATTTGGAATGCTCGCTTTTGTCACTGCCTCTAAGGCAGGTACAGGAGTAACAACCTTTATGCGTTATCCCTGCCCGAGGGCTCTCTCTTTTGCTACTGCAATTTGAACCGCTGTCAGAATTTTTTCTGTTGTAGTGAATTTCATTTCAGCTTGTGTGTACAAGTGTGATTTGTAAGCTATTGGTACCTTTTCCTCTCCATTAAAGGTTAGGTATGTGAATCCGCATCTCCCTGGGATGATTCGGATGACAAGGTTTCGTTTGTTTACGCTTGTCTGTAAATGGGTTGTTGCTAACATGTCTGTTTGCACTGAACACAAAATTTCTGTGTGTTTTTGAATCCAATTAGTAGGTTTGAAATCAGGTTTGATTAGTTCGTAGAGGGGTTTAACCCTTTCTGAGTAGTTAAGTATGTAAGTTCTTCCGAAATTCAGGAACCCTAGAACTGACTGTAGGTTTTTCTGTATTTTTGGAAGCTGCAGCAGCGCACATTTTTCTAAAAAGTTTGCTGCCAAGCTTTTGCCTTCACTTTGGTGAAAGTTCGTGTCCTAGGAATAGGACGTTGAGGTGGGAAATTCTTGATTTCTTAAAATTGAATTTGTACCCTTCAGAAGCAAAGCCAATTATTATGGTGTTCAACCTGTTCAGGTGCTTGTCCAAATCATTGTCTGAAAGATAGATGTCATTGACATAAGATAATGCCTCATCATCATACGTTTGTAGTAACTCTGTTACTCTGGCTGAAAATAACCCTGGACTATTCTTGAATCTCTGGGGGAGACGGCAGAACTGACGCTGTGTCCCCATAATTGAGAAAGTGGTCAAATACCTGCTTTCAGGTGCGATATTTTGACAGAAGAAACCGTTTGAAATACCTAATGTAATTTCATATTTTTTGCGCACAATGATATTCATCAGCGCTGCACTGTGTGCATTTTGTACTGCAAAGGTTTTGTAACAAGAATTTAAATGTCTGTAGTCCAAAACTAGACAATATGTATTGTCTAGTTTGGAGAAGGAAACAAAGGATTGTTCATGGACGAGGTGCATGTTTCCATCACTCCTTGGTATTCAAGTTAATCTAAGATCTCCCTGACCTGTTTATTAGCTTCTTGCTTAACTGGATACTGCCTCTGAGTATTAGGTTGACTTGTTTAACTGGATATTATGGTGAGGAGAGTCCTCATCGCATCCCACATGATTTTTATATAATGCTGGAGCCTGGGCCAGAGCCCGTTTTCTGGCATAGGTGTATTTTTTATGAATAGCAATATGATTGGAGAAGACTTGCATAATGATCTCTTCGCCATGTGGGCACTCCCTGACAAATTCAGGTGGCCAGTCTTTTTCAGCCATAAGGATGTCATAACCCTTAGATAGTTTTTCCCAAAAGAGTGCTTTTATTTTTCTAGTTATGTCACCCTCTATCCGGAGTGGTACTTCATATAACTTATCGGGTACACTAACCCTGGTATCAGCAGTTTCTATATGAATATATTCATTCTGGTCCACTGTCTCCAAATGATCCTTCAGGATCTTGCGAGCTATGGTAACTTCTGCTGCGCTGTCCAGCATTGTCTGGGCCTACTCCCCGTTCTTGAGTTGTGTCCTCAAGATTCTCGGCATGTCTGATTTTTAGACTTGCTACCTTCTTCTTGGTGAATTGAGTTTTCTTATTTGTTGGAAAGTGTTGATCGTCTTTGGACTTTACACATTGTTCCTTTTGTTCTGATGGTCCTCTTCTTTCCGATTTCTGTGAGGAAGTCTGAAAGGTACGAGAGGAACGTGTATCAGTATTTTGATATCTATCAGGTTTTCTGAAATTATCCCTATTTCTGAGGTTATACCTTTATTCAGAGGGCTCCTTTTGAGGAGACCTACCTCTGGATTGAGAACGCTTCTCCTTAGGAAGTGTCTGTCTAGTATTTTCCCACTTCTTTTAGGAGCAGTGAGAGTGTTTTTAATAAAAAACATTTTCAGGATTTTCTGTTAGTGCCGGTTTTACTGGTTTCCCACCCAAACTATCTCTTCCTAGTTCTTCATAGGATTTTACTATTATTCTGGCCAGTTCATATGGTTGCTCAGTTATATCAAGTTCTTTTAGTTTTTGGTGGATTGTCACAGATGCAGCTTCACCTTTAATATTAGCTAGTATTATAGCTGAGACCTTCAGTAAATTTGAGATTTAAAGCAGGCTCTGCCCGTATTCATTTTGAATCTGTTTCAGGACGTCTGGTATTACCGCCATGGACTGAACACCATGTGTTTTTTTGTAGCAAAGACTGTAAAGACTGTACCCCAAGTGTCACAGTCCTCCAGGTGTGGTGCGATCCCCATTGGCAAACAGATTGTTAGAATCCTGTGTTTCTCATGAGGTGTACTGTCGGGAAATACTGCATCGATTTGAGTAATTTTTTTAGCTAACTAGAATGGAATTTGTTCCCTTTTAGTTGGTAATTTACCAATGACTGGTTGAATAGTCTGTGGTGTAATTTTGTTTGTGTTCCCTTGATGAAGGGTTTGCTGTGGAATTCGGATAGTCGGTTGGACTGTTAGAGTCCACATGACATATTGAACTAATTTTATATGTATTTTAATTAATTGTTTTAGCTGAGCTAACAGTTCTACATCTGTCATTATTTCAATGTCAGGATGTGGTGTATAGCTGGCTAGTACCGGCCATGTTGTTCCTGGTCTACGTAGTGGACCAAGCCTGGTAATGTGATTTTGATGTTGTACGGCACCTTTAAACCAGAGCTGATGCTCTTGGTAAGTTAGTGGAATTTCAATGTACTTGAAAGGAACGTATTCCGCTGGAGGTTCCTCTTTCTTATAGAAGTGGAACACATGTGTTCTTGGATTTGCTTCAGGGAAGATAATCCATGAATAGAATACCTCTGTCTGCCGATATCCGTGTGCCTCTATGACAAATATAACTCTTGGTAATAGGCCATTTTGTATAAGCTTTATAGCTATTGTTTTCCGTACATTTTTCGAGATGATTATAGCATCCACTTTGTCTTGTTGGAAACCTGTAACGTCTAAACCCGGTTGGGTTGCATTTACTGCAGCTCCACCGGTTGCGTTGTTGTCATTATTTGAGATTTTGTTGAAAGTCTTGCAGAGCAAGTTTCAAGGAAACAAAGATAAGGTGCACAATATTTCAGAACATTGTATCCTTCAACGTTGAATAAAACCAAAAACTAATACATAGGATTCTTCGTCCAACTCAGTTATGGCAGAAATGTTATCCTTTAACCCACTCCAGATGTCTATTGGAGTATTTCACTGGAAAAAGGTATCTCTGTGAAAAGACTGAGTTACTATAGTATCTAGCATTAAATTAGTGCCTTGCCAAACGTTGGGCGCCATGTAGTGTAGTTCCTATATTCCCAATAGGCTCTACGCATTGAATTAATATATCCTTTAGATGTGACATAGAACTTATGTCTGCTAGGTCTCTATCGAATATATTAGACTTAATTGTGAGTGCCAGCTAGCTCAGAGGTCACTAGAAACTTTCTCGAATTCACAAGAAGGGATTAGTTTCTGACAACTGCATAAACATGACAACTTTGTTTCCCCAAGATAAAACTGATCTTCAGAGTCGTGGAAACAATAGATAGATATTTTACTCAGTCATTCGTGCATGCTTCGTTTCACCAGAGGTGCAGAGAAATAGAGAGACGGGCAATTTCAATAAAAAGTATTTATTGGACAGTCTTCTTTCTCATGCAGAAGAAATGAATTGCTACAATCGTAAGACTGGCTGTAAAGTATAATGCGTACAGCAAGAATAGTATTATAAAATAATACTGTAAAAGCATGGTGTGGTTTCTAATCCATAAAATACGTACATAAATAAATAAAGAATAAAAGTACTGAACTGGTGCTTCTAAAATACGCCGACCCCGATGTACCTAACCTAAGTCTAGTATGAGGGAAGAAGTAAGTGTGGTGTAGCATAAGTTTAGTATTCTTTTGCCAAGAATCTATCCAAGATTTCTCTTAGGGTCTAATCAGCTCCGTACCTTGGTTTAGAATGAAGGAGGTCTGGTATCTCTCTTGTCTCAGGACTCAATTTCCCAACACCCCGCAAGGGGACCTTGGAAACACTGGAGCTAGATTTCTCGGCAAGAGAAAAGACAGAGTCTCTCTCAGTGCATCTGCTGGAGGGTCGGCTTCCTTCGGCACTTGCTACAGCGAGATGCATCGGGCAGGTAGATAGTCGGACTGCTCCAAACCACTGTGTGTTTGCTTGGGCAAGTGTGGGCATATTTATACCTTGAAGGTGCAGAGTTTGACGTAAAGGTGGACATAATAACGTCATCAAAGAGCCTCAGTTCTTTGAAAACTCCATGAGTTCTTGGACAAATAAATATTCAAGCAAGGGGAAGTCCCTAACTGCTGAAGCCGAGTTTTCCAAGAAATCATTGTGGATTTTTGGAACTAGTGGAAGTAGTCATGCCGTATTTGGACTGCAAGGGCTATGTCTAAATATGGTTATGATTTCTATGCCTATATAATTACAAGATTCTCTACACCTATATAAGGGCATGAATCAGGAAAATTACACTAGGGTTCTAAAGTGATATACAACATTATGAACTATACTATGAATAGGTGGCATTAAATAGCATGCCCAACAATTTGATTGAATTTGTGATACCTTTGAATATTGTTTGCCACTTGCCTCGCTACCTCACTTAAGTCACCTTCCTCCCTTTCCCCCACTCAGTTGGGCACACCAACATGATGTTTGGATGTTTTTGGTAAATTGTTTCCTTAAAAATGTGTATCAGGTGCTTAGTGTGTTTAAATAACACTCTAGCACCAATACATTTTTCTGTTAGATTCATTTTCTTTGATTCAATTGTACACTGTTTTGATGTAATAGTAAATGTAAATGTAAAGGACACTTTTATAGCGCAACCTATCACTCCAAGGAGTATCTTGGCGCTCAAACAACCGGATGACAAGGTTGAGGGAAAGAAATCAGCTTGTTGGAAAATGCTTTACACTTTACACCAACGCTCTGCAGGCCACATCTGTAAGAGAAAACACCCAAGTTTTTAAAGCTTTCCTAAACTGAGTTTCGTGGGACAATGACCTAAGGTAAGGTGGAAGCTTATTCCAAGCCCTAGCACCCAGGACGAAGAGAGATTTTCCTCATTTGGTAGCCAGTCTGAATCTGGGGATTATTAGTAGGTTCTGACTAGCAGACCTCAGGCAACGGGTGGGATGGTACCGTTTAAAACCGTTACACAGATATTTAGGCCCTTGCTGTTGAAAGGCTCTAAATGTGATCAGCAAGATCTTAAATAGGATCCTTTTGCTAATTGGTAGCCAATGCAGCGCTTTAAGCGCAGCTGATGCAGATGACTTACGGGGCCAGCGTAGCACCAGCCGGGCAGCAGCATGTTGGACCATCTGTAGCCTATGGAGTACAGACTTATTGACTCCAGCATATAGGCTATTACAGTAATCCAGCCTCGAAGTTATTAAGGCAACTGCGACTGATTTTCTGGCTGACAGAGGAAGAAGGTCAAAAAACGTCCTCAGAGATTTAATTATGTGGAAACACATACCAGCTACGGCCACCGATTGCTGTTTAAAGCACAGTTGGTCATCAAATTTAATGCCCAGGTTTCGAGCAGACAAGATGGTATCAGGGGGGCTTCAGCATCGTCCGGCCACCAGTTTTTCGGGGAAAACAGATTTTGATTTCAGAATTGTACTGGGACGACTTTGTTTTATACTGTTCTGGGCGTTCCATTGGAACGGGCGTGGTCATGACAAGCTCAGCTCGTCATCAGCACAGCGTCACCGTGCTGCATGATGAGCCGAGCTCATCATGAGCACCGCAGCACCGCTTGCGTACCCCCTCCCCCCGCGCCACGGGGAAATTAGCCCCGCTGCGATGGGGTTAAAGCTGCTTGCAACAGCTTTTTTCAGCTTGTAGTTCTGGCGTAAACCAAGGGGCTGAGGGTTTATTCCTGCCAGCTTCATATCTTTCCTAGGGGCTATTTTGTCTAGGGCAGAGGTAACCCAATGGTTAAAAATTACAGCATCTCTGTTAGGTTCTCCGGTAAATAACAAGGGGGTGTTTTGGAATGCCAGGCCCATATCTTCGGGGACAACTTTCCTCCAATTTCTTCTAACTTCGTGCTTAGTTTCCTTGTAGCTATGGTTTATGGTGGAGGTTAAACTAAATGGAATAAGACTGTGATCCGACCATGTGAGTGGGATGGGATCATCTGTTGTTAACCTGTTCCATTGTCGTGACGGAACCGCTCCGTCACGAGCCTCGGGTGGGCTGTGCTGGTGACGGAGCGGTCCGTCACAGCCGGCTCCCCGCGCCCTCGCGGTGCTGATTTTGCGCCTGCGCCGGGCGTTCTGTTGAGCGGGCGCGGCCGTGACGGAACTGCTCTGTCACAAGCACAGCCCACCCGAGGCTTGTGACGGAGCGGTTCCGTCACGAGTACGGGAGCGCTGCGCGGCCCCCTCTCGCCCCTAGCGCTGCGGCAGAATAACCACCGCAGCTAAGGGGTTAAGGTTGAGATATTAGTAAAGATGAAATCCAGTATGTGGCCTGCCACGTGTGTAGGCCTAGAGACCATTTGATTGTGGTTTAATCCTTTGAGTGTGTCATCTAGTTGTGAGGCCAAGGGACATTGCTTATTGTCCATATGGACATTGAAGTTGCCCAGGACTATGAAGTTTCCTTATTCACCGATCAGATCGTATATTTTCCACAGCTCAGTGGGTTTGGAGCCAGGGAGTCTATAGACCAACATTCCTGCAATAGAGAGAGAATCGGAAATTGTAATGTTGAAGGACATTGCTTCAATCAGGTCAGTAGATTCGATCCTTTTGTGCCAAATTTCCCAGTCATTTTTAGGTCGAGCAGCGTCTGCTCAAGACCTATTGTTGCCCGTATTTGGGAATGTAGACACGAGAGGGGCACGAGCGCAGATTTCACATTGTGGGCGCGCACGGCGCCGTGCCCATCTCGTGCCTCATATTCCCGTGCGCAAACACACACACACAGCCACACTCACGCATGCACACATACACAGCCACATGCATACACACACTGCATACACACGCACACACACACTGCATACACACACGCACCCCCCGTCGCCGCCGCACCTACACACACTAGCGCACCTACACACACACACAGAGACCCCCCACACACACCAGCGCACCTACACACACGCACGCACACATACAGAGACCCCCGCCGCCGCCATCGCACACATACACACGCACAAGCGCACCCCCATCCCCCCTACAACTAAGCCCCACTTACCGCCATTCGGGACTTCTGTAGCCGGGGCTCTCCCTCGGGCATTGGAGCCTTGCTCTCAGGCACTCCGTGGGCGCGTGCGCGGGACCTCCGAAGACGGAAGTCCCGCCCAAAGGAACTGGCTCTTCTGTACGGCACTGACGCTTCGGATACGGGAAGTTCACATCGAAAATACATTCATATTAGGAAAGAAATGTCTCGTTTCTCTTTTGCTTTAAATATTGAAAGCACTAAAACAGGAAACCCTTTTCTGCTTTCTATAGCCCTTGGTCCAGAAAACAGTCTCTCCTATTTTACTGTGTTCAAAAGGTTTGCTTTATTATTGTCATGGAAAGGCTCTTTCTTGGAAGGTATGTATGTCACTGTAAAACTGTCCTGTATAACTTTTAAAGTAATTTTAGCAAGGCGTTGCTTAAAGAAATGCGTTACTACATCTACTTATGAATTGTGGGAGTGATGGTGATTAAGGAGATTGTCTTTCTGAACATTTGGAAGATAATGTAAATATCCATCGGTCCTTAAGTTCGGTCGGACGTAGAACTATTGGTAGTTGGTGTCTGTCACTTAATTAGAAAAATAATGAGTGGTCTAATTGTGCCATATTACGGTTGCCTAGGTAAACACTCAAATCGGAGACACGCTTGTTATAAATACAAGGAAGGATGTTTATTTAGTGCCCTTGCTGCATAGTCTGGATTTTGATGCAAGAAACCCAGCACAGGGACTTGCAGTGTTCAATTTTCAAAAGGCTACTTCAATGTAAATTGGCTGTAGTTTAGGCACATGTCTGCAAATCTTACACGTGCTGAAAGTTGCTTGCAACGGCTTCTGTTTTTAACACATTTAAGACTTTAGAAAAAATCAATAATTATAAATGGTAGCATGGTGACATCTTGAAACCCCGCCTGGCACTCTCACATAAAACAAGCTGCATGTGATCCACTCATGAAGCAGCACACCCATAGAGGTTATTAGCATAAGTATAGCGAACCAGACCTTTTTAGTATTACATTATTAGCAATTGCGAGGTATAGTTGTCCAGTACAGTTCTATGCGCTAAGCTTCTCGGATATCATAACCATACATGTTGCAACAGATGACTAGTGTGTCCGTATTTATCCGTTATATATCCCGTTCCACGGATGCTTCTTTTGCTTGAATTCAGATACAATTTACTATGTTGCAGAAATCAATCCACTGGTGTATAAGTGCTCTTTGAAATGAAGGTCACAGTATGAGACCAGATCGGTTGTGATTGTTGGAGAGGTTTCCAAGTGCATGCAACAGCTTTCCAGCAGTAGAGCCAAAATCGCTACACACATCTGTAAGGGCTCTACGTGATGGGAGTGATTTTAAGTTCAAGCTATTTCGTGTTTCATATTTTATGCGCTCTCTCTCGCAATCATATCTATATTCCTCCATCCCCTGCAGTCTTCGGCATAGATGCTAGAACGGTGAAGTTCCTCATTATTAGTCTTTATTCCTTGGCTTCAAGTATGTTTTCAGACAGCCTTTTTTAGTGACACAATAGTGAAGCAAAAGTTTCTTAACTTATCCCTGGTGACTTTTGGCAGTTTCGATCTTCTGGGTTTGTTTTATCTGTGTTAGGATGCATATATTTGGCAGTGGCTTTTTTTCATAGTTTGGTATTTTGCAAGCATTTACAAGCCTTCAAGTTTATTCCAGGTGACCTGAAACGTTCTAGCATCTTGTTGCCTGTCTCCCAGTGCACTGGCCATTGATTCTTGATGGTTTGGTCGATCTTCCTGGCCAATTCCACCACAACATCACTCAGCGCCACCACAGCATTAATCTGCGCAACCATTCAAAAACAACTGGTTCAAATATGTTCTCTCAATGTTTCAAGCTTTATTTCAAATGCCACAAAAAGATGTTGATATTTCACTTCTATTCTTGGATTATCATCACAATAAAATACACTGAACATAATCTTCACAAAAGTTATTTACAAACGTTTAAGCTATTGCCATTAGAAATTACAATAACTTATTTAAGTATTAATTATTAAAAAAATTAAAAGCCATTGTTATTTGTAATATCAATGCATCTAAGTCATGTAACTACAACACATATTCCATTACAAATGCTATAGGTGTCACATTTGCGAAAGTTATAACTATTGGCATTGTAAATGACAAAGCTATTAATTTCGCTATTTTCAAAAGTACCACAGAAATAAAAAAATTGGCATTTACAATATCAATAGCTCAAACTTTCCTAATGCGAGACCTATTGCATTGCAAATGCTTGTTTATGATTACAGCCAGTCCACCACCTAATCTATTGCCAACTCGATTTTCTGCGACTATTTTGTAGCCCTCAGGGATGGCCAACCTAATATCGGGGTTAGAGCTTTCTCTCAACCATGTCTCTGTAAGAAAGATGACATCCCAAGTGCTTGATTCTAATAACAGCTAAACATCATCTGCGTGCTTGGGGAGAGACCTAGAATTAATTAAGCAGGCTTTGATATTGATATTTGATCTGTTGCTAACGGTCCGTTATCCCAAGTGTGTGGCCCCTTCAATGGACTTACACCTCTTTCCTAGGTACTCTTTGTTGAATTTAAAGGTACAGTGCTTACAGTGTGAGCTCTGGCCATGTAGCTCCTGTTCCAATGCACAGGGGTTTAGCCATAATGGTCTAGGACAACCTTTTGACTACAGCTGAAGGATTTGTTCCCTGGACAGTATTATTCTTGTAGCTGGTTGCAGACGAGTAGCATGACTGGCGCTGGACGCAGGCCAGACACGGACGGATGCAGATGGGCTTGCCTTTGGCGCGCCTTTGGCGCACCCGCTTCACATGTCCGCTGGCCAATCGGCTGATATGGGAGAGCATAAGTGTGACTCCGCCCCTTCTCAGCTCCGAGTGGAGTCAGCTGTGCGTTAGGGTGATTTTGGCCCTGCCCTCCACACACGACTCCCGCCACAGCGGACCAGGGCAGAGGACAAAGTCCCAGGAAGTACTGTGAAAAATGCGAACAACTCGGAGTAAGTACTTAGTTAAAACTTTAAAATTCAAAAAAATAGTTAGCATGAAGACCAGTTTGGGTAACGTAGCGTTTAGCACGAGCGGCAGCAAGATACTAACTGCCCCTTCAACAAACTAATAGAACTACAGAGGGGCTTTTTAGTTTTGCCAGCGAACTAGGGGCCAGATGTAGGTAGCCCTTTACCGATCGGAATCGGCCGAAAATACCGATTTTCGGCCGTTTCCGATCGGTAAAGGGCTAGGGAGATGTAGGTGCACATATTCGGTAATTTTACCGAATCGTTATTATTACCGAATCGGTAATAAGTACCGATTCGGTAATAATTACCGTATCGGTAATATTTACCGATTCGGTAATATTTACCGATTCGGTAAAATTACCGCAAATGCTATGTGGGTAGCCAATTTTCCATTGGCAAATGGCTTACAGAATCGGTATTTTACCATGGAATACAAATCCATGGTAAAATACCGATTCCTGTGTACATGCACATCTGTGCATGTACACATGTGCCATGTGACAGACAGACGTGCCCTTAGGGCATGTCTGTGTGCCACATTGCACACATGCCCGTTTTGGGGGTGCTAGAGGGTGTCAAAGTGACACCCCCCACACCCTTGTGAATTCATTAATCACCGATTCGGTAAATACAGAATCGGTAATGCCTAATCATTCCTATGGGCTTCAAAGCCCATAGGAATGAATGGGCATTACCGATTCGGTATTTACCGAATTGGTAATTAATGAATTGTTAAGGATTTGGTAACGAATCCAGATGTTGGGACCTACATCCCATTTACCGATTTTGAAATACCGAATCGGTAAAATTCGGTATTTCAAAATCGGTAAATGGGATTTACCTACATCGGGCCCATAGTCACAAGCCGGTAGCCGAATTGAAAACATTGTATAAATCCAAATGTCTGTCAGTGGCCACCTATGGGGCAGGAGTGTGGGGATATCACAAAAGTGCACAGATTCAAATATTAGAAAATACATTTTTAAAACGACTCTTCTTTATCCACAGTACTTCTTCTACCTCATTCTGTCATTCTGAGGTGGGCCTAGAATATGTGACTGACATAATCAATATTGCCCCCTTGCTTCTATGGGGGAAAATCTGGACCTCCGAAGATTTACTATTCTCAAGAGGCATTCTAAGGGACTGTATGAATCTTGATAACGCAATGGCGATCCCATGGCTTCGTTATGTTAAAGAATTTTTTTGTAAGATAGGGCTTGAAGATGTTTACAAAAACCCAGAATCCATTCAACCCAATGTGAAGTTGGTTATTAAAAATGCCTATTATCCTCCACCCATGTATATACCATGCTCCGTGTAAATATATATTTTTTTACACAATAAAAAATTACAGAAATCAAAAAAAAAAAATGCCTATTATACGTTTTTAAGTTTGTCAAATAAGGACAATAACATAGTAGATCGCGCTCTTTTAAATCAGCAACAATTTTATCGGTCTTTTACCACCCAGGTTCACTCACGTTTCCTAATGACCAGATTTTGCTTAAGCACATTGCACTTTCTTGTGACTTTTCCAAAACAGGGGGGATGGTGTGAGAGACTTACCCCCTGTCCATGTATCAACGTAGCCAAGCAGAGCACAATGCACCTCATGCTCTTTTGCACACTCTATAAAGATCCAAGAGCCCTTTTTATTAAGCCTATTCTAAGGGATATTAGTCCATGTTCTTATAAAGAGGGTTTTAATTATCTGAGGTCGCTATCAACTGTTATTATCTGCAGCTCTGTGCTTTATCAAAACTGTTTTTTAAATTAGGAAGCGTTATGAACTATGAATTGTTTTATTGAATCTGTTCAATCTAACTTCTGTGCACTGTTTTTTGACTGACTGACTGAAGTTTCTAGTTAAAACTTTAAAATTCTAAAAAACAGTTAGCATGGAGACCAGTTTGAGAAACGTAGCGTTTAGCACGAGCGGGAGCAAGATACTAACTGCCCCTTCTCGTTCCGCTGCGTGTCCGCTGCCCCATCGGCTGATATGGGAGAGCGTAAGTGTGACTCCGCCCCTTCACAGCTCTGAGTGGAGTCAGCTGTGCGTTAGGTTAGATTTTGGCCCCGCCCTCCACACAAACGGCTCCTGCCGTGGTGGACCATGGCAGAGGACAAAGTCCCAGGAAGTACTGTGCAAAATGCACAAGAACAACTCAGAGTACTTTTATAGTTAAAACTTTAAAATTCTAAAAAACATTTAGCATGGAGACCAGTTTGGGAAACGTAGAGTTCAGCACGAGCAGCAGCAAGATACTAACCGCCACTTCTCCCTCCCACCAGGAGTGACAGTGTTGCGCTTTACAAATGCTGTTTCAACACAATACACAAAAATACTTCAAAAGCAATCAGGTAAGTAGCACAAAATAAAGTGGTCGACAGGGGGAGACCAAACCATATTTTAAGAAAGTGGAATAAGAACTGCAACAGAGGATGGGACTGGAACCAGAAGACCCCGGGGAGCCAGGGACACAAGGAACCACCCGAAGGAGGTACCCAGGAACCCCACGGAGGCATAGTGGAAACACAGCCGCGTGTCCAGTAGAGGCCAATGGAGAAGTCGCGGTTGCAGTTTTAGAGAAGAAGGATCCCTTCCCAGAAGACCCCAAAGTAACCCTTTGGAAGACAGAAGTTTGGAGAGCCACCCCACCCATGAATGCCCCAGGACCCAGGTTTCCAACACCCGGGGAGCCGGATGCATAGGGGTGAATTAATTTCGGAACCTGCTGTAGACAACAATGGGAGTCTTCAAAGAAGATGCCTCTGGAGAAGATGTCGAAGGAGTCCAGTGAAATCCAAGGGTGGATTCTGGAAGTGAGGAACCTGTAAGCAGAAGGGACACAATCAATGGCACTCGAAGGTGACCAGGAGGCACGAAGACAAAATGCCCACCGATTTTGGGAGGTTATGAAGAGTCAACGGTGATCTTGTTGCAGCAGCTGTGAGGACCAGTCGATGCTGAGCAAGACCAGGAGCCATACACAAGCAGTCCCACATTGGATGTCAATGACTAGGTGGTTGGTGTCTGGCGTGACCACCAACAAGCCTTGGTAGCCGCAACTGTAGTGGAAGACGAAAAAAGAGCAACGTTGGGAACAGCAAGGTCCAAGGGACTTACCAACAACAAGAGAGTCAGAGCAGGCCCCGAGCAAGCAGGAGAGCCCACAGTAAAAGACCCTCAGGAGTACCCACAGGCCGAAGGCACAGGATTTGTAAGAGGACCTCGAGCAGCTCCCCAAAGATAAAGGCTCACAATGCAGAGGATGCAGTGAGGATGCTAATCTTGGACAGAAGAGATGCTGGAGGCTGGAGCTTCTTGTAGTCGAAGATCTTTGGAGTGCAAAGCGAATAAGCCTTGGCAACGGCAAGTCAACGAGGTGCACGGGGTTTGGTCCCAGCGGTTCCGACGAGGGATACTGGCCTCAAACTTGCAGACTGGACAGGTCAGGCCTCAGGGGAGCAGCCGAATCACCACCTATGTCGCTGAACCTCATGAAGTCTGTAGGATGACAGGAGCAGCAGACAGGTCAGCTTTGCTGCGGTGCCTGCAGATGCAGGGGAGTGACTCCTTCACTCCAAGGGAGATTTCTTCAGGTGTCCTTGATGTCCTTTCAGGTTGAAGAACCTGGATGAAGCACAGACACAGATGACGAAGACTTGAAGAACAGCGACACCAGGAGCAGCTGTAGTTTTCCTTGGTGCAGTCTTGGTTCCAGTCGAGGTCCAACAAATTGAAGAGCGATATAGTTTCCGGGTTGAGCCTTGTCCCACAACAAATCTAAGGACCCACCCATATGTATGCCCTTGAGTACCCTAAGAAAAGGGTTGGAAAAACGTGTGGTCCCTCCCAGAGGAGGGGCTGGACAGAGGGGTGGATACTCCTAATGTCCTTTGTCCAGTTTTAAGCCAGAGTGGCATCCATGGGCTCCCTAAACTAGCTGAAACTGGAGTATGCCTTTCAAAGCAGTCTGATGGTGCTGGACTTGTACCCACATGCATCAAACTCCCGTTTTGCGTTTCCAAATTTGCGATTTTTACCGAATCGCAAATATGGATTCGCAAAACGGGATGCATCATTGAAAGTGCTAAATATTTCTGATTCGGTAAAAATCGCAATTTTTACCGAATCGCAAATATTATGCGAATTCAAAATTGCGAATTCGCTATTCCCATTGATTCCTATGGGCCAAAAGGCCCATAGGAATCAATGGAAATTGCGAATTCGCAATTTTGAATTCGCAAATGTTGATGCATTCCATGGGTGCAGGGGGGGTCCAAAGGACCCCCCCCCTGCACCCCTGAAATGTATTTTTAAATGGATGTTTCACACGCACATGTCCTAAGGACATGTGTGTCTGTAACATGACATTGTTTAAAATGTAAATTAGAACATTTTAAACATTTTCCGCAAATTACCACGAGGTTCAACCTCGTGGTAATTTGCACTTGCAAACATTGTATTCGCAATGTGTTTTCAGAATGATGCATTGCATTTAAGGAATCGCAAATTTGCGATTCCTTAAATGCAATCGCATTCTGGAAAGTCGCAATATTAGCGATTTTCCCCCAAAAAAAGGATGCATTCCAAAAAGCATTTTTGGAATCGCAAACGGCCGATTTTAAGGAATCGCACCGTTTGCGACTCCAAAAATGCTTGATGCATGTGGGCATTAGTGTATTAGCCTGGGAACACACTAAGTCGGTCGGGGAGGTGGTCACACCTCCCTGTGACAGGAAACCTATTGTTCTACCCTCCCCTGTTTAAGCTCAGCTTAGCAGCAGGAGGGCATAATCGTGTCTGTGGTTGTCAGCAGCACTAGACCCTGAAAGGCTGGTACCAGGAGTACAAGGGGGTCCCCTAAAGAGCTCCCCTGTACATGGAATCATACTTCAACACTGTAATCAGTGTTGGGGTATGATTCCAACATGTTTAATACCAAACATGACTGGGTTTGGTGCAGCCACCATATAGTTAGACATCTCACAATTAGTGATGTCCACTCTGTATCTAAAAACGTATGACTGCACTTGCAAAGCCTGGAGAATCGACTTCAGGGTTTGTAGGGGTGTTCTGCTCATGCACGGGCACCCTCACACTTATGACCAGGCACCCTGCACTCAAGACTGGAGAGCCTGCCATGGGGTGACTTATAGGTTTAAAGTGTAGTGACCTCAGAAATAAGGACACGTATATCTGTTGCGAGCGGTGCAAGCACCAACTCACATAGGCTGCAATGTAGTCACAGTTTAAGTCAACTACCATGAGTGACATCATACATGCTGCTGCCCATGGGAGACCCCTGGTATACCTATGCCCTGGACTTACAAGGGTACACAAGTAGCCAATTGTAGAGGTACCAAAGAACTTACCATGTCAAATTAGTGGAGAAAGTGCAGTTGCTGGGGTCTTGTTTAGCAGGATCTCAGCAGACTAGTTCAAAAACATACTGGTATGAAGCAAAAAGTGGGGGCAACCATTAAAGCAGATCCTACTTTCCTACAGTAGGGATAAGAGTTTATGTCTATATATGATGGGAACAGGGAGGGAGAGAGCATGACAGGAGAAAGGAGGGTGATGTTTGTATGATGGCAAAAAGAAATCGAGGAAAGACGGGACATGTGTTATGTGTGTGCGAGAGAGAGCGAGTGAGAGCGAGAGCTATGGATAAGTGAGGACAGGAGAGGAATTCTAAGTATCTGGAGATGAGGAGTTTGTGGTTAACTCAATGTATATCCAATGCTTGGGTCACACCATGCGGAGAACTTTGATGTGGTTAATGCATATTTAATTAATTCCATACTGCAGATGCTGTGGCTGCAGTCGGTAAAGAACTGAGAGGTGTTTATATATTTATGACGCTGAGAAACAAACACACACATTCCCACACATGCACAAAACATCTCTTGTGTGCCTAGTGACCCACCTCCACTCTCACTCATTCACTAAGTCTGATGCCACAAGGTCAGGAGTAGTGCTTTAGGGGCTAGAATTAATTCTGGTTATGGTTTCATCGCCAACTAGAATCAGTGAATTTCACAGTCTCTAATGGTGTGAGTAATAATGTACCACAAGCAATCCACTAGTGGCTGGTCACATAAGCCCAAAAATGACCTACAGTGTTTAGAGCCTGAGCTGATAATATTACTCCTAGCCCAACACCTTCCAGGTTCACCCTTGTGTTACAGGTTTTATTGCTCCACTCCATTCTATAGTCCCCAGCTTCTCTGGGAGTACATTGCCCTTAGGGGGACACGCTTCAGGTTCCACACTCAAGGGTAATGTCTACAGGTCTAACATTGGCAGCCGTGGCACCACTGCACCTTGCCCGACCCACATACCTGTGTTGAGCATCCTGAGCCCTGCTGCATCAACATGTGCGCAGAACACTCTGGCTTTGTATCTTGACCCTCCGTTTTGTTCTCCTCACCAAACAAAGATTTAGACAAGTCTTATGGTATTTCAAGATGGCAGATGCATTTGGGACATGGTTCTTCATGACAGGAGACATTACTATTTCACAATGAAATTACAGAGGCCATTTCCATAAGGAATCAAGCACTATCCATCATGGGTGCCTTTCAATCCGCCCCTCACTGGCAGATGTTCCCTATCATAAGCCAATGTAAGCAGGCACCAGATGTGACTCACTCAATCAATCCATTATTTGGAAAGCACAGCACTGTCACCCCTCTGGGTATCTGGGCCCTGAGGGTGTCACATTTCAGTTGAAAAGCCTTGAGTTTCTTTTTGTTGCTGTTCGGAGGTGGAGGGGCAGGTCGTTACAGGTCTTTGCGGCAATGCAGGAAAAGGTGTGTGGCAGATGCAGGGCGATGAGCGAGGGTGAGTAAGACAGAGCGCAGGTGTCTTAAAGCCAGATGAAAGTTCAGTCTGTGGTTGATGTAGGATGGTCCTTGGTCGTGAAGAGCTTTGTAGGCGGGTGTGAGAATCTTGAACTAGGCATCTTTCCTGAATGGGAAGCCAGTGCAGGTTTCTGAGGTGAGTAGTGATGGCGGTCCATTTGGGGAGGTCCAGGATGAGTCTGGCTGCAGCGTTCTGTGTGGTCTGGAGTCTTCTGAGGAGCTGGGTGGAGAGGCCAGCATAGAGGGCATTGAAGTATTCAAGGCGACTGGTAACGAGGGCCTGCACAGCGGTTTTTCTGGTATTGATTGTGATCCATCTGAAGATTCTGCAGAGCATGCGAAGGGTGTGGAAGCAGGAGTAGGCAACTGCCTTGAATTGTCATTTCATGGTTAGCTAGCTGCAGAGGATGATGCCGATGTTGCAAGCATGGTCGATGGGAGTAGGTGTAGATCTAAATTCTGCTGGTCACCAGCTGTGGTCCCCTTCAGAGGCGTTCTTCCCGAAGATCAGCACTTCTGTTTTGTCGGAGTTGAGTTTGAGGCAGTTGTTTCTGATCCATTAGGCTATGTTAAGCATGGCATTGCAGAAGTTGGTTTTGGTGTTGGAGGGGTCCTCGGTGAGTGAAAGGATTAGTTGAGTGTTGTCTGCATAGAAGATTATATTGAGTCTATGGGATCTAACAACATATGCGAGGGCCGCCATTTAGATGTTGAAAAGGGAGGGGCTGAGGGACGATCCTTGTGGTCTGCTGCATATGATGTCCTTGGGTACTGAGGTGAGGGGAGGCAGGCGGGCGGATGTTCTGTGTACACATTGTAAGGAAGGAGGTGATCCACATGAGGGCGTTTTGCTGTATGCCGATGTTGTAGAGTCTGTCAATGAGGACGTGGTGGGAGATGGTGTCAAACGCAGCAGAGAGGTCGAGGAGGATCAGGGCCACTGTTTCTCCATGGTCGAGGAGAGTTCTGATGTCATCTGTGGCAGAGATCAGTGTGGTCCCAGTGCTGTGGTTCGCATGGAATTCGGATTGGTAGGCGTTGAGGAAGTGATAGTATTCCAGGTATTTGGTGAGCCGTTGGTGGATGGCTTGTTTGAGTTCTTTTGCTGGGTAGGTGAGCAGTAAAAGCGGTCTGTAGTTTTTGAGGTTGCTGGGGTCGGCAGAGGGTGTGTTTAGGAGGAGTCTGATCTATGCGTGTTTCCATCTTTCCAGGAAGGTTGCTGTGGAGATGGAGGTGTTGAGGATGCCGGTGAGATCAGTGCTGATTGGGTTGATCCTGAGGTTAAACAGATGGTGGAGGAAGGTGTCAGTGGGTGCTCCAGGGTGGATGGATGACATGATGGCTGTGGTGATATTAGTGGTAAAAGGAGACCAGGTGGTGATGGTTTGGCTGATGTTTGTTGGGACGTTGGGGTTGTCGAGGTTGAGAGAGGTGGGTTGAGGGTTCCAGTTATTGTAGATAGTGGTGAAGAAGTCCGAAAGGGTGTCGCAGAGTTCTTGGGAGGGGTGGATGGTGTTCTCTGTGACTGTTGGATCAGAGAATTATTTGACTATTTTGAAGAGCTCCTTCTTGTGGTTGGCCACAGTATTGATGGGGGCTGTGATGGCTGCTCTCTTTGCTTCCCTTAGGCGAAGGTGGTAGTTGCTGAGGGGTGCTTTATGAGTTACTCTGTCTGCGGGGAACTTAGTGGTGCGCCATAGCTTCTCAGGTCAGTAGCAGCTGTGCTTGGTGTTTCTGAGCTCTGGGGTGTGCCAACTTGCTTGTTTTAAGGTTGTGTTGACATTTGCTGGTTTCAACAGGGCGGCTCTGTCAGCGCATTTGGTGGCAGGCAGAGAAGTTCTGGGTGGCCTGGCCCAGGTCTGTTGACATGCTAAAGACCTGTGTCCACTGAGTCTCAGTTACCTTGCCCTAACTGCGGTGGGCAGTGGTGCTTGATGGTGGTGTGCTGGCGGTCGGAGTTGGGGAAGTGTATGATGGCATGGTCGGTCCAGGTGAGTTCAGTGACATGGGTGAATTTGACTCTGTCGCTGGAGGTAAAGTTGGAATCGAATATGTGTCCGGTTTTGTGCATTGGTACTGTAACCAGTTGGGTGATGCCAATGTTGTTCAGGTTCTCCAGGAGGGTGATGGAGCTGGCATCATTGGGGTCATTGACGTGAAAATATAGGGCGCTGAATAGGAAGTAGTGGTGGGAGTCGATGGCTACGGGGGCGATGAGGTTGGAGATGTAATCGCAGAATGCTGGTTGGGGGCCCAGGGCCCTGAATGCGCAGGTGACTCTTATTGTGGTCTTAGCATTGGTCTATTAGCGGATGTTGAGGTGTTCCATGAGAAGCGTTGGGTCGTCTTTGGTGACGCTGCATTGGATAGTTTCCCTGAAGATGATGGCGATGCCTTGCCATGTTTGTTGGTGCCATCTCGAAATATCAGCCACCTGGAGTGATAGTGACGATGTCGGGGTTCGAGGAGGGGTTGAACCAAGTTTCGGTGATGAAGGCAACGTCTGGGTAGAGTGTGTGGATGGTATCCCAGATTTCTGTGGCAGGTTTGCAGAGGGAGTGGGTGTTGAGCAGAATACATTGGAGCGATTCCTGGTTGTTTGTAGTCTTCCGATCGTGAGTGCAGGGTCCAGTACGGGCAGCAGGTCTTTTGCGGCATACAAAGTGGCAGTGGCGGCAGGCCACGGGTCCTTTGGTTGATCACGGGGAGTACGTGAAGCAGCTTTTGTTGTGGCGCCCGGTGTCCAGGGTCAGAAGCTCTGTGGAGGTGTAGCAGTAGATGGTGGGAGGCGCGGATTGGCAGATACGGTTATGCCTTTGGGGCACCAGCAGCGCACCAGTTGCACGCGTCTGCTACAATCCCGCGTTGCAGCCTCCATTAAGTAGGATCTGAATGAGGATGGGGCGCAGGGTGGTGGGAGGAGGAAAAAGGCAGGAGGAGAGAAAGGGGGAAGACGAGCAGAAAGGTAAAAACAGAGGCTGAAAAAGAAAAACTGAGGCAGAAAAGGCAAAAACAGAGGCAGACACAAGCAGAAAGAGGCAAGAACAAAGGCAGAAAGCAGCAAATGGCACAAACAGGTAGAACGGGCAAAGAAAGGCACAGACAGAGGCAGAAACATGCAGGAAGAGGCAAAAACAGGCAACACGAGTGGAGAAAAGCACAAAAGAGAGCCAGAAACAAACAGGAAAAGGCAAAAACAGAGACAGAAAAAGGCACAAAACAGAGGCAAAAATTAACAGGAAGGGACATAACTAGAGGCAGAAAAAGGACAGAGAAAGGCAAGAAGTAAAAGGGAGAAATGAGCAGAGAAGGCACAAGATAAAGGACAGAACGAGCAGAAGATGGAGCAGAGGAGGCGCCGACAGGCAGCAGAGGGTGGCGGACTGCTGGCAGACTGCACAGGAGACTGTCACGGGGGGCTGGCACGAGGACCTTCTCACAGAGCTACATTCTTGCAATCTGCTTCTCTGAGCAATTTCCCATGTTGGGATCTTTCTTCGGCTTCCTTACTTCGTTGGCTAGTCTAAAAAGCTGCGATCCTAACATTTTTAGAGTAACAATGGTATGCCTGAAAATTCTCCTACTAGAATTGCTCATGCATAAGGGCTAGGGGTCTTTTACTCTATAGCATAAATGGACAAAGAGGTTTTAAACACTATGCTCAAGAGAATCTTTATTTTGGTCTTATTCTTCCCTCTAATTCTCATTCTCTTGAGGCACTTGCTTTTGAATCTAAGAAAACCATAGAAGTTCATCCTTGCGTTGATCATAGAGAACTTAATACATTGATGTGCCGGATCATTATTCATTATCTTTAAAAGTTGGTATTTTGGAATAAAGAGGGATTCACATACACTCACAAAGGTCTACAAGGAGTTTATCGCTTGTTGTGCATTAGGGTTGCTAAAAGCGGCCTTTAAACACCAGTACAGGGTAATTACACCCTTGAAAAGCTCCACTCATATGTGAAAATGTTTACCTAATAGCTTTGTATAGTTCTACATGCTGCATTTCTGTCATTGGAGAGTAGCAGCTAGAGGAGGTACCAGGACAGAGACATAACATATGCAGTGTGACCAGTAGTGGCTGGCACAGAACAGGGGGGGGGGAGGGGGGGGGGGCGACAGACAAAATATAAAAAATAGAAAACACTTACCTCCGTCCTCACAGCCGCCGGCCGCCATCTCTCCTCTGTTGCGTCGACCCGCGGAACCAGGAAGCAGCAGAAACACCGGGCTTCCAGGTTTCCCTAAGCCAATCACAATTCTGCAATGCAGCGTTGTGATTGGTCTGAGCACTGTGATTCGTGCTCAGACTGGAAACGAGAGCCTGGGCCTGTTCCCCACCAGGCTGTGCAATGCAGCCTGGTAGGGAACATACTGAGTGCGCTTGACTGTTTGGCCGGCCCCAGACAGCCGGCCAAGCAGTCATGTGCACTTAGTGTGCACAAACCACTCCTCCCCCTGTGCCACCAGCCCCACGCCGCCCTATCCCAGCACCAAACCCATGAAAAATAAAATGACTACGTTATTATCATGTTATTTTTCCTTCTTCCTGCTCTGAGAGCAGTGGGGTGATGCTCCTGCGCCTTAGCGGAGGAGCCGCCCCTGAGTGTGACATCAAAATACTTGGATGTCTTCTTTAATGCAACACATGTATTACTAGGCTCAAGTAGTCCAGGGCCTCTCACTGGTGTTTGACCACCTGTTGATGAATATTGATGCTGTATGGGCCTGACTTAGGTCACTGGTGTCTAGCTGGAGGAATTCAGTTGCTATGCAGCTCCGAAGAAGTGCTTTTTGAGGTGCCTTTGGAACTCCTGGAAGTCCTCTTCAAGGGGCCATTGGGTTACTGAAGCCCTTTTCAGGCTCTCTCTGTTAGGGCTGGAAAACTTGGGTGAGATAAAAATGAGATACAGCCATGGAAGAACCTGTGGAGAGACTGAAAGACTTGCATTATAAGTTCTCCTTTGTTGAGAGTTTATAAAGCACCCATAAGAATGGGCATGTTTGTATCTTTGTGCCTGATGCAGATCTGATCTGCGTGGCTTTGAACCTCATGGACCAAACATTTGCTAAGTGTTTTCAGGAAGTACCCTGTAAGGGTTCTGTAGCATAGTCATGCAAGATTATGCAATGATTCGGAACAGCGTGACTTTTTGGGGAGTAGAGATCACATTCTGCACTTTATGGTCTTTCTTCATGTCCTGGTCACCCTTTGGCAGCCATCAATCTTGCTACGGTCCTAGCTTCAACGTTCTAGTTCCTCAAGCTTCAGTTCTAACTTATTATGTCCTGCCACAGCGGGCCATTATTTACATATCCAAAGGATTCACCTGTATCCTGCGACACTGACAAACTGAAGCTATCACTACAAGAACTGGCTCTGCCACAGGAACTTACTGCAAGAAGGGTTTCTAAAGCATCAGAGGCTGTTTTCCTCTTTTATTGGCCCTACTTTGCTTAACTCACTGTCTTTTCTACAATGCATGTTAGTTTCAGGGCAGATAGAGCTGCTGAAGGGACTGCTCTCAACAATGAAGTTAAGATTCGATCCTCGACATCTAGCCCTTCACTTGTGTGCACAGTGTACAGCCGCGGGCAGGAGGCTGTGTGCACGGTTCAGACACACCAAAGAGCTTTCAGCTGAGGATTGAGTTTAGTTTATTTGTAAAAGGAGCAAACTGTGCTTTGTGCACCATCCATTCACCCGCTCAATACCGCTTCGGTGCACCAAATACGGTGCAGGCCTTCAGCTGCGGGTTGTGTGCAGTACATGTGTGGTGTGCATACAGTGCAAAGGCTGGCACTCAGCTAAGCTGAAAGACCCTGCACAGAACCACACACAAATCTCATTGCAGACCAGTGCATGTTACAGACCTACTGCAAACTGTTTTACAACTCATTTGGCAACCGATTGTGTCTCATACAGACTGCATAATAATCAATTTACACTGATAGATCCCCTTACACTTGCACAAGAGAGACCTGACCTGCTGTGAGCCATGTCTAACACCCAATACTGTACCCGTCCACAGTAATGAACTGCCCATCAACTGAAGTAGCATTGAATAACTGAGCATATCTGTCACATGCCAAAGAAGGTCTCTAATGTAGCCAACACTGAAGGTCCCAACGAGCTACACACTAGGACCGATTCAATCTGTACATCTCACAATGACAATCAGATATGGGATGATAGGAACAAAGTTCATCCCAGCAGAGTCTACCCACCATCTCTCCCTCCAACCTATACCTGCTCTGCAAATTCTAAACAAAATATATAATAATGAACAACCCAGTGCCGTAACCAGCTAAGTGGACTAAACTTATAAGAAATACCTTAAAGAGATCCGCAGAGCTGCTCAAACCCGCCAGCTTACAGGAAAACAAAAAATGCACGTCTACCCTCAGAGTTCTTCATCCATCACTATGTTGCTTGAACATGACGTACCTTTGAAAAACAAGAGACGTTTGGCACAAACATTGTAGCCGGGGGATCAGTTTCAGGCATAGGGTCTGAGGACTATCTCTATCTACAATCGATCTGAGACATTCTTTTATGCAGTTCATTGTATGCCATAAAACGGTTCTAGCGATCCTTCGATAGCAAGGCATGTAAGTTGCTGCCTTTGGAGTAGTAAATTAATTGTTTGATGGATAATCCAGGTGGGCCTCGACTTTGCATGAACACAATGTGGCCGGTGGGTAACTTGTCCAGATGTCCTTGCATGGGGAGCGCGTAATCACTGTGTGTGCTATGTGTGCTGTGTTCTGATTGGCTAAATGTTCCTAACTTATGTGGCATCTGACTTATTGATGTTTTAGGAGCAAGCTTACGCCCTCTAGCCATGTGTGTTTCTATTGGGACCAATCTCCTTTGGTCATTGTAGTGTCGCTGCGCCTATCTGTGGGAATGATCTAAGGTTACCTGTCCGTGCATTTGTCCGCTGGCTACATGCCATCCCACCTGTGACATGTCAATCAATGAGCTATGTATTTAGAAAACGGGGTTGATGTTGAGTTCACAACTGGTTCGTTAATAAGGACGCGATTTTGTTCACATAAATGAATGTTTCGTTTTTTTATATCAGCTTCCACTTTTTCCATATTAACAACTGCTAAGCCTGTGTCCATAACACACTTCCTGCACCTCAGTGATAATCACAAACAACTTGAAAACTCTTCATACATACACAAGGGGGAGTAGTGGAAACATAGGGTAAACCTACTTCTAAATGGGTGGAATTTAGAAAAAAAGGTAAGGGGGAGTTAAGGGAGCTAATACAAACACCCACCCCCTAGAGAGTATGACCATTGATGTTCACAAACTACGCTTCTACTGTTACTACTGCCCTAAAGTTCACAAACCAGTAGTAAAACTACATCAGCCCAGGCTGGAGTAAGTCTAGCACCATATCAGGCCACCCAAAGCCTCAGCAACACTGATCATTTAAAACCCATAGGAAATATTGTTACAATTATTTAATTATTTCAAATTCTAAATTATGTGAATATTTATGTACAGATATATACAGAACATGTCCCTGTGGAGATCTCAGGAGGGTTGCATCCACCTACAGTGTTGATGCCAGATTGTGGGTGTGAATCCTGTGATCCGTGTTACCACAGTGCTTCCGTGTTGGAAAGAAATGCCAGCACACCTGGACCAGGTTCAGTGTATTTAATTCACAATGACTGACTGGTGGACGCGTTTTGGATACTGCCTAAATGAGCGTGCAGTCCCCTCTCCACAGGTCCTTGGGTGACTGTGCGACAAGTTTGGGCCAGACACAGTGTGGCGTTAGGACCTTTAAAGCTTAGGGTGGGTTCACATCCCAGAATGGTCCAACATCGATTGTATCATTCTTGGATGTCTAGAGAGAATTTACCTAAATATCTACTTGGAACTAGAAGCCTGGAAAGTAGGCGCTCGTCAATTAAAGTAATATTGACAGCTACTGCCACCCTTTCTCCTGCCCCTCCACAGTCACGCATAGAAGTCCTACCTTCATTTTCATTTAATTTTTGTGATCAATTACCACCCAACCAGCACGCATTGCGACAAATTATATCCCATCTGTGTCTAATTTTTCTCACAAGGGCTAGCTAATTAGGAGGACATCATTTGTAAAGATCCAGCATGCAGATACAATCTTGTTCGATCTTTCGACTGTTTCTTTAGTAGACTTTGAACATACTGCTTCAAGAGATGTATAAACCATTTTTTCTCAGTTTTTTCTTCCCTTCCGTTTTCAGTAAGATTTTGAAGTTCATAACGTGCTCACTGAGTGTTTAATGTTTTATATTTATCTGTAACACGAAATAAAGTGTACAATAAGCTCACACTCACCACATCTGATAGAGGTGGGTGAAGATCTGTGATCAACAGGTGAGGCTGAGGAAGATGGCCGTCTCACAGTCACCCGCCTTCTGGAGACTTCTGAAGAGCCAGAGAGATCCAGGGGCTTCTCTGCCATATAACTAGACAGCAGGAATTGAAGAGAATGACCATCAACATTTCACTTCTATATACGCACTGCCCTCTGCCGGTTACAGCAGGTACTCGACTTTTTTTTGTGTATTTCTCGATAACATAGGATTGTCTTTTATGCCTTCTTTTTCATTCTGACTTCTTTCGTTCCCTTCCTTATGTTTTCCCTTTGCACCCATGTTAAGCCCAAGTTCTTTCACTGTCATCTGTTCATATCCCAGTGTCCCTACGGTGGGATGATGTCCTCTTAGGTGCTGCACCGTACAGCTGCTTCACTCGTCGTGGGCTGCAATAAAGGGAACTGATCTGCTGTGCATGGATGAACTATTAACAACAAACCTGTCAATAGTTGGCAGAAACCACAGGGGTGCGGACGGTGCAGCTGCCACGCAGCAAGACGTGGAGCCATATCTACACATTTTAGGGATTGCGATTTCGTAATTGCGATTCTTTGCTAATCGCAATTAGGAATTCGAATTTCCTATTGTATGAAATACATTGGGGCATATGTATCAAAAACCCTTTTGCGAGTCCTTAATAGCGAATTTTTGCGAATCGCTATTAAGGACTCACAAAATGGAATGTATGAAGGTTTCGCAATAATAATTGTGATTTCTACATATTACTTAATTGTGAATCTCAAATTGCGATTCACAAATACGGAAAACCTTCCCATTCATTCCTTTGGGCTAGAGGCCCATAGTAATGAATGGGAGGACATTTTCAATTTGAGAGTACCCAACGGTGCAAGGGTGTCAAAAGGACACCCTGTTGCACCCCTGAAATAAGCATGTAGCACACATACATGCCCTAAGGGCATGAATGTGTGCCACATGGCAATTTGAAAATGCATAAAAGTGCATTTTTCTAGGAAATCACAAATTACCACCAACTGGCAATATTAAATGCAAATCGCAATTTGTGGCTGCTCCCAGAATTGCATTTAAGGAATCGCAATTTGCGATTCCTTAAATGCAATTGCAAAATAGGGAATCACAAGTTTTGAGATTCCCTATTCTGAGATGGCCTTTTGGGATGATACATCCCAAAAGGCTTTTTCCCGTTCACAAGCGGGTCGATTCTGAGAATCGGCCCGTTTGCTAACGGGAATAAGGCTTGATACATATGGCCCTTCATGAGATAGGTCACAATTTGCGACCCATTAGGAATTGCATCCATCACACGGATGATGGCCCGCCCAGGTCAGCTGACCACCAAGTCTGTGATTGTTTATTAACAAAGCACACGTTTTTTTTTAATGCAGTCCGTTTTTGTTAAGGGAAAACGGGATACGTTTAAAAAGAAAAAAATTAAATGTTTCATTTTTTTAAGAGCAGGCAATGGTCCCTTGGACCACTGCCTGCTCTTAAAAAATATTTGTTTCAACATTGACAAAGAGAAAGCTGTCCTATGTAGAACCTTTCCCATTTCAAATGATTACTACCACCCTTGAGGTGTCGGTAAAAACGTAATGTTTTGCAACCGTTATTTGGTTGCAAAACATTCATTCATACCATTGCGATTCGGTATTAGGAAGGGACTCCCTACACATCCCCCCTCCAATTACTGAATCGCTAAACACAATTTGCGATTCAGTAACATGTTACTAAATCGCAATGTGTGCTCTGTTGTTATGGAAAAGCATTTTTATGGCCGGAAAAGGCCAGATTCTGTGATTTGGGCTATTTCTGACTCCAAAAATGCTTTGGCGCAGATAGCCCGAAATGACGAACAGATGACTTTTCCGGTTCCAAAACCATACGCAGCATTACGTTATTGAAGGATATAGCACATATCTTTCCTATGAAGCAAATATCAGGAGAAATGTCTTACATCTGTACAGATAGCTAAATGATAAAATGGTTAAAAGATAAGCAAGGTTTGACCATCTGGTTAGAATTAATAAAGCAAGATTATCCAAGCGGAGGGAGAGGTGTGGTGCAGTGGCCAGAGTGCTTGACTCCAGAGCATGGGGATCACGGTCCAATCGCCTGGCTTCAGTATGGCTGATACCTATAACGTGATAAATGAAACGTAGGTTGGCTGCAGGAGCGCAGAAGCCTCCCCACCCCAAAAGAGTTTTATAAAGGGCTATGTTTGCAGGGTCATAGACACCAGAACCCCTCTGGAATTTTCTTAATGTTTCAAAGCACTCCCATGGCTGGACCTTCTGCTCTGCAGCTGGGAGTGCAGCACCCTCTAGGGGTTTGCCCTATAGGTGCATTTATTGTGGCCTGAAAGTGTTCAAGGAGGTACATGTTGCACTATGCTCTCGAGCAGCCAAATCTATATTTGCATGTTATGTAATCAAATCGTGATACTCTCTATGGGCTGTTTTTACAGTTGCATTTTCAGGGTTGGAAAGTGTATACCAAGCACACAGACACGTTTAGTTCATTTTAAAATTCTTTATTTTCATAATAGTCTTTTCAGCAAACATTGATCAAGGTAGATTTGCTTTATTAACACTAATAAATGTATTTGGGAAACATCGTTTACAACGCGGTGTTTACACCTCAGTACCTTTACAACAATGCCATTACAACGCAAGTCGTTACTACGACTTGCGCTGGATGGCACTGTTGGATAAGGAATATTGTAATTTTATATTCCAACACCTTCCCTACTGTTACGTGGGCTGGTGTTGGAATATAAAATTATAATAATCCTCAATCCGCGCACACCAACGCAAGTCGTTGTAACGACTTGCGTTGTAATGGCAGCGTTGTAAAGTACCGCGATCTAAAAGATCGCGTTGTACTGACGTACATCCAATGTATTTACACATGATTATTATTGATGATTACATTTATGTACAAAATGTTGGTATTTTTTTAACATTTGGTTTGTTGATCTTTGACCCAGCCAATAGACTTACCTTATATGTTTGAAAGACCTCTTTAAGGGGGTAAAAAGTGATTATGCAATGCCAGCTATGGTATTTTCCATCTGCCTAATGTATTACTTTGTAAAGTAGTGCGTAGTATTTAGTAGTGTGTGTGCAATAAATGTACTTTCCCTAAAGAAAAATCACTGACTGGACAATCATTGATTGGATGATGTTATTGCGAGCCAGTGAACGGGGATTACTAGTCAACACCTCCAAGCGTGAGTAGGCTTTAGATTGCTCTACTTCGCTACCCAGAGAGAGTTTGGCCCAATAATGGGGTTTTTGGATCCCAGTAAGGGGTAATCGCGATCTATTACTTATGAAGAGGAAACAACGGATAACCGAATTTCCTACAAAGTGCACAAGGTTTTTTTTTGAGGGGGAGTGAGAATACTCCACCATTTTTATCCTAATGAAATGCATTGTAGTGATAGAGGGATTTTGAGCCTAACAAAAGTGCATATACAATGAGTGATTAGTGTAAGGATAAAGGGGACCCCCTGCTACTAATATGAGTTTCTAAGGCAGGGAAATAAAAATCGATGTACATAAACCCTAGGAAGCTCAAATAATGTACCTCATAAACACTCATTTATAAAACACATTGAACTTAGGCAGAAGGAACATAAAATAATAATACAAAAGGTGTGTAAAATATAAAACTTTTTATTATTTTATTTCAATCCATTATTATATAATAAACAAGAAATATTTAAAGCCATTATTGGACCAAAGTGTTCAGCATAAAGATTATGAACTTACAGCACTAGTTTGATGCTACTGTATTCTCATTTATTCAACCAAACACACCCCCTCCTACGTTAGTAGAGTACATCAGTGATAAACAATGATGGTTATATCATAAATAGCAGCAGATAATTTAGTGGTCAAAATACAATACAATAGATAAATGTAATCAATTTTCTTGCGGCTTTTGTTCCATATCTCTACACGCGTTTCAGCACAGCGCCTTCTTCAGGAAGCCACATGATGCTAATTAACAAATGTTCCTGCAATAGGACGATATTTACACTTTGGCAAAGAAGATCAATGCCAATTTTTGAATTAGATGCTGTGCACACGAGGGAGTCTAGATGATCAGGAGGGGACCACGAATACTGAAAACAAATGGATTACTGAAGAAGTCACCAATAATAAGGCCTTCACGAAGTCTGACAGTATTGTTTCAAAGCAGGCCATAAAGCACCTGTTCAAAGACGGCAACCAGGATCGAAACATTGCACAATAATGTAAGTCCAACGTGGGATGGGCTGGTAGCACCCATCCATCTATTATCTGTGAGAACTAGACACAAAACGCAATGTCACGACACCCGCCCTTACAAAGGTCTCGGCAGCATCAGATCAGCTCCCCTCTGCATATGTGTGTAGAATGAGTGATAACAAATGTTACTCACAATTTAGCTCATATGTTGGGATAATAATTTTCTTTATTTTATGTATATTCATAAATATTTTCCTCTGCAATTACAAATGCATGAACCAGTGATATTTTGAGAAACATTATCTTCAATTAAAGTATTACAGTAACTTGTGACCTCATTCCCACTATCATTCTGTACTCCACTCTCTCTCACTTCTTGTGTAGATGACACACTCCTTTGTGAGAGCAGAATGTGTTTGCAGTTCACGAGCTCACATCTGTAGAATTATCTGCATTACATTTTATGCCCCTGTAATTTCTGAAAGAATTAGAAGAATTTCCAGAAGTCAATCTTTTAACTTTAGTAAGGTTGCAACCACACATCCATTATTCCACCATGCCTCTTCCTTCAATAACACTTCACCGCTGGTTAGCATTTCATCCTTCAATAGTAAAATATAGTAAATTAGGACTCAATTTTTTCCTGTCTGTGTTTTTTTAATGATGACCCAATCACCATCCTCAATCTTGCTCTCCTTAGCACCAGTCACCTTGTTGCAATATCCCTAACTCTGAAACATCTTCTGCTCAACATTATCGCTGATAAATGGCAATGTTTCGTGAGACAAACCATGCTCAGAGGTTCCCTTCCTATGACCAGAGACTGGTCTGGTACTAGATGATCTGCCTCCAACAGTAACAAGGGTGCCTCAGCCATAGTAGAATGGAGAGTTCTGGCCACTTCAAAGCTTGTTTCTTGTGTACAATTAAACATCCACCCAGAAACTAAATCAGTTTGAAGTGTTTCAAAAAGTAATGTGTCCTTTCATCCAATCCATAAGGTGATGGACTATAGAAAGCTAACTTCAGTTGCTCGATACAAACAGCTTCGAAACCATAACATTTTACCAGACACAAAATGTGAGCCGTTATGGAAAACTTTAGTGGTTTTAGAACTCACAAATGAGTAATGCGTAATGAATACACTCTGCAACACGGTCAGTTACTGCAATTAATTATTTAATATCTGGTCATAATAGATTATAAGGTCCTGCAAGGTCTATAGCTAACCTCCCCCAGGGCCCATCAGGAACTGGTACCTGGGTAAGGAGACTCTTAAACACTGGCGTTTATCCGATAACAGGCAATCCTTGCTCTTGCGAGTATTACCAGACGCATCCGCTGCTGCACCCATTGAGGGTTAAAGGCTACCAATGCTTTTTGAGCACTTGTTTTACTAGCTGTACCTACAGGACGGCAATTAAGCCTAATTTGAGTAGGTCTACTTTTGAATGTTGCTGAAGGAACACCCTCTCCTAACAGCCATAACATTTTTGAAGGAAAGTTCAGAGCCAACTTGGACGAAGCTTCTCAATTCTTTATTCAAGTTGATGTCACATGGACACCTCCTCAATGATAGTCCTCTTGGCAAACATGTAGCCACACAACGTCAGAGAGAACAAGCATTTGCAATGCAATAGGTCTCGTATTAGGAAAGTTTGAGCTATTGGTCTTGTAAATGACAATTTTATTATTTATGTGTTGGTTTTGAAAATAGCTAAATAGCTTTGTCATTTACAATGCCAAAAGTTATAACTTTCTCAAATGTGACACCTATAGCATTTGTAATGCAACATGTTTTGTATTTACGTGACTTAGATGTATTGATATTACAAATTGCAATGGCTTTTAATTTTTTTAAATAATTAATACTTAAATAAAAGTGATTGTAATTTATAACGGCAATAGCTTAAACTTTTGTAAATAACTTTTGTGAAGATTATGTTCAGTGTATTTTATTGTGACGAAAATTCAAGAACAGAAGTGAAATATTAACATCTATTTGTGACATTTGTAATAAAGCTTGAAACATTGAGAGAACATATTTTAACCAGTTGTTGAATGGTTGCGCAGATTGATGCTGGGGTGGCACTGAGTGATGCTGTGGTGGCACTGAGTGATGCTGTGGTGGTGCAGAGTGGTGCTATGGTGATGCTGAGTGGTGCTGAGTGGTGCTGAGTGATGCTTGGGTGGTGCTGAGTGATGCTGGGGTGGTGCTGAGTGATGCTGGGGTGGTGCTGAGTGATGCTGTGGTGGCGCTGAGTGATGTTGTGGTGGCGACGAGTGATGCTGTGGCGTTCAGTGATGCTGTGGTAGTTCATAGTGATGCTGTGGTGCCCTGAGTGATGCTGTGGTGGTGCGATAGATAGATAGAGTGAGGGCAATAGATAGATAGAGGGAGGGCGATAGATACAGTGAGGGCGATAGATAGAAAAATAGAGTGAGTGCAATAGATAGATAGAGTGATGGCGATAGATAGAGTGAGTGCGATAGATAGACAGACAGAGTGAGGGCGATAGATAGACAGATCGATAGAGTGAGCGGGATAGATAGATAGAGTGAGGGAGATAGATAGATGTGTGTGGTTGTGTGTGTGATTGTGTGTGTGTGGTTGTGTGTGTGTGGTTGTGTGTGTGGTTGTGTGTGTGTGGTTGTGTGTGTGGTTGTGTGTATGGTTGGGTGTGTGATAGATAGATAGAGTGAGGGTGATTGTTAGACGGGACCTGGAGGGTCGGCCGAGGACAAGGGGAGAGGTCTCCGGGGAGAGCCGTCTCCAGCGATCGTACAGACAAGTAACTTCCCCCCCACAGATAGACACCACACAGGGATAAGATTTAACGTACTTTATAAGCAATCTTGAGGTACGGTAGAATGGTACAAGGAGGTCTGGACTCAGTGGTCCCCTCGGTTCTAGTCTCTTGGATAGGAATGGGGGTAGCAGGACAGAGTTATTACCAATCTGGTAGTTGCGATGAGATGATGGGTAGCTCACAATCCTCGAGCTCAGCGTTCTTGAAGGACGGGCCGCGGCAGCGCCAGCAGGTCCCGGGATGGTCGAAGGTGGCAACGGTCCGCGGCAGCGCCAGCAGGTCCCGACGAAGAAGGTAGTTACAACGGGTCGCGGCAGCGCCAGCAGGTCCCGACGAGGATGAAGGTTGCAGAGGGCCGCTGCAGCGCCAGCGGCAGGACGACAGTTCACAAGGCAGGGCTGCGGCAGCGCCAGCAGTCCGTCAAGGATGAGTTCTTCTCGGTGTCTCTCGACTCCAGGATACAACTGCCTTCCTGCTCTGGAGCTGCCCCAGTTATAGGTCTGGCCGTCTTTGATGTCCGGACCCTCGCACTTGGAGGTCGGGAGGTCCGGGATGAGGGAGTCCAGACACCCAGCAGGGGGGTGGAGCCAGCGCCCGGGGAGGCTGGGGGCGATCGGCACCTGGTGGGGGAGAGCCATCGACACTTCTTTCTCCCATTGACCTGCCAAGTGGTCCGTTCACCTCCTGGGTGGATGGTGGTGCCGGGATGTCGGGGCCTGGCCAGGCCCAGGGTTGGGGTCGAGCTGAGGCTGTGCGGCCTCGTGGTGCAGTGTCCAAGATGGCGGCCGGGCTGGGCAATGGTACTGACGGTGGCCCGGGCCCGGGATACAGAGATGTCCGGGAGTAGGAGTCCCGTAGGGGACGGAGTGTGGGTTGCTTCTGTGGGTAGCACCTGGAGAGCTGATGGCTGGGCTCTGTCATGCGGGGAGGGAGCGAGCCCTTCATGTGGCCTGTCCAACATGCGTCCCCCCCAGCTGAAGGCGGGGAGAGTCACCCATCTTCTTGGGGACTCTCCTCGTCGAGGCGGAAAAATCGTGACAGGCCATCTGCGTTGGCGTGATCCTGGCCAGGGCGATGTTCCACAGTGAAGTCCATCCCCTGCAGGGAGATGGACCATCGTAAGAGCTTGTAAATGTATGTATTGGCATTTATATAGCGCACTACTTACCCGTAGGGTCCCAAGGCGCTTCGACCGCTGCGAAACCCTTCCTGGCTTCCCTGAGAGATGGTCCCTTAATGGGTATCTCCAGGGTGAGACCAGGCATCCCCGGCGGTATGGTGGGGCCGTTAGTGAAGATGAGGCAAGCTAATGCCCAGAGTTGCCGAGTGTGATCGCTGATCAGAGTGGGCACCGAGGCGAGAGAATTATCGAGTCTGCTGACCCTGGTCCAGAAACCTGCCGCGCCGGGAATCGAACCCTGGTCCCGGGCCGTCCTCTGCTCTCGGGTCTGCCCCTCTGCTCTCGGGTCTGCCGCCTCTAACCAGTGAGCCACACTACTTCACTTGGGATTCTCCCCCCGCATCTGCATCAGCCATTGCAGGGGGCGATGATCTGTTTGCACCCGAAAGTGGGTGCCGAAGAGGTAGGGCCGGAGCTTCTTGAGGGCCCATACCACTGCGAAGGCCTCCCTCTCGATGGTGCTCCAGCGCTGTTCTCGGGCCCACAGACGTCGGCTGATGAAGGCCACTGGTTGGTCGACTCCCTCGGTGTTCAGTTGGGAGAGGACGGCCCCAATGCCATGGTCGGAGGCATCAGTCTGGACGATGAACTCCCGGCTGTAGTCGGGAGCCTGGAGTACCGGGGCGGTGCACATGGCGACCTTCAGCTTCTCGAAGGCCGCTTGACAATCGGGAGTCCAGTCGACTCTTTTTGGCTGGTTCTTAGATGTAAGTGCCGTGAGGGGCCCCACAATGCTGCCATAGTCCTTCACAAACCGCCGGTAGTATCCGGTGAGCCCCAAGAAGGCCCGGACCTCGGTTTGCGTTACGGGTGGTTGCCAGGACTGGATGGCAGCGATCTTGAGTTGGAGGGGGGCCACCAGACCGCTCCCCACTTGGTGTCCGAGGTAGGTCACGGACCCCTGGCCAATCTGGCATTTGCTGGCCTTGATTGTGAGGCCGGCCTGTTGGAGGGCCTGCAGGACCTTTCGGAGGTGGCGGAGGTGGTCTGACCAGTGGCGGCTGTAAACCGCGATATCGTCCAGGTAGGCGGCGCTGAACTCTTCGAGGCCCGCCAATACCTGGTTCACCAGGCGTTGAAAGGTTGCTGGAGCGTTTTTCATGCCGAATGGCATCACTTTGAAATGGTAGTGGTCATCCGGGGTGGAGAAAGCGGACCGTTCTTGCGCCCTGGGGGTGAGGCCGATCTGCCAGTAGCCCGCTGTTAGGTCGAAGATGCTGAGGTAGCGGGCAGCCCCCATGCGGTCGATCAGTTCATCGGCTCGGGGAATGGGGTGAGCGTCGGTCCGGGTGACAGCGTTCAGGCCCCGATAGTCAACGCAGAATCGGAGCTCAGGGGTGGTGCCGGGGGCAGCAGCTTTGGGGACCAGTACGACTGGGCTGGCCCAGGGGCTGTCCGAGGGTTCGATGACCCCGAGTGTGAGCATCTTGGAGACTTCTTCTTGGATGCAGGCACGTACCCGATCTGGCACGCGGTACGCCCGATGTCTGATGGGGGGACTGTCCCCAGTGTCCACGTCGTGCAGGCACCAGGGGGTGACCCCTGGGGTGAGGGAAAATAGGGCTGCGAACTGCAGCAGGAGAGTCCGACAGTCTTGGCGCTGCTCGGAGGTCAGGGCATCTGACAGTCGGACCCCGTCTACCGAACCATCTTTTTCCCGGGTCCTCAGTAAGTCAGGGAGGGGCTCGGAGTCTTCTTCCGCTCCACTGTCTGTAGCCATCAGTAGGCTGAGCTCCGAGCGTACAAAGTGGGCTTTGAGTCTGTTGGCGTGGAGGACCCGGAGGGGGTTCCGGGAAGATTCCATGTCGATGAGATAGGTGACGGGGCTCTTGCGCTCGATCACTTTGAAGGGCCCCGTCCACTTATCTTGCAGGGCACAAGGTTCGGTGGGGGACATCACCCATACTTGCTGGCCAGGTACGAACTCTATGGAGGAGGCGTTCTGATCGTACCATTTCTTCATGTCCTCCTGACTGGCTTCAAGATTGGCTTTGGCGATTTCTCAGAACCGCCTGGTCTGATTGCGGAGGGTCAGGAGGTACTTGTAGACGTCTGGAGGGGTTTTCAGGGGGGCCATCTCCCAACCTTCCTTGACTAGGCTGAGGGGCCCTCGAACAGGGTGCCCGTACAAGAGTTCGAAGGGGCTGAAGCCGAGGAACTTCTGAGGGACTTCTCGGTAGGCGAAGAGGAGGCACGGGTGGAGCACATCCCACTGGCGGCGGAGGGGCTCTTCCAACCCCATAATCATTCCCTTGAGTGTGCGGTTGAACCGCTCAACCAGTCCGTTTCCTTGTGGGTGATAGGGGGTTGTGAATCGGTAGGTGACCCCGCACTGCTGCCAGAGGGATTTCATGTATTTTGAAATGAAGTTCGTGCCTCTGTCGCTGACGACTTCCCGGGGGAAGCCCACCCGGGAGAAGATCCCCATTAAGGCTCGGCCGACCACCGGTGCTGTTACAGTTCGAAGGGGGATGGCCTCGGGATAGCGGGTGGCATGGTCCACCAGTACCAGGATGAAACGATGCCCTTGTGCTGTTCGGGGGTCCAGGGGCCCCACAATGTCTATTCCCACCTTTTCGAACGGGGTGGTAACCACCGGAAAGGGCTGCAGGGGCGCCTTGAGTTTGCGGCCGCTCTTCCCGCTGGCCTGACAAGTGGGACAAGACCGGCAGTGGTTGAGTACGTCATTTCTCATTTTGGGCCAGTAAAAGTGGGTCACCAGGCGGTTGTAGGTTTTGTCCTGACCCAAGTGTCCGGCCAGGGGGACGTCGTGGGCCAAGTTCAGCAGGAAGTCTCTAAAACGGAGGGGCACCACCAACACTCGACTAGCCCCCAACTCGGCGATTCTTTGTTCACTGTACAATAGATCATTGTCCCAATAGATCCAGTGGGCCCCGGTGGTATCTCCCGCGCTCTGGGCGAGGGCTTGTTGACGTAGTCCCTCGAGGGAGGGACATGTCTTTTGCTCTTGACGGAATTGTTCCTGGGTGGGTCCCCCTTCTTGACGCCACTGAGCCAGGTCTGGGAGATCCTGGGGCTGAGCGGGTTCTTCTTGGGTTTGTTCCGGGAGGTCGGTGGTGTCGGCGTCCCCCACTGGAGTGATCGGGGGAGGAGGTGCTGGCCATTCGGGTTCTTCTGGTCGGGGGATGGCGCAGGCCGCCATGGACCGGGTGGTTACGCACGCCCAGTCCGGGAGGCCCAACATCCCCAGGTGCTCTCTTCTTTCCACGGCGGCCCACGGAGAACTCTCGAGATCGTTCCCCAGGAGACAGTCCACGGGGGCATCATCGCGGACCGTCACCTTCAGCATGCCGGATACTCCTCCCCACTCGAAGGGGACGCAGGCCATCCGACACATGCTCTCCGAATTGTCGGCTGAACGGACGGGGCAGAGAACGTTCGGTATTATTTGCTCGGGGGTCACCAGGTGACAGCGGACGGCCGTCACACTGGCCCCCGTGTCACGTAGGGCTTCGGCCTTGCGCCCATTTATGCTCACCCACTGACTGTACTTTCTGGTGTCGGCGGGTAGGGGAGCCCGCGGGACCATGTCTCTCCCCCCCAGGCACGCCAGGACCATGGCTGCCGGTTCCCACTCTTGTTGCTCTGGTTCGTATTCTTCCTGCTCCTCGGAGACTTGCTCTTCTCCTAGGGCGGCGGCAGCTACCTGGCGGGGCCTCGGAGTCTGGTTCTGTGGGCAGTTCGGGTCATTGGCGTAGTGACCGACTCGCTGGCACCGATGACACGTGACATTGGCTCTGAACCCCGGGCGCATCGGGGGGTTGCCCCTGCTGGCCGGGGGCGGGGTGCTGGTAGCGGGAGCGGCCGGGACGGTGTCTTTACCCCGGCCCTGGCCTCCTCCTCCTCCTCGGGGACGGTGATGGCCTTGGTTGTACCGGCCCTGCTCGTTCGGGCCACCCCGGCCCACTCGGGTGCTTTCCCATCGGTCAGCCTCGGCGGCGAGCTGCCGTGGATCAGTCAATTTACTGTCGAGGAGGTGCTGCCTGAGCTCGACAAAGCAGTTGTTGGAGAGGTGCTCCCACACAACAAGGTTAAAAAGCTGCTCGTAGGTCGTTACGTTGCTCCCCTTGATCCATCCCTCAAGGGCTCGGCTGAAATAGTTCACATATTCCACCCAAGTTGTACCCGGGATTCGGGTGCAGTCGCGGAACCTCTGGCGGTGCATTTCGGGTGTCAGCCCATATCGAGTGAGGAGGGCGGCCTTCATGTGATCATAGGCCGTCATTTGGTGATCCGGGAGCTGTAACAGGGCATCACGGCCTTCATTGACGAACCTCCCCCATAGACCGGCTCCCCAGTCACTTCGATCGATCCGGTGAGAGGACATGGCGATCTCATAGGCCTTGAACCACTGCTGTATGTCGTCGTTTCGGTAGAACTCTCGGACGACATCTTTGGGAATGTGGACCTTTGGTTCTGAAGTTCCTGGGTTGTGTGGTTGCTCGGGCACCCCCAGGTCCTTGCCTTGCTTACGTAGTTCTATTTCTGCTAGTTTGTGTTCGTGTTCATATGCCAGTCTTTTTTCTTCAAGCTCTCTTTGTCTTTGTTTTTCCTCCCGCTCTTCTCGGAGCCGTAAGTGTTCTAGGTTCAATTTTTGTTCCGCCAGTTTTAGTTCTCCATCCATTTTGAGCCGTGCCAACTCTAGTTCATGCAGTCTGTTTTTTTCTCGCTCTTGGATCTCTTCCCGGGAGAGACCCGTTCTCCTTTCCTCGGAAGAAGCGGGGTTGGTTTCCGGTGCTTCGATGCGTTGGTCCCGGGGACCAGCGGTGTTTGCCTCTGCCCATGATTCTAGGGCGTGTTTAAAGTCATCTTTTGTGCTCAGACCGGTGGTAGCAATGCCCAGTTCCATACAAAATTGTTTTAATTCTCGATGGTTGTACTCCTCCAGCTTGTCTATTTGGAATTTCTCTGTAGACCCGCTCTCTTGGGCCGGCATTGTGGTTTAGTCGTGGGGTGAGTTGCTTTCTGTACGATTACGCATTGGTTCGGATCGCGCCGCTGGCCACCAATGTTAGACGGGACCTGGAGGGTCGGCCGAGGACAAGGGGAGAGGTCTCCGGGGAGAGCCGTCTCCAGCGATCGTACAGACAAGTAACTTCCCCCCCACAGATAGACACCACATAGGGATAAGATTTAACGTACTTTATAAGCAATCTTGAGGTACGGTAGAATGGTACAAGGAGGTCTGGACTCAGTGGTCCCCTCGGTTCTAGTCTCTTGGATAGGAATGGGGGTAGCGGGACAGTCTTATTACCAATCTGGTAGTTGCGATGAGATGATGGGTAGCTCACAATCCTCGAGCTCGGCGTTCTTGAAGGACGGGCCGCGGCAGCGCCAGCAGGTCCCGGGATGGTTGAAGGTGGCAACGGTCCGCGGCAGCGCCAGCAGGTCCCGACGAAGATGGTAGTTACAACGGGTCGCGGCAGCGCCAGCAGGTCCCAACGAGGATGAAGGTTGCAGAGGGCCGCGGCAGCGCCAGCGGCAGGACGACAGTTCACAAGGCAGGGCTGCAGCAGCGCCAGCAGTCCGTCAAGGATGAGTTCTTCTCGGTGTCTCTCGACCCCAAGATACAACTGCCTTCCTGCTCTGGAGCTGCCCCAGTTATAGGTCTGGCCGTCTTTGATGTCCGGACCCTCGCACTTGGAGGTCGGGAGGTCCGGGATGAGGGAGTCCAGACACCCAGCAGGGGGGTGGAGCCAGCGCCCGGGGAGGCTGGGGGCGATCGGCACCTGGCGGGGGAGAGCCATCGACACTTCTTTCTCCCATTGACCTGCCAAGTGGTCCGTTCACCTCCTGGGTGGATGGTGGTGCCGGGATGTCGGGGCCTGGCCAGGCCCAGGGTTAGGGTCGAGCTGAGGCCGTGCGGCCTCGTGGTGCAGTGTCCAAGATGGCGGCCGGGCTGGGCAATGGTACTGACGGTGGCCCGGGCCCGGGATACAGAGATGTCCGGGAGTAGGAGTCCCGTAGGGGACGGAGTGTGGGTTGCTTCTGTGGGTAGCACCTGGAGAGCTGATGGCTGGGCTCTGTCATGCGGGGAGGGAGCGAGCCCTTCATGTGGCCTGTCCAACAGTGATAGATAGAGTGAGGGTGATAGATAGAGTGAGGGTGATTGATAGAGTGAGGGCGATAGATAGATATAGTGAGGGCAGGATATATAGAGTGAGGGCAATAGATAGAGTGAGGGCGATAGATAGATTGAGTGAGGGATTTAGATAGATAGAGTGAGGGCTTTAGATAGATAGAGTGAGGGCGATAGATAGAGTGAGGGCGTTAGATAGAGTGAGGGCGATAGATAGAGTGAGGGAGATAGATAGACAGATAGATTGAGTGAGGGTATAGATAGAGTGAGGGCGATAGATAGAGTGAGGGCGAAAGAGTGAGGGCGATAGATAGATAGATAGAGTGAGGGCGACAACAAAATATCCACTATGGTTTACATATATAAACAGAAGCCTAAAAAAAATGAAGTGTGAGTACTTGTGTTCAATTTTATACCAGATTAATCAAGAGCGCCCTGTAAGAAATACCATGAAAACATCCCATAAAGAAAGATCTAGTGGTGACCCATCAAAAGAGCTAATTTCTTACGGTCCCATGTCAAAAGGGTAACAAAAAAGAAATAAACAAGATGTAATTAATTGATCAGCTACAAAAACGCAAGGAATCTATTTAAAAAAATATAATAATGTAAATACTTAAATCAGGAATAAGAAACAGTTTACTCCAGGAAATCCTCTTGTGCCGATTTCCACAAGTAACAAGCAAGATTAGCCAGGACGGAAGGCAACCCCAGCAGGCCAACCAACAAGATGAAAACAAATGTAAAACCATGATGGAGTAGCGTTTATTGAAGTTTTATATAGCGCAAACTCCACACAAAGATATTGGATCACTGTGCGTGAGCACCAGTTAAATTACCCAAGATCACATTCATGTCTTGAGGCACAGGGAGAAGTGATGTGCCCAGAATCTCAGGATTTTCAGCACGCCGAGATTTAATCACTGTTCTCAAATTCCAAATTTTGCAGTTCTGGTTGTAACGCCACAGTGAACCCTGCAGCTGGACAGACATGCAGAAGCAGAGAGCGGATCAGAGAGGGAGGGAAATACAGGGGAAACGATAGAGGGGCAGAGACAGACACAGTGGAAATCACAGAGACAGGGAGGCTGATACACAAAGCAAGGCAGAGTGGGACTGTGGAAAGATAGATACAGAGACAGACACAATTGAAAAGACACAGACATTCAGGGGCAAAGATAGAGAGAAGCGAAGAATGACAGTGGAAAAGAGAGGGGCGCAGACTGAGGCACAGAGAGAGGCAGATAGGGACAGCTGAAAAGAGAGAGGCAGAGACAGACTCAGTGGAAAAGATAGAGAAGCAAAGGCACAGAGAGAGAGAGCGATAGACAGTGGAAAAGAGGGCACGAGAGAGGCAGATATATTAGGGGAGAAAGAGCGGCGAAAGAGAGAGAAAGAGAAGGAGAGACAGAAACAGGAAATATTTCTGCGGTTTGTTTTGGTTCTGGCTGGCGGCGCCTCGGCCATAAATAAATGAAAGATAAAGGGAGAGACTGCGGCATGGGGAGCGGGTCAGAGACGGGCTGCAGAGGAGAGAGCGCGCGAGGTGGGAGGGGGTGACAGACAGTCATAGAGAGACCTCCAGCAGAGTCAGAGGAGAGAGAGCGCGCGGGATAGTACCTCATACCCTCTCAAAAAAGAAATTTCGTATTAGTAAAGATCCCCAAAAGAAAATACATCTGATGCAATTCACCTGCAGGACTTTGGAATGGAGAATAATTCAATATATGTAACCCAATAAATGATTCCAGGAGGATGTTTGGCTTTGTCAATACTTTGCTTTGTCATGCTCTTTGTAAAACTGTATTGTTGGGGAAGCTGCTGTGCCGTCAACAATCCAATCAAAAAGTGGCTAACAGCTAAATATATTGTTTTGTCTTAAAGAGCAGATATTGCCACAGTTGTCCCTAACACAAAAGAAACTTCTTGGGAAGCAAATATGCTCCTTCTGAAATGGCAGAGTGCTATCCCTCACAGACAAGTTAGCTAATGGCTAAAATGGGCTGACCCATTGCCCCATGTTGTGCGCTGTAGTGGTCAGGAGAAACCCTGAATTACAAGACACCAATAGATGAGGAGGGCTTTCTGAAATTCCCCTTTAGTATATTACAACTATATTTCTAAAAAAAATTTGTAAAATGTTATAGTGCCAAATGAGCAAAACATGTATATTTGGAAACCAGTAAGGCCGTCTAGCAAAGTAAAGTTAAGTGCAAAGGGAAGCAGCGCAGCAAGTAACAGCACTGTATTTTTACCGTACTATAACTTGCTTCCCCTGGGCCTACCAGGGGCTGCAGCATGTATTATGCCACCCCTGGCTGGCCATCCAAATCTGACACAACTGGCTGCACGACAGCTGGGGCAAGGTGGTGTGATCACCCTTTGCTTTAGATATAGTATTCCTATATCTAACCCTAAAATGGACACATGTATTCCTATCAGTCACTCCTATGGCAGGCCTTATCAATCCTGAAGGCAGAGTGCGTGGAATTATGTGAGATGGTGCTCTGGCATGAGCTGAGCCCGTTTGCAGCTTGCGGAACCAAGTCCTAATAGCTGTTCCATGATAACGCGTACCATATACTCTTAAGTGCATTATAATCCTCGCGGTTATTTGCTATCTTTGGTATCGCTTTATCAAAACATGTCGAGTAAGGTGTCATACGAATTGGAATACTAACCCCTCGCCAATTCTGGCAACGGGGTTAGCATTCCACCCTTCTAGAGGGACACGACATGTATGTAACTGTGAACCCCGGTTAAAGTTAACTCGAGCCTCAGCTTCTCAAAATGGATGCTGCCACCACAGACACAAGTCTGACCTCCTGCTGCTGGCAGTCCTTCCAGCGAGGAGAGCTTGGACAAAGGGTTTCCTGTCAGGGGCGGTGCTAGCACCATCCCAGACCGGGGTTTGTGTATCCCAGGTGGGCAGGGCTGAGAGGAAGGTGACTGCAAGTGGCACCCCGGTGCTCACTGTGCATATGTCGGCTTAAACCAGTTCCAGGGGCACACCAGCCCCTGAGCTGGGGAAAGTCCGGGCAAGGGAGAGGGGTGTAACCACCCCCCTCCTGGTCCCACCCATGGGCAGGACCTAGTCACGTGCCAGCCCCTTTTCTGAGAATAAAGGTAGGAGCAGGCCCCCTTCCCAAATTAGATAATTCTGAATCTTGACTACTTTCCACGAAAGGAACTCTGGATACCTTCTGAAGACTCTCCCTTGTGGCTAAGGAGTAGCCACCCTGCACCCGCAGGCACCATCTAAGCATCGCGGTTTGCTGCACGTCCATCCTCCGGATCAAGACTGCCCAGCTCGACGAGACCCGGATTCCCTGGCATCTCTGACCTCAACCTGCATCATCAGCCCAGCTGAGATTCGTGGGTGTGACGAGACCTGAGGGACCGGCCATCTTCAAAACTGCACGACGCTTAACCAGCACGACCGCCGAGGGATCCTCGAGTGAGTGCTTTGGGGTTTGAGAAGCCCTAACCCTGAGCAGCTCCAGCACCGAAGTCCAGCCCCCCAGCATCCACGAGATCTGCGTGGGGCCCTTCTGCTCTTTGCTGCTCACTGCGTTGTCTGGTCACTTGCCTGCTGGCTAGTGGCCCTCCTGACGACGTACCACGACGATTTCACCGCTAGTCTGGTTGCTCCAGACTGGCCCTTGCTCCCTTCCAAAAGAGGAGCACCCCGGACCCTCCTGGTCCACTCCAGACGCCATCTTGACTCCACCGCGTGGGCTTGCCTTTGCCAAGGCTTGTTGCCCCAATCCTGGGCCCAGCTTTGCCGACAGCAGACACCTTCGTGGGACAGCTCGCACCTCCAGCCTGGTCGCCGACAACGCCTCCTGGTCCGAGGGACAGCAGAGTCCAGCGTCGCCCACTCACCTGGTCGAGGTGACTTCATCCGGTGCCATCCTGGTGCCCACCTAATCACTGGCTAGTGATTAAGAACTGAGTCCCCTCTGCTTTCAGGTCGTCTCCATCACAGATCCAGGCTTGGATCACATCGAACACCTTCACTGGTCGCCTGCCAGCAACTTCTTCTTTCAGGCTCCATAGACTACAACGAGGATTCCCGACGTCTTTTGAACCCTATGCAGCCGCAGCCCCTGGGCTAGGTAACCTGAGAATTTCGGTGCTCCAACGTAGGTTCACTATCCAAGTGTCCAGATCCTTTTTTGTTTTCAGTCTATCTAGTCGGATTCGTCCGATAACAGTAACTTTACAAATACTAGCCTCCATAGACTTTGTCCCGCATCCCGCGTGAGAGTGCGCACTCTGCACCCGATCTCCCTAGGCCTCCTGCTCCTAACCTTAGGGTTCAGTAGTGTAGTCCTAGCGATCCTGAAGCCTCTGGATCTTGTTACTTACCTGCTAGTATTTCGCATTCCACTTTTAGTGTATATGGTTTTTCGTGCCCCTCGGGCATTTGTGTAAATTGTGCGACTTAAAGTCCTTTCACTTGATGTTCAAGGGGTATATGTGATGGTATAACAGCTGGCTTAACACGCCCTCTAGAGTTTAGCCTAAAGACTGCTCTTGTCCATGCTACTAGGATAGCTGGTCTATAAGGTTGACTTACAACCAATCATCAATAAGGGTCGTTTGGTATGATACACAGTGATCACTAGAATAGTGAGCACTATATATCAGGCCAACTTCTCACACATGTTCACTACTACTTCCAGAAACGGAGGCTTGTACCACGCTGTGCTTTATGCAGGGAAGAAGGGGGAGAGACAAGGGGAACCAACAGACAGACGGAAAACAAGGGTGCCTGTGTGTCTGTTGTGTCTGTGCGCATGTATGGTTGTTAGTCGGTGTGAAAGGGAGCTTGTGTGCCTGTGCGCATGTATGTTTGTTGGTCCGTGTGCAAGGGTGCTTGTTTGTCTGTGCGCATGTATGTATGTTGGTCCTTTTATAAGACGTACCTCTACTATTCTGGAGGGAATACGTTTTGCTTCTAACACAAACATCTGCATCAAGATGTCTGTACTATATGACTGTCAGTAATCCTTTGACACGGTATGTTCGAAGGTAACCCAACAGGCCAACCCAATGCGAATGCAGATACTTAAAACAGAGGCTAAATCCGTACCAGTTCCAAATGGGGAAGCCTCAGCACTTATAGTTTCCCGGAAAGAAAGCGGGAAATAAATATTGTGTTAAAATTGCGGTAAAGAAACTCGTGGCTTTCATCTCTTGCTACACAGTCACATCGCTGCTGTCAAAAGACCAGAAGTGTAAAACCCATCAAGGGCCAGATTATAGGTGCACGACCTTGAGAATTACTGTTGCATACAAGCTTCAAAGCGCCGCATGAACACCCGAATGGTACACCACATTTAAACAAGGGAGGAAGGGTGACGAGACTGCTAGCTGCAGAAACACAGGCAGAAAGACAAGACAGGCAGTGGCGCTGTGTGTGAGTAGAGACAAGAGAGACAGGCAAGCTCACACTGGGAGTTATTCACAGCTGAAGTATAGACGGACGGGGTCTGAAAACAGCCGCGCTCAAGCACACATCACAAATGTGCAAACATAAAGGCAAGCAACTGGCTGTCTAGACAAGCTGCGGCCGTGAATAAGTGACGGCGGGGGGGGCAGCGGAAGCCTTTAGCTGAGGAAGTAGAAGAGAGGCATGGCCGTGCAGCAGGGGGCAGAGAGCAGGGGGCGGAGCGGGAAGAGCTGCTGGTGTGGGAGGGTGATTGATCCCTTTGATTGAGCAGATCCCTTTGAAGCTGCTGCCTGCTTGTGGGGACTGGGAGGAAGGGTGACGATATGGGAGGAGAGATGCTGGCCTGAGGCAGAGCGCACCATATGGAGAGGGAGGGGGGTGGGCCGAGTGCAGGAGAAATGCTGCTAGCAGGGGGAAGCCTGTGGGGAAATGCAAGCTCGTGCACGAAGGAGCTTGTGGTCACGTGATTTCACGTGAACTGTTGAGAATCCTCATCATAAAAAAGTGGATGGATAGGAAAAGGTCTCTCTACGAGACCTAAAAAGCAAGCACACTCTTGTACTGCATAAATGGCAACAACAACACTTTCCAGGTTACCATTTGAGCCAAAGTTTATTTTCTGCAGAATCATCCTCCTCAGGTAATCTAGATAAGCAGTAAGGGTGACAGTTTCTTTCACTGGATTTGTACTTCATGTCACAGCTCAACACTTGCAGTCTGGGAATAAGCCTAGTCAACTAGCTGAAGTGTTACCTTCACCCCTTCTGTCCATCATGTACATACATGGCTTGTGATCAGTAAATAGTTCAATATGTGAAATCAACAAGTATGTTTTTAAATGTATCCACTGCCCACGCACATTCAAGAGCCTTGTGTACTATGGTACTGTAGTGTATTTGATACCCTTTGAGTGCGCGGGAAATACATTCCACAGAACATTCTTTTTTACCTACCAGCTGACTTCAAATGGCGCCAATATTAACCAGTGCTGCGGCAATAAATGAGAGATGGAATACTGAATGAATCAAACATTCACCCGGTTAAGCGATCCGGGTCCAATCCATAGTTCTAGTTTATTTAGCATTCTGTCTATCATTTGTTGCTGCAGCACTTTTCACCCTAAGTGGGATGGATATGCCCAGATGTGGGTCCCTTTCTCTCTGTGCCACTGGATTCAGGCTAGCCTGGCTGATGAGGGGTGATATACCCCAAACCGGTCCCAGGATGCTGATTACCGGTCCAGGGCGGACCAGGCTTGGCAGCTCGGGCTGGACTGGTCCTATGAGGAGCAGGGCCAAGAATGATTTGTATATGGCTTGGTCAAAGTCGGGTGGCAGGTTGAGTAAAGGAACAATGGATTTAAGCTAGATCTTTTGACTGGGGGAGCTTGTTTGATTTACTCAGAATTCTGTCCATCATTTGTTGCATCAACAGTGACCATGCATTTGGCTTCTCAGTGAACTGGGCTCAAAGACAGAGAATAAACTGTCAATGTATTTAACAAATGAAAGTATTGTATTAGTTCATCTGCCCAAGCAAACCACTTGTCTTTCCTCAAAAACACTCGCAGTGGCTCCATTCTTAAGGTACAAACTTGTATAAATCTAGAAATGGTATTCACATGAACCAAACAATGATTAATGTGCATCTTTGTCAACTGATCGTAGTATTTGTAGTGTGATTCTTTGTGATGATTTAATCATAACAGAGAAGAACTGTAGGATTGAATTTTAATTCTGTGCTGCGAACTCATTACAACTAGACACAATTGAAAGGGTCATACCTTAATTGAATGAATGAATAGATATAATAGAACCTCTGGTGGAGACCCAAGTACTAATGTTACAGTGACACCTGCTGGCCAGATATGTAGTGCTGCTGAAATAAGACGGGCCTTTGGGGAGACGCAGTTCTGTGATTGGAGCTAGAGCTGGAAGTGTTGCTGCCTGGAAGGAGAAATCCAGTAGATCTTTGAAAGTGATAACTCCTGTCTAAGGCTGAGATGCTGCCAAAGCAATCGCCTTTCAAGGAGGCGAACCAAATAAAGGTCTTACAGCGACACCTGCTTTGAAGTTGTTTCAGTCACACAGTCCCCGGGGGAGAACCTAGTGCTGCTGTTACGTCCCACCAGCTGTCCAGAACTAGGAGAAGTAAAAACATTGTTCTACTCTTACACTGACACCTGCTGGTCAGTGCTAATAGTTGCAGTATAACTACAAATACAGAGCCCTAAGGGGAGTGGAAGGCAAGTACTGCTTCCTCAGTGGCACCAGCTGGCACATACTGGGAGTGCTGCTAAAGTAATGCAGTCCTAGAGAAGTAAGAACGCTGTTCTTCTCTTACAGTGACACCTGCTGGTCAGCGCTAATAGTTGCAGTATAACTACAAATACAGAACCCTAAGGGGAGTGGAAGGCAAGTACTGCTTCCTCAGTGGCTACCTGTTGGCACATACTGGAAGTGCTGCTAAAGTAATGCAGTCCTAGGAGAAGTAAGAACGCTGTTCTTCTCTTACAGTGACACCTGCTGGTCAGAGCTAATAGTTGCAGTATAGCTACAAATACAGAACCCTAAGGGGAGTGGAAGAGAAGTATTGCTTCCTCAGTGACACCTGTTGGCACATACTGGGAGTGCTGCTAAAGTAATGCAGTCCTAGGAGAAGTAAGAACGCTGTTCTGCTCTTACAGTGACACCTGCTGGTCAGAGCTAACAGTTGTAGCATTGCTAAGAGTACAGAACACTAAAGGGAGTGGTAGTCAAGTGCTGCTTCCTCAGTGGCACCAGCTGGCACATACTGGGAGCGCTGATAAAGTAGCGCAGCCAAAGGAGAGGTGAGAACAGAGAATTGTTTTCACAGATACACCTGCTGACCAGGGCTTGTATCACAGATGAAGGACTTTCATTTTGGAAATCATTCTCGATTCTGTCTTATATTAAGGGCCTTAAAGACAATAATGTAGTCTCATACTTTGGAAGGAGACCCCTTACCTGGCCAGTTTCATTGGCCCAATAAACTTTAATGACTTTCACATCCAGAGTCAGGCTAGCTAAATGGAGCACAGAGAAACCATCAGCGTGTATCATGGAGTGAGATGCACATATTTGCTTAGGCAGAAAATTCCTTCTTTTGTGCCAGAGCCAGACTTTTAATGGTTTATACATTTCTCTGTAGAACTGCCTATAAAGCATTAAGCATTTTAGCCAATATACTGGGAAAAGTGCGTCATAAAACGAGTCGTTAGATCCCATTTCTAAGAAAAAACGATTTTTACGGTGGATGGGGGCAGATGAACCCCCTCAAAATCATAGACTAGCCTGTTTCAACATGGCGATAATAACACATTTTCCAGGGCAGCTATAGGTCCCAGTCCAGATGTGTTTCCACCCTATGTGAGTACGGTATTTTATTTGCCAATATCTTGACATCTTACTGCCGCTTGAGGGGCTGCAATGCGCTGTAATCAAATGAGGCATACTCCCTGTGCACTAAGAGTCCGGACTGGTGGGTCACTTAGGGGACTCAAGCAGTGTATTTTGAGGTACCCATGCGCGCCCACTGTCTCTAAAAAAAACCAATGACGTTACGAGGCACATTACAAAACACCTAACTATATAAATATGTAGGTGAGCTGTATAGAAATAAGGACTCCGTTGAGGATGTGTCTTGGTATGTGGGTTCTAGTGCTTAATTTGAGCTGGTGGTTTCCAGTCCCCAGCACCGGCGCTTAATTGTCAACACTGGCTCTTATGACAGTCTGCCACATGGTGGCACTCTTTGTCTAAATTAGAGTTGAACACAACACCAGTTGTTCATTAATTCAATATACATTAAAATTGACTAATAATTGCCGCCCAAGCCATTCTTATAGTTTTTGGGGCCTCGAATAGTCTGAATTGTTACACTTGTGGGGTGTAATGTTTAGTAATTGTGTTGGTTCTGTCATTGGGAGCATGCCTGGGGCAATGGGTGAAGTGGCCTCCTGGCGATGGCCTTAGCACTTCATTTTTTACAAATTAGGCACTGGTAGGTTCTCTGCCTGTTCGAGCAGTCTCACTCCTTGGAGAGTCTCTCTTCAGTCTCAAGCCGAAGAGACAATTTCTGAAATGTGCAGTCGTTTTGATTCTGTGAAAAACACACATATGATCGGGTGTGTTTGGGCCTCCCTGGCCCTCTAATCCCCCCCTCAGTTGGCAGAACCCGCCGGCCTTCTTTATAGCTGTTTAAAAAATTATTTTAGCGAGAAAAGAAAAACAAACACTCACTATGGAAAATTGATTGTGTCTCCCGGGTGACTGGGCCTCGAGAGTAAGACCTGCTGTCTCCACTTAGATTGCACGCGAGTGGCGGGAATAAACAGGAAAGGCTTGGTGGACCCACACGTGCTCCCACCGCGCAAGCTGTTACTGTCAGCCCCCACTGGTAAACAACTTCCACGCTGTGCAGACGCGGTGAAAGCTCCTGCAAACCAACCCCACCCGGGAGTCACGTGGGAAGCAGCAGCAGGGGCAGGGACTGCTGACAGCCTTCCTGCAGCACGGGGGTCAGAAGCAGAGCCGGCTACATGACACGTGCTCGCCTGTGTTTGCAGCAGCTGTGGAGCAGCACACAGGAAGAAAGAAACGTGCCTTGTCAGTGGTGCCACAACACCCCACGCTTGCCCTGCCCAGGGCAGTCCCAGGTACAAAGCAACAACATCTATCTCGTTAACTACTTCGATGCTGATGACGGAACCGCTCCGTCATCAGCTGCGGTTGGGCTGTGCTGATGACGGAGCGGTTCTGTCAAGTCCCCGGCCGCCGCGCCTGCGCGGCGCTGATTTCGCGTCTGCGCAGCGCGTTCTATTAGGCGGGCGGGGCCATGACGGAACTGCTCCGTCACGAGCACAGCCCAACCGCGGCTGGTTGGGCTGCGCCCCGCCCTCTTAGCGCAGCGATGGGGTTAATGGTTGCTTGTTTGCAAAATGGACTGGCGACTGTCATGTGACTGCATGTAGGCCACAAGAGGGCACTGCTGCATCAGCATCTGGGGTGCAGGCTACCCGCTAATGATACAGTGGGACCTGGGGCCACACTTCAGGCGTGCAACTGTCATTTTCATCTGCTCTTTCCATTCTCAAGGCCTTTCTGTGATACAGAGTGTGAGCCTGTGCTCTGTGCCCGCATAATCTCAGGGCGGCTCTCAGGGGACGCCTTTGCCCCTGCATCATGTTACAGACACAAGCATAGGAACAGTGAGGCTGCCAGAAGGTGCACTAAGGGGCATATTTATGAGAGGCGTTACGTCGCCCTTGCACTATGCAACTTGGTGCATGCACGACGCAAGCCCAAAATGTGATTTACGACCGCGCAAGTTTACCTTGCGTGGCCCTGAGTGGCTTCATAAATCCAGGGTAACGAAACGCAGCGCAAACCATAATGGGTGTCACTCCGGCGTTCCCACACAACAGTTCATGGATTTTGATGCATTCCCAGATTTACTCAAAGTGGTAGACCCGTGAAAACGCCAAAATGCCACGCCTGCCCAGGCGAGGCGCAACAAGGAGAAATATCTGTATAACTTTTTATCCTCTATGTCTGCTGCATTTTGTAGCTACAACAAGGGGTGGTGAGGGACAGAGTCTCTGAATTAAGCAGAAAGCTCTCACCCAGTCAAGAGATCAGGGCTAGATCCAACACCGTTTTTTAGCTCACTGCACCATCCCAGTTTCAGAACCTGGCTGTATGCAAATTAGTCTGTTCCTGTCCCAGTGCATGATGGGAACAGGGCAAACCAAACTACAAAAGCCAATTCTTACACTGGGAAGGAAACAAGCTCCCGGGGACCGGTTTCTGGCATTACAGCCGTCTTCGGCCCGGTTTGCTTGAATCCTGATGGTGCAATGAGCAAGGGTCTCACATCTGAGAATACCCTTCCACGCTTAGGGTGGACAAAAATATTTACAACAAGGGGTGGTGAGGGACAGAGTCTCTGAATTAAGCAGAAAGCTCTCACCCAGTCAAGAGATCAGGGCTAGATCCAACACCGTTTTTTAGCTCACTGCACCATCCCAGTTTCAGAACCTGGCTGTATGCAAATTAGTCTGTTCCTGTCCCAGTGCATGATGGGAACAGGGCAAACCAAACTACAAAAGCCAATTCTTATACTGGGAAGGAAACAAGCTCCCGGGGACCGGTTTCTGGCATTACAGCCGTCTTCGGCCCGGTTTGCTTGAATCCTGATGGTGCAATGAGCAAGGGTCTCACATCTGAGAATACCCTTCCACGCTTAGGGTGGACAAAAATATTTACAACAAGGGGTGGTGAGGGACAGAGTCTCTGAATTAAGCAGAAAGCTCTCACCCAGTCAAGAGATCAGGGCTAGATCCAACACCGTTTTTTAGCTCACTGCACCATCCCAGTTTCAGAACCTGGCTGTATGCAAATTAGTCTGTTCCTGTCCCAGTGCATGATGGGAACAGGGCAAACCAAACTACAAAAGCCAATTCTTACACTGGGAAGGAAACAAGCTCCCGGGGACCGGTTTCTGGCATTACAGCCGTCTTCGGCCCGGTTTGCTTGAATCCTGATGGTGCAATGAGCAAGGGTCTCACATCTGAGAATACCCTTCCACGCTTAGGGTGGACAAAAATATTTACAACAAGGGGTGGTGAGGGACAGAGTCTCTGAATTAAGCAGAAAGCTCTCACCCAGTCAAGAGATCAGGGCTAGATCCAACACCGTTTTTTAGCTCACTGCACCATCCCAGTTTCAGAACCTGGCTGTATGCAAATTAGTCTGTTCCTGTCCCAGTGCATGATGGGAACAGGGAAAACCAAACTACAAAAGCCAATTCTTACACTGGGAAGGAAACAAGCTCCCGGGGACCGGTTTCTGGCATTACAGCCGTCTTCGGCCCGGTTTGCTTGAATCCTGATGGTGCAATGAGCAAGGGTCTCACATCTGAGAATACCCTTCCACGCTTAGGGTGGACAAAAATATTTACAACAAGGGGTGGTGAGGGACAGAGTCTCTGAATTAAGCAGAAAGCTCTCGCCCAGTCAAGAGATCAGGGCTAGATCCAACACCGTTTTTTAGCTCACTGCACCATCCCAGTTTCAGAACCTGGCTGTATGCAAATTAGTCGGTGTGTTACCGCTACAACGCATCTTTTACAACGTAATGCTGTTACAACGCAGCTATTACATCGCAAATACCATTACAATGCATGCCATTACAACGCATGGCATTACATAGCAGATGGTATTACAACGCATACCATTACATCGTAAGTATTGGTAAGTATTTAATTTTTTTTTTAATTTTATTTAATGTTATTATTGATTTAATTATTATTAATTATAAAAAAATATTTATTTCGTTTTTAAATATTATAAATTAAATATATTAATTTAAGTATTTTTTAAAATAAGTATGAGTATAGGAGTATATGTTTTGGGGTACTGATGTATATGTTTTGGGGTGTTTGGGTATTTTTAGGTTTTAGGGCAGTGTTTGGGTTTTGGGGTGCAGGGGTGTTTTTAGGTTTTAGGGCAGGGTTTGGGTTTTGGGGTACAGGGGTGTTTTTAGGTTTTAGGGTAGGGTTTGGGTTTTGGGGTACAGGGGTGTTTTTAGGTTTTAGGGTAGGGTTTGGGTTTTGGGGTACAGGGGTGTTTTTAGGTTTTAGGGCAGGGTTTGGGTTTTGGGGTACAGGGGTGTTTTTAGGTTTTAGGGCAGGGTTTGGGTTTTGGGGTACAGGGGTGTTTTTAGGTTTTAGGGCAGTGTTTGGGTTTTGGGGTACAGGGGTGTTTTTAGGTTTTAGGGCAGGGTTTGGGTTTTGGGGTACAGGGGTGTTTTTAGGTTTTAGGGCAGGGTTTGGGTTTTGGGGTACAGGGGTGTTTTTAGGTTTTAGGGTAGGGTTTGGGTTTTGGGGTACAGGGGTGTTTTTAGGTTTTAGGGTAGGGTTTGGGTTTTGGGGTACAGGGGTGTTTTTAGGTTTTAGGGCAGGGTTTGGGTTTTGGGGTACAGGGGTGTTTTTAGGTTTTAGGGCAGGGTTTGGGTTTTGGGGTACAGGGGTGTTTTTAGGTTTTAGGGTAGTGTTTGGGTTTTGGGGTACAGGGGTGTTTTTAGGTTTTAGGGCAGGGTTTGGGTTTTGGGGTACAGGGGTGTTTTTAGGTTTTAGGGCAGGGTTTGGGTTTTGGGGTACAGGGGTGTTTTTAGGTTTTAGGGTAGGGTTTGGGTTTTGGGGTACAGGGGTGTTTTTAGGTTTTAGGGTAGGGTTTGGGTTTTGGGGTACAGGGGTGTTTTTAGGTTTTAGGGCAGGGTTTGGGTTTTGGGGTACAGGGGTGTTTTTAGGTTTTAGGGCAGGGTTTGGGTTTTGGGGTACAGGGGTGTTTTTAGGTTTTAGGGCAGGGTTTGGGTTTTGGGGTACAGGGGTATTACGACTTTATATAAATTAAATTAATTAAATTAATTTTATTTAATTTAATTAAATTAATAACAATATTTACAAATATTAATTTAATTGTATTAATTTACGATTACAATTAAATTATATTATTTAAAAAAGTTTAATTAATTAAATTCTTTTAATTTTATTAAATATAATTATATTATGTATTATTTATAACTTAATTAAATTATAATTATATTTATTGTAATTAATTGCATTATATTATTTTCTATTTATAAATTTTTTATATATCATTAATTATATTATTTTAAATATATTAAATTAATATATTATTAATTTAATTGTATTAATAAACGATTATAATTAAATTATATTATTTAAAAATGTTTAATTAATTAAATTCTTTTAATTTTATTAATTATAATTATATTATGTATTATTTATAACTTAATTAAATTATAATTATATTTATTGTAATTAATTGCATTATATTATTTTCTATTTATAAATTTTTTATATATCATTAATTATATTATTTTAAATATATTAAATTAATATATTATTAATTTAATTGTATTAATAAACGATTATAATTAAATTATATTATTTAAAAATGTTTAATTAATTAAATTCTTTTAATTTTATTAATTATAATTATATTATGTATTATTTATAACTTAATTAAATTATAATTATATTTATTGTAATTAATTACATTATATTATTTTCTATTTATAAATTTTTTATATTTCATTAATTATATTATTTTAAATTACTATAATTAAATTAATTACTGTTTTAAAAATGTTATATTATTTTTATTATTTTAAATTAATTTAATTAACTTTATTACATTTTTTTAAAAAAAGATATACTTACCAATACTTACGATGTAATGGTATGCGTTGTAATACCATCTGCTATGTAATGCCATGCGTTGTAATGGCATGCATTGTAATGGTATTTGCGATGTAAAAATCGCGTTGTAACGGAACGCGTTGTAAAACATCGCGTTGTACTGACACCAATCCTACCAATCCAAATTAGTCTGTTCCTGTCCCAGTGCATGATGGGAACAGGGCAAACCAAACTACAAAAGCCAATTCTTACACTGGGAAGGAAACAAGCTCCCGGGGACCGGTTTCTGGCATTACAGCCGTCTTCGGCCCGGTTTGCTTGAATCCTGATGGTGCAATGAGCAAGGGTCTCACATCTGAGAATACCCTTCCACGCTTAGGGTGGACAAAAATATTTACAACAAGGGGTGGTGAGGGACAGAGTCTCTGAATTAAGCAGAAAGCTCTCACCCAGTCAAGAGATCAGGGCTAGATCCAACACTATAGGTGTGGCAGGGTATACTCAGACATGAGTCCCTTTCTCACTGCTCCATCAGGATTCAAGCAAGCCGGGCCGAAGACGGCTGAAATGCCAGAAACCGGTCCCCGGTAGCTTGTCTCCTTTCTGGTAAAGAATTGGCTTGGTAGTTTAGTCTGCCCTGTTCCCATGATGCACTGGGCCAGGGACAGACTGATTTGCATATAGCCAGGTTCTGAGCTGGGATGGGGCAGTGAGATAAATAACGGTGATGGATCAAGCCCTGATCTTTGGACTGGGTAAGAGTGGTCTGCTCAATTCAGACACTCTGTTCATCACCACCCCCTTTTGTAAATCGCATTTTGTAGCTGACATAGAAAGAGGAAAACGCCTCAGGGGATTGTTTTTGTGCAGGAAGGTGTCCCTTCTTGCACAAAAACAATCCTCCTTACAACGCAGGCACATGGTGCAAGGGTGCGTGCATGGGCGCTAGGCTGCTAAAATGGCACCAGGGCAGGGACAAAGGTAGGCATGTGATGCATTGGGGAGAGGAGTTGTCCGCAGGCTTGATTGACGAATTTGGTGCTGGAAACCAGGGTTCGAGCCTGGGGGTCGCGTCCGCATCCTGTGATTCTGGGCAAATCACTTAATCTCCCAGTGCCTGAATATGTCCTTGTGTAACGTAACCAGTGCGCATGTAAAGTGCTTCAATACCTTTGGGTCGAGTTTGCGCTATATAAATCGAATACATTTTTTTTAAATTGCCATATTCTTTTAAATATGGCACATCCCTGCCCTTTCCCTGCCACGCTGTGCAGTGTATCAAGATGGCTTGCTGGACTGTGTGACTTTCTTATAAATATGGCCCTAACTGTGAGTCACCGAGGAAGCAGAGCTCACGTAGACGAGGAAGGTATGCCTGGTGCAAGTAGTGTGTCCTTGCTAGTGGATTATGGTGTTACTATTTGGAGTAATCCAGAGTCCTCCCTCAACCATGAGATTATAACGGATTACCTGTCCTGCGATTATGGCCTTAGAATACCATGGCTGAATTATTTACAAAAAATCCTGAAACCATCGGAAGACCTGATCTCTTTTCTATTCGGGAATCTATCTCAAAGGGGACTTTGCCAAAATAAAAGACCCAGGAGCATATTACCAAGCAATAGCGATAATTATCGCTATTGCTTGGTTAGTTTGAAAAAATTATCGCCGAGCTGCGGCGATTTTTATCACAGATAAACCTTAGTATTACCAAGGTTTATCGCAAATGCGATAAAAATCGGCCGCAATGCATGAATATCGCTGAAAAGTCAGCGATATTCATGCATTACCGAGCTAATGCTCTTAGCCATGTTATCCACCTCCCATTGGATAACATGGCTAGGAACTGCTCAGGGCAGGTGTTAGCTTTTGGAGATATTCGCGCTTAGCGCGAATATCTCCAAAAGTTGGTAATAGGAGATAGCGATATTAGCGACTGTTTACAGTCGCTAACACCTTGGCACGCCCACTTTGCATGTCATTAGTGATAAATATCACTGACATGCAAAGTGGGGCCCAAGATGGTCGCTATCTCCTACTAGCTGTCGCTAACTGGTGTTAGCGACAGCTAGGTAATAGGGAGATCATTTTATCTCCGCTTTCTTGGCTTTTAAAGCCAAAAAAGCAGAGATAAACCCCCTTGATAATATGCCCCCTATTTCTAACTAAGGCAGAATTTATGAGGGAAGACAGGGAGAACATGAGGCCCCACATGAGAAATAACAGCAGGGGTAGAGCCATACTTGCTATTTACTTTTTTGTAGAGTTTTATATAGCGCAAACTAGACCCAAGACATCAGGTATCCGAGCGCATTACATGAGCACCAGTTTCGTTACATGAGGACACATTCATTTTTGTTAGGCGTTGGTAGATTAAGTGATTTGCCCAGAATCACATGATGTTGAGCGTTTTTGCCGAGACTCGAATCCGGTTCCCCAGCTTCGTGCTCAACCTCTCTAGCCTGTAAGGCTACATCATCTCTTCTGCTACATGTTAACAGTATATGGTAAAGGGATTTATTGACAATCTTTCATCTAGGCACTGTCAGATGCTATTTGTGCTTTCCCCTCGGCCAATAGGGCCCTAAAACCATCATGCTCTGCCCTTGCGAAGAACTATCACCCCAAACTCTAGCACATTTGATGTTTTTTGTGAATTTTAAGATGCACCGAGCAAATCCTTATTACTATCAACACTTAAAAACTCGGGTTTCGGGCAGTAAACGCCTGCCCTTTATTTCCTGCTAATGCTCCCAAATCATCAATTGACCTATTTGGTGGGTGCCTTCTTACAACATGCACTTTATTGGCATAATTCTACCCCCTTCTAGCCTTCTATGCTGACAAGAGTTTGTACTGATTTGTTTATAATAATTTTAACTGAATTTTAATGTGTTTTTATTTCCTCTTTTCACCTTCCAATTTTTTTATGTATTTTAAATAAATGTAATTTTTTAGCTGAATTTAACGACCAATGTAACTTGGTATTTTAAAATATCTCTGTCTGAACTTTCATGATTATATTTTATAATCGAAATAAAGTAACTCAATCATGTGTGACTTGCAGTCGCTAGCCACTCTGGCGGACTCTGCAATGGTATATTGTGACTTTGCAGTGGAATAAAAAGACAAAACCCTGTATAGTAGTTAGAATCGGTGGCTGAGTGCAGTGAGACCTGGGCTGACAAGTTCCATGTGCCCTGCAGTAAGCTCATTCTGTCTTTGTTGGGACTGAACAGACTGCCTCTGCTCTGGAAGAGGAGAAGCAGACTCACTGAGAATTCAGCAGCAACTCTAGTAGACCGTGGCCATGTCACAATGTTTGGCAACCATATTGAATGCCGGGGAGTCTGCTGTGGCAGATGGACAGCAGTCAAAACCATAATGTTCGAGGGCCACCTAGTGGCTATTTGTGGTAAATCACTAGTTAATGATAAACAGAAGGGTTCTGCAGTAACTCTTTCAACCACAGGGGAGCGTGGCACTGTACTGGGTCCTAGAGGGGAAGCATCAGGCCGAGCCCATTCCAGTAATGGCTCTTCTAGTGACAGGAGTGATTGGCTACGCCAGTGGTCCTGTAGCCTCAGGAAGGCGCACCCGCTGCCACGGTGAGAAGTGTCAGAGTGGGGTTGGTTGTCCCATGTGATTTAATGGACAAAGGGATTCACGTAGTTTGACCCCGATTACATGATTGTGGCCCTTCAATAGATGAGACTGAGAGAACAGAGAACTCCTCCCTGGGGCCTGAGCTCTTGGCTTTTGAAATTACCTAATTTTTCCCCAAAGAAAACATCATTAAATAGACCAAACGCGCTACCAGTATTCCATTTCAAACCACATCTGAGATCTCACAAATCTCGGATTGACTTCCTTGGCCATTGCAGAGTTTATGAGTAGCTACATAGAACAAGAGCATGTCCTGGCCTACTATAGCTTCCGGTGCCGCGGCGTGAGCATCGCACTGGGCACGTAGGGTCGTGGGCACACATATTATCATGAAAAACTGCCCATGGGGTGGAAGGAGGAGTTTCAAGGCCACACGGTGCTTCTTGCATGTTCTCCTGCATCCAATCAATAACTATAGCAGGGCAGAAATCGAAGGTACATGTCGTCCACCTACTATTTTACAGGTCGTATGTCATCTCCCCTACCAAGAAGTTGGACCCCACAGAAATATGCTGAACTTGTCACAGTGTAATTTGCAGACACCAGGACATGTTCCATAGCGTCTGAACGTTGTCACCTTTCCATTCCCAGGAGCAACATGCAGGTTCGGGGGGGGGGGGGGGGGGGGCGGAAGGGGGGGCTTTTGTTCTCCTCTAGCTGAACCAAAGATAAAGGCCAAAGTTCAGGGGCCACAAGGCCTCCTTTTGATCAAGTATTCTGACTGGAGGCAGCCTGGAACCTCATACTTGAATGCAAATGCAAGGGAGAGGAAACAAAGAGCACAGCTTGTTATCGCTTCACAGGCACTTAAGAGAGGCAGCTTTTGACTTTGTTCGGTCCCTGGATATAAGTGTATGCTTTGTAAGAATGTCAGATGTGTTTGTCTGTCCCAGTATTTACACAAATAACAATTTAAATGGTCCTATATAATTTATTTTATAGCGCGACTCATCCCATGCAGGGTGTCAGAGCACTTTACATAGCATGCACATTATACATTGACAATAAATCATGTAAGTGTGTAAATCAATGTACAAGATATGTTACGTGAGACAGTGAGAGCTACAATTGGTAGGTTCACATGCCTTCATAGCTCACTGTGCTACATCAGAAAGATTACACTTTATGAACTGCATTAACAAAAAGATATTTGTGTTTAAAGAGGTAACCCTCTTACCTATCTACTCAAAATAAAAATCTGTAATGTTCATGTTACATGATGTGCTTTACAGGAGACACGTTAACCTTCTATACTAATTTGATTCAAATCTGGAACTACACAAAACACAAATCTCTCCAACAGATACTTTAACCTCCAGAGTTATCTCACCATTATTATTATTCCCTGAGATTTACTGGGCACCTCTGCAGCAGATGCCTTAGCCTCATAAAATATTTTAAAATGCAGACTTTGCACCCAATTAAGCAGAAGAGATTTACAGCCATGCTACTCCTTGTTGCCAATTTCTTTGTGGCAGGGTTTTTAAAGAAATACATGTATTAGTTGAGACTCAGATTTTGTGTCAGGATTGGCCCACTTTTTTAGCACAACCCGACACCAAATCTCATTTATTATATTTCATAATGTTCTTAAATGTACTAATTAAAAAAAATATATATTTTTATTGATTTTCAAACAATCAACGTAAGTGAGCAGCACCGCAATAACAAATGAATAAATGATAGTATATTGTATCAAAAGCGGCTTCTCACTGAGTCCCCTTCCCTTATTCCCCCCCCCCACACCCATCCGCCACCGGTGTGCCTTAAGAACCTGGTCTATAAACAAGGTGCATCAGAAACCAATACAATAGTAATCATGTGCAACAGTAATAGAGTACGGGGCATAAAGTTCTTCTTCAGTAAACACCATTTGTCCCACTGACCTTGTCCCAGTTCATTCTCCTTGAGCCAACGTGCCAACTGGGTTCCCCTGGTTCTCCAAGTCCGAACCCTCCTTGACCCTAAGTATGGAGCCTGCAATATTACAACTAAGCCCTCCCACGCCCTATCTGCCTCTTGTGCCCTGTCGTTAGCAGTGCACAGGGCCTGTTGTAACCTAAGTGTACCTTCACTCTGCGCCCACTTGAGCAATTCCGCCCGCCATCTCCCCACACCTGGCCCCCTCGCTGATTTCCAATGCATTGTGATTTCTATCTTGGTTAACACGAGGCCCAGGTCTATAAATGTACTTGTCACTTTCGTCTTAGCTGTATGCGGGAACCAGTGTAGTAAACAAGTGCCCAGATCTAGTTCTAACGTACGTTCAGTTATACTATACAGCAGTGCAAGCACGTCCTTACAGTATGTTCCCAACCCCGGGCATCCCCACATCATGTGCTGGAAGTCTGCTCCCTCCAAATTGCATCTCGGGCACCGAGCAGCCGTTGCATTGAAATATTGATTAAGCTTGGCTGGTGTCAAGTACGCCCTATGTAGGACATAGAATTGTACCAATTGAAATCTAGCATTCCTCGTGCTCTTCCAGGCTCGTCTAACCAACTGGGCTCATGTGCTTTCAGGGATTTCCCTGCCAAGATCCACTTCCCACTCCCTTGTAATGCAGGCAATGGTTCCAGAGCCTCAGTCAGAATGCGCAAATATAGGCACGTAATGGCCTTAACAGTTCCTGCCACCATTACCACATATTGGCACACCATTGAGGTCCGCGGTTCCGCCAGCCCCCTCCAACAATAACGCTGTATTGCTGAAATAAGCGATGAATGCAGCAAATAATCCCCTCGCTGAAGATCGTATTTATGCTGAAGTGCCTGAAATGTCAGCAGGGTTTCGTTTTCGTAGAGGTCTCCTAGAACGTTTCCTAAATGTACTCATGATATACCTCATGAACATATATGTGTCAGATCCTAAAATGTGATGTCACTTGTTGTGACTTCACTTCCAGTGAGGTCACTTCCTGAGATGCCATGTGCAATGTCACGCGTCATGACGTTTTGTGCTGTGATGGCACGCATCATGATGTCATCTGCATCCTGCCTAACTTGGTTAGCCCCGCACCTCTTTTTTAGGGTTTATGCCCTGACTATAATTTTGTTGTAGATTCAGTGTTAAATTCTATGGCGTCCCAAACCCTTAGGAGTCCTCTAAATGGCAGTCTCGCGTGATCTTGCCAGCCGTGAGATGAGATTTTGTTTTCTTAGTAACCGGAATGAAGGAGGAATCTTCCCCGTACGGTGACCTCACCTTGTCAAGCTTTACATTAACTGTCCAGGAACAGTTGTTTTAATAGAAAGTATGAGCACTTTTTTTGTAAAATGAAAAAAACTTGAAAGAGTCATTCCCAATAGACCCTTCCCAACTTCAACCCCTGCTAGACCCCTCCAGCCCGCAGGGTTGGCTCCCACCTTCTGCCTCCTTCACTCTTTCTTTCCTCTCTCCCTGCGCACCCGCCGCCACCGCCTCCCCCTTCTCCCTCTTTCTAAACCTTGGTCACATTTTCACTAAATCTCCATCGATCTGTCTCCCCACGTGTCTCTCTCTTCATCCCCCGTTTATTTGTCTTTGCCTTTTCTTTGGTCTCTTTTCCGGCCCGCTGCCCTAGCCGTCTGTTAAGTGTAGGAGTCAGAGTCAAGCGTAGGTCCAAACTGGTATTTATTTCAAGTTATAATTTCCAGGTTATGCACCCACAACCAGAGCCGTCCAGTCGTGAGGAAGCCAATGTCCAAAGTGACGTTCGAGGAATCCTCACAACTGAAGGTCTGAATTCCAGAACCATGGCAGAGATCTCTCGTGCTTGCAAGCACGAGAGAACAAAGTAATAACAAGCATATAACATCTTCCCCACTAAGAAGGGAAACAAAGAAAACATACAAAAGCAAACATAAGCAATAGCAATGAGCAAACAAGAGCATTTGCAAAGTAATGCAGAATTATTCCAAAACATAGTCTCTCAATCTGCAGGATAACTGTTTTAAACGAAAAGCCCTTTTTGTCGCCACCTCAGAAGTTTCCTGTGGAAACAAATCGTGTGATAAGGGTAACTCTGCGGGGACAGAGGACTGTGATAAAGCAGAAGTGGAAGGGAGAGAATCTGGAGGAAAAAGGGAATGAGCGGAAGCGGTAGCCTCAGAGGACGTAGAGGTTCCAGCAACTGGATTGGAGGAGGATTCAGCAACTGGATTGGAAGAGGGTGGTTGAGCGTAAAAGAAATCAAACCAATCACAATGCTCAGAATCTGAAGTGGCATGTTCCCTGATGACATGGGCTTGAAGTGGAGAAATCTTAACAAGAGCTCGCTTGTTCCACCACCCACTGTCATCAAGAAGGGCTGAGGTTTTACTAACTTGTGTGACCAAATTTGGAGAGGAAAATTTAGACCTCCCTTTTGACACTCTTTTGGGATTTTTGATAAGAACCATATCTCCTTTTTGCAAAGGGTGATCAACAGAATGTTTACCTTCATCAAAACGTGATTTCATTGACAATTGTTTAGCACTCACATGATCTTGAACAGAAAAAGAAGAATCAGACAAATCATAATCCTTATGCAACCAACTAGGATTGAGAACTGATTGAACTCTTCTTTTACGAAGTAAGCTAAAGGGTGAGACCCCAGTTGTGGAATGCGGGGAGGTATTGTAGGCCCATACTTTGTCATGAACGAAAGGCAAGGGGTCAAGCCTAGAAGAAATAGCAGTTTGAACACCCTCCTTAATAATGTGATTACATCTTTCTACTAGACCATTTGAGGATGGTGAGTACAAGGCAACTTTGTAATGAGAAATATCGTGACACTTGAGGAAAGAGCACATTTTCTGAGAGACAAAATGGGTTCCATTGTCAGTAACGATGGACTTGGGAAAGCCCTCGACGTCAAAAACAGACTGTAAAAATTTAATGGCGTTGTCAGTAGAAGCAGAATTGCAAAAGGAATAATAGAGCCATTTAGAGTGATAATCAACAAGAAGGATAAGAAACTTGTGCTCTAAAGGCAAGACATCATATGGACCAGAAAAGTCCAAAGCTACTTTGTCCCATGGACCAGCCGGTAGAGGAACAGGGCATAAAGGTGTGGAAAGAGTTTTCCAATGCTTATCAGAGAGGATGCACTGAGTGCAATTGTCAATCATCTTTCTAATGTGAGAGTCCATGGAAGGCCACCAGTAGAATTGTTTGATGCGTTGACAGGTTTTAACAATACCAAGGTGACCCTGATGGGCAGAACGAATGATATGATCACGAACAGACTGAGGGGGAACAAATAAATCGTTGCGCATGACCATATCATTAACCAAAGAAAGTTCTTCTGAAACATTTGCAAAACCTTTTAGCTCAGAGGGTAAGGTTCTACGTTCAGACCATTTGTTGATAATGAAATCCTTAACTTTGGAAAGAACAACATCATTTTTATAAGCTATATTCCATTCTGCTTCAGAAATGGGTTGACATTCAGCAACAGCATCGATGGTGGCAACACCACACTCAATATCATCATTAACAATCGAATCATCAGTTAAAGACATTCTTGAGAGGCAATCGGCCCTGAAATTCTTACCCCCGGGAATGTGTTTGATGACAAAATGAAATTCATGGAGTTTGGAAAGGAGACGAACAAGTCTGGCAGAAGCCCTTTTAGAAGTACTGTCGGAAAGCATGTGCATAAGGGGCTTGTGGTCTGTGTAAATCTCGAACTCCCGACCCCAAATGTAAGATTTGAACTTTTGAATTGCCCAAACGCAAGCCAGGGCTTCTCGTTCAATTGTGCTGTACCTGGTTTCAGCAGGAAGAAGTGTTCTGGATGCAAAGGCAACCGTGTGCTCTTTGCCCTCGACCCATTGTCCCAAAACGGCACCCAAACCGGTAAGGCTGGCATCTACAGTGATAAAACACTTGGAGCCGTCGCAAAAAGGATTTAAAGCAGGTGAGTCTTCAATGATCTTCTTGACTTGGTCAAAAACTTTTTGTAAGTCTTGAGACCAAACGAATTTTACACCCTTTCTCAAGAGTGTTCTTAAGGGTTCAACAATCTGTGCGTAACCTTGAACGAACCTGGCGTAGTATTCGGATAAGCCCAAGAAGGAGCGAAGAGCATCACGATCCTTGGGAGGTTTAGCCTCTCGAATGGCTTTAATTAAAGAGAACTTGGGTTTAATGCCATTGGGAGAAAGGGAGTGGCCCAAGTAATCTAACTGTTGAACACCAAATTTACACTTGTTGTGTCTAACAGTCATGCCGGCTTTTTCCAGGACTTGTAAGACGGTATTAAGAGTGTGATTATGCTGAAAAGAGTCGTTGGCGTAGACCAAGATGTCATCTTGATACGCTTGCACGCCAGGGATGTCTTGAAACAGGTTGTCCATTAGTTTTTGGAAGGTAACTGGACATAATATCGACTACATAATATCGAATGGACAAAATATCGACGGAAAAATATCGACAATACCAAAATATCGACTATAGGAATATCGTTGAACAAAATATCGACTGCAAAAATGACCCAAAAATATCGAATACAAAAATATCGACTCAAAAATATCGACTAGACAAAATATCGAAATATAGTGAAAGTAAAAAATATCGAAAAAATGTTAGAAAATATTGATTTAATAAAATATTATATATATAATATATTAATAAATAGTACCTAATGTTTAGGAGCGGGTTGTGGGTTTATAGGGGAATAGGGTGGGAAGTAATTTAATAATAATTAATTAGTTAATATATGTTTGGTAATTGTTTTAATTAGATTTTAATTGGTAATTAATTAATATTAATTAGTTAATTGTTTAATTGATTAATTAGCATATAAGTTAATTGATTAATTGATTATTAATATTTTTTTTTAATAATTATTTTGTATATGATTTTAATTGATATATTGGTTATTAATTAATAATAATTAGTGATTTTTTGTATTAAGAATTAGTATATTATTGACATTTATTAATTGCTAACACATTAATTATAAATAGTTAATGATGTAATTAATATATTGCATATCATTTAAATAAATTAATTGGTAATTAATTGATAATAATGACTTAATTACATTAATTGTATACATTTAAATGTAATGTGTTAATTTATGTTGTAGTTAATTAATTAATTGGAATTAAACAATATTAATTAATTTAAATTATTATTATTATAGGTAATGTGAAAATATATTTTATAATATTTTTTTACAATAAATATGTATTTTTCATATATATATGTTTAATGTTGTGTTCATTATTATTTATAGTGTTCTGGCTTAGTTTCATATTTTTTGTTATAGGTTAATTTATTAGGGTTTTGGGTCTTTTTTCTAGTCGTGAGTAAAAGTGTATTTAGTGGGATTTGGGAAATTTTTACGTTTGTGGGTAAATGTGTATTTTTGAGTTTGAGGGTCAGTTTTCAGTTCTTGTGTAAAGGGCTATTTGTAGAGTTCAGGGTCAGTTTTTAGTTTGTGGGTAAAGGGGTATTTGTAGGGTTCAGGGTCAGTTTTCAGTTTGTTGGGAAAGGAGTATTTGTAGGGTTCAGGGTCAGTTTTCAGTTTGTGGGTGTAGGGGTATTTGTAGGGTTCAGGGTCAGTTTTCAGTTTGTTGGGAAAGGAGTGTTTGTAGGGTTCAGGGTCAGTTTTCAGTTTGTGGGTGTAGGGGTATTTGTAGGGTTCAGGGTCAGTTTTCAGTTTGTGGGTAAAGGGGTATTTGTAGGGTTCAGGGTCAGTTTTCAGTTTGTTGGGAAAGGAGTATTTGTAGGGTTCAGGGTCAGTTTTCAGTTTGTGGGTGTAGGGGTATTTGTAGGGTTCTGGGTCAGTTTTCAGTTTGTGGGTAAAGGGGTATTTGTAGGGTTCAGGGTCAGTTTTCAGTTTGTTGGGAAAGGAGTATTTGTAGGGTTCAGGGTCAGTTTTCAGTTTGTGGGTGTAGGGGTATTTGTAGGGTTCAGGGTCAGTTTTCAGTTTGTTGGGAATGGAGTATTTGTAGGGTTCAGGGTCAGTTTTCAGTTTGTGGGTAAAGGGGTATTTGTAGGGTTCAGGGTCAGTTTTCTGTTTGTTGGGAAAGGAGTATTTGTAGGGTTCAGGGTCAGTTTTCAGTTTGTGGGTGTAGGGGTATTTGTAGGGTTCAGGGTCAGTTTTCAGGTTGTTGGGAAAGGAGTATTTGTAGGGTTCAGGGTCAGTTTTCAGTTTGTGGGTGTAGGGGTATTTGTAGGGTTCAGGGTCAGTTTTCAGTTTGTGGGTAAAGGGGTATTTGTAGGGTTCAGGGTCAGTTTTCAGTTTGTGGGTGTAGGGGTATTTGTAGGGTTCAGGGTCAGTTTTCAGTCTGTTGATAAAGGGGTATTTGTAGGGTTCTGGGTCAGTTTTGGCCTTTAGGGTGAAGGGGTCTTTTTAGTGTTTTGGGACAGTTTTGGGTATTTTAGAGTGCTGATAGTTTAAGTTAACAGTGATACATTAAATTTATTACACAAAAATAGCTATTATTATAACTTTACATTAGTACCCTTTATTTAGATCAAAACTATTTATGTATTAGCATGTTTTCAGACAGTAGCTAGAGTGGAGTTGGAATTCTAATTATTAATTGGTTGGTGTACAGCACCATCAGTAATATTACCAACACTGGAGTTGGATTAATAAAAATACATTGGTTAGTCTCCACCACATTTTATGCTATTACCTTGAGTGTAGTAGGAATAGTACAATAATTTTTGTTAGTGTCCTGCAGCTTCTATCATTTGAGATTGACTGGAGTAGTAACAATATATATACAATTGGTCAGTGTGCAGCACATTTGTATACATTTGTTCATTACTGTAATTTACAAATAATAATTAATGCAACATAGATGTTTTCTAATAACTTTATTAAATAATTTTTCATTTTTTTATTGTGTACTACAATAAAATCACAAACAAATATAACATCATATTTTTTGAAACTTTTATTATTCACACAATAACATCTTTACATTTATATACATGTGGTCAATGTAAAACATAATTTGGATTACTAGATTTTTTCAGTAAATTTTACATATTCACATCAGTCACTTGCAATTTATACTATTTATATAGAAATATATTAAACAATGATTTTTTATATATTTCTGATATTAATATTTAATAATGTTAATATTAAATATTAATATAATAAAATATATAATACATATTTCTTTTTAACAAGTTACATGAGTAATATTACATTTTTAGGATCAATTCAAATACAAAAAAAAATTTTCTTGGTGTATATTTCACACAATGTTGTTTTTACATAAAACATATAAATCGATTTGGTTGTAAAGTTTATAATTGTATAGGGAAACAATATGTTTAATTATAATATCTGGTATTCATCAAATATTACTAAAGCAATTATATAATTTTGTTACACTTAGAAATAATTATATAACTTTTTTTACTAATTAATAATAATAATAATTTTTTTATTAATTATTATTATTATTATTATTAATTAATAAACATAAACATTATTTTATTATTAACAAAAATATATACATTCACAGATAAAATAAAGACTTTTTTAAGGCCATTCTTTATATACTAAATGGTTCTACTTGTTATATTAATAACAATAAATAAGTTATATTATTTATCATTATTAATTATTCCCATAAACATTTTTAATGTTTTAGTAAAATTATACACAAATTTATTCATATAAATATACTGATTAACTAAATATTTACATCTTTTATTCAAAGTTTTATATAATTATTTAATATTATTAATATATAATACATATTATATATTAATTTATATTAAATATATTTTTTTTTTAATAAAGGAAAATTGTCATGAGTATAGTGTATTAATTTGTTACATTATACATGTGTATGTATTATATATTTTACATTTAACATTGTTTATTCTATTATCTTTTTACACAAATGGGTTAAGGGGACTACTTTTTTACCGCGTAAGGTTATTGCGCTCCATTCAGGACTGGAGAAGTTCGCGGTTGGGAGTTGATTCGCGTGGAGAGAGGTAAGGTTATTTTTAACTACAAATTATAAGTAAGTGGTCATGTTTGAGGGTATAATCAAACTCTGTAGTGTTTTTTGGTGTATGTATTAATAGTTTAATTTGCGTTTGGGTGAAAAGTTTCCGTTATAGATGTGTCGTGCTTTTTTTCCTTCAAGTCTAATTTTAAGTGTTCGGAAATGTCTTCTTACATGGTTAATGTTAATTGTTAGTATATTTACAAATGTGAAGGGGGTATTTGTGGGTGGCTTTCGTTATATATGTTATTTTACAGGTTTCGGTTCCTCGCACGAAAACTACATGGAAGGAAGCGTGTTTTTTAATGGAGAAACTAATGTTTAAGTTATTATGCTTACATTTTGACTTTTATCTCCTATTTTTCGTGTTTGCCAGGAGCGGTTTTTTCACTTTTTAAACCTTTTTCGGGTTTTTTGGAGGGTTTCGAATCGGATTGATACATTGATATGCGTAACCGTTTTTTTAAAATAGTGTGTATATAACTTTAAATCCTAACGTGTACACACTACTGTTTTCGGGATTTCCTGGAGCGTTTTTTTACGTTTTACAATTTATTTTCGGGTTTTTGAGGGTTTCCTACATTGGAATAGTAAGATATTGGATTGGATTGTATGGATTGATTTTTCCTTCATTGCGTCTCTCAAGTTCAAAAATTGTAAGTATTTATTTTACTATTTTGATTGGGTGGGAAATGTCGATTTCTAATGTTATGTGTATGTTATAAAAAATTATAAACATTCCATATTTGTTACGAATTTATTTACATAAATTTTCTAAGTTTGTCAAACAAATATGTTTTATTTATAATTTATTATATATGTTTATGACATGTGAATTTTATTAGTATTGTAAGAAGACATTCGTACATTTATTTGATATTTTTAAAGTAGACTTTTTGCTATTATTGCCAGGTATTCTAAACCTCTAGTTGTAGGGTATAATGTGACTTGACTTTGAAGTAGTCGGAACATTTGTTGGGTTTGTTTAGTGAGTTTGGGCCCTATTTGTGACACTGATTGTTCCATTCTTAGTTCCTGATAGCTTTGTTCTTTTTTCAAAGCTTCAAGAAGGTTGTGGAATGTGGGTTTGCCTCTGTTTGTAGTTGCTTGGAAAGCATTATGCCACCCTTCAACACTGTTGTTGGTTTTAGCCTCTTGGTTTAAAGTACTGAGATAGACATTCCACCAAGGGATTTGGAATTTGGGCTGGCGTCGATGTCCTGATCTGTGCAACCTTCCCACCCAAGTGTCTTCAAAATAGTCTAGCAATGGTGTTAACTTATCCTCATTCCTCTTATAGTATGCGCTGTCAATTAATAAATTGTAATGTTCAGCAACATCTGTAACAGGGACGTAGGCCAGGGCTATTAACTTTTTAACTTGATAGGCAAAGGTGCTATCTGTAGAGTATAGTACACTTAAAGTAGATTTTTGGAGATGCCTCCATATACTCTGATTAAAATGATAATAGCAACCCTGGATTGCTGTGTGGGGAAATGTTCTCAAAATGCTATTTATCATAGCTAATTCGAAATCAATAATTATTTTTTCGGGAAAATAATTATTGATTTCCGTTTTGAGAACATTTAAAATTTCGGTGTAGGTTGTTTGCTGTTTGTTGGGTAGCAAACAGTAAATGAAAGGTATGTTAGAATGATGGTATAAACCGTGGATGGAATACAGTTGGTAAAAAGGTTTTGGGCAGGGTTTAAAGGTTCCATCCATCATCCATTGGGGACACTGTTGGATTTTTCGTAAATTACTTGCAGTTGCAAACATAATTATTCGGTTTGTACTGCTTTCATTATCAAAAAGAATAAATTTATCTTTATTGTGTGTGATGGCCATTTCGGGTTAAATAATAATTTCTTCAAAACAAGTTGGGTTGGGTTGGGTTGTGCTAGTGAGTCGTTTGGTGCGTGCAATTGTGCGCTTCAGGGAGTCAATAGAGGGTAGTTGCCCTGAAGCATGGGCAGGGATTTTTACCAGTTCTTCTTTAAGTATTTGTGTGGTGGGTTTGTCACTTTGTGTGCTAGCACTTTTAATACTCTCTAAGGCATCTCTAATTTCAATTTCGGTGACATTTGGGGGATGATTATGTTCTCTAGTAAATAGCACATTACTTTCCTCGGTAGTGGCCCTCCCATAACATTTGTTGGAGTAATATTTTGTACACTTCCAAAAAACCTTTCTGCCACTTTGTCTCTCCTGATTATACACATAACCCATGTAGCATAATAGTAATTTGTTTTTCTGAGACATGACAAATTCTGCACCTTCAGTCATTTTGATTTACTTGTTCTAGGAAAGAGTAGAAAGAAACAAAATCAGTACACATTTTTTTACTTATGTGGTGCTAACATCATTAGTGATGCATTTATACTTACAGTTAATCAAAGTAGTAGTCACAGAAGCAGAAATGTCTTTTCAATGATGTTCTTGTATGTATGTCTTTATTTGCTGTTGGTATGAAAATATTGAAAAACAACATTAATGTTTCTATATAACAAACGTATTTCCTACTCAAAAGCAGTTGTCATTTTTGTTTACTAGTGCATTTGATGTAAACATTACATATACTTACTTGTTTAAATAGTAGAATAGTAGTAATTGCTGGAGTTCATCAATTTAGTACAGGTATGATCTGTAGAGTAGATAGAAGAAATAAAAGCAAAATATTATAATTTTAATACTGAACTGTTTGGAAATGTAACAGATTTAAACGTATACTAACTTCTAAATATGTCGTTTTCTTAGTTGTAGGTAGAATAGCTGTATGATGTATTCAGAATATCTGTAGAGGAAATATAAAATAGATAAGATGTTGTTAAGAACATAGTCTGTGTTATTTTCGGCAGTTTTAGAGAAATGATAAATATACTTACATTTTATACAAGGCTATTCTTCTATATTGGTATATTTTGTGTAGGATGTTTTCATATGAGATGTAGAATAGATGTATGATGTTTTCTGAATATCTGTAGAGGCAATTCAAAATAAATAACATGGTGTTAAGAATATAGTTAGCGTTTTTTGTGCCCACATTGTAGCTAATAACAATTACACTTACATTTTTCTGAAGGGTATTCTTGTGTTTTGCTATAGTTGATCTTGGATCTTTCAAATGATCTATAGGGAAGATGTAAAAAGCAAGATATGTTGTTTAAAAATGTGCATTAATGAAATTGGCCGTTTTATAACAAACACATCTATACTTACATGTGTAATTAGGGTAGTTTTATCGTTTTTGCTGTAGAAATAGCACAATTTCAGTATATCTGTAAATATAATGGTAATGACAAATAAATACTCTTGTAAATTAGTGTTTAAAAAAAGCAGTTGGTGTGTAACAGAAAATTATTATATACTTACTATCTGAATTTGCACATGAAGAAATATGACCATGTAATAGGATTTGTGTTGGAGTAGTTTCTATCAGAAAAGTAGGAAGACATGAAAATAAAATTAGTGTAAGACTTAGGAGATGTAAGGAAAATAGTGCACTTGTAATTTATTTTTCTACAAAAATGTTGTGTTACTTACTTGATTAATTAGCTAGTAAGCTGGATCTTTAAAGATGTTTATTCTGCAACAAAATCTTCAAAGTGTTGGCATCTACTTTCCAGAGAGGTAGCAGCAACAAATGGTAGAATGCATGTAGCCCTTTTATAGTATATGTGTTATGTGTGCTTTGATTTGATTGGTTGTAGGATGTAAGGAAGCATAGTATAGGCTAGTTTGAATTTTTTTAAGTTAATTGGAGTGTTTGTTGATGTGAGAATGGTGGTATGTGGTTATTCCCGCATTAAAGCAGGTTCGTGTTTAAATGAAATATATTTATATGTGAAAATAAGTAATGAAAATGTTAGTTAAATGCAAAGATTAATAGAAAAAGATAAAATGCATGTAATAGAATGTATAGCAAATGTGGATTAATAGTAATTTTATGTAAGAAACCGGTATGATATGTGAAACGTTTTTTTTAGTGAGAAATGACTTTTATTGATGATAAAGATGGTATTTTAGAAAGAAAAGTGTGCAAATATGAACTCGATATTTTTTTTTTAACGATATTGTGGTAGTCTATATTTTTGTAGTCGATATTTTTGTAGTGTTAGGGCTAATTTCATGTCCAACGATATAATTGTAGTCGATATTTTTTTAAGCGATATTTATGTACTCGATATAGTTACTACTCGATATTTTGTACTCGATATTTTTGTAGTTTGTGTAATAAGTATAGTAAGTCGATATTTTTGTCGTCGATAATTTGTCAACGATATTTTGGTAAGTCGATAATGTGTCCGTCGATAATATTTCAGTGATCCTTTTTGGAAAATGCTGGCTGCAGAGGCCAAGCCAAAGGGAAGCCTAAGGTACTTGAAAGCACCAAAGGGAGTGATAAACGTTATTAACTCCTGAGATCTGAGGGACAAGGGAATCTGGTGATAAGCAGATCTAAGGTCAAGGAGGGAGAAGAATTTAGCCCCACCCAAATTAGCCAATAGGTCATGAATTTTAGGAAGGGGGTGGCAATCCACGATGATATTGTTATTTAGGGAACGTAAATCGGCACACAATCTCACCTCTCCAGTTTTCTTGCGAACTAAGACAATGAGGGAAACCCATTCGGACGAGTCGCAGGGAGCAATGATTCCTTCATCGCAGAGGTTCTTCAGAACGCTTTTAAGTTTATCTCTAGCGCTCAAGGGAAGAGGACGAACTTTGTGGACAACCGGCTGAGCATTGGGTTTAAGTCGAATTTCATGCTTAAAACCAAGCACTGTACCAACCTTATTTTTAAATAAGTTTGGGAAAGAACTCAGCAAGGTGTCTATTTTGACTATGGGAAAGGAAAGGTCTGAAATATCGAAGTTCCCAGAATCATGACTAGTATAATAGTCATGAGGAATGTCGGCTAAGGCAATGGGTTGATCAGAACCAGGCTTGAGGATCAAACCCATTCTGGCTAAATCAAACCAACCTACGACATCCCTGCCCTTGAGGGCAACATAAACTTTGGTGAAAGTGTATCTGCCTAGGCAAGCAATGTTAGAATAAAAGAAACCCAACATATTGATGTCCTTTTCGCCAAATGCCTTGAGATTGAGATCTGACTTGGAAAGAACAACTTTACTCCAATTAGCATAAAACGTAAGGTCAGATAAAAGGGTGATGGGGGAACCAGAATCCGCTTTGAGCTGGATTGTAATTGTACCAATCAACAATTCACACAAGGGACTCTTAATTTTAGTAAATTCAAGAGAATCACATTCAATTGACAACATAACATCATTAAGTCTGGTGGAACAAGACTCTACATTTTCTTGAAACTCAATATTATTGACTCTAGCGAATCTTTTGCGACCCCTGCAAACAGAAGGAAAATGACCAATTTTCTTGCAGGAGGAGCATTTTTTGCCAGAAGCAGGACACATGGGAGAATTGCCAAGATGACTCCTAGATCCGCATCTGTAGCAAGTGAGAGGTTTCCTATTTAGTTGTCTTGAAGAATTGTTAACAAGGTCAATGGAAGTGAAACCAGAAGCTTGTTCGACCAAATGAACAGAAGGTTGAGATATGCTTTCTTGTAGAATCTTAGAGGAATAAGTTGCGCGTTCAATCCCCTTGGCGATATCAATTGTTTCAGTTAAAGAAGGGTTTTTGCAACTTAATAAACGTTCCTGGATTTTTTTGGAAAAACAAGCAAAAATAAATTGATCTCTGATAGAGGTATCTGTGCTAGCACCAAAGTCGCAAGTAGAAGCTAGGATTCTGAGTTGAGCGATATAGTCTTCTACGCTCTCATCAATGCTCTGTTTACGTTTGAAAAAATTATGACGTTCTAATACAATACTGGGCTCGTCGTCATATTGTTTATTGAGGCGAGCAATGGCTTCTTGGTAAACATTCCAGTTGTCACCAGACTCACCAGCGGGAGAAGAAATATGGGGTAGGTTTTCAAAAACTTGTTGAGCGGCAACTCCCAAACAACCATAAAGAATGGCAACCTTGCGAGGAGGATCATATTTGGTAGCATCGATGGCTACCAAATAGTTCTCAAAGCCTTTGAGCCAGTTGCGCCAAGCAAGAGTAGGTTTTCCAGGAGTTTGGAGGAAAGGAGCTGGTGTTTGGAACTGTTGAGAAGAAGCCATGGTGAGATGAGATAAGAAAGACAAAAATATAATATGACAGAGTTTGAGATGGACAATGGAGGGTGTCAACCGCAATGGTAAAAAAATGACTGTAAGCGTGGAGTAATAAGGTCAAATACACATGGTAGGCAGTAAAGCGTGCCTATCGCTGTTGTCACTTGAAGACTTGTAATGAGGATGAAATGTTAAATGAACATGGTAAGCAGTAAAGCGTGCCTATCGCTGTTGTTAATAAATGACTTTAAAATGAAAAAGTCAAATAAACATGGTAGGCAGTAAAGCGTGCCTATCGCTGTGTTTGATAGATGACTTTAAAATGAAGAGGTCAAATAAACATGGTAGGCAGTAAAGCGTGCCTATCGCTGTGGTTAATAAATGACCTTAAAATGAAGAGGTCAAATAAACATGGTAGGCAGTAAAGCGTGCCTATCGCTGTAGTTGAAAATAAAATGAAACACAGCAAAACGTGCTTAATGTTGCACCGTAATACCAGGCGAAGGCTTGGAAGGTCGCCGAAAATGGCCGCCAGCGTCGTCGTCAAGGATACGGTACGACATGATTTTCCAAGGGCGGTGGGCTTGTCTTGATATCGTAGCGTAGCGCGCGTGAAGCAGCGCGAGCAAAAGTTAGAATGTTGCGCGCGTGACTGGGCGCGAGGCAGCAACTGGCAGAAACAAGAAGCGCCAGGAAAAAGGAGAAAAATCCACGCCGGGAGCCAGGTGATGGACGGGAAAGTGTCCAAAAGTATACGACCTGGACTGGAGTTGGACTGGAGGCTGGTTCGCTGAGGAAGCAGGAGACGAACAGTGGTCGAGTCTTGGTGAGTCCTGAAGGCTTGACTGGCGGTGGGTGCGGAAAAATCCCGATCGTCGCCAAATATGTTAAGTGTAGGAGTCAGAGTCAAGCGTAGGTCCAAACTGGTATTTATTTCAAGTTATAATTTCCAGGTTATGCACCCACAACCAGAGCCGTCCAGTCGTGAGGAAGCCAACGTCCAAAGTGACGTTCGAGGAATCCTCACAACTGAAGGTCTGAATTCCAGAACTATGGCAGAGATCTCTCGTGCTTGCAAGCACGAGAGAACAAAGTAATAACAAGCATATAACACCGTCCCTCTTATAAATGTTAAATGTTTTGCAAACAGCCATATTTTTGACATGTTTTGACATCCGCTATGCCATGCCAGCACGCTAGTAGCGAAGGATGCTCACATGGGAGGCAGAGGTGGCATTCCGGAAGGAGCGTCATCAGCCAGGCTGCGCTTTCATTGGCTAAACCCGAGGCATCTTCCATACCTCTCTGAACAGGCTAGCAGCGCTATTTATCATTTAAAAACATCGGCACTGGATTGGTCTGTTCATATTTGTTAATCACCCCTTTCCTTCAGCCTAAAGTTCATGTACTGATGAGTAACAGATGGGTCCCTGTGCTCACAGCTTAAATATTTAGGAACATGACAACACTGGCTTTAATCACACGTCCCGCGGGCCTTCCCAAAAGGGTATTGCGTGGAAAATCAGCCACATCAAAATGCCTGCAATCCATTTAACAAAATATTATCTGGACTATTATATATAGTGAGCACACCATGACCCGTACCAGAAGGATGAAAGTCAGACACAGCCCTAGCAGGATTCTGCCTGTGACCTGCAGGCTACAAGCCAATGTCTTGACTGTGCACATGGTCACGGCACGCCTATCATGAACTGTGCCTCTTTAACAGGGCCGGCCTTAGGCATGTGCAAGCTGTGCACCTGCACAGGGCCACCAAACCCCAGGGGCCACCACACCAATATATATCCTTAATATATTTATCCTCTGAGGATGGATACATATTTGTGTGGCGGCCCCTGGCAGGGATTTGGCGGCCTCCGGCTCAGTTCCACTTCTAAACACCCTGGCCCCTGACCCCCCCCCCCCTCTTTACTGGCCTCCGTGCTCTGCCCCACCCGGACCCCCTCTTCCGGGGCCCCCTACCTACGCTCCCTGCCCAGGGCCACCATGACCCTAGAGCCGCACCTGCTCTTTAAGCATAGTGACGGTAGTTTAATATATTGAATACTAGGGCAGAGATTTGTTTGCCTAGCTTTCAAGGAACCTAATAACTTTTTTCCTGTACTAATAATTATTTTTCCGGAAAAAAGCTCTAATCCTTTAAGAACAGTGGGCAACAGTGATCCAACCAGCGACACAAGGCTTAGGAATTGTTAACGTTTAGGGATATGTTTTAAAAGAATTAGAGGTGATTTAAGAAATTAAGTGTGGGCAGTTTGAAGAACTACATTAACAGAGATTAGCACATTCGCTGCTAGGCCTCCCCTTGCTAAGCCTTTGTTTGGCTATTTGGGGTAGCTTGTGGTTAGGCCTGTACCTTTTTGTCCACACAAGGGAGTATATGTACAAGCACCTATTGCCACAGAAACATCACTTTTTTCGACATTCCTGTGGCGATAGGGGCTTCGCCTTATTTAGCGTGGCTTTAAGTTGTCTTGTCAATAAGATCCCCTTTCATGCAATGCTTAGCGTGAAAGGGGAGGGCAAAGAGTGTTTCAGTGGGCGTTCCACCGCAACACCCATTGATTCTGAAGCTGCTTCCTATTTACGAGGGAGGCTTAAATTGTGGAAATAAAATCTATAATTATGCCCCTTCGCTGCCCTCTGCGCGATCTAATTATGCCCCTTTGCGCGATTCCCTTTGCGCGATTAATAATTGCCCTCATTAAAAGCCGGCACCATTTTGTTTTTAATTCACCCTTTGGTCTCCCAAGACATGAAGCATGAGCACGACACCCCTACACCTGGCCTTCCTCATTTTCACCATCTGTCTCTGTGGTTTCTGCCAAGTCCGGGAAACCAGTACATGAGTTCCTGCCCCCCCCCCGCAGAGATCGTTCATGTTTCTGACATGAAGCACGAGCACAAACCCCAAATGAGGAAGCCTCCCCCTTCCAACTGTCAGACTATTTCACATCGCAAGTCCTCTCACGAAGCCTAAGACACGCCCCCATTTCTTCACACTCTGCTCCTCTTGCTGATCTTTGTTCCTCTATCTGCCACGACCTGTTTGTTCCTCTATTTTGCCTCGTGACCAAGACTGTATAAAATGTTCTGCTGTTAAAAATAAACACCCCACTTCAAGAGAGGAACTTGAGAGATTGCTCCTGTGCCCGCTTGGTGCTGGAAGCGCTCCCCTTAACTCGAGTTATTGGTCTCCTCCTCCTTCATTTGAGCACCACGGACTCCTCGCTTTGCATCGACAAGAAATTATGATTTATTAAGCATAGAAATTCAGAAATGAGGTAATAAGTAAATTTAATTTACCACATTAATTGGCGCCCGGAACAGGGACATTCCCTTTCCCCCACGCGCTGGCGATATTGGACCCGGTACTGTCCCCTCCTGACCGTTGACGGACTTCAAAAGTGCACAATGTGGGGAATTCTCGCTAACTCCCTTGAGGCGAAGAGGGGGACCGACTGTGGCCCAGCATCCACACGAGGCGGTGAGAAAATAGCGGAATGTCCTGAACCAAAGCCCAACCTGCGAAGCAGACGAGTCCGAGGTTCTACAAATCCCACCTTGAAACTGCGCGCCGCGTTTTTCCAAAATCTTCAAGAGGCCTTCCAGTTATTTTTCGGTGAGTACTGCTGAAAAGTATAAAAACGAACCCACAGCTTTTGTGGGGGCGGTAAAGATACGCGTTTTGTTGGTTTCTCACCTATCTTTGGTGAGGACCACTAAAACTAGTATAAAAGACGGACTCACTACCTTGTGGGCACGGTAAAGATACATGTTTTTGTGGGTTTCTCACTTATTTTGTGAGGACTACTAAACTAGTATAAAAGACGGACTCACCTCTTTTGTGGGTACGGTAAAGATATTTGTTCTGTTTGTGTTTTTCTCACTTCTAAAATCTTTGAAAGTCTTGCCATCATGCCTATTTTCTCGAAAATACGTAAGATGGCAACAAAAAGGAGTATTCTTGAGAAGGAAATTCCCCTTCCTCCTCGGGATACTCCAGGACACTTCATGTATGCAAAACATGGTGTTGGTGCACTTATTTATTGTGATCTATGGGTAGAAAATACTAAAGACCTAGAACTCAGATATAGATGGCCTGAAAATGGTAGTTTTGAAACGGAGTGTATTATGAAATTAGAGGAACAGTTATGGAAGAAAAAGAGAGTCCGCCAGTCACAGAGTGACTCAGTAGAGTTATGGAGAAAAGAAGCCCATAGGAGGCAACAGAAGGAATTGCATAAAGTTGAAAAGGGTAAGAGAATGTCAGAGCAGGCCAAGAAAGAACAGTTACAAGAAATAGGGAAAGAAGTAGTTAGTGAAAGGAATAAAAGGGAACAATCAGCCATTTCTACTGGTTTTTATCCTGTATTGCCATCTGCACCTGAAAACCTTAACATTGCATCAGCACAGCCTACAGCCCCACTACCAGAGGATACTTTCACCAATTTCCTCTTAGATACTCCACCTCCATATGAGGTTCCAGTAATTCAACACCCTCTGCCACCGCCACCCCTTTTACAACATAATGCACCACCTCTCACTCCAGAAGGGGGTGCCGTAGGTCCAGACCCAGGTAAAACAATTCCCGACTGCCCCTATGACCCGACTCCGAGCAACACAGGGGAGGCGGGCCGAATAAGTAAAATACTTCATGACTCCTGGGAAGAAATAAGACATCTACCAGCAATTGACACGTTTCTTCAAGCGGCCTCTGAGTTTCTTCGTACTGGAGAGAACTCTCGAGCCATTAACGCTATGACTACAAGAAGATCACACCCTGTAAAAATGCACATGTATAGGTTCCTCCTTTGCTGTTTCATAAAACACATACAAGCAGAGGAAAGAAATGTACCAGTTTCACTTTTTGACTTATTAGATTCCGCATCCAACCACACTAGTCTAGAACTTATAAATGATGCACTAGACAGGTTCACCCGTAACGTGACCCGTATTCTGCAAAACTTGCAAACAAATGAAGAGAATAAGAAACTTGAGGAGGAAATTACTGAACCTACTGAAAAAGTCCTACCCGTTCGTTCTTCCGCCCCTAATTCACGAACACCCCCGCCTACATTCCTCCAAGGTCGCTCTGAACGGTCATCTCCAGATGAGTTATTTGAAAATACATCCAAAGCATTAGACTACTGGGTAGACCAGGAACCTCCGCTTACACCGGAGGAGGAGGAAATAGCCAGAACTGCGACCCTATGGGTCTCTCAATATAAGATATATGACAATGATCTCATAGCCCAGCTTTTTCTAGCATTACCACGCTCACATCAAAGATTAGCAAGTCTCTACATCTTACAACATCTCATCACACTCAATGACACTCATTTTAAACATGATCCAAGACTCAAAGATTTTCTGTCTGACTGCGCTGATAACATGTTCCTCCACAATAGTTCAGTTTTTCTCAACACATTTATAGATTTCAGACAGAAATACCAGAAAGTGACTGGATATAGATCTCCCCATAATACGTGTGGATCAACTAATAGACTTCCTCAAACACGCCAGTTCCCCATGAGAGAGGTCCACCCCAGAACTGACACAAATGGAGCGCTACAACGCGTCTTCATTTATGTACCCTTGACAAAACTTGAGTTACTAAGGATGAAAGAGATGGTTCCCTCCCACTCAAAGGATCCTGCTGGATTCTTAAAGGAATTAGGAGATGTATTAATGATGGGAACATATACTCTTTCTGATATCACAGCAATTCTGAAATTATTGTTGCCATCAGGTATATATGACAAACTAAGAGAAAAGGATTGGGAAGTAGCAGGTGAACACATTAGATGGACTGAACTTCAGAATGACAAAAATACTAGAGTAGCAGGTCAAGGTATAGGAGACAGACTAAAAGCACTTCCTGGCACTATTTTAAAGGTGCTACCACAGTTACTAACAGTGAAAAAGGAGGACTGGGATGCCATTTCCTCCTGCAAACAGAAACATGGTGAAGACATAGGAGATTATTACACCAGACTTGAAAAATGTTTTGCGGTAAATAGCGGCCTTACGCCGACAAGTGAAGCTTACCCGCATCTGTTTGTTTCCAAATTAGTAGATAACGCCTAGCCAGCCATTAAGGACAGAGTACTAAAAGTAGAAAGTACCTGGCAAGCACATACACCTCCACAGGTGTTACAAATGCTACAATATCACCAGAATCGCATTAGGGATGAAGAAGAAAATGATAAGAAACGCATGAAAGACACAAAGATGAAAGCATTAGTAGCCCAAACTGCACCCAAGCGTCAACAGACACCAAGTAGCCAGACAAATATAAAAAGCACTTGTAATTATTGCAAGAAGATGGGACACTTCGTTAAAGATTGCCCAGTCTTAAAGCACAATTTGGCTACTGGTAAGACCCAGCCACGCCCATATCAGCCAAAACAGAATGTTTCCCAAGACAGTTCAACGCCTTTAGTTCCACCGACAACACAAATGGCCCAAATGAACATTATAGACAGCGACTACACTGAATATTACCCAGATTTCTCATGATGTTGCCCAGAGAGAGAAGATGACAAACTGCCCCTAATCCCCATTCCAGTAGATCAGACAGGTCCATTTATAGAGGTCCGACTTCATGGGGAGGATAGGAAATTTTTACTAGACACTGGGGCCAGTAAAACAACAATAAGCCACCAAGAGGTCCCAGAGGCTCCTCTCTCAGGTTCAAAAAGTATTTCTCTGGGTTTCTCGGGACAACCAGTGACAAACGCCACGTCCAAACCACTGCCCTTGCAGGTTGGTCCCCTCACGACAACTACAGATCTTATATTGACAAAATCATGTCCCGAAAACTTGCTTGGTATAAAAACATTGAAAGAATTAGGAGCTGTCATTGTTTGCTCACCTACAGATGTCAGACTATTTCGGCGAGATTTCAAGGGCCACTACACAAGTAGAGAATTAGACTAGCGTTTGAAAGATTTGCCACACACCCTTTTGGGCCACTGATTCCACCACAGTAGGATGTATGGAAATAACACCTCACAAGGTTACACTGAAAGAGGGAGCCCAACTACCACGCATAAGGCAATACAAAATTCCACCTCAGGCTGAACAAGCATTAATGTTAATTATTCAGGACCTAATACAGTCAGGTGTGATTAAAGAAACAACTTCTAACATTTGCAATTCCCCTGTTTTACCAGTCCATAATAAAAAAGTGGAACCAGGAACACCACCTGTCTACAGACTAGTGGTGGATTTGAGAGAGCTCAATAAATGTGTCGTTCCACAACACCCTGTGGTTCCAGACATCTCCACCCTACTCACAGCCATAGATGCGGAAGCAACGCATTTTTCAGTCATTGACTTGAAAAACGCATTCTTTAGCATACCTATTCACCCAGACAGTCAATACCTTTTTGGCTTCTCCTTACAAGGACGAAGTTTCCAATTCACAAGAGCTCCTCAAGGTTTCACAGAGAGTCCAAGCGTATATAGCTAAGCATTAAAAAGACAACTAGATACTGTTCAAATGCCCACGGATACAGCCATACTACAATATGTTGATGATATCCTCATTACGGCCAGATCTGATGCAGCATGTGCTGAAGCACCATTACTAGTACTAGAATTCCGAGCTGCAAATGGCCATAACATTTCCCCTGGTTAGCTCCAATTTTGTTTACAGCAAGTGGCATACTTAGGGCACTTGCTGTCAAAGGAGGGTAGGCAGCTTACACAGGAACGCATCCAGCTCATACTACAAATACCACAACCAACAACACAGAAACAAGTTCGAGCCTTTGTTGGTCTCACCTCATATTGTAGACAGTGGATCCCACAATTTGCACTCATTTCCAAACCGTTAGTGCAGCTGACAACACTCGAAGCTGGCGCTACTCCACAATTACCCTGGACAGATGAACACATGCAAGCCTTTCAGTCTCTTAAAAAAGCTATATGTCAAGCCCCAGTGCTGGCAACACCTAATTACACCAAAGATTTTACATTATTTGTAACAGAAAACTCAGGTACAGCACTATCAGTTCTGACCCAACTTCAAGCAGACAAACATAAACCATGTGGTTATTTTTCAAGCACATTAGATCCAGTAGCACAAGCATTGCCTGCATGCCTAAAATCAGTAGCAGCTACTGCACAAGCTATTAGACAGAGCGATTCTATTGTATTGGGACATCATCTGATAGTTCAGGTCCCACACGCTGTAGAACTTCTGGTAAACAGAACACAAACACAGCATCTGACAATAGCCAGACTCACCGGATATGAGATGACACTTTTTCAGCCACACATTGAGATTAGACGCTGCAACATTTTAAACCCAGCAACACTGTTGCCACTGACCTCTCCTACTGAAGAAATTCACGATTGTATTGACATAATTGATTTAGTGACCAAACCAAGACCAGATTTACAAGATACTCCCCTTGCTAAGGCAGAAATGACACTCTTTGTTGATGGTTCATGTATGAGACTCCCCACAGGAGAATTAGCAGCAGCCTATGCCGTCACAAATGGTACAGACACTTTAGAAGCACACAAGATAGAGATACTGTCGGCACAGGCAGCAGAACTCATAGCCCTAACACGAGCATGTCACTTAGCAAAAGGAAAGTCAGTTAACATCTACACTGATTCAAAATATGCCTTTGGAGTTGTACACAACTTCGGTACATTGTGGAAAGAGAGAGGATTTCTCACAGCACATGGGTCCAGAATACAGCATGCTACACTCATCACTGCCCTCTTAGAGGCCAGTCAGTTACCAGAGAAAATCGCAGTGCTAAAATGTAAAGCGCACACAAAAGGAACAGATGAAATATCAAAAGGAAATGATTCTGCAGACAGTGCAGCCAAGGTAGCAGCAAACACAGAATTAAGTATACCACACCGCCAATATACAATACGAGACCCCTTTTCTGACATCCAGGATGTCCAAAGTCACGCCACACCACAGGAACTGCTAGAATGGAAGGAAAAAGGAGGGGTCCTTACAGATCAAGGCTGGATGACATCTGAAAGAGCAGTATGGTTTCTAGCGGATGCCATGGTACAGGTTATGGTAAACACGATACATGGACCAGGGCATCTGGGAGAAAAAGCAATGTTAGACAGCATACAGAATATATGGCACAACAAACATTTGAGAACTGCAGCCAAACAAAAAGTTAAAACGTGCATGATTTGTAATCAGTTCAACCCAGGAAAAGGCACAAAGGTGGAACAGGGAGGATACCAACCCCCTGACCATCCATTTGAAGTTCTCCAGATGGACTATATCCAGATGGAGAGATGTAGAGGTCTGTTCTGACTGACTTTTTCGGCCCTTCCTTGATTGAAGGTGATTGGAGGTGACTTCAGTCTACTATCATTCTAATGGAGGGAATAGAACCGTAAATAGAGCCTATTCACAAGGCGTGTTGATATAATTCCGTACCCTTTTCTTTAGATCAGGGCTTATAAACTTATGTTAGGGGATAGATTCATTAGTACTAGTGATAATCCGTCCTTTTGTAAGAGTGTTAGTATAATTTCCATGGAGTTATGCTTATTTCGGGCCTTGTAGGTCTCAAATGGGAGAGACTCCATCTTTCTTTCTGCCCCGGCAGCTTGAGATGCTTCTAAGTCAAATGTAATGTTTTAGTTATGAGGTGTTGTTCGCTTGGAGAGAACCGGCTCAGGCTGGCCCTTATCGAAAGACTGTATTTTTCTCCATTCCGAAGACATAACATCAGGCCGGCCGGCTGAGAACGTGTCCTTGGTACGGGGAGGTACAAGAATTTGGTGGGCGGCAGGTTACTGGCCGTAACTTTCCAATCAATCAATCAATCAATCAATGACACTTATAGAGCGCGCTACATACCCGTAGGGTCTCAAGGCGCTTGGGGGAGGGGGGGTGCCGCTACTGCTCGAACAGCCAGGTCTTCAGCTTCTTCCTGAAGGAGAGGTGGTCTTGGGTCAGGCGCAGGTCGGTCGGGAGGGAGTTCCAGGTCTTGGCGGCCAGGTAGGAGAAGGACCTTCCTCCTGTAGTCGCTCTTCGGATGCGGGGGACGGCGGCGAGGGCGTGGTTGGCTGATCGGAGGTGGCGTTTGGGAGCGTCGAAGTTGATCCGGCTGTTGAGGTAGCTCGGGCCTTGGTCGTGTAGGGCTTTGTGTGCGTGGGTGAGGAGGCGGAAGGTGATTCTTTTGTTGACGGGGAGCCAGTGAAGGTCTCTCAGATGTCCGGAGATGTGGCTGGTTCGTGGGATGTCGAGGATGAGTCTGGCTGAGGCGTTCTGGATCCGCTGGAGTCTCTTCTGGAGCTTGGCGGTGGTACCGGCGTAGAGGGCGTTGCGGTAGTCCAGTCGGCTAGTGACGAGGGCCTGGGTGACGGTCTTCCTGGTCTCGGTGGGGATCCACCGGAAGATCTTCCGTAGCATGCGTAGGATGTTGAAGCACGCCGAGGAGACGTTGTTGACTTGCCTGGTCATGGAGAGGGAGGAGTCCAGGGTGAAGCCCAGGTTGCGTGCATGGTCTGTCGGTTTGGGTGCGGTGCCCAGGGCGGGAGGCCACCAGGAGTCGTCCCAGGCGGAGGGTGAAGAGCCCAGGATGAGGACCTCCGTCTTGTCCGAGTTCAGTTTCAGGCGGCTGGTCGTCATCCACTCGGCTACCTCTTTCATCCCTTCGTGCAGGTTGGCTCTGGCGGTGGCGGGGTCGTTGGTCAGGGAGAGGATCAGCTGGGTGTCGTCGGCGTAGGAGATTATGCTGAGGTTGTGTTGGCGTGCGATGGCCGCGAGGGGGCTCATGTAGACGTTGACGAGGGTGGGGCTCAGAGAGGATCCTTGAGGGACGCCGCAGATGACTTCGGAGGCCTCTGACTTGTACGGTGGTAGGCGGACTCTCTGTGTTCTTCCGTCGAGGAAGGAGATGATCCATTCCAGCGCCTTGTCCTGGATTCCGACGTTGCTGAGGCGCTGTACTAGGGTGCGGTGGCAGACAGTGTCGAATGCCGCGGAGAGGTCTAGGAGGACGGACAAGCTTCCATATTAGCGAAAGCATGAGGTAGTGAGTCAGTCAGTCTGTAGGCAGCAGCTAGTCGTTAGCATCAATGCCATTAATTATTCCAGTGCAGGCAGTCGCCATTTTGAAGTCCGAGAAAGACTAAGAAGCTGATACTCTCTTAGAAAGATTGAAGTTATTTTAGTTGGAGCAGCTGGCGAGCTTTGACATTAAGATCAGAGCATACAGAGTGAAGCAGTTAGTTGAGGGAACGAATATCAGAGTGGCAGAAACTGAGTTATAAGATCGAAGCCGAGAAGTGAAGATGGTCCGTGATTGAGAGGAGAGAGGAGTAGTGCAGAACAGCTAGAGAGAAAGCAGCTGATAGGAGGAAAGTTCCAGTGACTTAGAGGGAAGCGGAGGAGACAGAGCATAGCGGTGCAGACGTGTATCCGTGACTGCAGAGGTGTGACCCTAAGACGGGCCAAGGCACAGACGAGAAGGTAACCCAGATGACTGCTGAGTCCAGACTTCATATTAATAAGGTGACGTCGACCCTTTCTTATTAGCGTGCACACATTCTAACCTTTCATTTTCCTTTGCAGGCTATATGTTATAGTATAGTGTTATATTGTTATTGTTATTGTGATAAATAAAGTACCCCAGTTCTTAGTGAACCAGCATGTGCCTCTTGTTCTTGTATAATAAAGGTAACCTGTTCTTCTAGTCAGGTACTGTTTCACGAACGGACGCTACCCCCGATCAGGTAAATGGTAACTGAATAATGATGGAGAGAGGAGCCCTTGAAATAGAGAATAAGTCGTACATCGTATAATTTGGCTATTATTGTATGATCTATAATATTGTAGTATTGTACCTCTAGTAAATAGCGAGAGATTCCCCAACATGGAGAGCTAACGGTATTCATAGGAAAGTGATCGTCGTTGTGAGGCGGCGTTAATGAGAGCACCAGGGGGGGACACTGGTGTTTATATCCACAAGATTGTGGCTTGTAAGGAAATAAGAGAGCACCAGGGGGGACACTGGTGTTTATACCCACAGGATTGTGGCTTGAGTGAGCACTGGTTGCAGCCAGTGTGTAATGGTAAGTAATCAGAACTGCCCTAGGGTAGAATAGTCTGGGTCTGAGTTGCCGTGAGACTATACGGTATGAGTGTGGTATTGTAGAAGACTTAGGCATGTATATTGCTAATTCCCCATCCTTGGGTAGGAGACATAGATACCTGTTGTAAATAGGTCCTAAGGAGGGAGGTGGATACGTTTCGGCTGGGTTGGTGGTGCTCTGGTGAGCTGATTCTATCTGGTCCGAGAATCCGGTCGTTACATCTGGCGTCACGAACTGTTTACGAAGCCTGTGTGCGCTGTATTGTTTTTATCTTGCTGGTTTGCGCTCGGCTCGTACGAAGTTTATTTTGTATATTATTTGTTTATAGCTGTATATATCTTTTTGGTTTGTCAAAATGTTTTTGCGGAAATCGAAATCTACTTTCAAATTGCCTGTTGAAATTCCCGGCTGGGAATCAACGCCTTACGAGGCCTTGGCCCGCGAGTGGGCCGATTCTACTGGTTTGAGTGAAAATTGGAGTTCTTGTTTGGAGCTGGCGGAGCCGGCTAATGTGATTTCTTGTTTGCAGAAAGCGCCGGTAGTGAAGGGTGATGAACTTCCTATTTTAGGACGCAGAGGTTGGATTATTTTGACTGCGTACAGGATTGTACATGAGAAATTTTTGAAATTACAGAAACAATATGCGGATATGGAAGAAAAGTTTGTTGAAGTGCAGAATGCTCATACTCTTTTGCGATGTCAAAATAAATTGCTTGCCGACAAACTTGAGACTTATCAGACAATAGCCGAAAGGGCTGCTGTTCGAATTGCGAAATACAAATATAAGAATCGTCGTGGTCGTGTTTGTAAACGGAAGGTGCGTCTAGTCGTGGCGAAAGCCGGATTGGACTGGAATCCTGATGAATGGGTTGGTAATATCTGGGACTCGAATGATTCTGGTTCCTCGGCTGAGGAGTCTGACAGGCGCGAGTCTTCTCGCTCCGGACGTGACTGTAAATCTACTTCTTGTGACAAACATGATGATTCCGGCGACCGTGGTCGCTCTTCTCATTGTACTGACGTCTCTCATTCTGATTGTTCCTCTAAATCTATGGATCGGGCTTCTTCTGATGCTCGTACGGAGGTTTCTGCGCATCCGGTTTTTCGACTAAAATTACAACAAGCTCCTGGTAATCCAAATGGTGTTGCTTTGGATAGTTTGGAAGATTTTACACAACAGGAAGTTAGTGACATTTTGCAACGATTTCGACAACGGCCTTGCTTACGTGGATGGTGCGCCTTTATGAGTTAGGTGCTGCGGGTATCATGTTAGATGCAGGAGATGCCTTAAAATTTTGTTCTTTGAGTTCCGATTCTACTGTGCAAGATCATTTTCGGAATTTTAATGGTGCCGGTCAGACTAGTCCACTCCAGTTAGCGACTGACGGCTGTAATCACAAATACCCTACTGAATCTGATTGTCCTGTGAATGACAAGCCGTGGTATACCTTGCGCGATGCTGCGCAACGGCTGAAAGAGGAGGTGATGAAAACTGCAATTTTTCTGAGTACAGCTGACAGATTGTTGGATGGTTTGTTAACATCTTCTGTGCGCAATCGCATTATCCGTTCTTCCCCTGTTGCTTATAAGCAGGTTATGATGACTTTGTTAATCAATCAAACTGGCAATGCTTTGTCTATGGTGCTTGAATCTGTCCGTCAGCTTGGTGAGTTGGGTGACTGGTTTAAACCTGAGAGATAGTCCAGACCCGAGGGTCGTACTGCTGGAGATTATAAGTTCTCTAGACGTGATATGTTTCTTGCACTGTTGGCTGATGGTGTGAAACAGGAAGACATTGATGGTGAACCTAATAATCGCTTGTGGGACATGTTTCGCAAGCGTGGTTTGGATCGGAAGGAGGGTGCCCGACGTGTGCGAAAGAATGATTATGATCGTGGATATTCTGATGACAGTGGAGACGATAGACGTCGTGATGATTCTGATCGTCGTGGTGAACGACGGCATGAGCGTGATGTGTCCCCTCACCGTGCAAAAGAGAGAGGGCGAGAGGGGGAAAGAGAAAGGCGGAGAGATGACCGTGTTAACAGCAGATATAGAGATGAAAGGGATCAGTCCCCCGAGTTGAGGAGAAGGGAGGATCGACACAGACTTTCCGATCGAAATTCACAGTACCAGGCAGATGACAGGAATCCATTTCGTCATGGAGATGGATATGAACATGATGTTTTAACACCCAAGAAATATGAGAGCATTTACCCTGATTTGTCCTGGTTAACAGAACGCAGTAAAAATTACTAGGAAATAGGTCAAGCTCCAGTACGCAGGTGGGCTCACAAAGATAATAGACCCTATGTAGATATTGAAATTTTTTGCAAACATCGTAATATCCAAAGGGCCCGAGCATTGGTAGATACAGGAGCGGAGGCCACTCTTATTCATGGAAAATCAACGAAATTTAAAGGTCAATTTTTTACAATTACTGGTTTAGGTGGAAAGGAAACCCCTGCAGTGCAAACTACACTTGAAATGAGAATAGGTAGAATTCCCCGGAAAGCATATTCTGTTTTAGTTGTGCCACTTCTGGAATACATTGGAATTGACATTTTGAAAGGAATGACGTTGCATTTAGATGACGGCTGTTATCAATTTGGAAGTAAAAATTATATATCGTCCAGGCCTGTACGAGTTGGTCGTTTGAGAATGCCCCCTATAAAAATTCCTCAGGCTACACAGGTTGTCTCCCAAAAGCAGTATCGTATCCCAGGTGGCCTGGAAGAAATGAGTGCTACGATTCAGGATTTGGTGGATGCAGGAGTTATAACTCCGGTTACTTCTGCTTGGAATAATCCCGTTTGGCCCGTGCGTAAGAGTGATAATTCTTGGCGCATGACTGTTGATTACCACGAATTGAATAAACATACACCCCCTTTGACTGTTGCAGTACCAGACATCATTACTTTAATTGAAAGAATTAAAAAACATCCAGGTAAATGGTATGCGTCTATTGATATTGCCAATGCTTTCTTTTCAATTCCAATTGCCCCCGAGTGTCAGGAACAATTCAGTTTTACATGGAATGGACGTCAAATGACGTTTAGAAGTCTTCCCCAAGGCTATGTACATAGTCCTACGATCTGTCACCGGCTGGTGGCGGAACATTTGTCCGAAGTACCTGTACACCCGCAAATTCAGATATGTCACTATATTGATGACATTTTGATTCAAGGTGAGACACAAGACCAAGTCCAGACCCAGTTAGATCAAATCATTGATTGCTTACGCGAAAAAGGTTGGGAAATCAATCCCGATAAATTGCAAGGTCCACCTCAAAATGTAAAATTTTTAGGCATCAATTGGCATGAAGGTCATAGAGAGGTGATTCCACAAGTGAAAATTCTTGATTTTGCAGTCCCAAGAAATAGGAAAGAAGCCCAAAGCTTTATTGGCTTAGTTGGCTTTTGGCATCAGCATATTCCACATTTGACTCAGATATTGGCCCCTTTATACAAAGTCACTCGTAAAAAGAATGTGTTTGAATGGGGTAAACTACAGCAGGATGCGTTTAATTTGGTAAAAGCGATTCAGTATGCTTTGGATTTGTGGCCTGTGTGCGATGGTGATGTGGATTTGAATGTGTCCGTGCAAGGTCTTTATGCAAATTGGCGTTTGTGGCAAAAACAAGGCAGAAATAAAGTACCGCTAGGTTTCTGGACTAAAAAGTTACCCGATGCTGGTGAGCGTTATACACCTTTTGAGAAACAGTTGCTTGCATGTTATTGGGCTCTGGTGGATACCGAGCAATTAACTTTGGGACATGATGTGATTTTGAGACCTGAAATTCCTATTATGCAGTGGGTTTTGAGTTCGCCGAAAACTCATCGAATTGGACATGCTCTAGAGGCGAGTGTGATTAAGTGGAAATGGTACATACAAGACAGGGCACGTGTGGGACCGAAAGGTGTAGCATCATTACATGAGCAAGTGGCGCAGGCGCCATCGATTGAGACTGGGAGTGATTGCTCCGTACCTGTAGTACAGGAATCCCCTGTTAAGTGGGGTAAGCCCTTTGATGATCTGTCCGCGGAGGACAGAAACCATGTGTGGTTTACGGATGGTTCAGCGAGGTACATAGGAGAGAAACTGCATTTGAAGGCAGTGTCCTATAATCCCATCACACAAAAATTGTTGAGTACAACTGGTGAAGGAAAGAGCAGTCAATTTGGTGAATTATATGCTGTTTATCAAGTTTTGAAACAAGAGTTACCTGGTACATGCCACATTTTCACTGATTCCTGGTCCACTGCTAATGGACTGGCGGTTTGGTTACCAACTTGGCATTCTCATAATTGGGAATTGAAATCTAAAGAACTGTGGGGAAAAGAATTATGGCAAGAAATTTGGGAAATGCTCCCACAAAGTACTGTTACAATCTTTCATGTAGATGCTCATACACCGATAGACTCCCTTGACAAATTCTTTCATAACATTGCAGATGAGAAATCTAAAATTGCTGAGGCAGTGGTGGACATGCAAGATTCTGATTTGGCGGGATTGGCGAAATGGGCCCACCAGAAAGCAGGACATTTTGGAGAGAGAGCCACTAGCAGGTGGGCCGCCGATCGAGGAATTTATATTCCTTTAAATTTGATTAAAGACACAATATTGCATTATCCTATCTGTCAACATTCTAGACAACGAAAAGTACCCCAAATTGTTAAAGGTCATTTACATCGAGAAAAATTGCCCGCTCAAATTTGGCAAATTGATTATATTGGTCCACTCCCTATGAGTAAAAACTGCCAATATGTTTGCACCATTGTTGACACATACAGTGGCCTTTTAGTGGCCTTTCCCTGTAAACGAGCTACCCAAGTGAATAAAATTAAAACATTGGAATTGATTATGCTCTATTATGGTGTTTCATTTCAAATTCAATCTGACAATGCATCCCATTTTCGTGGAAGATTGGTGCAGGAATTTTGTGTGGAAAATAACATTGAATGGGTGTTTCATATACCATATTATCCACAGGCAGCGGGTCTTATTGAGAGAATGAATGGTTTGCTAAAAGATCAATTACGAAAATTAACTGACAATAAATATAAAAATTCGAGAGATTACTTGTTTCAAGCACTGTTAATTTTGAATAATCGTCCCTTTTTGAATTCTGAATCTCCATTAATGCGTTTATTTCCTCCAGCTATTGATGCGAAGCCTAACTCAATTGGCAATACTGTAATGTACTGGGAAATTTCCCCCGGAGCATTAGCTCCATGCAGACCAACCCCAGGTTCCCCAGGCTTGGACCTGCATGCCATGAATGATACTACCATAAAAAGCAGAGCTCGAGTTATCATTGAAACTGGTGTTGGTGTCTGTATACCACCTGGAAATTTTGGACTGATTGCCCCTAGATCGGGCCTGGCCTTAAAAGGCATTCAAGTACTCGGAGGAGTCATTGACAGTGATTATCAGGGAGAGGTTAAGGTGCTCCTGCTGAATAGCAGTGAGGTTGATTTACCAATTCACAAAACTGACCGAATTGCTCAGTTGCTAATAATGCCTGTTTTCAGTGGTGAGATTCAAAAAGGCACTGCCCCAACTTTGCTAACTGTACGAGGACAAAAAGGTTTTGGCTCCATGGATAATCCCGGAGCGAGAGTGTGGGTGCAATCGCCTAAAAATCCCCCTGAACAAGCTGAAATTATTTCAACCGGTCATGATAATACGATTCTTGTCATGAGACCAGGGAAAAATAGCTGGGAAGCTGTCCCGGCTGACAAATGTTACTTACGAGAATGAATAATGCCTGTATTTGATTTTCTTTCAGATCATTCTCTGGACTGTTGCTGCAGGATGTGTCGGCGTTGGACTCCTTTTGGTCTGCTACGTCGGAAGAGGAGGAAACCCACAGACTTTGGTTGATTCGATAACCCGAGTACCGCGTTCCTTTGCTGCGTGGGATTCATCATCTAATTTTTGGACTACTTTAGCTAAACTAGTTACCAACTCTCCACATTTCTGTTTGACACCGATGCGTTCGGTGACTGACATTCTAGCAACCTGTTTGGTTGCTGTCCCTGCTTCGTTGGAGACTCTAGCCCATATATTTAATATATCAAATGCCCGGCCCAATGTTATCCTTGGAGATTTTGCTACCCACGAATATTGTCCTATATGTACTGTACTTTTAGATCCAATACCACCGATTCATTCCCAAATAACTACATATAATATCACCCAAGGTGACTTGTGTTTTTTCCTTACCTGCGATCCCAATGCAATTACTGAATGTGTGCGTCTACGACAAATATTAAGGGGTATTATGATCACTATTAGCATTTTAGTAGCTATTTGCTGTTTTATTCAGTGCATTCCTTCCTTACTCCAGTACTGTAGATTTGGTACGAGAAATAGATCTGTTAGTTTTGTTTCATATTATTCCTCTACAGATGTTAGTTCCATTTAGCGAACGATTAGTAGCCTAAAGTCAAGGGTGAAGTGTTCTGACCGACTTTTTCGGCCCTTCCTTGAGGGAAGGTGATTGGAGGTGACTTCAGTCTACCATCATTCAAATGGAGGGATTAGAACCGTAAATAGAGCCTATTCACAAGGTGTGTTGATATAATTCTGTACCCTTTTCTTTAGATCAGGGCTTATAAACTTATGTTAGGGGATAGATTCATTAGTACTAGTGATAATCCGTCCTTTTGTAAGAGTGTTAGTATACTTTCCATGGAGTTATGCTTATTTCGGGCCTTGTAGGCCTCAAACGGGAGAGACTCCATCTTTATTTCTGCCCCGGCAGCTTGAGATGCTTCTAGGTCAAATGTAATGTTTTAGTTATGAGGTGTTGTTCGCTTGGAGAGAACCGGCTCAGTCTGGCCCTTATCGAAAGACTGTATTTTTCTCCATTCCGAAGACATAACATCAGGCCGGCCGGCTGAGAACGTGTCCTTGGTAAGGGGAGGGACAAGAATTTGGTGGGCGGCAGGTTACTGGCCGTAACTTTCCATGAAGGGACAAGCTTCCATATTAGCGAAAGCATGAGGTAGTGAGTCAGTCAGTCTGTAGGCGGCAGCTAGTCATTAGCATCAATGCCATTAATTATTCCAGGGCAGGCAGTCGCCATTTTGATGTCTGAGAAAGACCAAGAAGCTGATACTCTCTTAGAAAGATTGAAGTTATTTTAGTTGGAGCAGCTGGCGAGCTTTGACATTAAGATCAGAGCATACAGAGTGAAGCAGTTAGTTGAGGGAACGAATATCAGAGTGGCAGAAACTGAGTTATAAGATCGAAGCCGAGAAGTGAAGATGGTCCGTGATTGAGAGGAGAGAGGAGTAGTGCAGAACAGCTAGAGAGAAAGCAGCTGATAAGAGGAAGGTTCTAGTGACTTGGAGGGAAGCGGAGGAGGCAGAGCAAAGCGGTGCAGACGTGTATCCGTGACTGCAGAGGTGTGACCCTAAGACAGGCCAAGGCACAGACGAGAAGGGAACCCAGATGACTGCTGAGTCCAGACTTCATATTAATAAGGTGATGTCGACCCTTTCTTATTAGCGTGCACACATTCTAACCTTTTATTTTCCTTTGCAGGCTATATGTTATAGTATAGTGTTATATTGTTATTGTTATTGTGATAAATAAAGTATCCCAGTTCTTAGTGAACCAGCATGTGCCTCTTGTTCTTGTATAATAAAGGTAACCTGTTCTTCTAGTCAGGTACTGTTTCACGAACGGACGCTACCCCCGATCAGGTAAATGGTAACTGAATAATGAGGGAGAAAGGAGCCCTTGAAATAGAGAATAAGTTGTACATTGTATAATTTGCCTATTATTGTGTGATCTATAATATTGTAGTATTGTACCTCTAGTAAATAGCGAGAGATTCCCCAACATGAAGAGCTAACGGTATTCATAGGAAAGTGATCGTCGTTGTGAGGCGACGTTAATGAGAGCACCAGGGGGGACACTGGTGTTAGTGAGCACTGGTTGCAGCCAGTGTGTAATAGTAAGTAATCAGAACTGCCCTAGGGTAGAATAGTCTGGGTCTGAGTTGCCGTGAGACTATACGGTATGAGTGTGGTATTGTAGAAGACTTAGGCATGTATATAGCTAATTCCCCATCCTTGGGTAGGAGACATAGATACCTGTTGTAAATAGGTCCTAAGGAGGGAGGTGGTTACGTTTCGGCTGGGTTGGTGGTGCTCAGGTGAGCTGATTCTATCTGGTCCGAGAATCCGGTCGTTACAAGGTCACAAGTATGTGCTAGTTGTAGTGTGTGCTCTGACCAGATGGACAGAAGCCTATCCCGTCCCAGATTACACTGCAACGACAACTGCTAAACAATTAGTTAGAGAGTTTTTCCCAAGGTATGGGTTGCCCCGTGTCATCTACTCAGATAACGGCCAACCTTTTTCCTCTGAACTCATGAAGCAAGTGTCTCTTCTGTTAGGGTACACTAGGAAGTTTCACTGTGTAAGACATCCTCAGGCAGCAGGTCTAGTAGAAAGACACAACCAAACTTTGAAGACAAAATTGGCCAAGATATGCACTGACAAAGGCGTGGACTGGATGGTAGCCTTACCGGTTGCCCTCTTCTACATGAGTATGGTAGCCCATTCCAGAACTGGCTTATATCCATATGAAGTGGTCTTTGGCAGACCACCAAATATGTGGGGTACGCCAAGGCCTAAAAGAATAACTGATGTTGACAGTACTATGCTGACTGACTACCTGGCTTCCTTGATGTCTGCACTCCAATCTTGTCGTTCTCAGGTTGCTGCCACCTTCCCTGACAAAACCAACCCGGAAGAACACGCCATCCGACCCGGGGACTGGGTCCTCGTGAGGAACTGCGACCGGACTAGTCCCCTTCAGCCCAGATGGAAGAAGCCAAGACTCGTACTACTAACAACACGGACAGCAGTTAAGGTCAAGGGCAGGAAGGGCTGGCTCCACGCAAGCCACTGCCGGAAACATTTTGGACAAAAAGACACTGTTGCTGATGGCTCTGCCAATCCCACTGACATTGTGACTGAACAATCTTTATTGCTTTTGGAACTAACCCCACAACAGGACTACAAATCAAAGTTAAGGTCTGCCATTCGGACTCTGGCTAATTAAGTCGATTGGGCGTCGGTCCAGTGGTGAAGCGGTTGGAGCATGAGAATGGATTTTAACACCTTGACTATGTGAGGGAAAAAAAATGAACTCTAGAAAGAGACATAATGGTCCTACTATATGTTTAACAGTGTTATTTTTCCTCATGGCAGTTATGACGTGTCTTGGTTGGATTCTCCACACTGTTTTTCCTCCAACACAACACACCTCTCATACACCCAACAGCACTCAGGAACACACCTATCACGACCTACCCCCTCATGAACAAGCCCATGGACTAGCCTTGCGAAACAATACCTTCATACAGATGCTACACCACACTCAGCAGGCCAGTAATAGCACCAATTGTTGGATATGTGGCCGCATCCCACCTCATCAGAAAAAGGGAGGGATGCCTCTTTTTGCTTTCCCATTCTCTTATAATGGAACTTGTGAAGCCTGGTTCGCCCTAATAACAGCTGACGATACTACCCCCACCTCCTGCCCTGACGGAAATAATTCATGCAAGAATGGGTGGCCTTGGGGGATTTAAACAAGGTACTCAATACTGCCTGTTACCCTAATAAGGAGGGAGTTCCTCAGGCAACAGGTACAGTCCTAGAAAGTGAAGAATACAAGCAAGGGAACATGACCATGTCCTACAAGATGTTAAATACCAAACCTAAAAAGAATGCTGGTCCCCCTTCCATCTCGGTCTCACCAGTAAAAGGACACCTGTGCATCCAGAAAAATGTCTCTGTTCCATTAGGACACAGTGACTGTCATACCACTATAAGTTTTGAAGACAGAGGAAAGTCCTCATTTCTAGCATCTCGCCATACTTATTTCGTCTGTGGCCAAACGGCCTATGTGCAGCTGCCCTTGAACTGGGGGGGAACTTGCTATTTAGCATTTCTGTTACCCCCTGTCTTTGAGGCCCCATCCACTTACCACCGAGACCTCCTAGTGCCCCATGTCAGACATAAAAGAATGATCGATACCTCCTTGGTTGACCAAACGGAAACCTCATGGGAACAGTATACAGATTTTAACAAAGGGTTCTTCTTCTTTGTTGGCCCTGTACAGAACAGCAAGCTTATACGCAGGTTGACAAGGACCTTAGAGGCTGTTGTAAACCAGACGGCGTCTGCCCTGGGGAGCTTAACCCAGGAGCAGTCTGCCATACGATTGGTTACTCTCCAAAATCGCCTTGTCCTTGACATCATCTTGGCCGACAGAGGCGGAGCCTGTAAAATTATAGGCTCTAGCTGCTGTATATTTATTCCTGATAATTCCCCATCTGTATACACGGCCATAACAAAATTACACAAGATAGCCGTAAGTTTACATCAAGAACCTGGCACTTGGGCGTGGTCTGACTGGTTCTGGAAGATAATATCGTCCTGGGGATGGCAACTGCTGTCAGCAGCAGGTATAATATTCCTGATAATAACTGGATGCTGCCTTTGCATCCAATGTGGCCCTGCCCTGTGCGGTCTATGCGCTGCAAAATGCATTCCTAAACCACTTGTCCAGCAGAGAGAAAGGGAAAGAATCATGTTACAAGAATGTATAAATGATCTCATGCAAATTGAGATATAACGTAGGTGCACTCTGGGGCAAGGAGGGAATGTGGAAATAAAAGCTATAATTATGCCCCTTCGCTGCCCTCTGCGCGATCTAATTATGCCCCTTTGCGCGATCCCCTTTGCGCGGTTAATAATTGCCCACATTAAAAGCCGGCACCATTTTGTTTTTAATTCACCCTTTGGTGTCCCAAGACATGAAGCACGAGCACGACACCCCTGCACCTGGCCTTCCTCATTTTCACCATCTGTCTCTGTGGTTTCTGTCAAGTCCGGGAAACCAGTACATGAGTTCCTGCCCCCCCCCCCGCAGAGATGGTTCATGTTTCTGACATGAAGCACGAGCACAAACCCCAAATGAGGAAGCCTCCCCCTTCCAACTGTCAGACTATTTCACATCGCAAGTCCCCTCACGAAGCCTAAGACACGCCCCCATTTCTTCACACTCTGCTCCTCTTGCTGATCTTTGTTCCTCTATCTGCCACAACCTGTTTGTTCCTCTATTTTGCCTCGTGACCAAGACTGTATAAAATGTTCTGCTGTTAAAAATAAACACCCCACCTCAAGAGAGGGACTTGAGAGATTGCTCCTGTGCCCGCTTGGTGCTGGAAGCGCTCCCCTTAACTCGAGTTATTGGTCTCCTCCTCCTTCATTTGAGCACCAAGGACTCCTCGCTTTGCATTGACAAGAAATTATGATTTATTAAGCATAGAAATTCAAAAATGAGGTAATAAGTAAATTTAATTTACCACAAAATAGAGGCATGTGCGAAAGGTGACGTTTGTCTGTTTTTAACATGTGGACCCTGTAGACATTATGCACATCCTTTTAATGTTTAGAGACCAATACTAATGATACATATATTGTAAATAACTGTACTAAACATGTTTGTTATGAAAAATATATATATATATATACATACATACATATATATATATGTATATATATATATACATATATATATATGTTTGGTGACATGTATGTTGTTATGCTTTGTTTTTATTAGGTGTTTTTATCGTGCTTAAATATAGGAGAGACGATTATTCTTTGCCCAGCGCGTCCCCCCACCTCCCCTTTGCTCGCTTTTTCTGCGGCCACGCCCCCCTCGCCCGCTCCTGTCTACCAGCTGATCCTCCCTCTCTTCCCGCCTTAATTAGCGGCTGCCGCTGGACAACAGGACTGACCCCGACCCGGCTTGCAGGCCAGGTCACCTCCCTGCTGCCCAGAAGCTCCACCTGCACCGCTGACAGCCCGCTCCAGAGCCGATCGTGTGTTCGCACCAGCAGTGTCCTCCTGTCTCTGATCGCTGTCTGATCGTGGTCTGCCTACAATTCTGTACTGTTTTCAGTTGTTTTTCTGATTATTTTGTATTCTGTACTTTGTTTCTGAGCCTCTCTCCGCCCAGCGCGTCCCCCCCACCTCCCCTTTACTCGCTTTCTGTTCCAGATTTCCTATCCGCTGCGGCCACGCCCCCATCTCCCCCCGCTCCCGCCTCCCAGCTGATCCTCCCTCCCTTCCCACTTAATTAGCGGCCGCCGCTGGAAAACAGGTGTGACCCCGACCCTGCTTGCAGGCCAGGTCACCTCCCTGCTACCCACCAGCTCCACCTGCACCGCTACCAGCCCGCACCAGAGCCGATCGCTTGTTCGCACCAGCAGTGTCCTCCTGTCTCTGATCGCTGTCTGATCGTGGTCTGCCTACAATTCTGTACTGTTTTCTGTTGTTTTTCTGATTATTTAGTAGTCTGAACTTTGTTTCTGAGCCTCTCTCAACCCAGCGCGTTCCCCCCCACCTCCCCTTTGCTCGCTTTCTTTTCCAGATTTCCTCGCCGCTGCAGCCACGCCCCCCTCGCCCCCCGCCTCCCAGCTGATCCTCCCTCCCTTCCGGCCTTAATTAGCAGGCGCCGCTGGACAACAGGAGTCACCCCGACCCTGCTTGCAGGCCAGGTCACCTCCCTGCTGCCCAGCAGCTCCACCTGCACCGCTGCCAGCACGCTCCAGGGCCGATCGCGTGTTCGCACCAGCAGTGTCCTCCTGTCTCTGATCGCGGTCAGCCTACAATTCTGTACTGTTTTCTGTTGTTTTTCTGATTATTTTGTATTCTGTAATTTGTTTCTAAGCCTCTCTCCACCCAGCGCGTTCCCCCCCACCTCCCTTTTGCTCGCTTTCTGTTCCAGATTTCCACGCTGCTGCGGCCACGTCCCCCTCGCCACCGCCTCCCAGCTGATCCTCCCTACCTTCCCGCCTTAATTAGCGGCTGCCGCTGGACAACAGGACTGACCCCGACCCTGCTTGCAGGCCAGGTCACCTCCCTGCTGCCCAGCAGCTCCACCTGCACCGCTGCCAGCCCGCTCCAGAGCCGATCGCGTGCTCGCACCAGCAGTGTCCTCATGTCTGTGATCGCTGTCTGATCGCGGTCTGCCTACAATTCTGTACTGTTTTCAGTTGTTTTTCTGATTATTTTGTATTCTGTACTTTGTTTCTGAGCCTCTCTCCGCCCAGCGCGTCCCCCCCACCTCCCCTTTACTCGCTTTCTGTTCCAGATTTCCTATCCGCTGCGGCCACGCCCCCATCTCCCCCCGCTCCCGCCTCCCAGCTGATCCTCCCTCCCTTCCCACTTAATTAGCGGCCGCCGCTGGAAAACAGGTGTGACCCCGACCCTGCTTGCAGGCCAGGTCACCTCCCTGCTACCCACCAGCTCCACCTGCACCGCTACCAGCCCGCTCCAGAGCCGATCGCTTGTTCGCACCAGCAGTGTCCTCCTGTCTCTGATCGCTGTCTGATCGTGGTCTGCCTACAATTCTGTACTGTTTTCTGTTGTTTTTCTGATTATTTAGTAGTCTGAACTTTGTTTCTGAGCCTCTCTCAACCCAGCGCGTTCCCCCCCACCTCCCCTTTGCTCGCTTTCTGTTCCAGATTTCCTCGCCGCTGCGGCCACGCCCCCCTCGCCCCCCGCCTCCCCGCTGATCCTCCCTCCCTTCCGGCCTTAATTAGCAGGCGCCGCTGGACAACAGGAGTCACCCCGACCCTGCTTGCAGGCCAGGTCACCTCCCTGCTGCCCAGCAGCTCCACCTGCACCGCTGCCAGCACGCTCCAGGGCCGATCGCGTGTTCGCACCAGCAGTGTCCTCCTGTCTCTGATCGCGGTCAGCCTACAATTCTGTACTGTTTTCTGTTGTTTTTCTGATTATTTTGTATTCTGTAATTTGTTTCTAAGCCTCTCTCCACCCAGCGCGTTCCCCCCCACCTCCCTTTTGCTCGCTTTCTGTTCCAGATTTCCACGCTGCTGCGGCCACGTCCCCCTCGCCACCGCCTCCCAGCTGATCCTCCCTACCTTCCCGCCTTAATTAGCGGCTGCCGCTGGACAACAGGACTGACCCCGACCCTGCTTGCAGGCCAGGTCACCTCCCTGCTGCCCAGCAGCTCCACCTGCACCGCTGCCAGCCAGCTCCAGAGCCGATCGCGAGCTCGCACCAGCAGTGTCCTCATGTCTGTGATCGCTGTCTGATCGCGGTCTGCCTACAATTTTGTACTGATTTCTGTTGTTTTTCTGATTATTTTGTATTCTGTACTTTGTTTCTGAGCCTCTCTCCACCCAGCGCGTTCCCCCCCACCTCCCCTTTGCTCGCTTTCTGTTCCAGATTTCCTCACCGCTGCAGCCACGCCCCCCTCGCCCCCCGCCTCCCAGCTGATCCTACTTCCCTTCCCGCCTTAATTAGCAGCCGCCGCTGGACAACAGGATTGACCCCGACCCTGCTTGCAGGCCAGGTCACCTCCCTGCTGCCCAGCAGCTCCACCTGCACCGCTGCCAGCACGCTCCAGAGCCGATCGCGTGTTCGCACCAGCAGTGTCCTCCGGTCTCTGAACGCTGTCTGATCGCGGTCAGCCTACAATTCTGTACTGTTTTCTGTTATTTTTCTGATTATTTTCTATTCTGTTCTTTGTTCTTTAGCCTCTCTCCGCCCAGCGCGTTCTCCCCACCTCCCCTTTGCTTGCTTTCTGTTCCAGATTTCCTCGCTGCTGCGGCCACGCCCCCTCGCCCCCCTCCCAGCTGATCCTCCCTCCCTTCCTGCCTTAATTAGCGGCTGCCGCTGGACAACAGGACTGACCCCGACCGGGCTTGCAGGCCAGGTAACCTCCCTGCTGCCCAGCAGCTCCACCTGCACTGCTGCCAGCCCGCTCCAGAGCCGATCGCGTGTTTGCACCAGCAGTGTCCTCCTGTCTCTGATCGCTGTCTGATCGCGGTCTGCCTACAATTCTGTATTGTTTTCTGTTATTTTTCTGATTATTTTGTATTCTGTACTTTGTTTCTGAGCCTCTCTCCGCCCAGCGCTTTCCACCCACCTCCCCTTTGCTCACTTTCTGTTCCAGATTTCCTTGCCGCTGCCCCTGCCGCCACGCCTCCCTCGCCCCACCGCCTCCCAGCTGATCCTCCCTCCCTTCCCGCCTTAAATAGCGGCTGCCGCTGGACAACAGGAGTGACCCCGACCCTGCTTGCAGGCCAGGTCCCCTCCCTGCTGCCCAGCAGCTCCACCTGCACCGCTGCCAGCCCTCTCCGGAGCCGATCGCGTGTTTGCACCAGCAGTGTCCTTCTGTCTCTGATCGCTGACTGCTCGCTGTCTGCCTACAATTCCGTACTGTTTTCTGTTGTTTTACTGATTATTTTGTATTCTGTACTTAGTTTCTGAGCCTCTCTCCGCCCAGCGCGTTCCATCCACCTTCCCTTTGCTCACTTTCTGTTCCAGATTTCCTCGCCGCTGCCCCTGCCGCCACGCTTCCCTCGCCCCCTGCCGCCTCCCAGCTGATCCTCCCTCCCTTCCCGCCTTAAATAGCGGCCACCGCTGGACAACAGGAGTGACCCCGACCCTGCTTGCAGGCCAGGTCACCTCACTGCTGCCCAGCAGCTCCCCCTGCACCGCTGCCAGCCCGCTTCAGAGCCGATTGCGTGTTCGCACCAGCAGTGTCCTCCTGTCTCTGATCGCTGTCTGATCGCGGTCTGCCTACAATTCTGTACTGTTTTCTGTTGTTTTTCTGATTATTTTGTATTCTGTACTTTGTTTCTGAGCCTCTCTCCGCCCAGCGCGTCCCCCTCACCTCCCCTTTGCTCCCTTTCTGTTCCAGATTTCCTATCCGCTGCGGCCGCGCCCCCTCTCCCCCGCTCCCGCCTCCCAGCTGATCCTCCCTCCCTTCCCGCCTTAATTAGCGGCCGCCGCTGGACAACAGGTGTGACCCCGACCCTGCTTGCAGGCCAGGTCACCTCCCTGCTGCCCAGCAGCTCCAGCTGCACCGCTGCCAGCCCACTCCAGAGCAGATCGCGTGTTTGCACCAGCAGTGTCCTCCTGTCTCTGATCGCTGTCTGATCGCGGTTCTGCCTACAATTCTTTACTGTTTTCTGTGTTTTTTCTTATTATTTTGTATTCTGTACTTTGTTTTTGAGCCTCTCTTCGCCCAGCGCGTCCCCCCACCTCCCCTTTGCTCGCTTTCTGTTCCAGATTTCCTCACCGCTGCCCCTACGGCCACGCCCCCTTGGCCCTCCCGCTCCCGCCTCCCATCTGATCCTCCCTCCCTTCCCGCCTTAAATAGCTGCCACCACTGGACAACAGGAGTGACCCCGTCCCTGCTTGCAGGCCAGGTCACCTCCCTACTGCCCAGCAGCTCCACCTGCACTGCTGCCAGCCCGCTCCAGAGCCGATCGCGTGTTCGCACCAGCAGTGTCCTCCTGTCTCTGATCGCTGTCTGATCGCGGTTCTGCCTACAATTCTGTACTGTTTTCTGTTGTTTTTCTGATTATTTTGTATTCTGTACTTTGTTTCTGAGCCTCTCTCCGCCCAGCGCGTCCCCCCACCTCCCCTTTGCTCGCTTTCTGTTCCAGGTTTCCTCACCGCTGCCCCTGCGGCCACGCCCCCCTGGCCCTCCCGCTTCCGCCTCCCATCTGATCCTCCCTCCCTTCCCGCCTTAAATAGCTGCCACCACTGGACAACAGGAGTGACCCCGACCCTGCTTGCAGGCCAGGTCACCTCCCTGCTGCCCAGCAGCTCCACCTGCACTGCTGCCAGCCCGCTCCAGAGCCGATCGCGTGCTCGCACCAGCAGTGTCCTCCTGTCTGTGATCGCTGTCTGATCGCGGTCTGCCTACAATTCTGTACTATTTCTGTTGTTTTTCTGATTATTTTGTATTCTGTACTTTGTTTCTGAGCCTCTCTCCACCCAGCGCGTTCCCCCCCCACCTCCCCTTTGCTCGCTTTCTGTTCCAGATTTCCTCGCCGCTGCAGCCACGCCCCCCTCGCCCCTCCGCCTCCCAGCTGATCCTCCCTCCCTTCCCGCCTTAATTAGCGGCTGCCGCTGGACAACAGGACTGACCCCGACCCTGCTTGCAGGCATGGTCACCTCCCTGCTGCCCAGCAGCTCCACCTGCACTGCTGCCAGCCCGCTCCAGAGCCGATCGCGTGTTTGCACCAGTGAGTGTCCTCCTGTCTCTGATCGCTGTCTGATCGCGGTCTGCCTACAATTCTGTATTGTTTTCTGTTGTTTTTCTGATTATTTTGTATTCTGTACTTTGTTCCTGAGCCTCTCTCCGCCCAGCGCGTTCCATCCACCTCCCCTTTCTCACTTTCTGTTCCAGATTTCCTCGCCGCTGCCCCTGCCGCCACGCCTCCCTCGCCCCGCAGCCTCCCAGCTGATCCTCCCTCCCTTCCCGCCTTAATTAGCGGCTGCCGCTGGACAACAGGCCTGACCCCGACCCTGCGTGCAGGCCAGGTCACCTCCCTGCTGCCCAGCAGCTTCACCTGCACCACTGCCAGCCCTCTCCAGAGCCGATCGCGTGTTCGCACCAGCAGTGTCCTCCTGTCTCTGATCGCTGTCTGATCGCGGTCTGCCTACAGTTCTGTACTGTTTTCAGTTGTTTTTCTGATTATTTAGTAGTCTGAACTTTGTTTCTGAGCCTCTCTCAACCCAGCGCGTTCCCCCCCACCTCCCCTTTGCTCACTTTCTTTTCCAGATTTCCTCGCCGCTGCAGCCACGCCCCCCTCGCCCCCCCGCCTCCCAGCTGATCCTCCCTCCCTTCCGGCCTTAATTAGCAGGCGCCGCTGGACAACAGGAGTCACCCCGACCCTGCTTGCAGGCCAGGTCACCTCCCTGCTGCCCAGCAGCTCCACCTGCACCGCTGCCAGCACGCTCCAGGGCCGATCGCGTGTTCGCACCAGCAGTGTCCTCCTGTCTCTGATCGCGGTCAGCCTACAATTCTGTACTGTTTTCTGTTGTTTTTCTGATTATTTTGTATTCTGTAATTTGTTTCTAAGCCTCTCTCCACCCAGCGCGTTCCCCCCCACCTCCCTTTTGCTTGCTTTCTGTTCCAGATTTCCACGCTGCTGCGGCCACGTCCCCCTCGCCACCGCCTCCCAGCTGATCCTCCCTACCTTCCCGCCTTAATTAGCGGCTGCCGCTGGACAACAGGACTGACCCCGACCCTGCTTGCAGGCCAGGTCACCTCCCTGCTGCCCAGCAGCTCCACCTGCACCGCTGCCAGCCCGCTCCAGAGCCGATCGCGTGCTCGCACCAGCAGTGTCCTCATGTCTGTGATCGCTGTCTGATCGCGGTCTGCCTACAATTCTGTACTGTTTTCAGTTGTTTTTCTGATTATTTTGTATTCTGTACTTTGTTTCTGAGCCTCTCTCCGCCCAGCGCGTCCCCCCCACCTCCCCTTTACTCGCTTTCTGTTCCAGATTTCCTATCCGCTGCGGCCACGCCCCCATCTCCCCCCGCTCCCGCCTCCCAGCTGATCCTCCCTCCCTTCCCACTTAATTAGCGGCCGCCGCTGGAAAACAGGTGTGACCCCGACCCTGCTTGCAGGCCAGGTCACCTCCCTGCTACCCACCAGCTCCACCTGCACCGCTACCAGCCCGCTCCAGAGCCGATCGCTTGTTCGCACCAGCAGTGTCCTCCTGTCTCTGATCGCTGTCTGATCGTGGTCTGCCTACAATTCTGTACTGTTTTCTGTTGTTTTTCTGATTATTTAGTAGTCTGAACTTTGTTTCTGAGCCTCTCTCAACCCAGCGCGTTCCCCCCCACCTCCCCTTTGCTCGCTTTCTGTTCCAGATTTCCTCGCCGCTGCGGCCACGCCCCCCTCGCCCCCCGCCTCCCCGCTGATCCTCCCTCCCTTCCGGCCTTAATTAGCAGGCGCCGCTGGACAACAGGAGTCACCCCGACCCTGCTTGCAGGCCAGGTCACCTCCCTGCTGCCCAGCAGCTCCACCTGCACCGCTGCCAGCACGCTCCAGGGCCGATCGCGTGTTCGCACCAGCAGTGTCCTCCTGTCTCTGATCGCGGTCAGCCTACAATTCTGTACTGTTTTCTGTTGTTTTTCTGATTATTTTGTATTCTGTAATTTGTTTCTAAGCCTCTCTCCACCCAGCGCGTTCCCCCCCACCTCCCTTTTGCTCGCTTTCTGTTCCAGATTTCCACGCTGCTGCGGCCACGTCCCCCTCGCCACCGCCTCCCAGCTGATCCTCCCTACCTTCCCGCCTTAATTAGCGGCTGCCGCTGGACAACAGGACTGACCCCGACCCTGCTTGCAGGCCAGGTCACCTCCCTGCTGCCCAGCAGCTCCACCTGCACCGCTGCCAGCCAGCTCCAGAGCCGATCGCGAGCTCGCACCAGCAGTGTCCTCATGTCTGTGATCGCTGTCTGATCGCGGTCTGCCTACAATTTTGTACTGATTTCTGTTGTTTTTCTGATTATTTTGTATTCTGTACTTTGTTTCTGAGCCTCTCTCCACCCAGCGCGTTCCCCCCCACCTCCCCTTTGCTTGCTTTCTGTTCCAGATTTCCTCGCTGCTGCGGCCACGCCCCCTCGCCCCCCTCCCAGCTGATCCTCCCTCCCTTCCTGCCTTAATTAGCGGCTGCCGCTGGACAACAGGACTGACCCCGACCGGGCTTGCAGGCCAGGTAACCTCCCTGCTGCCCAGCAGCTCCACCTGCACTGCTGCCAGCCCGCTCCAGAGCCGATCGCGTGTTTGCACCAGCAGTGTCCTCCTGTCTCTGATCGCTGTCTGATCGCGGTCTGCCTACAATTCTGTATTGTTTTCTGTTATTTTTCTGATTATTTTGTATTCTGTACTTTGTTTCTGAGCCTCTCTCCGCCCAGCGCTTTCCACCCACCTCCCCTTTGCTCACTTTCTGTTCCAGATTTCCTTGCCGCTGCCGCTGCCGCCACGCCTCCCTCGCCCCACCGCCTCCCAGCTGATCCTCCCTCCCTTCCCGCCTTAAATAGCGGCTGCCGCTGGACAACAGGAGTGACCCCGACCCTGCTTGCAGGCCAGGTCCCCTCCCTGCTGCCCAGCAGCTCCACCTGCACCGCTGCCAGCCCTCTCCGGAGCCGATCGCGTGTTTGCACCAGCAGTGTCCTTCTGTCTCTGATCGCTGACTGCTCGCTGTCTGCCTACAATTCCGTACTGTTTTCTGTTGTTTTACTGATTATTTTGTATTCTGTACTTAGTTTCTGAGCCTCTCTCCGCCCAGCGCGTTCCATCCACCTTCCCTTTGCTCACTTTCTGTTCCAGATTTCCTCGCCGCTGCCCCTGCCGCCACGCTTCCCTCGCCCCCTGCCGCCTCCCAGCTGATCCTCCCTCCCTTCCCGCCTTAAATAGCGGCCACCGCTGGACAACAGGAGTGACCCCGACCCTGCTTGCAGGCCAGGTCACCTCACTGCTGCCCAGCAGCTCCCCCTGCACCGCTGCCAGCCCGCTTCAGAGCCGATTGCGTGTTCGCACCAGCAGTGTCCTCCTGTCTCTGATCGCTGTCTGATCGCGGTCTGCCTACAATTCTGTACTGTTTTCTGTTGTTTTTCTGATTATTTTGTATTCTGTACTTTGTTTCTGAGCCTCTCTCCGCCCAGCGCGTCCCCCTCACCTCCCCTTTGCTCCCTTTCTGTTCCAGATTTCCTATCCGCTGCGGCCGCGCCCCCTCTCCCCCGCTCCCGCCTCCCAGCTGATCCTCCCTCCCTTCCCGCCTTAATTAGCGGCCGCCGCTGGACAACAGGTGTGACCCCGACCCTGCTTGCAGGCCAGGTCACCTCCCTGCTGCCCAGCAGCTCCAGCTGCACCGCTGCCAGCCCACTCCAGAGCAGATCGCGTGTTTGCACCAGCAGTGTCCTCCTGTCTCTGATCGCTGTCTGATCGCGGTTCTGCCTACAATTCTTTACTGTTTTCTGTGTTTTTTCTTATTATTTTGTATTCTGTACTTTGTTTTTAAGCCTCTCTTCGCCCAGCGCGTCCCCCCACCTCCCCTTTGCTCGCTTTCTGTTCCAGATTTCCTCACCGCTGCCCCTACGGCCATGCCCCCTTGGCCCTCCCGCTCCCGCCTCCCATCTGATCCTCCCTCCCTTCCCGCCTTAAATAGCTGCCACCACTGGACAACAGGAGTGACCCCGTCCCTGCTTGCAGGCCAGGTCACCTCCCTACTGCCCAGCAGCTCCACCTGCACTGCTGCCAGCCCGCTCCAGAGCCGATCGCGTGTTCGCACCAGCAGTGTCCTCCTGTCTCTGATCGCTGTCTGATCGCGGTTCTGCCTACAATTCTGTACTGTTTTCTGTTGTTTTTCTGATTATTTTGTATTCTGTACTTTGTTTCTGAGCCTCTCTCCGCCCAGCGCGTCCCCCCACCTCCCCTTTGCTCGCTTTCTGTTCCAGGTTTCCTCACCGCTGCCCCTGCGGCCACGCCCCCCTGGCCCTCCCGCTTCCGCCTCCCATCTGATCCTCCCTCCCTTCCCGCCTTAAATAGCTGCCACCACTGGACAACAGGAGTGACCCCGACCCTGCTTGCAGGCCAGGTCACCTCCCTGCTGCCCAGCAGCTCCACCTGCACTGCTGCCAGCCCGCTCCAGAGCCGATCGCGTGCTCGCACCAGCAGTGTCCTCCTGTCTGTGATCGCTGTCTGATCGCGGTCTGCCTACAATTCTGTACTATTTCTGTTGTTTTTCTGATTATTTTGTATTCTGTACTTTGTTTCTGAGCCTCTCTCCACCCAGCGCGTTCCCCCCCCACCTCCCCTTTGCTCGCTTTCTGTTCCAGATTTCCTCGCCGCTGCAGCCACGCCCCCCTCGCCCCTCCGCCTCCCAGCTGATCCTCCCTCCCTTCCCGCCTTAATTAGCGGCTGCCGCTGGACAACAGGACTGACCCCGACCCTGCTTGCAGGCATGGTCACCTCCCTGCTGCCCAGCAGCTCCACCTGCACTGCTGCCAGCCCGCTCCAGAGCCGATCGCGTGTTTGCACCAGTGAGTGTCCTCCTGTCTCTGATCGCTGTCTGATCGCGGTCTGCCTACAATTCTGTATTGTTTTCTGTTGTTTTTCTGATTATTTTGTATTCTGTACTTTGTTCCTGAGCCTCTCTCCGCCCAGCGCGTTCCATCCACCTCCCCTTTGCTCACTTTCTGTTCCAGATTTCCTCGCCGCTGCCCCTGCCGCCACGCCTCCCTCGCCCCGCAGCCTCCCAGCTGATCCTCCCTCCCTTCCCGCCTTAATTAGCGGCTGCCGCTGGACAACAGGCCTGACCCCGACCCTGCGTGCAGGCCAGGTCACCTCCCTGCTGCCCAGCAGCTTCACCTGCACCACTGCCAGCCCTCTCCAGAGCCGATCGCGTGTTCGCACCAGCAGTGTCCTCCTGTCTCTGATCGCTGTCTGATCGCGGTCTGCCTACAGTTCTGTACTGTTTTCAGTTGTTTTTCTGATTATTTTGTATTCTGTACTTTGTTTCTGAGCCTCTCTCCACCCAGCGCATCCCCTCCACCTCCCCTTTGCTCGCTTTCTGTTCCAGATTTCCTATCCGCTGCGGCCGCGCCCCCCTCTCCCCCGCTCCCGCCTCCCAGCTGATCCTCCCTCCCTTCCCGCCTTAATTAGCGGCCGCCGCTGGACAACAGGTGTGACCCCGACCCTGCTTGCAGGCCAGGTCACCACCCTGCTGCCCAGCAGCTCCACCTGCACCGCTGCCAGCCCACTCCAGAGCCAATCGCGTGCTCGCACCAGCAGTGTCCTCCTGTCTCTGATCGCTGTCTGATCGCGGTCTGCCTACAATTCTGTATTGTTTTCTGTTGTTTTTCTGATTATTTTGTATTCTGTACTTTGTTTCTGAGCCTCTCTCCACCCAGCGCGTCCCCCCCACCTCCCCTTTGCTCGCTTTCTGTTCCAGATTTCCTCGCCGCTGCAGCAACGCCCCCCTCCCCCCCCGCCTCCCAGCTGATCCTCCCTCCCTTTCCGCCTTAATTAGCGGCTGCCGCTGGACAACAGGACTGACCCCGACCCTGCTTGCAGGCCAGGTCACCTCCCTGCTGCCCAGCAGCTCCATCTGCACTGCTGCCAGCCCGCTCCAGAGCCGATCGCGTGTTCGCACCAGCAGTGTCCTCCTGTCTCTGATCTCTGTCTGATCGCGGTCTGCCTACAATTCTGTATTGTTTTCTGTTGTTTTTCTGATTATTTTGTATTCTGTACTTTGTTTCTGAGCCTCTCTCCGCCCAGCGCGTTCCACCTGTAGGAGAGTAGGGTCTGCAATCCTATGGTCACCCAGATTTTTTGCTTTTCTTTCACTGGTTTACGACTTTCTCTGGCTGTGGGCCTGCTAATCAGACCCACAGCCTAGCTGTTCTCTCACTAAATTGACACGTGTACCTTAGGTGCATTATCCAATTGGTGCTGGGCCACCTTATCAGACCCTGTAACTCAGGGCAAAGGTGTACCCAGGGCCTACCAGGGGCTGAAGCATGTATTATGCCACCCCTGGATGGCCATCTAAATCTGACACAACTGGCTGCACGACAGCCGGGGCAAGGTGGTGTAATCACCCTTTGCTTTAGATATAGTATACCTATATCTAACCCTAAAAATGGACACACGGATTCCTATCAGTCACTCCTATGGCAGGCCTTGACAATCCTGAAGGCAGAGTGTGTGGAATCGTGTGAAATGGTGCTCTGGCATGAGCTGAGCCCGTTTGCAGCTTGCGGAACCAAGTCCTAATAGCTGTTCCATGATAACGCATACCATATACTCTTAAGTGCATTATAATCCTCGCGGTTAAATGCTATCTTTGGTATCGCTTTATCAAAACATGTCGAGTAAGGTGTCATACGAATTGGAATACTAACCCCTCGCCAATTCTGGCGACGGGGTTAGCATTCCACCCTTCTAGAGGGACACGACATGTATGTAACTGTGAACCCCGGTTAAAGTTAACTCAAGCCTCAGCATCACAAAATGGATGCTGCCACCACAGACACGAGTCTGACCCCCTGCAGCTGGGAGTCCTTCCAGCGAGGGGAGCTTGGACAAAGGGTTTCCTGTCAGGGGCGGTGCTAGCACCATCCCAGACAGGGTTTTGTGTATCCTGGGTAGGCAGGGCTTTACAGGAAGGTGACTGCAAGTGGCACCCCGGTGCTCACTACACACCTGCCGGCTAGAACCAGTTCCAGGGGCACACCAGCCCCTGACCTGGGGAAAGTCCGGCATGGGAGAGCGGTGTAACCACCCCCCTTCCTGGTCCCACCCCTAGGGCAGGACCTAGTCGTGTACCCACCCCTTTCTTTAGGATAAAGACAGGAGCGGGGACCCTTCCAAATTAGATCATCTTTGAATCAAGAAACTACTTTCTGCGAAAGGAACTCTCGACTCTTCTCAAGATTTCTCCCTTGTGACTAAGGAGTAGTCACCCTGCATCCGCAGGCACCATCTAAGAACTCTGCGGTTTGCTGCACGTCCTTCCTCCGGAATCCGACTGACCAGCTCGACGAGACCCGGCTTCCCTGGCACCTCTGACCTCTACCTACCTCTACAGCTAAGCTGAGAAACGTAGGTGCGACGAGACCTCGAGGGACCGGCCATCATCAGAACTGCACGACTTCTATCCAGCACGACCGCCGAGGGATCCTCTGGTGAGTGCTTTGGGGTCCGAGAAGCCCCGACCCTGAGCAGCTCCAGCACCGAAGTCCAGCCTCCCAGCATCCACGAGATCTGCGTGGGGCCCTTCTGCTTTTTGCTGCTCACCGCGTTGTCTGGCTACCAGCCCGCTGGCTTGTGGCCTTCCCGACGACGCCCGACGACATCACCACTGCTGGTCTGGTTGCTCCAGACTGGCCCTTGCTCCCTTCCAAAAGAGGAGCACCCCGGACCCTCCTGGTCCACTCCAGACGCCATTTTGAGTCCACCGCGTGGGCTTGAATTTGCCAAGACTTGTTGCCCCAACCCTGGGTCCAGCGACGTCGACAGCATCATCCATCGTGGGACAGCTCGCACCTCCATCCTGGTCGCCGACAACGCCTTCTGGTCCGTGAGATTGCAGAGCCCAGCGTTGCCCACTCACCTGGTCGAGGTGACTACCATCCGGTGCCCTCCTGGTGCCATCTGATCACTGGCTCGTGGTCACGAACTTGGTCCCCTCTGCTTTCAGGTGTCATCCATCTTCGATCCAGGCTTGGATCACTTCGAACAATCTTCACTGGTCGCCTGCCAGCAACTCTTTCTTCAGGCTCCTGGTTCGTCAACGAGGATTCCCGACGTCTTTTCAGACCTATGCAGCTGCAGCCCCTGGGCTAGGTAACTTCGGAATTTCGGTGCCCCAGCATAGCCTCACTATCTAAGGGTCCAGAGTCACTGTCGTTTTCGACCTACCTTATCAGGTTCGCCCGAGAACACTAACTTTGCTTTTACTAGCTCCCATAGACTTTGTCCCGCATCCCGCATGAGAGTGCACACTCTGCACCCGAGTCCCCTAGGCCTCCTACTAGTAATCTGAAGGTTCAGTAATGTAGTCCTAGCGATTCCAAAGCCTATCAGCCCAGTACTTACCTGCTAGTAATTTCACATTCCACTTCCATAGTATATGGTTTTCCGTGCCCCTCGGGAATTTGTGTAAATTGTGCAATTCAAAGTATTTTCGTAAGAGTTTTGTTGTGTGCTTAGTACCCTGTCCTCATAAAGAGTACAGGGCTGTTGTGATTTAAATAAATACACTGTTTATTTTCATAACACTTGTGTGGTGTCCTTTCACTTGGTGTTCAAGGGGTAAATGTGATGGTATAACAGCTGGCTTAACACGCCCTCTAGAGTTTAGCCCGAAGACTGCTCGTATCCACGCTACTAGGATAGCTGGTCTATAAGGTTGACTTACAATCAATCATCAATAAGGGTTGTTTGGACTGATACATAGTGATCACTAGAATAGTGAGCACTGCATATCAGGCCAACTTCTCACATTGGTGATTAGCGGTTGGGATTTGAGCTTGCTGTTGTTTTACCACACGTATCCTAAGAATATCTTGTGAAAGATCACATAAGTACTCCAGGTACATATAACTTAGCTTAGAATACTCTGAGTTCTACTGAACCAGCTGTTGTAGCTCCTCAAGGCTTAGCACACCTTGGCTACAACTCTTAGCAAGGGATCAGTAGGCAAACAAATAGTGTAGGTAGGTGCATCACTTACACCACACTAGAAACAGCATGTCAGACAAAGGAGGAAACTCTGAGTCTCCCCTTGTGTCAGTGGACCCTCCACAGGTCGCTTCCAGATATGCTGCTCTTAGCTTCCAGGAGATGAGACAAGTGTGTACCTCCAGGAAGCTAAAACAGGGTTCTTACCCTACAATCCCATTCCTGATTGGTCTCCTAGAGACTTATGATGCCAGGAGGGCTGGTAACCCAGACCCTTCTAATCCAGATGGGACAATGCCTCCTCTAGAGGGAACCACAGGTGACCCTGACCTTATCCATCTCTCTGCAGAAGGTGAAGAGGAGGATGAGGATCTAGAGCCATCTGAGGACGAGGCAGACAAAGGTCCAGAAGTAGTTAGTCAGCTAACTAGGGACAACTTAAGCAGGCATGAGGATGGTACTAGGAGACCCCTGGGGCCCTTCTCAGGCCAGCTTAACATTGGGAATGGACGAGTTAGGTCTCTATCCAGAGGCTCTAACAGATCCATTCGAACCAATGGCTCTCAGACCTCTTCTCATAGAGGGATGTCATCCCCTAAGAGAAGGGAGCATGAAGCTAAGATGAGGGAAGCCAATCTGAGGATTGAAAGGGAAGAACTTGCCCTGGCCAAAGAGAGGCTTGCCTTTGCTAGAGAGCAAAAGTTAAGTGGGTTAGATCTCACTGGTGGCAGCATTCCCCCAAGGGAAAACAGGAGTTTAGATACTAGACACCTGAGTAAGATAGTGCCCCCCTTTAAACAAGGGGATGATATCCACAAATTGATAACTGCTTTGGAGAGGGCTTGCACTGTGCAGTGTGTCCCCCAGAGTCAGTGGGCAGCTATCTTGTGGCTCTCCTTTGAAGGTAAAGGTAGAGATAAGCTCCTCACTACTAGAGCTGAGGATGCTAACAATTACCAAGTCCTGAAGAATACACTGATAGATGGGTTTGGCCTAACCACTGAGCAGTACAGGTTGCTGTTCAGGGATACCCAGAAAACTCAGTCTCAGGATTGGTCTGATTTTGTAGATTGTGCCACTAAGGATTTGGAGGGCTGGTTGCTGGGCAGTAAGGTTACTGATTATACAGGATTGTACGATCTGATCATGAGGGAACAGATTTTAAACAATTGTCAGAACCAGTTGTTGCATCAGCATCTTGTTGACTCAGATCTGACCTCTCCCCAAGAATTGGGAAAGAAGGCAGACAGATGGGTCAGAACAAGAGTTAAGCAGAACCAGGGCCAGAACCAGGGTGGTCGGAAGAAAGCAGACCAGAAGGGTAAAGATTCTAAAGGTGAACAAAATGACCAGAAGTCTTCGACAGGTCCCCAACAACCCAAAGAGGGTGGGGGTCAGGCTTCCCAGAAAAAGAAGAATCAAGAAGGCCAGTCAAAAAGGTGGTGCCAATACTGTAAAAGTAAAACTCACTGGTTTAGTGAGTGCACCAAGAAAGGAGGGCAGACTCCTGCTACTGCAGCCCCTAAGGCACCTGTGCCCCCTAGTACAGCCAGCAGTAGCAGTTCACCTCCCAAGAGATTAGTTGGGTTAACCTTGGGTTCTGAGGGGTATGACAACTTAGTTGGCACACTCACTCAGGCTGTCCTTGTCTGTACAGGGGATGTGGATATATCCCCTGATGTCAGTCCCAATACTTTGGGCAAATACAGGCAGACACCTTTGATAAATGGAAAAATGGCTCAGGCCTATAGGGACACTTGTGCCAGTGTCACCATGGTGACACCTAACTTTGTGGACCCTGGACAGATCATGCCAGGTACAGATTTCCTGGTGACCAATGCCAGCAACGTCACTACCAGTCATAGTATGGCGATTGTTGCTTTCTCCTGGGGAGAGGTAAATGGCCAAAAGAAGGTTGTAGTTAGTTCAGACCTCCCAGTGGATTGTTTGTTGGGCAATGATTTGGAGTCATCACAATGGTCAGAAGTGGAGCAGAGGACTCACATGGAGATGTTAGGCTTGCCAGCACATGTGCTTGCTGTGACTAGGTCACAGGCCAGAAAATGCCCCACTGAACAGGTGCTGGATCCTGGAACAATGGACCAGACACCTCCCAAGAAGAAGAGCAGTAGGGTTAAGGCCTTGCCTTCCCCTTTGCCCCAGGTTGAGGATCAAGTCTCAGAGGAGGCTGACCTACAAGAGTTGAGGGAAACTGAGCCTAAAGAATTTGAACTTGATCAAGTTGAATTTCTGGGCTCAGGGGGACCCTCAAGAGAAGACCTGGGGAAGGAACAATTAGACTGCCCTTCCCTTGAACCCCTCAGGCAGCAGGCTGCTGCTGAGGCTGCTGGGAACGCCACAGGTACCCACAAGGTATACTGGGATGATGGACTCCTGTACACTGAGGCAAGAGACCCCAAGCCTGGCATGGCCAGGAGGCTGGTTATCCCCTTGTCTCAGAGAGGTTTCCTTCTTACCTTGGCCCATGAGATTCCCTTAGCAGGACACTTAGGCCAGACCAAGACTTGGGACAGACTTGTCTCACACTTTCACTGGCCTCACATGAATGAAGATACCAAGGAGTTTTGTCGCTCCTGTGTCACTTGCCAAGCCAGTGGTAAGTCAGGTGGCACAACAAAGGCCCCCCTTATACTAATGCCTGTGGTGGGGGTGCCCTTTGAAAGAGTGGGGATTGACATTGTCGGTCCAATGGAACCCCAGACAGCATCAGGGCACAAGTTTATACTGGTGGTGGTGGACCATGCCACCAGGTATCCTGAAGCTATTCCCCTTAGGACCACTACAGCACCTGTTGTGGCAAAAGCCCTAGTTGGAGTGTTCTCCAGAGTGGGCTTCCCTAAGGAGGTTGTCTCTGACAGAGGTGCAAACTTCATGTCAAGCTACTTAACTGCTATGTGGAAGGAATGTGGTGTCAACAACAAGTTCACTACACCCTATCATCCACAATGCAATGGGCTTGTTGAAAGGTTCAACAGGACCCTCAAAGGGATGATTCGTGGACTACCTGAAAAGCTCAGGCGTAGATGGGATGTCCTGATACCCTGCCTTTTATTTGCTTATAGAGAAGTCCCACAGAAGGGGGTTGGCTACAGCCCTTTTGAACTTTTGTATGGACATCCTGTAAGAGGACCTCTGTGTTTGGTGAAGGAAGGATGGGAGAGACCTCTCAAAAAGCCTGCAACCAACATAGTGGACTATGTACTTGGTCTCCGCTCCAGGATGGCTGAGTACATGGAAAAGGCATCCAAAAACCTTGAGGCTAGCCAGGAACTTCAAAAAGCCTGGCATGACCAAAAGGCTGTCCTGACTGTATACCAGCCTGGACAGAAGGTGTGGGTGTTGGAGCCAGTGGCCCCAGTAGCACTCAAAGACAAATGGTCTGGGCCCCACACAATCATTGAGCAAAAGGGAGAGGTTACTTACCTGGTGGACCTTGGAACTCCCAGAAGCCCCCACAGGGTGCTTCATGTGAACAGGCTCAAAGCATATGTCGACAGGAAGGACATGAGCTTGCTCATGGCCATAGATGAGGGACAGGAGGAAGAGAGTGGCCCTCTCCCCGACCTGCTCACTCAGAATCCTGATGATGGATCAGTAGATGGTGTTGTCTTTTGTGGCAGCCTCTCTGAACATCAACAGAAGGATTGCAAACAAGTTCTTCAATCCTTCAGGCATATGTTCTCTCTAACACCCTGTCAAACCAATTGGTGTACCCATGAGGTTGACACTGGTGACAGCTTGCCAGTCAAGAGTAAAATCTACAGGCAGCCTGATCATGTTAGAGACTGCATCAAAACAGAAGTGCAGAAAATGTTGGAGTTGGGAGTCATTGAACCCTCAGATAGCCCTTGGGCTAGTCCAGTAGTTCTAGTGCCAAAGCCTCACACCCAGGGTGGTAAGAAAGAGATGAGGTTTTGCGTAGACTACAGAGGTCTAAATGCAGTCACTAAGACTGATGCCCACCCAATACCAAGGGCAGATGAACTTATAGATAGATTGGCTTCTGCCAACTACTTAAGTACATTTGACCTGACAGCTGGGTATTGGCAAATCAGGTTAGCTGAGGATGCCAAGCCCAAGACAGCATTTTCTACCCCTGGTGGGCATTATCAATTTGTGGTAATGCCCTTTGGTTTGAAAAATGCACCTGCCACCTTCCAAAGGCTGGTGAATCATGTTCTCACTGGGCTGGATGACTTCTGTGCAGTATATCTTGATGATATAGCTGTCTTTAGCTCCACCTGGGAGGATCACCTGGTCCACCTGAGGAAAGTGTTAGAGGCACTGCAAGCAGCAGGTCTCACTATCAAGGCCACAAAGTGCCAAATAGGGCAGACACAGGTTGTATACTTGGGCCACCTGGTAGGTGATGGCCAAGTTCAGCCACTGGAGAGCAAGATACAGTCAATCAGGGACTGGGCTCCTCCAACCACCCAGACTCAGGTTCGAGCTTTCTTGGGCCTGACTGGTTACTATAGAAAGTTTGTCAGAAATTATGGATCAATTGTGACTCCACTTAATGAACTGACAAGTAAGAAAATGCCAAAGAAAGTTCAGTGGACAGCAGGCTGTCAAAAAGCATTCGATGACCTAAAGCAGGCCATGTGCACAGCACCTATCCTCAAGAGTCCAGACTACTCCAAACCATTCATTGTCCAAACAGATGCTTCTGAGTTGGGTGTGGGAGCTGTTCTATCTCAACTGAATTTTGATGGTAATGACCAGCCCATTGCTTTTATACACAGAAGGCTGACCCCCAGAGAGAAAAATTGGTCAGCTATTGAGAGGGAGGCCTTTTCTGTGGTTTGGGCCCTGAAGAAACTGAGGCCATACTTGTTTGGCACTCATTTCAAGATTCAGACCGACCATAAGTGAGGTAGTGTGAGGTAGTGTGGCTCACTGGTTAGAGGCGGCAGACCCGAGAGCAGAGGGCGGCCTGGGACCAGGGTTCGATTCCCGGCGCGGCAGGTTTCTGGACCAGGGTCAGCGGACTCGATAATTCTCTCGCCTCGGTGCCCCCTCTGATCAGCGATCACACTCGGCAACTCTGGGCATTAGCTTGCCTCATCCTCACTAACGGCCCCACCAGACCGCCGGGGATGCCTAGTCTCACCCTGGAGATACCCATTAAGGGACCATCTCTCAGGGAAGCCAGGAAGGGTTTCGCAGCGGTCGAAGCGCCTTGGGACCCTACGGGTAAGTAGTGCGCTATATAAATGCCTATACATTACATTACATTACAAGCCCCTCTTGTGGCTAAATCAGATGAAGGGTGAAAACCCCAAACTGCTTAGGTGGTCCATTTCCCTACAGGGGATGGATTTTACAGTGGAGCATAGACCTGGCACTGATCATGGCAATGCAGATGGGCTCTCTAGGTATTTCCACCTAGAGCAAGAAGACTCACCTGGTCAAGGTTAGTTTACTGTCCCAAAGTTTGGGGGGGGGGTCATGTAGGAGAGTAGGGTCTGCAATCCTATGATCACCCAGATTTTTTGCTTTTGTTTCACTGGTTTACGACTTTCTCTGGCTGTGGTGTTGAAAGTGAGCCCACAATTCTATCGATGCCCAGGCTGCTGGCGCAAACCGCCTCTTAGTTCCCATTCTGAATAGTTACCAAAATAAAGAGACGGGCGCTGGGAGCAGGAATCAAGAACAGAGTTTATTTCTCATGAGGAGAGCATGTCATTTCGGACACGAAACACAGTGTCTTTCGGGAGGTGCTCTAACAAGTGAGCGTGAGACTCCGGCTTTTATACATTTGCAGAACATTTGATGATACAATCAGGTCAATGTGTCGCAAAAGGGAAACATTCCTATAATCCTCGTGATGATCCTATTCCACATACATTCACAATGGGGACCCTTGACCTGCTGATAAGAGGGGAGGGCAATCATGCAGCCGAGTGTGCCGTAGGATGTGTGCGCCTGATCATGGCCCAGGGGGTGGGGTGGCTAGGCATACAATAAGGGCAGTAAATGGTATCTCCTGGCTTAGGCGATGGCCTCGGACATGTGTGGTCAGCCGGACTCGGGGGAAGGGGTCATCAAAGGAGTGGTATTCAGGCCTGCGTGGACAATCGAGCGCGGAGGGAGGGCTCGTCAATAGAGGGCATTCATGGAAGGGAAGGAGGTGCTGGTCAGGCGCGGCCGTGACTCTCAAGGACAAGGCTTTGCGGAAGAAGAGGGTTTATGACTTGTTCATGTGAGGAGAAGGAGGGGGGACGGGGTGCGTGCAGGACCAGAGCCGCGCAGAGAGGGAGAGAGAGAGAGATCTTACGACCTGTACATGGGGGAACAGGGGCAGCCAGATACAACTGGGGGGGCCATGTCAGCTGAGGCGAAGGATGCTTCTTCGAGAGGGGAATGGAGAAGACCTGGGTCAAGCAGGAGGGTTACCTTTCACATCAGGGTCGCGCAAAGGGAGCGGGTTTCATGGCCTATACATGAGAGAGGGGGTGCAAGATACGCGCAGGAGGGAAGCTGGGGAGTCTAATGGGTAAAAAGGGCCATGGTGCCTAGAATGGCCGTGCATATACACAGGGGTACGGGTTCTTACTGGCAGGGTGATATAGTCAATAATTTACAGTATCCATGGTGCCCACAGGGAGAGGAGTGGGAGAAGAAGTGAAATGAATGCTGTCTATGTACATCGAATTTGTCAGATTTCACAGTCGCCCCTTTTTACATAGCAGCAATCATTTTTACAGCTGATGACATTACGGGCAGGCAAACATCGATGACGAATTAGCACTTTGTCGATACTAACATGTGGCGTACAATCATAGACAGTTAAGGTGAAGGGAAGAATGCAGTACATATGAAATTACATTTTCGGTGTGTTCCTAGCAGTTAAACGCATTACATAGCACAAGGCTTTCTGACTTAAAAAATGTGACCAATGAACAGTTTTGACCAGGCAGTTGAGAGCGGAATTCAGTTCAATGCACAGTATTTCTTCGTCACAGTGTCTTTTTATCAGCGAGCCATCACTGGTAGGCTCTAATCCGGGTACTTTCGGTGGCGCTGTTGAGCACCGGCGATGGAGCTACGGGTCCAGCTCGGTTCCATCCTCACGCGTTGCAGGGTGCGGTCAGTCCTCTGCTGTTAGACCACAGTCCTGTTCCCTAAACAGTCCGTTTGGTGGCGCCTTATGCTCGGCACCTATAGTTCTATGGCAACACCCTATTCCCATATGAATGCAGTTCTTTCCTTTGGCAAAAGGTGACGTGGGAAGGTGGGTGAATGTTGTTCAAACAGTCAATGGGAGAAAGAGTGAGCGGAGTTGGGTCAGAGTTCCTGGGACACACAAAAGGGACCAAGGGAGCAAAGGATAACAAGCAGGCAGGCCCATCAATCGGGCCCAAAGAAGGGGGACGGAGACTCCAGGCACACGTGGGTTAGCAGACGGAGGGCTTCAGGGCAGCCCGTCATTTTTCATTTTCCACGTCGAAAGTGCTGTCTCGTCCGTATCTTGTTGCTCTGCAGCTCCACCTTCGGTCGAGGTCACACGTGTCCCAAGATCTGTAGCCAGGCTGTATGTCACATCCGACCCATCTCCTCCGGTGATCGTGAATCTTTGAATGGGTACAAGACAATGTTTTAGAGAAATGGCAGAAGAAGATATCTACGCATGTGAATTCCTCCCTCAATTTTTCGCATTTGAGTCCTTATGGTCATTGGTCACAGTCAGAGGTCTATTACCAAGCAGTGCATGTGTCAGCATTCCTACTGAATTTATGGCAGGTATATTCATTGGCCCATTTATGATTCAAGTAAGGACAAGATAATATTTCCATCAACTGTGCATTACATCATTTTCAACATTAGCGCAGCATTTCCCTTCAGAACCGGCTAACATTTTCAGACAGGGCGGGGGTGCTATCGTCGAGAATCGGGCAAAACAAGATATCCTCAAGGGTCAGCAGCTACCCATGGTCATTATGTTTATACCGGGGACAACGGAAGCGGTTCTATCAAAAATGGGGCGGGGATGCTTCAGGCGCTTGCGCTTGGGTGCAAAGGGGTGGGGCAATCTGGGTATTGGGTGTCGACCTAGACGTTGGCGTTCGTCTCTGAAGAACAGACATAGGATGCCATTGACATACAGTTCCCCTAGAAATGGCCTGATTTGGGGGACTTTAGTCGTCTTACCTGTCCTTTCCTTATTAGCCAATTCAAGTTCATTCATTTTGCAGAAAGGAGAGGCAGTAACATGGCAAGATACAGTCATTTTAGTTTTGGTCAATTTCGCTGAACACCTTCGTGTTCAAATACGTATCAAATCGGAGTGGTGCCGGTGGGGCACAATTTTACCAAATGAGCGAGGAACAAATAGGGAGACTCTCATAGAGAGTGAGAGTCGTCCGCAATCTAAACGAGCCATTCGGTACACGTATGACATGTAAGGAGAGACAGAGAGAGATAGAGAAAGAGACAAAAAGGAGCGGAGAGAGAGACGTGTACGAAAATAGGTCATTTAGTGCGCTCACAACACAGAACGGCAAAGGTCAGGTGACCTATAGATACAGACAGAGGGGAGACACAAATTCGTACGTTACATACACACAGACTCAGACAGGGAAGACGGCACATATATTACGCATATACAAGACATCCACGACGAGACAGGAAACAATTGTTAGTCTACAAGATCTGTTTTATATTTTCTACATATCGTTACTATCCTATTTATCTATGTGCTTAGCTCGTCCTGCCCTTCCCCCCTTTTCCTTCTCGTTTGTCACGCCTGTGAGCGTTCCCAATTACCAATACTCACACCTCCGTTGGCTGATCGGAAATTAACCTGGTCATGCTAGTTACCCATGGTTGGATCTTAAACCATTTTTCTGTTCCCTCCTTTGGTGGGAAGTTCTCCAGGCTGAGGCAACGGCAAGTATTGATCGGGAAAACAGTCGGACAGCTTGGCTATATCTGTAAGAGTGTGAGAAAGGGAGTAGTGCATTTTGAACATCGGCGACATTTCTAACTTCCTAGACGGGTGGTGCCGTGGCAACCCTTATACGTACGATTTTTCTTTTTGTCCTTTCCCTACCTAGTCGAAACGTCCAGTCATTTCATCTAACGCGTCTTTTCTAGTCAATTTTATTTTTGTCACTCAGTACCTGTCCAGTCTCTATGTCAGTCCATCCTCCCATTGCTATGCTCTAAGGAGGAACAGTCATGTTTAAGTCTACGTCCTTTAAAAAAAAAAAAAACCTTTATTTGTCCTAAGGACCATGCTCACATTCCCCTTCTCCCCCTCTCGTCGGCGGTTCGGTCGTCGTCCATCCATACATCAGCCAGTGTTCCGATGTGACCTGCAGAAGGGAGGAAAAAGAAGGGGTGGGGGCAACATTCAAAAAAAAACTCATCAACGTGCAGTAATCCGGAAACGCTTTACCTACCACATACTCGACCTATTTTCACGTAGTGCATTTCCCTACCATCACGGCGTTTAAGCCCAGATGGACCAGAAAGGTCAGACAGATAATCATTGACGATCTGTGCGACATGAGCTACTTGGTCGTAACCTCTTTTGATCGGGTACAAGGGTGGCGGCCAGGTGGCATTTCTGTGGTGTCGTTTCAGGGCTTCTAAAGCACCTTTCCAGCTGCCTGTCACACATAGTGTGGCTGCTAAATATCGGGTCCTTTTTAACCTTTAGCCTTCATCATACTTTCTCGTTGCTCATAGTAGTAATTCATTCAAAACTCATTAATGCAATCCGCTACAATGATGCTTTCGTTTCCAAAATACCTTTAATAAAAGAGGGTTGACACATAAATACAGGCCTACAACCCGGTGGGCTAGCCACGGAGCAGATTGGAACTGTGCATGGGAAGAACGAAGCTGGTGGCAGTTCATTGTACAAAAGTGCGGCAGTGCAATAAAATCATATTAAAACTCTCCTACAGAGCAAGCATGATGCATGTCAGTAATTCATCTTAAATACGTTCATAAATACATCGTCCAATGATCATTCATTTATACCAATTCATTTCCCAACTCATAAACAGTACCCACCCTTAAGTCAATTCATTGTTCAAGCACATACTCAATACCCTTCATATTTACTTTCATTATCCAAACGTTTATATATATCTTGGTGCAAAAAGCTTGCGCGATCAGGGTGCAACAAAGTTCATTAAAAACGTCACATTTCGCGTCGGCGCCATTTTGGGTGGGGTCAGGCGAGTTCTAGCATAGTCAGAGTGTCTCTAGTCTCGCAAGGTTGGCCCAGAACTTTCCATTGGCAGTTCAGAAAGTCTCGTGCAATGTGGTTAACAGTCTAACAATATGGACCATGAGTCAAAGAGTGGGAAGGGCGGCAACAATTTTCCTACCGGGTCATTCTGGTGTTCCTCCGGAACTGAACAAGCCTGTGCCGTGGCGGTATCTTAGCCATTTCCGATCCAAGTCTGGTGCCGGCAGGAGCAGCACCGATGTCGAGGTTCCCAGTGAAGGGGGCGGGGGCACCCATGCAGAGGGTCGGGGGCCCCCCGGCTCTTATAGAATCTTCAAGGTCGAGGAGAGGCGATATGGAGCGTGTGCCCGTCCTGGGCAGAGGACCTCTTTTTGATGTTGACCCTTAAGCGAAGAGCGTTGGGGTGTCGCTGGAAGCCTCCACCTGGAGGGAGGTGGGGGAGGGCCGTTCGCGGCACCTCCCCCTTCCAGCGACCCTGCGCCGCTCCCCGGCTCCATAGTTTTCGACATCGGCCATGCCAGCCATTGATGATGGGGGGGGGGGTGGTCGGCGGCTGAGGCAAGACAGCCCCCCCCCTTCCCTCGGCGACATGTGGCGGGACTACCTTCGACTCTCCAGGGAGCGTGGAATGTGGCAGGACTGCCTATACCTATGAAGGCAGGCGGTGAATTTGGCATGTGGCGGGACTATCTGATTTGCCGCCGTTCTTGCCTTGGCTTCGGCTCTGGACCAGCAGACGATGGCATGCGGCGAATTTGAAATGTGGCGGGACTACTTGATTCGCTGTCGTTTCGCCTTGGCTCCGGCCCTCAACAGGAGCCGGATCGGGTGAGAGAGAGGGGTGGTCGGCGGCCGAGGCAAGACAGCCCCCTCTCTCCCCGCGGCCTGCAGGGCGGCAGAAGGGAGAAGACGGAGAGGTCCTTGTCATCCTTTTTGGACCGCCTGCCCAACATCGTCTCCTTCTGACCGTGGGCAGGCGAGTCCCTCGTGCCTTCAGGCCTCGCCTTCCGGATGGGCGTAACCGCGGGCCTGTTGCACTTCGGGAGCTTCCGGAATGGGGGTAGGTACCTATTGAGTTGTTTCTATTTCATGTGACCGTTATTTGGGCGTGGTGGGCAATGAGGCAGACATGTTGGGAACAGGAACAGGCAGTGAAGCCTAGCTACCTCGTGGCTATGTTCTGATGTCGAATCTTTTCGCCTTTTTACATTTCTTATTACGAACTACTTCTAATGTTTCTTATTTTTGGTGAAGTCAAAAGCTCATCAGGGGGTTACTGACTTAGCCTGATTTCCTTTTATTTTTCTTTCTCTTCCTTAGCGTGTTTCGAGCTAAAGCTTTTTGTTAGTAGGGAACGGTGATCACTTCATATTTTTATGTGTCCTTTTCACTAGGGGGGTACATCTGGACGGACCAGACGAGTCCCCTCCAATAAATGGTCCGGGGTGGAACGAGATTATCGATCAAAAGGGGAACATATATTCCTTCATTAGGGTATCATCCTGGACAGACCGAGCGATGTACTTCCACTTACTAGGGTAGCCTCCTGGACGGACCAGTCGGTCTATTTCTACTAAATGGCCCATGAGTAGAGAGCATATGTCCTCCATAAGAGTAGTCTCCTGGGCGGACCATGCGAGCTACCCCACAATAACCAACCAGTGGGGAGTGGGTAGGACTGACGAATTCACAAAGGGGCATAACCTACCCTTTTCTACTTGCAAAGACTAGACAGAGTGTTTCTATTTTACGTTGTTTGCAAATAGAAAATACCTCAAACGAAACAATTCCTGGAACAACAATGTCCAGGCAACCAACCAATCAGTGGGGAGAAAAACAGGCATGACTGATTACAACGGGGACAAATGTCTGCATTACCTGCCCTTCGCTATCCATAAAGGGAACAGAATATTCCTATTCATCTCTGTTTGTGGACAGGGAAGATCTCAAAGAGCAACAATCGATTATTAATCGACTTCAAACAATTCAGTGGGGAGAAAAGTAGGCATGACGGATTACAACGGGGACAAAAGTCTGCATTACCTACCCTTCTCTATCTGCAAAGAGGGACGACGTTCCTATTCGCCGCTGTTTGCAAACAGAGAATGTCTCGTTCTCAAGAGAGAACCAATATGTCAAGTAGCCTTCAAAGCTAACTGGACCAATACCAACAATGCCAGTATACAAATACCGGTTTTCAATACAAACAATCAATCAATCAGGTGGACAGAGCCACCCTACCAATCAGGCGTAAAAACACCCTACCAATCAGGCGTAAAAACACCCTACTTAATCTTACCCGGACCGGACCATACGGACAGTTCTTCGACTCCCTCCTCCAGCGCCCGATCGTTCTCTTACTCCATGTAGCATTCCTGTGGGATTCCAGTCAGGACAATAGGTCACTCAAGAGAGGTCCGTTCAGAATTGGTGAAGTTCTGTCGATCGGCAGCCGGGCTAGGGCCCTCTCAAGGCAGGCATACCCCGATCATTTTAGACGTTCACTTTTTCGTCTGGATCTCTCTTACCGAACCCTATGTCACTGATGGGCCCCACGTTGGGCGCCAATTGTTGAAAGTGAGCCCACAATTCTATCGATGCCCAGGCTGCTGGCGCAAACCGCCTCTTAGTTCCCATTCTGAATAGTTACCAAAATAAAGAGACGGGCGCTGGGAGCAGGAATCAAGAACAGAGTTTATTTCTCATGAGGAGAGCATGTCATTTCGGACACGAAACACAGTGTCTTTCGGGAGGTGCTCTAACAAGTGAGCGTGAGACTCCGGCTTTTATACATTTGCAGAACATTTGATGATACAATCAGGTCAATGTGTCGCAAAAGGGAAACATTCCTATAATCCTCGTGATGATCCTATTCCACATACATTCACAATGGGGACCCTTGACCTGCTGATAAGAGGGGAGGGCAATCATGCAGCCGAGTGTGCCGTAGGATGTGTGCGCCTGATCATGGCCCAGGGGGTGGGGTGGCTAGGCATACAATAAGGGCAGTAAATGGTATCTCCTGGCTTAGGCGATGGCCTCGGACATGTGTGGTCAGCCGGACTCGGGGGAAGGGGTCATCAAAGGAGTGGTATTCAGGCCTGCGTGGACAATCGAGCGCGGAGGGAGGGCTCGTCAATAGAGGGGCATTCATGGAAGGGAAGGAGGTGCTGGTCAGGCGCGGCCGTGACTCTCAAGGACAAGGCTTTGCGGAAGAAGAGGGTTTATGACTTGTTCATGTGAGGAGAAGGAGGGGGGACGGGGTGCGTGCAGGACCAGAGCCGCGCAGAGAGGGAGAGAGAGAGAGATCTTACGACCTGTACATGGGGGAACAGGGGCAGCCAGATACAACTGGGGGGGCCATGTCAGCTGAGGCGAAGGATGCTTCTTCGAGAGGGGAATGGAGAAGACCTGGGTCAAGCAGGAGGGTTACCTTTCACATCAGGGTCGCGCAAAGGGAGCGGGTTTAATGGCCTATACATGAGAGAGGGGGTGCAAGATACGCGCAGGAGGGAAGCTGGGGAGTCTAATGGGTAAAAAGGGCCATGGTGCCTAGAATGGCCGTGCATATACACAGGGGTACGGGTTCTTACTGGCAGGGTGATATAGTCAATAATTTACAGTATCCATGGTGCCCACAGGGAGAGGAGTGGGAGAAGAAGTGAAATGAATGCTGTCTATGTACATCGAATTTGTCAGATTTCACAGTGGGCCTGCTAATCAGACCCACAGCCTAGCTGTTCTCTCACTAAATGGACACGTGTACCTTAGGTGCATTATCCAATTGGTGCTGGGCCACCTTATCAGACCCTGTAACTCAGGGCAAAGGTGTACCCAGGGCCTACCAGGGGCTGAAGCATGTATTATGCCACCCCTGGATGGCCATCTAAATCTGACACAACTGGCTGCACGACAGCCGGGGCAAGGTGGTGTAATCACCCTTTGCTTTCGATATCGTATACCTATATCTAACCCTAAAAATGGACACACGGATTCCTATCAGTCACTCCTATGGCAGGCCTTGACAATCCAGAAGGCAGAGTGCGTGGAATCGTGTGAAATGGTGCTCTGGCATGAGCTGAGCCCGTTTGCAGCTTGCGGAACCAAGTCCTAATAGCTGTTCCATGATAACGCATACCATATACTCTTAAGTGCATTATAATCCTCGTGGTTAAATGCTATCTTTGGTATCGCTTTATCAAAACATGTCGAGTAAGGTGTCATACGAATTGGAATACTAACCCCTCGCCAATTCTGGCAACGGGGTTAGCATTCCACCCTTCTAGAGGGACACGACATGTATGTAACTGTGAACCCCGGTTAAAGTTAACTCAAGCCTCAGCATCACAAAATGGATGCTGCCACCACAGACACGAGTCTGACCCCCTGCAGCTGGGAGTCCTTCCAGCGAGGGGAGCTTGGACAAAGGGTTTCCTGTCAGGGGTGGTGCTAGCACCATCCCAGACAGGGTTTTGTGTATCCTGGGTAGGCAGGGCTTTACAGGAAGGTGACTGCAAGTGGCACCCCGGTGCTCACTACGCATCTGCCGGCTAGAACCAGTTCCAGGGGCACACCAGCCCCTGACCTGGGGAAAGTCCGGCGTGGGAGAGGGGTGTAACCACCCCCCTTCCTGGTCCCACCCCTAGGGCAGGACCTAGTTGCGTACCCACCCCTTTCTTTAGGATAAAGACAGGAGCGGGGACCCTTCCAAATTAGATCATCTTTGAATCAAGAAACTACTTTCTGCGAAAGGAACTCTCGACTCTTCTCAAGATTTCTCCCTTGTGACTAAGGAGTAGTCACCCTGCATCCGCAGGCACCATCTAAGAACTCTGCGGTTTGCTGCACGTCCTTCCTCCGGAATCCGACTGACCAGCTCGACGAGACCCGGCTTCCCTGGCACCTCTGGCCTCTACCTACCTCTACAGCTAAGCTGAGAACCGTAGGTGCGACGAGACCTCGAGAGACCGGCCATCATCAGAACTGCACAACTTCTATCCAGCACGACCGCCGAGGGATCCTCTGGTGAGTGCTTTGGGGTCCGAGAAGCCCCGACTCTGAGCAGCTCCAGCACCAAAGTCCAGCCTCCCAGCATCCACGAGATCTGCGTGGGGCCCTTCTGCTTTTTGCTGCTCACCGCGTTGTTGGCTACCAGCCCGCTGGCTTGTGGCCTTCCCGACGACGCCCGACGACATCACCACTGCTGGTCTGGTTGATCGAGACTGGCCCTTGCTCACTTCCAAAAGAGGAGCACCCCGGACCCTCCTGGTCCACTCCAGACGCCATTTTGAGTCCACCGCGTGGGCTTGAATCTGCCAAGACTTGTTGCCCCAACCCTGGGTCCAGCGACGTCGACAGCATCATCCATCGTGGGACAGCTCGCACCTCCATCCTGGTCGCCGACAACGCCTCCTGGTCCGTGACACTGCAGAGCCCAGCGTTGCCCACTCACCTGGTCGAGGTGACTACCATCCGGTGCCCTCCTGGTGCCATCTGATCACTGGCTCGTGGTCACGAACTTGGTCCCCTCTGCTTTCAGGTGTCATCCATCTTCGATCCAGGCTTGGATCACTTCGAACACTGGTCGCCTGCCAGCAACTTTTTCTTCAGGCTCCTGGTTCGTCAACGAGGATTCCCGACGTCTTTTCAGACCTATGCAGCTGCAGCCCCTGGGCTAGGTAACTTCGGCATTTCGGTGCCCCAGCATAGCCTCACTATCTAAGGGTCCAGAGTCACTGTCGTTTTCGACCTACCTTATCAGGTTCGCCCGAGAACACTAACTTTGCTTTTACTAGCTCCCATAGACTTTATCCCGCATCCCGCGTGAGAGTGCACACTCTGCACCCGAGTCCCCTAGGCCTCCTACTAGTAATCTGAAGGTTCAGTAATGTAGTCCTAGCGATTCCAAAGCCTATTAGCCCAGTACTTACCTGCGAGTAATTTCGCATTCCACTTCCATAGTATATGGTTTTCCGTGCCCCTCGGGCATTTGTGTAAATTGTGCAATTCAAAGTATTTTCGTAAGAGTTTTGTTGTGTGCTTAGTACCCTGTCCTCATAGAGAGTACAGGGCTGTTGTGATTTAAATAAATACACTGTTTATTTTCATAACACTTGTGTGGTGTCCTTTCACTTGGTGTTCAAGGGGTAAATGTGATGGTATAACAGCTGGCTTAACACGCCCTCTAGAGTTTAGCCCGAAGACTGCTCGTATCCACGCTACTAGGATAGCTGGTCTATAAGGTTGACTTACAACCAATCATCAATAAGGGTTGCTGCTCACCGCGTTGTCTGGCTACTAGCCCGCTGGCTTGTGGCCTTCCCGACGACGCCCGACAATATCACCACTGCTGGTCTGGTTGCTCCAGACTGGCCCTTGCTCCCTTCCAAAAGAGGAGCATCCCGGACCCTCCTGGTCCACTCCAGACGCCATTTTGAGTCCACCGCGTGGGCTTGAATTTGCCAAGACTTGTTGCCCCAACCCTGGGTCCAGCGACGTCGACAGCATCATCCATCGTGGGACAGCTCGCACCTCCATCCTGGTCGCCGACAACGCCTCCTGGTCCGTGAGACTGCAGGGCCCAACGTTGCCCACTCACCTGGTCGAGGTGACTACCATCCGGTGCCCTCCTAGAGCCATCTGATCACTGGCTCGTGGTCACGAACTTGGTCCCCTCTGCTTTCAGGTGTCATCCATCTTCGATCCAGGCTTGGATCACTTCGAACAATCTTCACTGGTCGCCTGCCAGCAACTCTTTCTTCAGGCTCCTGGTTCGTCAACGAGGATTCCCGACGTCTTTTCAGACCTATGCAGCTGCAGCCCCTGGGCTAGGTAACTTCGGCATTTCGGTGCCCCAGCATAGCCTCACTATCCAAGGGTCCAGAGTCACTGTCGTTTTCGACCTACCTTATCGGGTTCGCCCGAGAACACTAACTTTGCTTTTACTAGCTCCCATAGACTTTGTCCCGCATCCCGCGTGAGAGTGCACACTCTGCACCCGAGTCCCCTAGGCCTCCTACTAGTAATCTGAAGGTTCAGTAACGTAGTCCTAGCGATTCCAAAGCCTATTAGCCCAGTAATTACCTGCTAGTAATTTCGCATTCCACTTCCATAGTATATGGTTTTCCGTGCCCCTCGGGCATTTGTGTAAATTGTGCAATTCAAAGTATTTTCGTAAGAGTTTTGTTGTGTGCTTAGTACCCTGTCCTCATAAAGAGTACAGGGCTGTTGTGATTTAAATAAATACACTGTTTATTTTCATAACACTTGTGTGGTGACCTTTCACTTGGTGTTCAAGGGGTAAATGTGATGGTATAACAGCTGGCTTAACACGCCCTCTAGAGTTTAGCCCGAAGACTGCTCGTATCCACGCTACTAGGATAGCTGGTCTATAAGGTTGACTTACAACCAATCATCAATAAGGGTTGTTTGGACTGATACATAGTGATCACTAGAATAGTGAGCACTGCATATCAGGCCAACTTCTCACACCACCCACCTCCCCTTTGCTCACTTTCTGTTCCAAATTTCCTCGCCACTGCCCCTGCCGCTACGCCTCCCTCGCCCCGCCGCCTCCCAGCTGATCCTCCCTCCCTTCCCGCCTTAAATAGCGGCCACCGCTGGACAACAGGAGTGACCCCGACCCTGCTTGCAGGCCAGGTCCCCTCCCTGCTGCCCAGCAACTCCACCTGCACCGCTGCCAGCCCTCTCCAGAGCCGATCGCGTGTTCGCACCAGCAGTGTCCTTCTGTCTCTGATCGCTGACTTCTTGCTGTCTGCCTACAATTCCGTACTGTTTTCTGTTGTTTTACTGATTATTTTGTATTCTGTACTTTGTTTCTGAGCCTCTCTCTGCCCAGCGCATTCCATCCACCTCCCCTTTGCTCACTTTCTGTTTCAGATTTCCTTGCTGCTGCCCCTGCCGCCACGCCTCCCTTGCCCCCTGCCGCCTCCCAGCTGATCCTCCCTCCCTTCCCACCTTAAATAGCGGCCACCGCTGGACAACAGGAGTGACCCCGACCCTGCTTGCAGGCCAGGTCACCTCACTGCTGCCCAGCAGCTCCACCCGCACCGCTGCCAGCCCGCTTCAGAGCCGATTGCGTGTTCGCACCAGCAGTGTCCTCCTGTCTCTGATCGCTGTCTGATCGCGGTCTGCCTACAATTCTGTACTGTTTTCTGTTGTTTTTCTGATTATTTTGTATTCTGTACTTTGTTTCTGAGCCTCTCTCCACCCAGCGCGTTCCCCCCCACCTCCCCTTTGCTCGCTTTCTGTTCCAGATTTCCTCGCCGCTGCAGCCACGCCCCCCTCGCCCCCCCGCCTCCCAGCTGATCCTCCCTCCCTTCCCACCTTAATTAGCGGCTGCCGCTGGACAACAGGACTGACCCCGACCCTGCTTGCAGGCCAGGTCACCTCCCTGATGCCCAGCAGCTCCACCTGCACTGCTGCCAGCCCGCTCCAGAGCCGATCGCGTGTTCGCACCAGCAGTGTCCTCCTGTCTCTGATCGCTGTCTGCTCGCTATCTGCCTACAATTCTGTACTGTTTTCTGTTGTTTTACTCATTATTTGGTATTCTGTACTTTGTTTCTGAGCTTCTCTCCGCCCAGCGCGTTCCACCCACCTCCCTTTTGCTCGCTTTCTGTTCCAGATTTTCTCGCCGCTGCAGCCACGCCCCCCTCGACCCCCCGCCTCCCAGCTGATCCTCCCTCCCTTCCCGCCTTAATTAGCGGCTGCCGCTGGACAACAGGACTGACCCCGACCCTGCTTGCAGGCCAGGTCACCTCCCTGCTGCCCAGCAGCTCCACCTGCACTGCTGCCAGCCCGCTCCAGAGCCGATCGCGTGTTCGCACCAGCAGTGTCCTCCTGTCTCTGATCGCTGTCTGATCGCGGTCTGCCTATAATTCTGTATTGTTTTCTGTTGTTTTTCTGATTATTTTGTATTCTGTACTTTGTTTCTGAGCCTCTCTCCGCCCAGCGCGTTCCACCCACCTCCCCTTTGCTCACTTTCTGTTCCAGATTTCCTCGCCGCTGCCCCTGCTGCCACACCTCCCTCGCCCACCGCCGCCTCCCAGCTGATCCTCCCTCCCTTCCCGCCTTAATTAGCGGCCACCGCTGGACAACAGGAGTGACCCCGACCCTGCTTGCAGGCCAGGTCACCTCCCTGCTGCCCAGCAGCTCCACCTGCACCGCTGCCAGCCCTCTCCAGAGCCGATCCCGTGTTCGCACCAGCAGTATCCTTTTGTCTCTGATCGCTGACTGCTCGCTGTCTGCCTACAATTCCGTACTGTTTTCTGTTGTCTTACTAATTATTTTGTATTCTGTACTTTGTTTCTGCGCCTCTCTCCGCCCAGCCGTCCCCCCCACCTCCCCTTTGCTCGATTTCTGTTCCAGATTTCCTCACCTCTGTCCCTGCGGCCACGCCCCCCTGGCCCTCCCGCTCCCGCCTCCCAGCTGATCCTCCCTCCCTTCCCGCCTTAAATAGCGGCCAGCACTGGACAACAGGAGTGACCCCGACCCTGCTTGCAGGCCAGGTCACCTCCCTGCTGCCCAGCAGCTCCACCTGCACCGCTGCCAGCCTGCTTCAGAGCCGATCGCGTGTTCGCACCAGCAGTGTCCTCCTGTCTCTGATCGCTGTCTGCTCGCTATCTGCCTACAATTCTGTACTGTTTTCTTTGTTTTACTCATTATTTGGTATTCTGTACTTTGTTTCTGAGCTTCTCTCCGCCCAGCGCGTTCCACCCACCTCCCCTTTGCTCGCTTTCTGTTCCAGATTTTCTCGCCGCTGCAGCCACGCCCCCCTCGACCCCCCGCCTCCCAGGTGATCCTCCCTCCCTTCCCGCCTTAATTAGCGGCTGCCGCTGGACAACAGGACTGACCCCGACCCTGCTTGCAGGCCAGGTCACCTCCCTGCTGCCCAGCAGCTCCACCTGCACTGCTGCCAGCCCGCTCCAGAGCCGATCGCGTGTTCGCACCAGCAGTGTCCTCCTGTCTCTGATCGCTGTCTGATCGCGGTCTGCCTATAATTCTGTATTGTTTTCTGTTGTTTTTCTGATTATTTTGTATTCTGTACTTTGTTTCTGAGCCTCTCTCCGCCCAGCGCGTTCCACCCACCTCCCCTTTGCTCCCTTTCTGTTCCAGATTTCCTATCCGCTGCGGCCACGCCCCCCTCTCCCCCGCTCCCGCCTCCCAGCTGATCCTCCCTCCCTTCCCGCCTTAATTAGCGGCCGCCGCTGGACAACAGGTGTGACCCCGACCCTGCTTGCAGGCCAGGTCACCTCCCTGCTGCCCAGCAGCTCCACCTGCACCGCTGCCAGCCCGCTCCAGAGCCGATCGCGTGCTCGCACCAGCAGTGTCCTCCTGTCTCTGATCGCTGTCTGATCGCGATTCTGCCTACAATTCTGTATTGTTTCCTGTTGTTTTTCTGATTATTTTGTATTCTCTACTTTGTTTCTGAGCCTCTCTCCGCCCAGCGCGTCCCCCCCACCTCCCCTTTGCTCGCTTTCTGTTCCAGATTTCCTCACCGCTGCCCCTGCGGCCAAGCCCCCCTGGCCCTCCCGCTCCCGCCTCCCATCTGATCCTCCCTCCCTACCCGCCTTAAATAGCGGCCACCACTGGACAACAGGAGTGACCCCGACCCTGCTTGCAGGCCAGGTCACCTCCCTGCTGCCCAGCAGCTCCACCTGCACCGCTGCCAGCCCGCTCCAGAGCCGATCGCGTGCTCGCACCAGCAGTGTCCTCCTGTCTGTGATCGCTGTCTGATCGCGGTCTGCCTACAATTCTGTACTGTTTTCTGTTGTTTTTCTGATTATTTTGTATTCTGTACTTTGTTTCTGAGCCTCTCTCCACCCAGCGCGTTCCCCCCCACCTCCCCTTTGCTCGCTTTCTGTTCCAGATTTCCTCGCCGCTGCAGCCTCGCCCCCCCGCCTCCCAGCTGATCCTCCCTCCCTTCCCACCTTAATTAGCGGCTGCCGCTGGACAACAGGACTGACCCCGACCCTGCTTGCAGGGCAGGTCACCTCCCTGCTGCCCAGCAGCTCCACCTGCACTGCTGCCAGCCCGCTCCAGAGCCGATCGCGTGTTCGCACCAGCAGTGTCCTCCTGTCTCTGATCGCTGTCTGATCGCGGCCTGCCTTTAATTCTGTATTGTTTTCTGTTGTTTTTCTGATTATTTTGTATTCTGTACTTTGTTTCTGAGCCTCTCTCCGCCCAGCGCGTCCCCACCACCTCCCCTTTGCTCCCTTTCTGTTCCAGATTTCCTATCCGCTGCGGCCACGCCCCCCTCTCCCCCGCCTCCCAGCTGATCCTCCCTCCCTTCCCGCCTTAATTAGCGGCCGCCGCTGGACAACAGGTGTGACCCCGACCCTGCTTGCAGGCCAGGTCACCTGCCTGCTGCCCAGCAGCTCCACCTGCACCACTGCCAGCCCACTCCAGAGCAGATCGCGTGTTTGCACCAGCAGTGTCCTCCTGTCTCTGATCGCTGTCTGATCGCAATTCTGCCTACAATTCTGTACTTTTTTCTGTTGTTTTTCTGATTATTTTGTATTCTGTACTTTGTTTCTGAGCCTCTCTCCGCCCAGCGTGTCCCCCCCACCTCCCCTTTGCTCGCTTTCTGTTCCAGATTTCCTCACCGCTGCCCCTGCGGCCACGCCCCCCTGGCCCTCCCGCCTCCCATCTGATCCTCCCTCCCTTCCCGCATTAAATAGCGGCCACCACTGGACAACAGGAGTGACCCCGACCCTGCTTGCAGGCCAGGTCACCTCCCTGCTGCCCAGCAGCTCCACCTGCACCGCTGCCAGCCCACTCCAGAGCCGATCGCGTGCTCGCACCAGCAGTGTCCTCCTGTCTGTGATCGCTGTCTGATCGCGGTCTGCCTACAATTCTGTACTGTTTTCTGGTGTTTTTCTGATTATTTTGTATTCTGTACTTTGTTTCTGAGCCTCTCTCCACCCAGCGCGTTCCCCCACCTCCCCTTTGCTCGCTTTCTGTTCCAGATTTCCTCGCCGCTGCAGCCACGCCCCCCTCGCCCCCCGCCTCCCAGCTGATCCTCCCTCCCTTCCCGCCTTAATTGGCGGCTGCCGCTGGACCACAGGACTGACCCCAACCCTGCTTGCAGGCCAGGTCACCTCCCTGCTGCCCAGCAGCTCCACCTGCACTGCTGCCAGCCCACTCCAGAGCCGATCGCGTGTTCGCACCAGCAGTGTCCTCCTGTCTCTGATCGCTGTCTGATCGCGGTTCTGCCTACAATTCTGTACTGTTTTCTGTTGGTTTTCTGATTATTTTGTATTCTGTACTTTGTTTCTGAGCCTCTCTCCGCCAGGCGCGTCCCCCCACCTCCCCTTTGCTCGCTTTCTGTTCCAGATTTCCTCACCGCTGCCCCTGCGGCCACGCCCCATGGCCCTCCCGCTCCCGCCTCCCATCTGATCCTCCATCCCTTCCCGCCTTAAATAGCGGCCACCACTGGACAACAGGAGTGACCCCGACCCTGCTTGCAGGCCAGGTCACCTCCCTGCTGCCCAGCAGCTCCACCTGCACCGCTGCCAGCCCGCTCCAGAGCCGAACGTGTGCTCACACAAGCAGTGTCCTCCTGTCTGTGATCGCTGTCTGATCGCGGTCTGCCTACAATTCTGTACTGTTTTCTGTTGTTTTTCTGATTATTTTGTATTCTGTAGTTTGTTTCTGAGCCTCTCTCCACCCAGTGCGTTCCCCTCCACCTCCCCTTTGCTCGCTTTCTGTTCCAGATTTTCTCGCCGCTGCAGCCACGCCCCCCTCGACCCCCCGCCTCCCAGCTGATCCTCCCTCCCTTCCCGCCTTAATTAGCGGCTGCCGCTGGACAACAGGACTGACCCCGACCCTGCTTGCAGGCCAGGTCACCTCCCTGCTGCCCAGCAGCTCCACCTGCACTGCTGCCAGCCCGCTCCAGAGCGGATCGCGTGTTCGCACCAGCAGTGTCCTCCTGTCTCTGATCGCTGTCTGATCGCGGTCTGCCTATAATTCTGTATTGTTTTCTGTTGTTTTTCTGATTATTTTGTATTCTGTACTTTGTTTCTGAGCCTCTCTCCGCCCAGCGCGTTCCACCCACCTCCCCTTTGCTCACTTTCTGTTCCAGATTTCCTCGCTGCTGCCCCTGCCGCCACGCCTCCCTTGCCCCCTGCCGCCTCCCAGCTGATCCTCCCTCCCTTCCCGCCTTAAATAGCGGCCACCGCTGGACAACAGGTGTGACCCCGACCCTGCTTGCAGGCCAGGTCACCTCACTGCTGCCCAGCAGCTCCACCCGCACCGCTGCCAGCCCGCTTCAGAGCCGATTGCGTGTTCGCACCAGCAGTGTCCTCCTGTCTCTGATCGCTGTCTGATCGCGGTCTGCCTACAATTCTGTACTGTTTTCTGTTGTTTTTCTGATTATTTTGTATTCTGTACTTTGTTTCTGAGCCTCTCTCCACCCAGCGCGTTCCCCCCCACCTCCCCTTTGCTCGCTTTCTGTTCCAGATTTCCTCGCCGCTGCAGCCACGCCCCCCTCGCCCCCCCGCCTCCCAGCTGATCCTCCCTCCCTTCCCACCTTAATTAGCGGCTGCCGCTGGACAACAGGACTGACCCCGACCCTGCTTGCAGGCCAGGTCACCTCCCTGATGCCCAGCAGCTCCACCTGCACTGCTGCCAGCCCGCTCCAGAGCCGATCGCGTGTTCGCACCAGCAGTGTCCTCCTGTCTCTGTTCGCTGTCTGCTCGCTATCTGCCTACAATTCTGTACTGTTTTCTGTTGTTTTACTCATTATTTGGTATTCTGTACTTTGTTTCTGAGCTTCTCTCCGCCCAGCGCGTTCCACCCACCTCCCCTTTGCTCGCTTTCTGTTCCAGATTTTTTCGCCGCTGCAGCCACGCCCCCCTCGACCCCCCGCCTCCCAGCTGATCCTCCCTCCCTTCCCGCCTTAATTAGCGGCTGCCGCTGGACAACAGGACTGACCCCGACCCTGCTTGCAGGCCAGGTCACCTCCCTGCTGCCCAGCAGCTCCACCTGCACTGCTGCCAGCCCGCTCCAGAGCCGATCGCGTGTTCGCACCAGCAGTGTCCTCCTGTCTCTGATCGCTGTCTGCTCGCTATCTGCCTACAATTCTGTACTGTTTTCTGTTGTTTTTCTGATTATTTTGTATTCTGTACTTTGTTTCTGAGCCTCTCTCCGCCCAGCGCGTTCCACCCACCTCCCCTTTGCTCACTTTCTGTTCCAGATTTCCTCGCCGCTGCCCCTGCTGCCACACCTCCCTCGCCCACCGCCGCCTCCCAGCTGATCCTCCCTCCCTTCCCGCCTTAATTAGCGGCCACCGCTGGACAACAGGAGTGACCCCGACCCTGCTTGCAGGCCAGGTCACCTCCCTGCTGCCCAGCAGCTCCACCTGCACCGCTGCCAGCCCTCTCCAGAGCCGATCGCGTGTTCGCACCAGCAGTATCCTTTTGTCTCTGATCGCTGACTGCTCGCTGTCTGCCTACAATTCCGTACTGTTTTCTGTTGTCTTACTAATTATTTTGTATTCTGTACTTTGTTTCTGCGCCTCTCTCCGCCCAGCCGTCCCCCCCACCTCCCCTTTGCTCGATTTCTGTTCCAGATTTCCTCACCTCTGTCCCTGCGGCCACGCCCCCCTGGCCCTCCCGCTCCCGCCTCCCAGCTGATCCTCCCTCCCTTCCCGCCTTAAATAGCGGCCAGCACTGGACAACAGGAGTGACCCCGACCCTGCTTGCAGGCCAGGTCACCTCCCTGCTGCCCAGCAGCTCCACCTGCACCGCTGCCAGCCTGCTTCAGAGCCGATCGCGTGTTCGCACCAGCAGTATCCTCCTGTCTCTGATCGCTGTCTGCTCGCTATCTGCCTACAATTCTGTACTGTTTTCTTTGTTTTACTCATTATTTGGTATTCTGTACTTTGTTTCTGAGCTTCTCTCCGCCCAGCGCGTTCCACCCACCTCCCCTTTGCTCGCTTTCTGTTCCAGATTTTCTCGCCGCTGCAGCCACGCCCCCCTCGACCCCCCGCCTCCCAGCTGATCCTCCCTCCCTTCCCGCCTTAATTAGCGGCTGCCGCTGGACAACAGGACTGACCCCGACCCTGCTTGCAGGCCAGGTCACCTCCCTGCTGCCCAGCAGCTCCACCTGCACTGCTGCCAGCCCGCTCCAGAGCCGATCGCGTGTTCGCACCAGCAGTGTCCTCCTGTCTCTGATCGCTGTCTGATCGCGGTCTGCCTATAATTCTGTATTGTTTTCTGTTGTTTTTCTGATTATTTTGTATTCTGTACTTTGTTTCTGAGCCTCTCTCCGCCCAGCGCGTTCCACCCACCTCCCCTTTGCTCCCTTTCTGTTCCAGATTTCCTATCCGCTGCGGCCACGCCCCCCTCTCCCCCGCTCCCGCCTCCCAGCTGATCCTCCCTCCCTTCCCGCCTTAATTAGCGGCCGCCGCTGGACAACAGGTGTGACCCCGACCCTGCTTGCAGGCCGGGTCACCTGCCTGCTGCCCAGCAGCTCCACCTGCACCACTGCCAGCCCACTCCAGAGCAGATCGCGTGTTTGCACCAGCAGTGTCCTCCTGTCTCTGATCGCTGTCTGATCGCGATTCTGCCTACAATTCTGTATTGTTTCCTGTTGTTTTTCTGATTATTTTGTATTCTCTACTTTGTTTCTGAGCCTCTCTCCGCCCAGCGCCTCCCCCCCACGTCCCCTTTGCTCCCTTTCTGTTCCAGATTTCCTATCCGCTGCGGCCACGCCCCCCTCTCCCCCGCCTCCCAGCTGATCCTCCCTCCCTTCCCGCCTTAATTAGCGGCCGCCGCTGGACAACAGGTGTGACCCCGACCCTGCTTGCAGGCCAGGTCACCTGCCTGCTGCCCAGCAGCTCCACCTGCACCACTGCCAGCCCACTCCAGAGCAGATCGCGTGTTTGCACCAGCAGTGTCCTCCTGTCTCTGATCGCTGTCTGATCGCGATTCTGCCTACAATTCTGTACTTTTTTCTGTTGTTTTTCTGATTATTTTGTATTCTGTACTTTGTTTCTGAGCCTCTCTCCGCCCAGCGCGTCCCCCCCACCTCCCCTTTGCTCGCTTTCTGTTCCAGATTTCCTCACCGCTGCCCCTGCGGCCACGCCCCCCTGGCCCTCCCGCCTCCCATCTGATCCTCCCTCCCTTCCCGCATTAAATAGCGGCCACCACTGGACAACAGGAGTGACCCCGACCCTGATTGCAGGCCAGGTCACCTCCCTGCTGCCCAGCAGCTCCACCTGCACCGCTGCCAGCCCACTCCAGAGCCGATCGCGTGCTCGCACCAGCAGTGTCCTCCTGTCTGTGATCGCTGTCTGATCGCGGTCTGCCTACAATTCTGTACTGTTTTCTGGTGTTTTTCTGATTATTTTGTATTCTGTACTTTGTTTCTGAGCCTCTCTCCACCCAGCGCGTTCCCCCACCTCCCCTTTGCTCGCTTTCTGTTCCAGATTTCCTCGCCGCTGCAGCCACGCCCCCCTCGCCCCCCGCCTCCCAGCTGATCCTCCCTCCCTTCCCGCCTTAATTGGCGGCTGCCGCTGGACCACAGGACTGACCCCAACCCTGCTTGCAGGCCAGGTCACCTCCCTGCTGCCCAGCAGCTCCACCTGCACTGCTGCCAGCCCACTCCAGAGCCGATCGCGTGTTCGCACCAGCAGTGTCCTCCTGTCTCTGATCGCTGTCTGATCGCGGTTCTGCCTACAATTCTGTACTGTTTTCTGTTGGTTTTCTGATTATTTTGTATTCTGTACTTTGTTTCTGAGCCTCTCTCCGCCAGGCGCGTCCCCCCACCTCCCCTTTGCTCGCTTTCTGTTCCAGATTTCCTCACCGCTGCCCCTGCGGCCACGCCCCCCTGGCCCTCCCGCTCCCGCCTCCCATCTGATCCTCCATCCCTTCCCGCCTTAAATAGCGGCCACCACTGGACAACAGGAGTGACCCCGACCCTGCTTGCAGGCCAGGTCACCTCCCTGCTGCCCAGCAGCTCCACCTGCACCGCTGCCAGCCCGCTCCAGAGCCGAACGTGTGCTCACACCAGCAGTGTCCTCCTGTCTGTGATCGCTGTCTGATCGCGGTCTGCCTACAATTCTGTACTGTTTTCTGTTGTTTTTCTGATTATTTTGTATTCTGTAGTTTGTTTTTGAGCCTCTCTCCACCCAGTGCGTTCCCCTCCACCTCCCCTTTGCTCGCTTTCTGTTCCAGATTTTCTCGCCGCTGCAGCCACGGCCCCCTTCGACCCCCCGTTTCCCAGCTGATCCTCCCTCCCTTCCCACCTTAATTAGCGGCTGCCGCTGGACAACAGGACTGACCCCGACCCTGCTTGCAGGCCAGGTCACCTCCCTGCTGCCCAGCAGCTCCACCTGCACTGCTGCCAGCCCGCTCCAGAGCCGATCGCGTGTTCGCACCAGCAGTGTCCTCCTGTCTCTGATCGCTGTCTGATCGCGGTCTGCCTATAATTCTGTATTGTTTTCTGTTTTTTTTCTGATTATTTTGTATTCTGTACTTTGTTTCTGAGCCTCTCTCCGCCCAGCGCGTTCCACCCACCTCCCCTTTGCTCACTTTCTGTTCCAGATTTCCTCGCTGCTGCCCCTGCCGCCACGCCTCCCTTGCCCCCTGCCGCCTCCCAGCTGATCCTCCCTCCCTTCCCGCCTTAAATAGCGGCCACCGCTGGACAACAGGTGTGACCCCGACCCTGCTTGCAGGCCAGGTCACCTCACTGCTGCCCAGCAGCTCCACCCGCACCGCTGCCAGCCCGCTTCAGAGCCGATTGCGTGTTCGCACCAGCAGTGTCCTCCTGTCTCTGATCGCTGTCTGATCGCGGTCTGCCTATAATTCTGTATTGTTTTCTGTTGTTTTTCTGATTATTTTGTATTCTGTACTTTGTTTCTGAGCCTCTCTCCGCCCAGCGCGTTCCACCCACCTCACCTTTGCTCACTTTCTGTTCCAGATTTCCTCGCTGCTGCCCCTGCCGCCACGCCTCCCTTGCCCCCTGCCGCCTCCCAGCTGATCCTCCCTCCCTTCCCGCCTTAAATAGCGGCCACCGCTGGACAACAGGTGTGACCCCGACCCTGCTTGCAGGCCAGGTCCTCTCACTGCTGCCCAGCAGCTCCACCCGCACCGCTGCCAGCCCGCTTCAGAGCCGATTGCGTGTTCGCACCAGCAGTGTCCTCCTGTCTCTGATCGCTGTCTGATCGCGGTCTGCCTACAATTCTGTACTGTTTTCTGTTGTTTTTCTGATTATTTTGTATTCTGTACTTTGTTTCTGAGCCTCTCTCCACCCAGCGCGTTCCCCCCCACCTCCCCTTTGCTCGCTTTCTGTTCCAGATTTCCTCGCCGCTGCAGCCTCGCCCCCCGCCTCCCAGCTGATCCTCCCTCCCTTCCCACCTTAATTAGCGGCTGCCGCTGGACAACAGGACTGACCCCGACCCTGCTTGCAGGGCAGGTCACCTCCCTGCTGCCCAGCAGCTCCACCTGCACTGCTGCCAGCCCGCTCCAGAGCCGATCGCGTGTTCGCACCAGCAGTGTCCTCCTGTCTCTGATCGCTGTCTGATCGCGGCCTGCCTTTAATTCTGTATTGTTTTCTGTTGTTTTTCTGATTATTTTATATTCTGTACTTTGTTTCTGAGCCTCTCTCCGCCCAGCGCGTCCCCACCACCTCCCCTTTGCTCCCTTTCTGTTCCAGATTTCCTATCCGCTGCAGCCACGCCCCCCTCTCCCCCGCCTCCCAGCTGATCCTCCCTCCCTTCCCGCCTTAATTAGCGGCCGCCGCTGGACAACAGTTGTGACCCCGACCCTGCTTGCAGGCCAGGTCACCTGCCTGCTGCCCAGCAGCTCCACCTGCACCACTGCCAGCCCACTCCAGAGCAGATCGCGTGTTTGCACCAGCAGTGTCCTCCTGTCTCTGATCGCTGTCTGATCGCGATTCTGCCTACAATTCTGTACTTTTTTCTGTTGTTTTTCTGATTATTTTGTATTCTGTACTTTGTTTCTGAGCCTCTCTCCGCCCAGCGCGTCCCCCCACCTCCCCTTTGCTCGCTTTCTGTTCCAGATTTCCTCACCGCTGCCCCTGCGGCCACGCCCCCCTGGCCCTCCCGCCTCCCATCTGATCCTCCCTCCCTTCCCGCCTTAAATAGCGGCCACCACTGGACAACAGGAGTGACCCCGACCCTGCTTGCAGGCCAGGTCACCTCCCTGCTGCCTAGCAGCTCCACCTGCACCGCTGCCAGCCCACTCCAGAGCCGATCGCGTGCTCGCACCAGCAGTGTCCTCCTGTCTGTGATCGCTGTCTGATCGCGGTCTGCCTACAATTCTGTACTGTTTTCTGGTGTTTTTCTGATTATTTTGTATTCTGTACTTTGTTTCTGAGCCTCTCTCCACCCAGCGCGTTCCCCCCACCTCCCCTTTGCTCGCTTTCTGTTCCAGATTTCCTCGCCGCTGCAGCCACGCCCCCCTCGACCCCCGCCTCCCAGCTGATCCTCCCTCCCTTCCCGCCTTAATTGGCGGCTGCCGCTGGACCACAGGACTGACCCCAACCCTGCTTGCAGGCCAGGTCACCTCCCTGCTGCCCAGCAGCTCCACCTGCACTGCTGCCAGCCCACTCCAGAGCCGATCGCGTGTTCGCACCAGCAGTGTCCTCCTGTCTCTGATCGCTGTCTGATCGCCGTTCTGCCTACAATTCTGTACTGTTTTCTGTTGGTTTTCTGATTATTTTGTATTCTGTACTTTGTTTCTGAGCCTCTCTCCGCCAGGCGCGTCCCCCCACCTCCCCTTTGCTCGCTTTCTGTTCCAGATTTCCTCACCGCTGCCCCTGCGGCCACGCCCCCCTGGCCCTCCCGCTCCCGCCTCCCATCTGATCCTCCATCCCTTCCCGCCTTAAATAGCGGCCACCACTGGACAACAGGAGTGACCCCGACCCTGCTTGCAGGCCAGGTCACCTCCCTGCTGCCCAGCAGCTCCACCTGCACCGCTGCCAGCCCGCTCCAGAGCCGAACGTGTGCTCACACCAGCAGTGTCCTCCTGTCTGTGATCGCTGTCTGATCGCGGTCTGCCTACAATTCTGTACTGTTTTCTGTTGTTTTTCTGATTATTTTGTATTCTGTAGTTTGTTTTTGAGCCTCTCTCCACCCAGTGCGTTCCCCTCCACCTCCCCTTTGCTCGCTTTCTGTTCCAGATTTTCTCGCCGCTGCAGCCACGCCCCCCTCGACCCCCCGCCTCCCAGCTGATCCTCCCTCCCTTCCCGCCTTAATTAGCGGCTGCCGCTGGACAACAGGACTGACCCCGACCCTGCTTGCAGGCCAGGTCACCTCCCTGCTGCCCAGCAGCTCCACCTGCACTGCTGCCAGCCCGCTCCAGAGCCGATCGCGTGTTCGCACCAGCAGTGTCCTCCTGTCTCTGATCGCTGTCTGATCGCGGTCTGCCTATAATTCTGTATTGTTTTCTGTTGTTTTTCTGATTATTTTGTATTCTGTACTTTGTTTCTGAGCCTCTCTCCGCCCAGCGCGTTCCACCCACCTCCCCTTTGCTCACTTTCTGTTCCAGATTTCCTCGCCGCTGCCCCTGCTGCCACACCTCCCTCGCCCACCGCCGCCTCCCAGCTGATCCTCCCTCCCTTCCCGCCTTAATTAGCGGCCACCGCTGGACAACAGGAGTGACCCCGACCCTGCTTGCAGGCCAGGCCACCTCCCTGCTGCCCAGCAGCTCCACCTGCACCGCTGCCAGCCCTCTCCAGAGCCGATCGCGTGTTCGCACCAGCAGTATCCTTTTGTCTCTGATCGCTGACTGCTCGCTGTCTGCCTACAATTCCGTACTGTTTTCTGTTGTCTTACTAATTATTTTGTATTCTGTACTTTGTTTCTGCGCCTCTCTCCGCCCAGCCGTCCCCCCCCACCTCCCCTTTGCTCGATTTCTGTTCCAGATTTCCTCACCTCTGCCCCTGCGGCCACGCCCCCCTGGCCCTCCCGCTCCCGCCTCCCAGCTGATCCTCCCTCCCTTCCCGCCTTAAATAGCGGCCAGCACTGGACAACAGGAGTGACCCCGACCCTGCTTGCAGGCCAGGTCACCTCCCTGCTGCCCAGCAGCTCCACCTGCACCGCTGCCAGCCTGCTTCAGAGCCGATCGCGTGTTCGCACCAGCAGTATCCTCCTGTCTCTGATCGCTGTCTGCTCGCTATCTGCCTACAATTCTGTACTGTTTTCTGCTGTTTTACTCATTATTTGGTATTCTGTACTTTGTTTCTGAGCTTCTCTCCGCCCAGCGCGTTCCACCCACCTCCCCTTTGCTCGCTTTCTGTTCCAGATTTTCTCGCCGCTGCAGCCACGCCCCCCACGACCCCCCGCCTCCCAGCTGATCCTCCCTCCCTTCCCGCCTTAATTAGCGTCTGCCGCTGGACAACAGGACTGACCCCGACCCTGCTTGCAGGCCAGGTCACCTCCCTGCTGCCCAGCAGCTCCACCTGCACTGCTGCCAGCCCGCTCCAGAGCCGATCGCGTGTTCGCACCAGCAGTGTCCTCCTGTCTCTGATCGCTGTCTGATCGCGGTCTGCCTATAATTCTGTATTGTTTTCTGTTGTTTTTCTGATTATTTTGTATTCTGTACTTTGTTTCTGAGCCTCTCTCCGCCCAGCGCGTTCCACCCACCTCCCCTTTGCTCCCTTTCTGTTCCAGATTTCCTATCCGCTGCGGCCACGCCCCCCTCTCCCCCGCTCCCGCCTCCCAGCTGATCCTCCCTCCCTTCCTGCCTTAATTAGCGGCCGCCGCTGGACAACAGGTGTGACCCCGACCCTGCTTGCAGGCCGGGTCACCTGCCTGCTGCCCAGCAGCTCCACCTGCACCACTGCCAGCCCACTCCAGAGCAGATCGCGTGTTTGCACCAGCAGTGTCCTCCTGTCTCTGATCGCTGTCTGATCGCGATTCTGCCTACAATTCTGTATTGTTTCCTGTTGTTTTTCTGATTATTTTGTATTCTCTACTTTGTTTCTGAGCCTCTCTCCGCCCAGCGCGTCCCCCCCACCTCCCCTTTGCTCGCTTTCTGTTCCAGATTTCCTCACCGCTGCCCCTGCGGCCACGCCCCCCTGGCCCTCCCGCTCCCGCCTCCCATCTGATCCTCCCTCCCTACCCGCCTTAAATAGCGGCCACCACTGGACAACAGGAGTGACCCCGACCCTGCTTGCAGGCCAGGTCACCTCCCTGCTGCCCAGCAGCTCCACCTGCCCCGCTGCCAGCCCGCTCCAGAGCCGATCGCGTGCTCGCACCAGCAGTGTCCTCCTGTCTGTGATCGCTGTCTGATCGCGGTCTGCCTACAATTCTGTACTGTTTTCTGTTGTTTTTCTGATTATTTTGTATTCTGTACTTTGTTTCTGAGCCTCTCTCCACCCAGCGCGTTCCCCCCCACCTCCCCTTTGCTCGCTTTCTGTTCCAGATTTCCTCGCCGCTGCAGCCTCGCCCCCCCGCCTCCCAGCTGATCCTCCCTCCCTTCCCACCTTAATTAGCGGCTGCCGCTGGACAACAGGACTGACCCCGACCCTGCTTGCAGGGCAGGTCACCTCCCTGCTGCCCAGCAGCTCCACCTGCACTGCTGCCAGCCCGCTCCAGAGCCGATCGCGTGTTCGCACCAGCAGTGTCCTCCTGTCTCTGATCGCTGTCTGATCGCGGCCTGCCTTTAATTCTGTATTGTTTTCTGTTGTTTTTCTGATTATTTTGTATTCTGTACTTTGTTTCTGAGCCTCTCTCCGCCCAGCGCGTCCCCACCACCTCCCCTTTGCTCCCATTCTGTTCCAGATTTCCTATCCGCTGCGGCCACGCCCCCCTCTCCCCCGCCTCCCAGCTGATCCTCCCTCCCTTCCCGCCTTAATTAGCGGCCGCCGCTGGACAACAGGTGTGACCCCGACCCTGCTTGCAGGCCAGGTCACCTGCCTGCTGCCCAGCAGCTCCACCTTCACCACTGCCAGCCCACTCCAGAGCAGATCGCGTGTTTGCACCAGCAGTGTCCTCCTGTCTCTGATCGCTGTCTGATCGCGATTCTGCCTACAATTCTGTACTGTTTTCTGTTGTTTTTCTGATTATTTTGTATTCTGTACTTTGTTTCTGAGCCTCTCTCCGCCCAGCGCGTCCCCCCCACCTCCCCTTTGCTCGCTTTCTGTTCCAGATTTCCTCACCGCTGCCCCTGCGGCCACGCCCCCCTGGCCCTCCCGCCTCCCATCTGATCCTCCCTCCCTTCCCGCCTTAAATAGCGGCCACCACTGGACAACAGGAGTGACCCCGACCCTGCTTGCAGGCCAGGTCACCTCCCTGCTGCCCAGCAGCTCCACCTGCACCGCTGCCAGCCCACTCCAGAGCCGATCGCGTGCTCGCACCAGCAGTGTCCTCCTGTCTGTGATCGCTGTCTGATCGCGGTCTGCCTACAATTCTGTACTGTTTTCTGGTGTTTTTCTGATTATTTTGTATTCTGTACTTTGTTTCTGAGCCTCTCTCCACCCAGCGCGTTCCCCCCACCTCCCCTTTGCTCGCTTTCTGTTCCAGATTTCCTCGCTGCTGCAGGCCCGCCCCCCTCGCCCCCCGCCTCCCAGCTGATCCTCCCTCCCTTCCCGCCTTAATTGGCGGCTGCCGCTGGACCACAGGACTGACCCCAACCCTGCTTGCAGGCCAGGTCACCTCCCTGCTGCCCAGCAGCTCCACCTGCACTGCTGCCAGCCCACTCCAGAGCCGATCGCGTGTTCGCACCAGCAGTGTCCTCCTGTCTCTGATCGCTGTCTGATCGCGGTTCTGCCTACAATTCTGTACTGTTTTCTGTTGGTTTTCTGATTATTTTGTATTCTGTACTTTGTTTCTGAGCCTCTCTCCGCCAGGCGCGTCCCCCCACCTCCCCTTTGCTCGCTTTCTGTTCCAGATTTCCTCACCGCTGCCCCTGCGGCCACGCCCCCCTGGCCCTCCCGCTCCCGCCTCCCATCTGATCCTCCATCCCTTCCCGCCTTAAATAGCGGCCACCACTGGACAACAGTAGTGACCCCGACCCTGCCTGCAGGCCAGGTCACCTCCCTGCTGCCCAGCAGCTCCACCTGCACTGCTGCCAGCCCGCTCCAGAGCCGAACGTGTGCTCACACCAGCAGTGTCCTCCTGTCTGTGATCGCTGTCTGATCGCGGTCTGCCTACAATTCTGTACTGTTTTCTGTTGTTTTTCTGATTATTTTGTATTCTGTAGTTTGTTTTTGACCCTCTCTCCGCCCAGTGCGTTCCCCTCCACCTCCCCTTTGCTCGCTTTCTGTTCCAGATTTTCTCGCCGCTGCAGCCACGCCCCCCTCGACCCCCCGCCTCCCAGCTGATCCTCCCTCCCTTCCCGCCTTAATTAGCGGCTGCCGCTGGACAACAGGACTGACCCCGACCCTGCTTGCAGGCCAGGTCACCTCCCTGCTGCCCAGCAGCTCCACCTGCACTGCTGCCAGCCCGCTCCAGAGCCGATCGCGTGTTCGCACCAGCAGTGTCCTCCTGTCTCTGATCGCTGTCTGATCGCGGTCTGCCTATAATTCTGTATTGTTTTCTGTTGTTTTTCTGATTATTTTGTATTCTGTACTTTGTTTCTGAGCCTCTCTCCGCCCAGCGCGTTCCACCCACCTCCCCTTTGCTCACTTTCTGTTCCAGATTTCCTCGCCGCTGCCCCTGCTGCCACACCTCCCTCGCCCACCGCCGCCTCCCAGCTGATCCTCCCTCCCTTCCCGCCTTAATTAGCGGCCACCGCTGGACAACAGGAGTGACCCCGACCCTGCTTGCAGGCCAGGCCACCTCCCTGCTGCCCAGCAGCTCCACCTGCACCGCTGCCAGCCCTCTCCAGAGCCGATCGCGTGTTCGCACCAGCAGTATCCTTTTGTCTCTGATCGCTGACTGCTCGCTGTCTGCCTACAATTCCGTACTGTTTTCTGTTGTCTTACTAATTATTTTGTATTCTGTACTTTGTTTCTGCGCCTCTCTCCGCCCAGCCGTCCCCCCCCACCTCCCCTTTGCTCGATTTCTGTTCCAGATTTCCTCACCTCTGCCCCTGCGGCCACGCCCCCCTGGCCCTCCCGCTCCCGCCTCCCAGCTGATCCTCCCTCCCTTCCCGCCTTAAATAGCGGCCAGCACTGGACAACAGGAGTGACCCCGACCCTGCTTGCAGGCCAGGTCACCTCCCTGCTGCCCAGCAGCTCCACCTGCACCGCTGCCAGCCTGCTTCAGAGCCGATCGCGTGTTCGCACCAGCAGTATCCTCCTGTCTCTGATCGCTGTCTGCTCGCTATCTGCCTACAATTCTGTACTGTTTTCTGCTGTTTTACTCATTATTTGGTATTCTGTACTTTGTTTCTGAGCTTCTCTCCGCCCAGCGCGTTCCACCCACCTCCCCTTTGCTCGCTTTCTGTTCCAGATTTTCTCGCCGCTGCAGCCACGCCCCCCTCGACCCCCCGCCTCCCAGCTGATCCTCCCTCCCTTCCCGCCTTAATTAGCGTCTGCCGCTGGACAACAGGACTGACCCCGACCCTGCTTGCAGGCCAGGTCACCTCCCTGCTGCCCAGCAGCTCCACCTGCACTGCTGCCAGCCCGCTCCAGAGCCGATCGCGTGTTCGCACCAGCAGTGTCCTCCTGTCTCTGATCGCTGTCTGATCGCGGTCTGCCTATAATTCTGTATTGTTTTCTGTTGTTTTTCTGATTATTTTGTATTCTGTACTTTGTTTCTGAGCCTCTCTCCGCCCAGCGCGTTCCACCCACCTCCCCTTTGCTCCCTTTCTGTTCCAGATTTCCTATCCGCTGCGGCCACGCCCCCCTCTCCCCCGCTCCCGCCTCCCAGCTGATCCTCCCTCCCTTCCTGCCTTAATTAGCGGCCGCCGCTGGACAACAGGTGTGACCCCGACCCTGCTTGCAGGCCGGGTCACCTGCCTGCTGCCCAGCAGCTCCACCTGCACCACTGCCAGCCCACTCCAGAGCAGATCGCGTGTTTGCACCAGCAGTGTCCTCCTGTCTCTGATCGCTGTCTGATCGCGATTCTGCCTACAATTCTGTATTGTTTCCTGTTGTTTTTCTGATTATTTTGTATTCTCTACTTTGTTTCTGAGCCTCTCTCCGCCCAGCGCGTCCCCCCCACCTCCCCTTTGCTCGCTTTCTGTTCCAGATTTCCTCACCGCTGCCCCTGCGGCCACGCCCCCCTGGCCCTCCCGCTCCCGCCTCCCATCTGATCCTCCCTCCCTACCCGCCTTAAATAGCGGCCACCACTGGACAACAGGAGTGACCCCGACCCTGCTTGCAGGCCAGGTCACCTCCCTGCTGCCCAGCAGCTCCACCTGCCCCGCTGCCAGCCCGCTCCAGAGCCGATCGCGTGCTCGCACCAGCAGTGTCCTCCTGTCTGTGATCGCTGTCTGATCGCGGTCTGCCTACAATTCTGTACTGTTTTCTGTTGTTTTTCTGATTATTTTGTATTCTGTACTTTGTTTCTGAGCCTCTCTCCACCCAGCGCGTTCCCCCCCACCTCCCCTTTGCTCGCTTTCTGTTCCAGATTTCCTCGCCGCTGCAGCCTCGCCCCCCCGCCTCCCAGCTGATCCTCCCTCCCTTCCCACCTTAATTAGCGGCTGCCGCTGGACAACAGGACTGACCCCGACCCTGCTTGCAGGGCAGGTCACCTCCCTGCTGCCCAGCAGCTCCACCTGCACTGCTGCCAGCCCGCTCCAGAGCCGATCGCGTGTTCGCACCAGCAGTGTCCTCCTGTCTCTGATCGCTGTCTGATCGCGGCCTGCCTTTAATTCTGTATTGTTTTCTGTTGTTTTTCTGATTATTTTGTATTCTGTACTTTGTTTCTGAGCCTCTCTCCGCCCAGCGCGTCCCCACCACCTCCCCTTTGCTCCCATTCTGTTCCAGATTTCCTATCCGCTGCGGCCACGCCCCCCTCTCCCCCGCCTCCCAGCTGATCCTCCCTCCCTTCCCGCCTTAATTAGCGGCCGCCGCTGGACAACAGGTGTGACCCCGACCCTGCTTGCAGGCCAGGTCACCTGCCTGCTGCCCAGCAGCTCCACCTGCACCACTGCCAGCCCACTCCAGAGCAGATCGCGTGTTTGCACCAGCAGTGTCCTCCTGTCTCTGATCGCTGTCTGATCGCGATTCTGCCTACAATTCTGTACTGTTTTCTGTTGTTTTTCTGATTATTTTGTATTCTGTACTTTGTTTCTGAGCCTCTCTCCGCCCAGCGCGTCCCCCCCACCTCCCCTTTGCTCGCTTTCTGTTCCAGATTTCCTCACCGCTGCCCCTGCGGCCACGCCCCCCTGGCCCTCCCGCCTCCCATCTGATCCTCCCTCCCTTCCCGCCTTAAATAGCGGCCACCACTGGACAACAGGAGTGACCCCGACCCTGCTTGCAGGCCAGGTCACCTCCCTGCTGCCCAGCAGCTCCACCTGCACCGCTGCCAGCCCACTCCAGAGCCGATCGCGTGCTCGCACCAGCAGTGTCCTCCTGTCTGTGATCGCTGTCTGATCGCGGTCTGCCTACAATTCTGTACTGTTTTCTGGTGTTTTTCTGATTATTTTGTATTCTGTACTTTGTTTCTGAGCCTCTCTCCACCCAGCGCGTTCCCCCCACCTCCCCTTTGCTCGCTTTCTGTTCCAGATTTCCTCGCTGCTGCAGCCACGCCCCCCTCGCCCCCCGCCTCCCAGCTGATCCTCCCTCCCTTCCCGCCTTAATTGGCGGCTGCCGCTGGACCACAGGACTGACCCCAACCCTGCTTGCAGGCCAGGTCACCTCCCTGCTGCCCAGCAGCTCCACCTGCACTGCTGCCAGCCCACTCCAGAGCCGATCGCGTGTTCGCACCAGCAGTGTCCTCCTGTCTCTGATCGCTGTCTGATCGCGGTTCTGCCTACAATTCTGTACTGTTTTCTGTTGGTTTTCTGATTATTTTGTATTCTGTACTTTGTTTCTGAGCCTCTCTCCGCCAGGCGCGTCCCCCCACCTCCCCTTTGCTCGCTTTCTGTTCCAGATTTCCTCACCGCTGCCCCTGCGGCCACGCCCCCCTGGCCCTCCCGCTCCCGCCTCCCATCTGATCCTCCATCCCTTCCCGCCTTAAATAGCGGCCACCACTGGACAACAGGAGTGACCCCGACCCTGCCTGCAGGCCAGGTCACCTCCCTGCTGCCCAGCAGCTCCACCTGCACCGCTGCCAGCCCGCTCCAGAGCCGAACGTGTGCTCACACCAGCAGTGTCCTCCTGTCTGTGATCGCTGTCTGATCGCGGTCTGCCTACAATTCTGTACTGTTTTCTGTTGTTTTTCTGATTATTTTGTATTCTGTAGTTTGTTTTTGAGCCTCTCTCCGCCCAGTGCGTTCCCCTCCACCTCCCCTTTGCTCGCTTTCTGTTCCAGATTTTCTCGCCGCTGCAGCCACGCCCCCCTCGACCCCCCGCCTCCCAGCTGATCCTCCCTCCCTTCCCGCCTTAATTAGCGGCTGCCGCTGGACAACAGGACTGACCCCGACCCTGCTTGCAGGCCAGGTCACCTCCCTGCTGCCCAGCAGCTCCACCTGCACTGCTGCCAGCCCGCTCCAGAGCCGATCGCGTGTTCGCACCAGCAGTGTCCTCCTGTCTCTGATCGCTGTCTGATCGCGGTCTGCCTATAATTCTGTATTGTTTTCTGTTGTTTTTCTGATTATTTTGTATTCTGTACTTTGTTTCTGAGCCTCTCTCCGCCCAGCGCGTTCCACCCACCTCCCCTTTGCTCACTTTCTGTTCCAGATTTCCTCGCCGCTGCCCCTGCTGCCACACCTCCCTCGCCCACCGCCGCCTCCCAGCTGATCCTCCCTCCCTTCCCGCCTTAATTAGCGGCCACCGCTGGACAACAGGAGTGACCCCGACCCTGCTTGCAGGCCAGGCCACCTCCCTGCTGCCCAGCAGCTCCACCTGCACCGCTGCCAGCCCTCTCCAGAGCCGATCGCGTGTTCGCACCAGCAGTATCCTTTTGTCTCTGATCGCTGACTGCTCGCTGTCTGCCTACAATTCCGTACTGTTTTCTGTTGTCTTACTAATTATTTTGTATTCTGTACTTTGTTTCTGCGCCTCTCTCCGCCCAGCCGTCCCCCCCCACCTCCCCTTTGCTCGATTTCTGTTCCAGATTTCCTCACCTCTGCCCCTGCGGCCACGCCCCCCTGGCCCTCCCGCTCCCGCCTCCCAGCTGATCCTCCCTCCCTTCCCGCCTTAAATAGCGGCCAGCACTGGACAACAGGAGTGACCCCGACCCTGCTTGCAGGCCAGGTCACCTCCCTGCTGCCCAGCAGCTCCACCTGCACCGCTGCCAGCCTGCTTCAGAGCCGATCGCGTGTTCGCACCAGCAGTATCCTCCTGTCTCTGATCGCTGTCTGCTCGCTATCTGCCTACAATTCTGTACTGTTTTCTGCTGTTTTACTCATTATTTGGTATTCTGTACTTTGTTTCTGAGCTTCTCTCCGCCCAGCGCGTTCCACCCACCTCCCCTTTGCTCGCTTTCTGTTCCAGATTTTCTCGCCGCTGCAGCCACGCCCCCCTCGACCCCCCGCCTCCCAGCTGATCCTCCCTCCCTTCCCGCCTTAATTAGCGTCTGCCGCTGGACAACAGGACTGACCCCGACCCTGCTTGCAGGCCAGGTCACCTCCCTGCTGCCCAGCAGCTCCACCTGCACTGCTGCCAGCCCGCTCCAGAGCCGATCGCGTGTTCGCACCAGCAATGTCCTCCTGTCTCTGATCGCTGTCTGATCGCGGTCTGCCTATAATTCTGTATTGTTTTCTGTTGTTTTTCTGATTATTTTGTATTCTGTACTTTGTTTCTGAGCCTCTCTCCGCCCAGCGCGTTCCACCCACCTCCCCTTTGCTCCCTTTCTGTTCCAGATTTCCTATCCGCTGCGGCCACGCCCCCCTCTCCCCCGCTCCCGCCTCCCAGCTGATCCTCCCTCCCTTCCTGCCTTAATTAGCGGCCGCCGCTGGACAACAGGTGTGACCCCGACCCTGCTTGCAGGCCGGGTCACCTGCCTGCTGCCCAGCAGCTCCACCTGCACCACTGCCAGCCCACTCCAGAGCAGATCGCGTGTTTGCACCAGCAGTGTCCTCCTGTCTCTGATCGCTGTCTGATCGCGATTCTGCCTACAATTCTGTATTGTTTCCTGTTGTTTTTCTGATTATTTTGTATTCTCTACTTTGTTTCTGAGCCTCTCTCCGCCCAGCGCGTCCCCCCCACCTCCCCTTTGCTCGCTTTCTGTTCCAGATTTCCTCACCGCTGCCCCTGCGGCCACGCCCCCCTGGCCCTCCCGCTCCCGCCTCCCATCTGATCCTCCCTCCCTACCCGCCTTAAATAGCGGCCACCACTGGACAACAGGAGTGACCCCGACCCTGCTTGCAGGCCAGGTCACCTCCCTGCTGCCCAGCAGCTCCACCTGCCCCGCTGCCAGCCCGCTCCAGAGCCGATCGCGTGCTCGCACCAGCAGTGTCCTCCTGTCTGTGATCGCTGTCTGATCGCGGTCTGCCTACAATTCTGTACTGTTTTCTGTTGTTTTTCTGATTATTTTGTATTCTGTACTTTGTTTCTGAGCCTCTCTCCACCCAGCGCGTTCCCCCCCACCTCCCCTTTGCTCGCTTTCTGTTCCAGATTTCCTCGCCGCTGCAGCCTCGCCCCCCCGCCTCCCAGCTGATCCTCCCTCCCTTCCCACCTTAATTAGCGGCTGCCGCTGGACAACAGGACTGACCCCGACCCTGCTTGCAGGGCAGGTCACCTCCCTGCTGCCCAGCAGCTCCACCTGCACTGCTGCCAGCCCGCTCCAGAGCCGATCGCGTGTTCGCACCAGCAGTGTCCTCCTGTCTCTGATCGCTGTCTGATCGCGGCCTGCCTTTAATTCTGTATTGTTTTCTGTTGTTTTTCTGATTATTTTGTATTCTGTACTTTGTTTCTGAGCCTCTCTCCGCCCAGCGCGTCCCCACCACCTCCCCTTTGCTCCCATTCTGTTCCAGATTTCCTATCCGCTGCGGCCACGCCCCCCTCTCCCCCGCCTCCCAGCTGATCCTCCCTCCCTTCCCGCCTTAATTAGCGGCTGCCGCTGGACAACAGGACTGACCCCGACCCTGCTTGCAGGCCAGGTCACCTCCCTGCTGCCCAGCAGCTCCACCTGCACTGCTGCCAGCCCGCTCCAGAGCCGATCGCGTGTTCGCACCAGCAGTGTCCTCCTGTCTCTGATCGCTGTCTGATCGCGGTCTGCCTATAATTCTGTATTGTTTTCTGTTGTTTTTCTGATTATTTTGTATTCTGTACTTTGTTTCTGAGCCTCTCTCCGCCCAGCGCGTTCCACCCACCTCCCCTTTGCTCACTTTCTGTTCCAGATTTCCTCGCCGCTGCCCCTGCTGCCACACCTCCCTCGCCCACCGCCGCCTCCCAGCTGATCCTCCCTCCCTTCCCGCCTTAATTAGCGGCCACCGCTGGACAACAGGAGTGACCCCGACCCTGCTTGCAGGCCAGGCCACCTCCCTGCTGCCCAGCAGCTCCACCTGCACCGCTGCCAGCCCTCTCCAGAGCCGATCGCGTGTTCGCACCAGCAGTATCCTTTTGTCTCTGATCGCTGACTGCTCGCTGTCTGCCTACAATTCCGTACTGTTTTCTGTTGTCTTACTAATTATTTTGTATTCTGTACTTTGTTTCTGCGCCTCTCTCCGCCCAGCCGTCCCCCCCCACCTCCCCTTTGCTCGATTTCTGTTCCAGATTTCCTCACCTCTGCCCCTGCGGCCACGCCCCCCTGGCCCTCCCGCTCCCGCCTCCCAGCTGATCCTCCCTCCCTTCCCGCCTTAAATAGCGGCCAGCACTGGACAACAGGAGTGACCCCGACCCTGCTTGCAGGCCAGGTCACCTCCCTGCTGCCCAGCAGCTCCACCTGCACCGCTGCCAGCCTGCTTCAGAGCCGATCGCGTGTTCGCACCAGCAGTATCCTCCTGTCTCTGATCGCCGTCTGCTCGCTATCTGCCTACAATTCTGTACTGTTTTCTGCTGTTTTACTCATTATTTGGTATTCTGTACTTTTTTTCTGAGCTTCTCTCCGCCCAGCGCGTTCCACCCACCTCCCCTTTGCTCGCTTTCTGTTCCAGATTTTCTCGCCGCTGCAGCCACGCCCCCCTCGACCCCCCGCCTCCCAGCTGATCCTCCCTCCCTTCCCGCCTTAATTAGCGTCTGCCGCTGGACAACAGGACTGACCCCGACCCTGCTTGCAGGCCAGGTCACCTCCCTGCTGCCCAGCAGCTCCACCTGCACTGCTGCCAGCCCGCTCCAGAGCCGATCGCGTGTTCGCACCAGCAGTGTCCTCCTGTCTCTGATCGCTGTCTGATCGCGGTCTGCCTATAATTCTGTATTGTTTTCTGTTGTTTTTCTGATTATTTTGTATTCTGTACTTTGTTTCTGAGCCTCTCTCCGCCCAGCGCGTCCCCCCCACCTCCCCTTTGCTCGCTTTCTGTTCCAGATTTCCTCACCGCTGCCCCTGCGGCCACGCCCCCCTGGCCCTCCCGCTCCCGCCTCCCATCTGATCCTCCCTCCCTACCCGCCTTAAATAGCGGCCACCACTGGACAACAGGAGTGACCCCGACCCTGCTTGCAGGCCAGGTCACCTCCCTGCTGCCCAGCAGCTCCACCTGCCCCGCTGCCAGCCCGCTCCAGAGCCGATCGCGTGCTCGCACCAGCAGTGTCCTCCTGTCTGTGATCGCTGTCTGATCGCGGTCTGCCTACAATTCTGTACTGTTTTCTGTTGTTTTTCTGATTATTTTGTATTCTGTACTTTGTTTCTGAGCCTCTCTCCACCCAGCGCGTTCCCCCCCACCTCCCCTTTGCTCGCTTTCTGTTCCAGATTTCCTCGCCGCTGCAGCCTCGCCCCCCCGCCTCCCAGCTGATCCTCCCTCCCTTCCCACCTTAATTAGCGGCTGCCGCTGGACAACAGGACTGACCCCGACCCTGCTTGCAGGGCAGGTCACCTCCCTGCTGCCCAGCAGCTCCACCTGCACTGCTGCCAGCCCGCTCCAGAGCCGATCGCGTGTTCGCACCAGCAGTGTCCTCCTGTCTCTGATCGCTGTCTGATCGCGGCCTGCCTTTAATTCTGTATTGTTTTCTGTTGTTTTTCTGATTATTTTGTATTCTGTACTTTGTTTCTGAGCCTCTCTCCACCCAGCGCGTTCCCCCCCACCTCCCCTTTGCTCGCTTTCTGTTCCAGATTTCCTCGCCGCTGCAGCCTCGCCCCCCCGCCTCCCAGCTGATCCTCCCTCCCTTCCCACCTTAATTAGCGGCTGCCGCTGGACAACAGGACTGACCCCGACCCTGCTTGCAGGGCAGGTCACCTCCCTGCTGCCCAGCAGCTCCACCTGCACTGCTGCCAGCCCGCTCCAGAGCCGATCGCGTGTTCGCACCAGCAGTGTCCTCCTGTCTCTGATCGCTGTCTGATCGCGGCCTGCCTTTAATTCTGTATTGTTTTCTGTTGTTTTTCTGATTATTTTGTATTCTGTACTTTGTTTCTGAGCCTCTCTCCGCCCAGCGCGTCCCCACCACCTCCCCTTTGCTCCCATTCTGTTCCAGATTTCCTATCCGCTGCGGCCACGCCCCCCTCTCCCCCGCCTCCCAGCTGATCCTCCCTCCCTTCCCGCCTTAATTAGCGGCCGCCGCTGGACAACAGGTGTGACCCCGACCCTGCTTGCAGGCCAGGTCACCTGCCTGCTGCCCAGCAGCTCCACCTGCACCACTGCCAGCCCACTCCAGAGCAGATTGCGTGTTTGCACCAGCAGTGTCCTCCTGTCTCTGATCGCTGTCTGATCGCGATTCTGCCTACAATTCTGTACTGTTTTCTGTTGTTTTTCTGATTATTTTGTATTCTGTACTTTGTTTCTGAGCCTCTCTCCGCCCAGCGCGTCCCCCCCACCTCCCCTTTGCTCGCTTTCTGTTCCAGATTTCCTCACCGCTGCCCCTGCGGCCACGCCCCCCTGGCCCTCCCGCCTCCCATCTGATCCTCCCTCCCTTCCCGCCTTAAATAGCGGCCACCACTGGACAACAGGAGTGACCCCGACCCTGCTTGCAGGCCAGGTCACCTCCCTGCTGCCCAGCAGCTCCACCTGCACCGCTGCCAGCCCACTCCAGAGCCGATCGCGTGCTCGCACCAGCAGTGTCCTCCTGTCTGTGATCGCTGTCTGATCGCGGTCTGCCTACAATTCTGTACTGTTTTCTGGTGTTTTTCTGATTATTTTGTATTCTGTACTTTGTTTCTGAGCCTCTCTCCACCCAGCGCGTTCCCCCCACCTCCCCTTTGCTCGCTTTCTGTTCCAGATTTCCTCGCTGCTGCAGCCACGCCCCCCTCGCCCCCCGCCTCCCAGCTGATCCTCCCTCCCTTCCCGCCTTAATTGGCGGCTGCCGCTGGACCACAGGACTGACCCCAACCCTGCTTGCAGGCCAGGTCACCTCCCTGCTGCCCAGCAGCTCCACCTGCACTGCTGCCAGCCCACTCCAGAGCCGATCGCGTGTTCGCACCAGCAGTGTCCTCCTGTCTCTGATCGCTGTCTGATCGCGGTTCTGCCTACAATTCTGTACTGTTTTCTGTTGGTTTTCTGATTATTTTGTATTCTGTACTTTGTTTCTGAGCCTCTCTCCGCCAGGCGCGTCCCCCCACCTCCCCTTTGCTCGCTTTCTGTTCCAGATTTCCTCACCGCTGCCCCTGCGGCCACGCCCCCCTGGCCCTCCCGCTCCCGCCTCCCATCTGATCCTCCATCCCTTCCCGCCTTAAATAGCGGCCACCACTGGACAACAGTAGTGACCCCGACCCTGCCTGCAGGCCAGGTCACCTCCCTGCTGCCCAGCAGCTCCACCTGCACCGCTGCCAGCCCGCTCCAGAGCCGAACGTGTGCTCACACCAGCAGTGTCCTCCTGTCTGTGATCGCTGTCTGATCGCGGTCTGCCTACAATTCTGTACTGTTTTCTGTTGTTTTTCTGATTATTTTGTATTCTGTAGTTTGTTTTTGAGCCTCTCTCCGCCCAGTGCGTTCCCCTCCACCTCCCCTTTGCTCGCTTTCTGTTCCAGATTTTCTCGCCGCTGCAGCCACGCCCCCCTCGACCCCCCGCCTCCCAGCTGATCCTCCCTCCCTTCCCGCCTTAATTAGCGGCTGCCGCTGGACAACAGGACTGACCCCGACCCTGCTTGCAGGCCAGGTCACCTCCCTGCTGCCCAGCAGCTCCACCTGCACTGCTGCCAGCCCGCTCCAGAGCCGATCGCGTGTTCGCACCAGCAGTGTCCTCCTGTCTCTGATCGCTGTCTGATCGCGGTCTGCCTATAATTCTGTATTGTTTTCTGTTGTTTTTCTGATTATTTTGTATTCTGTACTTTGTTTCTGAGCCTCTCTCCGCCCAGCGCGTTCCACCCACCTCCCCTTTGCTCACTTTCTGTTCCAGATTTCCTCGCCGCTGCCCCTGCTGCCACACCTCCCTCGCCCACCGCCGCCTCCCAGCTGATCCTCCCTCCCTTCCCGCCTTAATTAGCGGCCACCGCTGGACAACAGGAGTGACCCCGACCCTGCTTGCAGGCCAGGCCACCTCCCTGCTGCCCAGCAGCTCCACCTGCACCGCTGCCAGCCCTCTCCAGAGCCGATCGCGTGTTCGCACCAGCAGTATCCTTTTGTCTCTGATCGCTGACTGCTCGCTGTCTGCCTACAATTCCGTACTGTTTTCTGTTGTCTTACTAATTATTTTGTATTCTGTACTTTGTTTCTGCGCCTCTCTCCGCCCAGCCGTCCCCCCCCACCTCCCCTTTGCTCGATTTCTGTTCCAGATTTCCTCACCTCTGCCCCTGCGGCCACGCCCCCCTGGCCCTCCCGCTCCCGCCTCCCAGCTGATCCTCCCTCCCTTCCCGCCTTAAATAGCGGCCAGCACTGGACAACAGGAGTGACCCCGACCCTGCTTGCAGGCCAGGTCACCTCCCTGCTGCCCAGCAGCTCCACCTGCACCGCTGCCAGCCTGCTTCAGAGCCGATCGCGTGTTCGCACCAGCAGTATCCTCCTGTCTCTGATCGCTGTCTGCTCGCTATCTGCCTACAATTCTGTACTGTTTTCTGCTGTTTTACTCATTATTTGGTATTCTGTACTTTGTTTCTGAGCTTCTCTCCGCCCAGCGCGTTCCACCCACCTCCCCTTTGCTCGCTTTCTGTTCCAGATTTTCTCGCCGCTGCAGCCACGCCCCCCTCGACCCCCCGCCTCCCAGCTGATCCTCCCTCCCTTCCCGCCTTAATTAGCGTCTGCCGCTGGACAACAGGACTGACCCCGACCCTGCTTGCAGGCCAGGTCACCTCCCTGCTGCCCAGCAGCTCCACCTGCACTGCTGCCAGCCCGCTCCAGAGCCGATCGCGTGTTCGCACCAGCAGTGTCCTCCTGTCTCTGATCGCTGTCTGATCGCGGTCTGCCTATAATTCTGTATTGTTTTCTGTTGTTTTTCTGATTATTTTGTATTCTGTACTTTGTTTCTGAGCCTCTCTCCGCCCAGCGCGTTCCACCCACCTCCCCTTTGCTCCCTTTCTGTTCCAGATTTCCTATCCGCTGCGGCCACGCCCCCCTCTCCCCCGCTCCCGCCTCCCAGCTGATCCTCCCTCCCTTCCTGCCTTAATTAGCGGCCGCCGCTGGACAACAGGTGTGACCCCGACCCTGCTTGCAGGCCGGGTCACCTGCCTGCTGCCCAGCAGCTCCACCTGCACCACTGCCAGCCCACTCCAGAGCAGATCGCGTGTTTGCACCAGCAGTGTCCTCCTGTCTCTGATCGCTGTCTGATCGCGATTCTGCCTACAATTCTGTATTGTTTCCTGTTGTTTTTCTGATTATTTTGTATTCTCTACTTTGTTTCTGAGCCTCTCTCCGCCCAGCGCGTCCCCCCCACCTCCCCTTTGCTCGCTTTCTGTTCCAGATTTCCTCACCGCTGCCCCTGCGGCCACGCCCCCCTGGCCCTCCCGCTCCCGCCTCCCATCTGATCCTCCCTCCCTACCCGCCTTAAATAGCGGCCACCACTGGACAACAGGAGTGACCCCGACCCTGCTTGCAGGCCAGGTCACCTCCCTGCTGCCCAGCAGCTCCACCTGCCCCGCTGCCAGCCCGCTCCAGAGCCGATCGCGTGCTCGCACCAGCAGTGTCCTCCTGTCTGTGATCGCTGTCTGATCGCGGTCTGCCTACAATTCTGTACTGTTTTCTGTTGTTTTTCTGATTATTTTGTATTCTGTACTTTGTTTCTGAGCCTCTCTCCACCCAGCGCGTTCCCCCCCACCTCCCCTTTGCTCGCTTTCTGTTCCAGATTTCCTCGCCGCTGCAGCCTCGCCCCCCCCCGCCTCCCAGCTGATCCGCCCTCCCTTCCCACCTTAATTAGCGGCTGCCGCTGGACAACAGGACTGACCCCGACCCTGCTTGCAGGGCAGGTCACCTCCCTGCTGCCCAGCAGCTCCACCTGCACTGCTGCCAGCCCGCTCCAGAGCCGATCGCGTGTTCGCACCAGCAGTGTCCTCCTGTCTCTGATCGCTGTCTGATCGCGGCCTGCCTTTAATTCTGTATTGTTTTCTGTTGTTTTTCTGATTATTTTGTATTCTGTACTTTGTTTCTGAGCCTCTCTCCGCCCAGCGCGTCCCCACCACCTCCCCTTTGCTCCCATTCTGTTCCAGATTTCCTATCCGCTGCGGCCACGCCCCCCTCTCCCCCGCCTCCCAGCTGATCCTCCCTCCCTTCCCGCCTTAATTAGCGGCCGCCGCTGGACAACAGGTGTGACCCCGACCCTGCTTGCAGGCCAGGTCACCTGCCTGCTGCCCAGCAGCTCCACCTGCACCACTGCCAGCCCACTCCAGAGCAGATCGCGTGTTTGCACCAGCAGTGTCCTCCTGTCTCTGATCGCTGTCTGATCGCGATTCTGCCCACAATTCTGTACTGTTTTCTGTTGTTTTTCTGATTATTTTGTATTCTGTACTTTGTTTCTGAGCCTCTCTCCGCCCAGCGCGTCCCCCCCACCTCCCCTTTGCTCGCTTTCTGTTCCAGATTTCCTCACCGCTGCCCCTGCGGCCACGCCCCCCTGGCCCTCCCGCCTCCCATCTGATCCTCCCTCCCTTCCCGCCTTAAATAGCGGCCACCACTGGACAACAGGAGTGACCCCGACCCTGCTTGCAGGCCAGGTCACCTCCCTGCTGCCCAGCAGCTCCACCTGCACCGCTGCCAGCCCACTCCAGAGCCGATCGCGTGCTCGCACCAGCAGTGTCCTCCTGTCTGTGATCGCTGTCTGATCGCGGTCTGCCTACAATTCTGTACTGTTTTCTGGTGTTTTTCTGATTATTTTGTATTCTGTACTTTGTTTCTGAGCCTCTCTCCACCCAGCGCGTTCCCCCCACCTCCCCTTTGCTCGCTTTCTGTTCCAGATTTCCTCGCTGCTGCAGCCACGCCCCCCTCGCCCCCCGCCTCCCAGCTGATCCTCCCTCCCTTCCCGCCTTAATTGGCGGCTGCCGCTGGACCACAGGACTGACCCCAACCCTGCTTGCAGGCCAGGTCACCTCCCTGCTGCCCAGCAGCTCCACCTGCACTGCTGCCAGCCCACTCCAGAGCCGATCGCGTGTTCGCACCAGCAGTGTCCTCCTGTCTCTGATCGCTGTCTGATCGCGGTTCTGCCTACAATTCTGTACTGTTTTCTGTTGGTTTTCTGATTATTTTGTATTCTGTACTTTGTTTCTGAGCCTCTCTCCGCCAGGCGCGTCCCCCCACCTCCCCTTTGCTCGCTTTCTGTTCCAGATTTCCTCACCGCTGCCCCTGCGGCCACGCCCCCCTGGCCCTCCCGCTCCCGCCTCCCATCTGATCCTCCATCCCTTCCCGCCTTAAATAGCGGCCACCACTGGACAACAGGAGTGACCCCGACCCTGCCTGCAGGCCAGGTCACCTCCCTGCTGCCCAGCAGCTCCACCTGCACCGCTGCCAGCCCGCTCCAGAGCCGAACGTGTGCTCACACCAGCAGTGTCCTCCTGTCTGTGATCGCTGTCTGATCGCGGTCTGCCTACAATTCTGTACTGTTTTCTGTTGTTTTTCTGATTATTTTGTATTCTGTAGTTTGTTTTTGAGCCTCTCTCCGCCCAGTGCGTTCCCCTCCACCTCCCCTTTGCTCGCTTTCTGTTCCAGATTTTCTCGCCGCTGCAGCCACGCCCCCCTCGACCCCCCGCCTCCCAGCTGATCCTCCCTCCCTTCCCGCCTTAATTAGCGGCTGCGCTGGACAACAGGACTGACCCCGACCCTGCTTGCAGGCCAGGTCACCTCCCTGCTGCCCAGCAGCTCCACCTGCACTGCTGCCAGCCCGCTCCAGAGCCGATCGCGTGTTCGCACCAGCAGTGTCCTCCTGTCTCTGATCGCTGTCTGATCGCGGTCTGCCTATAATTCTGTATTGTTTTCTGTTGTTTTTCTGATTATTTTGTATTCTGTACTTTGTTTCTGAGCCTCTCTCCGCCCAGCGCGTTCCACCCACCTCCCCTTTGCTCACTTTCTGTTCCAGATTTCCTCGCCGCTGCCCCTGCTGCCACACCTCCCTCGCCCACCGCCGCCTCCCAGCTGATCCTCCCTCCCTTCCCGCCTTAATTAGCGGCCACCGCTGGACAACAGGAGTGACCCCGACCCTGCTTGCAGGCCAGGCCACCTCCCTGCTGCCCAGCAGCTCCACCTGCACCGCTGCCAGCCCTCTCCAGAGCCGATCGCGTGTTCGCACCAGCAGTATCCTTTTGTCTCTGATCGCTGACTGCTCGCTGTCTGCCTACAATTCCGTACTGTTTTCTGTTGTCTTACTAATTATTTTGTATTCTGTACTTTGTTTCTGCGCCTCTCTCTGCCCAGCCGTCCCCCCCCACCTCCCCTTTGCTCGATTTCTGTTCCAGATTTCCTCACCTCTGCCCCTGCGGCCACGCCCCCCTGGCCCTCCCGCTCCCGCCTCCCAGCTGATCCTCCCTCCCTTCCCGCCTTAAATAGCGGCCAGCACTGGACAACAGGAGTGACCCCGACCCTGCTTGCAGGCCAGGTCACCTCCCTGCTGCCCAGCAGCTCCACCTGCACCGCTGCCAGCCTGCTTCAGAGCCGATCGCGTGTTCGCACCAGCAGTATCCTCCTGTCTCTGATCGCTGTCTGCTCGCTATCTGCCTACAATTCTGTACTGTTTTCTGCTGTTTTACTCATTATTTGGTATTCTGTACTTTGTTTCTGAGCTTCTCTCCGCCCAGCGCGTTCCACCCACCTCCCCTTTGCTCGCTTTCTGTTCCAGATTTTCTCGCCGCTGCAGCCACGCCCCCCTCGACCCCCCGCCTCCCAGCTGATCCTCCCTCCCTTCCCGCCTTAATTAGCGTCTGCCGCTGGACAACAGGACTGACCCCGACCCTGCTTGCAGGCCAGGTCACCTCCCTGCTGCCCAGCAGCTCCACCTGCACTGCTGCCAGCCCGCTCCAGAGCCGATCGCGTGTTCGCACCAGCAGTGTCCTCCTGTCTCTGATCGCTGTCTGATCGCGGTCTGCCTATAATTCTGTATTGTTTTCTGTTGTTTTTCTGATTATTTTGTATTCTGTACTTTGTTTCTGAGCCTCTCTCCGCCCAGCGCGTTCCACCCACCTCCCCTTTGCTCCCTTTCTGTTCCAGATTTCCTATCCGCTGCGGCCACGCCCCCCTCTCCCCCGCTCCCGCCTCCCAGCTGATCCTCCCTCCCTTCCTGCCTTAATTAGCGGCCGCCGCTGGACAACAGGTGTGACCCCGACCCTGCTTGCAGGCCGGGTCACCTGCCTGCTGCCCAGCAGCTCCACCTGCACCACTGCCAGCCCACTCCAGAGCAGATCGCGTGTTTGCACCAGCAGTGTCCTCCTGTCTCTGATCGCTGTCTGATCGCGATTCTGCCTACAATTCTGTATTGTTTCCTGTTGTTTTTCTGATTATTTTGTATTCTCTACTTTGTTTCTGAGCCTCTCTCCGCCCAGCGCGTCCCCCCCACCTCCCCTTTGCTCGCTTTCTGTTCCAGATTTCCTCACCGCTGCCCCTGCGGCCACGCCCCCCTGGCCCTCCCGCTCCCGCCTCCCATCTGATCCTCCCTCCCTACCCGCCTTAAATAGCGGCCACCACTGGACAACAGGAGTGACCCCGACCCTGCTTGCAGGCCAGGTCACCTCCCTGCTGCCCAGCAGCTCCACCTGCCCCGCTGCCAGCCCGCTCCAGAGCCGATCGCGTGCTCGCACCAGCAGTGTCCTCCTGTCTGTGATCGCTGTCTGATCGCGGTCTGCCTACAATTCTGTACTGTTTTCTGTTGTTTTTCTGATTATTTTGTATTCTGTACTTTGTTTCTGAGCCTCTCTCCACCCAGCGCGTTCCCCCCCACCTCCCCTTTGCTCGCTTTCTGTTCCAGATTTCCTCGCCGCTGCAGCCTCGCCCCCCCCGCCTCCCAGCTGATCCTCCCTCCCTTCCCACCTTAATTAGCGGCTGCCGCTGGACAACAGGACTGACCCCGACCCTGCTTGCAGGGCAGGTCACCTCCCTGCTGCCCAGCAGCTCCACCTGCACTGCTGCCAGCCCGCTCCAGAGCCGATCGCGTGTTCGCACCAGCAGTGTCCTCCTGTCTCTGATCGTTGTCTGATCGCGGTCTGCCTACAATTCTGTATTGTTTTCTGTTGTTTTTCTGATTATTTTGTATTCTGTACTTTGTTTCTGATCCTCTCTCCGCCCAGCGCGTCCCCCCCACCTCCCCTTTGCTCGCTTTCTGTTCCAGATTTCCTATCCGCTGCGGCCACGCCCCTCTCTCCCCCCGCTCCCGCCTCCCAGCTGATCCTCCCTTGCTTCCCGCCTTAAATGGTGGCCGCTGCCCGGACGCGCAGCGGACGCACGCAGCGAGCACGCCGACGGCGCGCCAAAGGCAAGCCCGTCTGCGCCCGTCCGTGCCTGGACCGCACCCAGCGCCAGAACGCCTGGACCTCGCACACGCCACAACGCCAGAATCCGATACGACGCCAACACTAGCAACACTCTCAACACCGGACGAGACCACCGCTGTTTCCAGGTCGCCCGGAAACGCACCCACGGACCCTTCTCCTGCTACACCTGCAACTTCACATGCGACAGAACCACCAAAACCCCAAGGAATGGATCCAACCACCTCCGCTGCATACTCCTCAATACCCGCTCTGCACGAAAACACGCCATTGAGCTCTGGGACCTGCTCGACACCACCACCCCAGACGTTGCCTTCCTGACTGAGACCTGGTGGAATGACTCCTCAGCACCCGACATCGCCATAGCCATCCCAGAGGGCTACAAAATCTCATGCAGAGATCGCGCCAACGGGCTGGGAGGAGGAATAGCCATTGTCCACAAGTTCACCCTCCAGGTCCAATGCCTCGCAGACGACTCCCTCAACTCTGCCAAACACCTTCACTTACAAATCCACAGCGACCCCAACACCACCCTCAGAGGAACGTTCATCTACAGACCCCCTGGGCCCCAGGCCCTCTTCAGCCACTCCGTCGCTGACCTCGCTAGCACCCACGCACTCACCTCCACGGACTACATCCTCCTCGGGTACCTAAACTTCCACCTCGAGAACAACAACGCCAACTCCACCGCCCTGATTCCCAACCTCGCCAACCTCGGCCTCCGACAACTCGTCACCGAACCCACCCACGCCGCCGCCACACGCTCGACCCCGTCTTCTCCACAAGCACCCACTTCACCTTCAACCACACCACTGAACTCCACTGGACCGACCACTGAGGCATTCACTTCACCTTCAAGAAACCAACCATGCACCACCGCACCCAACAGCTGCCTCGCCGCTGCTGGAGCAAAGTCACCAAAGACCAACTGACCGCCACCCTCACCCAGAACCCACCAGCCGACCCCACTGACACAGACGCCGCTGCCCGAAACTTCAGACAGTGGATCGACGACTGTGCCAACACCCTCGACCCGATCAAGAAACCCTCCTCCATCCACCCCAGCAAGAAAGCAGCCTGGTTCACCGAAGAACTCCATACCTCCAAACGAACATGCCGGAAGCTGGAGAAAAAATGGCTCCACGACCGCGCACCAGACAGCCACGCAGCTCACAAGGACGCCATCCACTGACATCACCACCTCATCAGAACAGCCCAGAGATCGTCCTTCAAAGCCTGACTGGATAACAACGCACACAACAGCAAAGAACATTTCAACATAGTGAAGGAACTCTCCAACTCCAGTGCCAACACCAACGACATCCCGCCCTCACAGAATCTGTGCGACTCACTGGCCACCTTCTTCCATCGCAAGATCGCCGACATCCACGACAACTTCAACTACTCATCCACCCCGACCGCAACAGACCACACCGCGAACACCACCTGCACCAACCAGCTGACCTCCCGGTCCCACGTCAACAACGAAGAAGCACGCAAGGTCATGAACTCCATCCACTCAGGTTTGTCGTCAGACCCCTGCCCACACCACGTTTTCAACAAAGCTGTTGCAACCATTGCACCCCAACTGCGAAAGATCATCAACATCTCCTTCGACGCAGCGACATTCCGGGAAAGCTGGAAGCACGCCGAAAACAACGCCCTCCTCAAGAAGCCCAAGGCGGACCCCAAAGATCTCAAGAACTTCCGGCCCATCTCCCTGCTCCTCTTCCCGGCGAAGGTCATCGAGAAAATCGCCAACATGCAGCTGACCTGCCACCTCGAGGACAACAGCATCCTAGACCCATCCCAGTTCGGATTCAGACGCAACCACAGCACCGAGACTGCCCTTATCGCCGCCACAGACGACATCAGGCGCCAGTTAGACAACGGCGAAACCTCAGCCCTCATCCTCCTGGACCTATCAGCCACATTCGACACCGTCTGCCACCGCACACTAAGAACACGCCTCCAAGAAGCCGGATTCCGGAAAAAGGCCCTGGAATGGACCACGTCCTTCCTATCCGGCAGAACCCAGAGAGTCCGCCTTTCTCCCTTCCGATCCGAAGCCACCGACATCATCTGCGGTGTACCCCAAGGCTCATTCCTCAGCCCGACCCTGTTCAATGTCTAGATGACCCCGCTCGCACAAGTGGCCCGCCAGCACAACCTGAATATCATCTCCTATGCCGACGACACCCAGCTCATCCTCTCCCTCACCAAGGACCCGCACACCACCAAAACCAACCTCCACAAGGGCATGAAGGCCGTCGCCGAATGGATGAGGAGCAGCCACCTCAAACTGAACTCGGAAAAGGCAGAGGTCCTCATACTCGGCCCCACCCCCTCTGCCTGGGATGACTCCTGGTGGCCGACTGCACTGGGATCTGCTCTAACCCCTATGGCCACGCACGCAACCTGGGATTCATCCTCGACTTCTCCCTCTCCATGTCGAAGCAGGTCAACGCCATCTCCTCCTCCTGCTACAATACCCTCCGCATGCTTCGCAGGATCTACAAGTGGATCCTGACCGAAACAAGAAGAACAGTGACCCAAGCCCTCGTCAGCAGCAGGCTAGACTACGGCAACGCACTCTACGCAGGTATCCCGGCCAAACACCTGCAACGACTACAACACATCCAGAACGCCTCAGCCCAACTGATCCTCAACGTCCCCTGCCGCAGCCACATCTCCTCCCACCTAAGAGACCTGCACTGGCTCCCCGTCAACAAGAGGATCGCCTTCAAACTCCTCACCCACGCACACAAAGCACTCCACAACACCGGACCAGCCTATCTGAACGACAGACTCAACTTTTACACCCCCGCCCGCCAGCTCCGCTCCGCCAGCCTCACCCTTGCTGTTGTCCCGCGCATCCAACGAATGACCTCCGGCGGCAGATCCTTCTCCTTCCTCGCCGCCAAGACCTGGAACACCCTACCCGCCCATCTACGGCAGACACAAGACCTGCTCACCTTCAGGAGGCTCCTCAAGACCTGGCTTTTCGAGCAGAAGCAGCATCCCCCCCTACCCACCCCCTCAGCGCCCTGAGACCCTCACTGGTAGGTAGCGCACTTTACAAATTCTCTGATTGATTGATAGTAAAAATAAAAAACAAAACGAACGCAAAAGTAATCAAAAGTAAGTCATCTGCGTTATGCTTGTAAATGGAACTTCTAGCCAAACTCCACCAACTGCCTCATGACAGAGGTTTTTTCTTGCGCGCAGCTCACCAACAATAAGCTGGCGAGGTGAGGATGCAGTGACATTTTCTCAACGTGGATGGTCGCAAGTGCTTGTGATCAATTGTGGTGAGAAAGCTGCACTCAATAAAAGAACTAATGATTCCAACCCCAGGTGAGGGCCTGTAAGGGAGACAAAATGTGATAACAGTGGATTCAATGGACAAATAAAGTGTACTGTTCATTTTCAATGCAGTGGAGTCTTGTGTGGTAAGGCTGTTTGATAACCAATAGATAGTGGACTTAGCCAGTACTCTGATTTCTGTTTCCTTCTACATCGGTACAGAAGAAATGAAATCGTAGATCCATGGGGACATAGGACTAGTGGTAGCAGGTTAGGCGAACCAATCCAGCTATTTAGTAGTCAAAATTGTGTGAACAGTGGTGGCTGGTAACCCAAATATTTGGTGGGCCAACCACTGACCAGCAATGCCGCTGTATATGAATAAATACTAAGGGGCATATTATCAAGAACGGCGTTAAAATTATCGCACCTCTAGCGGCAGGATACTGCCGCCAAAAACGGCGATAATGGGCTTGATAATATGCCCTTGAGAATTCCAATAGAAGCCCATTTTCTGGTGTGAACCTGGGCTTCTATTGGAATTCTCAAGGGCATAATATCAAGCCCATTATCGCCGCTTTAGCTGCAGTTTCCTCCCGCTAAAGCAGCGATAATTTTAACGCCGTTCTTGATAATATGCCCCCAAGTTTCATGATGAGACAACAAAATGGGGTCAAGATATGCGATACCACACACACATTTCATCAGATATGAAGTACTTGTGTTGTGAATGGGAGAAAATGCAGTCAGTCATGAAAAACAGCCTTTAAGACTGCTCCCAGTCGCTTTTGAAGAGTTAAGGGTCACAAAACCTGCTAGCACCATTATTGGCACCTGTTCATTTCACAAATTACTGACTTTTCAGTGAAGCAATGTCTCATGCTAAAATGATAAAATACCCCTTTTGAGTTCCACATTTTTAGGACTTCTATGCCCTTCTCCTTCCCAAGTGGAGGGGGCAGAGAACTGTCCGCAGTGGAAGTTTGGCGCCCGGAGGCGCACAAAAGTGACGAGGCCCCCCGCGTCGCGGGACAGCGCGCGGGCCAAGCCCAGGCAAAGGGCGGGCCCTCTACGGCCCTCAAAGGCCAGAGGAGGCCGGGCTGGGCCACCCCCCTAAGCTTCTGGCATAGGTGAGTCTGATTGAGCAACCTTCAAAATGGGGAAGAGAAACACTGCTAATGTGGTACCAGCAACAGAAGGATCGTTTGTGACCCCAAATTCCTTAGAAAGTATGCTGGAGAATGCCTTCAACATGGTAACGAATGAGATTGCTAACACTGAGAGGAGGATGTCAATGGGCTTAGTTACCACACTCTCTGAGACATCTCTACAAAATTCTAATCTTGCCCTCCCACTTTCTCCCACGATTACTATCTCAAAACAACCATTACCAGCCAGCACCCTAGAACCACTGTTAGGTGGGAGCTCTACAACGGAATCCCCACTAGACTCAGCCCTCCCTACGACCTCGACTAATAAACTAAGAGGTGAAAAAAGTAAAAGAGGGATCCCCAAACCAACGGGAAATAAGAGGAAGCAACCCCCCCGCAATAAGAGCCAGCCAACACCTCAGAGTATGTGGTCTAAAGGGAACAAAGACTCCTCAAGGGGTGGCACGGACACAAGCAAGCCCACACCACCTGGTGATGTGATTCTAGTTGCATCACCAACAACCCTGGTACATGAAGATTATACCTCTGTCTGCACGCAGACAGAGTCACTACTCGATAGTATCAGCCAACCAAAAACAAATGGGAATTTGATTGAAACTATCGTAGACACTATTTTTAAACAGATGGAAAGTCAAATGATCAAGCAATTTAATACTATTTTTAAACATTTAGATAGACTGGAAAATCTTGTCAAGAAAGATGACGTAAAAAAAATAAAAAAATAAAATAAAATTAAAAATTTTTTTTTAAAAAAGGTAAAAAGGAAGGGACAAATTAGCCTTGACCTACTGAGGGGAGATCGTCTATTGAAAGACATAGAGTCTATTTGTAAGGATAAGGATAATTTGGGCAAAGGGTCAAACACTGCCAACAGTAGCCCAATTACATCAACATCTGCACCCACTGCCACCTCGAAAAATAATATTACTGCTAAAATTCCATCTACCAAGAATCCACAGCAAACCATAGTCACGACGGCTGCACCCCTTAGTTCCACCTGCGTCACTAGCACGGCTAGCAGACCCCTGAAGGATATTCCCTCCCCCGTGGTCCCTAAACCAGGGGCAACAACCACTACTGCCCCTGATAAAGGGCCCGCAGCCACATCAAGGCCTATGAAGACTATGGGACCTACCCTGCATTTACCACCAGATGCTTGCCCATATGTCTTAGTCCTAGCCGGCGTTCCACCACTCAAAGAAGGGCAAGGCGAGTCTTGGGTCCAGCTAAACAATAAATGTATAGACTGGTTGCGCAAACACAAAGGGGTGGGTCATGATATTTTCAATGAAATCCTGTCAGCCCGTCGGGTGAGCTGGGTTGGTCCCTTTATTTAAGGACATCAATGGCGACTATATTGTGCTCAACTTCTGCCATCCGGGGACAGCAAAATATATATTAAATAACAAGAATATTTACCCAGGTCCGTCAACTGTCATAGCCTTACTCCCATTAGGCTATTTCTATAGGCCCCCCCCAGAGATCATTTAACCAAGCACCATCACCCTATCCCTTGTTCAACAGATTTAGTGTCCTATCGGACATGGATAGTTTTGAATGACCATCATCTAGACCCACTTTGGAAACACCACAAACTGACCAACCACCCGTAACTGTTCCCACAGTCGAAATACCTTGTTGTACCAAACCACTGTCGCCCAATGTACCAGAAACACCGGCCCTACCACTTACACCTTTAACATCTTTTCAGGGCACGCATACTCCACCATCCACTGACAACCTGACCATCTTGAGTTGGAACATTGCTGGTCTTTATGCCAAAACACAAATTAAAGAGTGGATAGAGTGGGTCACTAATTTTGATGTTTTGATGTTGCAAGAGACATGGTGTACCGCCCCCTACTTCTGGAAGGGTACAGTTGTTACAATCAGAATGCATTCCCCTCAGCCATGGGCCGACCAAGCGGGGGCCTTACCATCTGGGCTAAAATCATGGCAGGAGTTAAAACCGAACTATTACCTGTTAATGACAAGAGTTTTCAGGTGTTGGCATATACTAGCAAGATAAAGTTATGCATAATCAATTTTTATAACAATGATTTTGTAACTCATCCTAATCCGAATTTCATAAGATTGTTTGATTTTATAGACGAAATTGTGGAAGGACATAAATATGGCAACTTTGATGGTATCTGTATAGGGGGTGATTTTAATGCCCACATCCATTCAAGAACGCCTAGTTGTAAAAGAGGCATGGAACTTGACCACATAACCTCTTGTGACCTAGTTAATGTCATGGATGAGGTGAAAAGTAAAGGGACTGAAGAACCACAGGCCACTATGTAGGGCGAGGGTGCTCAACCACCATAGATTATGTATTTTTATCTTCGATCTAAGGAGATCTCCTACTAAAGGCCAGGGTAGTTGACGTCCCATATAGTGTTCATTACCCGATACTAATAAACTTAAAATCTATCAAAAAAGAAGGGATGACGAGAGAAATTGGCGCACAAAATTTAGCAGTCTCCACAGACAGACTTAGGGTGGTTTGGAGGGGGGTTAATAATAAGGAAGTCTTTGCACGCATTATTAGGACATATCCCCAACTAGTGTCAGTCTGTCTTTCCACCGACAGCTCCAAACATACTATCATAGAAGCCTTTACGGACCTTTGTAAGGCCATAAAAAATGAGATCTCGAAACCAACCCGAACCATCGATAACAAACAACCACGGTGGTTCGATTCCCAATGCTCCAAAGCCAATCGCGATATTAGGGCAGCTCTTGCAATGGTCCCGCGTGACCAGTCTGCTGTGAGGAGACTGAGGGCTAGTTATAAAACTGTACTTAAAAGAAGGACAGAGGAGCTACTACAAGAACACTGGGAATCCCTTGTGCGCTTTGCGACATTGAGGGATGTAACAGGATTTTGGAGTGTGGTTAAGAGTCTAAGATCACTGGGAACTAACATCACCCCGATAAATTGTAATATATCAGGGGACGAGTGGGTAAAACATTTTTCAAAAATATATGAAGCCCCATTAAACATCACGGGCCCTGCCCCACCCTTAACCCCTCTTAACATCACTCTAATGGAGGTAGAAGATGCCATTTCAGCTAGCGGAGGGAACAAAGCTCCTGGCCCTGATGGTCTATCCATCGACCAAATCAAATCGGATCCAGAATTCTGGGCGCCACTACTCTGTAACATCTTCAATCATTTATCCCATACTCCGCTGCCAGTAACTTGGTCAAATAGCACTATTGTGCCCATCTACAAAAAGGGCAATAGATTGGACCCTGCCTGTTATCGACCAATATCCTTGATCGATAACACTCTGAAGATCTTAGGCAGGGTCCTTTTTAGCAGGATTAGTATTTGGACAGAAGAAAACTCCATTTTACATCCATGCCAGCTAGGCTTTAGAAGCAACGTGGGAACTGTGGAACAATGCCTAAATCTAAATTTAATAATGGCAAAGTACACAATTGCAAAAAAATCCCCCCTTTATTTAGGTTTTATGAATTTAAGTTCTGCATTTGATTTTGTAAACCGTTCCCGTTTATGGACAGTACTGTTGAATTATGGTTTAGATGACTCTTTAGTTCACTTCCTGGCTCATTTGCACAGTGACCTGAGAGCCCGCGTCCGTTTGAACACCCTAGGCGAGGTATCCAGCGATATTTTAATTGGCAGGGGGGTGAGACAGGGGTGTGTCTTGGCCCCCCTGCTTTTTATCTTGTACATAAATGAATTAAGCAACTGCGTGTGTAAATTGACATCTGATGTGCCGCAAGTGATTGGTAGACCACTTGCTGCTTTCCTTTACGCGGATGACGCGGTACTTATGGCCCGCACACCCAATGCACTACAAATTTTAATCTCAGGATTTGTTGCTTATATGGCAGATCTGGGGCTCTGTACAAATTTTAACAAATCGTTCAGAATGTGTTGTGGTCCAAAAAAGCATAAGATTGACTGTATTTTAATAGAGGACAATGTTTTAAAATGCACTAACACTTTCCCCTATCTAGGCTTGTCGTTTGCTGACTCTGGCTCCTGGCAACCGCATGTAGCACAAAGTAGAAATAAACTGAGCAAAGCCATAAACTCTGTCACCTCTCTCCGCCAACCACAAAGCGCTGAGGTCATTGCTTCAATGTTACATATTTACAAGACCTTATGCTTACCTACAGGAACTTATGGCGCTGAGGTATGGGGCTATACAAATTGTACCAACATGCAAACAGAGGAGAACCGGTTTTGCAGGAAGATCTTGGGGGGGTTATCTCTGCCCCAACTTACTTGTGCCACCAAGAACTGCACATTAAATACATGGAGGACTTTATAAAAGCCAGACCTGCTCTGTTTTGGCTGAAAATATGGAGGAATCAAGCGGCTTCTCTGACCCGTGACATTATTAAGGACTGCTTGAAATGTGACCGGGCCACCCAGATACTATGGCTCGCGGCGGTGGAAAAAAGTTTACGGAGTGTGGAGCATGGACATTTGTTTACATCTCCCCACATTATAGACTGCTCACATAAGAACCTAGTAAAAAAGGCCTTGTATAGCCACTACAACTGTGAGAGAGAAAAGAAAGACCTCACAAAACCGGCCGTCATAAGGCATCTATCATTCTTTACACCAAGTAACAGGCCTCCTAATCTACCCGAAAGTTATCTGTGTAGAAAGATGAGTAGATGGAACAGGAGTTTGCTGTTCCAGTTCAGGGACGGGAGTATTAAAAACCTATTATGCTTCCCTATAGGATTTAACAGGAATTTGGAGCAGTTAAATTGTCTTTGTAGCCATGGCGGCAAGCAAAGCCTTTTGCACTTTACACTTTTTTGTGGTTTTTATGCCAAATGTACCAAACATTTTTTATTGCCATACTTTCGTAAAACTGATCAATCTGACTTTGAATTAGCTTTTGAAGATTTATTACGGCTAAGCTGTGACAAAGTAATTTTTAGAGTCAGTTGCTTTCTTAAATCTGCAGTCCGCTCTAGAGTGTCACTGAACTTGCTTTGAAAAGTTTTGTACTGTGAATTGCTGATTTGCACATTGTCTTAATTTGCACAAATAATTACATTTTTGCACACATTACAGAATTACTTTTTGTAGAGCCGCCAATTGTAGTTCTTTTTCAATATGAAGCCTTCTTAAGAGTGTTATTTAATTTGCCTTGAAAAGCTTGTAATGTGAACTGCTGATTTTGCACATTGCCTTATTTTTGCACAAATAATTGCATTTTGCACACATTGTGGAATTACCTTTTGTAGATTCGCCGATCGTAGCCCTTTTAATATGAATTCAAAACTCGATATTTCTATTTTTGAAGTTATTTGCATATATATACTATGATGGATTTTGCAAATTTTATTATGTGATTTTAAGTGTAAGTGCATTGGACTTGGCTTTTTGTATGACATTTTTATGATGCTGAGATTTTATGTACTTTTATGGATGTTGAATCCGAATAAAGATTATTTGACTTGACTTGACTGCTCCCAGTCGCTTTTGAAGAGTTAAGGGTCACAAAACCTGCTAGCACCATTATTGGCACCTGTTCATTTCACAAATGACTGACTTTTCAGTGAAGCAATGTCTCATGCTAAAATGATAAAATACCCCTTTTGAGTTCCACATTTTTAGGACTTCTCCTTCCCAAGAGGAGGGGGCAGAGAACTGTCCGCAGTGGACAAACGCATGGCATACAAGCAGGAAAAAAAGCCCGCACAACACAGAGAAAATTGTGCATCAAGGCGTGTTCATATTCTGTACTTCCAAAGTTTTGGACGAGACCCCATACATTTACTATTGCAGCTTAAACCGTCTGAGGAGGTTGTTCCAGTCTGCATTTGCATGTTCTGTGGACAGTGCAGCCATGGACCAACTTTCCAATAGAGTTAGAAACTTATTTACAGGGAAGAAAGCATGGTAGTCACAAGCTAGATGGATTACCTCTTCAAAACCATGGAGAACAGAATTTCCAAGTGCCCAACGATGCCTCCCAGCTTGGGATCCTGAAATAGTAACCAGATGAAGTGTGAATTATGAAGAAACTATACTATTGGTGTTTTATCCTGAAAACAAACACAGCCGTATGTGTAGGCCCAATAATCAAATATTAAATATTATTTACAGACCAGAGTGAAAGCACAATTCTGTAACGATTCGCCACTGTTCACACAATGTTGACTACTAAATAGCATTGTTTTACCTCTGCATACATGTCTGAGCATGTGGGAAGCACACTATAAGCTGTCTGGCCACTGACTCTTTGGTGCCGGAGCACTACACATCACTAGTGTACGGATGGGTGGACCTCACTGAGTTGCACTCCGTAGATTTCCGCGGAGCTACATTAAAACTCCACGAGATTCCGCAGAGTTCCGTGAAATCAGTCTTGACCCTGTGCCTGTAACTTGTAGATCGGGATTATAGCAAGGACGTAGCTGGCAGACAGATCAAATAAAATCTTCTTTTCTTCTTTTGAATTGCCTGAAATAATAGATCTGTTTGAATAAAAATTGGGACATTAAGTGTTGCTGTGAATAATTTTAAAAGCAGCCTTGAGAAAGCCCTGGTCCAGATGACCATGTAAGGGCGAAACACGTGTTGGCTGTTGAATGCCTCAAACTGATCTCTGTAACATCCTGGATAATGATGAAAACTTAAATATCATGAATAAAAGAAAAACTTAAAACCATCATTTGAAACTCCAAAATCATTTTATGCATATTAACATCTAACCAGGAGCACCCCCATGTTCTTAATTATCTAAAATTGAGGCAAATAAGGTCCAATACCTTGAGATAACATCCTCTCACCACCCTCTGAGAACTGGCAATAATACACAGGAAGATACTCTTTGGACCTTTCTTCTTATAAAAGGGTCCACTTACCCATGCTTTAATACCCCGACTTACACATGATCTGGTTTTGATCACTATAATAAATGAACAGGAGAGAATGTGAAACCCAGTGCTGCTGACTGAACTTTGTAAGTGCAGTCTGGTTCCTGGGCATCAGCACCTAATACAAACCCCAGGGTTGCCATAGTAGCTTACACATCCCTGAAAGCAGTTCTTTTGCCTAGAGTCCACACTGGAAATGTCAGAGTGCCTGGTAATGTTGGCTTGGCTTCCCTCTCTGCAACAGTAGGCACCTTTTGCCTTCATGTGTCTGAAGCTGTCCCTGATGTCGACCTACAAAACCTTAAAGAAGTCCTGGTACATGTAAATGTTTGCACATTACCTCTATGTATTATGCAACCCAAAAATATAAACCTATTTTGACTTATATTTGTTACCCACCTATCTATATATTATTACATGAGTTTCTCAGATGTCTCTCTACAATTGACCTTTTCTCCTGAATTTTGACGACTAGTCCTACAATTGTATGGTCACGGCCCAAACTTTGCCTCCAGGTGGTCACCCAATACTTGACAGTGCTTTAGATGGGCCGGTTCTCCCCGGTACTGAGTACGGGCATTTCAAAATCTTTTCTTGTTGAGCCTCTCCTTGGCCAAGGAGAGCACAGGTCCTCATAGGGGCAGCAGGACAGCGTCAGGAACGTGCAGCAGCATGGGTGTGTCAGACTGAAATGACAATGCATGGCCTTTGCCCCGGATGAATGGGTGAATAATTAGCAGAGACTCTTTTACAGTAACTCAGTGGAGTCGGGAGGGGCTGTGTCAGCCAGGGTCAAACTCTCCCAGCACATTGAATCACACTGTAGGTGTGTGCTGCAGGGCATGGCCGTGTGAGGTAATGTACTCATTTAATGTAAATGTTAACATAAAACTGTAAAGCAAAATAGCTTGTGCGAGTCATGCAAGCTTGCTGGTTCCTACTTTGGAATGCATGTTTCCCAGCATGCTATGGGGCCGAGGGGAATGAGAACTTAAGGAACCTCGACGTAGGTGCCTCGGGGGTTGAGGTGCACTGGCCTGCAGGCACCGTGGCTTTTGCTAAACATAATGGGTCTTTTTCCCCTCCAGTTCAAGCTCAGCAGTTGTCTTTAAAAGTACATTTTGCACCTAAATAGCAAAACACTGAAGTACAGTCAAGATCCTTGTCCCTCATTCCTCCAACAGGCAGCGTTAAACACCTGGCTGTGACTGCAGGGTGCAGCCAGGCCTTGAGACCCTCACGGGCGAGTAGCGCACTTTACAAACCCTAATTGATTGATTGATTGATTGATTGATTGATTGATTGATTGATTGAGGAGTCTGCAGAACCTGGGAGGAAACACGTTAGCTTATAGGGTTATATCACCTACTGCAGCAGTGAAAGCCAAGCAGGGATGTCCTAAAGCCACAGGTGTGCATTTCAAACTTTAGTATTTCAAAAACAGTATTCACCAGGCATGCCTTTAAAATGCCCATATTGATTCACCAGCCCTGGAAAAGCAGGTGAAAATGGATGTCTGTTAATTGCACTCTGCTTTGTACGTGAACAGACATCCATCAGTCTACTATTCCAACGATAAGATGATGGTTGTTATGTAGCAATGCATTCTTACCTTTCATCCTTTGGAACAAGCTTCATGTTTACTGGGATGGTCCCTTTCTTTCAAAAATGGCCATTTGCCTATAAGGAAAACGTCCTGCTGGAGAAGGACAATGTCCACCTAATATGGACTCAGTCCAGGCACGTTTTCAGTTCTGCTGGATTTGTAGGATATAGTAAAAAAAAAGCAGTGCAGGAAATTAGGATCTGCTTTCATGGTCACCCCCACTTTTTGCTGGTGTCATTATGTTTTTCTGACTAGTCTGACTGAGATCCTGCTAATCAGAACCCCGTCTCTGTGCTTCTTCCCCCAAATTGGACATGGTGACTACTTAGGTACACCCCAGATTGGCTGCTGGTGTACCCTGATAAGTACCTAGTATTTGGTACTAAGGTACCCAGGGCATAGGTTCACCAGTGCTCTTCCAGGGGCTGCAGCATGTATTGAGCCACCCATGAGAGACCACTCAAATTGTGACTACAGGCCTGACATTGCAGCCTGTGTAAGCTAGTGCTAGCACCACTTACAACAGATATAAGTTTCCTTATATCTGAGGTCGTTGCACTTATAACCAAAAATTCGCGCTAAGGCAGGTCTTCCAACGCTGAAGGCCGAGTCCTCGATTCTAAATGTGAGGGTGCCCCGCATAAGCCAGGCATCCCTACATCCTTCGAAGTCCATTCTCCCGGGTCGTAAGTGCACCAGCCATTAAGATACATGGGGGCAGATTTACAAGAAACTGACGCATCTGTAGAGATGCGCAGTTTCCCTATACCATCCTGTGATACCCTTGCGCCATCATGGATGTGCTCTATTTACAATACGGCGCGCCATCATGGATGCGCTCTATTTACAATACGGCGCACCCTGAGATGCGTCAGAAATCCTGACACATCTGTTGGCCCAAAAGTCAGGCATTGCTGGAGTCGTGTCGATAGCACAATGCAACTCCAGCAATGCATGGGGAGGCCTATACTTATTGTACTGCGTCACTCCTTATGCCTGCTTCAAGCAAGCATAAAGTTTTGACGCTGTGGCGTCCTAGAAGTGGCGCTGTGAAATTTTGTAGATTTCATTGCGTCACTTTTATGAGGCTGTCCTGCATGGGAACACTCACCCTGAATACATTATTCCGGCACAGGTATAATGTGATGCAGGGGTTTACAAAGCAGCGCATCTTCCTAGATGCGTCACGTTGTAAATGAGCCAAATTTGTACACCGCCGTTGCGCCACAAAAAGTAACGCAACGGCAGCACAAAAATAAAGCACGGGGCTTGTAAATCTGTGCCATGGAGTGGCCATGCGTCATTACGTGATGGCTATCTCTAGACTGCCTGTAACGAACCCTGTCGTGTTTGGTATCCAACATGTTGGAATCATACCCCCACACCGTAAACCATGTGGGAGGTATCACACCCCCACACCATATACAGTGTGAAGTTATGATTCCATACACTGCTAAGCTACTCCAGGAGGCCGTCAGTGCTCCCGGTACCAGTCTTCTAGACCCGGACAGCAAAATATGGCTGCTGCCAACCAGAGACACGATTTTGCCCTCCTGCTGCTGCAAGCTCGAACAGGGGAAGGCAGGTCAATAGGCTTCCTATCCAAGGGAGTTGTCATCACCTCCCAGACAGGTCTTAGTGTATTGGGACATGGTGGGGCACTTGCCAGCACCACTAGACTGCCTTCAAGGGCACATTTGGTGCCCTCCTTGCATAGTCCAGTTGAAACCAGTTCAGGGAACCGTTGCCTCCCACTCTGGTGTGAAACTAGACAAAGGGCACAGGAGTATCCTCCCCACTATCCAGTCCCTCCTCTGGGAGGGAACATTGAATCGTCCCTACTCTTTTCTTAGGGTACTTAAAGGCTTATCTGTGGGTGGTCCCTAGATTCGTCGAGGGACAAGATTTAGATCCAAAACCACTTCAACTACAACCATCTGGGAACTTTGGACTTCGCGTTGGGAACCAAGACTACAACTTGGAAGCCTCCTGCTGCTCCAGGTCTTGTCGTCCTGCAAGTCTGCTGCAACGTCTGTGCCCATGCTCCATACAGGTTCTTCACAGGGCCTGTAGACATCCAAGATACCCAAATGAATCTCCCTTGAAGTGAAGGAGTCATTCCCCTGCCTCTGCAGGCACTGCATACCGCTGACCGGTCTGCTGATTCTGATCTCCCATGGTCTCGGGAAGGCTGAGCAATACAGGTAGTGGTTCTGCAACTCCCTCAAGGCCTGCATTGTCTTCTTACCAAGTTTGAGGCCAGTATCCTTCCTCAGAACCACTGTAACAGAACCCCTGTGCACCGCGTTGACTTGTCGTTGCCACCGTTTGTTGACCATCTCCTTCAGAGATCTTTGGGTTCCAAGAAGCCCCAGCCTCAAGCATCTCCTACAGCCAAGTTATTTGCCTGTACCACATCCTTTTCACCATGGGTCTTCATTTTTGGTGAGCTGCTCGAGGTCGTTTTGTGACTCTTGTGCCTTTGGCCCGTGGGTCCTCTCAAGGTTTTTCTCTGGCTCCTGTGGGCTTCCATGCTTGTTCGGGCCTACTCTGACTTAACAGCTCGTGGTGAGTCTCTTGGACCTTGCTGGTCCGGACACTGCACCTTTTCCTCCAACTATGTTGGTTGCCGTTGCCAAGGCTTGGTGGTGCCCTTGCCGGACACTAACCCCTTGGCTCTTAATATCTGATGTGGGACAGCTCATGAACAGCTCCTGGTCTTCACCGTGTCGCCTGGTCCGCACAGCTGCAACTACAAGGGCACCGTCAACTCTCCTGCACCTCTGACATTGGTGGGCATTCATTTCCCATGCCTCCTAGTCACACCTGTGTGGCATAGACTCTGCCCCCATTGCTTGCAGGCACCTCTCATCTTGAATCCACCTTTGGGTTATACCGGACTCTTTCACCTTCTTCGCCAGCAGCATCCTTTCTGAAGTCCTCCATTGTGGTCTACGGCAGTTGCCAACGTCACTTCGCACCTATGCATCCCGCTTCCCTGGTGTAGGCATCCTGGTTCCTGAGATATCCACATGTGGGGTGAATCTCCAACTTTCCATCTTACACAGGGTTTCTTCAAGGTTTGCTTGGAAGGGTCCTTCTTCTGTACAATTGCAACCGCAACTTACCCGTTGACTTCTATTGAGCAAGCGGTCATGTTCGCACACGGCCTCCGTGGGGGTCCTAGATACTCACCTTGGGTGGTTCCTTGGGTTCCCAGCTCTTCTACATCTTTTGGTTTAATTTTTAACTTAGGTCGTGGTTTGCATTCCACTATTTTTGTATATGGTTAGGACTCCCCCCGGAGACCACTATGTATTTGTGCTACTTATGTATTCTATTGACAAAGTATTATGTGTATTGTGGTTATATCTCCGGATAGGAGATATTAAATTGTGTTAGTGAATGGTAATAATAAATACATATATTTATAACTACACTGTGGGGTTCTTTTTCACTAAGCCTACACCATAAGATTAAATACTGGTAAAACAAGATGCTTTACCCTACTTCTGGACTAAGCCTAAAGGCTGCTCTCCACAGCTACCACTTAGAGAGCTTTCTAAGGATGTCTAAGACCACTAAAATCACCATAAAGGTTGTCTGATTAGTGCAGGGTGCTACACTTACATAAGTGAGCACCATATACTAAGCCAGCCCCCTACAATTACTATCCATACGCTTAATAACAGTGCATCCTCAGGACTGATGCCTTATATACGAACTCTCACGGTTCTACGTCAGGCTCAGAACATTTTGTGTTATCTCCATAATTCTGAACTCTCAGAGTCCCACCTCAGTTTAAGGACTTGTTGCGTTATCTTCATGTTGTGGTATCTCTTCCTCTTTGCAGTCTCAGAAATGTCACCTTCCAATTTTCAGGGCCTTTCCCCAGTCTAAGGAATTCTTGTGCTATCTCAATACTTATGAAATGTCCTGGTGTGCCATGGTCTCAAGGTTTGCCTTGCTTATACATGCATATTCTCAGGGCCTGAAGTGACTCTAAACACCATACTTGTGTCGCTTTCAGTTTCCACGCAGTATCTCAGCAATTGTGACCTCTCAGGATCTGACTTCTGGCTCAGGAATTCTGACACTATCCACATACTTGTGAACTCTCAGGGTCTGACCCCAGTCTTAGGCCTTGAGGTATTATCCCCATCTAATGGGGCTAGTGTGTGCTCAACCTAATGTTTATCCTAGTGTAATCAAGATGTCCTGTGCTTTCTGGGTATCACTCTCTGAATCCGAGTGAGTCAAATGAAAACTGTCTGCATCCTCACTGATGTGGGGTATGTCCCCAAGGCACTGGTGTAATGTCCTCTTCAATGAGGTATAATTTGTTCAATCAAAATGCAAATCAAATCAAGGACAACTGCTTCGTTGAAGTTTTATTTCTTCCTTTTATTTCTTCTCGATATTTATGTAGGTAGTTTAAACACCACATGTCCAAAAATGCATTTCATTGGTCCCGATGCATTTCGGCCAACATAGTCTTTGTCTGGGGACAATCTGAAAATGATAATCAGAGCCTCCGTGGCTCCATCCCAACCGATTTGAAGTACTGAGCGATCTCGTAGAAATAGATTGACCGACCCCAGCAGGAACAATATAGGGGAAATTGCTATACCGGTTAGTACTTCAGAGACTGTTACTGGGGAAATAGGCTGTATAGTAGTCATTCCATCTGTAAACTGCTATGATAACAGCCTACAGTACCCCCAGTATTCGAGCACTGAGTATGTAGGAACTACGGAGTTGGACGTAAAAATTGATATGAATGATGCAATTGTCAATGAAGTCCGGTTCAAGTTTCAATAGTGACCAATGTATCTTGATAATCTTTTAATACGTACTGTTCATTGTGGAAAATTTGGACACTACGGTTATGTGGTCTTGTGTAGGTTTTTCTTTGAAGGTCAGTGAGATCCCACAACAAGAACGGAACGCACAGGGGAAATGTTACAGCGATTTAGAACAAGGGCATATCCAGATGAGTAGGGTTCAATAGGTCGCACACCACTCCACCAACCAGCGGGTAACCCCAGGAGCATCACGGTAAATGCAGTTTCTTTAAGCGAGTGAAGACATTTTTTGGCAGCCTATGCAGCACCCCTTCATACATTCCTACTCCCTGCTGACGAGAGGCAACAACCTCGAAACACGTGTCCAGGGATGGCCAACGCGACTTTGATTTTTTACTCAAGACCCTGGCAGAGGCGTACCCGCTGATGCTGACTACATGAACCACGGTGCTTTGGGGCAACACGCTGATAGGACAAGCAGTGTGCGACCAATTGGACTGTAACTTATATTCAAGCTCCTTGGAGCTGGTGGGGCTGACGAGCCGGGTTACGCACCTGCGTGCCACGAGTGGTACCGAACCTGAAGACATTTTTTGGCAGCCTATGCAGCACCCCTTCATACCTTCCTACTCCCTGCTGACGAGAGGCAACAACCTCGAAACACGTGTCCAGGGATGGCCAACGGGACTTTGATTTTTTACTCAAGACCCTGGCAGAGGCGTACCCGCTGATGCTGACTACATGGACCACGGTGCTTTGGGGCAACACGCTGATAGGACAAGCAGTGTGCGACCAATTGGACTGTAGCATATCCAGATGAGATTTTGAAACAAGCAGAAAATCGTTGTCAACTAGTATCGAGAGACGAGTCACTGACCTTCAAAGAAAAACCTACACAAGACCATATACCTGTAGTTTCCAAATTTTCCAACATGAGCAGTACGTATAAAAAGATTATCAAGAAACATTGGTCACTATTGAAACTTGAACCGGACTTCAATCATGTATTTGATCAGGAGCCCATTTTTGCGTACACACAGGGCAAAAATGTCAGAGAAATCATCAAACAACCCATAGATCAGCCTCTTTTAAGAGTATACAAAGGAACGGGTCCACGCTGGAACTGCAATAGCTGTAACATAGTCATCACAGGACCAAATATATCATACCCCATGAAAGGCCAAAACATTAAATTGAAAGTGAGCGCTACATGCGACTCAACTAACATCATCTATCCATTGAAATGCCCCTGCGGGAAGGTATACGTTGGCCAAACAGAAAGGAAACTAAAGACACAAGTGAATGAGCATAGAAGCAACATAAGGACAAAACAATTGAAGTCAACAGTAGCAAACCATTTCATTGAATCAAAACACAACATTTGGCAGTTCAAATTTTGCGTCTTGGAAACCATCGAGAAGTGTGAGGGTAGAGACAACTATATCTACCTCTTGCAACGCTAGAACTATTGGATACGACTCTTGAACGTTTTAAAACCTAAAGGGTTAAATGACCGGATGGAATTCCAAAGTTATTTGTAAATTAGATTCGGTTACACATTTATTGATTATCTAGTATCGGCATGAACTTGCATTCCATGATTTAGTATTTCCTTCAACAGGTTTTATTAATTACACATTTTTCATTAATATTATGTACCTCTTTTTATTTAGCACCATTCATAATCGCGCACGTCCAAATGAACAGAAACACTTAATAACATAACATCACGGAGTATAGAAGTATTTTTACTATATCCATTGGGAAGAGCATGGACTGAGACTGTCATCTGTTTTAGCCACTCTCAAACGTTTAACTTTGACTAGCGCACAACGCACAGATGCGTAAGTTAGATGGGCGCCACCTGCGTCCAAAACTTTGAAACTAGATTTCACCTAATCACAAGTAAGTGGCAATACAAGTTTTTACAGAGCACAAGCAGCATGTCTATACGAGCTGGTTTAACCCCTTCGCTGCAGGGGTAATTCCCCCACGGCGCGGGGGGCAAGGGCGCTCGTGACGAGCCCAGGTCGTCATGAGGCACAGTGGAGCTGTGCTCATGACGAGCTGAGCTCGTCACAACTCCACCCACTGATTGATTCTTCCGCACAGGCGGGGAATCAATTGCGCATGGGAGTGCTGCGCCGCTATGACGAACCCAGCTCTTCATGAGCACAGCTCCACTGTGCCTCATGACGAGCTGGGCTCGTCATGAGCATGGATGTGGTTAAAGGCGATGTTACCAGCAAGCGCACACTTCCACTAATACTATGCTAACGGCAGGCACACACTATTTAAATCATTGGAAACTGGTTCTTTCACAACCATGAGCTTTCGAGCTCGTTTAAAGGCAATGTTAACAACAAGCGCATGCTTTCACTAATGCTATGCTACCGCCAAGCACACACTATCCATATAATTATTTACGGGTTATTTTGCAACCATGATCACTTGTTCTTTTAATTCACTTTAACCCCTTAACTGCTGCAGTCAGCCAACGGTCGTCACGAGCACTACCTCCCCAGTGCTGCGCACGACTGTTGGCCGACAGGCCAGCATTCGTTCTTCGTTCTTCGAACATTCAGCACTGGGCGCTGAACGTTCGACGCTCTGATGAGGTTAAGACACAGACGCGCTTTTTATCAATGAAGCATATCACATCACGATTAAACAGTTTTCTTTTAGTCACTGTAAGACACAGACACGTTCTTTCAGATAGTAGTTGACGGAGCATGTTATCAACACGCACGTGAGATCGTTTCTTTAACACTATGTTAAGACATAGCAGTAAGAATGTATTTTAATTACAACCGGCGGTTTTCTCCCAGTATATTGAGCAGTGGCTCTGATTATTATTTTCAGATTGTCCCCATACGAAGGCTACGTTGGCCGTAATGCATCAGGACCAATGAAATGCATGTTGGGACATGTAGGGGCCAGATGTAGGTAAATCCGATTTACCGACTCTTAAATACCGACTCATACCGATTCGGTATTTAAGAGTCGGTAAATTGGAAGGAGGCAGATGTAGGTAAAAAAATTACCGAATCTGTAAGAGTCGGTATTTACCGATTCTGTAAATACCGAATCTGTATTTCCCATTGATTCCTATGGGCCTTGAAGCCCATAGGAATCAATGGGAAATACAGATTCGGTATTTACAGAATCGGTAAATACCGAATCCTGCAAGGGTGCAGGGGGTGTCACTTTGACACCCTCTAGCACCCCAATTCCGGACTTGTGTGCCATGTGGCACACAGACATGCCCTCAGGGCATGTCTGTGTTTCACATTGCACAGGTGTGCATGCACAGATGTGCATGCACACCTGAATGCGGTATTTTACCACCCAATAGGATTGGGTGGTAAAATACCGATTTTTAAGGGCCTGTGGCACTCTTAGGAGTGCCACCTACATGTGGTTTTTCCGAATCGGTAAATATACCGATTCGGTATTTTACCGATTCTGTAAATTTACCGATTCGGTAACTTTAAGGAATCGGTAAAATATAGGCCCCCTACATCTGGAAACCCTAATACCGGTCAGTAACGGCCGAATTCGGCCGAATTCGGCCGTTACCGACCGGTATTAGGGCTCCTACATCTGGCCCGTAGTGTTTAAACTACCTACATGAATGAACCGACATCGAGAAGAAATAAAAGGAAGAAATTAAACTTCAGTGAAGCAGTTGTCCTTGATTTGATTTACATTTTGATTGAACGGATTATACCTCATTGGAGAGGACATTACACCAGTGCCTTGGGGACATACCCCACATCAGTGGGGATGCAGCCAGTATTATCCCCATACTTGTGAACTCTCAGGGTCTGACCCCTGTCTCAGTCCTTGAATTGTTATCTCTGTGCTTGTAAACTCTCAGGATATGACCCCAGTTGCAGGACTTGAAGAGTTACCTTTGTGAGTGTTAACTTAAAGAGCTGTCCCTATACTTGTGACCTCTCCAGGTCTGACCCAAGTCGAAAGAATTCAAGCGGTATCTCAGCAATTGTGAACTCTCAGGATCTGACTTGTGGCTCAGGAATTCTGACACTATCCACATACTTCTGAACTCTCAGGGTCTGACCCAAGTCTCAGGACTTGAAGTACTATCTCCGTGCTTGTGAACTTTCAGGGCTCAGGGTCTGACTCTAGGAATGTAAGTACTATCCCCATACTTGCGACTTGTAAGTCTGACCCCAGTACCAGGACTTTAAGAGCTTTCTCCGTGCTTATGAACTCACAGGGTCTGACTCCAGGACTTCAAGTGTTGTTTCCATACTTGTGTACTCTCAGAGTCTGGTCCCAGTCTAAGGACTTTAAATATTATCTAAATATTATCTCCATGCTTGTGAACTCGCAGGGTCTCACCCAGTCCCAGGACATGAAGCATTTTTTCTGTGCTTGTGAACTTTCAGGGTGTGACCCCATTTTTAGGACTTGAAGAGTTATCTCTGCGCTTGTAAACTCTTAGGGTCTGACCCTGGAACTTGACGTGCTATCCCCATTCTTGTGAGCCGTCAGGGTCTGACCTCAGTCCCAGGACTTAAAGTGTTACCTTTGTGCAAGTGAACTTGAAGTGTTATCCCTATACTTGTGAGCTGTCAGGGTCTGACCTCAGTCCCAAGACTTGAAGTGTTACCTTTGTGCAAGTGAACTTGAAGTGTTATCCCTATTCTTGTGAGCCGTCAGGGTCTGACCTCAGTCCCAAGACTTGAAGTGTTACCTTTGTGCAAGTGAACTTGAAGTGTTATCCCTATACTTGTGAGCTGTCAGGGCCTGACCTCAGTCCCAAGACTTGAAGTGTTACCTTTGTGCAAGTGAACTTGAAGTGTTATCCCTATACTTGTGAGCTCTCGGGGTCTGCCATCAGTCCCAGGACTTGAAGTGTTACCTTCGTGCGTGTGAACTTGTAGTGTTATCCCTATACTTGTGAACTCTCAAGGTCTGACCTCAGTCCCAAGACTTGAAGTGTTACCTTTGTGCAAGTGAACTGGAAGTGTTATCCCTATACTTGTGAGCTGTCAGGGTCTGACCTCAGTCCCAAGACTTGAAGTGTTACCTTTGTGCAAGTGAACTTGAAGTGTTATCCCTATTCTTGTGACCTCTCAGGGTCTGACCTCAGTCCCAAGACTTGAAGTGTTACCTTTGTGCAAGTGAACTTGAAGTGTTATCCCTATACTTGTGAGCTGTCAGGGTCTGACCTCAGTCCCAAGACTTGAAGTGTTACCTTTGTGCAAGTGAACTTGAAGTGTTATCCCTATTCTTGTGAGCCGTCAGGGTCTGACCTCAGTCCCAAGACTTGAAGTGTTACCTTTGTGCAAGTTAACTGGAAGTGTTATCCCTATTCTTGTGAACTCTCAGGGTCTGACCTCAGTCCCAAGACTTGAAGTGTTACCTTTGTGCAAGTGAACTGGAAGTGTTATCCCTATTCTTGTGAACTCTCAGGGTCTGACCTCAGTCCCAAGACTTGAAGTGTTACCTTTGTGCAAGTGAACCTGAAGTGTTATCCCTATTCTTGTGAGCTGTCAGGGTCTGACTTCAGTCCCAAGACTTGAAGTGTTACCTTTGTGCAAGTGAACTTGAAGTGTTATCCCTATAATTGTGAGCTGTCAGGGTCTGACCTCTGTCCCAAGACTTGAAGTGTTACCTTTGTGCAAGTGAACTTGAAGTGTTATCCCTATACTTGTGAGCTGTCAGGGTCTGACCTCAGTCCCAAGACTTGAAGTGTTACCTTTGTGCAAGTGAACTTGAAGTGTTATCCCTATACGTGTGAGCTGTCAGGGTCTGACCTCAGTCCCAAGACTTGAAGTGTTACCTTTGTGCAAGTAAACTTGAAGTGTTATCCCTATTCTTGTGAACTCTCAGGGTCTGACCTCAGTCCCAAGACTTGAGGTGTTACCTTTGTGCAAGTGAACTGGAAGTGTTATCCCTATACTTGTGAGCTGTCAGGGTCTGACCTCAGTCCCAAGACTTGAAGTGTTACCTTTGTGCAAGTGAACTTGAAGTGTTATCCCTATACTTGTGAACTCTCAAGGTCTGACCTCAGTCCCAGGACTTGAAGTGTTACCTTTGTGCAAGTGAACTTGAAGTGTTATCCCTATACTTGTGAGCTGTCAGGGTCTGACCTCAGTCCCAAGACTTGAAGTGTTACCTTTGTGCAAGTGAACTTGAAGTGTTATCCCTATACTTGTGAACTCTCAAGGTCTGACCTCAGTCCCAGGACTTGAAGTGTTACCTTCGTGCAAGTGAACTTGAAGTGTTATCCCTATACTTGTGAGCTGTCAGGGTCTGACCTCAGTCCCAAGACTTGAAGTGTTACCTTTGTGCAAGTGAACTGGAAGTGTTATCCCTATTCTTATGAGCCGTCAGGGTCTGACCTCAGTCCCAAGACTTGAAGTGTTACCTTTGTGCAAGTGAACCTGAAGTGTTATCCCTATACTTGTGAACTCTCAGGGTATGACCTCAGTCCCAAGACTTGAAGTGTTACCTTTGTGCAAGTGAACTGGAAGTGTTATCCCTATTCTTGTGAACTCTCAGGGTCTCACCTCAGTCCCAAGACTTGAAGTGTTACCTTTGTGCAAGTGAACTTGAAGTGTTATCCCTATTCTTGTGAGCTGTCAGGGTCTGACCTCAGTCCCAAGACTTGAAGTGTTACCTTTGTGCAAGTGAACTTGAAGTGTTATCCCTATTCTTGTGAGCCGTCAGGGTCTGACCTCAGTCCCAAGACTTGAAGTGTTACCTTTGTGCAAGTGAACTTGAAGTGTTATCCCTATACTTGTGAGCTGTCAGGGCCTGACCTCAGTCCCAAGACTTGAAGTGTTACCTTTGTGCAAGTGAACTTGAAGTGTTATCCCTATACTTGTGAGCTCTCGGGGTCTGCCATCAGTCCCAGGACTTGAAGTGTTACCTTCGTGCGGGTGAACTTGTAGTGTTATCCCTATACTTGTGAACTCTCAAGGTCTGACCTCAGTCCCAAGACTTGAAGTGTTACCTTTGTGCAAGTGAACTGGAAGTGTTATCCCTATACTTGTGAGCTGTCAGGGTCTGACCTCAGTCCCAAGACTTGAAGTGTTACCTTTGTGCAAGTGAACTTGAAGTGTTATCCCTATTCTTGTGACCTCTCAGGGTCTGACCTCAGTCCCAAGACTTGAAGTGTTACCTTTGTGCAAGTGAACTTGAAGTGTTATCCCTATACTTGTGAGCTGTCAGGGTCTGACCTCAGTCCCAAGACTTGAAGTGTTACCTTTGTGCAAGTGAACTTGAAGTGTTATCCCTATTCTTGTGAACTCTCAGGGTCTGACCTCAGTCCCAAGACTTGAGGTGTTACCTTTGTGCAAGTGAACTGGAAGTGTTATCCCTATACTTGTGAGCTGTCAGGGTCTGACCTCAGTCCCAAGACTTGAAGTGTTACCTTTGTGCAAGTGAACCTGAAGTGTTATCCCTATACTTGTGAACTCTCAAGGTCTAACCTCAGTCCCAGGACTTGAAGTGTTACCTTTGTGCAAGTGAACTGGAAGTGTTATCCCTATTCTTGTGAACTCTCAGGGTCTGACCTCAGTCCCAAGACTTGAAGTGTTACCTTTGTGCAAGTGAACCTGAAGTGTTATCCCTATTCTTGTGAGCTGTCAGGGTCTGACTTCAGTCCCAAGACTTGAAGTGTTACCTTTGTGCAAGTGAACTTGAAGTGTTATCCCTATAATAGTGAGCTGTCAGGGTCTGACCTCAGTCCCAAGACTTGAAGTGTTACCTTTGTGCAAGTGAACTTGAAGTGTTATCCATATACTTGTGAGCTGTCAGGGTCTGACCTTAGTCCCAAGACTTGAAGGGTTACCTTTGTGCAAGTGAACTTGAAGTGTTATCCCTATACTTGTGAACTCTCAAGGTATGACCTCAGTCCCAAGACTTGAAGTGTTACCTTTGTGCAAGTGAACTGGAAGTGTTATCCCTATTCTTGTGAACTCTCAGGGTCTCACCTCAGTCCCAAGACTTGAAGTGTTACCTTTGTGCAAGTGAACTTGAAGTGTTATCCCTATTCTTGTGAGCTGTCAGGGTCTGACCTCAGTCCCAAGACTTGAAGTGTTACCTTTGTGCAAGTGAACTGGAAGTGTTATCCCTATTCTTGTGAACTCTCAGGGTATGACCTCAGTCCCAAGACTTGAAGTGTTACCTTTGTGCAAGTGAACTTGAAGTGTTATCCCTATACTTGTGAGCTGTCAGGGTCTGACCTCAGTCCCAAGACTTGAAGTGTTACCTTTGTGCAAGTGAACTGGAAGTGTTATCCCCATACTTGTGAACTCTCACCATCTGGCCTCAGTCTCAGGTCTTGAAGTGTTAACCTTTGTGCAAGTGAACTTGAAGTGTTATCCCCATACTTGTGAACTCTCACCATCTGGCCTCAGTCTCAGGTCTTGAAGTGTTAACCTTTGTGCAAGTGAACTTGAAGTGTTATCCCCATACTTGTGAACTCTCACCATCTGGCCTCAGTCTCAGGTCTTGAAGTGTTAACCTTTGTGCAAGTGAACTTGAAGTGTTATCCCCATACTTGTGAACTCTCACCATCTGGCCTCAGTCTCAGGTCTTGAAGTGTTAACCTTTGTGCAAGAGAACTTGAAGTGTTATCCCCATACTTGTGAACTCTCACCATCTGGCCTCAGTCTCAGGTCTTGAAGTGTTAACCTTTGTGCAAGTGAACTTGAAGTGTTATCCCCATACTTGTGAACTCTCACCATCTGGCCTCAGTCTCAGGTCTTGTAGTGTTAACCTTTGTGCAAGTGAACTTGAAGTGTTATCCCCATACTTGTGAACTCTCACCATCTGGCCTCAGTCTCAGGTCTTGAAGTGTTATCTCCGTGCTTGTAACGCTCAGGGCGTGACTTCAGTCCCAGGATTTGAAGTGTTACCTTCGTGAGTGTGACCTTGTGAACTCTCCGGGTCTGGCCCCAGTCTCAGGGTTTGATCTGACAGCTTCCATGGTCTTCCCCCAGCCTCAGGTTTTCTGTGCTTGCCTGTTTCTTGCAGCTGGTCTCTGGACTTCCGCCCACCAGGAGAACCCTGGGGGTGAGGGGCCTTCAGATGCCACAGCGCCCACCAGGCCGCCGCCAAAGCTTGCGATATGACTGAGCCCCCGCCGGCAGATGAAGCATGCAATAAGCGTGAGAGAGGGTGGGGAACACATGTGCTCTCATGTTGACATGCTCGCCGACATGTTTACACGTGTTTGCGGGTGGCAGCCTCGGGGCGATGCATCTGACCTCATTCACCGGTGATCTCTGGGGGCAAGAGGCGGGGAGCGAGATATCCTGGAAGTGCCAGCAGGTGGTGCACAGATGGAGGCTCGCGTGAGCGCCCCCCCCCCCTTCAGCTTTCCAGGTTTCCTGGCTGTCGTTAAGGCCTCCGTTGCGAGGCCCATCGAGGAAACGGAAGGTTAATATGTAAGCTTGCCAATAACAGTGGCCCCAGGGACTTGATGCTGGCCGAAGCTTTCACAGGGAAAACATTACCCGTAGTCCCTGTGCTTGAACCCAGCCGGGTCTGTTATTGGTCCGGACCCAGTGAAATGCGCCGGTGCCCGCATTCACGGCTGCAACCTGCAGGGGCTTGTAATACTGTGGGGCCCTAGGCCCCCATGTATAAGTAATCACAACACGGACACAGTATCATACTGGGTAGAACTGGCCCTAGGCATGTGAGCCACGCCCCTTTTATTAACGGGTCACATGTCCGGTGACGCTAGTGCTGGGTGGGTGTGGGGTGTAAGCCAGCCCTCGGGGAATGACTGGTACAAGTGAAAGACTAGAACAGCGACCAGCAGGTCACTACATCCCTCCCAAACTTTATTCAAACTGTAACAACAAAGTCCAACCTGGGGGAGAGAATAAAACAACGACAGAAAACTTCCACTGAGTCTATTCAGCCGCTTGCAGAACAAGACTGTTAAGAATTTACTGTAGGCGAAGTAGATGTAAATAAGGTTCCTTTATTAACATATGCACCAACACAAGCTCCGTGAGGACGGAGTGTACACGCCTTCACAGCCTGCCACCAGCTGTCATCTGTCAACATTCCAAGGATGACAGCTGGTGACGTAGAAGGCATAAGTACGGTGTCCGCTAGCGGACATAAGGCAATCACAACAAAGACGACCAGTTCCGCTTGGCACAGTTCAGTGGTGCCCTGTGGGTTTATTCCTCCTTGGACTCACAGCCTGGAAGTTGACACCAAAGTCTCTATATGCACAGTTCTCTGTGACTGTGCAGGTGGAGTGATAGTGAATCTGGTAGATGACACGTTTTCACTAACCAGTCCTGGTTGTTGTTGCATCTTCGCAAAGGAAGCATTGCTTCTTGCTACAGAATGGTGGAGTAATTGCAAATATCCCTGTCGCACCAGGATGCCCCTCTCCCACGGTGTTCCCCTTTTACGGGATATCCCGGAGGTCCTCTTCACCAGGCTTCCACTGGACTGGGTGTGCTTCGCCGTGTCACTCCAACGCTGTGGAGGAAGCCCTACGAGTCCCACCTTCAAGTCCCTCACTCCACCTGGATGGTAGTTGTTTCCTGATAGGATTACTCCTGCCACCTAACACGAGATCTTCATCTTCCTGGGACCTGCGGAGGAGAGGCTGTAGTCTCATCTCTCGTGGCGGGACCCCCTCTCATGCCGCGTCCCTGAGGCCTTTGCCCATGGGTCACCACAGTCTGGTGTGGAGTGGTCGGATGCTCTTCTAGACCCCACATCCGTGTTCACTCAGGACATCCAAGCAGTTTCACCATCCTGTCTCCCGTGTGACCCCAAATGTGGATGTCACAAATGGTCCAACTGGCTCACCTCTGCAGTCACCAGGTTTGCTTGGCGTTACGAAGACTCCTGGCAAGCTAGTTTCTCATGGTGCCACTGATGTTACCAAGGTACTGTGCTCCCTTCCAGATGTTCTTGCACTCAGTCATCCTCTAGCTTGCGGTGTGAAAGTTGTCTGATCACACACTCCTCTCTTCTTTTCGCTTCTTCTTTTCTCTTCTTCTGCGGTGGCCTCTTGCCACTCAATTTCCTCTTCCTTGTTCTTTCACTTCGCGACACGGTCTAGTCTCATCTGGTCTTGCACTTCTTCTCTGACCAGGCCTCTCCATATGATGTGCACTTCACACTGGTCTCCCTGGCCCTGTCCTATCCCTAGGACAATGCATTCTCTTCGTTCGGTTACTAGACCTGTCGTCGCAACCTTCTTCCTTTCATTACTTCTCGTAGGCTTTCATACTTTGGCTTCCGGTCAATCTTGTCAGACCTCTCCTCAGTCATCTTCACTGACCTCTCCTCAGTCATCTTCACTGACCTCTCCTCGGTCATCTTCACTGACCTCTCCTTGGTCATCTTCACTGACCTCTCCTCTGTCATCTTCTCTTACTTGTCCTCGGTCATCGTCACTGACCTCTACTCGGTCATCTTCACTCACCTCTCGTAGGTCATCTATGCTGGCCTCTTTTTGGTCTTCTTCTCTGACCTCTCGCCGGTCGTCTTCCCTCTGGCAGATCATCTTCTCCCTGACCTCTGGCAGGTCATCTTCTCTCTGATTTCAGCGCTCCGTCTATCATCTCCTTGTGTTTGCTTTGTTCACCCTAAGTTGGCAGGGTATGCCCAGACGTGGGTCCCTTGCTCACTTTGCCACTGGATTCAAGCTAGACTGGCTGATGACATTTCACGAGTAGACCGACGGTGGACTGACGTGAGGACAGAACCCTTGGTGTTCTTGTGACTATGTGACGGCGAGAGCACAGTCCCACTTAAGTCCCAGGTTCAGAGAACTTCTTGTGAATTCGTGAATTTATTCCCTCTCAGAAATCCTGCAGAGTACCAAAAGAATTGGATGTTACCTACAGACCATATATACAAAGGTAAAACATCCGAGTTGGGTGATGACCATCAATTAGGGACCAACTCCCCGATGTATGCCAGCGCGAACCGTGTGGGGGCATAATATTGATAGAAGCATGTTGGTATTTGCAGTGGGGCTATAGGGGCCATTACCTCCCCTTTATACCCCAAATATATTTTTAATCCTACCAGGGGTATACAGACAGAATAAAAGAATTAATGTTGACCCTTAGGTTGTTTTAAGTAAATATACTGCACTGTTTGGTCCCGTCTCAGAGGGGATTAGACCTCCCTTCTTTTTGTTTTGAGATGTATCACGTTTTGAATGTGTCTTTTGTGTGTTCTATCACGTTTTCCTTTCTTTGTCTACCCTCACCACTGTTCTTCGTCAAAAAATATATTGCGCTCCATCCAGAGTATTGTTCTGCACCTGGATGTATGATGCGGCCCTATGATGAAGCATGACACTGCAAAGTGTGTGAGGGCAGTATTAAGACATTTGTTGTCTGCCCTTCGTTTGTTCTGGGTGGGGGGAGATATGATATTTACCTTTCCCATGTGGATAACTACATGACCGGTAACTCCAGCCTATCTTGGACTTGAGAAGATAGGGTATTGTTTTTAGTACTTCTCTGCTGAGTGAGTTTGAATTTATTAAGAGGGAGCCAGAGAAGTCTTAGTCCCTTGTCTCTTCTAGTGTGTTTTCATGATGAAGGGTGTTACCTAGAAACCTGTCCCAGGATGCTTGTTTCCGGTTCAAGGAAGACCTGGCTTGGCAGTTCGGGCTGGACTGTTACCATGAGGAACAGGGTGAAAACTGATTTGTATACAGCTGGGTCTTACCTGAGGTGGCAAAGTAAGTTAAAGAATGATGATGGATTCAACCCAGATCTGTGACTGGGGGTGAGTGTCTGAAAAGTTTCAGCACTCCGTCCATCATCTCCTTGTGTTTGCTTTGTTCACCCTAAGGGCCTCATTTATGAAAAGTGACGCATCGCTGCGTGAAAACAGCGATGCGTCACTTTTCACTGCACCCTCCATGCGATACAATGATGCGTCATATTTACAGTATGCCGCATCATGGCGCAAGGAGTTACAGATACATCAGTATTTCTGATGTATCTGTATGGCACAAAAGTGACGCATTGCTGGAGAGTGTCACAAAAGTGACGCAACTCCAGCAATGTGTTTTTTGACATGGGGCAAGCCGCATGTGAAAGTGCCTGCGTCAGACAGAAGGCGCAAGAAATTGACGCATTTGTGTCCTAGAAGTGGCGCAGTGAAATCTTATAGATTTCACTGCATCACTTCTATGACCCTTTCTTGCGCCAAAATGCCCCCCTTGCATACATTATACCTGGCGCAGGTATAATGTGGCGCAGGGGTTTACAAAGTGACGCATCTACCTAGATGCATCACTTTGTAAATATGGAGCAACAAGGAGCATTTGTTACGCCACTGGTGCGTCACAAAAAGTGACGCACCGGCGGCGTACAAGTGACGCAAGGCCTCATAAATTAGGCCCCCAGTCGGCAGGGTATACCCAGTCATGGGTTCCTTGCTCACTTTGCCACTGGATTCAAGTTAGCCTGGCTGATGAAGGGTGTTACCCAGAAACTGGTCCCAGGATGCTTGTTTCCGGTTCAAGGAAGACCTGGCTTGGCAGTTCGGGCTGGACTGTTCCCATGAGGCACAGGGTGATGACTGATTTGCATATGGCTGGGTCTGAACTGAGGTGGCAAAGTGAGCGAAACAATGATGATGGATGGAGGTATGGGGGTGCCGGATTTACACGTGTATTGCTATGCCAGCCAGCTGCAATGGCTGGCATATTGGCTTGCAGGTCGCAATTTACTCGAGTTGGACATGTCATTACAAGATAGGGATAAGGGGATTATTAACAGGCTCTTACTACCACAGACCCCCGTTGACATTAACGCTCGTTCTTATTGAAATTAGCTATCACTTATTGGCGGAGTGCGGTAAAATACAATGGATGGAAGGCACCAAATGCCCCCAATGTTCCGCTGTTGGGCATCCCCACACGTACTGGGATAACCCCTAACCGCGCCCTAAAGACGTTGACTGATGCGGGCATCACTACACATGGGGATTTTTTTTACGGAGGGTGTACTGATGTCGCATGAAACGTTTGTATGATTCCATGGTGCCCCAGATACGTTGTTCCTACTACACGCACATATTTCCAGATATATACCCGTCACATGGTTGCCCAAAGACACTGAACCACCTGCGAACACACTGCTTACCATGCAGTACCTAATGGGTAATGGGGCTCGACTGACTAAATGGCTAACTCATGAGATTCGAGCTGAGAGAGCGATCTCATTGCAGCCGCTACGCAACAAGTGGGAGGAGGACGTGGGTCGTACATTTACAGCCAAAGAATGGGACACTGTATAGCGGTTCCCCAAGAAGGTCTCTCGAAATCCCAAGTTTAAATTTATCCAGTTGATGTTGCTACACAGGGCATATTTAACCCCACACAGACTGAACGCTATGTATCAAGGGGTGAACGGCCACGCACCCGACGCGGGGTTGGTACATAAGGTATGGGCTTGCCCTAGATTGAGACATTACTGTGCGACGGTGTGCAAGATATTGACGGCAGTGGCCCGGTGAGCCGGAATGAGACCTTGGAATATTGTATATTGGGTCTGCGACCCCGTGAGAAGAAGGGCAACCCTGCCCCATGTTTTTCAAACCTAGCATTCCTTTTTGCCAAGAGAGCCATAACCACAAAATGGAAAGCCACTAGAGCCCCGTCCTTACTGGAATGGCACACTGAAATGCTGAGGTGGGGCAGAGCAGAAGGGACTGAATTGAAAAGGGAGGAATTTAGGGGCCTAAGGAAAACGCCGATTTCACTAGGTCGGTATGCAATGCTGGAAGAATACACTGCAATAGATATTTTGTCCTACTAGGGTACGTTGGGGTTGTCACGGGGGGTCTGAACTGCGAATATGGGACACTTGGGCTCCTCGTGTTGTATGTATGCTATGTTGGGTGAAATAACAGGACTATACAGCTTAGTTTTGATGGACTTTGAAGCCGAAATGCACACACATGTGTTGCAGTGGATGATGTGCAACTACTATTGTTGGCTGATAAAGGCCGAGCATGCGGGGAGGGAGGGGAGGTGGGGTGATTGTTGTAGCTTTTTGTTAAGATGTCTTTCATTATATTATATCCTGAAGGCTTTCACAATTTGCCATTTGCTCCGCCAAACATTCTGACATATTTTGGGACATTGAGTAGGACCTCTTATCGACATGCCTTTTTTTAAAAAAATTAAAAAAAATATTTTAAGGGTACCGGATCCTTGCAGGTTGCCATTTGAAGATACTATTGGATGTTTACCATTGTTAAAGAGTATTATTCTGCATTGATAGTAACTAGGTCATGTTATTTCACATGTTTATATGTCCTTATACATTGTTGTGCAATGTCTGACTCATTGTTTTTTAAAATCAATAAAAACAAATAAAAAAGAAATAAAAACAGAATGATGATGGACTCAACCAAGATCTGTGACTGGGGGTGAGTGTCTGAAAAGTTTCAGCGCTCCGTCCATCATCTCCTTGTGTTCTCTTTGTTCACCCTAAGTTGGCAGGGTATGCCCAAACGTGGGTCACTTGCTCACTTTGCCACTGGATTCAAGCTAGCCTGGCTGATGAAGGGTGTTACCCAGAAACCGGTCAAAGGATGCTTGTTTCCAGGTCAGAGAAGACCTGGTTTGGCAGTTCGGGCTGGACTGTTCTCTACAGTAAAGGTATGCAGTTCCTAATGTGCAAAGCAGGTAGTTGTATGTGATCAGGCGCTCCACATGGTGGCAAAGAGCCAATGGTCAGGAGAAGAGTCTCCTCCTTTCGGAAAAAGACCCTCACACACCCAACCAGCTAGGTGTCTTGCTTTATCATCGGGTCTGCTCCTTATCGGGTCGGCGCTGCAATACCCAATCGCCACCCGAGACTGGGCCTTCTTGGCACAGATCTTTATTCCTTATGCCGAAGGGTGCAGTGCGTGTGAGGGCCCTAGATCAGTGTAGGTGGTAATAATGTGTAGGGATGTGAAGTTTAAAACAGGAGAAGGTGGTCCAGTCAAAATAATTTTAATGAAGTGTGGCCACCCCCCTATTTAAAATAAAAAAGATGCGTATCTTCACTCTAAGGTCGTGCGTTTATACGCTTGGTACAAAGGTCAACATGTTTCTTGCCTTATATCAATTAGATAGCAATTCTTCAGGACCAAAAATAGATCTACCTACACTTTATGGTGGTGGTCAATGACTAAGTGAAGTGAGGTAATGACCACCCATACAGCACCCTAAAAAGGGGTACCTATAGATCTACAACGCAACCTGCAATTAAAACAGAATAACACACATTATTGTATCATGTCACAACATTCTGGTTATACGAGAAGCCTGATTTGCAAATAGTTGAGTCTGAACTGAGGTGGCGAAGTGAGTTAAAGAATGATGGTGGATTCAACCCAGATCTATGACTGGGGGTGAGTGTCTGAAAAGCTTCAGCGCTCCGTCCATCATCTCCTCGTGTTTGCCTTGTTCGCCCTAAGTTGGCAGGGATGCCCAAACGTGGGTCCCTTGCTCACTTTGCCACTGGATTCAAGCTAGCCTGGCTGACGAAGGGTGTTACCCAGAAATCGGCCCCAGGATACTTGTTTCCGGTTCAGGAAAGACCTGGCTTGGCAGTTCGGGCTGGACTGTTCCAATGAGGCACAGAGTCAAGACTGATTTGCATATAGCTGGGTCTGAACTGAGGTGGCGAAGTGAGCTAAAGAATGATGATGGATTCAAAATAGATCTGTGACTGGGGGTAAGTGCCTGAAAAGTTTCAGCGCTCCGTCTATTATCTCCTAGTGTTTGCTATCTTTTCTCTGACCTCTGTCAGGCCATCTTATCTCTGACCTCTAGCAGATCATCTTCTCTCTCTGACCTCTGGCAGGTCATCTTCTCTCTGACATCTGGCATGTCATCTTTTCTCTGGCCTCTGGCAGGTCAACTTCTCTCCCTGACCTCTGGCAGGTCATCTTCCCCCTGACCTCTGTCGGGCTCTGGCCCTTACAGTTAGTTTCTCGGGTATTCTGGGCACTTCTATCCTAGCACCTACCTTTCTTCATCTGAGGGTACTCATACTTTGGGTGGCTTGCACACTTACTTTTTCTCACTTGCGGTGGCATCTGTGACTCCCCGGTCCACCACAGCTTTTACAGCTGCTTGTTGTGGAGGGAGGATCACTTCACAACTTCCGGGTGGCCACGGAGGAACGGCCATCTTTGGAAGCAGCGTTCTAGTCTTTACCCGCAATTAAGGGTCAGACTATACTTAAGGCAAGCAGGGCGCCGACGCGCAGATGGAAGAAAGGTAGAGGCAGCCACTCATGATTGTATGCTGGCCAGGGAAGGGCCACGCTGCTAATTTTGTCAAGCTGCCACCTGCTATAATCTCAGCTGCTAGCGCACTTATTTAGCACAATCGCGCACATTGTTATCTGTTTTTAAAAATCGTCAACTTGTTTTTAAACACCTTGGGGCTTGGTAATTGCACTGTGACTCCCCGGTCCACCACAGCTTTTACAGCTGCTTGTTGTGGAGGGAGGATCACTTTAAGACTTCCGGGTGGCCACGGAGGAACGGCCATCTTTGGAAGCAGCGTTCTAGTCTTTCCCCGCATTTAAGGGGCAGACTATACTTAAGGCAACATGGCGCTACGCGCAGCAGACGCGCCGCTGTCGTTCCGAAGGCGCACCAAAGGCAAGCCCATCTGCGCCCATCCGTGCCCATCCGGGACCAGGGGCCAGAAACCCTGCCCTAACGACTTCACACTCTGGAAAACCACTTACCTACACTAGCACAGATTTTTTAGGTCTAAAGGTAACAATTCGCCCGCAATGTCAGCACTCTATGAGTATAGAACAACCAATGTGCTGCCCGGTCTGTGGATTCAAGGGAATTACCAGAGATCACAACAGGCAGGGAATAGAAGCTGAGACTGCCCATTGGAAAACAGTGAAAATGGGATTAATTAATAGCAGATCTCTACCCAAGCATGTGCTGGAAATTAAACTTTTAATCGAGGAAGAGCAACTGGAGGTTCTATTTCTCACCAAAAGCTGGCTCAGGGAAAGTTCAGTCCCAGACATCATAGAGGCCCTACCCTTTGGCTATAAAATCTCCTGACTTGACAGAGTTGGAGCTATAGGAGGAGGATTAGCGATCATTTACAAGGCCCAGTTAGGATGTATGCTATCCCCCCTTAATATCGACACATCTGAGGCCTGTAGCTTTAGAATCTCCCTCTCCGCTACATGCTCTTTCGCAGGAGGACTGATTTACAGACCCTCAGGTCCATGTCCCTTGTTTTTAGACTCAGCCCCTGACATGCTGGCTAGTATGCTTTTAAAGAAAAACACCATTACAGTGTTAGGTGATTTTAACATCCACCTGGATGATGTCAATGACCCTTCCGCTAAGAGATGTCTAGCTGACATGGAAACCTTACAGCTACCACAGCTGGTACCCTCCACCACACATGAGAAAGGTCACCTCTTAGACCCCATTTTCTCAAATGATCAGAGACTGAAGGTACTAGACCCAATATGGATGCCATGGAATGATCATGCTTTGATCACACTGCAACTTCAGATACCAATAGTAGGCGAACAAAATAAAGTCTCACAGTAATGGGATGAAAATGGCCTAAGATAGTGCCTGAGGCCTGGATCCTTGATCTGGAATCCTGCATGCCCCCAGACACTAAAGATCTGAATGAAGCCCATGGTAACTGGCTAACATGGATAAACAGTTCCATCATTAAGAACTTCAGGAAGCCAGGCCCCGATCTCACAAAAATACCAATAGATCCTCCTTGTTCTCTCCCACGCTGGTTGAGCATAAAAAGAAATGCAAAAGACTGGAACAAGAGTGTAGGAAGTCTTATGATCCTGAACTAAAAAAAACCTACAGAACAGCTATACATCTCTATCAAAAAAGCGTCAGGAAAGCGCATGCTGCTTTCTAAGAAGAAAAAATCGCCAAATCTCCCAATTCCTCTAGGGAACTTTTTAAAATTGTAAAATCACTCACTACCACAGACCAGGGACCAAATAGCCCCCAACACTCTAAAGACAGGTGCAACGGGTTGGCCACCTTCTTTAAAAGCAAAGTGGAAAATATTTATAACTCTCTCCAACCCAAACCCAGGTTGATTTTAGGAACTACCCCATCCCACACAACGAGTCACAGGTTGAACATATGGAGTCTGCCCCTTTGGTCGTACACGTTCTCATGACCATCCCCCCGACAAACACAGACCATATATCAGCCTTACTATGGAAAATCAAGTCAGGATGCCCATTGGACCCAGCCCCACCGCACATTCTTGCCCAGGGCGGAAAAGCCGTTTTCACCCAACGAGGCAATCTCATCAATCTTTCTTTTGAAAAGGGCAGGGTACCCAAAGAGTGGAAGCACGGCATCATTAAACCTTTGTTGAAAAAAACACACCTGGACCCCGCCGAGTTATCAAACTATCGCTCAATATCACTTCTGCCTATAGTGGGCAAGATGGCAGAAAAACATGTGAACACCACAATCTCCACCTTTCTCGAAAACAAATAATGTCATTCATCAGACACAGATGGGGTTCAGACCCAAGCACAGCACAGAGTCAGTACTGTTAGTGGTCACCGAAAAACTCAAAGCCATCCTTGATCAAGGAAAGACGGCAGCAGTGGTGCTCTTAGACCTGAGTGACGCATTCCATACTGTAGACCACTCAGTGCTGATCCAGAGGTTGGAAAGTGTTAGAATTGGCGGAACAGCGAAGTAATGGGTTGCCTCATTTCTGAGTGACAGGACCTTCCAATGCATGGAGGCCGGTTTCAAGTCAGACCCCCTTCTAGCACCTTGGGGAGTGCCTCAGGGATCCTCCCTGAGTCCAACCCTTTTTAACATTTACCTCAGTCCCCTAGCCCATATCATCCAGGAATTCGGTATCTCCATTGTGTAATATGCTGATGACACACATTCTAGTCTTCTCAATCTCAGACGCCCTCAACTCAGATCATCGGCAACTTGTCCCCTGCCTTGAGAAAATTGGATCCTGGATGGCGAACTGTAGACTCAAGTTGAATGGGGATAAGACAGAACTGATGATCCTGGGAAATAACTTCAATCCTCGCTCAGAGATCCTGTGGCCAACTAGTTGGGGACCAACCCCGCCCCCAAGTCAGCCATAAAAAACCTTGGCATGTGGCAGGACCAAAATCTAACAATGGAGGTACAGGCCAAAAAACTATCTGGCACCTGCTTTGGGATACTCAGGAACATCATATCCCTACTCCCGGAAAATGTGAGGAGGACGGTAGTCCAGGCCCTGGTGATTTCAAGGCTGGACTAGGGAAATTCCCTCTTTCATGGTTCTTCCAAATACGTAATAAACCGTCTACAAATTGTTCAGAACGCAGCAGCACAACTATTACTGAACATACCTAGATGCCAATCAGTTAAACCAAGATTGAAGGAACTGCATTGGCTCCCGGTTCAAGCCAGAATCAAATTCAAGTCCCTTAATCTGGCTCATCGTGCCATGTACGGAAGGAAAATAAACAACTACGGTTGCCAGTGCTGCCGTGTATTAAACTAATTCTCACAAAAAACGGAGACAAAACCAGTCCTTCTTAACCACTTTTTGGTTTGAATTTATCTATTTATTTTCAAAAGTATTTCAATTCAGCTAAATTCGAACATCTATGAAACAATTTTACATTTCACATAAAATTTCTGTACAAGTCCCCACAAAAATACATCACATATAAATCAACCTATCTTCACACATCATTCTCTCCTCAAGCTTTCAAGTGCAGTGACATTCATACTAAAGAGTCAACACATTCACACATTCACCCAAAACAATTCTTCTATTCCTTAGAAACCCGCCTAGGGGTGACAATCTCAACATCAATCTAGTATTCAAAAAAAGAGGTTCAATAAACGCATTTTCTTACAATTTATAATAGGCCATCAGAAACTACAAAACTCAAAACTTTTCCTTTTTCAAATGACTTGACTTGATTGGCCTATAGAAAACGTGGCCGATGCGTTTCGAATTCCTGTTGCAAAGGAATTCTCCTCAGGACCATATATCTCTGAAAAAGTAAAAGTTGGTATCAAACTTAACTGATCAATCATATAAACCTCCAAGAACTGTCCTGTCAGACAGATCGAGCCATCTTACCTCTTTAAACTCTCCGCAAATGTTCATGGGATTATTCTCGTTTGTTCTCTACAAACAAAAATTGGAAGGGGCCCAGCACTTATCCAAAACCTGGTCGCCCACTATATACCCCACCAACAGCTTATGTCGACCTCAAGATTTTTTATAAAAAGAGCCAGATGGGGTGGAAGGTCTTTCACCCATCCGATACCGACGCTCTGGAACAGTCTAGATCCAGAGCTTCGACTCACTCAAAACGAAGCACTGTTCAGGAAAAAACTCAAGACATGGCTCTTTCCACAAGACTAAGTGCTCACTCCCTCTACTTTGACTCATGCAGCGCTGAGATGCCTAAGGGTAGTCAGGTACTTTACAAATCCCATAAACATACACAAACATAAACATCCTTTCGTCAGTGGGCGCACATGCTGTGCACTTTCTTCAGTCCTTCGAGGACTTGCTGCCTGGGGCTGTTGCCCTGTACCACACCTGCCGTCCAAGTGCAGTACTCACTGGTGTCCTTACTGCTGCAGTGACCACCTGTGGCCACTAGGGGCTAGATGTAGGTAACTTCTATTTACCGACTCATAAATACCGAATTTTACTGATTCGGTATTTATGAATCGGTAAATATGAAGCAGGGAGATGTAGGTATATTTTAATCTGGAATTACCGAATCGGTAACTTTCGGTATTTACCGTGTCACCTACATGTGGATTTACCGAATCGTTAAAATTACCGATTCGGTATTTTACAGAATCGGTAAATTTACCGAATCAGTAAATTTACCGATTCTGTAAAATGATGGCCCCTACATGCCAAATCCTAAATACCGGTCGGTAACGGCCGAAATCGGCCGTTACCGACCGGTATTTTCTCTCCTACATCTGGCCCTTGGTATCACTGCATTCCTTCTCACCAACCCGAGCAGCCTTTCCTCTTGCGGTTCCCTTCTTTGCTCTCCTGACACCACCAGGTGTTTCCTTCTGATTCACGTGCCAGCCACAAGGGGAAGATTCAATCTCTGTGGGACGTGTCTTTATGCAACCTATAGTGATGTACTGATGATGGTTTAAGAGTATCTGTTTTTGAACCAGGAACGTGATAATGTTTACATACTATGATATGATGCATAATTAGGATGATTGGCATATAATTACTAAGAGAAAAGAGGCTCTTTTTAACCAGGAATGGGATAATGTTTATGTACCATGATATGATGCCTGATTAGGATAATTGCAATACAATTACCAACTGGAAAAGAGGCTTGTGTAAAATGAAGAACCTATATGTACTATATATAAAAAATACTGATAGCAATATGTTTATCTGCAGGAGAACTATACAGACGGCAACCAACCAGTGCCATTTGTAGGAGAGACTCATTAATATAGTCTTGAAAAAGATGGTAATTCATCGATAAAAACCATCGAAACGCGTCGACGCCTCCCTGCACGATTAGGAGATTGAAAACCTAACCTGTAGACAAAGAATAGTAATATGTCCAGGATGGTATCTATGTAAAAATCTCAAAAACGTGCAATAGTTATTGACAATTTTATGTCTATGTATGTCTCTCCTCTTTTGTATTTTTTCACCTGGATATAATATGTACTAATTGTTTTTAAATAATTCAGTTTTACATGTTTTTGTGTAAAAAAAACTGTACTCAATGAATGTGTTTAGGATTTTTTAATATGGGTATACAATGATTTGTTTTTAACCTTTGAGTGTATTTGTATGAACTTTTTATAATAAAACAAATGATTTAAATTTTTGTTGTTCAAGTATTTAAGACAAGTAAGGTCCCTATTGGGATCTAGTGGGCCTATTGGGTAGTTTGAGATAAACATTTAGGTTTGTCCCACGTATGAATAATCTGCCAAGGGATAACTATTTTTACTGTTAAAGTACCCTATTCCCCTGGCTGTAGGGGGTCTCTCTCTAATTTGAAACAATCAGTGGGAGGGTGTTCCATGTCTTGGCAGTGAGGTGGGAGAAGAATCTCCCACTGGTGGTTGTTCTTCGGATGCGCAGGACTGTGGTGAGCGAGAGGTCGGAGGAGCTTAGCTGGTTTTTGGGGATGTAGAAGGAGAGCTATCTGTTGAGGTAGGCTGGCCCGGTCTTGTGGAGTACCTTGTGTGCGTGGGTGAGGAACTTGAAGGATATCCTCTTGTTGACAGGGAGCCAGTGCAGATTTCCGAGTTCAGCTTCAGACAGCTGTTCTTCATCCAGTCGGCGACGGTCTTCATTCCTTTTTGGAGTTTGGCTTTGGCGGTGATGGGGTCCTTGGTGAGGGAGAGGATCAGGTGAGTGTCGTTGGCATAGGAGATTATGTTGAGGTCGTGCTGTCAGGCTACGTGTGCGAGCGGGGCCATGTAAATGTTGAACATTGTCGGGCTGATGGAGGATCCCTGGAGTACGCTGCAGATGATCTTGGGATCTTTGGAACGGAATGGGGTGAGGGGGACGCTCTGGGTTCTGCCGGAGAGGAAAGAGGTGGTCCAATCCAGAGCCTTGTCTTGGATCCCAGCTGGGTGGAGGCATGTGCGTGTCGTGGTGGGCCTCAAGTAGGCCTACCAGTGCTAGGGGTTCGCCCTTCTCTGCACAAAGTCCTCAGACCAATAGGATAGAAGTTTGCACGGAAACTGGAATATAAAAACAATCTTTTATTAATCTCATGAGATGGAACTACATTCACACAACAGCCTTCGGTAGTGCATGAAGTAGCACACTGACCAGAAGGAGCATTGTCTTTTTATACCCACACAGGGGCTCAAAAGAAGGCGGTACAAGTACAAAAAGAAGGTTTTATGTACATATAAGGTCATACAGAAAATGTACAGTCAACAAGAGGGAGGAGCTAACAGTTGCTAATGCTAGCAAACACATCCTGACAGTTACAGATTAAAGACAGCTTCATGGACAGCTGCAAGCTCAACTGAGCATGTGCAGAGTAGAAGAAGCTAAATATAGTTTGTTCCTAGGCAGAATATAAGAGCAAACAACAGTAAGGAAGGACAGAGCACATGGTGAGCACATGGTAGCACATGGCAGACAAGATGGCTGCCGAAAGCAAGATGGGTTCAGCTAAATGCTAACCACGATCGCTGCCAATTTACAACAGACGACCCTTTTAGCATTAGCTGAAGACATTCGTTCATTGTAATCTAAATATGTATTCTGTACATCTATTAACACTATTTCAGTAATTTCTTTATTCAGCATTTGTTGGGCTTTTATTTCTGCAACATTTCTCTTAGCAGGTGTACAAACAGTGATGCAAACAGAGCAAAGCATGGGACCACATTGTATACATACACAGCATGTAAATAATATCACTAGTATTACACATAGGATGGCCAGTAGCTTCCAGCCCCAGGTAACAAATAATGTCCAGAACCAGCTTGAAAAAGTCCATGTACCAGTCTCTGGATGAATTTCTGCAGCAATCTTATGCAGCTTAGAGATTGCATCAAACACTGAAGGACAGTGATCCTGGATGTAAACACAGCAACTGCCACCGATGATGCGACATGCACCACCTCAACCAGCCAAAATTACATCTAGGACCATACGATTTTGGAGTGCTACAATCCTCGCAACATGCAGCTCTTCTGTAATGTTCCTCCTGAATACTTGGCTGGTCGAAAGATTCGATGAGTTAGCCCCACAAACTGTCTCCCGTAAAGCCAGTAACCGGGCCTCTGCCCCATGGTTTTCTGCCTCCCTATCCGAGATGCGGAGAATGTGTAAGAAAGCCGAAAGTGCCTGGCGCCGCCACTACGACCTATCGGATAAAAATGTGTATAGGAAATCCATTAAACTTTACCATAGTAACATCTTGTCAGAGAAAAAAGCTTACTTTGCTAAAAGAATATAGGCTGCCGTAGATACCAGCAAAGAAATGTTCCTCATTGTCAAGGAATTTGCTTCACCGAGTGCAGTTCTGCCCACACAGTCTCACTTTGAACCTTGGGTTTTTCAACTCGCAAATTTCTTTGCTACTAAAATCAAGTCTATTCAAGACTCTTTCCCCCCTACTAGCCCGACGGCACGGTCGGACATTCGTGACCTTCTGTCGATGTCCCAGCCCAGTGATGGTCCTATTTCTTCAACTTTTCCTCCTCTCTCTCTCTCTTCTTCACTTGACCTTCTCATTAAATTAAAATCTGGCTCCCCAAAGGACCCTTGCCCAGCAAAATGTCTTGGAAGAATGGCCCCAGTGATCAACTCTTTGATTAACCCGGTGCTCAACCTCTCTCTTAGCACGGAAGTAGTCCCCTGGGCCTGGAAGCACGCCCTGATTTTGCCGCTTTTGAAGAAGCCGAATCTGGACGCTTTGGTGCATGCCAACTACAGGCTCATCTCCCTCCTTCCGGCATTGGCTAAGGTGGTGGAGAAGCATATCCACGTCTCTCTCTCTCCACTTTCCTCGAAAATAATAACATCTTACACGACACTCAGTCGGGTTTCCGTGCCAACATGAGCACGTAGACCGCACTGTTAGAAGTCACCGATGCCATAAGAGAGGTGCTAGATGCGGGTGGTAAGGCTATGCTGGTAATGTTGGACCTGTCGGCGGCCTTTGACACTGTTCCCCATGGCGGTCTCCTTGTAAGGGCTACAGGGAGCGGTGTTTAGATGGTTTAATCCTTCTTGTAGGGCCGCCGTCAAACGATCTGGGCCCCTCCTTTCTCTGCCGAAGTGCCGCCATTGGAGGTAGGGGTGCCTCAGAGCTCTATTTTGAGCTCTACTCTCTTTAACATCTATATGGCACCTTTGGCGGCACTGGCGGAGTCTTTTGGTGCCCAGATCGTTTCCTACGCTGATGACACCCAGCTCCTGTTCACCTGCAAGAAGGGCTCTGACTTCGATGGAGTGCAGATCAGAGGCTGCTTGGGGGCAGTGTTCAAGTGGTTTGAACTCAATAGCCTCAAATGCAACTCCGATAAGTCGGAGCTGCTGTTTTTCGGCTGTCCACCCGATCCTAGGTGGCTGTCATGGTGGCCCTCTGCCATGTTCCCTTCTGCGACCGCGTCTTCCAAGGCCAAGAATCTGGGAGTGCAGATCGACGATGGTCTCACCTTGAATCCACAGATTCTCGGTCTTGCTGCGAGGTGTTTTGGCATCTTGAAAATGCTTAGAAAATTCCTCCCGTTGCTATCTCATAACCACAGACGAGTCACTGTACAGGCCCTGATAGGCTCTCGATTAGACTACGCAAACGTGCTCTACCTGGGCCTGCCGGAATATCTCCTATCCTGCTTGCAGGTGGTGCAGAATTCTGCGGCCAGAGCCATCTACGGCCTCCACCGGAAATCCAGTGCTATGGATCTATTAAAAAAATTGCATTGGCTCCCTATTAAAAAACGGATTGCTTTTAAGGCACTCACGCTTGCTTTTAAAGCACTCCATGACTCAGGTGCGAAATATATCAGGAAACGACTGACTTTTTACCTACCATCTAGGTTGCTGAGGTCAGCCTCTCTGGCCTTGGCATCTGTTCCGCCTATCAGAAGAGCCCGGATCGGAGGTCGCTCCTTTCGCCACCTGGCACCTCAACTTTGGAACTCTCTGCCAGTCTCTCTGACGAAAAATTGTAATCTGCTAGCTTTCAGGAAGGAGCTGAAATCCTGGTTGTTCGTGCAATAGTTGTCGTGCTCTGTTCATTTGCTCCTGACATCTGCATCGGGTTTCTTGAAGCGCCGGGACACTTCTCAGAGTAGCTGAGCGCTATATAAAACCGATTTTAACATAACATAACAAGTGCCATAGCATTCTGATTGGTAACAGCTTCCACAACTCTAGTCAATCGTCTTATCATTCTGCTGTTTATCGCAGCACCCACAAAGAAAAACAAGCCCAAATTAAAATCAACATATTGTTGCAAAGCGGTGTCAGTCTGGTCCACTTCATCAATACTTATTGTCCTCTTATTTCTGTTCTTGTGAATATCATTGTACAACTTAAAGTCTCTGTGATACGACGCAGGTTCCAGAAACACAGGGTGCAACAGAATAACACATAGCATACTCCTGACCATCCAACTGGTAGTTGGTAATATCCCTTGTTACCACAGACAAAGTATGTATTATGTGAGGATGTGAAGCTGCTGTTATTCGCACCTTCAATAGTCAAAACCACAGTACACTCACTTCTCCCCACTGGAATTCTCCCAATACTACTTATACACAAGTCTGCTTTAGCTCTAGTGACAGTAATCACAAATGGTCCATTGTTCTTTATAGTTCTTGTATTTGTGAAAACATATGGTGTAGAAATATTGTCAAGTCGATACTCCTCCCATTCCCATTTAGTCCCTTTAGCTTGGGGGTAACCATCTTCATCGGGATAACATACTTTATTGAGGTGATAATTAATCCGTCCTACCGTCATCCTTGAGATGTTGGTCCTTTCAGAAGAAAATAAAAGCGCAAACCAGGCTTGGCAAGAACCATTATGAGAAAAGGGAAGAGGAATAAAAGGTGTTCCTCCCTTCTTCTGGTCAGCAGGTATCATCCCACACACCCAACAGTTGGTAGAATTTGTGGCATTATGAGTGTGATTCAACATCTGGATAAATGTATTGTTCAGGATGGATTGTCAATGGTTTTGCTCATGGTATTGAAGCGTAAAGTAATGATGCTCAACTGGTACTGGAGTAGTGGCGATCAAAAGCTGTCGAGCAGGAGCCACTTTCTCAACAAACAAGGTTGTCACTGCTACAGCCACCATAGTAACAACAAATCCAACAGCACAAATGGTCTTCTTATTGCAGATCTTAGCAACAGTTGTCCTTGCAGACATGATCACTTCGTCGTTGAATCAATCATTGGAGCTCTAATTTCCTGGGATGCCGTTGGTTTCTTCACCGAGGGTCAAGACGAATGTCATTATGTAGGACTGATCCCCCCTTGCAACATCAGCACTCCGTTTCACAAACCCAGGACGGTAGCTCAACCAGTCTTTTTCAACAATGCAGGTTCTTTCCTCAGTCTTACCTGGTACCGGGATACTCCAGCGATCGTTTGGTCCGGGAAGACTTCCTCAGATTCGTCAGATGAGATAGCATGGCCTTTCTCCGTTTCCAGAATCTCTCGATGGTTGGTCAGCACAGCGGGTTCCACCAAGGTAGGCAGCACTTGTTTGCAGTGAGTGCTATGGATCCAATTCTTTCTGTTTGTCACTTGAACCGCTGTCCTCGTAGCTAAGAGCACTTGCCCCGGTCCTCGCCACCTTGGCTCCAAGCTGTTCGACCTCTCAAAAACTTTGACCATCACATGGTCACTGGGTCGGAGTTCATGGGCCTCACCAGTAGATCTGTCAGGAAGAGCTTCTCGAACCTGTTGATGAATAGAGATCAAACTGTCAGTTAAAACTTTATAAATAAATGAGTAAATAAACTGTGCTAAAAAGTCTTTCATCAGAACACAAGGTACATCATGTATGGGATGTGGTTCAGGAACTCCCCAAATGTTCATCGGTCTCCCAAATACCACCTCATATGGTGTAAGGCCAGATCATGAATGTGGCACCGAACTAATGGACAACAATGCCAAGGGTAGCACATCAGGTCATTTCAAAGACGTGCAAGCCAGTATTTTCGCTAATTTTAATTTCAAGGTAGCGCTATATCTCTCCACTAATCCTGCTGATTGTGGGTGGACGACTGCATGGAACTTTTGTTTGATCCCTAATCCTTTCAGGACATACTCAACAACTTGCCCAATAAAATGAGGCCCGTTGTCACTCCACAAAAGTTTACAAACACCAAATCTGGGAAAAATTCATTTAAAAGCACCTTCACTGTGGTGAGAGTGTATTATCCTTTGTAGGGTATGCCTCTATAAATTTACTGAAGGCACACACCACCACTAGAACATACTTCAAGTTATTGCAATGTTCAAGTTCGATATAATCCATTTGCAAAACTTAAAAAAGTACAGTTGGTGTAGCAAACCCTCCTGTAGGAGTCCGTGACCCTTGTATTGTACTGCCAACAGATCAAACAAGACTATACTATTCTTTTAGCTGTGCTGGCAATTTCTGGATGCTCCCTAACTTGCGTAAGCAATTTCATTATTGGTGAAGCTCCAACATGTGCCATTTGAACCATAGGCTGTAAATAGGCTATAGGCAGTTTCCACCTATCCATCTCTTTGTTTCGCCAACAGCCCTCATCATCCAACATTCCCTCTTTAGACCATTGCTCAAGTTCTTTCAAAGAAGCAGACCTCTGTGTGTCTAGTACTTCTTCTCTAGCATCATGCCACCGTTCAGCTTATGACTGCACTACATACATTGATGTAGTGCTTCGCTGCATCGCAGTCTCATGAGCTACGCGATCTGCAAAGGCATTGCCTTGTCCTATCTTGTCAGTCACTTTCTTGTGTGTGCTACACTTAACAATAGCTATTTTCTTTGGATACGTCAGTGCAGTCAGAAGGTTATGCACTAGTTCTCCGTGCATTATCTGCATCCCCTGTGACATAAGAAAGCCTCTTTCTCTCCAAAGTAGTCCAAAATCATGGGCCACTCCAAAAGCATAGCGTCTATCTGTATAAATGTTCACACGCAAGTCAGTGCTAAGTTCAGACGCTCGTGTCAAAGCTATTAGCTCAGCTGCTTGAGCCGACTTCTCTGGTATACGAGCTGTCTCCACTACTGTCTGAAGTGTCATAGTTGCATATGCAGCTTAAGTCGTGCCATCTGTTAACTTCAAGCAAGACCTTTCAACCCATAGTTCTCCATCTACATCCAAAAGGGGCATGTTTTGCAAATCGACGCGACCCTTTGTCTGTTCCTCAGTAAGGAATACACAATCATGAGATTCCTGTGACTGAGGCTGAGGCGTTGGATATGGTAACAAAGTAGCTGGGTTCATAGTCGCACACCTCTTCAAGGTAATGTGAGGGGCCACCAGTGTCAATTCGTATCCTGTCAAACGAGCACTAGTCAAGTGTTGCGTTTTGGTCTGATTCAAAAGGGCATCGACCGCATGGGGTACTAGCACCAACAGTTTAAGTGACAAAACTATCCCTTCACTCTGACGTATGGACACAGCTGCTGCTGAAACTGAACAGAAGCACCCAGGCAATGCACGAGCAACAGGATCAAGAACAGCTGAAAAATATGCACAGGGATGCTGCTTGTCGCCGTGTGTCTGCACTAAAACTAACACTGCACACCCATCTTTCTCGTGTACATAGAGTGTAAAAGCTTTTGTGTAATCTGGAGTGCCTAACACTGGTGCAGAGCAAAGAGCTTGACGTAACTGACGAAAAGCATTCTGGCATTCCGTCGTCCATGGAAGAGGCATTGGAGTGTCTTTGGTCAAAAGCGCTAACAGGGGTTTAACAATGTGTGAAAAACCTAATATCCATTGCCTACAAAAAGAAGTAAGACCAATGAATGCACAAACATATTTCTGAGTAGAAGGTACTGGTGTGTCTAAAATTGCTTGAATACGATCTGATGTAAGTGCACGTCCCTCCTTAGACAGAAGGTGATCTAAGTAGGTAACACTTTGTGATGATGTGAAGCAAGAAAGGAAAGTAAAGACAAAGTACATTTTTCACACTGTTCAGGCGTATCGGCTGCCAACAAGATGTCATCGACATATTGTATGAGAGCCACTCCTTTAGGCAAAATGAAAGAATTGACGTGTCTTTTCAATGCTTGGCTGTCAATACTAGGACTCTCAGTGTCCCCTTGAGGAATTCTACAAAATCTGTACGATCGATTATTCAAAGTGAAGCCGAACAAATATCGTCTATCAGGATGAATGGGAATCGAAAAGAAAGCGTTTTTAAGGCCAATCACAGTAAAAGTAGTTGCTGTTGGAGTAACTAAAGTAAGAAGTGTTGTTATATCAGAAACCAAGGGGTATTGTGGTACTACAATCTTGTTAACTTCTCGTAAATCAATGATGAATCTGTAAATCCTAGTGTCAGTGTCTTTTTTCAAAATAGGAAGAATAGGACTGTTGCAAATGTTATAAGGAACCTCTTCCACAAACCCCACTTTAATTAAATCATGGACAATGCGAATAAGTGCTTCTTCACCTTCTTGAGAAATTTTGTATTGAGACAAGCGCAGCAATGAAGCATTCTTCTTGACACTAATATGTACTAGTGGAATAACCATTTGCCCCACATCGGTGTCTGAAGTAGCCCACAAAGTACTAGGGAGTGAAGCTAATGCAATATCCTCTTTAACAAGATAAGATCTCTCAATCACTGGGTAGTTGTCATTCAAAATAACACGTACACCTTCTGGAGAACATCGAATCATAGCCCTGAAATACTTGAGCATATCAAGACCCACAATATTGTCTGGTGTATTCGGAGAAAGCAAAAATGAACATGGAGCAGTAAAGTTGTCAACATGAAATGCAAGTGGTTGTGATAGTGGGATAAGGAAACCTATCGATGTAATGGTTAAACCAGACAGGGGAGCCCTTGGAACCAAGGGGCAGATTTACAAGCCCCATGCGCCACTGTTGCATCACTTTTAACATGGGAAAAGTGACGCAAAAGTGCACTAAGGTACGCGATGCAAGTCCTTAACTAAACTATATTGCAAGGATCATAACTTAAGACCTGCAGGTAACACAATCATCTCTGTCGCAAAATCAGTAACCCAATGAGCTGTCACAATGAAATACAAATCTGTGGCCTGCGTGTTACCTGGTGTGCTTTGCACATGCACATTGATCCTCTGTGCTTTTGATGATGAGCCAAAGCTGTGTCTAGCCTACACACAGATCTCTCCAGCAGGTGCATTAACCACCAGAGTTGTTTTCCTCTTATTATCCCATAACTATTGGTGGGTAGACCAAGATCTCTGCAGCAGGTGACTTAACCATGCAATATTTGTGAAAATTCAGCCTCTTTGTAACCAAATAAGTAAGCCAGAAAGCCAGAACAGGCTTACTACTACGTTTATCTTTTTGCCAGTTTCTTTGTGGCAGAGGTTTTAATTTTTTTATAAACGTGTATGTTAAGTGTCAGACTTTGCTCCTTGTGCCTCCTCCCCTTGTAGCTCCACCCCCATTCTACTCCCACCCCAAGACCCCCACTTTATGGAAAACCTCTATCTTGGAAGAGAGGTCTTTTTGACAATGGTTGTTCAGTCGTAAGGACATATTTAGAGGTTGGCTGCAATGGGTACCCGCCAAAACTAGTGTTCACTTACGCCCACCTCTCGCATCCCCGTCTTATTTCAAATGCAGGAAAGAGATGTTTGCTAAAGGAGTCTAACCCCCCTATCGACAGACCCTACACCAGCCGGAGGAGGGTCTGATACCACTACTGCAACATGATCGTCAAGATGGCGGTCTTTTAAAATTTTTGGGAGGAGCGGCCATCTTGAGGAGAGACCATTTCTTTTAATGGGGCTCCTGGAACTAAACTGTTTTTCTCTAGTTCCTTAACTGTTCTCTAATCTGTATTTTAGGCAGCCGGGTTTTGCCCTTGGTATAGTACTGAGTCGGCTTTACTGTTGGCTTCAGTTGCGTCAGATTGTGGATAGAGGTGAAAGAGCAGCTTTGTCGCTGCTGGATCTGAGTGTGGCCTTCAACACTGTGTCCAGCGGCTGCTTATTTGACTGGTTGTGGGATTACTGGGTTGGTTACAAGGCCTTGTAATGGCTGGCTTCTTTTCCGTAGTGCTTCACTTTTCAGGTCCTGCAGAAACCTTTCCGCTCTCATATTCTACCTCTGGCCCAGGGGGTGCCACAGGGCTCATTATTGAGCCCTACCCTTTTCAATTTGAGGGGGGGGGGGGCTGCAGTTTAATTAAACGAGCCAGGTCTTGAGGTCTTTCCTGAATTGAGGCAGTGACGGTGATTGCCTGAAATGCAGAGGCAGGGAGTTATAGATCTTTCACAGTGAGGTAGGAGAAGGATCTTCCTCCAGCCGAGGCTCTGCAGATCCATGGGATGGTGGCCAGTGCCAGTTGGGTGGAGCGGAGATGTCTGTTGAGAGTGTAGGAGAGGTGGCGGTTAAAGTATGCAGGTACTTTGTTGTGGAGGGGATTGTAAGCATGCATGAGGAGCTTGAAGGTGAATCTTTTGTTGATTGGAGCCAGTGAAGGGGTCTCAGGTGACTGGAGATGTGGCTGTAGTGGGGGATGTCCAGGATAAGTCTGGCAAAGGCGTTCTGGATGCACTACAGTTTCTTTTTGAGTTTGTGGGTGGCACTGGTGTAGAGTGTGTTGCCATAGTCGAGCTTGCTGCAGAGCATCTGGCAGCAGGAGGATGAGACTTCGTCGATTTGGCGGTTCATTGAGAGCAAGGAGTTGAGGATGATGCCAAGGTAAGGTGGGTGATCGGTAGGTGGGAGGGTTTCGAGCGCTGTGGGCTACCAGTAGTTGTCCCAGGCAGAGGGGGAAGTGCCCAGTATGAGGACTTCAGTTTTGTTTGAGTTGTGTTTACTTTGACTTTACTTTTACTCATTTGTATGGCGTGACAAATCATCCCGAGTGGGATCTCACAGCACCTGGGGGAGGGACTCCAAAAAAGGGCAGTGGAATCTAAAGCAGCCACGTTTTCAGTAGCTTCTTGAACTGTGTGAATGTAGAGCAGGCCCGAATATCCTCTGGGAGCCTATTCCAGTACTGTGGGACGAGATGAGAGAAAGCCTGGCCGTCAATTTTGATCTTTCTGATTCACTGAGTACACAGTAGAGAGCGGTTGCTTGATCTCAACTGCCGCATTGGTCAATACCATTCAAGTTTTTTCTTCAAATAGGCGGGCCGATCCCCTGTAGAGACTTAAAGACCGTACATAGCATTTTAAAGATGGCCCGTTTCCTGATGGGGAGCCAGTGCAATTAATGTAAGAGAGGAGCGGAGGGCGTACGTGCTGGCTTAATCAGGGCTAGGCGGGCTACCGTGTTTTGGACCACCTGCAGTTTTGATGCCAGGTCTTCCCTAATTCCCAAAAGCAGGGAGTTGCCATAGTCTAGTCGACTGATCAAGATTGACTGGATCAGAGACTGCCTGGCCGCAAGAGAGATCCACGGGAATATATTCCTAAGCATCCTCATTGTCACAAAGCAGGCGCCCGAGAGTGATTTAACATGTTCTTCCATCAACAATTTGTTGTTGATTCTGATGTTTTGATCCTTTGCCCATTTCTAAGGGGAAGGTGCCGCTCCCAATTCTAAAGGCCACCAGTCTGAGGACCACAGCTCTTCTGCTGTCCCAAATGGCAATATCTCGGTTTTGGTGGAGTTTAACTGAAGGAAGTTCTTCCTCATCCAGTTTGCTATAGTGGACATGTAGTTTTTGAACTTGTGCTTTGTTATTGTGACATCTTCCTCTATAGGACAATCCACTGAGTGTTGTCACATAAAATATTGGGCCAGATGTGGGTAATCCTAATTTACCGTTTCTAAAATACAGAATTTTACCGATTCGGTATTTTAGAATCGGTAAATGCTATGTAGGAAATAATTCGGTAAGTATTCGGTATTTACCGAATCGGTATTTACCGATTCGGTAATTCCCATTCATTCCTATGGGCCTGGAGGCCCATATGAATGAATGGGATTTACCAAATCGGTAAATACCGATTCGGTAATGGGGGAACACATTCAAGGGTGGCAGGGTGTCACATTGACACCCTGTTGCACCCCTGAATCGTGCAGGTGTGCACATGTGGCACACATACATGCTCTAAAGGCATGTATGTTGGCCACACATGGCACTTTTGGAAATGCACAAAAATGCTTTTCCAAATGTTTTCGATATTTACCACCAACTTTCAGTTGGTGGTAAATACCAAATCCTTAACTATGCAATTCACTCTTTTGAGTGCTCCCTACATTGCAGATTTGGTAATTTACCAATTCGGTATTTTAAGAAATCGGCAATTTACTGATTCCTTAAAATACAGATTCGGTAAATTACTGAATCTGTAAATTGGCCACCTACATCTCAAAAGCCTAATACCGGTCGGTAACGGCCAAAATTCTGTATTAGGCTACCTACATCTGGCCGCTCTGGCCCATTGCCTCAAACTCACAGCTTCTGATAATACCAGCCAATGGAGCCACATATATGTTAAACAACTTGGGACTAATGATAGATCCCTGGGGAACTCCCTTGTCCACCGTGGTCATTTGAGACAGAAAGGAATCCAACTGAACACATTGTAACCTCTCCGATAAATAGCTTTGGATCTATGTCAAAGCCATGCCTCTAACACCGATCCCTGCAACCTATCTAATAGGATACGTTGAGAAATGGTGTCAAAGGCGGTTGAGAGATCGAGCAGGACCAGCATTGTAGAAGTTCCCTTGTCCAGCGACATCCTTATGGAGTCAGTAACCTCCAGTAGGGCAGCTTCTGTACTATGAGAGGCCCGAAAACCGGACTGGGAAGGATGTTGATTTTGCTTGCTCGCGGTCACCAACTTGAGGACCGCGAGCAAACAAAAAATGCCCGCTAAGCTACGCATTTTGCACTGTGCTACATGCAATTTGCGTAGTGCGTAGTAGTGCAAACTATGCACGGTCGCGAGCATAGCGTAGTACTACAGCCCAGGGTTACAATTTATAAGCAAATTAGCATGGTACAAGCAGCAGTCAAAGTGGACGGGATCGGCAGGGCATAGTGTGCCCCTATTTTATTATTCTAAAAATTTGTCCCAGGACGGCAGAAATAGCCTGGGCCTACAGATAAGGCTTGGATGATTTGGCCATTAAGGGACATGTGAGGTACACAAAGAAGGGAAAGGACCCTGTCTCTTCCTTCCTGCCCAGAGAAGATGGACTGTGAATCTTTATGAATTTTCAGTAACATTTATATGTACGGTATGCTCGGATGATTGGCCTTGTATGAGATATTGTTTGGCAGTTTCTGTGATGGTACCCATAGATAGTGCCTTGTCAAAAATGGTTTCAAGAATCTTCAAAAGTTCTCCTTTCATATTAGATTTTAGTTTCAAATATGGAGGTATCATATACATGTTCAGCAACACTCTTCAAATAAAATTCTGTATCTAAAATAACCAACTCTCCTCCCTTGTGTGCCTTGCAGCAAGTAATGGGTGGGTTGTTTGCAATACCTTATTCACGCAAATCAATTTGCCGCACCTTGTTATCTTTCCAGATGAGTTGTACTTACTTTTCTGCACTGCATCTTACAGCACTCGCATTGCAATCTACGAATGGCATGTAAGCAACTATACTGTGTTTCACTAATTTATTTCACTAGCGTACTTGTTCGCTGTCAACTTTATTCACGCGGCTTCACCTGCTGGCACCCTGTTATCGTTCCAGACAAGTTGCACTTACTTTAATGGACTATATCTTAAAGCAATCACTTTTTGATCAATTTATGGTATGTAACCTACTATACTGCGTTTCTCTAATTCGCTATTAATTCTACTCTAGCGATTCAATCTGCCGTCATCCAGGTATCGGTCCACATGAGTTGCGCTTAATTTGCAGCACTCGCTCGTAAAGCATTTTTTTTGGCATGTCTCACACACTCTTGAAACAAGCATTGCGGTATTCATGATACTTTCTCTCTTGTGACGTTCGCGCTTATACTTACTTCACTAACGGTCACCCAGCTGCTAACTTCGGGCATATTATCAAGAAAGGCGACAAAATTATCGCCGCTTTATCGCTTCACATCTAACATGGGCTTCGATTGGAATTCCATAGAGCATATTATCAAGCCCATTATCGCCGCTTTATCAGCAGTTTCCTGCCGATAAAGCGGCGATAATTTTATCGCCTGTCTTGATAATATGTCCCCTTTTTTTTTTCTCCTTGGCAAAGGTGTTCTTTTAAAGGCACCCATATGAAACGTGTCGCTTTTGTATTGCACTTAAACTATTTGGTAGGCTGTATATCTCTTGGATCATTGAATATTTGAATATGGGTTGTTGATCATATTTTAACCCCTTCGTTGCTGATGACGAGCTCAGCTCGTCATCACCCACGGGGGTCGTGTGCTGATGACGAGCTGAGCTCGTCATGGTGCCACTAAAATGGCATTTTCCAGCACTGGGGGGGGGGGGGAAACGCCTAGCATCCAAGTGGTTAAGACACTTTCCCCTGATGAAGGGTTTGTCACGAAATGCATTGGGATTCCTGTTAAATGCAGAGGAAATTCACAATCAACGTAACTGTCCGACAAGATAAATATGAATACTCCAAATTAAATATATGAAGACTTTAATTTCAAATTACTGATGATTGCATGGGTACTAATTGATTGAAGAAATTCTACCACTATGCACATCTAGGAGTGCAAAGTGGGGACATTGTTCTTGTTTAAGACGACGCAACTTGTGTGGTTTTGAAAGTGACATCCTAGATTAGAAGGTGGTAACCACCTGCACGCAAAACAGGTCTACCTAGAAGAAAAGTACTACGTTTCCAAGTACTTCCATAGGAGTACCACAATTCTCGTCTTTCAAATTGGTTTTATTCAAAATCAAACACAATAGTGCTACTTTAAAGATTTTGCCGGTGAAGCGCTACTTTTGTTTTCTCCTATTTCTTTGAAAAGCATTGTTTTGGTGGGGAACTGCACCATTCCTAGAGTTACTGAAATATCTGCTTGAAGTTAATGTGATCCTTATCATCTGTTTTCGTTATTACGGTTTATAAAATGTGTACCAAGTCTCTGTGTTCAGGGATGTGGTCTTTTTAAACCATACTGTTTATGTTTTATAAGGATATAAACAATTGACATTCAACGGGGTCCTTCCGGGCTCTGTAGTCATGTCCTTAACTTTTCAGGCAAAAACACTCATTGGTTTTTTAATGAGAGCAAAAGCGTTAAGGTAACCCTGTTGTTCCTGCTTACATTTCACATGCTTTACTTAATCTTGCATTCCTATGAATGTTTGCTTTTTCCAGGATGCTGTTACTTTTTTTTTCCAGGCAGCATATTACTCTTGTCTAGTGCAGACTTTGAATTGAGTCACATTCAAGTGTTTATAGCGGGTCGCAATTGGGTTGTAGCTGAAGACAGTGCACATTTCTCTCAGTGGGGCAGTATGGTGTTCAGTGGGGGAGAGGATGTGGCACTATGGCCAGAGCTGCCGAATTTGGAACTGTGGAACCAGGTTCAGCCTTCATGGCCAGGCCACTAGACCACTGTCCTGAGGGAGCACATTCCCATGCTTGACACCTTAGAAGGCCCGCTAGACTTTAGAAGCCCTGGGGGCAGATGTATCCACTGTTTTTTTTAGTCGCAAACACTGCAAATCGCAAAAAAACAGTGTTTGCGACTAAAAAATAGGAAAATGGTATGTATGAGACAAATCGCATTGCAAAATAAGAAATCGCAAAAATTGCGATTTCTTACGTTGCGAGAACATGAATTCTGCGAATTATATTGCGATTTCTTAATTTGCAATGTTTTAAGTTTGCCAAAATCGCAAACTGGATATTGCAAATTAAGAAATCGCAATGACATATATGAAAAATTTGCAAATTGCGAATTCGTGAAAATCGCAATTTAAGAAATCGCTATTACCACCAAGAGCATGCAGGTGATAACCAGGTGGAAGGTATAAAAAGCAACCCACAATGCAACTGAAACTCCCACAACTCACCTGCGGCTGCTTTGGCACTCTTAAGAAGTGTTGCTCACTGGTTAGAGGAGGCATACCCTGAAGCAGAGGTGAGACCCGGGACCAGGGTTCAATTCCTGACGCGGCAGGGTCTTGAGCCCAATTGTCCATGGACTCGATAATTCTCGCTTCGGTGCCCACTCTAATCACGGGTTCACACTCTGCATCTCTGGGCATTAGCTTGCTTAATCTTCACAACGGCCCTCCGAGGCGGGATGCCTGGCTTTCACCTTGGGGATGCCCAGTACGGGTTATCTCACAGGGAAAAGCCAGGATGGGTTCCCAAGGCAAGCGCCGAGATGCCCTAGGGTAAGTCGAGCGCTATATACGAACACACATACATACATACTCTTAAGGCCCTCCTAATTTTTTCCCCTTCTTCCCAGAACGGCGAGAGAAACAGTGGCTAGAGCGCTTATTCTCTCCCGCCTCGCTTATGCTAATGCCCTGTTCAGTGGCTCCACGGCATATTTGACCAATCGTATCCAGATAGTCCAAGATGCGACTGTCAGACTCCTCTTTAACATCTCAAGGAGGACTAGCGTTCAATACCATCTGCGCAGTCTGCACTGGCTTCCGGTGTCTCACTGGATTATCTTTAGGACCCTTAATTTCGCCCATAGACCCATCTATGATCAGGGCCCACATCTTCCCAATCGCCCCCTGCGTTCTGCCACCCAACACCTGCTGGTGGTTCCTCGCTTCAAGAGCTCCCGTTTTGGAGGTCAATCCATTGCTGTGAAAGCAGCAACTGCTTGCAATTCCCTCCCTATGGCCCTCCGTTCCAATCAGAACTATGCGCTCTTTAAAAAAGCACTTAAGACCCATCTGTTTAAACTGGCGCTCTAACGTTCTGCCTTCACTTCGCTCACTTCTGCCTTGTGCATCGATCCTTTGCGCCAGGATACTCCAGTAGTAATTGAGCGCGCTACAAAACCCCATATAACATAACATAACATAACAATGGCAGGACTATATGTGATAGACAGGAGGCTGCGTATCCGTGCCCTTGCACAGAGGAGACAGACGCAGTACTTCTGGGTGAAAGAACATTGCCCTTAGCCATCCTTGGCGTCTTAAAATGGCTGCATCAGCTAGCTGGCGAAAGCTAATAGTGACTTAGGGCCAGATGTTGGTAATCCTTTTTTACTGATTCTAAAATACTGAATTTTACCGATTCAGTATTTTAGAATTGGGAAGTGGGATGTAGGTAAAAATTCTGATAAATTTACCGAATCGGTAAAAATTGGAATCTCCGATTCAGTATTTACCGATTCGGTATTTACCGAATCGGTATTTCCCATTCATTCCCATGCTTGACACCATAGAAGGCCCGCTAGACTTTAGAAGCCCTGGGGGCTTTTTCTCTCCCGCCTCGATTATGCGAATGCCCTGTTCAGTGGCTCCCCGGCATATTTGACCAATCGTGTCCAGATAATCCAAAATGCGACTGTCAGACTCCTCTTTAACATCTCAAGGGGGACTAGCGTTCAATACCATCTGCGCAGTCTGCACTGGCTTCCGGTGTCTCAACGGATTATCTTTAAGACCCTTACTTTCGCCCATAGAGCCATCTATGATCAGGCCCACTTTATCTGAGGAAACGGTTCTCTCTATCTTCCCAATCGCCCCCTGCGTTCTGCCATCCAACACCGGTTGGTGGTTTCTCGCTTCAAGTGCTCCCGTTTTGGAGGTCAATCCATTGCTGTGAAAGCAGCAACTGCTTGGAATTCCCTCCCTATGGCCCTCCGTTCCAATCAGAACTATGCGCTCTTTAAAAAAGCACTCAAGACCCATCTGTTTAAACTGGCGCTCTAACGTTCTGCCTTCACTTCGCTCACTTCTGCCTTGTGCATCGCTCCTTTCGCGCCAGGATACTCCAGTAGTAATCGAGCGCGCTACAAAACCCCATATAACATAACATAACATAACATAACAATGGCATGACTATATGTGATAGCCAGGAGACTGCGGATCCGTGCCCTTGCACATAGGAGACAGAGACAGGAGCGAATATTCAGACTGCGCATCACGCTGTTCCAGCAGACTGAAGAGGACATTCATGATAAGTAAAGGCTGCACCAACACCATCTTTGACCTCATAGATGAGCAAAAACCCTTTTTGGAGCACCCAACATACAGGACACTATCAATTCCCACCCATGTGCAGGTATTGTGCTCACTGCACCTTCTGGCCTCAGGGAGTTTTCAAGGAGTCATAGCAGAGGTGGGTGGGGTGTCACAGAGTGCTCTTTTGCGCTTTTTTCATGCCTTTTTGGATGCAATGCTGAACAGCTAGTACATCACATTTACTACCCAAGCACCCCACAGATATTACATGAAACCAAACTTGAATTCTATCAAATTGCACGTTTCCCCCATGTCATTGGCTGCATTGATGGGACCCATATCGCCATCACACCGGCAGCAGCTACAGAATATGTCTTCAGGAACCGCAAATGCTACCATTCCATGAATATCCAGATTGTGTGCAATGCTAAATACATCATCAATGACATTGTGGCAAGTACCCTGGCAGCACACTTGACTCTTTCATTTTCCGACATAGTGGGGTACATGGACTTCTAAGTGCTGAACAGTTTGGCGAGGGATACCTGCTAAGTAAATAAATATCACACATCCATCCATCCGTCCATTACTCATTTTGCGGGGGAACATTGACTTACTTTTCCTTTCCATCCATGCAGGTGATAGTGCCTACGCGGTGCGAGATATCATCCTAACACCATAGCTGAATCCAGCAAATGCAAGTGAGAGGAGGTATAACAGGGCACACAGGTCAACGCACAGCGTCATAGAACGCACATTTGCATTCAGATGCATACATAAAAGTGGAGGGGCACTGCAGTACTGCTCTGAGACATGTTGTAAAATAGTAACACGCTGCGCAATTCTCCACAACATGGCAATGAGGACAGTGACTGAAATTGAAGTGAGCGACTCAGACACATCGGATGATGATTGCACACCTCCCCCTGGCAGGGCAGCAGCAGGAGTAGGGGCAGCGGCTGGATGCCAGAGACGGTCTGTGATCACACAGAACTACTTTTAGGTAAGAAAAGAATGTATTGTACCAAAAATATCTGTGTAACAGGTGCTGTGTTTATTGACACTTCACACACATTTTTGTTATCAGAACCCATAACATGTTACAACACAGTCATGGCACTGTTAAGTAATGTAATGAAAAAACTTTAGGTTGGTTGCTTCACCAGTTCAAACAATAGTGTCCTCATCCACTTCACTTCCTACGGTGGCGGCTGGGTGCAGGGCGGTGTTCTGACTGTGTGCTCTCCGTTTCATGGCTACCTGCAGCACCATGTCTGGCACTGCGGCGTTGAGTAAGTGGCAATGTATGAGTGTTACTGCTCCTGCTGGAGGTCTCTTCACTTTCACCTGAGACCATTAGGGTGCTGCCACCAGAGTTAGCTGTTTGCAATAGTTCCACAGAATTAGTGACTTGCTTTAGCCCTCTAGCAATGTCTTGGCTGCAGTGAGTCATCTTTATATGCATAGTGATGCTGCGATGTGTGAGGTTGCTTGTTGCTGTGCAGAGGCGGTTCACAGCTTTAGTATAACCGTGCATACGTGCATGGGCACGTTGTGCAGCCCTGTTTCTGGCACTTTCAGTGCGCTCAAGTGTAGCACATAGTTTCTCAATGGCACCTGCCATGGCCACCATGTTACGCTGATTTGTATTCAATGTGGTCAGCTGCCTGTTTATTGACCGCAATGCCTTGTGTTGCAGGCGCTGCACTTGAAGCATGTTCTGCTCCAGTCTTGCGAATACAGTGCTCTCCTCTACATTGACACTACTACTCCTGGACAAGGACCTCTGTGTTCCATATGTGTGAGATCTTTGCTGTGGTTGCTGTTGTCCGCGACTTTCACCTGGTTCCTGAGTGTCCTGCCTATTGTCTCTTGCATCCCCAGTATCGTCTATGTCATCCTCCAAAGGAGTCAGAGGGGGCACATATCTACGCTTCCTGCACACTATTGGTGTTGTAATACATTCTTCACTGCTTTCCCCTTCATTGCCGTAATCCACATTAATTTAGGAGTCTTCTCCCTCAGCAATGTCACCTGGTGCCCTTGATTGTGATGTGGATGTAAAGGGGGACATATGAGTTTGTGTTTTGTCATGCATTTTAGACCAAATAAAGTTTTCAATTTTGAAGTTGTATCAATCCTGACACTCTCATTTTGCCTTCAATGCAACCCACAATCTAAACATGTGTTCCATTACACTAATTAACAAACTATCCTTCATCAAACTACAACTCCCATGATGCATTTGTACCTGTGTTTCTAAGGAGTGGACCAGAGTCAAGTGTGTTTACTTCAGTACTGCAGTGCCCCTCCACTTACCTTGAGTACTGGAAGCAGGGTCGAAGCTGTCAATCTCAGCCACTCCACAAACACTCTCAGACAGGAGTTGTTCAGCACTTGAAGTTCTTCCACCGGTCTTCTGTGCCTCCTTCAACTTGGCTACCACCCTCTCCTTTGACCTCTGGCGCATGTCGTACCATCTTTTTCGCAGTTCATCAATGGTACGGGTGGTGACTCCCACTGTATTTACCTTTTGTTGAATTTCAAGCCAGATCTTTCTTTTCTTTTACTCTGGTACCTTCAAGGCTTTTTTCCCAAACAGCAGTTCATGGCTGCAAACCATTTCTTCTATTAGGACCTTCTGCTCCTTTTCAGAAAACTTGTCCTTCCTTTTCCTTTTTTTCTGGCTCCATGCCCTCCTGTGGCCTCTGTGACTCCATTGTAGTGCTAGCAGTGCTGTGCAGCCTCCAAACACACTCCTGACTGCCACTGGGTGTGGCTCAGGCAAGCAGGACAGCTAATCACTCCCACTTCCTGGTTGTGATGTCATCAAGCTGCACCTGCATTGCAGATTCCCGGATTTGCGATTTCTTAAATTGCGAATTTCGCTATTAAGGAATCGCAAAACAGGATTCTGCAATTTTTTGCGACATTTAAGAAATCGCAAAAAGTTTGCGATTATTTACATACATCCCGTTTTGCGAATCTGAAACTGCGAATTGCAAATTTTCACAATTTGAGATTCGCAAAACGGAATTTTGATACATCTGCCCCTTAGTGTCTTAGCACCAGCAGGTATACACCCCACTGTGACAGTGACTCTGTCACTGAGGTCACAGGACTCTTGAGGCCCGTCCACCTCACCCATTAGTACGTCCATTGGCCTTGTTTCCGCAGTATGAGCTGCAACTCACTAGGGATCGGCAATGCAGGATTTTCACATACACAAAACCAAGGGGCAGATGTATGACCCTTCTATTTTAAAAGTCACAAATTGTGACATTTCGCTACTCGCAATTTGTGACTTGCAAAATGGAATGTACAACAGTATCTGAGACACTGTATGCGATTCCTAATAGGCTAGCAAATGACCTGCCTCATTAATATTCATGAGGCTGGTCACAATTTGCGACCCCATTAGAAATGGCCTGTAAACACAGGGATGGTGGCCTGCTGGGGACTGCAGACCCCCATGTCTGTGTTTGCTTTTTAAATCAAGCAACTTTTTTTCCGAATGCAGCCCACTTTCTTTTACAGAAAACGGGAAGCATTTAAAAGAATCAAATGAAAAGTATTCTTTTCATTTTTTAAGGACAGGCAGGGGTCACTTGGACCACTGCCTGCTCTTAAAAATTATGTTCGCACCCATTCACAAAGGGGAAGGGGTCCTCTGGGGATCCCTTCACATTTGCAAGTAGCTTACCACCTTCTTAAGTAGGTGGTAAACTGCGAGGGTTTTGCGGCTGCAAATGCGGTTGCAACACAATAGTACATTCCATTTTTATGCGCTATTAGGAAGGGACGCCCTTGACACGCCCCTTAGAATAGCGACTCGCAAACGCTATTTTGTAAGTCACTGACTCGCAAAATAGTGTTTATACATTGTTCTACCTTTTTATGCAGTTGCAAACGGGCCGATTTCCCACAAAAAACAGTTGTACATCTGGCCCTAATTTAGCAAACTTCACACTAATGGAATTATGAAGCAATGGAGTTGTTGACTAAATTATGCAGCAAAGAAAAAGGCTGTAGCATAATGCAGTATATTTTCTGATACTTTATTATTTTGACATTTCTATACATACAAACAGTCTCCGCAAATATTTTGCCTCATTTGTACCAGTGTAACATAGAAATGCAGCAGTAAGAAAGGTGACCAGTCAACCTTTACAAAGGGCCCTCCACTTTGCAACACAAACCACATTTTTAGTAACTTTTGATCCGTTTGAGCTACAAACAATTTTTTGTTAAAATCGTCAGGTTATGCTGCAGATGATGTAGTATGTGGCAAACATAGCAGAGCCATAATTATGTGGAATTATTTGCAAAATAGGGTATTTTTCCATTCATGTTTGAACTGCTCTTTCGGAAGAAAGGAGGAGAGGTGCAGAAACTGCGTGGCTCCAAAACAAATGGCTTGTTATTACACTTTTAAGCACATCTGGGACATTTTGTGATTTGAAACTTGTACCACCAAAGCATCACTCAGTACCACCTCAACATCACACAGCACCACCTGACTGTCACTCACCACCTGAGCACCACCTCTGCAAAAGCACATCACTACCCTAGCACCACCTCAGCACGAGCGCAGCATCAGCACAGCACCACCTCAGATTCAGCACAACCCCACCACAGCCCGCCTAAGCATCAGCCCAGCGCCATCTCATTATCAGCACAGCACCACCTCCTCATTAGTGCACCATCACCAGTGCCGCACTGCCTCGTCATCAACACAGCACCTCCTCATCAGTGCACCACAACCAATGCAGAACCACCTCACACCAACTCAACATCAGCACACCACCATCTCAGCACAGCACCACCCCCACATCAGTGTACCATCACCAGCACTGCCCCATGTCCGCACCAGTGCAACCCCACCTCAGCACCAATGCAGCTCCACTTCAGCATCAGCGCAGCATCACCTCAGCAATGCACCAACTAAGCATCACTCAGAACCACCTGAGCACCCATGCAGCCCCACCACTTCAGTATCACTTAGGATAAGCTGAGCACCACCACCACAGCACTGCCTCAACATCAACACAGCACCATCTTAGCATCAGCACAGCACCACCTCCTCATCAGTGGCAGCCCGCTCCCGCCTCCCAGCTTCTCCTCCCTCCCACCTCCCCTTATTTGGTGGCTACTCCGGGGCCGCACAGCGGGCGCGCCAAAGGCACGCCTATGGCAAGCCCTTCTCCTGGCCTCCTGGCCCCCGTGATCGCCAAACCGACCGCTGCCACTACGCCGCCAGCACCTTCCACGCACTCAACACCGGACGACCACACACCTGCATCGTGGCCACCCAAAGCACACCAAAGAACCCTTCTCCTGCCGGAGCTGCAGCTTCACCAACCTCCGAGCCGCCAAACGACCAACCGTGACAGGACGCAAACACTTCAGATACATACTACTGAACACATTCTGCTCTGCACGCAAAGACGCCGTCGAACTCTGGGACCTGCTCGACACATCCTCCACCGGACGGCGCCTTACTGACAGAGACCTGGATGAACACCACCTCGGCACCCGACATCGCCTTAGAAATCGCGGACGGCTACAAGATCTGCAGCAGGGACCGCACCAACAGAGTAGGAGGTGGAATCGCCATCATCCACAAGAACACCCTCAGGGTCTTGACCAGCACTCTCGACACCCTCAGCACCGCCGAACACCTGCACTTCCAGATCCACACAGATCCCAACACCACCCTCAGAGGAACTCTTGTCTAAAGACCCCCCCGACCCTGGCCTCAGTTCAGCGACTCCATCGCCGACTACGTCAGCACGCATGCCCTTGCCTCCACAGACTATATCCTCCTCGGAGACCTGAACTTTCACCTCAAGAAAAACAACGACACTAACTCCACCACCCTGATTGACAACCTTGCCAACCTCGGACTCAGACAGCTCGTCACAACGCCCACCCACTCCACCGGCCACACACTGGATCCCATCTTCTCCGCAAGCCCCCACGTCACCTTCAGCCGCACCACCGAACTCCACTGGACCGACCATTGCTGCATCCACTTCACCTTCCAGAAACCCACTACGCACCCCCGCACTCAACAGACCCCCCTGCCGCAGCTGGAGCAAAATCACTGAAGACCAGCTAAACACCAGCCTCGCCATAAGCCCACCCGCCAACCCCACCAACGCCGACACCGCCGCCTGCAACCTCAGACGTTGGATCGACAGCTGCGCCAACACTCTCACCCCGATCAAGAAACCCTCCAACAGACCTCCAGGCCTCCAAGCAAGCCTACCGTACACTAGAGTAGAAATGGCAATGCGAACAGACACCTGATAGCTACGCAGCCCACAAGAACGCCATACGCAGACACCATCAGATCCGCCAAGAGGGCCTCCTTCAAGTACCGACTCGACAACAACGCGTTCAACAGCAAAGAGCTTTTCAACATCATGATGGAACCCTCCAACACCAGCTCCAACATCAACGACATCCCACCATCATAGTCGTGTGCGACTCCTTCGCCATCTTCTTCCATCGCAAGATCAAAGACATCCACGACAGCTTCAACAACCTGACCACCCCAACAACCACCAACACCTCAGACCCCACGACCACCACCCACATCGATGCCCTACTCATCTGGACCAACATAAACGATGACAACACCATCAAAATCATGAACACCATACACTCAGGCTCTCCGTCAGACCCATGCCCACACCACATCTTCAACAAAGCTAGTGCCACCATCGCACCCCATCTCCGCAAGGCCATCAATATCTCTTTCGGGACCGTGACCTTCCCAGAGAGCTGGCAGTACGCCGAGATCAACGCCTTTCTGAAGAAACCAAAGGCGGATCCGAGGGACCTCAAGAACTTCCAGCCCATCTCCCTGCTCCCGTTCCCGGTAAAGGTCATCGAGAAGCCCGTCAACAGACAGCTGACCCACTACCTCGAGGAGAACAACATCCTGGACCTGTCTCAGTCCGGGTTCCACAGCAACCACAGTACCGAGACTGTCCTCCTTGCCTCCACCGATGACAACATCAAAACCGCGGCCCTCATCCTCTTGGACCTATCAGCCGCATTCAACGCGGTCTGCCTCCGCACCCTATGGACACACCTCGACAAAGCAGGGATCAGAGACAACGCTCTGGAATAAACCACCTCTTTCCTCTCCAGTGGAACCTAGGGTGTCCGCCTCCCCCTTTCCGTTCCAAAGCATCCGAGATCATATGCGGCGTACCCCAAGGATCATCCCTCAGCCTGACAATGTTCAATGTCTACATGGTACCGCTCACCCACGTCGCCCGACTGCACGACCTCAACATCGTCTCCTACGCCGACGACACCCAGCTGATCCTCTCCCTCACTGCCAAAACCGACCCCCAGGAAGGAATGTAAGCCGTCGCCGAGTGGGTGAAGAACAGCTGTCTGAAGCTGAACTCAGACAAGACAGAGGTCCTCAACCTTGGCTCCACCCCCTCAGCCTGAGACGACTCCTGGTGGCCGTCCACACTGGGAGCAGCACCAACACCCACCGACCACGCAGTCGATATGGGGTTTATCCTCGACTCAACACTCTCCATGACTGTTAGAAATGGGATTTCTGGTTCTAAGGCTGGCGCCAAAACCAGACAGAGACCACCACTCTACTCACATTCACGCTGCACACATCATCGCGCAGCATTTAATCACACGAGTCGGCACATACCAAACTCGAGCCTGCACTCCCCACACATCAGGAACTAACATGGACACATACATTTCCCATGCTTTCCAATGGGAGGGCAGACCATTCTCACACACGCACTCAGAGAGCACACGCACTTTACACTGCGCCACAGTTCTAAAGTGCGCATAGACCAGAAATCACTATACTTATTTCAGAGTTCAAATGCAAAAAGTTAATGGGTGAACCTGCCAGAAGGGCCAAGTACAACAATGACCAAGCAAATCAATGCCGTCTCGTCATCCTGCTTCAACACCCTCCGCAAGATCTACAGGTGGATCCCCACCGAAACAAGAAAAACGTCACCCAGGCCCTCGTCAGCAGCAGATGGACTACGGAAACGCCCTCTACGGTGGAGCCTCGGCCAAACTCCTGAAATGACTGCAACGCATACAGAGCGCATCCGTTCGCCTGATCCTCAACATCACACGCCACAGCCACATCACACCACACCTGAGAGACCTGCACTGGCTTCCCGTCAACAAGAGGATCACCTTCAAGTTCCTCACTCATGCACACAAGGCACTCTAAAACACTGGACCGGCATTCCTCAACAGACGACTCACCTTCTACACCCCCAACTGACAGCTCCGCTCGCCGACCTTGCCCTCGCCACCGTACCCCGCATCCGAAGAGCGACCACCCGCAGCAGATCGTTGTCTCAGCTCGCCACCAAGACCTGGAACACCCTCCCCATCCTCCTACAACAGACGCAGGACCTACTAACCTCCAGGAGGCTTCTGAAGACCTGACTATTCGAGCAGTAGGGGAGCCAGCACAGACTTTGTAAGGCCGGAGAGAGGTGATCTTAATAAACACAACTCTTTGATAAACACAACTCTTTGTTTAGTAAGGAGCCAGCGAAGACTTAACAAAACTCTTTCTTTAGAAGGGAGCCAGTGCAGACTAAACACAACTCTTTGTTTAGAATGGAGCCAGTGCAGTCTAACCACAACTATTTTTTTAGTAGGAGGCCAGTGCAGACTAAACCCAACTCTTTGTTTAGTGAGGAGCCAGCAAAGACTTTGTAAGGCCAGAGAGGGGTGATCGTAATAAACACCACTCTTTGTTTAGTAAGGAGACAGCGCAGACTAAACACAACTCTTTGTTTAGTAAGGAGCCAGCACAGATTTTGTAAGGCCAGAGAGAGGTGATCTTAATAAACACAACTCTTTGTTTAGTAAGGAGCCAGTCCAAATTAAAACACAACTCTTTGTTTAGTAGGGTGTTCCGATGCCGACCAGTCCAACACCGCAGGAGTGAAGAACGTCCCAATCCTCTACCCTCGCCGTGACCCCCAACACCCGCGATCAAAACGGGTGGTAGAGAACACGACACCGGGAGAAGGTGGGTAACAAAACAAGGGAACCCAAGGTCTTGGGGAACACAGCTCGTCTTCTCTGGCTTCTTGGCAGCTGACAACTTGACTCAGACGAGACCGCCCATTAAACAAACGGGAGTGGCCTGAAACGAAACAGGATTTCTTCCACCGCAATCGTATTGGTTGTTTCTTGTGTAACCGCAGACCAACCACGCCCCCTCGGGAAACACCGAGAATGTCAAAGGGGGTGGAATACACAATCATAAGACAAAAAGGGACAGGGGAAAAAAGGCATCAAGGGAATTCGAAAGACACCTAAAAGACCCCTGGAATCTAAAAAGAACACAAAGGTAGCACAAAAAATGGCCGTTATTCAGCTCCTTCATGAAACCACCCAAACAACGTACAACAAGATGGTTTGGATACAAAAAAGGGGTAAATAACGGGACGCTAGAACTCTTAGGAAACGCAATCCCAGAACGTCACCGAAGATCAAAAACAGGTCCCCAATAAGGGTTCAGTAATGCCCAATGGATTAAGAAACAGGGTCATAGGGAAAAAAGGGGATCAACACCCAGCACTTGAAAAGACCGCTGGAACAGAGCTCGAAGGAAAGGGAACAAGGTAGAACAACAGGAACAGGAAACACACGGCAAGGGACCATAGTAGAAACTAAGCACCTTTTTTCTGTTGGCAGCCCCCTTTTAAAGCGAGCCCTAGGGAGCATCCATAAATTCGCATATGCACTTGGCACTTTAAGCTAAAACCAATGAACGGGGAACTAGACAGAAGGCACCAGGCCCCCCTGAACCCCAACAGTACCCCCCCCCCCCCCGAAAGCCTTCCTACTGGCCTAGGTTTCCCAGGGTGCAGGCGATGAAACAGATGAACCAACCGGGCAGCACGCACCCTACTCGCCGGAACCCAAGAACGGTCCTCTGGGGGATAACCCTTCCAATCAATAAGGTAATACAGCCGTCCCTTCATCCGCTTGGAATCCAATACAATTTTAACCTCGTACTCCACGTTATCATCAATCAAAACAGGAGGAGGAGGTGGCAACTCTTGAGAAGTGATGACATACGGTTTCAACAAAGAGGTATGAAAGACAGGATGAATACTATACTCAGCTGGTAAAGTCAACCTAATCGCAACTGGATTCACCACATTCTGGACAGGAAAGGGACCCACAAACCGAGGCTGTAACTTTCTTGGACCCGGCAACTTCAGATTCTTCGTTGCTAGCCAAACCCTATCCCCAACTGCATACAGAGGAGCTGTCCGTCTATGCCTGTCTGCCTGTACCTTCATGGCCTTCTTGGACTCAATTAGTTGCTGTTGGGCTTTCTTCCAGATTTCAATCAAACCCCTACTCAGGGAATCCACAGCTGGCACCCTCTCAGATGGCTGAATAGGAATTGTCTTGGGATGGAACCCCACCGAACAATAAAACGGTGACATGCCTAGAGCTGAGTGCATGCTGTTATTATATGCGAACTCAGCCACAGGAAGGGCTTGTACCCAACTGCCCGTCAGTGACGTTAGCAAACAGTGCAAATACTGCTCCATAGTTTGATTGGTGTGTTCTGTTTGCCCATCGCTTTGTGGATGGTAACCTGTTGACAAACGTACCTCCATCTTTAATGACCGACACAGGGCAGTCCAAAAATGTGAAACAAACTGTGCCCCTCTATCTGAAACGATGGTAGTAGGCACCCCATGCAATCGGATCACTTGGGCCATAAACACATCAGCCAATTCTCTGGACGTAGGTAACCCTGGCAAGGGAACGAAGTGTGCCGTTTTAGTGAATAGATCCACTACAACTAAAATGGCCGTAAACCCTAAATCGAACGGCAAATCGGTCACAAAGTCTATACTGACCGTATGCCAGGGGGAGGGAGGCACTGGCAAAGGGTGCAACAACCCAGAAGGAGACATGTGCGAGGACTTACTAACAGCACACACCGGGCAAGAGGCCAGAAATACCTGTGCATCATGGGCCAGAGACTTCCACCGAAACCAACGCATACACAGCTCTTTGGTCTTATTGACCCCAGGATGCCCAACCAAGGACGATGAATGACAATATATAAGAACCAGTGTACGCAACTCAGGGGGGCACAATCAACTTCTTTGCCTGATACAATAAGCCATCCTTTAACGTAAACCCAGGTTCCGACAGCCACGGAGCCAGATCCAACTGTTTCATTTCATCCTGCACTTTAATCATAAAGTCATCTATGGAGGCACAATCAACGATCTTATCACTGGGGATCATAAAACGAGACTCCTCTGCCCTCCCACCCTGTAAAGGATCCGCATAAATCCGAGATAATGCATCAGATTTCCCCTGTTGAGCAGCTGGCCTATACGTGATGGTAAAATCGTATTCATTAAAAAATAGCACCCATCTCATTTGTCTGGGAGTCAAAGACCTGGCGGACTGGAAGAACTCCAAGTTCTTATGATCCGTATAGATAGTAATGGGGTGACGAGCCCCCCAAAGGTAATGGCGCCATTCCTCAAAAGACAGCTTTATGTCCAATAGCTCCCTCTCGGCTACCGTATAATTCTGCTCAGCCGGCAGTAGTTTCCTTGAAAAGAACGCAATTGGATGCATCAACCCAGATTCACTGTCACGCCCCCAACTGCTAGCTGGGACGCATCCGCCTCTACATAAAACGGAAGGGCAGGATCAGGATGCATTAACACAGGAGCAGATGTAAAAAGCCCGATTAAACTTTCCAAAGCCAACTGTGCTGCAGGCGTCCAATCAAACACCACTCCCTTCTTCAACAATGAAGTCATAGGCGAAACAATATCAGAGAAATGACTGATAAAACGCCTGTAGAAGTTGGCGAAACCAAGTAGCACCTGTATATCCTTAACACATGTGGGTATGGGCCAGTTGACAATAGCTTCAATCTTCCGGGGATCCATCTTAATACCATCCGCAGAAATCAAGAATCCCAAAATCTCAACATGTGTCGCACCAAATGTGCATTTATCCAGCTTGACAAATAAACGGTGTTCCAACAACTTAGACAAAACCTGCAAAACATGAGCATCATGTTCCTCAAAGGACTGGGAAAAAACCAAAATATCATCTATGTAAACAATCACACTGATATCCAAAAACTCACGCAAAACCTCATTTATAAAAAACTGAAAAGCGGCAGGGGGGTTACACAAACCAAAAGGCATAACACAATACTCAAACAAACCAAACTTTGTACGGAACGCCGTTTTCCATTCGTCGCCCTCTCGGACGCGAACGAGATGGTAAGCACCTCTTAAATCAAGCTTTGTGAACACCTTTTTTTTTTTTTTTTGCGTAAGACCTTTATTAACATTAAGCAGAATACACAGCATGAGCCTACAACCCTGAGGCCGGCTCGCCACTTCACCATGTTAGATCAGTACAATCATGGATAAATATGTAGTGCCTCATGTGGACGATAGATAGAACCATCCGGTATTCTCCAGTCAGGGCACGCATTGTACAATCGACATGAGTCTTACATTTTGTAATTTTATCAACCGAACTCTAACTTCCCCAACATAAGACCTCTCATTGCTCTCATTTACATCCTATACAGTGAGCTAAGCAGTTTTCCATAATTCCCTCCAAGTAGTCTGTAGGGGCCATAACCTCACGGCAGTCATTCACCTCACAGCGTCACCCGCACATCACCTAATCCTCCCCATTCTCCTGTAAGGAATTCAGATAGTCCGTCAAAAAGCACCACACATCCTTAGGCCTAGATTTAACAGGCAAGTCCTCCTCATACGTTTGTAGTTTATCCCTACAAGTAGACATGCTATGCATCCACGCCTTTGCAGTCGGTACCTTACGGCTGTGCCAGCATTGTGCCACCTGTCTTTTGGCTAACAGGAGTGCGATAGCACAGAATTTGCGCTTCAGCGCTCTGAATTGGGGCATAATACCGAGCAGGCAAATCTGTGGTGTGCAGTGCACCTCGTCTTCCAACATGACCGATAACGCGGCAGTGACCTCCTCCCAGTAACTCGCTACACGCTCACACTTCCATGCTAAATGTACAAAGTCCGCCCCATCTCTGTTGCAGCGCTTACATTTGTCTTCCTCTTGAAGCCCATATCTGCGCATTTTCACCGGTGTGTAATAGCTTTGGTGGATGAACTTGAAATGGATAATCCTCAGATTCCCGTTTGGTGTCAGTATCTGTGTCAGTGCGCATGAACTGTACCATTCTACCTCTGTCAGTGGAGCATCCAGTAGTGCATCCCATCTTTCCTTGGCTTTAAGTGTATGGCCTGCTATGTCCGATTGTGCAGCAGTGTAAAGTTTGGATACCAGGTGAGACAGATCACTCGTGGTGATCAGCATTTGTAATGGCGCTAGTGTTTCCGGCTCCTCCGGGAATGAAGGGTAATGTCCTTTCAATGCCCTTGTCAATCTGTAATATGTGAAGCGGAACATAAGAGTCTGATTTTGTATATAATCCAAATTATCAAGTTCTATAAAAGTGCCTCCCTGAAATACGTCGCTCATTTTGTCGATCCCAGCTCTGGACAGTAGCGACATCCCCACTTTCTCGCTAGTGACTGATAAAGCCTGATGGTGCTGTAGCGGCATGTTCGGTGCATATAATGGGGTCTTGTGGGCCAATTGTCCTAGTTTATTCCATGCCTTGATCGTGGTGTCTACCGTGTTGATGTCTTTTGAATGGAGCGGGGGTCTAGTGTGTGACAATATCGCCGATAGGGGGACTGGATGGGCATCTCCCTCCTCAATGGCCACGTGTGTAACATAGGGGACCTCATGGTACCAGTACGCTGCGTACTGTGCCTGGGCACAGAGGTAATATAGGAGAAAATCGGGCACCCCGAAACCGCCCTTTGCTACCGGGAGCGTTAGGGTCTGTAGTTCAATGCGAGCCTGTTTACCCGCCCAGATCAAGGTTAGTACTAGTGATTTTATGCGCCTAAAGACCTCCCGTGTTGGTGTGATGGGAATGTTGTTAAAAAGATATAACAACTTAGGCAAGATGTTCATTTTGACGATCGCTATTCGATCAGCTATGGATAATGGCAGGTGTATCCAGCGATGGACTTTATCTTCCAGTTTGGTGACAACCACTCCATAATTCGCACGCATGACTTCGTCTGGGTCCCTATGGAACATGACACCTAGGTAGCGTATAGGGTCCCGCTGCCACTCTAGTGGATAATCTAGTGCAAAGGAATCAGTGGAATCGGTGAGGGGTATTAGTGAGGACTTGGACCAGTTTATCGCCAACCCCGAGTGGCCCCCAAATCGGATGTATTCCCTGAGGAGCGGGTTTAGATGTGTTTCTGGATCGCGAACATAAAGCAACATGTCGTCCGCGTAGAGTGATATGTGCAGTGGTCTGGACACAAATTGCAACGCCGACTCCCTGTAATTTTGACGCACTATGCACGCCAGTGGCTCCAACGCCAGTGCGAAGAGCAGTGGTGACAGGGGGCAACCCTGTCTTGTTCCCCGACCAATGTCAAATGGGGCCGATACGTACCCATTTATCCGGACCCTCGCACACGGTTTGGTGTACAACAAGGAAATCCACTGAACAAATCTTTTAGGAAAACCCATCCTATTAAGGACGGTCAACATGTAACGCCATTCGATTGAATCAAACGCTTTGGCGGCGTCGAGTAGTACAGCCACAGCTTTAACCGAGGGGTTTAGATAGTGCGCTAGAGCAAACAGGGACCTTGTGTTATGTGAGGTGGATCTTGTGGGGACGAACCCCGCTTGGTCCGGGAGCACTAGGCGAGTCATCAGGGGGGACAATCTGACAGCTAGCAACTTTGCAAGTATTTTTGAGTCCACATTTATTAGGGATAGGGGCCTGTAGGAGTCGCAATTGTCCGGGTCTTTGGCCGGTTTGAGGAGTGCAATGATCATAGCTTCCCGCAGAGTGGGGGGGAGCAGCGAACCCTCAAAGGAGGTGCCATACATGTCCACCAAATATGGGGCAATGATATCCACAAATTTCTTGTAAAATTCGGACGTGTATCCATCCGGGCCTGGCGCCTTACCATTTGGGAGCGATGCGATCACTTCAGTGACCTCCTCCACCGTGATCGGCCGAGCCAGATATTCCCGATGGGCATCTGACAGCCAGCCAATCGCCACATCATGGAGGTATTCGTAAGTTTCTTCCGCTGTAGCTGTTGGTTGAGATTGGTATAGTGTGCTGTAAGAGTCTGCAAAACATTTGACTATGTCTGCCGAGTGCGTTTGTACTACACCCGCCCCTGATTTGACCCGAAGGATAGCCGAATGCCCCCGCCCGTCACATATTTTCCACGCCAGTACACGCCCTGGCCTACCCCCTTCTCCAAAAGCCCTGGCTGTGTGTTTGCGATCTAGATATTTGATTTCTGACGCCAGGAAGTCGGCATGTTCTGTGTGTAAGTCTCGCAGTTGGGGTAATAACAGTATGTCCTGTGTGTTTTCATATTGCAGTTCAAGATCCCTCATCTGGCTTTCGCAGCGGCGGATCTGGCTCCTGATGTCTTTGAGTACACCTATGGTAGTGCTAATGCAGACGCCCCTTATCGTGGCCTTAAAGGCTTCCCAGAGTAGACATGGGTCGTCCGTAGTTTGAGAGTTATTAGCGAAGTAGTCCTTGATCGCCTTAGTCAGGGTGTCGACATATATAGGGTCCGTGAGGGCCTGGGAATTAAATCGCCAGTGAAAGGGGGGGGCGTGTAGTGCGGAATGTCCAGCTGTAATAGAACCGGATTGTGGTCCGACAATGTGCGTGGGAGCACCTTTACCGTACGTGCCCATAGTGCAGCATCCCTGGACCCTAGCCAGTAGTCCAGTCTGGACCAACTATTGTGTGATGCTGTGATGTGAGTAGCGCCAGGATCGTCAGTGTGTTGTAGTCTCCAGATATCTGCTAACGCTAGATCGCTCATCATGTGGTCTATCATAAGCCTCGCCTGCTTGTGTTGTTCCACTGATTGGGAAGACCGGTCCAGCCCGTCCCGCAGTGTTACGTTCCAGTCCCCCCCACATAAAATGTGTGTGCCAGTGTGGTTCTGCAAGTGTCCCCAGATTTCCCGATAAAAGTCAGGTGCATCAATGTTCGGGCCATATATGTTGAGGAGTGTTATGTGTTGCCCCCTAAGCTTGCCGGACACTAGCACGTATCTGCCAGCTGGGTCTTGTGTCACATGTCTCTCTTCGAAGTGTACCCCTTTCTTGACCAAGATGAGCACCCCCCGGGAATAGGAAGAATATGAGGCTCTGTAGGACGATCCCGCCCATTTCGACCCCAATGTAGCGTGAGTATGCGGTGCCAGGTGCGATTCCTGCAGGAATGCAATGTCAATATTCCATCTGGTGAGACTGGCAAACACTTGCCTGATTTTCTGTGGGCGTGAGAACCCCCGTATATTCCATGTAAGGACGTTTAGTCCGTTCCTGCTATCAGTTCTAGAGCCTGGCGTACCCATTTGAGACAGTACCATTCATTCCTAAACACGCAAGCAGTCCGCCCCGATCCCGACCCCATCCAGCTCCATGATCACCACCTGCACACACAAGCCCCAGCAGGGCCAACATGTAGAATGTACTGGTTTGCAATACCTTCGGCCTTAGTAAACAGTTAAGCATCCCCCCTCCCCAAGTCCCTCCCACTCCAGCAACCCCAACCTGCCGAAGCCTCATCCTCACAGAGCACAACTCCCTCAACAGTGTAACCAACAACTTAGTGCTCATAGCAAAACTTGTGTAGGGTTGTACCCTCATGGAGGACCGCTAGTGGCACAGCACTTCACCCGATATACAGGTGCAGGCGACATTAACTTGAATCAAACTGAAACGCAAAATATGTGTCCATTAATCCACAAGCCCACATTCCCAGTCCCACCCCCGCGCTGGATGCAGGCAGTGAAGCAGACCCAGAGAAAACATAACCCCATTCCACAATGCACAGAAGCGTAGGGGGGGGGGGCATTCCCATTCAATGCAGTGAATCCCATTCCCCGCACTTAATAATTGTCCGGCCACACCCAATCTGGACCTCAGCAGCCTGTGCGGTCACGACACCTCCATTAGTGCACATCACGTAATGTGGGACGGAGCACGACGTCCACTGCTCCGCGACTCTCTAGGTTGTCCCCCTTCCAGTTCTGAGGGCTTGCGAGCACAGGGTACACAAAAAGACCCGCCCCAGTGCCCTCATGAGCGGCAGGAGCAGTCACAACATGGCCGTTGTCTCTGAAATCCCATGAGGAAGGCCTGGTAGCTTAGTACGGACATGAGTGCTTGCGATAGGTCAGGGCAGGATAGGGCTACAGTCACAGTATTTCAGCCGCTCCCCACCCCTTCACCGCCCAATGCACAAATCAAAGATAAAACGCCAGCAGCTCACCTCAAGTAGTTTCTCATCAACAAACCTTGCATAGCCAGCCGAAAGTGGCAGTGCAGCAGTACCTCGCGGTAATTCGTGCAGAAGTCTCTACCGCTGTGTGAAGTTTGAGTGTTCCAGGCGCCTCAGTCTGAGTCTCTGTTCTGGTCTCGTCTGGCTTCCGACCTCGCCTCTTGCTGTATTTTCTTGACAAGTTCGAGGGCCGCCTTAGGTGTTGGTAGCACTATCGTCTGCTCCTTCCACACCACACGGAGCCGGGCAGGATACAACATGGAATACCCAACGTTTAATTCTCGCAGCTTGGCCTTCACCGCGGTGTATTCTCTACGTGCTTGCTGAACAGCAACCGTGTGATCGGGGTAGAATTCCAGAGTGTTGCCCTGGTGAATGATTTTGCCCTTCTCCCTTGCAAGCCTGAGGATCACGTCTCTGTCCCTGTAATTTAGGATCCTTGCTACTATCGGTCGGGGCGTAGCGCCTGGTGGTGGTTTGGGGCCTAGCGATCTATGGGCCCGTTCCACAATGAAGATCTGCGATAAGGCCTCCGCTCCAAAGATGTCCCTACAGAGCCCTTCGACATACTGTTCCATGCGGCCTGTGTTGGTGGATTCTGGCAGGCCCGCTATTCGCACGTTGTTGCGCCTCGAGCGCGCTTCCAAATCCTCCTCCTTTGCTTTTATTACCTCCAGGATGCGCTCCATTCCCGCGCATTTGGAGGTGGACGTGCGCGCCTCATCTTCGACCGCCGAAATCCTGGTTTCGGCTTCATCCAGTCGTTCGCCGTGCTTTTCTTGTCGGGCAGCCATGCCATCCATCCTGCACGTTAGATTGTCCAACTTCCCGTTTATGTCCTGTAGATTTGACTGAATCGCCAGCAGGATCTTCTCCATGTTGGTAGACGGTGGCGAGGCCGAAGACCCGCCGGCCTCCGTTGCGTCATCCACTGGCTTAGTCCCCTTCCTATTATCAAAGGAGAGTTTTGGCTGCTGTTTGTCTGGCTTGCCCATGGTGGCGGGCGGTGAAGGCACCTTACTCAACTGGGGTCTAGTCGCCCTCGTTACTCTGGTCGACGTCGCCGTGTTTCCGTTTTGGTGGTAGTCAGCAGATGCACTCGATGGCTAGGTCGTTCCCAAGGTGGCTCTCTCTGGTTGCAGTACTCCAGCAGGGCTATGGAAGCGACGTGCACTGGCCAGTGCCGCAGCGGTGAGAGACGAGGGAGATGGTCGCCTACGTGCCTGTGTGGATAGGGCGCCTCGCTGTTAGTCCATCCGGAGCCTCTGCCCCTTTGTTGCGTGGTTCCCTGCCCCCGATGTCTGTTCGCTCCCTAGCCCCCTGCGTCTTGACCTCCGAATCAGCGGACGTCAGAAGGCCTCCAATGCGCTGTGCCCAGATGTTATGCGCGCGGTAGTGTGCCCAGTCCTACTACCCGCCGGTCCGCCGTTAGGGCACCTCGTTATACGAGCAGGAGCCCGCCTGCGTTAGTGCTGCGAAATCGCCGTACCGGGAGGGGGTGCCGCCATCTTGTCAGGCAACCCAGTCGATGTGGAAGCGGACACCGCCGCTAAAGCACAGGCCTGCAGCGGTGTGGACGTGCTCTCTGGCCCTGGCGGTCCGTGAGCAAGGATGGGTGCTGATGTTGGGTTAAGCGGTCTGCCTGCTACCGCTCGTGCGTTGCTCGCGACATACCTCCGGTCGGCCGCCGGCCATCTTGTCAGGCAGTCCGGTGCGGGTTACAGCGACCTCGGTTTTTCTCCGCGATGCAGGGGGAGCGGCCGCCTCCGCAAACATCCAACTGTGCTCCGCATCTTCCTGCACCCGATCGTGGTCGCGCAGGGTGGGTTGGTGGGGCTTTAGTGGCAATGAATCACATCGTGTGATATCGCCCTGCGGAGCTGCAGTTCAGGCAGCCATTCCGCTGTGCGCCCCCTAGCACCTCCAAGCTTTGTGAACACCTTGGCATGTCGCAGCTGATCTAACAACACCGGTATGAGAGGTAATAGGTACTTGTTCTTTATTGTGACTTTATTCAACGCTCTGTAGTCCACGCAAGAGCGAAGATCACCCTCCTTCATCGGTATAAAAAATATGGAGGATGATACAGGCGAAGAAGAAGGTCGGATAAACCCATTCTTTAACATCTCATCCAAATATTGCCGTAGATGTTTCTCCTCCGCCTCCGACAACGCAGAAACCCGACTACAGGGCAATATGGCCCAGGAACCAAATCAATACGGCAATCAAAAGCCCTGTATGGTGGCAAAACACACGCCTGATCCTTATCAAACACCTCCTTGTTGTATGCCACAAACGAAGGAGGCAAACTGTTCTGAACGCAACCACTCGCTGCACAAGACAACGGAGACACCCAATCAGTCGCCTCACAATAACAGTGAAGAAGGCAATACTCCGAATCGAGCGTGACCAACCTCCGCGCCCAATCAATTCTGGGATTATGGGCCTGTAACCAGGGTACCCCGAGTACCACCCCAAAAGCTAGTGCGGCTATCAGATCGAAACAGACTGTCTCAGAATGCCCATTATCGAATGTCATCAACAGAGGTTCGGTTTGTTGAACCATCGACCCAGAGATTTGCTCTGTGCCGTCAATAGCCCTCACAGGTTCAGGTTGTTTTTTCATCACACACGGAACCATCAACTTCTCGGCCAACCCGATATCCATAAAGTTCCCTGTGGCCCCACAATCTAATAACACCGACAAGGAAGCTCTACCAGCAGATGAATAAGCGAAGCAAGCCGACACCGTGAAATGATGCAGGACTTTTTGAACTGCCCCTTGTACATCATATGGATTACAATATTTACTCTCAAGGACAGAAGGCCTCTCACACCCCCTTCCCACGAAAGCCACATCCTTATTCACCGGTATCCGGGATGGTTTCACTGGACACTCTCGAGCGAAGTGTCCACCCCTCCCACAATACAAACACAACTGCAACAACCGCCTCCGCTCCTTCTCCTCCTTGGATAAGGGACCCCGCACCCCACCCAATGGCATAGGTTCGTGATCGGTCTTCACACCCCCATGTTCAGATGTTTCTCTCTTGGTTACAGTTGTCTTTGGGGGTTGAAACCGGATCTTTTCCCCTTTTCTTTCACTCATTCGATGGTTGAGTTTTACAACCAAATCAATTAACTCAACACAATCTTCGGGGGGGTCTACAACCTGTGAGACAATTTCTTTAAAGTCCTCCCACAAGCCCTGATAAAATAAAGAGGTTCTCTTTGCCATGGGCAATTGTGTCTCTGCTACTAAGCGATTAAAGGTAGCCACATAACCCAGAAGATCCTGCTTACCCTGCCGTAGCTTAAACAATTCAACATCGCTTGCCTGCATGAACGCATGCTTAGCAAACAGACTATGCATCTGGAGCTTGAAGGCCGGAAAACTACTTAACACAGCGTCATTGTTTTCGACTAAGGGGACCGCCCAACCAGCAGCAGTACCCGAAAGATATGAAATCACAAACGCTACCTTAGTAGTATCGTCAGGAAAAGCGGTTGGTCGACACATGAAGTGCAAATGGCACTGGTTCATAAAGATAGCATATCTGCTACTGTCCCCGGAAAACCTCTCTGGAGCTGCTAGAGGCACCGGCACAGGAGTGTTCACTGTAACAGACAAAGGAGTAGGAGACCCACTCTGCCCCCCTCTCCTTTCATATTTAAATGTGGCTGGTTGAATCAAGGGGGGCCTAGTCTTTACTGAGTGATCCCTCCCTCTTCTCTTGGTGCTTTCCTCAATCATTCTTCACTCAGGCGGCGTATTAATTCGTGGGCTTGGTTTTCTGTTCCGATGCCGACCAGCCCAACACCGCAGGAGTGAAGAACGTCCCAATCCTCTACCCTCGCCGTGACCCCCAACACCCGCGATCAAAACGGGTGGCGGAGAACACGACACTGGGAGAAGGTGGGTAACAAAACAAGGGAACCCAAGGTCTTGGGGAACACAGCTCGTCTTCTCTGGCTTCTTGGCAGCTGACAACTTGACTCAGACGAGACCGCCCAGTAAACAAACAGGAGTGGCCTGATACGAAACAGGATTTCTTCCACCGCAATCGTATTGGTTGTTTCTTGCGTAACCCCAGACCAACCACGCACCCTCGGGAAACACCAAGAATCTCAAAGGGGGTGGAATACACAATCATAAGACAAAAAGGGACAGGGGAAAAAAGGCACCATGGGAATTCGAAAGACACCTAAAAAAAACCTGGAATCTAAAAAGAACACGAAGGTAGCACAAAAAACGGCCGTTATTCAGCTCCTTCGTGAAACCACCCAAACAACGTACAAGATGGTTTGGATACAAAAAAGGGGTAAATAACACGACGCTAGAACTCTTAGGAAACGCAGCCGCGAATCCCGGAACATCACCGAAGATCAAAAACAGGTCCCCAATAAGGGTTCAGTAATGCCCAATGGATTAAGAAACAGGGTAATAGGGAAAAAAGGGGATCAACACCCAGCACTTGAAAAGACCGCTGGAACAGAGCTCGAAGGAAAGGGAACAAGGTAGAACAACAGGAACAGGAAACACACGGCAAGGGACCATAGTAGAAACCAAGCACCTGTTTCCTGTTGGCAGCCCCCTTTTAAAGCGAGCCCTAGGGAGCATCCATAAATTTGCATATGCACTTGGCACTTTAAGCTAAAACCAATGAATGGGGAACTAGACAGAAGGCACCAGTCCCCCCTGAACCCCAACATAGGGATCCAGCACAGACTTAGTAAGGCCAGATTGAGGTGCTCCTAATAAACAGAACTCATTGTTTAGTAAGGACCCAGTACAGACTTGTTAGGCTGGAGAGAGAAGCTCTTAACAAACAAAACTCTTTCTTTAGTAGGGAGCCAGCAGAGACTTTGTAAGGCCGGAGAGAGGTAATCCTAATAAACAAAACTCTTTATTTCGTAGGGGGCCAGTGCAATGCAAAAGCTAAGTAAATCTAACACAGTCTCTGGAGTCCCTGATGCTGTATCTAGGCAAGGAGACCACCTCCCCAAGTGTAACTGGGCAACAGCCACCGTCGTCCTTGCTGCCAATGGATTGCCTAAGCATGTAATCACTGGTTGATATTGGTACTGCACAGATCTACAGATTCAGCGAAACCTATGTACTGTGCAGGAAGACAGCACAATGTTCAGCAGAAGCAACTACCTGAACCCTCACACAGAAGACAGCATTCACCACTACATTACAGGTGAAGACTAAGACATTCAAAGCACCACTCACCTATAGGAGAGAGAAACTTCACTTGGGAGACAGCCACCCCTGCAAAGGAAGAAAGAGACACAGGCACAGCAAGGGTAAAAAGAGAGATAGAAACAGATGTAAGAGACAGACAAGGAGACAGACAGAGGAGGGAGAGAAATACAGAGAGACAGGGAGGGGATAGCTAGAGAGAGGCCTGCAGGGAGAGAAAGAGAGAGAGGGACAGGGACCGAGAGAGACAGAGGAGCGAGACAGGACAGGGATTGAAAGAGGCCTAAAGGGAAAGACACAGAGAAAGTGAGAGCTGCAGCTTGGTGCATTAATAGTCCACTTTTGCTCTTAGAAACCAACTACCCCTCCAATCACACATTGACTGTGCCTGGGGCCCAGGTTAGAGCGCTGCTCCCTTTCTTCTAGGGTTGTAGTATATTACAGACATACACACATTACAGAGAGAGAGTGAGAGGAAAAGGTATTCCCCCAAAGTTGAAGCAGAGACTGAGCTGGATTAATTAATAGAGTTGGGTGAACCTCTGAACGCTCGAGCCAGGCTCCAGGCTCGAGCCAGATGCCTGGCTCTGGTTCGGCTCGAGGCTCTATTCGAACGTTGACTCCAAACTGAGTCGAGCTTTCAGTGAACACTAGTGGGTTTCGAGGGCTAACGGGTAATGAGTAAAACTCAATAGTTGAAAATTAATTAATATATCATGAATTTATTCACTACTTTTGTATCAATAGGTATTCTTCACAGGCCAACACGTGTTTCACGACAACATGTCGCTTCATCAGGCCCATGTAATATATGTTTAACAATTGCTGTTTAATTACACACTGCAAAAAAACAAAAAAATGCACATTTGCAACAAGACTACATATTCGATATTAATAATGATCATTTCCATGAGGGACACTTTAAAAGGAAAATAGAAATAGAAAAGAAGAAACGGAATGGAAAAAGATAAAAGACAAATATTTAAAATATATACATGTAATGAAGGGGAAATGAAATTAAATAACCAACTCCTACAGAAACAAAAATGATTCAACAAATTTCATAATAATGACTTAAACCAATAAACTTCACAGGAGCTTTGGTGATCGTGAAAAGATTACGTGAAAGAGAGAGCTTTTGGATTTTTAAACTCCAAGCTTACATGTTAGGTTCCAATAAAGAAGAATTACAGGGTATATTATCAACAACTAGCGATATTTATCGCTAAATGAGCTTAGCGAAAAAATTTTTATCGCTGCACATTGCCGGATTTTATCGCAGAAATATGGTCCTATTAGCAACATTTATCTCCAATGCGATAAAATATCCGGCGATAGCAGCAAAATGCGTGAATATTGCCTGAAATACAGTGATATTCACGCATTATCGCTAATAGGGACTTAACCTGAATATCCACCTCCCGTTGGATATACAGGCTAAGAAGTGGTCTGAGCAGGATTTGGTTTTGGCGATATTTAAGCTTAGCGCAAATTTTTTCATCGCTACGCCTGCGTTGATAATAGGCGATAGGGATGTTAGCGACAGCTTTCAGTCGCTAACAGGTTAGGTACGCCTACTTTGCATGTCATTAGCGATAAATATCGCAAACATGCAAACGATTAAATTATCGCCACTTTGCGGCCGAAAACGGCCGCTAAAGCGGGAATAATCTCATTTCGTCCCCCTTGATAATATGCCCCTACGTTATTTAATATGATGCTTTACCATATCATTTTCCCTTCTGTATCCTTGTGATCAGCTACTTTAACAAGTGGAATGATCATTGTATAGTGACTTAATGTACACTCTAACATGTCAAATTGCTAGAATGAGAAACATCTGTTAATATCTATTAATTAGTTTTCGACTATTTAGTTTTAGTCATTAACTATTAGACTTCAAAACCAGTCAGTGTCGGCTTAAAATTCTGACATGACTGGAGGTTGTTGTCCTGTAAATCCTTGTGAGGTCTGTGTCAAACCGTTTAGACAGCTTCTGTTGCCCCACCCTTCGATTTTGGTAGCAAACAAGCTTTCAGTGAGGCGACGTGGCGTAGTGTCTGCAGCTGCCAATGGTGTACCATGGGTGTTTTACTTTTGGCGTGACTCCCAGTCTTGATATAGCACTCTGTGAATTCTGGAAAATCTCTCTGTGTTGAAAAAAAATGAAACATATTCTGTGTCAGTTGTGAAGCACTCGTGTCTTGGGCAAGGTTTGGGCTATGCAAAACTGAGCAAAATAACATATGGATTTCGCCTGTTAACTAGGCTCTAATATCATCATCCATCAATTTATAACAAAGTATTAACTTTTGATGGCAGAAAGAGATACCCAACTAATGGCCAAATTGCACAGTGTGAAATTGGAAAATCTAGGCTCAATTGCGGCTTCCCTTCTTGACCAACTTGTGTGATCCTAGCCACATACTTTATTCCACCAAGCCACCTTTTTGTTCATTATTACATATGAATGAGAGCACCATCAAATATGTGAGTTCAGGATGTATGCTGTATGAAAACTTATTTTGCTTTTAATAGCCTATAATGTTGCTCCAGTGCTAACAAGAATCTAGGCATCATTTAAGGTGTATATAGAGGTCGAAGTGGGCGGTATTGGATGGGCACGGTGTACCCATACTTTTTTGATTTATGAAAAACCGTTCCCCTACTTTTTGTAAAAAGACAACTGACGGTTAATTCGGATAGCCTAAATGCTTCAGCTAAAGTGTCATTCAGTGAGTCTCCTATACTGTGAAACTAAAGCAGGGCAAACAGCTAAACCAGCCTTCCGTCCAAGGTGCCTGATTGCCTGAAAGAAATGCAAATCTGTGCAACAAGTTAATTCTGCAAACGTAAATGCTTATCAGCAAATGAAAAGGATGCTTGGGAGTGGTACTGGCTTCAATTGATCAAATCACTTCAAGCTTTGTGATGACAAAGATTTACTATTTTTGAGTGGTGCAAAGAGTTAACAGCAGAGCTGTGAAGTGTGTGCTTTTAATATAATTGTATCTATATTGGCTTACTACCCCATACATAGGGACAGTTATGAAAAAACACTTGCATTACGTATAGTCTGGGTATTACTAAAATCTATATTTTTGAAGCATCATTTTATCTTTAATCTTTTTGCACATTTTGTAGCAGTCTATCCTATTCTGTGTGCAATGCAAGTTAAAAATAATAACTTATATATTTACAGTGCTTTCTGTCACAGGCTGTGACCTCGTAACACCAAAAATACAGGTCATTATTCTCACTGTACCAGCCAAGATTTAATTCTGTGACTCTTTGGTTACACACCACCGTGCATTGACTAGTAGTAGAGGTTTCATAATGTTCTTTAGTGTATTTCCACAGAGTAACAGCTGTTTTATTTATTTTTCACTTAAGCTGCATCTTATTTTATAGGTAGCTACCTGACCGTGAAAGACCCACAAAAGTACAAAATATTTTGTTATTTTTATCTACACCTTTGACCCTGCCCCACGCTCACTGACCCCTCCCCATTGCATGCAGCATCATAGTACACATACTTTTTTAATGCACTTCGACCGCTGGGTGTACATGAAAACTGACTTGCCTCTTACTTCACCAGTATGCATGGTATGATGGTTTCACAAATCATGTAGAAAAACTCTCACTTTTAATTAATACTTTTCAAATAATCTTTTCTAATCTGAAGAGCTTCTTCATGTTAATGAAATATACTTAAGTACATTTTGAACCCATCCTATTATATTCTAACATGTTTGTTGCTTAATTTAGTTATCCTTGGGGCATATTATCAACGGCCAGCGATAATTATCGCTGGCCATGCTTAGCGATAAATTTGTTATCGCAGGCTATCTCTGGAATTTATAGCTCATTATAAACAACGCGTTTCTCCAGGGCGAAAAAAATTACAGAGATAGTGAGGTTATCGCCGTTTTGCAGGGAACATTGCTGATTTTCCAGCGATGTTCCCTGCATAAAGGCGACAACCTTGCTGATACGACCCTGTGATCGTATCAGCATAATCCAGCCCCAATGTTAAGTATAGGTAAGTAAGGATTTTAGCAGACGTTATTTTCGCCAAAATCTAACCTGTGCTAAAATCTTGTGTGCTGCCTTGTAAATATTGCGATGTAAACATAAGCGATATTTGCAAGGTAGTCCACCCGGGGTACGCCCAGTGACGCCCACTTTGCATTTCATTAGAGATGCAGAGGGAAGCATTGGGAAAAAGGGTGCTAACATGCGATTATGCATGTTAGCACCCTCTTGTAAATAGGGCAATAGTTTTATCTCCGCTTTTATATTACAAAAGATATTTGTAAATATGCCCCCAAATATTTCCAAGGCTCGGCTCGTGTACGGGCTGTTAGAGCCAGTCTTCTCGTGGCTCGGCTCTGGCTGGGCTCCCTGTAATTTGTTTTCTCGTCCACCTCTATTAAAGTTGGTTACATTGTGGTACTAAAAGGAAAGTCCTGTAGATGGCGCCATTGGATAAGGTGGCGAGCGGTAGGCAGTGTTTGTGATCTCTTTTGCTTTCAAACTCTTACCCCGTGCCCCAGCAGTAACACAAACATGGCGTGCGGGCGCTGCTGAGCGGCTGCTAAACACCTGTCCAGACCTCTCTGTGATTACTGCAGGTGGGATGAGCTCAGTGGGAGACTGATGATTGACTGAGAGTAGCTGCAGGGGCTCGGGATGTTACCAGCACTGACCTACAGGAGCCAGCCTCCTCCCAAGGCCTGGCGAGGCGCAAACTGTAGCGCTTTGACGATGGTCACTATTGTGTGAGGCACTCTGCGCACAAAGGGTTGGCTCTGGCTCGGCTCTGGGGCCCGTTGGATGAGCGGCGAGCCACGGATGAGCCAGGCTCTGCCCTTTCTCACCCTCCACATGAAACTTTGATTGAAAAAAAAGACAAAGAAAACAGCATCCTGCGTAGGAGAGCTGATGACGTCACATAGTAGGAGTATGAAGGAAACGTGAAATGTGTTTTTAATTCTTACACAGACCTTGAAGTTTTAATAAAACGCAAACAAGACGTTGCAGTGAAGCTAGGAGACACGGTGGGCCCTTGGATGGCTCGGAGCGTGCTTAGGCTGCTAAGGGGACCCGGGACCCGCGCTCATCCATTCACTGCGGCTCCAGCACCTCGACTGGTGAACGCGAGTCCCCTGCGTGTCACAGGGAGGGGTGCACGAAACAGGGAGAGGAGCAGACCACAGAGTGACTTGTAGGTCAGGAGGCCAGGCAGAAGTCCGAGAGTAGGTGCAGGCCAGAGAGAGGGGTGCAGGCCAGAGAGAGGGGTGCAGACCAGAGAGAGAGGCGCAGGCCAGAGAGAGGGGTGCAGACCAGAGAGAGTGGTGCAGGCCAGAGAGCGGTGCAGGCCAGAGAGAGCGGTGTAGGCCAGAGAGAGCGGTGCAGACCAGAGAGAGGGGTGCAGGCCAGAGAGAGCGGTGTAGGCCAGAGAGAGCGGTGCAGGCCAGAGAGAGCGGTGCAGACCAGAGAGAGGGGTGCAGACCAGAGGGAAAGGTGCAGGCCAGAGAGAGCGGTGCAGACCAGAGAGAGGGGTGCAGACCAGAGGGAAAGGTGCAGGCCAGAGAGAGCGGTGCAGACCAGAGAGAGGGGTGCAGACCAGAGGGAAAGGTGCAGGCCAGAGAGAGCGGTGCAGACCAGAGAGAGGGGTGCAGACCAGAGGGAAAGGTGCAGGCCAGAGAGAGAGGCGCAGACCAGAGAGAGGGGTGCAGACCAGAGAGAGGGGTGCAGACCAGAGGGAAAGGTGCAGGCCAGAGAGAGCGGTGCAGACCAGAGAGAGGGGTGCAGACCAGAGGGAAAGGTGCAGGCCAGAGAGAGAGGCGCAGACCAGAGAGCGGTGCAGGTCTGAGAGCGAGGTTCAGGTTAGAGAGAGAGGCGCAGGTCAGAGAGAGAGGTACAGAGACCGAGGTGCAGGCCTGAGAGCGAGGTGCAGGCCAGAGAGAGCAGTGCAGACCAGAGAGATCAGGTGCAGGCCAGAGAGAGCAGTGCAGACCAGAGAGATCAGGTGCAGGCCAGAGAGAGGGGTGCAGGCCAGAGAGAGAGGTGCAGGCCAGAGAGAGAGGTGCAGGCCAGAGAGAGAGGTGCAGACCAGAGAGAGAGGTGCAGGCCAGAGAGAGAGGCGCAGGCCAGAGAGAGAAGTGCAGGCCAGAGAGAGAGGCACAGGCCAGAGAGAGGGGTGCAGACCAGAGAGAGAGGTGCAGGCCAGAGAGGGAGGTGCAGGTTAGAGAGAGAGGCGAGGGCCAGAGAGAGGGGTGCAGACCAGAGAGAGAGGTGCAGGCCAGAGAGAGAGGTGCAGGCCAGAGAGAGGGAGGTGCAGGTTAGAGAGAGAGGTGCAGGTTAGAGAGAGAGGTGCAGACCAGAGAGAGCAGGTGCAGGCCAGAGAGAGAGGCGCACACCAGAGAGAGAGGTGCAGGTTAGAGAGAGAGGTGCAGACCAGAGAGAGCGGGTGCAGACCAGAGAGCAAGGTGCAGACCAGAGAGAGAGTTGCAGGCCAGAGAGCGAGTTGCAGACCAGAGAGAGCGGTGCAGGCCAGAGAGAGCGGTGCAGACCAGAGAGAGGGGTGCAGACCAGAGGGAAAGGTGCAGGCCAGAGAGAGCGGTGCAGACCAGAGAGAGGGGTGCAGACCAGAGGGAAAGGTGCAGGCCAGAGAGAGAGGCGCAGACCAGAGAGCGGTGCAGGTCTGAGAGCGAGGTTCAGGTTAGAGAGAGAGGCGCAGGTCAGAGAGAGAGGTACAGAGACCGAGGTGCAGGCCTGAGAGCGAGGTGCAGGCCAGAGAGAGCAGTGCAGACCAGAGAGATCAGGTGCAGGCCAGAGAGAGCAGTGCAGACCAGAGAGATCAGGTGCAGGCCAGAGAGAGGGGTGCAGGCCAGAGAGAGAGGTGCAGGCCAGAGAGAGAGGTGCAGGCCAGAGAGAGAGGTGCAGACCAGAGAGAGAGGTGCAGGCCAGAGAGAGAGGCGCAGGCCAGAGAGAGAAGTGCAGGCCAGAGAGAGAGGCACAGGCCAGAGAGAGGGGTGCAGACCAGAGAGAGAGGTGCAGGCCAGAGAGGGAGGTGCAGGTTAGAGAGAGAGGCGAGGGCCAGAGAGAGGGGTGCAGACCAGAGAGAGAGGTGCAGGCCAGAGAGAGAGGTGCAGGCCAGAGAGAGGGAGGTGCAGGTTAGAGAGAGAGGTGCAGGTTAGAGAGAGAGGTGCAGACCAGAGAGAGCAGGTGCAGGCCAGAGAGAGAGGCGCACACCAGAGAGAGAGGTGCAGGTTAGAGAGAGAGGTGCAGACCAGAGAGAGCGGGTGCAGACCAGAGAGCAAGGTGCAGACCAGAGAGAGAGTTGCAGGCCAGAGAGCGAGTTGCAGACCAGAGAGAGCGGTGCAGGCCAGAGAGAGAGGTACAGGCCATAAAGTGAGTTGCAGACCAGAGAGAGCGGTGCAGGCCAGAGTGCGAGGTACCGGTTAGAGAGAGAGGCGCAGGCCAGAGAGAGAGGTACATGCCAGAGAGAGGGGTGCAGGCCAGAGAGAGAGGTGCAGGCCAGAGAGCGAGGTGCAGGTTAGAGAGAGAGGTGCAGGTCAGAGAGCGAGGTGCAGGTCAGAGAGCGAGGTGCAGACCAGAGAGTGAGGTGCAGGCCAGAGAGAGCGGTGCAGGACAGAGAGAGGGGTGCAGGGCAGAGACAGGGGTGCAGACCAGAGAGAGAGTTGCAGGTTAGAGAGAGAGGTGCAGACCAGAGACAGCAGGTGCATGCCAGAGAGAGAGTCGCAGGCCAGAGAGAGGGGTGCAGACCAGAGAGAGCGGTGCAGGCCAGAGAGCGAGGTGCAGACCAGAGAGAGCGGAGGAGTCAAGAGAGCAGGTGCAGGTTAGAGAGAGGGGTGCAGACCAGAGAGCAGGCGCAGTCCAGAGAGCGAGGTGCAGAGAGCGAGGTGCAGGCCAAAGAGAGCGGTGCAGGCCAAAGAGAGCGGTGCAGGCCAGAGAGCGAGGTGCAGGCCAGAGAGAGAGGTGCAGGCCAGAGAGAGAGGCGCAGGCCAGAGAGAGGGGTGCAGACCAGAGAGAGAGGTGCAGGCCAGAGAGCGAGGTGCAGAGAGCGAGGTGCAGGCCAAAGAGAGCGGTGCAGGCCAAAGAGAGCGACGCAGGCCAGAGATCGAGGTGCAGGCCAGAGAGAGAGGTGCAGACCAGAGAGCGAGGTGCAGAACAGAGAGCGAGGTGTAGAACAGAGAGCGAGGTGCAGGCCAGAGACAGAGGTGCAGGCCAGAGAGAGAGGTGCGGGTTAGAGAGAGAGGTGCAGGTTAGAGCGAGAGGTGCAGGCCAGAGAGTGAGGTGCAGGCCAGAGACAGAGGTGCAGGCCAGAGAGAGAGGTGCGGGTTAGAGAGAGAGGTGCAGGTTAGAGAGAGAGGTGCAGGCCAGAGAGTGAGGTGCAGGCCAGGGAGAGAGGTGCAGGCCAGAGAGAGAGCTGCGGGTTAGAGAGAGAGGTGCAGGTTAGAGAGAGAGGCGCAGGCCAGAGAGCGAGGTGCAGACCAGAGAGAGAGGTGTAGGACAGAGAGCGAGGTGCAGGCCAGAGAGAGAGGTGCAGGCCAGAGAGCGAGTTGCAGACCAGAGAGAGCGGTGCAGGCCAGAGAGAGAGGTACAGGCCATAGAGTGAGGTGCAGACCAGAGAGAGCGTTGCAGGCCAGAGTGCGAGGTGCCGGTTAGAGAGAGAGGCGCAGGCCAGAGAGAGAGGTACAGGCCAGAGAGAGCGGTGCAGGCAAGAGAGAACGGTGCAGGCCAGAGAGCGAGGTGCAGACCAGAGAGAGCGGTGCAGGCCAGAGAGAGGTGGTTTCATGAAAACCAGAGGAGGCTGATGAGATGGCATAGTGAAAACCAAAGGAGATTGAGCAGATAGCATACTGAAAACCAAAAGAGACTGATCAGATGGCGTAGTGAAAACCAAAAGCGACTGGTCAGATGGCATAGCGAAAACCAAAGGAGACAGAACAGATGGCATAGTGAAAACCAAAAGAGACTGGTCAGAGGACATATTGTAGGGCCGGGAACACTGAATGCCAAATGCATAGGCCAGGTGGTTCCATGAAAACCAGAGAAGGCTGATGAGATGGCATAGTGAAATTTAAACAGTAAATTCTAAACTAGCGGCTCTAGTAAAGGTTCTTAGTTCCGGCCAGGGTAAGATGGCACAATGGACGTTAGTGCTTACCGTGAAGGCAGGGTGTTTACAGAGGTTAGATGGATGAGGCGGTGATGGTCAGGAGGCTCTAAGACTGACATGTCAGAGTTACAGCATGGAGCTGCACACGAGCACACACAGTGTTTCCCTCACTATTTCACAGCGCTTCTGATGGGTATTTTTCACTCCTTGCCTCTGTGTATATTACTATAACCACATCACACAAGCACCAGGACTCAGATGTGAGGCATTCAGACCTAAACACAGAGCACAGCTCAGCAGCTGAGACGCTCAGGTGTTCCTGGCAGCACGCCCTGGCCTGCCCTCCCTCCCACCTCCCTACGAGCACACCTGGGAGGGAGGCACAGCTCTACGGGGCAGACATCACTTCACCCTGGCAGCCTCGGTGTGAGGGCTGCAGGTCTAATCTCTGGAGAGAAGACCTGCGCCCTAGCAGACTTCATCCCTGGGAGTCTGCGTCGGAGTCTGTCCTCAAGCACCTTCCATTCTTGGTATTCTTCGTTGGGGTCTGTCCTCAAGCACCCTCCATCCTTGGCACTTGTCGTTGGAGTCTGTCCTCAAGCACCCTCCATCCTTGGCACTTGTCGTTGGAGTCTGTCCTCAAGCACCCTTCATCCTTTGTACCTGTCGTTGGAGCCTGTCCTCAAGCACCCTCCATCCTTTGTACCTGTTGTTGGAGCCTGTCCTCAAGCACTCTCCATCCTTGGCACTTGTTGTTGGAGTCTGACCTCAAGCACCCTCCATCCTTGGCACCTGTCGTTGGAGTCTGTCGTCAAGCACCCTCCATCCTTGGCATCTGTCGTTGGAGTCTGTCCTCAAGCACCCTCCATCCTTTGTACCTGTCGTTGGAGCCTGTCCTCAAGCACCCTCCATCCTTTGTACCTGTCGTTGGAGCCTGTCCTCAAGCACCCTCCATCCTTGGCACTTGTTGTTGGAGTCTGTCCTCAAGCACCCTCCATCCTTGGCACTTGTCGTTGGAGCTTGTCCTCAAGCACCCTCCATCCTTGGCACTTGTTGTTGGAGTCTGTCCTCAAGCACCCTTCATCCTTGATACCTGTCGTTGGATTCTTTCCTCAAGCACCCTCCATCCTTGGTACCTGTCGTTGGATTCTTTCCTCAAGCACCCTCCATCCTTTGTACCTGTCGTTGGAGCCTGTCCTCAAGCACCCTCCATCCTTGGCACTTGTTGTTGGAGTCTGTCCTCAAGCACCCTCCATCCTTGGCACTTGTCGTTGGAGCTTGTCCTCAAGCACCCTCCATCCTTGGCACTTGTTGTTGGAGTCTGTCCTCAAGCACCCTCCATCCTTGGTACCTGTCGTTGGAGCCTGTCCTCAAGCACCCTCCATCCTTTGTACCTGTCGTTGGAGCCTGTCCTCAAGCACCCTCCATCCTTGGCACTTGTTGTTGGAGTCTGACCTCAAGCACCCTCCATCCTTGGCACCTGTCGTTGGAGTCTGTCCTCAAGCACCCTCCATCCTTGACATTTGTCGTTGGAGTCTGTCGTCAAGCACCCTCCATCCTTGGCACCTGTCGTTGGAGTCTGTCCTCAAGCACCCTCCATCCTTTGTACCTGTCGTTGGAGCCTGTCCTCAAGCACCCTCCATCCTTTGTACCTGTCGTTGGAGCCTGTCCTCAAGCACCCTCCATCCTTGGCACTTGTTGTTGGAGTCTGTCCTCAAGCACCCTCCATCCTTGGCACTTGTCGTTGGAGCTTGTCCTCAAGCACCCTCCATCCTTGGCACTTGTTGTTGGAGTCTGTCCTCAAGCACCCTCCATCCTTGGTACCTGTCGTTGGAGTCTGTCCTCAAGCACCCTCCAAGTTTGTCTTCCAGGAGGGTGTGCAGGGCAGGGCAGGACCATCCATCACCAAGGGCGTCTGGTGCATCTGTTCTTCAGAGGGATCCAAGATCCAAAGCCATCAGTCCCGGGTGGTTTTTGAAGAGGATCCGCGCTTCCTGATCAACGTGCTGTGTGTCTGGTCTTTTACCAGCTCTTGGCTGCGGTGTCTTCCATCGGTGAAGTCCCGGACATTGTTAAGTCATCAGAAGGGTCAGCACTCCTCCAGTGCTAGCCTTGACGCAAGGGTTTGCAGCACGTCTCCAAAGAGATCCATTCCTGGTCCCTCCTTCAGGATAGTCAAAGAGTGGAGGTCCTCCTCGACATCTGGTCTCCATCGAGGGCTAGTGCTCGGGATGTCTGGAGAGGTTCAGTGCTCCTAGTCTCCTTCGAGGGCTAGTGCTCGGGGTGTCTGGAGAGGTTCGGTGCTCCGAGTCTCCATCGAGGGCCAGTGCACGTCGTGTCTGGAGAGGTTTGGTGCTCCTAGTCTCCATCGAGGGCCAGTCCACGTGGTGTCTGGAGAGGTTTGGTGCTCCTGTTCTTCATTAAGGGCGAGTGCTCCCAGGCTTCTAGACGGGCCAGGGTGCTTCATCTGCAGCGAGGGTGGAGCTCCTGACACTGCTTCCACCACAGGCATGCACATCTACCCCCTGAACCTCACTCTGGTCCTCTTCATGGTCATCGCCTGGACGTGGGTGAGTACTTGAGCGCACTGTGGGATACTTGTAAGGTGGGGTCAATTTCCAAGGCATTCTTTCTATTCACCTGAGAGCACGAGGTGTTCTGGGAGGTAGCTAATGCTGGCCATTCAACCAACCCTAACTCCGCTCTAGAGGAAAGTCTGGACACTGGGTTCTGAGCTTTAGGAAGTTCTTCCTCAGACACCTGAACGCTGGGTTCTGAGCTTTAGGAAGCTATTTATGTCACAACTCAGTGCCAGGTTCTGAGCTTTAGAAAGTTCTTCATCAGACTCCTCAACACTGATGAGTACCAGAATTAGAACGTTTCGAATCAGAACACCAGTGCCTGATATTAGAAAGTTCTTCACGTTACACCTCAGGGCCGGGTTCTCAGCTTTAGAAAGTTTCTCATTTGGCACAAGAACAAAGGGATCGAACATTATAAAATTCAACACAAGGTCTTGGGCCTGAGACACCTACAAGCTGGGTTCTGAGCTTTAGAAAACTCTTCACTACACTTCAGCACAGTCATCTGAGCTTTAGAACATTTGTGCTTTTGTAAAGTGAATGTTTACCAACAACACCACTAAATAACAGGGTCCATTTTATACAAAGTGCCCCAGGGGGCACAACAGGCATTTGCGCCTCCTTTGCTAGCCGCTGGGGTACTTTAGTATTACAGAAGGGGCTGCAAACACTTGTGTAGCCCTTTCTGTTAACTCCGGCACACATATAGCACCTGCGCTTTCATCAGAGGGTGTTCCCTCATTTGTATACGGGCATGGCACTATGCAAATGAAGGAATCGCTTTGCCTCTGCGCCTGCGCTGAATCATAGACAGGGGCGCAAAGTTAAACAAGCTGTCAGGAGACACACCATCAGTGTGCCCCGACCCCCCTGATGGCAGGCCTCTGGAGGGGGGAAGAGGATCCCCTGATCCCCCAGACATCCCCGTCACTGCACCCGGCTGCAAGGGAAGCTCTAATCCCCATAAAAGTGCAGGCGGTCGGGTCGCTACCTGCACTGTGAAAACACAGAGCGACTGCTTCAAAGCCGCTCTGTATTTCACTTGAATGGCTGCCCCCAGGGCAGGGCAGCACAAGTTTGTAGCTGCCCTGGGGGCAGCGCATTCGATTTAATACACTGTCCTTGTTAGCGCCTAGAGCGCCTTATGAAAGGTACACGCTGCGCAACAGGGAAAATGTGCCACATTTTATAATAGGGCCCAGGTGTTGTACAAGGCACCTGAGGTTATTAACAGTGATCCACACTATTGGAGGGGCATAAGGTGTGTCAGCTGATCACTCCATGACAGGTTCTCTAAATTAGCTGTGACGTAGCGTGTTTTCGTCGTTGGATACATCACTGAACCGCACGCTGCACTCTGGCACGTATTTACGTCGTGACCACGCAGCGTGCGTTAGTGGCGGCCAGGCCAACCCAACCCGATGGGGGGGGGGGGGGGGGAAATAGGTGCAGGCGGGGGTGAGGAGGAAAAAAATGAATACATTAAAAAAAACGTACCTTTTCCCTGCAGCCTCCAAAGCCGACCGACGGCTGCCACAGCCTCAGAGCTCTGGTAAGGCAGATGCTTCATAGCCAGTCCTGGTGCTGTTCTCCGGATATGTCTAAGTGGCCTGCTCTGCCCCTCAGACACTGCCTGTGCCATTTCTCCAACCCAGCTATAAGCACAGCCGGGTTGGAGAAACAGAATTGCGCATGGTATGTTAGGCTGGCCTAGGACGGACGGCCAAACATACATGCGCCTGTCATGGCCCGGCCCGGCCTCGCCCTGCAGCCATGTCGGAATCAGTCAAGGAAACATAAAATGATATTGTTTCATTATAATTTTATTTTTCTGTGGCTGACTCTGGCGAGTAGGGTGACACTCCTCCGTCATTACAGAGGAGCTGCCCTGTATCAGAGTTGCTCAGCGTTTGCAGGAGAAAGAGCCTTTTGGGGGTTCATATGTCACCCGTTTTTTGCAGCATCCGTAGTGAAATTAACCCCAGAGAGCTTGCAGTAGTTTGCCTGGGCTAAATTGGCTATAACCCATAAGAATACTAGTGTTGCCTTTTCCGGGCCCTCTGACCTCCACAGCCGGTTTCACTGTGACCTCTGAACCCGCACGGTGCCTTCTAACCTCCACATAGCCTCTGAATAGTTATTGGCCTAGATTGTGCTCTGATCTCTGTGCTCTCTAACTAGCACACGCGCCTCAGAACTCCCACTGTCATTTAGTGTAACCTTTGACCTTTAATGTGATCTCTGACCTATACGTGTCCTCTGAACTCCCACCGGCCATCACCTTAGGGTGACCAACTGACATTGGTGCAAATTCAGGACGGTGAGTGTAAAAATTCAGGACAAAGGGTCAAAATTCAGGACACAAATTCAGGACAGGAGGTCAAAATTCAGGACAAAACTTCAGGACAATTGGATAAGTTTTACAGACACATCAGAGGTCGCGCAATTGTATATAAGTAAGCCCAGCCATATCTAGACATATTCAGCCATTTGCAAACCTATCCATCATGTATCCTTCCATCTTTCATTTCACTCATCCATCCTTTCACTCATCCATCCATTAGCCATCTATCCGCCCTTTCACCCTATCCATCTGTACACTCAGACATTCACTCTTCTACCCATCCATCCATTCACTCATCCATCCAGCGATTTACCCTTTCACCTTTCCAGCCATCCTTTCACCTACTCATCCATCCACCCAGTCACTGATCCTTCCACCCATCAACCCTTTCAGTCATCCATCATCCTCCCTTTCTCTCTCCATCGAATCTTTCACACTTAGCAATCCTTCCTTCCATTCATCCATCCATCCACCCACCCTTCCTTCCTTCCATCCATCCATCCATCCATCCACTCACCCACCCACCCATCCATCTACTCATCCGCTCATGAATCCATCCATTGACCCTATCACTCATTCATCCTTTCTCTCATCCATTTATCCTTTCACTCCTTCACTGGTCTATTCATCATTTTGTCCATCTACCTTCCCTTTCACTCACTCATCCATCCTTACATCCACCCTTTCACTCATCCGTCCATCCATTTGCCCTTGCACTTATCAATTCATCAATCCATCCATCCATCATTTCACTCATCCATCCACCCACTCACTCATCATCCACATTTTCACTCATCCATCCTTTAACTCATCCATCCACCCTTTTACCCATCCAGCTACCCTTCCACCCATACATCCAGCTATTTCCGTTTTCTCTCTTCCATCCTTCCACTCACTCATCAATCAATCCATCCCCTCCCATTATCCATCTATTCAATCTTTCATTCATCCATTCCCCCTTTCACTAATTCATCCAGCCATCCCTTCACTTACTCACTCGCCCACCTTTTCATATTAATTTTGAGCTGAGCCTTTTTGAGAAGAGGCCCATTAAGAACTTCACCCTCGCTGCAGGAGACATTCCAGGACTGGGACAGAAGCCACCCAGGGCAGAGACAGAATCCACTACAGGAGGGGACAGGAGCCATCACAGGCGGAGGGGGGAGGGGGGGGGCAGGAGCCACCACATGGGAGGACAAGAGCCATCACTGGAGGGGGAACAGGATACGCCAGGGTGGACACAGGGGTGGGTATGCAGGATTCTAGTATCATCTTAGTCTCTTCCAGGGTGGGGGAGGGCTCCTTACCCCCTCCTAGATGAGACAACGAGAAGACAGGCTCTGTTTCCAAAATGTTAGTTTTGCCCCCCTCCCCCCACACTGATGTACAGTACTGAAAGGAGATACTCCAAGATAACTGATTTAACTGATTGTCCTCCATACTTTGTTAATCAGTGTGAGTGTGATTGTGCCATTTCTCTATTTTATTACAATATAGACTGCATGTTTGATCGAGGTTTGTTTACAATTTAGAGACAGTAATTAAGCTCTGAAGTGAACCACGTGCTGCCTCGGTGTAATCAGGGCTGGTTCTAGGATATTTGGAACCCTGGGCAGAAAGGGAATGTCTCACACCAATTAAAAATACAAGATGCATTCAGTGCTGTTGCATCTGAATACATGCCCCTGCTCCGAAGCTGCCGCCCCTCCCTCTGTCACCTTCAAGCACCTCTTAACAGCTCATCAAGGGCTGAAGGTGTGAGGGTTGCCATCCCGCTGTGCCTCGCCAATGCTGATGGGTATCTGAGCCTTTGTACTGCCTCGGAGTCTGTTACACCCGACCTCAGCAGCATCGCAGTCAAGAAGGGAGGTGGGGGCCAGCTGTGTCGGTTGTGCGACCAGTTAAAATTACGGACAAATGGCGTCCGTTAAACAATCCTTCACGGACAACGGACAGACGGCCGAAATTACAGACTGTCTGTGAAATTTACGGACGGTTGGTCACCCTACATCACCTCCGTATATTCTCTTGATACATGTAAGCGTTCACTGTGCCCTCTGACCTCGACTGTGCCCTCTGAACACCCACTACCCTCGTACAGTGCCCAGTATTAAACTTCCATATTGTACTTCGGCGAGGCGAGACGCGAGAGCCGTTCTGGTTTCTAAGCTGTTTTGAGAGTGCCTGATAGACACGGGGTGTCCCATCGCTAGGGGTGGGTATGCCGCTCTCTTGTTCATTGGCCGGTTCCTGTGCCAGTGTAACCACTCTTTAGGGCCAGCCGGCCAGCACCAACCTTTGATCCCGGGGTGGGCCGCCAAGCGGGGCATTCTTGCGTTGAAACCGCCACAAGTGTTTCTTCGGCAAACACGCCTGCTGGTTCTACTGTCTCCCTGTAGGAGAACCTTTACCTAGAGGTCAGTAGAAAGAACCATGAGATGGCACCCTGAGGTGTGCCACGAGCGGAAGAGAAGCATGCCGCCCCATCAGCTCCTGCTAGGGTGACCAACTGGCATTGGTGCAAATTCAGGATGGTGAGTGTGAAAATTCAGGACAAAGGGTCGAAATTCAGGGCTCAAATTCAGGACATGAGGTCAAAATTCAGGACAATTGGATACGTTTTACAGACACATCAGAGGTCGCGCAATAGTATAGAAGTAAGCCCAGCCATATCCAAACATATTCAACAATTTGCAAACCTATCCATCATTTATCCTTCCATCTATCATTTCACTCAACCATCCCCTCATCCATCCTTCCACTCATCTATCCATTATCCATCCATCCGCCCTTTCACCCTATCCATCTGTACTCTCATCCATCCACCCACTCATCCACCCTTCCACTCTATCAGTCATCCATCCATCCATCCTCCCTTTCTCTCTCCATCGACCCTTTCACTTAGCAATCCTTCCTTCCATCCATCCACCCACCATCTACTCATCCACTCATGAATCCATCCATTGACCCTATCACTCATCCATCCTTTCTCTCATCCATTTATCCTTTCACCCCTTCACTTATTTATTCATCCTTTTGTCCATCTACCCTCCCTTTCACTCACTCATCCATCCTTGCATCCACCCTTTTACTCATTCGTCCACCCATTCACCCTTGCATTTATCAATTCATCAATCCATCCATCATTTCACTTATCCATCCACCCACTCACTCACCATCCACCTTTTCACTCATCCATCCTTTCACTCATCCATCCACCCTTTTACCCATCCAGCTACCCTTCCACCCATACAACCAGCCATTTACCTTTTCTCTCTTCCATTCTTCCACTCACTCATCAATCCATCCATCCTCTCTCATTATCCATCTATTCAATCTTTCATTCATCCATTCACCCTTTCACTAATTCATCCAGCCATCCACTCATCCCTTCACTTACTCACTCGCCTACCTTTTCATATTAATTGTGAGCTGAGCCTTTTTGACAAGAGGCCCATCAAGAACTACACCCTCACTGCAGGAGCCATTCCAGAACTGGGACAGAAGCCACCCAGGGCAGAGGCAGGATCCACCACAGGGGGGGACAGGAGCCATCACTGGGGGGAGGGTGGGGCAGGAGCCATCACAGGAGGGGGGACAGGATCCACCAGGGTGGGCACAGGGGTGGGCATGCAGTATTCTAGTATAATCATGGTCTCTTCCAGGGTGGGGTAGGGCTCCTCACCCCCTCCTGGACAAAACAACGAGAAGACAGGCTCTTTCCAAAATGTTAGTTTTGCCACCCCCCACTGTGATGTACAGTACTGAAAGGAGATACTCCAAGAGAACTGATTTAACTGATTGTCCTCCATACTTTGTTAATCAGTGTGTGTGCGATTGTGTCATTTCTTAATTTTATTACATTAAGACTGCATGTTTGAAGAATCGAGGTTTGTTTACAATTTAGTGACAGTATTTAAGCTCTGTGAAGAGAACCAGTGCTGCACAGTGTAATCAGGGCCGGTTCCAGGATGTTTGGGGCCCTGGGCAGAAATGTAATGTGTGAAGCCCTCCTAAATTGCAGAGACATGGCGCATTCAGGGCTGTTTGCATCTGAATAGATGCCCCTCCTCTTGAAGCTGCAGCCCCTCCCTCAGTCACCTTCAAGCACCTCTTAACAGCTCATCAAGGGCTGGAGGTGTGAGGGTTGCCATCCCGCTGTGCCTCTCCAATGCTACGGGGTATCTGAGCTTTGCATCAGAGTCAAGAAGGAAGGAGGGTGGAAGCTGTGCCGGCTTTAGGGTAGTGCGACCGGTGCCCGGGGTTAAAATTACGGACAAGTGGCGTCCGTTAAAGAATCCTTCACGGACAACGGACAGACGGCCGAAATTACGGACTGTCCGTGAAATTTACGGACGGTTGGTCACCCTAGCTCCTGTACCCTCTCTCCTGGCTGAAGCCACAAGTAAAGGCATTTCGTGGTGGCTCTTCAGAGACCCCCTCTGGGTTCGTGAGAGGAGGGAGTAGGGGTAAGGGAGGGGGCAGGAGCACTCGGTGCATTGCATACTCCTGCCTCTGACGGCAAGCAGTCAGATCTGAAAGGCATGGCGTGGACTCTGTGCCAACATCCGAGACTTGTGGACCCACCACATCTCTATGATCCAGTGAGGGGCCGTGACCTACTCAGAGCTCCCCTCCCCCCGCGTTTTCCTTCAGCTGTAAGGCACGAGCGAAGAACCTACTAAACAGTGGCTTGTACTCACAATGGGCGTGTTCATCATTGCCTACTAGGTAGGGTTACCTCCAGGAAGCTGTGCGTGCAGTCACCAGTGTCCGAAGTCACAAGGTGCTGCAGAGTTTGTGGATTATATCGGATGGGGGTAAGTACTCCACCTAGTGGACACTCGACTGCCTCTGGGTTCCATAAGCCACTGCCAGCCTGGCACTAATCCTGGGCGGTGAGCTCTGCTATGTTCGCGGAGTTTGTGGAGTTTTCTGCACTGCGCGTTATGTATAGCTCACGGAGTTCCGAAAAAACCAGCGGAGCAGAGTTTTTTTCCTCGCTCACGCTTGTTAACATCCAGTTGGCGAGCACAAGCGAGGAATATACACCTTACGGCAAGATTTTTCCTTGCTCCGCTCGTCAATGTCAAGGTGTCGAGTGAGAGCGAGGAAAATCAACCTCCCAGTGAGATTTATCAATGCAGGCAGTCGATTTCTCAATGCAAGTGGTTGTGTGTGCTTGCGACCACTCACGTTGAGAAACCTTCCGCTTGCATTGAGAAAGCTGCCGCACGGGTAGAAAATCTACCCAAGCAGCAGAACGGAAGCAGCGCCTTCTTGTGCTGCTAATGATGCCGTTAGCTATGATTTTCCAGCGTGGGACAAACACCCGGCATTGAAAATCACTGTGAACTGCATGACCCTAATGCACTCCGCCGCTTGCCGAACTCCACGTAGCACGGCATACTTTTTTTGTCCCTTCGCGGAGTTCCGCTATCCAGAACTCTGCGACCTCCACCCAAGCTTACCAGCCCAGGAAATGCACCCACTCCAGGCACATGAGGTGCTGGGTGGGTGAGATGACTGAAGGCCGACCACCCGAACCACAGGACCAGACCAGACCAGAACTAAGAAAGGGAAATTTTTCCCAAGTACTGGGCACGTGGGTCTGAGTTTAAGAAGTATTTTAGGGCATTCATTTTAGGAAGAACTGTTTGTAATGGCAGTGGCACAAAGTATTAAACAAAGAGTATGCAGTTCCTAATATTGACTAAAGGTAAAACACCACTAGTGTACGCTCTTGCAAGTGAGGTTGGTGAAATATTTAAATTTAGGAGCAAGCACCCTCAACTAACGAACTCCGTGGCATGCTTCATCATCAGGCAGCTTCTCATTGGAGGCCCTTAGATCAGGGGAGGCTCCTCCACTAGGGCGGTGGAGCGTCGTCCCACTGCTTCCTCGCAGTGTGAGAAGCAGAAACATAAAAGGGTAATCACTTTTAGTTATTACTCTTTTATGTTTGGTTGCAGGCTCGTGGGTGAGCAGGGCTGCTCTGTGAGCAGGGCAGGGGAGGAGTGGTGTGCTCACTCCTGAGTGTGCAAAGCCTGTTTGGTTGGCCTTCTGGGGCCGCCAAACCTGTCATGCGCACTCTGCCCTTCTCCATGCAGGCTGCAATGCAGCCTGCGTGGAGAACAAGGCCTCCACATAAGCCCCTGGCTGGGTGGTGTCCTGACCAATAACAACGCAGCTTGCAGTGTTGTGATTAGCTTTGGGGAGGGAGCCTGACTGCCTGCTTCATGTTCCTTTATTAAACTAAACCCCCTGCATGCCACCTGCCCACCAGCTAGCCATGCCGGCCACGACTGCCTTAGGTCCTTTTAATATTATACCCACTTTCACTCCAGTCTACGCCATACTTACACCTTCATCACAGGCTTCAAATGTTAAACCTATCAAAAGAACTCTGGCAAAGAGCCCCCTTGGGGGCCCTTTGGGCAATCGAGCGCTGGCCCACTGAGGAGCTTCCCGATGATGAAGCATGCCACAGAGCTCGTTGGGTGAGGGCTCTTGGTCCCAAATTTAAATATTCCTCCGACTTCACTTCCATGAGGGTGCACTAGAAGTGTTTTTTCCTTAGTTCATATTAGAAACTACAAACCCTTTGTTTAATTGTCATATACATAGGAGCATGTGTGCTGGACTTGAACTGCTCTCCGTCACTCTCCTGCTAATGGTGCAAAGTATCCATTACCTACCACATAAGGTATACACAACAAATTTGCGTCCTTTTCTTCCAACATCATGAGGATTCGAAAGGTACCCAGGGTTTGTGGATTCCCCTGAAGGGGACTCAGAAATTAGCCAAAATAGAGCAAAGTTTTGTTTTGTTTTGGAAAAATGGGAAAAATGGCTACAGATGAAAGCGTCTGCTTTTTTCCTGCAAATGGTATAAAAAAAGGGGTTGTGGTGCTGAAATCGCCATCGTCCCATCTTTCAGGGACAAGCCGACTTTTGTCAGAAAACCACATTTTTTACACAGTTTTGGCATTTTTCTGGGACATAGCCTATTTTTGCTATTTTTTGTGAATATAGGAAAAATTGAAAATTAGTTGAAAAAAGCATCCATGTGTGCCAACGTTCTCACCTGCAACTTCTTCAAATTATGAGAGCTGTTTCAAAGCAATATACTGTTACTTCCGCTGGACTTTCTGGTTGTGGAGATATATAGGACTTGTAGGTACACCAAAAACCCGACTAACCCTGAGGCAATAACTGAGCAGCGTCTTGCAATGTTTTTTTATTATGTACCGGGTATAGACCAATTCATTTGGTAAAATATATACATGGAAAAATCGGTATGAAAGACACCCATGTATTTCTGAAATAGGAACAAAATATAGAGCTTAGAAACAGTAGATATTTGCACATTTTCAAAATTGTGAGTACCCATATTAGCATGAGAATTATAGGTCATTTTTCAAAAGGACTTCTTTTTTACACATGGTCTTTCATTTAGAAGGCAGAAATCCATCGAAAGTCAAAAGGTAATAACAGTTGCTCTACAATTCTGTATTACCCTAGGTCTCCTGATAAAAAGGGTACCTCACTGTGTGGGTAGGCCTAGTGCCCGTGACAGAAACGGCTCAAAACGCAACGTGGACACACTTTTATTTTTACTGTGAAAACGGACACTTTTTTTGCAAAGTGCCTAGCTGTAGATTTTGAACCCTAGCTCTGCCAGCACCTAGGGACACCTAGCAAACCTATACATTTTTGAAAACTAGACACCCAGGGAAATCCAGGATGGGGTGACTTGACTGGCTCTCACCAGGTTCTGTTACCCTGAATCCCTTGCAAACCTAAAAATGTATACAAACAAACACATTTTCCTCACATTTCTGTGACGGAAAGATCTGCAATCTACGTGGATCCACACATTTTCACACACCCACGTCCCCCAAAGTCTTCCGAGAAAAATGGTACCTCACTTGTGTGGGTAGGCCTAGTGCCCGCGACAGGAAACGGCCCAAAACGCAACATGGACACACCACATTTTTAGAGTGAAAACTGACCCTTTTTTTCCAAAGTGCCTAGCTGTAGATTTTGAACCCTAGCTCTGCCGGCACCTGGGGAAACCTAGCAAACCTATACATTTTTGAAAACTAGACACCCAGAGAAATCCAGGATGGGGTGACTTGACTGGTTCTCACCAGGTTCTGTTACCCAGAATCCCTTGCAAACCTAAAAATGTGTCCAAAAAAACACATTTTCCTCACATTTCTGTGGTGGAATGTTCGGGAATCTGCGTGGATACACAAATTTCCACCCACCCCGCGTTCCCCAAAGTCTTCAGAGAAAAATGGTACCTCACTGTGTGGGTAGGCCTAGTGCCTGCGACAGTAAACGACCCAAAACGCAACGTGGACACACCACATTTTGAAAGTGAAAATTGACCCTTTTTTTCCAAAGTGCCTAGCTGTAGATTTTAAACCCTATCTCTGCCAGCACCTAGGGAAATGTTGGACAGGCCACGTGAAGGGCTTGCCTCCTCCCCACATGACAGGACCCGGGCCCCGGTCCTCCAGATGTTACCCACAAAAGCAACCCGCACCCCGTCCCATGCGGGACTCCTGCCGCGGACCTCCCTGTATCATGGGGCCGAATTCCTTCCCGCTCCCTCGGCCGGCCCGGCCGCCATCTTGGACCCTGCACCACGAGGCCGCGTGGCCTCAGATCGACCCTAACCCTGGGCCTGGCCAGGCCCCGACATCCCGGCACCACCATCCACCCAGGAGGTGAACGGCCCACTTGGCAGGTTAATGGGAGAAAGAAGTATCGATGGCTCTCCCCCGCCAGGTGCCGATCGCGCCCAGCTCCCCCGGGCGCTGGCTCCACCCCCCTGCTGGGTGTCTGGACTCCCTCATCCCGGACCTCCCGACCACCAAGTGCGAGGGTCCGGACATCAAAGGGCACCAGACCTATAACTGGGGCAGCTCCAGAGCAGGAAGGCAGTTGTATCCTGGAGTCGAGAGACGCAGTGAAGAACTCATCCTTGACGGACTACTGGCGCTGCCGTAGTCCTGCCTTGCGAACTATCGTCCTGCTTGCTGGCGCTGCCGCAACCTTTCTGCAACCTTCCTCGTCGTCGGGACCTGCTGGCGTGGCCGCGGACCGTTTGTAACCACCACCTTCATCGGGACCTGCTGGCTCCGCCGCGGACCGTCGCTACCTTCCACCATCCCGGGACCTGCTGGCTCCGCCGCGGCCCGATCATCTAGAACGCCGAGCTCGAGGATTGTGAGCTATTCCATCTACTAGATTGGTAACAAGACTGTCCCGCTACCCTTTTCCCAATCAAGAGACTAGAACCGAGGGGACCCCTGAGTCCAGACCTCCTTGTACCATTCCACCGTACTTAAAGAATTGCTTATAAAGAACGTTGAACCTTATCCTTGTGTGGTGTACATCTGTGGGGGGGAAGTTACTCGTCTGTACGATCGTTGGAGACGGCTCTCCCCGGAGACCTCTCCCCTTATTCTCGGCCGACCCTCCCGGTCCGTCTAACAGGAAACCTAGCAAACCTATACATTTTTTAGAACTAGCCACCCAGGGAAATCCAGGATGGGGTGACTTGACTGGCTCTCACCAGGTTCTGTTACCCAGATTCCCTTGCAAACCTAAAAATGTGTCCAAAAAAAAAAAAAAAAATTTCCTCACATTTCTGTGGTGGAAAGTTCTGGAATCTGCGTGGATCCACAAATTTCCGCCCACCACGCATTCCCCAAAGTCTTCTGAGAAAAATAGTACCTCACTTGTGTGAGTAGGCCTAGTGCCCGCGACAGGAAATGGCCCAAAACGAATCGTGGACACACCACATTTTCAGGGTGAAAACAAACCCTTTTTTTGCAAAGTGCCTAGCTGTAGATTTTGAACCCTAGCTCTGCCGGCATCTAGGAAACCTATCAAACCTATACATTTTTGAAAACTCGACACCCAGGGAAATCCAGGATGGGGTGATTGATGTGCTCTCACCTGGTTCTGTTACCCATAATCAATCAATCAATCAATCAATCAATCAGAGCATTTATATAGCGCACTACTCACCCGGAGGGTCTCAAGGCGCTTGGGGAGGGGGGGTCCGCTACTGCTCGAACAGCCAGGTCTTGAGCTTTTTCCTGAAGGGGAGGTGGTCCTGGGTCAGGCGGAGGTGGGTCGGGAGGGAGTTCCAAGTCTTGGCGGCCAGGTAGGAGAAGGACCTTCCTCCTGTGGTGGCTCTTCGGATGCGGGGGACGGCGGCGAAGGCGTGGCTGGTTGAGCGAAGCTGGCGTGTGGGATTGTAGAAGTTGAGGCGGCTGTTGAGGTATCCAGGGCCTCGGTTGTGCAAGGCTTTGTGTGCGTGGGTGAGGAGCCGGAAGGTGATTCTCTTGTTGACCGGGAGCCAGTGCAGGTCTCTCAGGTGTCCGGAGATGTGGCTGTGTCGGGGGATGTCGAGGATGAGTCTTGCTGAAGCGTTCTGGATCCGCTGGAGTCTCTTCTGGAGTTTGGCAGTGGTTCTGGCATAGAGGGTGTTGCCGTAGTCCAGTCGGCTGGTGACGAGGGCCTGGGTGACCGTCTTCCTGGTCTCGGTGGGGATCTTTCGTAGCATGCGCAGGATGTTGAAGCACGACGAGGAGACGGCGTTGACTTGTCTGGTCATGGAGAGTGAGGAGTCCAGGATGAAGCCCAGGTTGCGTGTGTGGTCTGTTGGTTTGGGTGCGCTGCCCAGGGCGGGGGGCCACCAGGAGTCGTCCCAGGCGGAGGGCGAGGAGCCCAGGATGAGGACTTCCGTCTTGTCTGAGTTCAGTTTCAGGCGGCTGTTCATCATCCACTCGGCTACGTCTTTCATCCCTTCGTGCAGGTTGGCTCTGGCGGTGGCGGGGTCGTTGGTGAGGGAGAGGATCAGCTGGGTGTCGTCGGGGTAGGAGATGATGTTGAGGTTGTGTTGGCGTGCGATGGCTGCGAGGGGGCTCATGTAGACAATGAAGAGGGTGGGGCTGAGCGAGGAGCCCTGAGGAACGCCGCAGATGACTTCGGTGGCTTTTGATCTGAACGGGGGGAGGCGGACCCTCTGTGTCCTTCCGGCGAGGAAGGAGGTGATCCAATCTAGTGCCTTCTCCTGGATTCCGACGTTGCAGAGGCGTTGTACTAGGGTGCGGTGGCAGACAGTGTCGAAAGCCGCGGAGAGGTCCAGGAGGATGAGGGCCGCTGTTTCTCCGTTGTCGAGCAGGGCTCTGATGTCATCGGTGGCTGCGATGAGGGCGGTCTCGGTGCTGTGGTTGGCCCGGAAGCCAGACTGCGAGAGGTCGAGGGATCCGTTCGACCTATAAATCTGTCCAAAAAACACATTTTCCTCACATTTCTGTGGTGGAAAGTTCTGGAATGTGCGTGGATCGACAACATACCACCCACCCCGCATTCCCCAAAGTCTTCAGAGAAAAATTGTACCTGTGGGTAGGCCGAGTGCCCACAACATGAAACGGACCAAAACACAACGTGGACACACCACATTTTCAGAGTGAAAAGTGACCCTTTTTTGCAAAGTGCCCACCTGTAGATTTTGAACCCTAGCTCTGCCGGCACCTAGGGAAACCTAGCAAAACTAGGTCGTTTTCTGACAAAGTTTTGCACTGCATAAGGTTGGTGTGGGTGAAGTAAGATCTTTCCCATGTGTGCCTACTACTGATGTCATTTTAACACGGTTGGGCCCAATACTGATAATTATATTTCCAAATGTGAGGTAACAAGACTTTGAAGCAATACTTTTATTTCTCCTTTCTTTTCCTACTTTGCATGTGTGCTGCACTGTACAGCACACATACAAAGTGGGAAAAGTTTTACAGTGTGTCTAGGCATAGTATTTTGTACTGGACGGGTTCCCATCCAGTACAAAATCTCTGCTAGGCTCATGCATACACACTTGCACTATGGTGCAAGGGTGTGTGCATGGAGGTCGCACTCGCAGCCTGATTGCGCACCGGTACTAAGGAGAGGGAGGAGCACTGGCGTAACGAAAATTGAGGGGGCCTCCCTGCACGGTACCCAGAAGGGCCCCCTCCAGGCTCAATCAGGAGCTCTCCGGTCAGAGTGTCGTGCCGAGGGGGCCCCCTGGAGCTTGGGGCCCACCGCACCGCGGGGGCCTGTGTTACGCCCCTGGGGAGGAGAGGAATATATGAAAATACAACGCTAACGTTTTCCACGCATGGCATTACCACGCGAATTTTACTTCGCATGCGTCTTTACCACGCAGCATTTTCCAACGCACGATTATACACCACAAAATTTACGTTACATAACCTCTTACGTCCTGTACATAATGATACTGATAGGCTGAAAAAAAATAATTTCCAAACTGCCGAACAAAGCAAAATATCGATGTTTATAACAAACCAATACTACAGATTACCTTTCTTTTTTAATTTTTTAATTTACAATGCACTTTAATTATATTTTTTTATGTATAAACATTGTATCCTTATCTCACCTCTCCACCCCTTTCACCAGCTGCCCTTCACGGAAACGAGCGTCAAAACACGTTTTGAAAAATAGAGATTGGACTACTATAATGACGTACACGCCACGTCGCTGGGGAGGCTCTTTTCTTGATCGTCAGAGGCACTTAATATCATTTTTTTTCTCAGTTTTCTTCTTTTTTTTTTCAATCCGCTTGTTTTTTTTTGGGGGGGGGAGACCCCCCCAGCCTCTCCAAGCCCCCTTTTTTTATAGTTCCATTTTCTTGATGATTAACACGCAGGACGAAAGAACGAAGACTGGAAGGAAAGAACGTTGCGTGGTAAAGACGGTCGTGGAATGCACCCACGTTGAAAAGACGTTTGCGTGGTAAGTGAACTGTAGTAAACGTCACGTGTGGTAAAGATTTTGTAGTAAATGATGTTTCCCGGAGGAGAGTGCCAGATCTCGGTAGATATGGTGCTTTCCTCCTCTCCCCCTGTAATGCAACTATGATTGCTGCACTGCGTTGTGTGACAGGGTCGTACATCTGTCCCTCAGCGTCTGTTTTTACCACAACGTGGGCCTAGGGTCCCATTGCTTTAAAATTGCAGATTTTGTCAAAATGAAAGATTACACATTTCTGGAACAGTGCGCCTGATTCTTACTTGGGAGAGGGACCCAAAAGGTTGCTGCCTAGCAGTAGGTTAAGGAATCTGCTGCAGAGATCTGAGTGTAACCAGCAGGTCTTAGGTCTTAGGTCTTAGGTCTCATCATCCGTGGGGGAAACTCATTCTGAGTTAGATAAAAAGTGGGCTATTGAGTTGGGCGACCCTAACATCCTATATTTAAAATCAAATGAGGAATTTAGTCTATGGTATGACTTATACAAATGATCAATAGTACATTTTAAAGGCCCAGTGGGAGGTCCAGTCACCTTCATCTCTGTCTTTCTCTTCACAGGCCCAGAAGAGTGCCAGAAACAAGCACCCAGAAGCCTCTGTTGAAGGGGCTCCTAGCTGCCACTGCAAGTGTGTCCTGTGGCGACTAGACGTGCAAGCCTGCAAGAGCAGGGCCTTCCACGCCAACAGCTCGTATTCCATGGACGCCTCAGCCACCGAGCCCCACTGCCGCTGTGACTGCCAGCTGGGCAAGTCCGTTGCCAGCTTCTGTGACCGCCTCTGGAAGGCCGAGAAGATGGTGACCAGCGCTCCTGACATGTCCAAGGTAAAGAGCCGGAAATAGTGGCGGGAAGCAGAGCCAGGTTACTGCTAACGACACCTCTGATATGGGGAGACACATCTACTCAAACCACGTTATGCCCCCTCTTCAGAAGCCCAGGTCAGGACATTCTTACAGCTCATGTTGTGTTGTATTGTACTGTGAATGAATGAATGAATGAATGAATGAACGACAGGATTTATAAAGCGCAGGGCTACTTATCAGTGTCCTGGCTGTACTTTAGTGGTCGTGTGATGCCTCTTATCCCTGACGAGGCTCTGGGGGCACATCTGGGTCATCAGGTAAAAGGATACTTGTTTTAGTGTGAATGGTAGGTAGAGTGTGCATTTATAGTGAGGCCTGCCTGGGAGCAAATTTGTTTGCAACACTAAAGCATGGAGTAAAGCAGAGAGATGTCACACAGAGAGTCGCAAACAGATGCTTACCATCTTTTGGGTAGTTGGATAAAAGGCTGCCCTTATTTTTTGGCCTATTGGATAAACTGTGGGTGTGTGGCAGTTTTGATGCTTCGTAAATGCACTTACGCATGAAGTGCATCCCAGGGCTTTAAGTGGGATGAAAAAACTGGGTGGTCTCTCAAAGGGGAGTGGCCAATGTAATTAAGGGCGTGGCTTAAAAACACCCAAGCTAAAAATCTGTGCTTAGCATAGTGTGCCGCCCGCTGTTTCTGTCATTGCATCTAGATATATGATACAACTAACATCATGACTAGAACATGTCAGGACTATTGTCTTTGTCAATGGGTGTTAGTTTCATAAGATAATTAAGCAGCAACTATGGCTTGTATATAATATTTAAAAAGTTTCCACTTAAAGCCCTGGTAACACCACACCAATGTTGCTGCTCCTGAGTTTCAAAAAGAGAAGGTAAATCCAGAGAGAAAATGACTCTCTATAAAGGATTCCTCCACAACACTCCCCTAGCATGACGTCATGCCGTAACTTCTCACTAGTGAGAATGGAGCAGTGTGAGCAGCGCACATGGATATGCCTGCTGTCTGCGGTCATTGCAGTCAGGAAAAGGGGACTGCCTGTGCCAGGGCACATAACAGAGCCCGATAGAGACCCGTTTCGAGGCCCTCTTAAAAAACTTTTGGTGCTCAGACCCAGTGAGACCTGGCCCACTTAAAGCCCTGGTGCATCCTCTGAACACACCTGTGGATGATAAGGTTATCTATTTGGGAGCAGCCAGGTCTCTTTTGGTCTCTTCTGGTCTCTTCTGCCCTCCTGAATTCAATGTGGTCATGGAGCATCCTTATTCTTGCTGAAAGTTATGTTGTGTAGCACAATAATCACCCGAGAGGGTATCCAGGCACCTAAATCCAGTGATTCCACATCTGTGCTGCCTGTACAGAGAGGGAGGTTCAAACAACATGGATTTTCCTAAGGGGAGGGATGGTCAGGAGCATGACCGGCTGGAACAAATGGCGATCAAGGTGGATTCCATGCCTTTCTCACTGGACAAAATTTTGTTTGATGGTCCAGAGAGGATGATTTTTTCTTCAATGAAGGCTGAGATGTCATTGAAGTCTTTGAGTTAGCCAACTCCGGAACAGTCTGTTGGAGATAAGTCGAAAGAAGAGTGGTTATGCTAGTTCTAAGCCTTGTTGCGTTTGATGTCAGAGGTCTTGACAAAAGGTTTGTTGATGATGATTTTAGTTCTTTAGACAGGAGAAATGGAGGGAAATGTGTTCTTGAATATCTATGGTGATCTCTAGGTGGCTTTGATGGGTTCCACAAACTTGTTGGCAGAGTGCCTTGGCGAAATGTAGGCTTGGTAGCTGTCTATGCTGCATAGCTTCCCACATTGCTGGTTCTTGAGTGATGGGGGTTAAGGCGGTAATTTACAGTCTGATTTGCTCCTGGGGTGCTTCTCCAAGCTCTTGGAACTAGTGCTGCCTCTTCAGTTTCTTGGTGACAGTTGTAGAAAATGTGCCTTTTTTGCATGGTCGACCTGGATTATTCACCTCTTATTCACCTCTATCTGAACACATTTGTTGCTGGTAACAGAACTTTGTGCACTATGACACAACTATTCAGTGCCACTGTGTGTGTACACTGGGGCAAAAATAGTATTTGATCAAATTAGTTTCACCAGGATGTATGACGTGACAACGCATACTGTTACCACGCATACCTTTACAACGCGGTATTTACAACGAATACCGTTACAACGCATAGCACTTAGAGGTGCTGGATAGTGGTAAGTATAATTTTATATTCCAACTCCAGTCCCCGTGGACACTAGGGAAGGTATTGGATATAAAATTATACTTATTCCCTATCCTAGAGCGCCCCCCAGCGCAATGCGTTGTAATGGTATGCGTGGTAATGCCTGCGTTCTAATGGTAGTGCGTTGAAAAAATCCCGTTGTAAACGTTGTCTACTGTTTCACCCATTTGGTACATGTATCTTTCCTTTCAAGCCATGGTAGATAGCACAGACAATGCACAAATGGCATGGGAGTTAAATTCATATGTGGCTGCAGTGTATATTTACTGCACCTTCAAATATGACAAATGTGTATGCCTGCCAGGAGTGCCACTATTCTATGACTGAACTGCTGTGTGAAGGTCCTGTAGTAATACATGGTAAGGATGCCATGTAGATAGCCCTATTTGTATATATTAGTAAGTAATTCCTAAAATATATATTGTAAAACCACAATGCAGGGTGTCTCCAAAAAAAAGTGGCACCCTATATATTTAAGAAGTGCGCCCTCACTGTGGCCGATGTCCTAACAACTATTTTACTATTTAGGTTCTACTACATTTTCTATAAGTCAGGCATAGGAGTGATTCGAATACCTAATTCTATATCTTCGCCTGGGAAAATGCTAGCAATTTAATTCAAAACTATTTCCAACTAAATTTTCAAAATCTGATTTATGATGAAGCCAGAACTTTTTATAACCTAAGTGAAAAAGTAACGTTTTAAAAAAATTTACTATAGTCTACATAAAGAAGAACTGCCTTAAAACCAGTTCTACCACTGACCACACCCCAGAGCTGAGATATACATCCTTGGGTGGTAGAGTTGACAGCTTTGGTAAGATGACAATAACCTCACTCTGAGGCTAGGAAGGTCAGGGTGGTGTTAACTGCTGACCACTTAACAGGGATTAGCTGTCTGGGAGTGGACAGGAATGTGTGGCTGAACAAAGGACCTTAGTGCTATCTCAATTAGCTTGGAGATGTCAGGGAGGGCTTCTCCTTTTCATTCCCAGAGCCCTTCGATACAGCTAGACTCCTGTCATAGTGGAGGGGGGAGAACCAGAGTGGACATTGTCAGGTGGGAGCAGAGCTCATCTAAATAGTGGCATAGCTAAAGAGCTGAAGTAAGGCCTGCCTATGGCAGAAGGATTTTACCATGTTGAAAATGGGACTCGTGTGTTATTTTTAGCAAAGCAAAGAGGAATTACTGCATAGGGAGGTGGGGCTGTGAGAAAATAGTTAGGATTAGGTGAAGGAATTTCTCCTATCCGTGGCTATTGCTGAGGATAAAAATGGTAACTCAACCACCACCTTCTCAGAACACTCCCGGAACGACTACACCTGAAGAAGAAGATCCTGTGGGTAAAACAAATACTCCTGACTTGTGCTGCAAAAAGAGGATTCACTCAAGGATTCTAGGCTCTTGCTGACACCCAGGGACTGTAACTAATCTTAAAAGGTTTAGTGGTTGACCTTCTGTTTGCCCTCTTTAGTCACTATGACGGTTCTCCCCAGGGCAGCCCTGAAGGGTGCAGGGCGGTTTAGTAGGCTGAAGGCTGGGCTGGTACATATGGATGTTCTTGGCCCAAGTAGTGGAGAGCCACCCACACAGGGGGTTTCCCCAGCCTTGGAGTTTGGCTCTTCCCAGGAGAATACTCATTGGATGTTGCTGATTCTCTTTTCTCATTCCACAGGCCGGGGTCAGGTACCTGCATCAGGTAGGGAAAACAGTATCCAGATCTAGAGAGGGTATTGAAAAACTGATTGAAGGTTTCTGACTCAGGTAGGCCCAGCCGCGAGTCCCGGCCAACTTTTGCAGCAGATTCTTTCAGTACTTTTTTACCTGGAAAAGGGAACCAGGACATAATTGTACCGCAACCAGAAGGAAGGTTCTTGATACAACTTAATCTATTTCTTACTTCCCTTGCCCACCTTCTTTCACTGCCTTGAATCTCGTCCTAGCAGAGTTTAGAGACCTTTATCACTTCATCATCCTGAGAGTCTATTAAAATATCCTAAAGCCCGGGTTAATACCAACAAATTCCAAGAGGTAAAATGTAACTCCCTCCTTATGCCCTGAACCATGGTACCAGGTGGAAGCGACAAAAGTGTTCTGAGAACTGCCCCTTCTAATTGTTCCCACTCGGAGGAGGAATCAAGGGAAAATACCTCTCTGCCATACAAGCCCTGGGGAGGTATTTTCCCTCGTAGGCCCTCAATAAAGGATTATGAAACAACCCTCCATATTTCCAATTAAATCTACACAAGCAGCTGGCCTGCAGCAACAACTTCTGCTTAATAGAATCCCAGTGTGTGTTCCAAATTAAATTCCTCCCAAATGTCAAACCTAAATATTTATAATAATCAACTAACTCCACCTCCCGGGTGTTTAAATGCCAGCTGATTTTTTTTTACTCTATTATCAAAGACCAACACCTTGGTCTTCTCTAGAATAATGTGAAGTTGGTTCTGCTGGCTATATGTTTCAAAGGCATTTACTTTCCTCTGCAGACCAATTGGGGTGCAATCTAACTGTACCAGATCGTATGCATAAAGCAGACAGGCAATGTACTATTTCCCAACTTTAGGGGAAAAGGACTTTGTGTGAGATGTAAAAGTAGGGAGGTCTGTTAAAAATAAACAAAAATGCAGGGGTTCTAAAACGCACCCCTGCCAAAGGTCATTCTTAATGGAGGTTCTCTGGGACAGCCAGCCCAATTTATCGACCTCCACCTGAGCCCAATTGGCGGAGTGTAGGGATTGTAATACACTAAAGAGGTTCGGAGGAAGCTCCCATGTGGCAAGTTTTTTCCATAGGGTGTCCCTGTCCACTGAATCAAAGGCTGACCTGAAGCCAACAAAACAACAACACAGCATTTTATTCACTTCTAGAGCATTCTGAGTGATGGCCCATAGCGGGAAGAAATGATCTATGGTGGAATGGCCCTCCCGAAAACCTCATGCTCAATTGGGATTAGCTTGGATTCGAATGCCCAGTCTTCCAACTTACATAGAATAATTTTTGAGAACACCTTCACATGGAATATCCAAAAGGCTAATCAGCCTATAATGTGTAGGATCTGAACTATTCCCTTTTTTAAAGATAGGTTTTACTATTGACCCTTTCCACAAAGGATGCCTGTTGAGCCAATCCAACTGAACAAGAGGGAATATACTGTTGCCCACTAATCACAATTTGATTTAATTATTACTGCTGGAATTTTGTCTGAACCGGTGGCCCTTGGGAGCTTTATTCTGTCAATAACTGTTCTTACCTCCGTTATTGAAAACAAAGAGAGGGGAGCTTTTTTAGGTCTCGCTGATGTTAGCAGCGCATAGCGCTGCTCCAGCGAAAGACCTATTGTTGTGGGTTTGCCGGGAATGGCCGACAGGGGGTGGTTACGTGCATTACCTCAGCGATTTGACCGCGAGGACGCGCTTCTGCTGGCGGGCTGACTCTCCTGGGTGCTCGCGCTCACACACACATGCGCGCTAACACACACGCGTTTACACACACACGCGTTTACACACACACGCGCACACACACACACGTTCACACACACACACACGCGTGCACACACACACACACGCACACACACACACACTGCATACACACACGCGCACACCCCCCCAACCTGCTCACGCGCACACACACACAGTCACACGCGCGCATCCACACACTCGAAGTGCCCATCTCCTGTCTCGCAAGCCTGATGCACAAAAAAACAGTGTTTACACGTCCCCCTACTCACTGGGCTGACTCAGGACTCCCCCGCTGCTCTCCAGGCCGGTCTTTCCTCCTCAGGTGTGCAGGGTCAGCGGCTCAGGCTCTGCAGCAGGCGGGGCTCTCCATGAGCACAGGAGCCCCGCAGGTTCACACGCTCAGTCCCAGGAGCGCGGGGTAGGCTCCCGTCTGCTGCTTCCTGTCTTCTTGAGGCCCCGCCCCCGTCCCAACATAGGTTGCCTGGCTTCCTAGCTGGTGATTAACTCAAGACGATGGCAGACGACGGTGCGGTGCACTTCCCCCAGGGAACTGCACTGCAGAGCAAATGGCTGCCTAAGAACATCGCTCTGTCGGATCGGAGACTAAGAACAGCAGTCCAGAAAGAGCCTCGTAAGGAAAAGGGATCAAAAAGGAAGTTCAATGCATCGGAACAGCAGCAGCAACCGATGGCACTGAAACAAAGACACCAAAAGCAAGTACTGGATGGAAAATCAAGATACATACGGAGAGTGCTTGGTAGAGCGGCAAGATGGCGATCAAGACAAGCAGAATCGAAAGTGAAACCGCAACACGGAGGGATAAAGGTGCAATAACATGTGACACTGCCAGCACCAGCAAGTACCGATAAACTGTGCCTAACCCTAATAACAACGAGTTGGACAACATATGCTGACACTGATGAGCAGCTGCAAGCGAGAAGGTCACGGCGTCAGCGACGGTCTAGCGTTGGGATAGAGGCTGCCGGCTCCCCCGATTTGGTCTGGCAAACCCCCAAAATCATGCATGGGTAATTACGTGATACAGACCAAAGGAAGGAGCGTGAAGCGGCTGGGGGAGCACGAAGGTTTCTGGTGCGTTGGGAGGCACAGGGAGATTCAGTGAACTGAAAGCATCACCGTGCGCTGGTAAGCAAAGAGCTAAGAAAAGAAGCTGTGAGGGATGGGAGGTGTTGTGGAGGGCACTAGCAGATTAAGTAAACTGAATGCAGAGTTGTGCGCTGGCAAGTAGCGAGGAGAGGGCTAAAGAAAAAGTAGCGCTAGAGGAGGCATGGTGTGTTCTGTGTATGGATGGTAGCGGTTTGTTAGCCTTTCTATGGCCAGAGATTGCCACTGCTCTTTAGAACTGTGAGCTGGCTGGTGCCACATTGAATAAATAGGGTGTAGGGAGCAGCGAGCCCCCAACTGCACCCCTGGGCCTGGCTCGTTGCTCACTGCTGTGTACACCTGCCTCTTGCCACGTAACAGCTGGGAACCGGGCTCCGGGGCTGCACCGCAGGGGACATCGTGGACCAAGCAGCGGAGAGCCCCCGGCCGGAACAAGCGCATAATTGTTGAAAAAGCCCTCCCACCAGCTGCTGCATGTGAGGGCACCCGCTCTGGTCTTCCTTTACCCGCCAGAGGCGTGCGGTTAAAAGTCGAGGCTAGCCTGTGATCAATAGTTGCTCCTGAGCTTCGGGGAGAGCACGCGAGCAGGCCCCAGTATCGGCAGAGGGCAGGAGCAAGCGCTCCGGAGTCGGCCCGCCGCGGGAGAGGCGCCAAGGCCGAACGGCGAGGTACTGGCCATCTGTATTTCAGCGACGTGGGCACACACGTGAGCCTCTGGTCGACGGGGGCATAGAAGATAAAGAGAAATAGCACAGAACAGCTGGTGTATACCTGATACATTTTATATATGGACCTGTGATACATGGACACATTTACAAGTTCTAGCGGGTCAACGCAACCTTTCACCCTTCACGTGTGGGTAAGGTGAGGTCCTATAGCTCCAAGAGCCAGGTTGAGGTGAAAGTGCGCTTTAAAAACGTGTCTCAGTGTCGTGTATGTATATTATAGTGTTACAACTGAAGTTCGCCCTGTCCTTAACCTAGGGTATCTGTTTACACGTTCTGCATGCATTCTGTGACATAGCGTTGGATGGTGCAGCAGGTGCAGTGACACCAAGGCACAAAGATATCAGATAGTGTACCCCAATAATGGCTGGATTTTAGTACCTGAATGGGGGCATTTTCTGTGCTTGCATTGAGACAAGTGCCACACCTACAATCCCACCGTATGGAGCACCTTAAGTGGCACAGTTGAGTATCCAGAAAACACATCTGTTCTCCCCTAGGGTGCCCCCTCTGTGCTACAGCTTCTTGGCTGGGTTTGGTGCCTTCTCCAAAGACCGCTTACAGTATCCACCCCCCGTTGTGAGGGAGCGGACTGTCAGAGACTCGGTTGCCTCGCTCCCGCCTCACAGCAGAGCAAAGCCCGGGAGCCCGTTTTATGCCTCCCTACATGAGGACTGGATGTCAGCGGCTCGCCCTGACCGTGTCTGCTGCGGCTGCGGAGGGAATGTACCATGGGGATAGTAGAAGCACCATGTCCCTCTGCCACCAGAGTGAGGAAACGTACAAGATCACATGTCACATGAGCGATGTTCTTGCGGGAAACGGACTGTCCTAATCCTAGCCAAAGGCTTAGCTATCATTCACAAGAAGGTGTGAGGTACTGTGATGATCTGCGAAGCACCATATTACTGTACCGCAATGTTCCTAAAAGCGAGTCACACCAAACAAGCACGTTGGCTTTTAAAATACAACACAGTGTGTTTCTGTCTTCCAGGCAGAATACCACACAAATACATGATAAAAATGCTATCTCCCTTACTCTATCTATCGCCCTCACTCTATCTATCTATCGCCCTCACTCTATCTGTCTATCGCCCTCACTTTATCTATCGATCACCCTCACTCAATCTATCTATCGCCCTCACTCAATCTATCGCCCTCAGTCTATCTATCGCTCTCAGTCTATCTATCGCTCTCAGTCTATCTATCGCCCTCTCTCTATCTATCTATCGCCCTCACTCTATCTATCACCCTCACTCTATCTATCTATCGCCCTCAATCTATCTATCTATCGCCCTCTCTCTATCTATCTATCGCCCTCACTCTATCTATCTATTGCCCTCTATCTATCGCCCTCTATCACCCTCACTCTATCTAGCTCTCTATCGCCCTCACTCTATCTATCTATCGCCATCACTCTATCTATCGCCCTCTATCTATCTATCGCCCTCACTCTATCTATCTATCTATCGCACTCATGCTATCTATCACCATCACTCTATCTATCTGTCTATCTATCGCCCTCACTCTATCTATTGCCCTCCCTCTATCTATCTGTCGCCCTCCCTCTATCTATCGCCCTCACTCTATCTGTCTATCTATCACACTCACGCTATCTATCACCATCACTCTATCTATCTGTCTATCTATCACCCTCACTCTATCTATTGCCCTCCCTCTATCTATCTATCGCCCTCCCTCTATCTATCTATCGCCCTCCCTCTATCTATCTATCGCACTCACTCGATCTATCTATCGCACTCACTCTATCTATCTATCGTGTCGCCACAGCATTACTCAGCACCACCACAGCATCCCTCAGGGGCACCACAACATCACTATGCGCTACCACAGCATCACTGAAAGCTACAGCATAACTCGTTGCCACCACAGCATCACTCGACGCCACCACAACATCGCTCGTCGCCACCACAACATCAATCTGTGCAACCATTCAACAACAGCTGGTTCAAATATCTTCTCTCAATGTTTTAAGCTTTATTACAAATGTCTCAAAAAGATGTTAATATTTCACTTCTGTTCTTGGATTTTCCTCACAATAAAATACACTGAACATAATCTTCACAAGTTATTTACAAAAGTTTAAGCTATTGCCATTATAAATTACAATAACTTTTATTTAAGTATTAATTATTGAAAACAATTAAAAGCCATTGTTATTTGTAATATCAATACATCTAAGTCACGTAAATACAACACATATTGCATTACATATGCTATAGGTGTCACATTTGTGAAAGTTAAAACTGTTGCCTTGTAAGTAAAAAAGCTATTAATTTCGCTATTTTCAAAACCAACACATGAATAAAAAATGTCATTTACAATACCAATAGCTCAAACGTTCCTAATGCGAGACCTATTGCATTGCAAATGCTTGTTTTATCAAGAGTTCCCTAGGGTCTGGATCACAGGTCTTTAAACTGTGGGGGACAGCTTCCCAGGGGGGGCAGCAAAGGCCTCGGCAAGCACATGTAAATGAAGACGCCTGGAAGTGCAGCAATGTTTATTTGCTGCATTTCCAGGCTGTCTTCATTTACTACGAAGCCCTCAGAGTGCCGTGGGGCCAGAGGTCAGTGGGTGTTCTGCTGGGGGCTCGGCTGGGCAGTGTCTGGAGTCTTATTGAGACTCCAGCACACCCAGTGTTTCACAGGTCTTTAAAGACCTTTTGCATACCTTTGGAAACTGGTTACTGAGGCTTATTTTTTTATCTTTTTCCAGTACCCCCTTGGCCCCGACTCTGCCTATTTGTAATTTGACTTTCTGTCTGTTTCTTTTATTTTCAGTCATGAAACATTCAAGCAGCACTAGAACACATTTATAAGTGCTTTATATTTGCTTTTAGAAGTACACACAGATAAGTGCTGAAAATAGGTGACTGTTTATTATTGTACCATCTGCAACATCAAAATAATGAGCTGGCAACCCTAATTATAATACTGGAAGTTTGTTGCATGATCAGCACATTATTTATTTCCTTCCCCCTCGATTCCCTGATTAATTCCATAATAGCAAGAAGCGTAACTTATATCTGAAACTCTACGCCAATAACATGCAGATTAACTTCAAGTGTCTGGGAATTCACCCTGCATTCAGACAACTCACTCCTCATTCTCATCCTTCACTTTCACACTCACCCTGCGCTCACAGCGCATAGTTATGGTTTTCCCGCATTTGGCACATAATCCGTTGTCTGCTGCATAATTTGCAGATGAAAAATGCAGCAACACATGTTACCTCACAGTGGAAAGCCCTTTCTAAAGGTTGACTGGTCACCTTTCTTTTGCTTATTGCTATAAGTGGGTGTTAATCTGGTACTTATGAGGGGCAATAAAGGCCAGGACAATGTTAACAAGTGTAAAAATACCAAAAAAGTACAGTAATGCTATCACAAAATATGCAGCATAATTCGCCTTTGCTTGCTGCAGAATTTAGTCAACCATGCTGCATAATTTGGCCTTCTCCTGCCGCATAATTCCAATGGCCCAGTGTTAGAAATGGGGGTCTCTAGTTGGCAGAGGTAGGCACCACTGTCCAAATTGGGACCCTTGCTTCTAGTCAGGGTAAGGAGGAAACCCTCTGAGATAACCCCTGCTCACCCTCTAGGTAGCTTGGCACGAGCAGTCAAGGCTAATCAGAAGGCAATGTGTAAAGTATTTGTACCAATACTCACAGTAACACAGTGAAAACACCACAAACTGACTCCACAACAGTTTAGAAAAATAAAGGTATTTAATCTAAACTACACAAGACCAAAATGACAAAAATCCAACATACACAGTTCAAGAATATGGTTTTAAAAGAGTTCTTAAGGTTGCGATAAAAGTTCTTTAGGTTGAGATAAAGTAATCCACAGTTGCGTGAAAAGTTCACAGTTGCGTCACGTTTCAGACACAGTACCTTTAGTTGCGACAAAATTCCTAAAGCAGAAGCTGGTGCGGTGGAAAACAAGCGATGCTTTGCTCCTGAGACCCTGGGGAGGCGTTTGCGACAGCCCCGCTGCAGCAGCGGGCGTGTTGCGACGAATACGGTCTGTATGGGGAGGAAGGCCACTTGTATGGATTCCGGTGCGTAGGTTCCGTAGGAAGTTTGTTCTCGCAAAGGCACGATGCGACGATCTTTGGAGTTGCGATGATCTCCGGGGTGACAATGCGCGGACCAACGGTGATCTTCTCTCTCGCAGCTCCTCGATGAGATGGCTTCGGCGATGACTCTCGCAGCAACGTGATGTGGTCCGCAAGCAGGCGGTGCGGCGATCTCACCCAGCGACGACAGGCTCTGTGACGACACTCGCAGTGATGTTAGACTTCCCGCACCGATCGGGTGCGTCCCGCAAATGAAGGATGCGTCGGCTCTGACAGCGGCAACAGGCGCTGCGACGATCTCGACCTTCGTAGCGGCAGGAATTTCCTCGTACTGTCGGGGATGCGCTCCGCAGCGAGCGATGCAATAACTTTTCTGTAGAAAAGTCTCTCAAATCTTAGTTTCCAGCTTCCCAGCACAGGTACGACTTCCAGAGGCACCACACATGGGCCACGCACTCCAGGAAGGACAGAACTCTCTCAGTAGAGCTCAGGGGAAGCTGGGGGTGAAGTCCTTTTGTTCCTGGGACTTCAGAACAGGGAGCCAGCTCTTCTTCTGGCCCTTGGAGATTCCTTCAAGCAAGGGGACACAGCACAAAGCAAAGTCGATCCCCTCTCCTTGGCAACAAAGCAACTGCAGGTCAGCCCTGGCAACACATCAGGGCAGTCTTCCTTCTTCAGTCTTCCAGCTTGATCCTTGGCAGAGGTTCCTTCTTGATTCCAGGATGATCTAATTTTCTGTTGTCCTGTACTTATACCCCTAAAAGTCTTTGGGGCATATTATCAAGAAAGGGCCTTACATTATCGCAGCTTTTATCGGCAGGAAACTGCCGATAAAGCGGCGATAATGGGCTTGATAATATGCTCTATGAATTCCAATCGCAGCCCATGTTAAATGTGAAGACATCTAACATGGGCTTCGATTGAAATTCCATAGAGCATATTATCAAGCCCATTATCGCCGCTTTATCGGCAGTTTCCTGCCGATTAAAGCGGCTATAATGTAACGCCCTTTCTTGATAATATGCCCCTTTGTTCTCTTTGTGCAAGTGGGCCCTGAGTCCGGTCTGAACCAGTTCTGGGTGTTTCTTGAGCACTTTGTTTTCCTGGCTTCTCCTTTCCTTTCAGAGTGAGGGGCAGGGTGATCAGCCACCCAGCAGTAGGTGGAGCCAGCATCGTGGAAGGCAGGCACAGCCCTATTCAGGCCCAGGTGCTATCTCCTCCCACCACTCAAGTTACAAATGCAGTCATTCAGCCTAGGGCTGACTCAGCCAGCCTACTGGGGAATCCCCAGCCCCTGTCACTCTCAAACCAGACAGGCAATACACAAACAGGCCAAGGCACACAGAAAGGTCAGACAGGAGAACAGCAACTTTCTAAACGTGCTGTTCTCAAACACAGGATTTAAAACCAACCTTTCCTAAAAGATGTGTTATTAAATTCTGAGTTCAGGGATACTAGACTCGTATGTCCTATCTTGTTCCTATGGGAAGAAATGCTGGTAGCCACTGTAGCCAGCATCCCCCATGTTAACCTATGGAGCAAGATAGCCTTACAATAGTGAAAAACGAAAATGGCCGTAATTCACTACCAGAGCATGTCCCCTGCACCAGTACAAGCTCTACCTTTCACATACACTGCACCCTGCCCAGGGGGGTACCTTGGGCCTTCCATAGGGGTGTGACCAATGTGCACAAAAAGGAAAGGTTTAGTCCTGGTCAGTGGGGACACTGACCAGGATGACATGGCAGTTCACAGACTGCACACAGGCACTGCAGTGGCAGGCCTGAGACACCATTTTTGGGCTACTCTTGTGGTTGGCACAATCAGTGCTGCAGGCCCACTAGGGGCATTTGTCATCACCAGCCCTGGCACACCCAGTGCACTTTACTAGGGACATCTTGGTGATACAAATATGCCAATCATGTATATCCAATCATTATAACAATTTACACAGAGAACATATGCACTTTAGCACTGATCAGCAGTGGTAAAGTGCGCAGAGTCCTATTGCCTATATCCACGGGTCAGGAAAAATAAGGGAGGAAGAATCAAAAAGTTTGAGGATGACCCTGCCTGTGGCAGAAAGCACTGTGAATATGTAAGTCATTATTTTAAAACAGTATTTACCTACTCTAAGCTAGGCTGCTGCAAAATGATGCAGTGATTGAGATAAAACAAGTTCTTACAAAACATACTTTTCAGTAATAAGTAATCAAACTGTATCTAATGCAGACATTTTTGTAAGTGTCTCCACTATTCCAGATCCCAGCTGATAACTCCTTTACATTACATCTTAAAAAGAATAGATCTTTGACATCATAAAGCTTTAAGCAGATCCACTGGAATTATTCAGCAGAAGAGGACAACATTATAAGGCAAATTTGACTAAATTATGCAGCAAGAAAATGTAAATTATGCGACACAATGCACCACATTTAGTGGTTAGCATTACTTCCTTATTTTGTCATTTTAACTCGCGGTAACACTGACAGGGGAAAATATTTCACCTCATTAGTACCAGTGTAGCACCCAAATACAGCAGTAAGCAACTACAAGATTATCGGCCAATCTTTGCAAAGGGCTTTATGTAACTTTTGTTCCATTTGAGCTAGAATCAAGTTTTTTTGTTGAATCTGCAGATTATGTAGCAAATGCAGTAATCTGATAATTATGTGGAAAATGCTGCTGCTGCAGAAACTCATAATTGCATGGTTTCTTTTTAACTTTCTGCACTACCACCACACACTTCGATTTCAGGCAGAGGCATCTCAAAATCAGTATTAACCATTCAGGGGCAGTTTTTGTGTGAAAACTGAGTCCATGGGGTGGCAGGTAGAAGGCCAGCAGGGTTGTATTCAGATCCCTAATCCTCTCGATCCCTGGGGCCTCACAGTAATCTAGGAGACAGAGAAAAGGAGCAAGATTCATAGATACTATCAAAGAGAAGGCCCAGAATAGGGAGCACTGTATGCAGACTCGTTTTTATGTTTACAAATGGCCAGAAACTGCTTCCTCAGAGAGATACCCCAAAGAAGGGGACAATATAAGTGTTTTTGTTTTTTTAAAAGGGACATTCTTTAGTGCTGCCAAATGTGTAAGTGTCCACTGCTGGTTATCATAAAGGAGCAAATGCAGTAGGACTGGGGCCGAGGGATTTGGGGGGCCCACTGCATCACAATTATGACTGTCTACCTTTAAAAAAAGTGGCATCAGAGCTTATTGTCCTTTCAAGCATTAGGACAGAGGTGATGATCCATCATGGTGGGGAAGAGGTAAAATAGGCAGAGGAGATAACTTGCTACTCAGGACTGCAGTTATCATTAGCGCTCCCCAATCCTGAGGAAATGGAAAATCTTCATTCTCAGGGGCCTTACTAATATCAATAAAGAACTTGGCACAGAAGCTGAAATATGAAAAAGACATCTTTATTAAACTTAATTAAGTGAGGCTACGTCACCCAGCTGCCTTAGCAATTGAATGAGGCAGTCTGAGGAATACAGAGAACAGAGGCCTTTTATATGTTTAGGGTTACATGATTCAGCACAAAAGTAAGGGGTAGTCCTAGCTTTTGCAAGCATGCAAAAAACCCAACATTCCTTCTTACACAATGCTTGACAAACCCATAATAGAACACCACAACCCATATCGTAAACAGGTCATAAAAAGAAGAAACAGAAACAGATGAGAGGTAGGATAAGGGGTGTGTATGTGTATACCAAACTTTACAATCTCCTGTGTTCTGATCCTTAATCTTGATCAGCTACTGGGCAAGAAACGGGTCTAACAAGGTGAGCTTCAGGCAACAGGGTCAGTTCACTCAGGTCATCCAGCAGTCAGCTAAAGTCATCAGCCTATGTGAGGGCAACTACAAAATGGCTGCCATGCACAAAATGGAACCCATGTTCAGAACGAAATCTTCAAATACACAGTGAATCCATCGGTGTAACATGATGAAAACACTCATACTTGCTGAACTCACTGTTTACGGTTTGCTGTTACCAAAATTGTAGCAGAACCACGACCTTTATGACCCAGGTTCAGAATTCACGGAACCTCAGACCCTCCTTTTGCCCTTACATAGGCAATAACCTAAACTTGCGTCAATCTGAATCCAGGTCTATATTCATCAGATCATCAAGATGTTGCTGGAGCATAATCCTATTCCTTAGTAACTCTCTCGGGACACGTCTCCTTACACACGTAGTAGCACAAAGGCCACATATGGCAGGACCAAATAGGGAATACCTCTATCTGTAGTAGGTGGCATAAGACTGCACACCCAACAATTAGTGATGTTCACTACTAACTGTTGTTGATGCAGAAGCTGTACAAAGGAATTATTAGTAAACTCTGATCTCCTAACCAGTTCATGTTCTGGTAAAATATGGAAAGAATGCCAAGGAGTAATAGAAGGAAGAGACACAGGTTGGGAGGTGGGTACAGAAGTCAATTGAGTAGAAAAAAACAATCCCACCCATAAAAGAAAACGTCATGTTTAAAAAACACTAGAAAACATGTTATTAAGAACATATAGACAACAGGGGAAAGTAGTGACCACTATTACAAACGAAACTATAATCTTTCACAACCCCAAGCAGAAAGCAAATCCCAAAACTATCTAGCAACATTTCTAGGGCTCCTATGCATTTCAGTAATTTTTGTATGTTCAGGTGAAACAGTGGTGACCCTCATTAATGCTCTGAGGTGAAAAGGGGATACTCTTCTACAGAGAATGGACTTTATTCTGCTTTTACTTAACAGAATTCTACTTTAAAACAATGCCAGCCAAACAATAAGTATCAGTCTCCTAACACCTAGTCTATACAATCACTCGGAAACCTCTTGTGAAAAACAACTATGCCCAGAGTCCGTTCAAAAAGCCTCTCTGGCAGGCTTCTATTGTCCATCAAATCTTCTTTTATTGTTTTCTTCCACATGGGCCTCTTCATTCAAGCCTTTCATGATCCGTTGGAGTGCCCTCCTGGCAAACACTCATAGCTCATTCAAAAGTCTCAATGTCTCAAGGCAGTGCACCAGCATCTCTTCTTTGCGGCAGGCACTACAGGTAGTGTGCTCTCCATTGATCAAGGGCACAGGTCATCTCGTGCAGACCCGGGACCATTCTCAGGCTCCAACACTCATACACAATCCCACCTGCTTCCCGAAGGCCAAGACTAAGTGGCTTCAGCCGCGTGCTGCCTCATGTCTGGGATGCGGGGTTGGTTATTTACCATCCAGGTGTATAGGACAATTGCGGTGAACTGGAGGGTGAGGTGACGGAGTCTGCAGAGTGTGTTATCCATTGATCCAACCCTGCACACCTTCAGACGGGCTCTCAAGTTCAAGTTCAATTTATTTATGATTTTGGAACTCAAATGAGATCTACATAAAAAGAAACACAAAAGATAAAACATACATTTTTGAACAATAGAATAAGATATACAAATATACATAATCTTATAAAACGTCAGATAAAATCACTGATGATAATCATAACATCCTTTAGAAATTTTAATATATATCTAAAAAACATTTTAAAAAGTTAAAAATCCTGTCGCAAAACATTTCATTAGGAGGATTATAAATGGCATCTATAAATGCGGTGGCAGACAAAATGGATAGTTGCAGGCAGATTGGCCTCATCCACTTACAGGCTCTCAAGACTGACTGGAGCTGCCCTAACTCCCCCCCCCCACAGCTCCTTGAAACTTCATAGGTGAGTAGCCCGCTTTACCAACCCCTGATTGATTGATTGATTGATTGACCTGCTTGGGTACCAGTGGCACTGCATTAGGGTGATGAGTGCGTATGTGTGCAAGAGCGTTCTGTACGGACTGTGCTGGTTACCTGTTGCACCGTAGAGCGGTGCAGGGTGAGTGTGTGGGAGTTATAGTGTGTGGACTGCCTGTGAACCACAACACTGGCCGGCGGTGCCGCGGTATACGTTGATTTGGTGCTAAGATCACAACATATCTGACATTGGGTTTTTCTGTGTGGCTGCCACCTACAGTGCTTTTAAAGAGTGTTCTTGTTGCATGTATGTACATATTTGTGATATTGTTGTAACCTGGAGTGTGCCATATAAATGTGTGGGACTGTATCATCAGGAATGCCAGGGTAGGCCTGGGATGGGCAGCGTGTTCCACTACATAAGGGTGATCCCTCTGTTGGGGGGGGGGGGGGTTTATTAGGAAATGTCCTCAAGTGTATACTGTTGATATCATAATCATACGAGTGGGCCTAGTACTGCTAGTAATAATTCCAAATGTATTTTATGATCGAACGTACCTGATGTTCATGTTTGCTGTTGAAAATACTTTATTCAATTTTGTTTTTTTAAATCATAAAAGCGTACAAAAAAAAGACAGTCATTAAAAATAGATATGTACATTCAAGAACAACGTAACTTCAAATACAAAAGACATATCCCCAACCTCAAAGTTCAGTGGTGTGACATGTTATTCAAGGGGTTTATCCCTATCAGGAGTAAAGGTATACGGAATTGTCCCTTAAGGTGAGTAGACTCAAGAGTTGCGACAGTGGTACAATGGATCAAATCTGTTGGAAACAGAGAAACTAATACCACTGGGTGCCTGGACTCCCCCACCCAGCGAATGGTGGTAGGCTATTGTTGGTCCTAACCGGGGGATATTTGGCATACAGGGATAAAAGTCAAGTAGATCCCAAATATGTATTGGGCCATCCCCTTCTTGGGGCGGGCAAGATCTTAAGTATGGAGCGATGTTCCGGTTCCTGAATCTAACCAGTACCAAGTCCCCAGAAATGTTTTTTGGTAGTGAGCCCAACCAGCCCACCCTTTTCACACTCAAGATTCCGCCATCTTTGTCCGGTGGTAGGGGTCTATTTCTTCCCATCCAGAATATGACTTTGTTCAATAGGTCCTGCTGACTTTCAGCTTTTCCCATCGCAAGTGCTGGTACTCCTGAGAGGACGGACACATATGGCGCGGCTTCTGGCGGGAGGTGTATGTGTGGTAGTTTGCGTACTGTTTTAACCTCTAAGGGCCTTGATAAAGCAGATTTGAAGGGAGCTTTGGAAGTGGTTGAATCTGGGATTTTAGGAGATTGTAAAGTGGCTTGAACGCTTTTGTGGTTGGGAGTTGGCTTAGCTGTTGGGATAGTAGTAGATGGCTGGGGTCCGTTCGATGTTACTGAATTATTGATGGGTTTCAGGATAGCCGTGATTTTATTCTCTAGACCCGAAAGCCTTTACCCTATGGCGTTGATTTTTTCTGCTAGTGGGGAAATTATGTTTTTAACAAGTTGTTCAATCTGAGTCAGTAGGGGAATCTGGGAATAAGATATCGGTTCATCCAGTTTGGCATCAGTCTCCATGGTGATAGGGAGATTATTAACAGACAGTGCAAGGCTTACAGGTGGTTTATGGGATTTGGATTGATTCCCTTCGGCATTGACCTCATCATGCTTTGTTTTGTCTGGTAATTGCCGTGAGAGTACTGAGGATTGTGTGTTAACTTTGTTCAATAAAAAGGGGGATTTCTGTGTACTGCCTTTAGTACTTGTAGTACAGGGGCCTTTGGCGAAAGAGGGTGATTCCACGCTGACATACTTTGTTTTGCATAGACTGTTTAGTTCATCCCACAGGGACAGGATATGCACTCTTGGGGAGAATAGTGGAGGGGATAGCGTACTAGATGGAGAATAACAAGGACAATTTATGTCTATCACATGAACAGTAGGCAGTGAGCTTGTGCTAATCGTTTGGTGCTTTTGCACCACTTGACCTGGCCACCCCTGCGCAGCTGGACTTGATTCCCCCTTACAGGACATGATCAGAGTAGAGATTGTAGTATTACAGAATTAGTCAATTAAATGTGTGTACACTCTACCTCCTTTAGCAGAAGTGACAAGGGGGGAGGCCTTCCAAGGCGCAAGAGGTGTTGGGGGATGTAGTCCCCGATCTGCCGCCTCGCCGCGTCCGTGCAAAGCGGCAAGCAGCAGGGAGCCTGGGGAATGCTGCAGCAGGGCAGCGCTGAGGCTGCAAAGATCCGGTGCCCAGCTAGGATGACCCTCCCAGGTCAGTGACGGCGTCTGCCCAAAGTCCCCCGCTCCCCCGGGGCTCGCGCTGTCCTTTAGCGCACCTCCGGGGGCGGGACAGGAAGCACGCCTTCCAAGGCGCAAGAGGTGTTGGGGGATGTAGTCCCCGATCTGCCGCCTCGCCGCGTCTGTGCAAAGCGGCAGGCAGCAGGGAGCCTGGGGAATGCTGCAGCAGGGCAGCGCTGAGGCTGCAAAGATCCGGTGCCCTGCTAGGATGACCCTCCCAGGTCAGTGACGGCGTCTGCCCAAAGTCCCCCGCTCCCCCGGGGCTCGCGCTGTCCTTTAGCGCACCTCCGGGGGCGGGACAAGAAGCACGCCTTCCAAGGCGCAAGAGGTGTTGGGGGATGTAGTCCCCGATCTGCCGCCTTGCCGCATCTGTGCAAAGCGGCAGGCAGCAGGGAGCCTGGGGAATGCTGCAGCAGGGCAGCACTGAGGCTGCAAAGATCCGGTGCCCTGCTAGGATGACCCTCCCAGGTCAGTGACGGCGTCTTGCCCAAAGTCCCCCGCTCCCCCGGGGCTCGAGCTGTCCTTTAGCGCACCTCCGGGGGCGGGACAGGAAGCACGCCTTCCAAGGCGCAAGAGGTGTTGGGGGATGTAGTCCCCGATCTGCCGCCTCGCCGCGTCCGTGCAAAGCGGCAGGCAGCAGGGAGCCTGGGGAATGCTGCAGCAGGGCAGCACTGAGGCTGCAAAGATCTGGTGCCCTGCTAGGATGACCCTCCCAGGTCAGTGACGGCATCTGCCCAAAGTCCCCCGCCATGTTTTAAAGATTGAATATGTGTGTTTGATACAAGTGTTTTCACAGACATCTTGTGTGAAGCATCTTTTGTGATCCTCAGTGAATTTATTGCGACTGTCTGTTGCGCCTTTGCTCTACACGTTGCCTCTGGATTAAGCCTGACTGCTCAGTGCCAAGCTACCCGAGGAGGAGCACAGGTTGTAACGCATGTGTAATCACCCACCCTTGACGGAGCGGTAGTTTCTGCCTGGCTGGGGGCATCCCTTCAGCCAACCAGAAAGTGCTGGTTCCAACACCCCATCAAGAAGATCTGGCTTCCTAAGCCACCAATGGAATGGATACCACAAAGGCAGCGGAACCTTTACCCACTCAAAGATGTAGCTTCCCAAAGCCATCAAATAAGAGAGTACGGAGTCCATCTAGGAGTGCCACCACCCACTGGCAGGCCCTGCTACTGGAAAATCTGAAAACATAGGAGTCTTTAGGGTTCCTTTATAGTACCGTGCATGAGGAACCTTGAAATCAGGACATTCCTGCAGCTCACACCTGGCCTCCCCATACAGCCAACACCAGGACCCCTCCTAAAGTTTACACCAGAAGAGCGGTAAAGCTACCCCTGAAAATCCAAATGAATTTATTCCCACTGCTCAAATGAAATCAGTCATGAACCCCGTCTATGCGATATAAGTCAAGACTGGGACACTTCTTGCTGCTCATACTAGATCAGGACATTCCCTCCAGCTCACACTAGACCAGGCAACTCCCTGCAAGTCAGACCGGAGCGGGATATTTATGATTCCCCAGCTCACATCTATTCAGAACTTGCTGCAGCTCACAAAAGATCAGGACATTCCCTAAAGATCACACCAAGGCAGTTGCAAAGCTCCTTTGTTAATATCTCAGATACGGGCATTCACTACAGCTCAACCTGGTCCCACAGCTCACATGGGGGCTCCCTCAGGATATTCCTGGTCCCACAGCTCACACGGGGGCTGCCTCGGGATATTCCTGGTCCCACAGCTCACACGGGGGCTCCCTGGGGATATTCCTGGTCCCACAGCTCACACGGGGGCTCCCTCGGGATATTCCTGGTCCCACAGCTCACACGGGGGCTCCCTGGGGATATTCCTGGTCCCAGGGGATATTCCTGGTCCCACAGCTCACACGGGGGCTCCCTGGGGATATTCCTGGTCCCAGGGGATATTCCTGGTCCCACAGCTCACACTGGGGCTCCCTGGGGATATTCCTGGTCCCAGGGGATATTCCTGGTCCCACACACACGGGGGCTCCCTGGGGATATTCCTGGTCCCAGGGGATATTCCTGGTCCCACAGCTCACACGGGGGCTCCCTGGGGATATTCCTGGTCCCAGGGGATATTCCTGGTCCCACAGCTCACACGGGGGCTCCTTGGGGATATTCCTGGTCCCAGGGGATATTCCTGGTCCCACAGCTCACACGGGGGCTCCCTGGGGATATTCCTGGTCCCAGGGGATATTCCTGGTCCCACAGCTCACACGGGGGCTCCCTGGGGATATTCCTGGTCCCAGGGGATATTCCTGGTCCCACAGCTCACACGGGGGCTCCTTGGGGATATTCCTGGTCCCAGGGGATATTCCTGGTCCCACAGCTCACACGGGGGCTCCTTGGGGATATTCCTGGTCCCAGGGGATATTCCTGGTCCCACAGCTCACACGGGGGCTCCCTGGGGATATTCCTGGTCCCAGGGGATATTCCTGGTCCCACAGCTCACACGGGGGCTCCCTGGGGATATTCCTGGTCCCAGGGGATATTCCTGGTCCCACAGCTCACACGGGGGCTCCCTGGGGATATTCCTGGTCCCAGGGGATATTCCTGGTCCCACAGCTCACACGGGGGCTCCTTGGGGATATTCCTGGTCCCACAGCTCACACGGGGGCTCCCTCTGGATATTCCTGGTCCCACAGCTCACACGGGGGCTCCCTGGGGATATTCCTGGTCCCACAGCTCACACGGGGGCTCCCTGGGGATATTCCTGGTCCCAGGGGATATTCCTGGTCCCACAGCTCACACTGGGGCTCCCTGGGGATATTCCTGGTCCCACAGCTCACACGGGGGCTCCCTCGGGATATTCCTGGTCCCACAGCTCACACGGGGGCTCCCTGGGGATATTTCTGCAGCTCCGCTGTGCAGTCTAACCCTGTTGCCTGTCCTCTGTCCCTCAGATCACCACGCTAGCTGATGGCCTGTCTGCATCTGTGCACAGCTTGGACCTCAGGAAGCTGAACTCGAACCTGCATCGCATCCAGACCCAGATGAAGGCGCTGGAGCAGGTGAGTGACAGGGCATTGGTGGGTAGGGCTCTCCTGTTTAAAGGGGTCTTATAGGGTAATATGCATGGTACAGAATGCAAGAAAGAGGGTGGCAAGGCAGGGCCCTTGGTGTGCAAGGACAAGGAATAGAGTTTTACTGTAGAGTGCATGGTGTAGTAGGGTGTGACCGGGCAGGAAGCCGCAAGTAGAACACGTGGTGTAGCGAGGAGAGACGGGATAGAGCTTCTACTGCAGAAGGACAGGGCAGGCTAGGGGTGACTGGCTGTAAGCTTGTCCGCTTGTCGCTTCCCTATGGAGACAATTTTTTGGCCAGGCCTTCAAGAAAACAGCTGTCCCTGAGACCTGTCGGGGCCTCTCTGAGGCACCAGCGCCGCACCAGCGCCTCACTGTCCTGATCACAGGGCCCCCCTTTCATCACCCTCAGTCACCCCACCCCCTCACCCACCCTCCCGGCGCGCCCTCAGCCCGGGCCTGCCTCTCCAGCCTTAGCGTGCGAGCAGAAGCCCGCATCCTCTCTGCCGAGGCGCTGAGTGAGATCACATGGGAAGGAAGGCGGGGCGCCCTGGGGCTTGGAGCAGAGATGCCAAGCACGCGACCCCTCCGCCTCCGGGCTCTGCTTGAGTCCCATCGGCAGAGCTGCGCGGGAGTCCATGTACTGGAATACCGGCGAATGGAGCCGGGCACTCTTCAGGTGTATTTTAGTTTTTTTTTCCAGACTTTATAAGCACTCTAGCTTAAGATCACATCCTCTCCCTTAGGAGGAGAGCTGTGCGTGGGGGTACAGAACTGGAGGCGGTGCTGCAGGAAGGGAGGGAGCCACGCAGAGTGCAGCGGGTGAAATGACATCAGAGGCAACAGATGTGGGGGGCACTGCTCCCCAAGTATGACTTATCAATGACATCAAAACAGGGGAAGGGTCACCCATTTGGTGCACTTGCTAAAGTACCTTGGACAGAAGAGGATTCAGGTGCATTGGCAGAGCTGCGTGTAGGTCTTGGGACTGGAATACTAGAGGATGCTCCTGGCACCTGAGAGGTATGTCACCTGCATGGAGGTGCAGGACAAGCTGGAGGTGCATTGGAAGAGCTGTGTCTAGGTCTCTGGAATGGAATACTAAAGGATGCTACCAGCACCTGAGAGGCACATCACCAAAAGGAGGTGCAGGACAAGCTGAAGGTGCATTGGCAGAGCGTAGACTAGAGGTACATCACATACATGATGGTGCAGGACATGCATGAGGTAAATTGAGAGAGCTGTGTCTAGGTCTTAGGACTGGAGTACTAGAGGATGCTACCAGCACGTGAGAGGTACATCACCTACATCGAGGCGCAGGACAAATTGAAGGTGCATTGGCAGAGCTGTGTCTACGTCTCGGGACTGGAGTAGTAGAGGATGCTACTGGCACCTGAGAGGCACATCACTGGGTGAGCTACATGGAGGTGCAGGACAGGCTTGAGTTGCATTGACAGAGCTGCGTGTAAGTTCTATTGAAGTAGCAGTGGCTGGTGCAGGTCACTATTAAAGTGTGGTCAATAGGAGTGCAGAGCCGAAAGAGCAGGGAGTGCTGCAGGTCAGGAATGTAGGGTGGTAGAAGAGTCTTAGTGTAAACAACCAAAGAACATCAACAGTGGACTCAAAGGACCGCACAGTTCGCCCAAAGTTCCCATCAGTTGTGTCCCCGTGCACTTCTTTTCCAGTACGTTGGGTACCACTGCCCAGCAGAAAACGAATCAATTTGTAAGCGGAATGGCGCACCCGCAAATATGGTAGTCCACAAGTTCTCTGTTTTTTCCAAAGTATCTTTATTCTTTCTTTAATTTATAAAAGCATTTTACCATACATAAGAATATCCAGTCAACCCGTTTAGTTCAAACAGGTTTTTGAACTTCCTCAGGGCTCAAATGTATCCATATTCTTTATACTCCCAGGGTGATGAACATGGCTTTTATAGAGGTGATACATATCAAGGTATCATCTGGGAGACACTATTCCCCAGCACCTTTTTTGATCTCCACACTGAGAGTATAAAGAATGTGTCTACATTTAAGCCCTGATGAAGTTCAAACACCTCTTTAAACAAAACGTGTTGGCTGGATATTCTTATGCATGGAAACATGTTTTTATAAATTAAAGGAAGAATAAAGATACTTTGGAATAAAACTGAGAACTTGTGGACTACCATATTTCCATTCTACTTATAAATCGGTAGAAGAGTCTTGTTTGGGTCCCGTGCCTGAAATAGCAAGCTGTGGCAAAGGGTAGGATTGGTTTGTATTGTCGGAGCTGTGTGTCCGTCAGCACTTGATGTGTTGTGTATTGGAGGAGCAGTTTCAGCTGTAATTGTACAGCTGTAGACGATTAGGTTGCAGCTAAGTTTGCCATAGCGGAACAGAGCCAGTTCATTCTGGGAGTCATTGTTAGAAATGGGGATCTCTAGTTGGCAGGTTTGTACCCTGTCCAAGTAGAGAACCTTCCTTCTAGTCAGGATAAGGGAGTTACACTTCTAAAATAACCCCTGCTCACCCACTATCTAGCTTGAAACGAGCAGCCAGACCTCTCTCAGAGGCAATGTGTAAAGCGTTGGCATATAACACACAGTAAGACAGTGAAAACACTACAAAATGACATCTCACCAACATACAGCAATTAAGATATGAATATTGTAAGAATCAATTTAAAAGACAGTTCCTTCAAGTCAATATCTCTGTTCAAAGCTATCATAGGGTCAAGAACAACCAAATCCAACAGTTCAGGATGACTGTGAGGTAATGGGCCAGCTACAGTGTTGGGAAGACCCGCAAACAGTACCTTGGAAATACAGGGCGTCGTGGACTGTGCAATGATTTCTGAAGAGGCCGAGGAATCAGCAGACTTTTGTTTGGAGGTCAGTGCAGGAGTCATCAGGCCCTCCACAAATTTCCTGATTGATTGATTGATTGAAGTCACACACATTGCAGATCAAACTCCGTGACGCTGAAGTCAGGAGCACTGGCATCGATGGCATCAGGGCTGCAATGCAAAAGGGGACAAATCGACATGTGGTGCAAATAGGTCACGGTGCAGGCAGCGGCACGGTGACGGCATCCGTCATCATCGGAGAGACCAAGGCTGCAGTATGAAGCAGGGCGATGTCATGTGCGGTGTCCACAGCGCACGGTGCAGCGGCATCATCATCGCTGAAGCGCTGTCGTCGGTAGACCCAAGGTTGCGATGCAAAGCCGGGTGATGCTTTGTGCAGGGTCCACAGGTTGCTGTGCAAGCAGAGCTATCGGTTGACGAGGCTGGAGTCGATGACACTGACGTCTGTGGACCAGGGCTGCGGTGTGGGATAGAGCAATGCTTCTTGAACCTCATAAGCAGTATTCACAGGCCACGGTGCAGGCAGCAGCATTGATGTTGGTGCGGAGTGTCGTCGTTGGTGAGACCAGGACAGTGGTGTGAAGTGAGGTGCCCACAGGACACGATGCTAGCAGCGGCGTCGTTGATGGCTTCATGTGGCAGTGGTAGGGAGACTAGGGTTGCGTTGTGAAACGGTGCAATGCTCCGGGTGGTGCCTTCAGGGCACGGAGCTGGCAGTGGCATCGTGGACAGGGTCATAGTTGTTTTTCTTCTGTTGCAGTACAAAACACACAGGGCCAAATGTATCAACATTGAATTTTGTGAGTCCATAATAGTTAATTTCGCTATTATGGAATAGCAAAATGCAATGTATGTAGATTTTGAAAAAAAAATTGCTATTTCTACATATTCCTTAATAGCGAATCGGAAATTGTGATTCACTATTGAGGAATGCCTTCCCATTCATTCCTATGGGCCTAGAGGTCCATAGGAATGAATCGGAAGACATTTGCAATTTGTGATTACCAAATTGGTAATCGCAAATTGCAAATGCAATCACAAGGATGATAGGGGGCCAAAAGGCCACCCTGCTGCTCCCCAAAAAGGTAAGTGTGCACATGTGGCACATATATATGCCCTATGGGCATGTGTGTGTGCCACGTGGCACTTTGAAAAATGCAAACATTCGGGTTTTTCTAGGAATTTGCAAATTACCACCAACTTGACGTTGGTGGTAATTTGGGATTCCTTAAAGCAAGGTCGCAATTTTCACCTGCTTTCTGCATTGCATGTAGGGAATCGCAAATTGCGATTCCCTAAATGCATTCGCAAAATAGGTAATCGCAAAAATTGTGATTCCCTATTTTTCAAATGCCTTTTGGGATGATACATCCCAAAAGGCTTTTTACTGTTCGCAAATGGTAAAAGGCTTGATACATCTAGCCCACGGTTCCTAGTGCTGTTGGCAGATGAACCTGAAGTCTTTGATGTTCCTGAGATTTCTAACAGGAGACAAGCTCAACTTCAAGTCCTTGGAGAAACTCGGGAGATAAGTTGCAGAAGTTCAGCCCAGACCTTTCACAGCCCAAGACAGAAGCAGCCACTGCAGGTCAACTCAGCAGAGCACACAACAAAGTGGTAGTTCCTCCTGACAGCTTTTCCAGATCTTCTTCTTGGCAGATTCCTTAGTCCAAACAAGTTCTAAAGTTCTGGAGTCAGGGCCTAATACTTATATTAGTTTTTAGGTCTCGTGCCTAGCGTTGTAGTGCGCAGTATTTTCCTTGCAGTGAGAGACCTCATGTAGGGGGCTTGAAAACAGCCCTAGGAATCGCACACTCTGGTGCGTGTGCTTTTCCTTTTGGGCCACGCCATTGGGCTTTGCATGCGTCTTTTAATGAAAGACAGCACGCATTTGGCCAAAGGCGGGTGCTTTGCTCCGCCTATGGCCTATTGGTGTCTGTTACGCGCACCGCTGGCATGTGGTTTCAATTATCGTGCCCAGACACGGGCATGATAATTGAGACAACATGTCTCGCTGTGGCGCACCACTCGCAGGCGTGCCTTTAGATGTTTTGATGTAGTGGAAGCCTAATTGTTTTCGTAAAGACGTTTAAATAATTTTTATAGTGGATATTATTTTTGTTTTATTCACAGTAGCATTTGATTTTTAGTGAATTAAAACATTCAGCAACTTTTTTCCATTTTGAGTCTGTTTTTCACAAAACCCGTTTATGCCTTTGCAGCGAACACAATGTAATATTTTGACCATGTAGGCGATTACCATACAAGGATTTCCAGCACGGGTATTCGCCTGTGGTTCAGCAGTATTTGTCCTTCATCAATGTCTCTAGCTACTAACGTTTGCTTAGGACGCGGTGTGCTCGTAGCCATAGAAACAAAGTCACAATTCAGCTTGTCATTCTCACGCGGGATGTCATTTGCATGACGTGATTCAGCAGAGAAGGCGTGGTCGCACAGTAAACACTGGCCCTGGAAAGAGCTGGAAGGCTTTCTGAGTGTGGATATTTAAGTTTACGCGAGCTATGACTCAGAAGCACAGGTGGATGGAAAAATATTGCTGGCGCGGCTGTTTCGGGCAGTGCATGCCTGAAAGAAGAACGAAGACTTTCAGTACCCGAAGGAGAGCAGTTTCCAGGTGACCCAGACTAGACATTAATCGCAACCTCACTGTGTACTGGTAGCCTTTCAAGAACGCGCAGACCAGAAGACTCCTGAGGCAGCTGGACCACCACACAGCTGTTTTTGGAGCGAGTTATAGGCAGAGGTGAGCTTCTTCATAGAGTTTATATGAACGTTGTTGAGCTGAGCTTTTTTTTCGCACGTGTTATTTATTTTCTTTTCTGTCTGCCGTATTTTTCGCCACTTGCCGAATAAGACAATTAATGTGTATGTGCTCAGGGCACAGGTTAATGTTTGAATGTTATGAGGATGCTGGGTTTACATCCTACCCTTAGAGCACTACATACAATTCTATTTATAAACTTAGGGGCACTTAGTCTTGTGCGCATGATTACTCCGTTTGCCACCCTTAGCTTAGCTGGTTATCATGAAAATCTGTAGTGGTTTGGCTCACTTGTCCTTTGGACACCCCAGTTTTTGGCTTAGACTCAACCTTTTAATATTGTGGTTGCTCAGTGCATTCAAGACTATTTACATTGAGAAATATTTTCTACTGTTACTCCTAGTTCTGCTGCATACTTTCATAAATTGTGAACCTTAGTGCTAAGTGCAATTTTACCCTAAGGATACTTGTCTTTTGTGTTGTATAGTTAACATAGATTTCCGTTTTTTAGTCTCTCCTTCTAACACCACCATTTTTAGGTCTTGCTTATGCAACGCTTCCACTGTATCTTACAGGCATGCTGTATTCAGGTATGGACTTGAGCCTGCGCCCATTTTCCACACATCTTATCAATTGGCTCCAGCTACTTCCCTTTCGAAATGGTTACTTTTGATTTGTGAATAGCTTTAGGAGTCCCTCCTAAGTACCGCCTTTTCTCCTTTTGTAGCCTCCCACGAGGACTGGCCCTTTTACGTCTGTTGTTATGTGCTCTACCGATTGTCTCATGTTATCACTTCATTGCAAAAAAAATAAAATTGCAATCCAATTGGTCTTGCATCACTGAAAGTTTGAGCTATTGGTGTTGCAAATAATAATGCAACGTCAATAGCTCAAACTTTCAGTAATGCGAGACCTATTGCATTTCAAATGCTTGTTGTCTTTGAAGTCCAGCCACACTACAGGGGTGGGAGACAGCATTGTGAAAGGCAAACACAGCCCTATTCAGGTGTCAGTCACTACTCCTCCCACCACTCTAGCCCAGGAAGATCCACCAGGATATGCAGGCTCACCTCAGCTCCCTTTGTGTGGGTGTCTAGAGTGAATGCACAAACATCCCCTGTCAGGCTAAACCAGACGTGGATTGCATAGGCAGGCACAGAATGGTTAAGCAAGAAAATGCCAACTTTCAAGTGACATTTTCAAACACACAATTTAAAAACCATCTTTACTAAAAGGTGTATTTTTAAATTATGAGTACCAACATCCCAAACTCCAACTTTCTATCATCTTCCAGTGGGAATCGGCACTGGAAAGGGGTTTCCAGCCAGTCCTCAATTTAACTCAGGATAGCCGTTCAATACTGAAAAACGAAGCGCATATTATTTCAATACCAGGTTATGTAAAGACACACCACTACATATCCTGCCTTTTAAGTACACTGCACCCTGCCCATGGGGCTGCCTTGGGCCTACCTTAGGGGTGACGTATATGCAATAAAAGGGAATGGTGAGGCATGGCAAGTGGGTGTAGGTTAAAACTGCGCGCATATACACTGCAGTGGCCGGTCTGAGACACATTTGAAAAGCTACTTGTGTGGGTCGCACGTCAGTGGTACAGGCCCACTAGTACCATTTGATTTACAGGTCCAGGGTACGGGAAACAGCGTTTACAACGATGCTGTTACCACGCAGGTAGGTAAAAACTTGGTCGTTACAACGTCCGCGTTGTTACCACGCGTGGCTTTACATCGCAAGTGTTTTCTACGACTTGCGCTAGGTGGCATGCAACACCAGGGAATGTGTTGGATTTTAAGACCACCACATTCCCTGCTGTTGCGCTAACTGGCGTAGGAATAGTAATTTATACTATTCCTAAGTCCAGCGCGCCATCTGGCGCAAGTCATAAATGTAAATGTATGTAAATGTATTGCGATTTATATAGCGCACGTATCACCCGAAGGCATCAAGGCGCTTGCCTTGGGAACCCATCCTGGCTTTTCCCTGTGAGATAGCCCCTACTGGGCACCCCCAAGGTGAAATCCAGGCATCCCGCAGCGGGTGGGCTGCCGTAGTGGAGATTAAGCAACTATTGCCCAGAGTTGCAGCGTGGGACCCCATGATTAGAATCGGCACCGAGGCGAGAATTATCGAGTCCGTGGACATTTTGGGCTCAGGACCTTGCCGCGTCGGGAATTGAACCCTGGTCCCATGCCAGACCTCTGCATCAGGGTCTGCCGCTCTAATCAGTGAGCCACACTCCTCCACTAGAGTCGTAGAATCGACTTGCGATGTAAAGCCATGCGTGGTAACAATGCGGTTGTTGTAATGACCGCGTTGTAACCTACAGCGTGGTAATTGGTGTAGTAATGTCATACATTCCCAGGATAGACCTGTGCTCAATACTAGGGACATACTAATAAATCAAATAAGCCAATAATGGAAATACCAATCAATAACACACTTTGCAGAGGGAACACTGGCACTTTAGCCCTGATTAGCAGTGGTAAAGTGCTCTGAGACAACAAACCAGCAAAAGCAAAGTCCAGCATATCATCAAAAACAGGAGGTCAAAAAGCAACAAGACAGGGGAAACACATGAAAAGACGCCAGGTCTAACAGCTATACAGGATCGACTTGTGGCTCTCACCCAGAAACATATATGCCAACAGACCCGATCCAGGTGGGAGACGCACAATTTTTTAAGCCAAAACAGGCTTTACTGTAGGTGTTTCCACACTAGAATATCAACTGCCTCAATGTAAGTCAAAGGAGGAAAAATCATTTGCCTCGATTTTTTTTCAAAATCTCTCTCTTACCACGTTCCAAACGTTGGCATGTATGAAGAAATGACGGCGCCGCCAACGCCCTTTGCATGGAAATGCCTTCGCTGCCAAATCAGCACACCTGTAACTTCAATTACTCACTTTTATCTCTGTGCACTATGCTGAAGTTCCACCATTTGCCCCTTGGCCTGGCGACAGTATCATCCTAAGGTGTTTGGGGGCTTCAGTACGACATATTTTGGGGACCCCTTCTATGGAACAAATTTCATTTTTGCTATCCATTTCCTGATAATTCATACTCTCCATTGTAGGAGAGTAGGGTCTGCAATCCTATGATCACCCAGATTTTTTGCTTTTGTTTCACTGGTTTACGACTTTCTCTGGCTGTGGGCCTGCCAATCAGACCCACAGCCTAGCTGTTCTCTCGCTAAATTGACATGTGTACCTTAGGTGCATTACCCAATTGGAACTGGGCCACCTTGTCAGACCCTGTAACTCAGGGCATCGGTGTACCCAGGGCCTACCGGGGGCTGAAGCATGTATTATGCCACCCCTGGATGGCCATCTAAATCTAACAGAACTGGCTGCACGACAGCTGGGGCAAGGTGGTGTACTCGCCCTTTGCTTTAGATATAGTATACCTATATCTAACCCTAAAATGGACACCCGAATTCCTATCAGTCACTCCTATGGCAGGCCTTGACAATCCTGAAGGCAGAGTGCGTGGAATTGTGTGAATTGGCGCTCTGGCATGAGCCGAGCCCGGTTGCAGCTTGCGGAACCAAGACCCAATGGCTGTTCCATGATAACGCGTACCATATATCACTAACTTCGGTATCGCGATCGTTATCAAGACATGTCGAGTAAGGTGTCATACGAATCGGGATACTGACCCCTCACCAATGCTGGCGACGGGGTTAGCATTCCACCCTTCTAGAGGGACACGACATGTACGTAACTGTGAACCCCGGTTAAAGTTAACTGAAGCCTCAGCTCCACAAAATGGATGCTGCCACCACAGACACGAGTCTGACCTCCTGCTGCTGGGAGTCCTTCCAGCGAGGAGAGCTTGGACAAAGGGTTTCCTGTCCGGGGCGGTGCTCGCACCATCCCAGACAGGGTTTTGTGTATCCTGGGTAGGCAGGGCTTTACAGGAAGGTGACTGCTGAGTGGCACCCCGGTGCTCACTACGCATCTGCCGGCGAGAACCAGTTCCAGGGGCACCCCAGCCCCTGACCTGGGGAAAGTCCGGCATGGGAGAGGGGTGTAACTACCCCCCTTTCTGGTCCCACCCCTAGGGCAGGACCTAGTCGCGTACCCACCTCTTTCTTTAGGATAAAGGCAGGAGCGGGGACCCTTCCAAATTAGATCATCTTTGAATCAAGAACTACTTTCTTTGAAAGGAACTCTCGACTTCTTCTCAAGATTTCTCCCTTGTGGCTAAGGAGTAGTCACCCTGCATCCGCAGGCACCATCTAAGAATTCTGCGGTTTGCTGCACGTCCTTCCTCAGGAATCCGACTGCCCAGCTCGACGAGAACCGGCTTCCCTGGCACCTCTGACCTCTACCCACATCGTCAGTTCAGCTGAGATCCGTGGGTGCGACGAGACCTCGAGGGACCGGCCATCTTCAAAACCTGCATGACTTCTTAACCAGCACGACCGCCGAGGGATCCTCTGGTGAGTGCTTTGGGGTCCGAGAAGCCCCGACCCTGAGCAGCTCCAGCACCGAAGTTCAGCCTCCCTGCATCTCCACGATCTGCGTGGGGCCCTTCTGCTCTTTGCTGCTCATCCCGTTGTCTGGCTACTAGCCCGCTGGCTTGTTGCCTTCCCGACTACGCCCGACAACAACGCTGCTGGTCTGGTTGCTCCAGACTGGCCCTTGCTCTCTTCTGAAAGAGGAGCACCCCGGACCCTCCTGGTCCATTCAAGACGCCATTCTAGGCCCACCACGTGGCCCTGAATTTGCCAAGGCTTGTTGCCCCAATCCTGGGCCCAGCGACGCCGACAGCATCAACCTTCGTGGGACAGCTCGCAACTCCATCCAGGTCGCCGACAACGCCTCCTGGTCCGTGAGACTGCCGAGCCTAGCGTCGCCCACTCACCTAGTCGAGGTGACGATCATCCGGTGCCCTCCTGGTACCCTCTGACTACTGGCTAGTAGTTACGAACTTGGTCCCCTCAGCGAGGACTCCCGACGTCTGTAAAGACTTGTGCAGCCGCAGCCCCTGGGCTAGGTAACTTCGGCATTTCGGTGCCCGCATAGCCTCATTATCTAAGGGTCCCGAGTCCTGGTCGCTTCCGACTTACCTTATCGGGTTCGCCCGAGAACACTAACTTTTCGTGCCCCTCAGGCATTTGTGTAGATTGTGCACTTGAAGTATTTTCTTAAGAGTTTTGTTGTGTGCTTAGTACCCTGTCCTCATAAAGAGTACAGGGCTGTTGTGATTCTAATAAATATACTGTTTATTTTCATAACACTTGTGTGGTGTCCTTTCACTTGGTGTTCAAGGGGTATGTGATGGTATAACAGCTGGCTTAACACGCCCTCTAGAGTTTAGCCCGAAGACTGCTCGTATCCACGCTACCAGGATAGCTGGTCTAAGGTTGACTTACAACCAATCACCATAAGGGTCGTTTGGACTGATGCATAGTGATCACTAGAATAGTGAGCACTGCATATCAGGCCAACTTCTCACATTGGTGAGCAGCGGTGGGATTTGAGCTTGCTGTTGTTTTACCACGCGTATCCTAAGAATATCTTGTGAAAGATCGCATAAGTACTGCAGGTACATATAACTTAGCTTAGAATACTCTGAGTTCTACTGAACCAGCTGTTGTAGCTCCTCAAGGCTTAGCACACCTTGGCTGCAACTCTTAGCAAGGGATCAGTAGGTAAACATATAGTGTAGGTAGGTGCATCACTTACACCACACTAGAAGCAGTATGTCAGACAAAGGAGGAAACTCTGAGTCTCCCCTTGTGTCAGTCGACCCTCCACAGGTCATGGACATCCCCTCAGAGGAGAGTGTACGAAGCTAAAGTGCGGGAAGTCAATCTGAGGATCGAAAGGGAAGAACTTGCCCTGGCCAAAGAGAGACTCGCCTTTGCTAGAGAGCAGGAATTGAGTGGGAAAAACCCCACTGGTGGCAGCATTCCCCCACGGGAAAACAGGAGTTTAGACACTAGACACCTGAGTAAGATAGTGCCCCCCTTTAAGCAAGGGGATGATATCCACAAATGGATTACTGCTTTGGAGAGGGCCTGCACTGTACAGTGCGTCCCCCAAAGTCAGTGGGCAGCTATCTTGTGGCTCTCCTTTGAAGGTAAAGGTAGAGATAAGCTCCTCACTACTAGAGCTGAGGACGCTAACGATTACCAGGTCCTGAAGAACACACTGATTGATGGGTTCGGCCTAACCACTGAGCAGTACAGGTTGCTGTTCAGGAATACCCAGAAAACTCAGTCTCAGGACTGGTCTGATTTTGTCGATTGTGCCACTAAGGCTTTGGAGGGCTGGTTGCTGGGCAGTAAGGTTACTGATTACACAGGATTGTATAATTTGATCATGCGAGAACAGATTTTAAACAATTGTCAGAACGAGTTGTTGCATCAGCACCTTGTCGACTCGGATCTGACCTCTCCCCAAGAATTGGGAAAGAAGGCAGACAGATGGGTCAGAACAAGGGTTAAGCAAAACCAGGGCCAGAACCAGGGTGGTCAGAAGAAAGCAGACCAGAAGGGTAAAGATTCTAAGGGTGAACAAAATGACCAGAAGTCTTCGACAGGTCCCCAACAACCCAAAGAGGGGGGGGGTCAGGCTTCCCAGAAAAAGAAGAATCAAGAAGGCCAATCGAAAAGGTGGTGCCAATACTGTAAAAGTAAAACTCACTGGTTTAGTGAGTGCACCAAGAAAGGAGGGCCGACTCCTGCTACTGCAGCCCCTAAGGCACCTGTGCCCCCTAGTACAGCCAGCAGTAGTAGTGCACCTCCCAAGGGACTAGTTAGGTTAACCGTGGGTTCTGAGGTGTGTGACAACTTAGTTGGCACACTCACTCAGGCTGTCCTTGTCTGTACAGGGGATGTGGATATGTCCCCTGATGTCAGTCCCAATACTTTGGGCAAATACCGACAGACGCCTTTAATAAATGGAAGAATGGCTCAGGCCTATAGGGACACTTGTGCCAGTGTCACCATGGTGACACCTAACTTTGTGGACCCTGGACAGATCATGCCAGGTACAGATTTCCTGGTGACCAATGCCAGCAACGTCACTACCAGTCATAGTATGGCGATTGTTGCTTTCTCCTGGGGAGGGGTAAATGGCCAGAAAAAGGTTGTTGTTAGTTCAGACCTCCCAGTGGATTGTTTGTTGGGCAATGATTTGGAGTCATCGCAATGGTCAGAAGTGGAGCAGAGGACTCACATGGAGATGTTAGGCTTGCCAGCACATGTGCTTGCTGTGACTAGGTCACAGGTCAGACGATGCCCCACTGAACCGGTGCTGGATCCTGGAGCAACGGACCAGACACCTCCCAAGAAGAAGAGCAGTCGGGTTAAGGCAGCGCCTTCCCCCTTGCCCCAGGTCGAGGATCAGGTCTCAGAGGAGGCTGACCTCCAGGAATTGCGGGAAACTGAACCTAAAGAACTCTAACTTGATCAAGTTGAGTTTCTGGGCTCAGGGGGACCCTCACGAGCAGACCTGGGGAAGGACCAGTTCGACTGCCCTTCCCTTGAACCCCTCAGTTAGCAGGCTGCTGCTGAGGCTGCTGGGAACGCCACAGGTACCCACAAGTTATACTGGGAGGATGGACTCCTGTACACTGAGGCAAGAGACCCCAAGCCTGGCATGACCAGGAGGCTGGTTATCCCCTTGTCTCAGTGTGGTTTCCTTCTTACCTTGGCCCACGAGATTCCCTTAGCAGGACACTTATGCCAGACGAAGACGTGGGACAGGCTTGTCTCACACTTTCACTGGCATCACATGAACGAGGATACCAAGGAGTTTTGTCGCTCCTGTGTCACTTGCCAAGCCAGTGGTAAGTCAGGTGGCACAACAAAGGCCCCCCTTATACCAATGCCTGTGGTGGGGGTGCCCTTTGAAAGAGTGGGGATTGACATTGTCGGTCCAATTGAACCCCAAACAGCATCAGGGCACAAGTTTATACTGGTGGTAGTGGATCATGCCACCAGGTATCCTGAAGCTATTCCCCTTAGGACCACTACAGCACCTGTTGTGGCAAGAGCCCTAGTTGGAGTGTTCTCCAGAGTGGGCTTCCTTAAGGAGGTCGTCTCTGACAGAGGTGCAAACTTCATGTCGAGCTACTTGACTGCTATGTGGAAGGAATGTGGTGTCAACTACAAGTTCACTACACCCTATCATCCACAATGCAATGGGCTTGTTGAAAGGTTCAACAGGACCCTAAAAGGGATGATTCATGGAATACCTGAAAAGCTCCGGCGTAGATGGGACGTCCTGATTCCCTGCCTTTTATTCGCTTATAGAGAAGTCCCACAGAAGGGGGTTGGCTACAGCCCTTTTGAACTTTTGTACGGGCATCCTGTAAGAGGACCCCTGTGTTTGGTGAAGGAAGGATGGGAGAGACCTCTCAAAAAGCCTGCAACCAACATAGTGGACTATGTCCTTGGTCTCCGCTCGCGGATGGCTGAGTACATGGAAAAAGCATCTGAAAACCTTAAGGCCAGCCAAGAACTCCAAAAAGCTTGGCATGACCAAAAGGCTGTCCTGACTGTTTACCAGCCTGGACAGAAGGTGTGGGTGTTGGAGCCAGTGGCCCCAGCAGCACTCAAAGACAAATGGTCTGGGCCCCACACGATTCTTGAGCAAAAGGGAGAGGTCACCTACCTGGTGGACCTTGGAACTCCCCGGAGCCCCCACTAGGGTGCTCCATGTTAACCGGCTCAAAGCATATGTCGACAGGAAGGACATGAGCTTGCTCATGGCCATAGATGAGGGACAGGAGGAAGAGAGTGACCCTCTCCCAGACCTGCTCACTCAGAATCCTGATGATGGATCAGTGGACGGTGTTGTCTTTTGTGGCAGCCTCTCTGAACATCAACAGAAGGATTGTAAACAGGTTCTGCAATCCTTCCGGCATATGTTCTCTCTAACACCCAGTCAGACCAATTGGTGTACCCATGAGGTTGACACTGGTGACAGCTTGCCCGTCAAGAGTAAAATCTACAGGCAGCCCGATCACGTTAGAGACTGCATCAAAACTGAAGTGCAGAAAATGTTGGAGTTGGGAGTCATTGAACCCTCGGATAGCCCTTGGGCTAGTCCCGTAGTTCTAGTGCCGAAGCCTCACACCCCGGGTGGTAAGAAAGAGATGAGGTTCTGCGTAGACTACAGGGATCTCAATGCAGTCACTAAGACTGACGCCCACCCAATACCAAGGGCAGACGAGCTTATAGATAGATTGGCTTGAATGAATGAATGAATGAGGGGTTTCTTGTAACGCGCACACTTAGCCCCGTGGGCGTCAAGGCGCCTAGATCAAATACAGAAGCTTACATCCTACCTGGTCCTATTTTATCATAAGTAGGCCTTCTTAAAGAAATAGGTTTTTAGAGCCTTTTTGAAAGACTCGATGGAGGGGAGAGTTTTTATTTCCGTGGGGATGGAGTTCCACAGCTGCGGAGCGACGACGGAAAAGGCTCTGGCTCCCCATCTGACAAGTTTAACACGGGGGACAACTAGGTGACAAAGTCCCGCAGAGCGAAGGCTTCTTGTGGGGACGTAACGCGAAAGAAGGGAACCAATGGCACTAGTAGGACCATCCATCAATGCTCTGTGGGTAAGACAGAGGATTTTGAAGGCGATTCTGTGCTGTACCGGAAGCCAATGAAGCTCCTTCCTGGCTGAGGTGGCAGAGGAGACTTTAGGAAGATCCAGTACAAAACGCGCTGCAGAGTTCTGAAGAATCTGCAGACGGTGGATCAGCCCTTTGTTGGCTTCCATATACAGAGAGTTGCAGTAATCCAGTCTCGAGCCTACCAGGGCGACTGCAACCTGTTTACGCGCCTGGGGGAGAGGTACCCACGGATTTTATTGAGTACCCGGATCACACCACAGCAAGTGGCCACGGTCCTGTTAACTTGCAGGGACATAGGGCCAGATGCATCAAGCATCCATTTTGCGATTCCTTATTAGCGAAAAATAAGGAATCGCTAATAAGGAATAGCAAAATGGAATGCATCATGCAATCACACAAAAAATAGCGATTCCTTAATTGCAACTCGCAAATTGCGAGTCGCAATTAATGAATACCTCCCCATTCATTCCTATGGGCCTAGAGGCCCATAGGAATGAATGGGAAGACAATCTCAATTTGCGAATCGCAATTAGCGATTCGCAAATTGAGATTGCGAGTTCAAGGGTGCAGGGGTGTCCAAAGGACACCCTGTTACACCCCTGAATGTGATCTGTGCACATATGTTGCGCACACACATGCCCTTAGGGCATGTGTGTGCGCAACATGAAACTTTGAAAAATGCACAAAAGTGCATTTTTCAAAGTTTTTGCAAATTACCATGAAGTTGTACTTCGTGGTAATTTGCGTGCCCTATTAGCGAATTCGCTATTTTTGTTACTTTCATGCATTGCATTTAAGGAATCTCAATTTGAGATTCCTTAAATGCAAACAATCGCAATTTAGCGAATTCTCTAATTGCGATTTTTGCATTTGGGATGATGCATCCCAAATGCAAAAATTGCACTTGCAAAGGGCCAGATTCTTAGAATCTGGCCCTTTTGCGAGCGCATTTCGCTTGATGCATCTGGCCCATAGAGAGGGAGGTGTCAAATACCACTCCAAGATTTCTGGCAGATAGGGAGGGAGTGGGGCAGGTGCCAAGGGAAGTGGGCCACCACTCGCTCGACCACAGATTTTGGTTCTTCCCAAAGATCAACACCTTCTGCCAACTACTTAAGTACGTTTGACCTGACAGCTGGGTATTGGCAAACCAGGTTAGCTGAGGACGCCAAGCCCAAGACAGCATTTTCTACCCCTGGTGGGCATTATCAATTTGTGGTAATGCCCTTTGGTTTGAAGAATGCACCTGCCACCTTCCAAAGGTTGGTGAATCACGTCCTCACTGGGCTGGATGACTTCTGTGCAGCGTATCTTGACGATATTGCTGTCTTTAGCTCCACCTGGGAGGATCACCTGGTCCACCTGAGGAAAGTGTTAGAGGCTCTGCAAGCAGCAGGTCTCACTATCAAGGCCACCAAGTGCCAGATAGGGAAGACACAGGTTGTATACTTGGGCCACCTTGTAGGTGGAGGCCAAGTTCAACCACTGGAGAGCAAAATACAGTCAATCAGGGACTGGGCTCCTCCAACCACCCAGACTCAGGTTCGAGCTTTCTTGGGCCTGAGTGGTTACTACCGAAAGTTTGTCAGAAATTATGGATCGATTGTGACTCCACTTAATGAACTGACAAGTAAGAAAATGCAAAAAAAGGTTCAGTGGACAGCAGGCTGTCAAAAAGCATTCAATGACCTAAAACAGGCCATGTGCACAGCACCTATCCTCAAGAGTCCAGACTACTCCAAACCATTCATTGTCCAAACAGATGCTTCTGAGTTGGGTGTGGGAGCTGTTCTATCTCAACTGAATTTTGATGGTTATGACCAGCCCATTGCTTTTATAAGCAGACGGCTGACCCACAGAGAGAAAAATTGGTCAGCTATTGAGAGGGAGGCCTTTGCTGTGGTTTGGGCCCTGAAGAAACTGAGGCCATACTTGTTTGGCACTCATTTCAAGATTCAGACCGACCATAAGCCCCTCTTATGGCTAAATCAGATGAAGGGTGAAAACCCCAAACTGCTTAGGTGGTCCATTTCCCTACAGGGGATGGACTTCACAGTGGAGCATAGACCTGGCACTGATCATGGCAATGCAGATGGGCTCTCCAGGAATTTCCACTTAGAACAAGAAGACTCACCTGGTCAAGGTTAGTTTATTGTCCCAACGTTTGGGGGGGGGGGGGGAGGGGTCATGTAGGAGAGTAGGGTCTGCAATCCTATGATCACCCAGATTTTTTGCTTTTGTTACACTGGTTTACGACTTTCTCTGGCTGTGGGCCTGCCAATCAGACCCACAGCCTAGCTGTTCTCTCGCTAAATTGACATGTGTACCTTAGGTGCATTACCCAATTGGAACTGGGCCACCTTGTCAGACCCTGTAACTCAGGGCATCGGTGTACCCAGGGCCTACCGGGGGCTGAAGCATGTATTATGCCACCCCTGGATGGCCATCTAAATCTGACACAACTGGCTGCACGACAGCTGGGGCAAGGTGGTGTACTCGCCCTTTGCTTTAGATATAGTATACCTATATCTAACCCTAAAATGGACACCCGAATCCCTATCAGTCACTCCTATGGCAGGCCTTGACAATCCTGAAGGCAGAATGCGTGGAATTGTGTGAATTGGCGCTCTGGCATGAGCCGAGCCCGGTTGCAGCTTGCGGAACCAAGACCCAATGGCTGTTCCATGATAACGCGTACCATATATCACTAACTTCGGTATCGCGTTATCAAGACATGTCGAGTAAGGTGTCATACGAATCGGGATACTGACCCCTCACCAATGCTGGCGACGGGATTAGCATTCCACCCTTCTAGAGGGACACGACATGTACGTAACTGTGAACCCCGGTTAAAGTTAACTGAAGCCTCAGCTCCACAAAATGGATGCTGCCACCACAGACACGAGTCTGACCTCCTGCTGCTGGGAGTCCTTCCAGCGAGGAGAGCTTGGACAAAGGGTTTCCTGTCCGGGGCGGTGCTCGCACCATCCCAGACAGGGTTTTGTGTATCCTGGGTAGGCAGGGCTTTACAGGAAGGTGACTGCGGAGTGGCACCCCGGTGCTCACTACGCATCTGCCGGCTAGAACCAGTTCCAGGGGCACCCCAGCCCCTGACCTGGGGAAAGTCCGGCATGGGAGAGGGGTGTAACCACCCCCTTTCTGGTCCCACCCCTAGGGCAGGACCTAGTCGCGTACCCACCCCTTTCTTTAGGATAAAGGCAGGAGCGGGGACCCTTCCAAAGTAGATCATCTTTGAATCAAGAACTACTTTCTACGAAAGGAACTCTCGACTTCTTCTCAAGATTTCTCCCTTGTGGCTAAGGAGTAGTCACCCTGCATCCGCAGGCACCATCTAAGAACTCTGCGGTTTGCTGCACGTCCTTCCTCAGGAATCCGACTGCCCAGCTCGACGAGAACCGGCTTCCCTGGCACCTCTGACCTCTACCCACATCGTCAGTTCAGCTGAGATCCGTGGGTGCGACGAGACCTCGAGGGACCGGCCATCTTCAAAACCTGCACGACTTCTTAACCAGCACGACCGCCGAGGGATCCTCTGGTGAGTGCTTTGGGGTCCGAGAAGCCCCGACCCTGAGCAGCTCCAGCACCGAAGTTCAGCCTCCCTGCATCTCCACGATCTGCGTGGGGCCCTTCTGCTCTTTGCTGCTCATCCCGTTGTCTGGCTACTAGCACGCTGGCTTGTGGCCTTCCCGACTACGCCCGACAACAACGCTGCTGGTCTGGTTGCTCCAGACTGGCCCTTGCTCTCTTCTGAAAGAGGAGCACCCCGGACCCTCCTGGTCCATTCAAGCCGCCATTCTAGGCCCACCACGTGGCCCTGGATTTGCCAAGGCTTGTTGCCCCAATCCTGGGCCCAGCGACGCCGACAGCATCAACCTTCGTGGGACAGCTCGCACCTCCATCCGGGTCGCCGACAACGCCTCCTGGTCCGTGAGACTGCCGAGCCTAGCGTCGCCCACTCACCTAGTCGAGGTGACGACATCCGGTGCCCTCCTGGTACCCTCTGACTACTGGCTAGTAGTTACGAACTTGGTCCCCTCTGCTTTCAGGTGTCATCTATCTCTGATCCAGGCTTGGATCTCTACGAACTATCTCCACTGGTCGCCGGCCAGCAACTCCTTCCTTCCGGCTCCTGGTTCGTCAGCGAGGACTCCCGACGTCTGTAAAGACTTGTGCAGCCGCAGCCCCTGGGCTAGGTAACTTCGGCATTTCGGTGCCCGCATAGCCTCATTATCTAAGGGTCCCGAGTCCTGGTCGCTTCCGACTTACCTTATCGGGTTCGCCCGAGAACACTAACTTTTCGTGCCCCTCGGGCATTTGTGTAGATTGTGCACTTGAAGTATTTTCTTAAGAGTTTTGTTGTGTGCTTAGTACCCTGTCCTCATAAAGAGTACAGGGCTGTTGTGATTCTAATAAATATACTGTTTATTTTCATAACACTTGTGTGGTGTCCTTTCACTTGGTGTTCAAGGGGTATGTGATGGTATAACAGCTGGCTTAACACGCCCTCTAGAGTTTAGCCCGAAGACTGCTCGTATCCACGCTACTAGGATAGCTGGTCTAAGGTTGACTTACAACCAATCACCATAAGGGTCGTTTGGACTGATGCATAGTGATCACTAGAATAGTGAGCACTGCATATCAGGCCAACTTCTCACATCCATGATGCCCAAACAATAATGGAGTGTCTTCCCCAGCCCTGTAGCATGCAGATGAAGTGCATCACAAAGGGAGCTGTAGTTAAACACTTCTATATTCCTCAGAATTCTCTCACTCATACACTGCACATTACAGCACACTCTTTATTGACCACATAGTGACACCTCCCCACCTATTAGGCATTTTCTGTCTAGAGTCCGCCCCTGAACCACAAGGATCCTAGTGCATATAGTCTCAATATGCTACATCTCCTCCTTTGTTTAATAAAAAGTGGCAAACAGCATTGAACATCACATCTTTTCAATTAGTCGACGAATCGCTTGCACTCGTCCGCCATCTCGAGTGATCTCAGATGATCGAGATCCACCCTGATCCGGCAACGGTGATTTAGGCTCAGGTGCTTGAACAGGATCTGCTGTGTTTCAGAACTCAACAAATGCCAGGGGAGGTGCTTGAAATGTGATGTGATCCGAGTGATAGTCTGACCTGGACGATGTGCTGTCACCGTATGTCTTTTACATGCCACAACCTGTAAAGGATCAGCGGCAAAAGGAGTGCCCATTTTTCGTTTTTGTCTCTGTTTAACCTGTATACAGTCTCCTTAATCAAAAACTGTTTCCTGGGCATAACGACGGTGGTCGGCATAGGTCTTCATTTTCCTTTTCTGAGTCGTGTCAGTGTCTCGAACCTGGTTGGTGCTCATTGATCAATCCGAGGTTCATTAAGGCAATTTTGTTCTGATGGCTCTCCTAAATAGCAAGGTGGCTGGACTCGCACCAGTTGTGTAGTGAGTCGTTGATTGATAGGCACAGAGGGCCTGACACAAGGCTCAGTTCAGTTTGATTCCTTCCTTGGTTATTGAAGGACTCTATAGAGGGTGCACATGAATCATTCGACTACACTGTTGGCTTGGGGCCAGAGGGGTGTACTCTTTTGGTGTAGACGTTGAGTCGAACAAGGAATTCTTTGAACTCTCTGCTATTAAAGGGCGGCTGCTGTCAGATTTGAGAACTTTGGGGATGCCCCATATTGCTAAGATGTCATCAAGTTGTTCTATAACTTTGTCATGAGTTGTTATAGACAGGTGTTCCACTGAAGGAAAACGCGAATATTCGTTGATGACTACCATGAGGTGATGTCCATTTCCTACAGGCCCAAAGAAGTCAACACCAAACCTCTCCCAAGCATGAGCAGGACGGTCAGACATTGTCACCAGGTGCTGTGTAACCTTACGAAATAAACAATTGCAAACGTGGCACGCCTTTAGTTTTTTCTTGACTCGCTCATCTAGCCCAGGGCCCCATACCCGATCCCATAAGGCTCTTTTGGTGGCTACAGTACAACCGTGTCTTTCATGTGTGTCTTTGTTTTTCAGGTATGACACTTCTCAAGCCTTTTAGGATCACACCCTCTTGGGTGACTGATAGCTCATCCTGTACATTTGTGAATTTTTTAATTCAACATCATCTCCATGATTGCATAGCAATAATTTATTTGATGACGATCATGTCTGTATCAGTGTCGGTGGCAGTAATAATTTGTTCCACTGACAGAGCCGCTGGTGTAATGGACCTCACAATGAAGTTGAGATATGCTTCACCTGTCTTGGATGTTGAACTGTCACAATGTAGCAGCACCCATGAAAAGTAATCTGCTGGGGTTTGATCTTGCTCCGGTTTCTGCATAATCTCATAGTCATATTCTTGAGATCTTAACCCCCCACCTCTCAACGTGAGGGGGAATTTTGGCCTGTAATGCCTGGTGGTCTGTGACAACAGAAAATCATTTTCTGTGGAGGAACACATGAAAATGTCACAGGCTCACACCACTGCCAGGCTCTCCTCTGGCTGAGAATTCGCACATTCTGTCTCAGATAGCTTCCAAATGTCAGCAGTGGTGGCAAAACTGAGCAAACAGGCAGTCAACAAAGTCCCTTGTAGAACGTAAATGGTGGCTAGAAACAATGTCTTATTGTTCCCCATTGTCACTGTGAACGACCCGAAGGCTTTGCAGTGGTTCAGATGCGGCCCAAGTGTATATGTTCATGCCAGATGGAATGAGGCAAGGCTTGGGGAGAGGATGTACGCTAACCACTAGTGCGGTCAGCCTCAAATCTGGGGAACTGGGTTCGAGTCTTGGCAAAGATGCTCAACATCCTGTGGTTCTGGGCAAATCACTTAATCTCCCTGTGCCTATCAAAAATGAATGAGTCCTTGTGTAACGCAACTGCTGCTCATAGAAAGCACTCTGATAACTGATACCTTCAAGTCAATTTCACGCTATATAAAACTCCAACTAAAATGTGAGACAAGATGTTAAACTTTTCCAAGGGCACAATATTAATTGACGCTCAACTGGGAAAGTTATTGGGTGATTGTTCACCTTCAATGTGAGTTTGGGACACTGTCCCAAAGAAGTCTGTTGTTTTGTTTGGTGCTTTTTTTTTGACTTGTGATCTTCTGTACATGCAGCTTGTCTAACATGTGCACGCTGGTTGTTAGTTGATACCATTAGGGCACACTCATCTTCTTCATCGGCACTTGATAGTGATGTTGAAGAACCTTTGTACGCCGAGCTTGACGACAATAGATTTTGCCTAATCTCCACTTGTCGTAGTTGATGTTGTCTTTGGATTTTGTGGGCGTGGCAAAAGAACCAATGGAATGTTCTTTCATCCATCTTCTCTTTCCGTTGTGACGACATGATTTTTCTTTGTCTTAGCATATAGTTATGAAATTATTTTCTTCTCACAACCTTTACAGACCTGTCTAACAGCTGGACATTCACCTTCATGAGGAAACGAGTATCCACATTGAAACCACAATTTCTAAATCTTCAAAGTTGTTGACTTACATTCATCATGTTTCTGTATGTGCTTGCTTTTCAGAGTCGGGGCTGATTCACTGTAAGCTGTTCCTTCTTTCATGTCAGCAGCATGTCTGCCTGCTCGTTCTTTGGCTCTCACAGTCATCAGCATTTTCTCCAGACTGTGCATTTCTCTCAACATGCATCTTCTAAACGAGTCTGAAAGACAGCCGTTGATGATTCTGAGGCAGATGGCTTCCTCAGCGACAAAGTCACAGAATTTGCATTGTTTGATGAGTGTGTCAAATATTTCAACAAACTCATCCATTGTTTTTCCAACCTGTTGCCATGCTTGGCTGAAGATATACCTTTTGTAGTCAATGTTTGGCATTGGATTGAACTTGGCTTCTAATTCTTCTTTTATTTTTTGGTACAATTTTACATCTGTCTGTGAGATTTTCTTTAGCACTTCTTTTACTCCATCGCATGCAACATTTTTCAAGTATTTGATCATCTTCTTCTGATCTTATTCTAGTGTATCTGTGAAGCTATCAAATTTTCAATCAATGCTGCCCAACTTGCACCCATGTTCTGCTTCTTAGAAGTGTCGAAAGGCGGTAGTAGCCTCAGGAACATGGTTGTGTTATAATTTGCGCTCTCTTTTTGCCCCATCGAGAGCACATGCTGTTCGGACAACTTTCGCGGTACCCGGCTGCAGTCACAACCTTTGTGCTTGCACTTTGTTCACCACACCTGTTCGAGGTCATAGAATGCTTCACTTCTCTATGATGATGAGTACATTCTCTGTTTCTCTTACCTCGTTGTTGCTGCCATTATCTTTTTGCTTTGTTTGAGTAACTGCTCCGTATTCCTGGTGTAGCACAGCATCTCAGTCGACTGGTTCACTGGCGGTTTGGTGGGCATTTTAAATGTGCTCTTCTGCAGGGCCTTCGACTCCTTCTACGGCCATGTTTGGGGTGGAGTAGCGGTTTGACTCCACTTGTGCCAATCGTAGACTGCTTGCATTGATTTGGGGCACACGTTGCACGCACAAGCAGTTTGCTGTAACGTTGCAAACTCTCAGGGAGAGCAGTCTCATTTTCTTCTGGGCATGCATCCCCATCAGCAGATGTAGCATCTTCCCAAAGCCATGGAGCATGCAAATGAATTAGGCCACACAGGAGCTGTAGTTTATTCCTCAGCATACACTCAGGCACTGCACATTACATCATACTCTTTATTGGCCACACCCTGACACCTCTCGACCTATTACGCAGTTCCTGTCTAGAGTCCTACCCCAGAACCACGAGGGTCCATGGGGCATATTTGCAAGAGAGTGGCAGAGCACGGGTTAGCTCCAAAACTTCTAATTCTGCTCTTCGTAACTTTAGAAACGTAGGGATGCGCCGTATTTACAATAATACTGCAATAATACTGCACACTCATGCATTTCTCCTTGCGCTGGTGCTAAATTCCGCTGCCTAGTGGCAAGGCAGGCCCCCTTACACCATAGAGCAAGGGTGCCTGCATTGAGGGAACGATTGTTTATGTGTAGGAAGGTGTCCCTTCCTGCGCATAAACAATCAATAATGGTGATTTGTAACTCCTATATGTGCTACATTGTACAGCTCCCATAGAAGTTGCAAATCGTCTTTTTTTTTAATGATTGTTTATGTGCAGGAAGGGATACCTTCCTTCACATAAACATTCAAGGAAATTTGCCATTTCTATGTGAGCTGCACAATGGAGCTCACATAGAAACAACAAAAACTAGGAGAAATGAAGCATTTCTCCTCATTTCGCCATGTTAAGACCAGGTTTTCCCTGGTCTTAATTTTGGTGCTGCCTCCTGTTTACGCCACCCTTGTAAATAGGGGGAAGCGTCAAAATGAATGGGTGTGGTTGCATATGTTCGGCATGCATTGTTCAAACTCAGGGTTCTTTTTTGTGTATACTCAGCATACACCTACAAGCAAATGCAATCCACATAGAACTTAACACCAAAGACAAAGTGCTACTAAATTCATGTCAGGGAATGTGAGGGGCCTCAATAATCACAGATAGATTCACAAAGCAGTTGTCTACTTACAACCGCATCAAGTCGACGTGGCTATACTATAAGAGACCCACGTGTCCCCAGACACAGGGTTGTTGTCACTGCATAGATGGAGAGGCACATGTATAGCGGCGGGGTTTACATCACACACCAGAGGGGTGATGATCTGGGCACGCAGAAATTCCGGATTGCACATACAAGCGTTAGAAGTGGATATGTCATCGCTAAATGCCGGAAAGATAATTTCTACCTATTATTAGTGGGAGTATATGGGCTTAATAATGACGACCCTCAATTCTATCATACTCTACACAACAAAGTTTCACAATACACCGACATGCCACAACTTTGGGGGGGGGGATTTTAATTGTATACAAAACCCAGACCTGGACAGATCAAAGGGTCCCCCTAGATGCCCATGCAGGGCTGCTAGAGTGTGATTTAGGAGATTGTGGCAGCGGAGGAGCTGGTGAATGTATGGCGTAGCCGCTCACCCGATGGCAGGGAATCTACACACTACTCATCCATGTATGATACCCACACCAGGATAGATTACTGGTATGCCACGAGGGAGCTGTTATCCCAAATAGATGACTGAATGCACCTGGCGCGCACGCTCTCTGACCATTCTCCCGTAGTGCTGAAGATGTCTACCAGCAACATACAGCTTAGGGTGTCTAATTGGCGATTCCCTCAATACTCACCCCTGTACCCCATCTTCAGGGAAGAGCTAGGGCAAGCAATAGACAAGTTTTTCCCCACCTATGTTGGAAGCGTCCCAAAAATGTGCACCATATGGGAAACATTTAAGGTCTACATTGAAGGCATGGCCATCGCGAAACACGCAGGGGTGCTAAAGTTCATTAGAACACGACTGGAAAAGGTGAAGGCCAAGCTAAAAAGCCTTGAACGGCACTTCCAGGAAACTAGCAACCCGAAATTACTATCACAAATCAGACTGCAAATAGACAAATTCAATGACTTGGCGGCTGACGAGGTTAAACATTTAGAGAAATACGCTACTGTGAGGGTTTACGCCGAAGGACACAGACCTAGCTCAGTATTGGCTAAATGAACACATCCCCCAAGAACCGAGAACGAGATAGCTAAAATTTACAATGACAATGGAGACTTAGTGAGCACTACACCGAAAATAATGGAGGCCTGTCTTTAAAAAGGATTAAAAACTATTCCAATAACGAATACACCACACGTGCACCCAATGCTGCAGAATAAGATGAGGAATATCTTTCTCATATTGCAATGAAGTGGCTTGACAACTCGGATAGGGAGAGGTTGTTGGCCTCTCTTTGACACAAGGAGCTAGTGGCAGCCCTAAAAGATATGCTCAATCACAAGGTCCCTGGATTGGATGGCCTGACTGTGGCATTTTAAAAAGCATATCAAGATTGATTAGCACCCTATTTGATGAGCCTATTCGTAGAAATGGCCAGGGATGGCCTTATGCCTCCCTCTATGCGTGAAGCCACTCATCACTCTCCTTAAACCCGGGAAGCAATCGGAGCATTGCTCATCTTACAGGCCTCTGTCAGAATTTAACACTGACGCCAAACTATACGCCAACATTTTATCCAACAGGCTGGCACCCTTGCTGCCTAAGTTGGTGGGGCAAGAGCCGACTAGTTTTGTGCTGGGCCACTCGCTCGCCTGCAATCTGAGAACCTTATTTGGCACCATTGCACGTATTGACCCACAGATTCGAGCTGCAGCCCTGTTTATTGATATAGAAAAGGTCTTCGACTCCGTGAAGTGGCTGTTCTCCAAAGAATGGGGGTAGAGGAAGTTTTCTTGCAGCTAGTACAAGTATTATACACTGCTCCCTCCGCGCGTGTCGGCGTTAATGGGCAAATCTCATCACAATATCAATAACAAGAGGCACTAGGCAGGGGTGCCCACTTTCCCCTCTATTGTATGCTCTGGTGGTGGAGCCACTTGCCTGCGCCATGCATGAGTGCATGCATAACCTCGTCATTGCGGCATATGCAGATGACCTTGCTCTACATTCGCAAACCTGAACAGAATCTAAACCCCATGCTCCAAGAAGTCACACTGTTAGGTCAACACTCTGGTATGAAAATCAACTGGCAAGTCTTTGATGTTTCCACTTACTAGTGCGACTACCCCCACGCAGTCAGATCATCCCATAGAATGGACTACAGAACTGGTATGTTATCTGGGGATATAAGTGCACACTGACCCTGAAGTTATAATCCGCGAAAACTATGGGCGCGCAATACAGAAACTGAAAGAGTCCATCGACAAATGGATTAGACTCCCTGTATCTTTTATAAGCCGAGTGGCCTTAATGAAAATGATAGTGCTTTCCCGCTTTCTATTTCTGTTCACTAACATCCCAATAACACTGCCCAGATTATTCTTCCAGACTCTTCGTGCATTACTGATATGCCTTGCGTGGGCTGGGAATCAGCCCGGATCAAATGGGATACATCAATAAAACCCTATGCAGAGGGCGGTCTCAACGCCCCAGATTTAGAAGGGTATTACAGGGCGGCACAGGTACTACACTCATGGATTCATGGTCCCCCAGACATACAACAACTATACATTGAACGGAACTCGGTCAGTCCCAATCTAATGCCAAGAGAGCTTGTTAGTGGAGGGCGTGGGACAGCCAGTGTTATAGATTTGACTGGATGCACAAGAACCCAAATGAAGAATATGGCAGTTTCTCAGCACATTACTCTTAGGTACTCACCACTATAGCCCATAGAATAGTGTGACTGGTCTTCCCATGAGTGATGATAGAGCAGGACTCTAATCTCTACACAAGCAACAGATTGAGCGTACGGGGGGCTTCTTTCATGAGGGGGTGGTAAAAACGTGGGAGCGAATCTTAGCACAAACTCGGCACACAATGACGCTGGACACAAATCACTATTACAGGGCTCGGCAGGCGCTCCGTGCCATACTGGGGGATGATATGGCAGAGCCATCGGAGATGAAGACATTGACATACCTGGTAAAGGCTAACTCCTCACAGCGTGGTATCACAATGCTATACACACTTAGCAGGGCTGACGGCCACTCTGCCACACACAAAAAACAGATGGACTGGCAGGAGGACTTAGGCATAGAGATCACAGATGCACAGTGAGCAATTTGTTGTCAAACACCAAATCCATATCACAAGATGGATGCCATAGACTGATACATTTTAAATATCTACATGGAGCATATTAAACGCCTCTCTGTTTACATCAATATGGGTCGATAGATGATGACAAATGCCCAAGATGCAGGGCCGGGGCGCTGGTTTCATTCACCTGGCCTGGGAGTGCCCCGCAATACGCGAGTTCTGGAGGAAGGTATTACTAGCCTTAATGCAGATGTTGGAGCTCTTGATCCCTAAAACCCCCCTGGTCTCATTTTTAGGCTACGATGGGGATATTCAGAAATCAGGGTGAAAATTGGCAGCCATAGGGCTCTTACTGGTGAAATATAGAATAGCTATGCGCTGGATGCGTCGCCTGCTACCAAAATTGTCTGAAAGGTACACAGATTTGTTAATGTTAATGTTAACTGGTATTTATGTAGCGCCTAATCACCGGCAGGTCTCTTAGCGTTTAGAGGAGAGTGGCCAGAAACTACTAAACGGTGTCATAAACAGTGCATGGACAGGAAACTAGACCGTATTCAGGGCCTCTCTGAACAGAAGCATTTTAAGCTGTTTTCTGAACAGGAGGAAAGCAGGTTCCTTTCGGAGGTGCTCAGTAACTGATCAGATAACTGCTTCCATAGCTGTGGGACCAGGAAGGAGAAGGCTCTGCCCCCTTTGATGCGGTATTGTATCGTGGGAGGGACAGACGGCAGGCCTTGGAAGACCGCAATGTACGGCCTGGGACATAGCTCTTGAGACGTTCTTTAATGTAGGTTGGAGCTTGGCCATAGATTGCTTTGTGGGCAATGCAGAGGCCTTTGAATTTTGATCTCTGCCTAATGCGGAGCCAGTGCAACTTGCACAGCAGCGGGGTGGCATGAGACCTTCTTGGAAGCCTAAAGATCAGCCTGGCCATGTAGTTCAATACCACCTTTAGTCTGTTAATACGTTTCTGTGAAAGGCCGATATATAAGGCATTGCCATAGTCCAACCTCGAGACCATAGTGGCTGACACTGTCATCTGTAGTGAGGTAGTAGAAAGAAGGGGGGCAAGTTTCCGCAACTGCCGTATCAGGCCTGTGCAAGTACCAACCACTGAGGTGACCTGGTTGGCCATGGAGAGCTTGGAGTCAACCTTTATACTGAGGCTTTTCATGACCTGCACAGGTATGGGGGTGGCACCTAGCTCTTGGGGCCAGAAATGGTAATTCCAATGGTTGCTTTTGGTGAGGATACCAAGGACTTCTGTCTTATCTGGGTTGATTTTCAGTGAATTTGCTGTCATCCAATTCACTGTAAATCTTAGAATGTTTTGTGCTAGATCCTGTGCATGGGAGGAGTTGTCAATACGGAGGATGAGTTGTGTATCATCTGCGTAGTTGAAAACTCTACAACCCAAGTTGGCTAGGGCCGCTACCAGCGGCTGCAAATATATGTTAAAGAGAAGTGGGGACAGGGCATAGCCTTGAGGAACGCCGCAAATAAGAATGCCTTTGTCCGATACCAGCTCGCCCAGCTGAATTCCACTACAATGTCCTAACTCCAAAACGGTGCAGACCTAAAGATATATGGGGCCCGTATCGGATCTACATGGCACAAGATAGTGCAGAAGAAGTAGATCAGGAGGGTCATGACAGAACCTGGATGGGCTGAAAATATCTATGCGGGAGGATGAAGTTATATGGATTATCACAGCCCTGGAATAGCACAGAATAGTAAAGAACACAAGTGTTGACATGAGACATTGACATTGTATTGTAAATAATGCATTGTTAGTGTGGTACCTGTGTTCGTAAATACATTGTCGCTAATATATATTGAAATGCTCGTCTGATTGTACGCAAAGTAAAACTCAATAAATAAAGTAAAACATTTTTTTATGGGTGTTGGTGCAAAATACCCACTGCAACACCCATTGCCCACCCCTTTCACACTAAGTGTATCAGGAAAAGGGGCCTTCTTTACAAGGCGGAGTTAAGCCATGTTAAGTGGTTTAATGCCACCTTGTAATGAGGGGAAGGCCCTATCGCCACAGGACAGCCATAAAAAAGTGACGTTCTTGTGGGGGTAAGAGCCCCCCTAGTGTGTAGAGTCTCAATATGCTACAAATACAAAATTATATGTTAGACCTTAGCAGGGTCATGTAACAGTTGAAATATATCTTGCCCAGGATCCCAAAAATCCATAAGATGACACTGGAAAGAGAGGCTGAGTTAGAGTAGAGGTAGGCAGAGGGAGAATGTTTATAGAGAGAGAAATAGTGATAGATCAAATTGAAGGAACGTTCACTTTCACAGGGGGCCCTTGAAAGGTGGGGTCTCTGGGCGATTGCCCAAGTTGACCATGCCTTAAAATGTCAAAGATGTTCACTGACACCTCTTCCGTACATGTACCTATCTCACCTCTGACACAATTCCTGAGAAAGCTCTGCTGAAATCTCTATTCGGGCCTTGTATAGCCATCTCCAGCCCTGTGCCATGCTCATGGGTCCCCAAGGCCCTACATACCTGTACTTCAGCTATAACTAAACAGCTGCATCCAGGGCTGGATGGAGGATGTTTTTAGGGGTCCTGGACCCAATATGTTTTGTGCAGACGCCTGGCTGCCAGAGCTGAACTTTGTAGGGCTGAAGATGTCACAGCCCATGGTCATGATCTCCTCAACCCAGCAAAGTGCCTCAAGGTACTCCCCCTCATGATGAGGGGTAGTGTCACTGATAACCTTGGACCTTGGCACTACAGTTTTTTTTGTGTTCAAATCGTTTTTATTAAAGAATAACATAGAAGTGAAAAAAGGCAGGAGTGCATCAATGATACATACAATCATATTATTACATTGCCGGTGTCAAAAAATTTGCAGTAGGAAACAATAGGAAAGAAGGAAACAACAAATAATAATAATAATAATAATAATAATAATAATAATAATAATAATAATAATAGTAATAGTAAAATATAAATAATAAATAAGCACAAAAATTGTCAATGATCAATGAATAAATCAAATTAGCACATTGTAGATTCAGAGCCACACCTCCGTATCGGCGCACATAGAAGATGCATACAATTGGTGGAAAGACAGATTTCCGTTCCGTATATCTATGCGAGGAGACAGCATCATGATGGTGTAAGTGTGGCTCAATTAACAGTCAGTGTTCCAAGTTATGCAGTGTATAAGCAACCGCCTTGTTGTGTATATTATGTCAGGGATATAGCCTATGAAACTACAGTGTAGCTCGGTGACCAGTGCAAGCCCTCACTGTTAGAGTATAGTAGTGTGTAAGACAACTATAGAGTAGTAATATACTGATTGTGATCTAAGTGTGTCCCGTCTCCGGGTGACTGCTCTCCGGTATTTCAGGTGTCTAGTGATTATGTAAGCAGACTACGGGGGGTCAAAGGATAGGGAGGCTGCATCTAAGGAGGACCAAAGTTTCGTATTGGTAACTTGCCATGGAGAAGAATGTAAAGCGGGGTTGTCAACTCCTCTGATACAGGATAGCCATTCCTTCCAGGCAGTGAAAGAGACCTCTGCAGCCGTCTTCCAGTGACAGAGGACCACCTTGCACGCCAGGGTTAGCAGTAGGTCAAGGAGTTGGCGATCATGGTCTCTGATCAGCATTGGGTCAATGGCCCCCAGAATAATGTATATGAATTCCCTTCTAGGTGTGATGCCAAATATGTGTTCAATGTAGTCAAAAACACTGGACCAGTACTTGTTTAGCATGGGGCAGTTAAATAGCATGTGTGGCAGATCACCGTCAGCTAGGGAACAGTTCCAACACGTGGGGGTATCTCTTAGGTTAAGTTTAAACAATCTTTGTGGGGTCCAGAACGCCCTGTTAAGTATCATGTATTTCGTTTGTGAGAGGATTGGTGAAACTTCGTGTGTAAGCGCCGAAGCGTGGATCCTGTCCCAGTCAGTAGTTATACCAGTATTGTTCGGCTCTGCTTCCCATTTAAGTTCGTTCCGTCTCATTGATTTACTTGGCATCGGCGCAAGCAGTTTGTATACTTTTGAGACAAAATGACCTGAAGATTGCAGGTGTGGAAGTGTCGACTCTAACCAGGGTGCTGATATTATGAATGAACGTGTGGACAAAACTGACTTTAGTTTTAGGAATGAGTAGAAGTCGATTGGGTGAAGGGAATGTTTAGCTTGGATCGTTGCGAAGGGCAATGGCATGTGCCCTTCATAAAGATCCGAAATCACATTGATTCCTTTATCTGACCAGTGGTCCCAGGAAAGGAGCGATCCATTAATCTTGATAAGTGGGTTATGCCATAGGGTTGCGATAGCCGACTTCTTTATCTGCAGGCCAGATTTATGTGTGTGGTCCAGTCTCAGGAGGGCTCTTTTGGTGTTAAGCATTATGTACTTAGAGTGTGTGAGGTGTGATAGGTCCATTGTGAGTATCGCGGCGAGTGGTGCCTTGCCTATTATAGATTTTTCTATATTGATCCACAACGGCGTGTACTCAGGGTCTTTGGCGAACCAGGAAGCTCCTTGCTTACACAGGAAAGCGGTTTGATAGTTCCTAAAATTGGGTAAGCCTAGACTGCCTTTAAGTTTCGGAAGTTGTAGTTTTTTCATAGAGATTCTGGGCTTCTTCCCTTTCCATAGGAAGCTAGTAAATAATGTATCTATTTTTTGCAGGAAGTCCTCAGTGAATGTCATGGGGAGCATGCTCGCCATATAATTAATTAAGGGGGTGACCATCATCTTTAATGTCTCCGCTCTACCCCACCATGACAAGAATTTCGGGGACCACCCTTCCAGTAGTTTTTGTACTTTTTTGAGAGTACATCTTCGTTAATTTTTAGTGTGATAATTAGGTCTCTCTCAAACTCCAAGCCCAGGTATTTAAAGCTCTTTGGTTGCCAGGAAAGCCCAGAATCTCCTAGAATATTTTTATCACTCATGTTGTTCAGCAATTTCACCTCAGTTTTATCTTTGTTCAGGGAGTATCCCGACACACAAGAGAACTCCTCAATCGTGGAATGCATGGCCGGTATAGCTCTTCCCGCCTGCTCACTCAGAACCAAAACATCATCGGCATAGGCCGTGAGTTTGATATTGCACTCCTTAAACTGAATTCCTGGAATGTCTGCATTCTCTCGTATATGGTATAGAAAGGGTTCGATTGCCAGGAGGAATAAGGAAGGGGACAAGGGGCATCCCTGTCTAGTCCCTTGTTCAAGTTTAAAAGGGGAGGAAAAAGCTCCACCAGCTCTCACTCTAGCAGTGGGGCAGGCATACAATGCCATTACCAATTTAGTAAACAGAGGGCCCAGTTCGAATTTATGTAGAACTGCTTCCAGGTATGTCCAGTCCACTTTGTCAAACGCTTTTTCAGCGTCGAGTGTAATCGCTGCGGTGGGTGTGGAAAGGAGCTTCGCTTTTTCAAGCACGTGAGCTAGAATTCTGGTATTGTCGCTTGACAATCTATTTTTCAAAAAGCCAGCTTACGATGGGTGGATTAGCGACGGTAGTACCTTCTGGATGCGTCTCGCTAGGATTGAGGCCAAGAGCTTACAATCCAAGTTTATTAACGAAATTGGCCTGTAGTTTTTAGGAAGTTTAGAGTCCTTCCCCTCCTTGGGTATCACGGCAATTACTGCCTCAGCCATTGTACCTTTTACCTCTCCCGTTAGACTAATCTCCTGGAATACGTCCAAAAGTGGTGTCGTAAGGGTTTGAGCAAAGCTTTTATAAAATTGTGCTGTAAATCCGTCTGGGTCGGGGGCCTTCCCGCTCTTAAGAGACTTGATCGCAGCAGCGACTTCTGTCTCAGATATGGGTTCGTTTAAGGATTCTTGTTCTGAGGGCGTAAGTGTTGGTAGTGCACATTTAGAGAGGTATGTCTCCACTTTTTCTTTCCCCACATTCACATTCTTAGTGTATAATTTCCCATAGAAATCTTTGAATAGGTTTGCAATTTTATTGGGGTCAGAATTGGGGGTGCCCTTATCGTCCAGTAAGGAAGTAATGGTGTTTTTTTTCATTTTAAATTTAAGATAGGCTGCTAACCTCTTCCCTGCTTTATTAGATTCGCAAACTTTGAACCGTTTTCTCCTATCCAACCAGACTCCTGCCTTCTCACTCATTAGTTTATTATAGCTATATTTTAGATTGGACAAATCAGTCAGTAATTTGGTACTTCTACTGGCTAGATAATCGTGTTGGAGTTTTGAGATGTCTTCTTCTAATTTTAAGAGGGCGGCATTACGGTTTTTGTTTATTGCGGATGATATTTTTATGATGAGCCCCCTTATGGTGGTCTTTAGTGCTTCCCAACGGATTAAGTCTGAGGTGTCCCCTTTTTTATTAAATATTAAGAATTCTTTGAGGGCGTTTTCTATAGTTTCTTTGTATTTCACACAAACGCCATCCAGCGCGGGGACACGCCGGGATGGCGTCACCAAGCGCTTTACAAGCCCCTTTATTATTATTATTATTATTATTATTTAGTATGGTATCATTGAGTCGCCACATCGACTGACGGGTTGTCGGCTTGATATTAGATAACGTGAGTGAAATGCAAGAGTGATCAGAGACGAGCCGTGGTGCAATGTCCGAGTCTTCTATTCTGGCCACCGCGTTCCTGGTTATGAATATGTAGTCAATTCTTGAAAACGAGTCGTGAGGTGGGGAGTAGAAAGAGTAATCTCTGCCGTCAGGGTGTTGTAGAAGCCATGTGTCTACCATGTGGAATCAATAACTTAGCTTTGTAAATTCCTTGTGGGCCTTGCCTGGGCGGAAGGTGCACTTAGAGTCCCTATCTAGCGCAGGGTCAAACGGAAGGTTAAAATCTCCTGCTAGAATATGAACTGCAGAGTCTGGGACGGTGTCAATCTGTTTCGTCAGTTCTAGCCAGAAGGAAGGGCCATGTGTGTTGGGTGCGTATATCGTTGTAATGTAGAATTCAGTGTCATCCTTAAGTAATTTCACTGAGGCCCATCTACCCTTCGTGTCCATGGAAGAGGAAACTACTTCCACATTCGCTTTCTTAGCAAATAACGTCACTACCCCATTTTTCTTAGAGATGGCTCCCAAGCCTACCACTTCAGTATAGAACTTGTTACGTAGGGTGTGAAAGTGTTTTGCCTCCAGCTTTGTTTCTTTCAATAGGGCTATATCTCCTCGTTGTCTACGTAGGTAATCAAGTACCTTTTGACGTTTAATCGGTTGGTTTAAGCCCTTAACATTCAGAGAGAGTAATTTAAGGTTAGCTATGGTTGTCGTCCCTATCGGGGTGTCAATAATAGGAGGCATCAGCAAACAATCTTGAGACATTCTAAGGTACTACATTGAGCTGTATTAGTAGTAAGGAACTTGTCCCAGGCTAGGCTCCGGTGGAGCAGCATCACCCAGGAGACAATGTTGGTAAGAGCAAGAGGCACACTGGCCACAAGGCTATCATGAGATATAGTCGACTGCAAGACAGGATGTAAGTACAGAAAAACAAGGCAAAAGAATACACAGAATAAAAAAATTGAAAAAACGATCTCCCCCCTTACCCCTGCAAAGCTCCCTCCACCCTCCTCCCCTACCCACAACCCACCCCTCCCTCCCCAATAGTGGAAAAGGAACATGGCGACTCGGGAACGACGACCGCGAGGCCGCCTGCAAGCAGCCTGCTCAACATCATTAATTACATGAGCTGCAAAACACCTCTTAGAGCAAGAGTGAAACGAATATGCAGGCAACGATGTGTAACATTGAACTTCATCATAGGCTATAGCATGAAACGATACTATACGAGTAGAGGCCACAAGTACAGCAGACAAAAGAATAACAAGTGTAACAGGTTCCAGGTGAACTATATCATATGCCGAAGCATAACTGTGGCGACCTACCAGGCGCCATTTCTAGTCAATGTAGCTAACAGGTCAAAGATACATCATGGACCACACGAGTGATTGCTGAGAAAAACCTAGCTTGGACCATATTAGTAGTTATTGCTGAAGACCAAGTGATCTAGGTAAACGGAACATAATGAGCACATTGCGGAGCGGAGGCTTCAAAATTCAGATTAGGGTACACAGAGTTCAGATTAGTCACAGTGGGCCACAGTGGGCTATAAGGAGCCAAGGAACATGAGCCTACCAGTATCGGATATTCAAAAGTCATCCATGACCGGATGCAGCGGCACTCATTTGGGTCGAAGGGGATACTTCCAGGCTGCCGTCCCCTTGGGTAAAGAGCTGGTGTCATAGCTTTTGTGGATCAGAGAACACATGAGTTACACCTTGTATTGTTACTTTGAACTTTGTTGGGCCAATAAAGCCATACATGTAACCGAGTGACTTCAGTTTCGGTCTCATTGCAAGGAAGGCTTTCCTGATTTCCATAGTCTCTTTACTGAAGTCTTGTGATATAAAGATTTTGTGGCCTTTCCATAGTACGTGGTTGTGTTTACGGACGAAGGTAAGTATCTGCTCCGTGTGTTGATATCTTAGTGACTTGCACACTATCGCTCTCTGGCCTTTCTGATCCTTAGTGATTCGCCCCGGTACCCTATGCGCCCTATCGAACTCCAGCGGTTGAGTGAATGTTAGATTAGTAGCCTGAGTAAACCATTGCTCAAGGAAGGGTATACATGAACCATGGGATTCTTCCGATTTTTCTGGTATTCCAAAAATTCTCAGGTTCCCTCTCCTATTTCTATCCTCCAATTCCGCAACCTTCCTCACGAGATGCTCCGAGCACAGGGAGAGGTTCTTGATGGCTCCACAGGTTTTATTTTCAGAGTCTTCCAGTTTACTTATTCTGCTCTCGGATTCCGTCATCCTTGAGTTGATGTCTTTTATATCCTGCCGCACCGCAACAACCTCCTCCTTGGTAGATTTGCCAAATCTCTGACCTCTTCCAGCCTGCTTAGGATAGTGCTGAAAAACAATGGGAGAGGTAGGGAAGTATAAGAACACTCTCTTAATCCCCAGTTATATATCAATAAACAAAAAAAGAGAGGTTCATGTCTCTCATAAGCCACTTGGATGGAGCCACCAGATTCAAGATACTCGCACCCTATTTGGGTTTGAAGGAAAGCCCTCACACACTGACCTAGTCAGTGTCATGCTTCATCATCGGGCCCCACCGAAGAGACCTAGTGCCTCTTCGGTGTGCTGCGACGCCAGAAGACTGCGGAGCTGGTATTGTGTAACGGGAGTGTTGTGAGGATAAATAGACTTAAACTTAAAAGTGTCTAAAGGGTATCTAAAAAAAGTTTATTAGTGATCCCTAGGACACAGATACAAAGGTACTATGTGTCTGAATTGTAAAAGCCAAGGTAATGGTTGGTTTAATTCAGATATAATATTAAATTAGTAGGTCTCTTCGGTGGGGCCCGATGATGAAGCATGACACTGACTAGGTCAGTGTGTGAGGGCTTTCCTTCAAACCCAAATAGGGTGCGAGTATCTTGAATCTGGTGGCTCCATCCAAGTGGCTTATGAGAGACATGAACCTCTCTTTTTTTGTTTATTGCTTAGGATAGTGGCCATTGCTTCTGCTAATTCTTTTTTCCCTTTGACTGGCGTCGGTGGATCAGATTTCAGACGCTTAGAAGTTTTGCCATTATCTTTGTTCCCCATTCTTAACTTGCTTGTTGGGGTTTGCTGGGTTTGCTGGGTAATTGTTAATGACTGGTATCCGAATGGTGACTCAGAGAGTATGTTCTTCTTCCGGGACAGCTGAATAGAACCCACTAACAGCGTGCGGTACAGAGCAGACAGACAGCATTCGTTACAGAGCAGAGTTTATAGTGAGCAATTCACAGCGTGGGGTCCACAAGCCCAGCGTTAAGTTTGGGTAATGCTGTACCGGTGTAAGGCAGCACAAATGATATTTAAACCTCCTTATTTAGGAAATTGTATGCAGTGTAGATCGTGTTGCTGACGGAAGGACGTCTGTACTAAAGCTACACAGGATGTAAAGTCTCACATTAACCCAAAGCTGTGGGAGCTGCCATTTTCTATTGCATGTGGGGAGACTCTCTGTTAATGGCTACACAGCCAGCATAAATAGCGAGTAGATGAGGCAAGTGCACTGATCACATTCACATATTCTGGTCTCAGTTCATCAAATTCATATGATCAAACAGGTTTCTGCATTGAGGATAATTCATCTGCCATTAGTGGGCAGTTATAGACGCTTGAAGTCACTTAGTTTGTCAGAGCATTGAGAGCAACCTTGCAACACCATTCAGTTACTGCGCACGAACAGGATCATCAAATGTAGTATGGATTCCATCAAAACACTCTGAACCCATTAGTACAGGCACAGATTTTCAGAGCAGCCAAGCAGCGTTCATTCCAGTAAGCTCAGGGTGGCTCGAGCGTAAAAGTAAATGCTCCGGCAAACCGCCATTTCAAACGGTTGCTTCCCGCTTCCCGCTTCGCTTCATTCACATTTGGGCATTTTCTCAATCGCTCACCAGCACCATTACTCACGATCCGGCCGTTGCAGCGTTGTCCTCTGGGGCCAAGCGTCGTATTAATCAGGCATTTCGCGTGTAGCGAGGCGGTGGGTCCGGAGCTTCGGAGCTCCAGGGTGCCTCGTGGATGCGGCCGGCTACAAGCTCCGTCGCAGTCTGCGATCTCCGGCGGTCGGGCAGAGAGTCGATTTCTTCCGTTTCCCTCGAACGGATTCGGCTGAAATTCACTTCATCGCTGGCTCTGGGCTTCCGATGGCTAAGTGCCCGTTTTGGTCCGGAATGAGGTCAGTATGCAGCTCTTTTTGGTGAAAGATCGCGGCTGCCTGGAGGAGGACAGAAACTACGCCGCCATTTCTCCGGCGTCCAAGCCACGCCCTTGGCACTACAGTTTTAAGCTCTGAAGTGCCCAGAGCAAAGTGTCAATCACTGATGTCTCGTCACAGAGTAGGGTGGGGCCTGCAACTCTCGGTGATCCCATCCCTCTCAGTGACAAGTACAGACTGCTGCCTCCTCTCATTGGCTGGCCTAAGGAAACCTCAGAATCATTATTGACAACAAGCTGGACATGTCTGACAAGGTCAACGCAGTTGCCATGTCATGCTTCTACACAGTAAGGATGCTGAGAAAGACATTCAAGTTGCTACCTAACAACCAACACCAGGAAAACCATCAGACAAGCCCTCATCACCGGCAGCCAGGGCTACGGGATCACCCTCTATGGAGGTATCACCAACCCACTCACAAAATACTTCACACCATCCAGAACACAGCACCCAGACTGGTCTTCAACTTACCACTCCAGTCCCACATCACAGCACACCTGGGAGAACTTCACTGGCTCCCAATACATAACTACACATTTCAAACTTCTCACCCACTTATACAAAGTACAACACAGGCTCAGCCTACCTGAACAGCTGTGTACAGTTCCACCTACCCTCTAGACACCTTTGCTCAGCCAGACTCTCACTAGCACACTTCCAACAAAAATACACAAAAGCAGAGCAGGAGGTTGTGCCTTCTCAGACATTGCTCCTAAAGCATGGAATGCCCTCCCACTCAACATTAGAGCCCCCTCCTCCTACCTTCTTGATTTCTGCAAGAAGCTGAAGACCTAGCTCTTCCAGTAGCCCCTCAAGGATAATCTCTTTTTTTTTGCGAAGCGCTCTTTGTAACCACCAGCACTGGTGGCACCCGGTGTGACAATGTTTGTTGGCACCTCTCCTTCCGTGGTGGAGATGGTAACTACCTCCACCACGGATTCCAGGAGGGGGGGCGGCGGAGGAGGCCACCCGAATTTTGGGGCGGTGGCTCGCCCCCGTTCAACCATGCGTTTGCAGCAGGCGGCAATTGCGAGAATATCGGCAGCACCCCCCTGCTCTTACGGCTGGCGCAGGTGGCAAAAGCAGAGTCCGCCACAGGCGGCAAAGTAGCTAGCTACACTACTGATGGATTCCCTCACCACCACCATTTAACAGAGCCCCTCAATTCTTCATAACCACTCTCTTTCAGATGTATTTAATTGGTTATATAGCGTCACTCATACCCGTGTAGTGTGTCAGAGTACTTTGCTTCATACAAACATTATTCAGAGACAATCAATCATACGTGTGTAAATCAGCGTATAGGAAGGGTTACCAAGGACTATAAGGTGTTGGAGAGGCGTGTCATCCGTTCTGGTACTCAGTGTAGTTTACGAGTGCTTGGTCTGGAGAAGCACAAGCAATGGAATTGAAAACGGAACATTTTAAAAAGAATTGATTTATACCCAAACTAGCAGCCCGTCCCGGCGTTGCCCGGGGGCAGAAGGGGGCTGGGGGCTGCTTTTAAAGTATTAGTGTAGTCCCGGCCGGAAGCCCGCCCCCCCCCACCCTCCCGCCCGCCCCGACATTGCTTGCACCGCTGCCCTCCCGCCTGCCTCCCGCCCGCCTCCAGCCCGCCCCGGCGTTGCCCGGGGGCAGAAGGGGGCTGGGGGCTGCAATTTGAAAGTTTCTTTAGTCCCGGCCGGGCCCCCCGCCCGCCTCCCGCCTCCCGCCTCCCTCCTTACCTAAGTCGCGCTCGTACGCCCGCCTCCCGCCTTCCTCCTTACCTCAGTCGCGCTCGTACTTAGCCCCCACGCCAGCCCCGACATTGCCCCTCTCGCCTTACCTGAGCCGCCGCGCCACTCGTCACTCCTCGCTAGGCCACTAACTCTGCAATGTAATCTAAGATTTTGCCACTTTCACTTATAGGTGTGTTAGATCAAAATGATGGGGCTCATATATAATTTGGTGGGTCTTCTGCCAGGCTGTCAGATTTACAGAGGCCATGACTTCTGCTGCCCTCTCAGAAGACCTCCCACCATACTTCGAGATGAGGACGGGTCCTGACTGCCTTCAGCGGAGTCACCACTTTGGTGGCTCCATTGAAGGTAGGCCAGTGCGGCCGCATGATGCGCCAGCATCTCCCATGCTCTTCGATTAGGCCGTGGGCGGCAGATGCATTGGCTGCCACGGGCGGCCTAATGCCTGGCTATGCCACTGTGTTCTTTCTGCCTTAAGTGAAGCTGCCTCTGCGACGGCACCACTGAAGCAAAGTGAGCACCTTGCTTAATGCTGTGGCTTAATGCTTTTGCTCTCTTTCAAGAATAAATCGCCAAAGCGAGAGCGTATTTTTGGGGTTACTAAAAAAGTATTTGTTGCAATGTAATAATCGGGCCACTCTCTCTGGTTATATTGCATTTTAGCATGATGTTTCTATCTGTTTCAAACTAACCGTGTGTCCAAAAGCTGCTTTTAAAACATATATTTAGATTCTAGAACGAGGACATGAAATGTATTTGCCTCTGACCTTTAGCAAAAAAGATCACATGGACTCCTTCCAATGAAATCGGAAATCTAACACTTACAGGCTTTAGCCATCCCAGGTTGACATTTTTAATCCACAAAATTGGAAACGAAAGCTTTCATATTTATTTTCAAAAGACCATTTTCAAAAGTTAACATATAAGACGGAATATGTAATTCAGAGTTCGTTTTTAAACTGTTGTCTTTCCCTTCTGCACTAATTGATTTGCTTTTTGTTTTAAACCCTGTTGCATTGAAATAACGGGCTTAAAGGTATAAAAAGCAACAGGCGTAAAGATAATGTAAAAGAAAGCAATACGCATGCAGAGTTTAGGCGGGTGTTCCAGGTCTGAAGGGGAAAGCTCGAGAAGTGTCAGGTATGTCGTCAATTAGCTAGCGCGCTTTGTGTTCTGGCAGTGCTGGGGGAGTTGAACGTTTTAATGAAACCGTGTGCTTTGTTTTCTGCCTGACTGACTGGTTGATTACCCCTGCCCCATTCATGCTCGAGGTCTGTGCCTTGCATTTAAAGAGAAAGTGGATGCAGCAGGCCGACAAAATGTTCTTTAAAAAAAAAATATGCGGTGTTCTTTAAAGACAAATGCGACTGCACTGCACTCGTCACTCCTCGCCGCACGTCGGCCCTCGTCCCCGCTCCTCCCCGCGCGTCATCACGTAGGTGTAGGTCGCGGTCAGCGCTACCTCGCGGCCGGCGCTTGTTTTCGGGGACTACTTTTTTTTTAAACTTTATTTTTTTAATTTACGTTTATTTTTTATTTTTTGCAGCCTATGTCCGTCTACACACCCTGTGGTTTACAACAATGTATTGGGTGTGTGGATTGGCACTGTGGTTCCTGAGTTTACCTTGCCAAAAGGTGCAAGTTCTCTCTTTACAATAGTAGTATAGATATAGATGAACCCTTTATGCAACATTAATCGATGCTCTAATATATACTTTACAGTGTGCATGTAGTACTCTGATGACAGCTAATAATTCACTTTTCTATATTAGGATTTTAACTTATAAACTGCAAGTAACAAAAAGATGTCTCTGACTTACGTAACCTACGTAACCCACTGACTTATTAACATTATATGCATTTTGTGATCTGCATGGTACATGTTCTTTGCAGCAGGCACATTCTCCTTCTGTGCTATTTTCTGATCAGTCAAAACCTCAACTAGACAAAAATTCGATCTCTCTCCATGGAAAAACATTAATTGCCGGAGGTATCTTGTAATTTTTATTGTTGCTTGAAAATTGCAGGAGCAAGGAACACGGCAGCAGGTGCTTTTAGAACCAAAATAAACATGCAAACACGGCACACCCTGAAGTCGGCAGCCAGTGCGGTGGCACCAGTCCCGCCACCTTAGACCTGGCTCTGGTAACCACTCAAATGTCCTCGCATATAGCTGGTTTTGTAGTGGGCTGCTGCAGAGTCTTTTGCCTCGTGAGCTAACAGCCACCTCCTTCCGTCAGACTGGCAGATTCACTTCCGCATGCAAATCAGTCACAGAAACATTTATCAAGCCCAGCTCTTAGTCCTGGCTCTAGCAGAGAGAATGGTAATCCAAGGGGATTCCACTAATACTTTCTGATGGATACTTCTAACTGCAGATTCTCCACCTTAGAATCCCCAGATGCAAGACTATTTTGACATTTTTGTAGCAGTGCTACGTTGTGCCTCTAGGTGGCGATGTGTTGCTCCGTGCTGGTTCTATACCAACCCAGAAGAGATGGAGTGGAACCACACGTGAATGCCACCCTACGCGCTGACGTCAGTTTCTTTTTTTCATGCCTTCCAAAACATATCTGGAGCTCTGCCTCTGCCTTTGTCTGTTTTCTGACAAATCCAAAACTTTTCCGCAGTGTGCTATGTCAAAGTCAATGTCCCAACGCAAGCATAAGAAAACAGGGTGGGACCACTTCCTGTCACGTTGGCTCCAAATATAGGGTGTCAGGGTATCAAGATGTCAGTCACACTCCATCAAAGTCAGCGGTTACAGAACCAATTTCTCAGTTGGTTCCAACACGCCCTGAGTTTCCTGGGCTCAGTAGAAGCACAGGGGCCTCCAGTCGAGTAACTATCAGTGGTTTCCTCCTCTGTGCCATCTGTCCCCTCTGGAATTATTACTGGTCCCAGAACGACTCTGGTATAGTCTTCCACCCCAGTCCCAACATCCATGCCAGCTCCCTCCACCCCAAAGCTGGTGTGTACACCATTGGCACCAGTGGATGATCCAGATCAGACACCCATATCAGATCCCAAACCAACATCGGCTCACGCTCAAGAGGTGTTGTGCAATGAGATTACAAAAGTGCAACCTGTTGTCGTACAGCCGTACTCTGATCCTGTGCCTTTGACACCTCCCAGCATCAGCAGAGGAACCATTCTATTTTTGACCCTGTGCCAGAGCAGGGTGCACATCAGGATATTGATGAAGATGATGATGAGGTGGATGACATGCTGCCCCTTGATTAAACTGATAATGCCTTCGACCTTGATTTATTTATTTATTTATTTATTTATTTATTTATTAAACGTTTTGTATAGCGCTAGCTGGACCCGAAGGTATCAGAGCGCTTCACATCATGCACAAGAGTATGCCTTATCAGCGATGGAAGATTGATATCTGGAACACTCAAAGGGCTTTCAAATAACAAAATACATACAGATCATAGTGATTACACAAGATGGTGGTAATATGAGCATCTCTTACAGTGCAGGTGGCTTCCAGGAAGAGGGCTTTGAGTAAAGTCTTGAATTTTGGGAAGGGGGCGGTCATTCTGATGTGAGGGGGGATTGCGTTCCAAATCCTGGGAGCATTGCCTGCAAAGCATTTGCTTAAAGTTTTGCGTTTCTGCGGTTTCAATGGAATGAGGAGAAGTGAGTTGGAACTTCTGAGGGTCCTGGACTGGCCAGCCCTTTTGAGTTTGGCAGCCAAGAATTCCGGTTTGCCTGTGTGGATTTACAAAACACCTGTGCGCTTGACACCTCCCCTGAGACAGAGCTTTTCTCTCCACAGAAGAAAGTGCCTCATTTGCCGTGGTGGTTGTGGGGTGGGGTCAGGGGTGGCAGCTGAGGTACTAGCTGCCATCCACTGAAACCAAAACCAATGTTAGTTATGGAAATTCTACTGTCTTAGATGGCAACTTCTGAGCCCTTGCACCCATTTAATGATGGCCTCTCAAATATTCAATTGGCAACATGGTTGAAACCATGTTTATCTCCACATGTAAGCAGACAGGTGGCTAGATGTTGTAGACCAGCGCCTTGTCATCGTGATTCTATCACCAACCCCCACGCTCTAGAGAGCCTTATTGTACAGGCCTCGACCAGAATGGTAAACACTAAATCAAATCATCTGGACAGAGAATCCAAGAGGATTGATGGCTTTGACAAGTATATATTTTCCTCTGCCAGTTTGACACTGTGATCCATAAACACAGTGTCTATTGGGCTAATAAAGCAATACCAAAGGCGGTGATGGACGGGGCGTTTAAGCAAATCAAACACCCACCCCCAGTCAACTGATGTGGGTTTAATCCATCATCATTCTTTAGCTCACTCCACCACTAATAGCTAATAGCCAGCAAGATCTTGCCAGCTGTCCCAGTGGGCAGGACACAACCAAGTATGTTTTCTGTGCCACTATATACCACAGATTGCATTTTCAGGGCAGTCAGTACCAGTGTTGTCCTTCGTAGACATGCCTGGATGAGGTCCACCAGGTTCTCCGGCAATGTACAGACTTCCCCAATGGACATGTCCTTTGATGGGTCGTGGTTGTTCTTACAGAAGGCATTCTCCACTTAGGAACGCTGTAAGAATAGCAGAAATGGGCTGGGTAATGCCTGCCACAGTCAAGAACTTGATTGTATCTGTCGATACTGGTACAGGCCAACCCTTCTCACCAACAATAGGGGGAGGGGTGTAGTAACTCCATAATGCACATTACATATGCATGTTTGAATATTTGCAAATGGTGTATGCCAAGGAATGTATTTCACGTTCATGTTCTGTTAACTGTTAATGCAAACAAAAAAAGGATAGCTGAGGTACAGCATACTCTTTGATGCTGTTGACCCTTTCAGAACAATTTCTGCACCAGCTGTGAACATTAAAGAACTATACTAGAGGGTTGGCGTATAGACAGAGCCAGCCCTCCTAGCCAGTGATGCAGCAGACAGTGCAGTCCTTTTGAGACCATGGATCTGGCAAACATGTGGGCCAACAGTGGCACCCAACCTCCATCTCCTCTCTACTTGCTACAATGTCCAGCAAACAACTTTAGTGTCCCCAAAGCGGCACATGACCAAAAAATGGGGAGCAGGTTTTTTGACTCCATTTCTGTTTTGGCGATCCAGTGCATCCTAAAGATGGTTTTGAAAATCGTGCGAACAGGCTAAGGGACCCCTTTTCTCTTCTCCCAACCCAATGTTCCCTATCACTAGAAATAATTTCACCAGAGCATCTGCCCATCTTGCTGGTATGCCACTTGCTCTCCAAATACACCATGAGAGTGTACTGAACTCAGGGAAAGATAGGGTTCTTATTGATATTTCTAATCCCAAAAATGAACAACAGCCTCAGGCCTATCTTATTCCTCTGGCCCTTGAATACCTTCCTGCGAAAGACAAATTCATAATGCTCACATTGTCTCTGTTCCTATCTGGCCGCTTGGGTCCCAAGAGACTAGAAGGTGTTCTTGGAGTAGCAGGGCACGTATTTTTATATAACCATCCTGCAGTCCCGTAGGGGTTATCTGTGGTTCACGTTGCCATGTTCCCCTTTGCCTCACCAGCGTCCCTTGTGTGATCCAATGAGCCAAAGACCAACCTGATTCTTACACAGAGGTTTCTATTAATTGGGGCGTCCATGGAGGCTTCTTGAACTCTTGGTGTTGAACGTCCTCCCAGTCAACTACCCCAAGTGGCACACGTGAGCCCACAATGGAATCTGAAATGCAAGTGGGCCCAACATCAAGGCCACCTTTCCGAGATACACTATCCAGTTCTCGTTAGGGACAGCTCAATACCTTCTGTGTTGACTGACCAATCACAATTTGTCCTGTGGCAGGCCATGCTCCCTTCTCACCTAGAGCTGAAAGTGGTAACAGACGCATCACTACTTGTTTGGGGGAGGTGGAGATCAGAGGGCTCTGGTCTCCAGTCTTGGGCTAGGTCTACATCAACTTACTGGAGCTACAGGCCATTTTTCTGGCCCTGAAAGCCTTCCTTCCTTACATCCATCTAGGGAATGCTGGTACAGGTTCTCATGAACAACACCATTGCCATGTAGAAACAAACATCTGGTGGCTAGGCCGAATGTCTACACATCTATCTATAGTCATTGGCAATAGTCAAAACATGTATTTGCACTGTATGTACACTTCGTGATGGTGTCGTGCTTCATACCCAGCCACCTTTGGTGCAATTTTGGCCACACTTTGAGAACAAAGTGTGTGCCCAATATCAAAAACACAGATTGCCAATTCCAGTCCACACAGATCAAGATGTTCCACAAAGTTTTTTTTACTCCTAAAGCAGTTTTCCACACGATGTTGTCCAACAATGCCACAGCTGACACATGTTTCGTCCACCTGGACTATTTTCAAGACTATAGGTATGGTAATATATCCAAAGTAGATTTGAGGTCTCTCATAAAACCTATTGTTTGCAAAGCGTGGGCAAAGAGTTCCATCTATCTGGGACATCACAAGTTCGATCGCCCCATTGCTGGGCTGATTAGGAAATAGGCCGCAAAGATTTATTGTGTCTGCTTCCGTAGTTTTGAAATATAACAAGGGACGGCACCACCCTGATAAGCTTACAGGTCTGTGGGCTTTCCGGTCCGTGTCTTGAGAACCAAGACCATTGGAAAGGACGCTTCACGTGTTCAGTTCTGCAAAACCTTTTTGTCTGTGCCCACTCCAGCGACCCCTACCCTAAGAAGGTATTGCTTTGATATCCTAAGGTGAGAAATATGTGGCTAAAAGTATCCGTCGAATGAATAAGTTACTTACCTACGATATTGCTCTTTCTGCTGGATACTTTATCTAACTGCCGCTTTCTCTCTACCTTCCCCATTTTGTGGAGTTAAATATCTAAAATAATTTAAAGGTAGTGTTTATCACACTGTCACCAACAATTGTTCCTGCTCTTCTTCTAAGGATGTGGACAGTGAAGAGACAAGAAACTAATATCAGCGCACAGGAGTGGGGCTTCTATGAGGCTCTGCTCTGTCGCTTCGGGGTGGTATGGAACCTGCAGGAAGACACATAACACCACCTAGTGTACTCAGAAGCACTGCTACAAACATTCTCTGGATCCAGGATGTCTCCAGGGGGGTGTATCTAAGGGGAGGAGACTGAAGTTAGAGAGAGTATCCACCAGAAATAGCAGTATAGGTAGTAAGTCACTTGTTCTTTTTAACAACCCTAGTGTGTGGTCCTTCTCAGAAAACAAGGCCGATGAGGCATTCAATTATTGTTCCCTGATCCAATCAAGGAGTCTCCTACATTTGTATTCTTGGGTACGCTTTCAATCCTTATTGCATGTTTCCTGCATGTTCACTATTTGATCACTGTATGGGGAGGAGCCTGCTGTCCTCCTCCCATTTTTCTTGGTGTATTTGTGTGCAATCCCCAGAGAGCATTGTTAATTACCAACAGGCCAGAGGGTCCCTGGGGAGGGAGGGCCATCCCAGCAGTTTCTGCAAGGATTAGGGAGGGGGGCTTGGGGAAGCTGGAATGACCAGCACAACAGATACCATCTCAGTTTACATTAAACACAAGGACTCATCGACCCATTCTCTCCCAGTGAAAAAAACGTACTCTCAACACACACACATCCCAGACATGATTGACGCCAAAGGAACCCAGGTAAGGAGACTGTACAGACTTTACCAGGACGGGGCTGGTCAGCAACCCCTCCTAAGGGGATACAGGCTCCTCTGACTGATTTTTGCCGCCACCACTGCCAGCCTACCACATCCTGGGCAGAGAGCAGGGCACCTTGCATGCCCATTGACTTCAGAGCCAAGCTCTAGGGTCAGAGTCTATGTAACATGGAGTCTCTCAGTCGACATGCATGATTGTCATGTTCACTGAGGTAAAAATCACAAAACCTGGATGGGATCAACATGCCAGAGACACATGTTCTCTAGAGCCATTGAGAAGACTCCATCACTACAGTGCTTTTCAAAGTCCAGACTGCGGTCCTGATACAGTAATCGTAAGGTAAGAGTGGACAGATCCCTGCGGCGGGAAATCACTTTGTCTCCAATCTGTTTTTAGGAATAGTGTGGAGGGGTGGATGAGGTTCAGGTAATTTATAGACACTCTGGGAAGCAAGTTTAACAGATATGCAAAAAAAAAAAATTTCAAAAACACAATCTCTCAACAGCAAAGGGTTTAAGATGAGTGTAGCCCTAAATTTTACATATTTCTATTTTTATTTAGATTTTTATGTAGCGTGGACATGGCTAGATGGATGTTAGAGTGCCTGATATAGAGTTTACTTATGTGGTATAATTACTAATTAACAATCATTTAATGCAAAGATAAAGAGTACACGCTGTGGGATTTCAAGAATTGGAGACAGAATAGGGCTCAGAATAAAACCAAGATACATTAGGTTACCGTAGAGATGAAAGTTACACCTATACTTACTTCCAGACAGTACAGTTGCATAATCGGAACTTGTAGTCTCAAAGAAACCCAACATCCCCACTCACCCCCCCCCAACACTCTCTCAGTTATTATCCGTAACATAGTCACTTCTGTCTTAAACATAGCTGCACATGGTCTGTATGCCAAAACACTGATCAATAAAAGAGATGCAGGCCCCATGAAAAATTGCCTTAATGTCCGTCTGCCAGGAGGAGGCCAGGTACAGTACGCCGTCCCATACAGGAGCGATCCAAAGACGATAGGTAGAGCCAGTTCATGATATGTAACGTTAGACATCAACTATGGTTAGACATAAGGGTTAGACATCAACTATGACGTAACAGGTGCCCAAAAGTCCTTAGGGTGGGAGGATCCGGGTAGCTCCTCCTCATACACTTTCAATTGATCCTTACAGTAGACTAGATCCCGGAGCCATTGTTTGATAGTGGGCACTGACCTAGATCCCCAGTGCTGCGCCACTGCTCGCTTTGCAAACAAAGTGGAGATTGCCACAATACGTCTACTAGCTGGTTTCAGCTGTTTTAAATATCCCAGCAAGCACAGCTCAGGCGTACAACTCACTGGTTCCAACACCATATCCGATAGGAAGCGAACCACCGCAGTCCAATAAGCAAACACACCACTGCACACCAAGGAGACATGATAAAAATCTGCATCTGCAGCTCCACACCTCACGCAGTTCGCCGACTCTCTCAGACCCTATTTGTATAATTACATAGGAGAGTAGTAGACCTGATGTAGGTATTTAAAATGTATGATTCTGAGATTATAATTGGCCGTGAGTCGGCCTGTGAGTTGGCAGGACGCCGTCCAGATCTCCGGAGTGATGGGGTGGCCTATCGCAGCCTACCAGCACAGGCATGAGGAGCACCACTCCTGATCCCGTTCCCGCAGCGAGGAATTATATAACTTCATAATTAATCCCTTGCAGTCTTCACCCGATAGTAAGGCCTGTAGTGTACGAAGCGCAGTTGGCTCCTCCTGATAATCAGGATATACTGCGCGAACAGCCTGGCGTACGCGGACATAGGAAAAATTAAACATGAATCCGCGCTCCACGCCATTGTGTGCTTCAGCCAGCGTCTTAAAGCGGCCATCCTTATAGAAATCCCGCACTCTAGTAATGCCCGCAGTTCCTAGCTGTTTCAGGGCAGTGGGTTCACGCGCCGCTGTTATCTCCAGGTGAGATGCTAGTAATGGAGTATAAAGGTAGGGCAGCTGAGCCCTGGCTGCCAGTGCGTGCCAAGCCCAAGTCGTGCACAGTGGAGGTCTTATCTCAATTCTCGGCCCACCTGAACCACCCGATAGGACCATGGCCTGCAGCCAGACAGGCAGGACTGCATCTGCTTCTATGGCCACATGTGGTTGAAAGTGCTTCGGGTAATGCCAGTAGTGTGCGAAGTGCGCCTGCGCACATAAATAATATAATCTTAAGTTTGGAGCCTCAAAGCCCCCCAGTCAAATGGCTGCACTAAAAGATCCCATCGGTAACAAGGCTGTTTCCCTCCTCATACAAACGTCAAAAGAGCTGATTGCAGGGTGCGGAACAAGACTATGTTGAGGCGAATGGGTATATTAACAAAAAAATATAGCAACTTAGGCAAAAAGACCATTTTAACAACTGCTATTCTATCTGCCAAGGTAAGGGGAAGGTGAGACCACCGCTTAGCCTGCTCCGATATGCGGGTGACTGTACCCCCATAGTTCTCATTGACTGCCACTGCGGGGTCACGATGCATCCATACTCCCAGGTACTTCACGGGATCGGAAGTCCAGGACAATGGAAAATCGAGTACAACCTCCTTAGCGTGCTTCGTGAGTGGAAAGACCATCGATTTGGACCAGTTGATTCCAAGTCCCGAAAATCTCTCAAACTGGACATATTCCCTAAGTAGCGGAGACAGAAACACTGATGGTTCTCGGACGTAAAGCAGCATATCGTCCGCATATGAGGAGACAATCAGTGGGCGCTGCCTGAATTGCAACGCAGCGCCTGAATGCTTCTGGCGAAGTTTACATGCCAGCGGCTCTAGCGCTAATAAAAAAAGCATAGGGGACAAGGGGCATCCCTGCCGGGTGCCACGTTCAATAGGGAATAAAGATGACACCTTACCATTCACACTCACCCGTGCAAACGGTCCGTTGTATAGTACCTTTAGCCACTGTGTAAAAAAGGGAGGGAATCCCATCCTACTCAGTACAGTAAACATGTAGGACTAGTGGACTGAGTTGAAAGCTTTTGCTGCGTCTAGCAGCACAGCTACTGCTTGGAAGTCAGGCTCAAAGTAGTGTAATGTGGAAAACAGTGTTTGTAAATTATGCGTCGTGGAGCGTTCCGTCACAAAACCTGATTGGTCCGGCAGGACCAACAGGGGTATCAAAGGCTGGAGTCGTGTGGCGATCATCTTGGAGGGTATTTTCGTATCTATATTAATTATTGACAGTGGACGGTACGACCCACAGTGATTGGGAGGTTTATCAGGTTTTAGCAAGGTGACGAGGAGGGCCTCGCGAAGAGAAGGCGGCAGTACCCCGGTCTCGTAAGCTTCAGCGTAGACTTCTAGTAGTTGCAGGGCTAACACCGCCGCATATGCTTTATAGAACTCGCTCGGCAGGCCATCCAGACCCGCCGCCTTGCAAGTCGGTAGTGACATGATGGCCTCTCTCACATCCTCCTCATCAAAGGGTTGCACTAGGTATTCCCGGTGTCCATTGGACAGCCAACTCAGCACCACATCATCAAGATAGTCATGCGTCTCTTCAGCGGGGGGAGAGTCCCTAGCTGCATATAAATTGGTATAACATTTTTGCACAATATCAGAGAGATCCTCAGCTGAATGCCGGGGCTCACCACTTTCATCCAGCAGTTCTGTGACAGCCTCCTGACGGCGCGGTTCAGCAAGTTTTTGGGCGAGAGATCGACTAGTCCTCCCACCCTCGCCATAATATCGAGCTATCTTACGTCTCGAGCAATGTTGCAGCTCTTGATCAACCGCTTCATTATGTTCGGAGACCAGGTCACGTATTTCCGCCAGCTTAGACGTCGAAGGGTCAAGGTCATACGTGCGCTCCAAATGTGAAATGTCCGCAGCTAGTTTCCTGATTCTACGCCGAATGTCCCTCAAAACCCCTGATTGAGCCCCGATACAGGCACCCCGGATAGTGACCTTGAAGGCCTCCCAAAGAACTCCAGCACTGTCTACAGTGCCCTCATTCTCGATAAAATAATTCCTAATTGCCGCCGCTATGGTCTGTTTAAAAACAGGATCCTGAAACTCCGAGGCAAAAGCCAGTAAGTGGCACTCCGGGATCCGCATCTCCAGTAACACCGGAGAATGATCCAACAATGAGCGGGCTGCATGCAACACCCCCGTTGTCCAAGTACAAACTGTTAGACGGAGACCCGGAGGGTCGGCCGAGCAAGGGGGAGAGGCCTCCTGGCGAGGGCCCTCTCCTTAGATCGTACGGACAAGCAACTACCCCCCCACAGATGGACGCCACACCAAGATAGGTTCTGTACACTTTTATAGGTATTCTTAGGCAGGGTAACTTGACGATACAGCAAGACAAGGATACGATGATCTCGTCAATTCTAGTCTCTGGGGGAAAGGGGGTAGCGGGACAGTCTCAGTACCGGTCCGGTACAGGGGGTAGCTGGGGTATAGCTCTCAATCCTCGAGCTGGAGTGTTCGCAAGTAGGGGCCGCGGCAGCGCCAGCAGGCTTCCGAAGATGGTTTACGCAGAGGAGCCGCGGCAGCGCCAGCAGGCTTTCGAAGATGGTTCACAAGGATGGGCCGCGGCAGCGCCAGCAGGCCTACGAAGATGGTTCACAAAGAGGATGAGCCACGGCAGCGCCAGCAGGCTTTCGAAGATGGTTCACGAAGAGGACGAGCCGCGGTAGCGCCAGCAGGCTTTCGAAGATGGTTCACGAAGAGGATGAGCCACGGCAGCGCCAGCAGGCTTTCGAAGATGGTTCACAAAGAGGGGCCGCGGCAGCGCCAGCAGGCCTCCAAGGATGAGTTCGTCTAGGTGTCTCTCGACTCCAGGATACAACTGCCTTCCTGCTCTGGAGCTACCCCAGTTATAGGTCTGGCGCCCTTTGATGTCCGGACCCTCGCACTTGGAGGTCGGGGGGTCCGGGATGAGGGAGTCCAGACACCCAGCAGGGGGGTTGAGCCAGCGCCCAGGGAGGCTGGGGGCGATCGAAACCAGGCGGATGGGAGCCATCGACACTCCCTCTTCCATTGACTCGCCAAGTGGTCTCTTTACCCCCTTGGTGGATGGTGGTGCCTCGATGTCGGGGCCTGGCTGGGCCTGAGGCGGAGGTCGACCCAAGGCCACGAGGCCTGGTTGTGGTGGGTCCAAGATGGCGGCTGGGCTGGGGACGGTGGTTCGGGAAGGAACCCGGGCCAGCCGAGAATGTTGTTGTTATGGGCCGGGGCCCCGTCGGGGAAGAGCTGGGGGTTGACCCGGCGGCTGCAGGGGTGGTTCTTGTCCGGGGAACAGGGGTAGTAGTAGTCTGCGACCCGCCATGCGGGTAGGGGTCGGGCCTACCACGAGGCCAAATTGTTTCAATTCCTTGTGTCTGTATTCTTCCAGCCGTTCCATCTGGAATTTTGCGGTTGTTCCAATCTCTTTCATCGACATTGTTGCTGTGCGACGTGGGGCGAGTTACTCTCCGTACGATTATGCGTCGGCTCGGATCCCACCGCTGCCACCAATGTTAGACGGAGACCCGGAGGGTGGGCCGAGCAAGGGGGAGAGGCCTACCACGAGGCCTGTCCAACACAAACCTCCTCCGATACGAGCCAGAGGTCAATACGGGACCAAGAACCATGCGCCGCTGATGCAAACATGCTTTCCTGAGCTGCAGGATGGCGAAGGCACCAGATATCATGCAAATGACCGGCATCTATAAGCCCCAGAAGCGTGTCTGTCGCCCTTTTGGGCCTGACCTCGGCGACTACATGTCTGTCCATACTGGCATCCAACCACAGGTTGAAATCCCCACCCCACACAAGTGCCGCAGGCGGAAACGACAATACTCTGCGCCACACATCCGACTAGAATGAGGGGTCATCAATATTAGGCCCTTAGACATTCACAAGAAGCACACTCTCACCACCCAATCGACCATGCACCATCGCTATCCTTCCACAATCATCCGTCTCAGTACGAAGCACTGTAAATGGAACCCCCTTCTTCACAAAAATCAACACTCCCCTGGCATACGATGAATAGGAAGAGGATACCCTCACACCCGTCCAGCGCACACCTATTTTATTGGCCGATTCATTCATCAGGTGTGTCTCCTGCAACAGGGCCACATGCACTCCCATTCGGTCAAGGCTCGCAAACACCAACCTCATTTTTTTGGGCGTGTTAAGGCCACGGATATTCCAGGTAACAAACTTAAGAGCGTTAATCATGACAGGATAATGACAGCAACAGTGACATGGCAATAGATCTCATATCGTCAAATAGCATACAGCGACTATATCTAGACGGTCCGATTTCATGACTGGAAGAAAGCCAAAAACATTTCTCAAGCCCCAACTCACAATCCCCCAACCCTCACCCACTTCAGCACCCCAACCATGATAAAGCCATCCCAGCACCCAACGCAACCCCCACCCTAGTGAAATAGAATTGGGGCACTCCCATAAGTCAGGGGGCACAGAGGCATGACCCTCCCGACCGAGCAAATCAATGAGGAAAAATGCATTACATGTCCAAGGACAATGTATTGAAACTCAATAGTGTCAGATGCCTCCATAGGAGCATACAGGGAACCCAAAACTGTTTGAGCAGGACCCTACATAAAATGACAGTAAGGCCCATCACAATCCCATAATAGGAGCCCTATGTTAAAGTGGACAGTAACAGTAGTGAGCAGGTATCTGTTAACTGAACTAGTCAAAGCTCACATTGGGTGTAGCGCACATGTGATCAGAAGCTACCTCTAAAACCATAAACAGGCTATGCACCCATTACCCCATATGCAGTGATCAAAAAACAAGAACATAATCTCAACATCTAGTAACACAGTGAAACCAAGCAGTTACTAGTCGTCCTCTTCAAGTGCCACCATAGAGTCTTGCTTCCTACGCTTCAGGGAGATAGCGTGTTCCATTCAATTCAATTCAATTCAATTCAATTCAATTAATTTATATAGCGCGCTACATACCCAGAGGGTCTCAAGGCGCTTGGGGAAGGGTGGGCAGTTACTTGTCGAATATCCAGGTTTTAAGTTGCTTTCTGAATGCTAGGTGGTTCTGAGTGAGGCGAAGGTGAATGGGAAGTGAGTTCCAGGTTTTAGCCGCCAGGTAGGAGAAGGATCTTCCTCCCATGGTGGTTTTGTTGATGCGAGGTACAGCAGCCAGGGCTTGGTTGGAGGAGCGTAGCTGGCGGGAGGGGGAGTAGAAGGAGAGTCGTGTGTTGAGGCATTCGGGTCCAAGTTCGTAAAGTGCTTTGTGTGCGTGGGTTAGGAGGCGGAATGTTATCCTCTTATTGACGGGGAGCCAGTGGAGGTTTTTCAGGTGACCAGAAATATGGTCATTACGCGGGATGTCTAGTATGAGTCTGGCTGAAGCGTTCTGGATGCGTTGGAGTTTATTCTGAAGTTTTGCGGTGGTACCGGCGTATTGGGTGTTTCCGTAGTCCAGTCGGCTTGTAACCAGTGCATGGGTGACCGTTTTTCTAGTTTCGGTGGGGATCCAGCGAAATGTTTTTTTGAGCATGCGAAGAATGTTGAAGCAAGATGAAGAAACGGCGTTGACTTGTCTGGTCATCGAAAGTGAGGAGTCCAGGATGACGCCCAGGTTCCGTGCGTGGTCCGTCGGGATGGGTGCTTTTCCAAGGGACTCTGGCCACCAAGAGTCGTCCCAAGCAGAGGGGGAGGTACCTAAGATAAGGACTTCTGTTTTGTCGGAATTCAGTTTCAGACGGCTGTGCTTCATCCACTCGGCTACTTCTTTCATTCCTTCATGTAGGTTGGTTTTGGCGGTGTTAGGGTCTTTGGTGAGTGAGAGGATCAGTTGAGTGTCATCAGCGTAGGATATGATGTTGAGGTTGTGTTGGTGTGCGATGGCCGCGAGGGGGCTCATGTATACGTTGAAGAGGGTGGGACTGAGTGAGGATCCTTGTGGCACGCCGCAAATGACTTCAGAGGCCTCTGACTTGAATGGTGGGAGGCGGACTCTCTGTGTTCTTCCGGTAAGGAACGAGGTGATCCATTCCAGTGCTTTTCATTGGATTCCGATGTTTCTGAGGCGTTGTAGGAGGGTGCTATGACAGACTGTGTCGAAGGCTGCGGAGAGGTCGAGGAGGATGAGGGCAACTGTGTCTCCATTGTCCAGTAGAGTTCGAATGTCGTCTGTTGCTGCGATGAGTGCGGTCTCAGTGCTGTGTTTGGCTCGGAAGCCGGACTGTGAGGAGTCGAGAGATTTGTTGGTTTCGAGGAAGGCGGCGAGCTGGTTGTTGACAGCTTTCTCGATAACTTTGGCCGGGAATGGAAGGAGCGAGATGGGGCGGTAGTTTTTGAGTTCGGTGGGGTCCGCTGTGGGTTTTTTCAGAAGGGCGCTGAGTTCGGCGTGTTTCCAGCTTTCCGGGAAGGTGGCGGAGTTGAGGGAGCAGTTGATGACGTCTCGGAGGTGTGGTGCTATGATGGAATCTGCTTTGTTGAAGATGTGGTGAGGGCATGGGTCTGTGGGGGATCCTGAATGGATGGAGTTCATCAGGCGGATGGTGTCCTCAGTGGAGATTGGGTTCCAGTCATTAAGGATGTTCAAGGGGGGTGAAGGTACGGCAGAAGGTTGGGTGGGTTGGTCTCCGGGTTGGTTGACGAAGCTGTTGTGGATGTCTGCGATTTTGTCGTGGAAGAACGAAGCTAGGGAGTCGCAGAGGGCTTGAGAGGGAGTGATGTCGTTGGAGTTGGCAGAGGGGTCGGTAAATTCTTTGACGATGTTGAATAATTCCTTGCTGTTGTGGGCGTTGTTGTCTAGTCGTTCTTTGAATGCGGCTTTCTTGGCAGTTCGGATCAGTTGGTGGTGTATGCGGGTGGCGTTTTTGAAGGCGTCTCTGGTGCTGGTGTTTGGGTCTTTTTTCCATGTTTTCTCAAGGGAGCGACAGAGTTTCTTGGATTTCTTAAGATCATCGTTGAACCAGGGGGCGTTTTTGCAGCCTAGTTTGGTTTGACGTTTTTTCAAAGGTGCTAGGTTGTCGGCGCTGTTGGTTAGCCATTGAGTGAGGTTAATGGCTGCTTGGTTAGGGTTCGAAGAGTGGGCAGGGGGGATTTGAAGAAGCGATGAGGAGATCTGGTCGATGGTGATTTTGTTCCAGTTTCTTCTCAGAGTAGGTTGAGGGTGGTTGTGGGTTGTGGTCTTTTTGTAGATAAAGTGGACGCAGCTGTGGTCCGTCCAGTGGAGAGCTGTGGTGTGACTGAAGGAGATATGTTTGCTGGAAGTGAAGATAGGGTCGAGTGTGTGACCTGCGTAGTGAGTGGGGGTATTAACAAGTTGTTTGAGTCCGAGGTTGGCGAGATTGTCCAGAAGGGTGGTGGTGTTGCTGTCGTTGCTTTTTTCCAGATGAAAATTGAGGTCTCCCAATAGAATGTAGTCCTCGGAGGGGAGGGCGTGAGGGGTGATAAAGTCAGTGATGTCATCATTAAATTGTGCACGGGGTCCTGGAGGCCGGTAGAGGAGGGTGCCTCTGAGTGTGGTCTTGGGGTCGGTGTGGATCTGGAAGTGAAGGTGTTCGGCGCTAGCGAGGTTGACGTCGGAGCTGGTTGAGATGCGGATGGAATCTTTATGGACGATGGCGATGCCTCCTCCTGTTTGGATGGTGCGGTCCTTACGGATGATCTTATAGCCTTCTGGGATGGCAATGGTGATGTCTGGGGCTGAGGAGGCGTTCATCCATGTTTCTGTTAGAAAGGCGACGTCCGGAGAAATGGTGTCTAGTAGATTCCAGAGGTCAATGGCGTGTCTGTGGACCGAGCGGGTGTTGAGCAGGATGCACTTCAGGTGGTTGGTGTCAGGTGTCTGTTTGGTGTTAGTGGATGAGGAGTTGGTCTTGGTGCCGTCAAACTTGCAGGAGTTGCATGTGAAGGGTCCATGGGTGTGTCCAGGGGCGGCTTGGGCGCAGTTGGGAAGTCGACCGGGGTTAAGGGCTAAGAGGGTGGAGGTGGCGTATGTAATGCGGGTGAGGTGGATGGGACGGGGGCCAGGGGATCTTGCGCTGGGCGCGGGCTTAGCGCGGACGGGCGCAGACGGGCTTACCTTTGGCGCACCTTCGGCGTGACCGCTGCGCGTGACCGCTGCACGTGACCGCTGCGCGAGAAGACATTAGACATATGTGGATAGAAGAGGGGGCGGAGCGAGGGGTTCTCACATGGGAGGCGGGGGCGGGGTGTAGGGACTGGCTCAACACAAAATGGAGACGTAAACAAAGATAAGCAGTACGATATTGGGGCACAGTCGGAGTGACGCTTTTGGAATGGGCAGTGGTAATCAGGCGAGTCAGGCAATAATGCAGTACCAGGCAGCAACAGGCAATGCGAGCAAATGCGAGGGAATTAAAGCAGTGGGCGGTAAAGCGCTACGATCGCAGGCAGCAATCAGCAGTGTAGTGCTACGATACCAGGCAGCAGTGGTCAGAATGGTGCTACGATGTCAGGCAGCAGATCCCAGGCAGCAGAGAGCACGCAGTAAGTCTGGAGGATCAGGGAGCCTTAGGAGCGACGCCCGCTTCCGAGGAAGGTAGGGTTTCGGGGAGGTAAAGATCTTATTCTCTCCCACCGCACCTATGCGAAGTCGGGCGGGATAGAGCATGGCATCGGGAACTTCCTCATTTTGCAGAAATTGCTTCACAGCGCTAAACTCCCGCCGGGCAGCCTGGGCAGCAACTGTGAAGTCAGGGAAGAAGGCCAAAGTGTTACCCTGATCCGAAATTGTGCCCTTCTCCCTAGCCATGCGCAAGATGGCATCACGGTCCCTGTAATTTAAAACAGAGCTATGATAGGTCGGGGGGCTAGCTCCCGGGACAGGGCGTGCCGCTAGGGAGCGATGAGCTCTTTCCACAATGAACATACTGGACAGTTGTTCTGTGCCAAAGATGTCTGTAATGAGGTGTTCTACATAGGTCTCTATCTTCCCCACGTTTGTAGATTCCGGAATCCCGTTAATGCGAATATTGTTGCGCCGGGATCGTGCTTCTAAATCCTCATTTTTAGCTTGAATGAGGGATAGCACCTTGTCCATGTTTAAGGTTTTGTCGGACACTGTGGACAGCCCATCCTCCGCCGCCGAGACCCGTTGCTCCATCTCCCCCATTCGGGCATTCTGTTTCTCTAATTCAGATGACATGTGGTCCAGCCTATGGTTCACCGCCGTCATCGCACCTTCTATTGACTGTAACGTGCGTTGCATTGCCACCAATGTGGCCTCGAGTGAGGGGGGGCCATCTGTGTGCACATCTGCCTTCTGAGTTCAAGGCCGCCTTCTGTGGAGTCTATGGGGCCCTGCGGGACTCAAAAGTTAGTCGTGACTGGTTCTTGACTGACCGCCCCATACTAGGGAGTGTAAGGTGGCGTGCGCAGTTTGGTGCGAAGAAAAACAGATATTGGAGCCCCACAGCCAATAGCACCCTAAGTGGTCAAGCTCCCAGAGGGGCCCAGGAAGAAGCCAACTCCAATGCCTGTTTCCTAGTACCCAGCGATGGTCCAAGGCAGGCACCCCCCCCCAAGGGACACCCCACCGCTCAAGTCAACAGGCCAGCCCCACAGGCTTCGGGCGACACGGAGATTGCAGTGCCACAGTGTCCCCCAGCTACCAGTTCTGTGATCCCATACAGCTGCTCCAAAATATAACACCCAGGGACAATTGGCGCACAATCAGGTGTGCCCCACAGCTAAAAACTCTGCATGTACTTTCAAATTGCTCAGATATGCACTACCGGGCCCAGATCACAAGGTCTCCATATGTTCCATAGGGCAAGGTGGCACAGCAGCATCAACGTGACAGGCAATCTTATTGAGGAGTCAGCGCACCACTTCAACAAGGCCCCAGTGAAATCTCCTGTAGTAGGCCCCACACAATGCTCTCTCCTCAGGGACAACTACTGTATACACTATGTGGGCCCCACAGAGGAGTACGCAGGCAAGTACAAAGACGGCCGCTAACGTCACTGCAGGCAGTCTCTTCACACTCCCGGCCCACACGAAGGCCGTGCACCGAGTGCAGCACTCCCACCAGGCGCCCCCCCCAACCAGGCCCCGCGGCGGCAGCAGCTCGCAGGATACAGCGAGCACCGGGACCCGAACCCGCCTCCGCGACCAGGGCCTCAGTCGCGCCATGGCCCAAATCACCGCCACCAGCGCCGATGGGCGCCGGTCAGTCAGGACACTCCAGCGAGGGCTCACTACCACGGGATGCTTCTGCAGACCCCAGGGCCGTCCACACTCCAGGCGCTCCGAGGGTCTAGGCCCGTAGGCCGCACCGCCACTCGCCGCCGCTGGGCCTCCTCTTCCCCGGTACCGGGCTCAGGTGGTGACACAGCATGGGCAAGCACTCTCCTCCAGCGCAGCTCCCCACACAGTACAGGGGCGCGCAGGAGTATGATGCAGGCGGCAGGCTCTCCGGCACCAGGCAGTCTACAGCTCCATGGCGGCTGCCATGTTGTAGCAGATCAGCCTCAGTGCCATGCACACAGCAGTGCCCAGCAAGGACTCCAGCACCACCAAGGAACGCCGCAGGCAAGTGGAAGGCAGCTCCGATTAGTAACCAGTCCAGAGACAACGCGATGCAATGGATATTTGGCGGATTGTGGCTCGGTCAGGCCATCTTGCCGTGCACCCTCTAGCGCACCCCTACACCTATACTTTTGGCGTCTGTATTTGTTATTATGTTGGAGCAAATGAGACCTTCATGCGGTGAGCAACAGTTACAGGAGCAGATGGTTTTTCAGGTGGTTTTTGAAAGATACGAAAGATGGTTCATGTCTGACACTTTAGGGCCTGTCATTCCACATCTTCACCCCAAACCTGAAAGTAAGTGTAAAAGAGGAGTGCACTTTGCATGCCCATTTATTTATTTATATTTTATTTATTTAATGAATTTATAAGGCGCAATAGCTACCCAAAAAGGGTTTCCCGGTGCCTGGATGGAACTGGAAGCAGAAGAGAGAAAATAAGAAGGAGTTACTGATTAAATAACCAGGGGGCATATTACCAACAACTAGCGATAATTATCGCTATGTTGGTTTAGCGGCGATATTTTTATCGCCGAGCTGCGGCGATTTTTATCGCTTAGGAACCTTGCTATTATAAAGGTTTATCTCCTAAGCGATAAAAATCGGCCGCAATGCATGAATATCGCTGAAAAGTCTGCGATATTCATGCAATACCGAGCTAATGCTCTTAGCCATGTTATCCACCTACCATTGGATAACATGGCTAAGAACTGCTCAGGGGCAGGTGTTAGCTTTTGGAGATAATCGCGCTTAGCGCGAATATCTCCAAAAGTTGGTAATAGGAGATAGCAATGTTAGCGACTGTTTCCAGTCGCTAACATCTTGGCACGCCCACTTTGCATGTCATTAGTGATAAATTTCACTGACATGCAAAGCGGGGCCCAAGAAGGTCGCTATCTCCTACTAGCTGTCGCTAACTGGTGTTAGCGACAGCTAGGTAATAGGGAGATAATTTAATCTCTGCTTTCTTGGCTTTTAAAGCCAAAAAAGCGGAGATAAACCCCCTTGATAATATGCCCCCAGGTCTTCAAAGATCTGCGAAAACAGGGATAACTGGTTTCTTTACGGATGGCGAGAGGGAGAGCATTCCAAAGGACTGGACCAAGATAAGAAAAGGATCGACCACCCATCCTAGCAAGTTTTCCAAGAGAAGAGGAGCGGAGATGGCGGCTAGGGACATATGAGCAAGCCAGAGAATTCAGGTATTGAGGTGCTGAGCCCCATTTGATCTTAAACATGTAGCTCAGGGCTTTGAATTTTATGCGATTTTCCACCCTGAGACAATGTAAGTCACGGAGATAGCCGGAGATGGGTGTAATTCTGGGAACTTTGCATAGAAGTCTTGCTGCAGCGTTCTGCACCAGCTGCAGTCTACGGGTCACAGCCTTGTTTGCACCCAGAAAAAGAACATTCTCGTAATCCAGTTTGTGAGGTGATAAGGGCATGGACCACAGTTTTCTGGGTGGTCTTAGGTAGCATCCAAAGGATCTTCCTAAGTCTTCCTAAGTCATTTTAAGATGATAAAACAAATGGCTGTGACCTTGATTGCTTGATGATGCATGGATAAGGAGTCATCAATATGGATGCCCAGGTTACGGACATGGCTGGAAGGCTGTGGAAGTGCTCCCATCTCGTCAGGCCGGTGTAATCGGCCCCCGAGACCCTTCTCCTTACCAAGGATTAAAACCTCGGTTTTATCACCGTTAAGTTTCAAGAAGTTCTGGTTCATCCATATTGCAATTCGCCTGAGACCCAACTGACGACAGGATTTGGAGCCAGGGTCAGAACGAGAAAGTGAAAAGATGATCTGAGAGTCATCAGCGTAGGTAAAGAGGGTCAAACCGGCCTGTTCAGCAATGTCAGCTAGAGGCCTGACATATATGTTAAAAAGCATGGGGGTGGTGGATGGATATTGGATCTATCTATAGCAGAGAAAATCTGAAATGTACGGCCATCCAAAAAAGAGACAATCCAGTCCAAGGCCGAGCCACAAATGCCAGAGGACCTCAGTGTGTTGACTAATATGTGATGGGAGATAGTGTTCAACGCTGCACTGAGGTCTAATGATATGAGTGCGACGGTATCTCCAGCATCCATGTGATGGCGAAGCCTCTCTGTGACCCCCAGCAAAGTGGTTTCGGTGGAAAATCCAGTTCTGAACCCAGATTGAGAAGGATGAAGGATTTTGTTAGTCTCAAAAAACTGGGCAAGATGAAAATGGATATGCCTTTCAAAGATTTTAGAGAAGACAGGCAAGAGGGAAATCGGATGGTAATTAATAAGGACGGCAGGGTCAGCAGTAGGTTTCTTAAGAAGAGGAGTTACCATAGCGTGTTTCCAAAGTGGAGGAACTTTGAACTCCAGTAGGGAAGAGTTTAATGCTTACAAGATGACCTGCATATGGGAACAGTCAAGTTGCTTAAGAATAGAGATTGGCAGTGGGTCATTAGGGGAACCGGACTTAACTTTATTTAAAATAAGAGTAAGAGAGTCCGAATTAAGAAGGGGCCACAAATCTAAAACAAGCATTTGCAATGCAATAGGTCTCGCATTTACTTGAGTTTGAGCTATTGGCATTGTAAATGCCAATGCCTTTTTTATGTTTTGGTTTTTAAAACAGATAAATAAAAAGCATTGTCATTTATAATGCCAATAGCTTAAACTAGCGTAAATGCAAAACCTATTGCATTGCAAATGCTTGTTCTCTCCTGCACACACAAAACATTAGTCCTCATATTGATGGCCAAGGACAGCTTTAGCACTGGTGGGGCACAATTGGGTTGCAACTGAAGGCAGTGTGAGTTTCTCTCAGTGGGGCAGAAAGGTGTTCAGTGGGGGATGGGATGTGGCACTCTGCCGATGACAGAAACTGCAAGGCTCTGAGACAAATGGGTTGTGATAGCACTTTTAAGCATATTTGGGACATTCTGCAAATGGCAAAGTTTTCAGATGAATGTATAGTGTTGACCAATAACAACCGAGCGCATGTGTGCAGTGTCACCTTAAATAAATGTGGAAAAATACTAGCTGTACCGTCGTATTTTGCTTGTGGCAAAAATAAATGTGTATACAGAAAAAATGTCCCAAAAATAAATATGGATAAATACAGACGGAAATGGCAAAAAAAGAAATACCATAAAACCGGGAGCCCAATTTATAATGCTACTTTAATAGATGGCACAATGAGTGCTACTGCCTACTAGTAGCATTTAATTTACAGGCCCTGGGTACAGGCAGTACCATTTAATAGGGACTTACAAGTACAATAAATGTATCATTTACTGTGACTTTCTAAGTAAAAGTGCCAATGAGGTGTATATCAATCTTGTCATGTTTAAGGGAGGGAGCACAAGCATCTTACCACCAGTGCACAGAGTCCTAAAGCGAAAAAAACATGTTAGCAAAAGTAGGGGAGTGAATGTGAAAGGTCTAAGGGAGTACCATGTCAGGTCTAACACTCACTATACCACATATTGTGACAGACTTGTCTCTCAGTTTATCCTACTGTAGGTTACATTACTAAGAGGGTTTAAATGTACACTATGTGATCAATAAAAAGTGAAAGCAGCCTGTTAAAAAAGTATTTCTCCACCTACCTGCTGGGACTAGAGGTGGTTCAATCAGCACCATGCGTAGAAGGGCTGGAAATGCTATTTGGACTGGAGTATGCTTCTATTACTGATGGTAAAGATCATCACTTCAATTCAGTAATCCTTGTTTCAGCATTTACTTAATTTCAGGTTGCAACCGGACAGTAGGGTCCTGCTTCGGCCTCCTTCTAAATCAAAACCACCCCACACCAGGAGGTTTAATTGTCACACTTGAGTTATTCTTAAATAAGAATAGTGAAATCACTCCTGAGTTATCGATTACAAGGTCCTAGTCTAAAAACCTGTTGTCTCCAGATGATCTGCTTGAAAGCTGCCATAGAAATTGAAGTTAGGCCAAATACCAAATGCAGCTATGAGCAGGACTTTGCATACCTTGACTAAGGAAGCAGCTATGCCTCTCTCTTATTCTGACCGAGCACCTCCACATGAGTCAGAGCACATGCCAAAGATGTAGCCGTCGTAAGGCAACAATTAAGTCATGAAAAACAGTTTGACCTCTTTCTCTGCTACATTAAAATTGACAAAAAAATAACGAATTTGATCTAGTCTGAGAAAAAAGAAGGTGGCAAATTAGTCTCCTGATTAATACGAACAGTCAATGTCACATTAACAACGAAAGCCGGCCTACCTAATGACTGACCTACTTATTAAGACACACGTGTAAATAGGCCCTCAAATAAGGGAGTCCAGTTTATTTGATGCATAATGGGGTTGATGAAGAATAGAAAAATACATTCACTAAATGTGTTTTAAAGAATGTTCAGTCTAGGGAAGAGGGAATCTTGGAAGTAGTTGAGAAAAAAAGATCCTTTATGTGGTAAGAAACCTTCACTGAGGATAGGAAATGCGGATTTCTCTGAGGAGGCATTCTGCCAATCTCTCAGGGTAAACAAATCAACACAGGATACCTGGAATGCTCCTGTTATGGACCACTGTAATCAGTGGTGTGACGAATCTTGAGGGCACCCCCCTGCAGGGTGGGTGGAGGGGCCCCCTCCCGACTCAGTATGGAGCTCTCCGGCTGAAGTGCGTGCTGAAGGGGCCCCCCGCACCACTGGGGCTGTGGGGGCCTGTGTTATGCACCTGACTGTAATGTGAAATAAGACAGCTAATCCCATGTCAAATTTCTCCTGTAGCTAATGAAGCACTGTGAATGCCTTGCAGTCCTATGAATGGAACATCCTTGTGTGAAACCAAGTCTGACTTGAGGAGCAGTGACTACCATAAGATCTAAAGATTGAGCTGAGAACAGAGGTAGCTAGGTCAGGAGAAAGACTACTTATCTACTCTGTTGACATCCATACTGGTAGATGTAAATCCTCAAAGCTCTACAAGGCGAGGAGAGAAAAGGAAAATAGACTGTGGTCCATTTGGAGCGTCCAAACTAGAGCCAAGGACAGCTTGTAAAACCAGGGAACCCATTTTATCCTCAGCGAGCTAAAAAAAACTACCACAGCCTAAGCGGCGATGTTCCTCTAATTATGAGCCAAACCGCCTGGAAATGAGGGGAAATAGCAAAGCATATAGGAGCGGGCTGCCCAGTTCCAACTCTTCTAAAGGAAATGGGAAGAAGTGAGGCAGTAACACATTCTGCTGACTGGCATAGAAGTCCCAGTGGGAGAGACAGAATTACCTGGATGAAGGAAAGATCCTGCCTAACCTCTCTGATGTGAAAGGGGGAGATGGACATCAAGTGGACCTTCGTTGAGAATGATCCCTCTCAAAAAGTAAAACCAGCCGTAGAAGCTAAATGGAGTGATGTGTGTCACTGCTTTCAGTCCACATTGCCATTGCACATTCTTGGCGACAGTGCCACCTACAATGAAGAGGGAAGGACATTAATGAGCACTCTCAACATCAGGACCCTCTTACTGTGGCTCACAGAAAATAACACTTGAGGATGCACCAAATGGGGGCACTTATTTAGGGGGTTTTGGGGCAACCTAACATGTAAGTCACCGCAATCAATGCCCTGTTTTTTGCTTATGGACTAACCAAGCTTAGCCAGGGCTTCTTCATGATCACTTGCGCATGACAGGGGTAAGATTGCGCTTTCATTGCGGATTTGCCGAGTGGGCTGGCACACCCACCAGGGGTCAGGCTCAGTCCCGCAGCCCACTTATCACACTGCTCTGAACCCCATTTTTCTCCAAGCATAATCGATCCCGATATAATACCACTCTTTCTCTCATGAATCACTGATTGCTGCACAAAAGATATATGTTGTTTAAAATGGCAGTGCACGGACTGTGCAAGGAAGAAACAGTGTGAGCAAATTTGTAAACCCGTTGAAAAAAGGCAACCAAGGACAGAAAAAACAGGACAGTGAGAAAGCAAAAGGCAGTATTCAAGAAGACGAGCAACTAAATTAGCAGTAACACGACTGGCAGTGTGAGGTACCAATAACAGTGTGAGGAGATGTTTGAGATTGTGAGAAGCATCTTTGGGATAAAAGCAGCTGCGTAGATAGTCACATAATTGTCATACTAATCTATACTACTATTATAAAGAGAGAACTTGCACCTTTTGGCAAGGTAAACTCAGGAACCACAGTGCCAATCCACACACCCAAGACATTGTTGTAAACCACAGGGTGTGTAGACGGACATAGGCTGCAAAAAATAAAAAATAAACGTAAATTAAAAAAATAAAGTTTAAAAAAAAAGTAGTCCCCGAAAACAAGCGCCGGCCGCGAGGTAGCGCTGACCGCGACCTACACCTACGTGATGACGCGCGGGGAGGAGCGGGGACGAGGGCCGACGTGCGGCGAGGAGTGACGAGTGCAGTGCAGTCGCATTTGTCTTTAAAGAACACCGCATATTTTTTTTTTAAAGAACATTTTGTCGGCCTGCTGCATCCACTTTCTCTTTAAATGCAAGGCACAGACCTCGAGCATGAATGGGGCAGGGGTAATCAACCAGTCAGTCAGGCAGAAAACAAAGCACACGGTTTCATTAAAACGTTCAACTCCCCCAGCACTGCCAGAACACAAAGCGCGCTAGCTAATTGACGACATACCTGACACTTCTCGAGCTTTCCCCTTCAGACCTGGAACACCCGCCTAAACTCTGCATGCGTATTGCTTTCTTTTACATTATCTTTACGCCTGTTGCTTTTTATACCTTTAAGCCCGTTATTTCAATGCAACAGGGTTTAAAACAAAAAGCAAATCAATTAGTGCAGAAGGGAAAGACAACAGTTTAAAAACGAACTCTGAATTACATATTCCGTCTTATATGTTAACTTTTGAAAATGGTCTTTTGAAAATAAATATGAAAGCTTTCGTTTCCAATTTTGTGGATTAAAAATGTCAACCTGGGATGGCTAAAGCCTGTAAGTGTTAGATTTCCGATTTCATTGGAAGGAGTCCATGTGATCTTTTTTGCTAAAGGTCAGAGGCAAATACATTTCATGTCCTCGTTCTAGAATCTAAATATATGTTTTAAAAGCAGCTTTTGGACACACGGTTAGTTTGAAACAGATAGAAACATCATGCTAAAATGCAATATAACCAGAGAGAGTGGCCCGATTATTACATTGCAACAAATACTTTTTTAGTAACCCCAAAAATACGCTCTCGCTTTGGCGATTTATTCTTGAAAGAGAGCAAAAGCATTAAGCCACAGCATTAAGCAAGGTGCTCACTTTGCTTCAGTGGTGCCGTCGCAGAGGCAGCTTCACTTAAGGCAGAAAGAACACAGTGGCGTAGCCAGGCATTAGGCCGCCCGTGGCAGCCAATGCATCTGCCGCCCACGGCCTAATCGAAGAGCATGGGAGATGCTGGCGCATCATGCGGCCGCACTGGCCTACCTTCAATGGAGCCACCAAAGTGGTGACTCCACTGAAGGCAGTCAGGACCCGTCCTCATCTCGAAGTATGGTGGGAGGTCTTCTGAGAGGGCAGCAGAAGTCATGGCCTCTGTAAATCTGACAGCCTGGCAGAAGACCCACCAAATTATATATGAGCCCCATCATTTTGATCTAACACACCTATAAGTGAAAGTGGCAAAATCTTAGATTACATTGCAGAGTTAGTGGCCTAGCGAGGAGTGACGAGTGGCGCGGCGGCTCAGGTAAGGCGAGAGGGGCAATGTCGGGGCTGGCGTGGGGGCTAAGTACGAGCGCGACTGAGGTAAGGAGGAAGGCGGGAGGCGGGCGTACGAGTGCGACTTAGGTAAGGAGGGAGGCGGGAGGCGGGAGGCGGGCGGGGGGCCCGGCCGGGACTAAAGAAATTTTCAAATTGCAGCCCCCAGCCCCCTTCTGCCCCCGGGCAACGCCGGGGCGGGCTGGAGGCGGGCGGGAGGCAGGCGGGAGGGCAGCGGTGCAAGCAATGTCGGGGCGGGCGGGAGGGTGGGGGGGGCGGGCTTCCGGCCGGGACTACACTAATACTTTAAAAGCAGCCCCCAGCCCCCTTCTGCCCCCGGGCAACGCCGGGACGGGCTGCTAGTATCAAATAAAAGAATACCGCTTGGGTATGAATTTTGGTTGGCAATGAAGTTTTTTTCAATCCTGAAAAAGACCGACGCATCCATCCAGTCAATATTAATATCCATATACTGTATGCAAAAGGGAGAGAAATACAGACACATCACCCACCCCCCAGTGACTTTCGAACGTGTTGCTAGGTAACCGGGTTTACAAGTCAGGTTTCAGGACCTTTAGTAAGTCACCATTAAATGACTGGGCCTTTTGCATAAATTGAGAGCATATCTGAGTCTATTCTCCAAAACCGCTGGATCGGTTTTCAGAACGATGCTAGCACAAACCCCGTGCACATGGCTCTGAGGTTCGGGTGCATGAAATGATACATGTTTAAATGTGCTTCTATTGCACGCTCTGCTCTGTACATAGAGGCGAGTGATGATCTCCGTTCACAACACACTCTTGCCCAATTGCACAACCTAAGCTCGGCAACTGGACAAGCCATTTTACCTTATTAAGTACAAATAGAACAAGCACTGTGGGAGAGAGGTCGGCGGCAGTGAAGGTGCCTGCGAGAGGCTCATGTGGCGTCGCAAAAGTGAAAGCATGGGGGAGCGCGAGAACAGACGCTGCTGACGCCGCCGTACACGCTCACAGCTCATGCCAGCCGCAAACGCGCACTCACAAGGACAAATCTGACACTGAAAAAGCACGGCTCCGTCTCGTGTGCACATATTCAAGTAAGTAAAGAGGTATACTAAAGTATACAAGAGGTCTCGAATGCTCGACCTAAAAAGGGGGGTTAGTGCTCTGTAGCGAGTTCTGAATGTGATGTGACAGCAGTCAAACTAGGAGAAGGTAGTATAAGGTTAGTGGTTGTCAAATTTGGTTTCAAGGGTATGGTTAAAGGAGAGTTGGCAATTTCAAGATAGATCTTCTCAATTTTTTTGTGTAAAGAATTGGGCAAGATCTTCACACTGCTTTTTGTTTAATGGCGCGGGGTTACCTATAATTGACTTCAGAGTCAAGCTGTAGGGTCTGAAGTCTCCAGTTGGAGATTGTTGGTGCTGTGAAGGTGTTTCTGTATGCCTGATGTTTTCCTTCCTGCACAAAAACAATCATCCCCTCAATGCAGGCACCCGTGCAAAGGTGCCTGCGTTGATGCACAGCAGCCTATTGTACGCCGGGGCAGGGGAAAAGGACAGGAATGTGCCTATCTAATAGAGATATTGTGCATTCCTGCCCCATTCTTTCACCGTAGGGCAGCGCACTAGGAAGGCCTGCTGCGCTACCCTACACTAAAACCTCATAAATGAGGCCCTAAATCTTTTTCCACTTTGTATGTGTGTTGTACAGTGCAGCACACATGAAAAGTCGGAAAATAAAATAAAATCATTTCTCCGTGATAGCGCCTGGTTGACGTGGGAGCTATTCTTTATGCAAAACATGGTCTCCTTTTTTAAGTAAGTAGGGTTTCACATTAGAAACCTTTGGTGGTTGAATGGAAACGGCCATGCACCACACATGAAACACCCCCTTGGTGCTAAGTAAGCCAAATTCTACTTTCAAGTAATTTACCAGTGCAAAACTTGTTTTGCGCTCGAAAGTAAATTAGTCTAAAAGATTTTACGTCAATTTTGTGTTGCAAACGCGATACTAAATCTTAGTAAATATATCCCTGAAAATGTATCTATTAGAACTCTGCACAGTACACAGCTAATGCACATAAACCAAACTCTAGTGGTTCCTAAACTAAACAAAGCAATTTTTGCAGGAGCACACTGGTTGTAACCCATTGGAGTCTGGAGCCCTGGACTGTGGACGCAGGGCGAGCGCTCTGACAATGGGAAGCCTGGAGGTCACTGTCTACCAGAAAAGTCAGATTAGCCATGCATTGCAGTAGATGCAGCATGTTCTTGTAAATGTTTCTGCAATTGTTATTTCCTTCTAGGGTTTGAAGAGAGACCCAGGTATAGACACCTTGCTTTTAAAGAAGAGCCTGACCAGCCTGCAGCGGCACTCTGACGCTATGCATGGCTACGCGGACACCATGAAGGCGCTTTCCAAGGAAGTGTTCAAGCTCAACCTCCTCCTGAAACAAAATGGGGCGCATGGACCACAGAAACCAATCAAGGTAGGTGGTACAGTCTGGCATATTTTGGTTCAATGCATCTCTCTTTTTGTGCCCCTGCTACACATTTGTAAAGTTTTGATTGAAGTTTGCTTTGATGAAGGCTTTGGAAGTTGGAGAGTAGAGACTACTACAAAAATATGAGTAATCGTGTGTTTGTTTTGCAAATGTTACAGACTGAAGGCCTACTTTACAATTAGGCTGCACCACCAGAACGTCACTTTTTGCAACGCTTTGGTGGCGCAGGGGACTGCTCTATATTTACCAGGCAGCACTAAGCCACTTTGCATTGCTGAATGCGGCATTGTAAATATTGTTCCTTTAAACACAATTTTATGCATTAAAGGGATGTGCAATGAGTGTTGCTGGGGGCGTTCCCAGCAACATCCATGGCTTTTTGACACTGCCCCAGATTTACCAAGAATCGTATATCTGAGGCAGCACCAAAAGCTTACTCAGGGAGGCGCAACGATGAGAAATACCTTCCTACGTTTTCCCTTTCCTATGTGTGCTGCTTTCTGCAGAATGCATAGAAAGATGAAAAAGCCTCTTATGATTGTTTTTATGCAGGAAGGGGTTCCTTCCTGCACAAAAACAATCATCCCCGCAACGCAGACACCCTTGTACCATTGCACAAAGGTGCCTGCGTTGGCGCATGGCAACCCATTGTGCACTAGCGTAGATGACAAGGACAGGAATGCACTTAACAAAGAAGGGAGGTAGAGTACAAAGTAGGATTCCTACTCCACGGGCACTGATACATAAACAAGGAGAATCCTACTACCAGTTGGAAGGAAAAAGTGAAGGAAGGGGGGAACACTCAGTGTTGTGTAAAATACCCCTCACACACCAACAGGCCCCTTGGTGTCATGCTTCATCATCGGGGTCTTCGCACCCCGCTAAGGGGATGCGGCACGCTACGACCTACGACTACGCGGGAGCGTTGACAAATCAGACTATGTGTGGTGTGTGTTGAGTGCAAGTGAAGGGATTGGATGTGAGTGGGAAGTGTAGTGAGAAAATTAAAAAGTACCTGGCTAGTGGGTAAAAAGAAAAACTTTATTCCGTACCCCTGGCTGGTGCTATTAAAAAAAGTGCAAAAGGGCGAGGTTTTGTGTCTTAATTAGGGACAGAACCTCTGGTGTGCGTCGACATGTTTCGGTACAGGTGTACCTTCTTCAGGACGGGGCACAACTCCCAACCCTACTCACGTTTTTCTAAAGAAATAGGATTTTGTTCTAATTTTTCTAAAAAGTGATTACACTCATTAAAGACGGCTACAATGTGCCTACAGCGGTTCTCTGGAACATGTAATTACATGTCCTGAAAAAAAGAAAAAACCATTAGGTTTGGTTACCATATAGGGTTGGCTCAGACAGGTGCAGTCACCTGGAGCCCCAAACAGTTGATTTAACCTGTAAAGGAAAACAGACATACAAAACACACAACACACAGACACATTTAGGACAAACTTAGGATTCTGTGTTTTTAGACATACTTATGGTATGAGTTGGCTAATGCCTCATGAGCAAGTCCTGAACATCAAGGTAGGTAGGTGGATCCACAATCTATAAGGATAGAGGAGTGGATTCAGTGTTGTTGTTTCTACTCACTTTTTGACTCTGTAATACACCTACAGAGGTCGGACTCTGTTTAGCAAATACTCACGAAATCCGCCTATATTGGCCTCCTTCTACCACCCTGTGCTGCTCCGCCGTAAATGGAGTACGGACGAGCTTGGTGGTATATAAAGGGAGATAAGGTGAGTTCCCATTGGTTAATTAGCGGAAATGGCAAATGACCATATAAGGGCGATACCCGTGTTGCCGCCTCCTCCATGCATGTGATTTAGTCACATGTAACATGGAAACCTCCATTATTTGTTAATTACCGGGTTTTGTATGCCCAAATATGGATTTTCCGCTTGCCAGCCACTCACTTGCCGATACTTTCGCTCACGCTGGAGGAGCGCCCGTGTGATGCAGCCGCCGCTGTCTCCCGTTCGCGCATGTGCACTGCCGGGTCTCCGGTATTCTATTGCGCATGCGCAAAGGTCGGATGTCGACCGCGCATGCGCGTTGGTGTTTGCGCTAGTCATCAATGGTGCTTCTTCGCCCGAATATATCCTCATTGTTCGTTTTGTTGTTTGTTGTTTACAAAGTAGAATTGTAACTAAATAAATCGATAAGGGCTTTTGGTTCTAGTAGGTCTATTCGTTGTTTCAAAAAGTTTCAGTGCCATATCATTGGAGTGAGATAAATACTCTGATGTGGTTGACACTATAATACATGTTATTTATACAGGAGGTAATACATGTATTTGCCCTGACTACAGGAGTGGTTCCCCGATTTGCGCTTGTTATTACTCTTGTTTTTCGGGGGTGTTTAGGAGATTTGGCTCCACGGTATGTCATCATTGAGTCCAGTGACATGAGTTGCCAGGCGGAACACCCAACGTTGTTCCTTTTGGAACAGGCCTGATTCAGAGGGTAATCGCTCAATGACGGTCCAGCGTAGATCGTTGACGCAGTGTTGGTGTGACAAGAAATGTGATGCCATCTTGGTTGTTGTTTTTTTGCAGCGTATATTACTTTTGTGTTCCCCTATCCTTATTTTGACGGGGCGGGTGGTCATGCCTATATATTCTAGTCCGCAAGGGCAGTTTATTAGGTAAATCACATTCCTCGTATTGCAGTTGGTAAAGTGGCGCTGCTCCCATGTTGTGCCATTTCTGAAGGTTAGGTTTTTGCTTTTCTGGGTTTGATGACAACAACTGCAATCCCCACACGGGAAATGACCCTGTACACCAGTTACATTGAGTCTCTCCATCTGGTTTTCCCGTGGTCTGGTATGGACCACGATGTCCTTTATGTTTTTGCCCCTCCGATGTGCATGCATCGGTTTCTCAAAACTCAAGTCTCCACAATTCAATATGCCCCAGTGCTTATTAATGACCTTCGACACCTGGTTTGATATGGTGGAGTAAGTTGTTACACAGATCGGCCTCTTATTTGCTTCTTTTCCTTGGAGATTTTCTTCTATGAGTGCCTCCCTGTGATTGTTTTTTGCGCGCTTCATCGCTTTCTCGATGGTTCTGGTGGGATATTGCCTTTGTACAAGTTTAGTTTTTAGATCTTTCGCTTGTCGGTTGAATTCACTCAACTCTGTGCAGTTTCTCCGGAGTCTAAGAAATTGCCCATAGGGCAGATTTTCCCTTAGATGTCTAGGGTGGAAACTGTCGTAACGTAGCAGACAGTTTCTGGAGGTCGGCTTGAAGTGTGTAGTGCTTTTTAGCCTTCCGTCCTCACTGTAGATGTTTAGATCTAGAAAGACCATCGACGTATTTGAAACGGTGCTGGTGAATTTTAGATATTCGTTCTGGTTATTTAGCCAGGTTACAAAATTCATGGCGCTGTTGACATCACCGTTCCAGATGATCAAAATGTCATCGATGTATCGTTTCCAGATGCCAATCTGGGAACGATAAGGGTTACTTTCATGTAGGATCTTTTGTTCCTCTAGATGGTAGACGTATAGTCCTGCTAAGCTTGGAGCAAAAGTACTTCCCATGCTCGTTCCATGGGTTTGTAGGTATAGTGTCTCCTTATACTGAAAAAAATTGTCTTTCAGGGCCATGGTGATACACTCTAGGACAAGATTTCTCGGTGTTTGGTATTTCCAAGTTTTGCTGAAGAGTACTTCTTCGATGATCTCTAGTGTCTCTTCATGGGGCAGGCTTGTGTATAAGCTCTCCACGTCCAAGCTTATCAAAAGCTGCGTGGTTGGATCAAAGGTTGTATCTTCCAGCAGTTGTAGTACCGATTTGGTGTCCTTCAGGTACGTATTTGTTGCTTGTACCATCGGTCTAAGAAAGGCGTCTGAGAATTTTGATAGGGGTTCCAGGATGGATCCAATTCCAGAGACTATTGGTCTTCCAGGTGGGTTGTCAATGTTCTTATGTATCTTGGGGATACAATAAAAGTATGGTATCCTAGGGGTGGGTTGTTGCAGGAATTCAGCTTCCTTCTTGCTGATCCAGTTGTGGGCTAGTCCTTCCTCCACCATACCTCCAATCCGAATTCTTAGTCGTTCTGTTGGATCACTCTCCAATATTTTATAGTTCAGTTCGTCAGACAACAGACGTTGGCATTCTCTGTCATACTTCTCAAGGGATTGTAGTACTATTGCTCCCCCCTTGTCAGCTGGTTTGATGACTAGCTCGCTGTTGGCCGTTAATTCTCGAAGTGCTCGCTGTTCTTCTCCACTGGTGTTGTAGAAGACATTCCTCCCTTGTGTGTTCAGCTTGTTGACCTCTGTTATCACCGCCTTCTCGAAGGTTAGAATCTCTACGGGGATGCCTGAATCGGGAGGGGTGAAGGTTGATTTCAGCCTCAGACCCGTGTCTGTCTTTTCTTCTGGTAAAGGTTTGTCCTTGAAAAAAGCCTGTAGTTTCAGTTTCCTGAAAAAGTCTTGTAATTCTACATTGAGTTTGAAAACATCAGGTTTTTGAGTGGGTACGTATCCCAATCCTTTGTTTAGGATATTTTTCCGCATCGCTGTCAATGTGATGGGTGTGAGGTTTACCACTAGGTCCCCCTCTTGCTGGTTGACGGTTGATTGGGTAGTGATCCCGTCATGCTCCGGGTTGTCCGGGCGTTGGGCTGCTCCTGGTCTTCCCACACTACATTGTTCCCTTTCCGGTTCTTCCCTCGTGCGTTCTGGCGCGCCCCTAAAAAAGGCTGCTGTTGCCCTCCATACGGTTGTTGTTGCCCATAATAACCATCATTGTATTCCTGGTTCCACATTGGTCCAAACTGGAAGGGGTTGAATTGTGGTGGACCCATGAACTGTTGGAAATGGTTCGGTGGTTGGTATCCCCGCCATCCTCTTTGTCTAGGGTACTGTTGGCGTCTCTGTCGCCATCCTCCCCTGCGTTGTCTGTTCCCTTTGTTTCCACTCGAATTGGAACCTGACGAGCCAGTGTCTGAAGTTTCACTGTCTGTGTCGCTGTAGTTGTTTTTTGAAACATAATCCACTTTTGTGTAAGGATACGCACTCTCAGGAGTAAACTTTGCCACATCTTTGGTCAATTTGTTAGTTTTGCTCTGTTTTAGGTTGAACTCGAAGTCGGTCATTTGTTGATTTAACTCCTCGAGTCTCGTTTTCAGATCCTCGGTTGACATATATGTCTTCAATTGGATCTCAATTTTATTTATTTCGATTTTGAGTTCTTGTGTAATCCTGGCAGCTGTTTTTATTATGAGGACTAACCAATCTCTCGAGCAGTGCCAAGAGATTAGTGACCACTCCTTCTTGAAAATCATGTCGTGTTGAAAAATTAATGGTTCGTTTTTCACAATCAGGCCAGGGGGTGCCATTTTGTTACGTAAGTACTGGGTCATGAACAGCCCATGCAATGCTGCTTTTATTTGGTTACGCCTGAGGTTCAGCAGTTCATTCCAATCGTTAGTTTGCGGGCCTGTATCATGATTGCACAAGCCCTCAAATAGATTGCCGTCTGCTAGAATTTTATCGATCTCGTCCTCTGCAAAAGTTAGGCCATGTTCGTCTTCCATTATGGGTGGACCGCTGGCTTCTTTTTTATACCTAAGTGTGTGTCTTTTAATGTGTGTGTTATGTGGTATGTCTGTAGGGAAAACTCCCGCAGCTGCACGCTGCCTATAGACTATACTTAACAAAGAAGGGAGGTAGAGTACAAAGTAGGATTCCTACTCCACGGGCACTGATACATAAACAAGGAGAATCCTACTACCAGTTGGAAGGAAAAAGTGAAGGAAGAGGGGAACACTCAGTGTTGTGTAAAATACCCCTCACACACCAACAGGCCCCTTGGTGTCATGCTTCATCATCGGGGTCTTCGCACCCCGCTAAGGGGATGCGGCACGCTACGACCTACGACTACGCGGGAGCGTTGACAAATCAGACTATGTGTGGTGTGTGTTGAGTGCAAGTGAAGGGATTGGATGTGAGTGGGAAGTGTAGTGAGAAAATTAAAAAGTACCTGGCTAGTGGGTAAAAAGAAAAACTTTATTCCGTACCCCTGGCTGGTGCTATTAAAAAAAGTGCAAAAGGGCGAGGTTTTGTGTCTTAATTAGGGACAGAACCTCTGGTGTGCGTCGACATGTTTCGGTACAGGTGTACCTTCTTCAGGACGGGGCACAACTCCCAACCCTACTCACGTTTTTCTAAAGAAATAGGATTTTGTTCTAATTTTTCTAAAAAGTGATTACACTCATTAAAGACGGCTACAATGTGCCTACAGCGGTTCTCTGGAACATGTAATTACATGTCCTGAAAAAAAGAAAAAACCATTAGGATTGGTTACCATATAGGGTTGGCTCAGACAGGTGCAGTCACCTGGAGCCCCAAACAGTTGATTTAACCTGTAAAGGAAAACAGACATACAAAACACACAACACACAGACACATTTAGGACAAACTTAGGATTCTGTGTTTTTAGACATACTTATGGTATGAGTTGGCTAATGCCTCATGAGCAAGTCCTGAACATCAAGGTAGGTAGGTGGATCCACAATCTATAAGGATAGAGGAGTGGATTCAGTGTTGTTGTTTCTACTCACTTTTTGACTCTGTAATACACCTACAGAGGTCGGACTCTGTTTAGCAAATACTCACGAAATCCGCCTATATTGGCCTCCTTCTACCACCCTGTGCTGCTCCGCCGTAAATGGAGTACGGACGAGCTTGGTGGTATATAAAGGGAGATAAGGTGAGTTCCCATTGGTTAATTAGCGGAAATGGCAAATGACCATATAAGGGCGATACCCGTGTTGCCGCCTCCTCCATGCATGTGATTTAGTCACATGTAACATGGAAACCTCCATTATTTGTTAATTACCGGGTTTTGTATGCCCAAATATGGATTTTCCGCTTGCCAGCCACTCACTTGCCGATACTTTCGCTCACGCTGGAGGAGCGCCCGTGTGATGCAGCCGCCGCTGTCTCCCGTTCGCGCATGTGCACTGCCGGGTCTCCGGTATTCTATTGCGCATGCGCAAAGGTCGGATGTCGACCGCGCATGCGCGTTGGTGTTTGCGCTAGTCATCAATGGTGCTTCTTCGCCCGAATATATCCTCATTGTTCGTTTTGTTGTTTGTTGTTTACAAAGTAGAATTGTAACTAAATAAATCGATAAGGGCTTTTGGTTCTAGTAGGTCTATTCGTTGTTTCAAAAAGTTTCAGTGCCATATCATTGGAGTGAGATAAATACTCTGATGTGGTTGACACTATAATACATGTTATTTATACAGGAGGTAATACATGTATTTGCCCTGACTACAGGAGTGGTTCCCCGATTTGCGCTTGTTATTACTCTTGTTTTTCGGGGGTGTTTAGGAGATTTGGCTCCACGGTATGTCATCATTGAGTCCAGTGACATGAGTTGCCAGGCAGAACACCCAACGTTGTTCCTTTTGGAACAGGCCTGATTCAGAGGGTAATCGCTCAATGACGGTCCATCGTAGATCGTTGACGCAGTGTTGGTGTGACAAGAAATGTGATGCCATCTTGGTTGTTGTTTTTTTGCAGCGTATATTACTTTTGTGTTCCCCTATCCTTATTTTGACGGGGCGGGTGGTCATGCCTATATATTCTAGTCCGCAAGGGCAGTTTATTAGGTAAATCACATTCCTCGTATTGCAGTTGGTAAAGTGGCGCTGCTCCCATGTTGTGCCATTTCTGAAGGTTAGGTTTTTGCTTTTCTGGGTTTGATGACAACAACTGCAATCCCCACACGGGAAATGACCCTGTACACCAGTTACATTGAGTCTCTCCATCTGGTTTTCCCGTGGTCTGGTATGGACCACGATGTCCTTTATGTTTTTGCCCCTCCGATGTGCATGCATCGGTTTCTCAAAACTCAAGTCTCCACAATTCAATATGCCCCAGTGCTTATTAATGACCTTCGACACCTGGTTTGATATGGTGGAGTAAGTTGTTACACAGATCGGCCTCTTATTTGCTTCTTTTCCTTGGAGATTTTCTTCTATGAGTGCCTCCCTGTGATTGTTTTTTGCGCGCTTCATCGCTTTCTCGATGGTTCTGGTGGGATATTGCCTTTGTACAAGTTTAGTTTTTAGATCTTTCGCTTGTCGGTTGAATTCACTCAACTCTGTGCAGTTTCTCCGGAGTCTAAGAAATTGCCCATAGGGCAGATTTTCCCTTAGATGTCTAGGGTGGAAACTGCCGTAACGTAGCAGACAGTTTCTGGAGGTCGGCTTGAAGTGTGTAGTGCTTTTTAGCCTTCCGTCCTCACTGTAGATGTTTAGATCTAGAAAGACCATCGACGTATTTGAAACGGTGCTGGTGAATTTTAGATATTCGTTCTGGTTATTTAGCCAGGTTACAAAATTCATGGCGCTGTTGACATCACCGTTCCAGATGATCAAAATGTCATCGATGTATCGTTTCCAGATGCCAATCTGGGAACGATAAGGGTTACTTTCATGTAGGATCTTTTGTTCCTCTAGATGGTAGACGTATAGTCCTGCTAAGCTTGGAGCAAAAGTACTTCCCATGCTCGTTCCATGGGTTTGTAGGTATAGTGTCTCCTTATACTGAAAAAAATTGTCTTTCAGGGCCATGGTGATACACTCTAGGACAAGATTTCTCGGTGTTTGGTATTTCCAAGTTTTGCTGAAGAGTACTTCTTCGATGATCTCTAGTGTCTCTTCATGGGGCAGGCTTGTGTATAAGCTCTCCACGTCCAAGCTTATCAAAAGCTGCGTGGTTGGATCAAAGGTTGTATCTTCCAGCAGTTGTAGTACCGATTTGGTGTCCTTCAGGTACGTATTTGTTGCTTGTACCATCGGTCTAAGAAAGGCGTCTGAGAATTTTGATAGGGGTTCCAGGATGGATCCAATTCCAGAGACTATTGGTCTTCCAGGTGGGTTGTCAATGTTCTTATGTATCTTGGGGATACAATAAAAGTATGGTATCCTAGGGGTGGGTTGTTGCAGGAATTCAGCTTCCTTCTTGCTGATCCAGTTGTGGGCTAGTCCTTCCTCCACCATACCTCCAATCCGAATTCTTAGTCGTTCTGTTGGATCACTCTCCAATATTTTATAGTTCCGTTCGTCAGACAACAGACGTTGGCATTCTCTGTCATACTTCTCAAGGGATTGTAGTACTATTGCTCCCCCCTTGTCAGCTGGTTTGATGACTAGCTCGCTGTTGGCCGTTAATTCTCGAAGTGCTCGCTGTTCTTCTCCACTGGTGTTGTAGAAGACATTCCTCCCTTGTGTGTTCAGCTTTGAAGGACTGGGTTCTTTGGACCCAGCGGTGCCAGGGCACAACACCTGAAACCTTCGTGGGTAACCTGCTCCGGCGTACAAGTCACAGAGACACGGGACACTTCCTTCGGCGTCAAAGAGTCAAGGTTTATTTACTGCAGGGAACACAGAAGTCACAGGAAGTACATCGAGTGTAGTTCGGGGAGACTGCTTCAAATTGTATTTGTGGATCGCTCCTTTTATACAGTTTTTACCCATAGGATAACATGATACACAATAGTTTACAACCTGGTTCCCACAAGTCGCTCTCAGAGGGGTCGCTTAGATCACTTTGAAACACACAAGATCCGGAACATAAGTGCGGAAACATTTGGCGATTCCCAACTGTAAAAACCCATCTTCCCACCATTAGCAAATTCCAATCAGCAGTAAAGTAGATCGAAATAGGAACGAAGACAGGTGCAGAGGAAGACGGAGACAGTAGGGAGATCGGAAAGGGTGTAAAAGGGGAGTGTCAAGAAGCACGAGATACAGGCATCAAAGGGACGTGCCTAATGAGATGCACGACTGAGACAATAAGCCCGTGCGGCAAGATGAGCCTCGAGCGGCGCCATCTGCCTTATAGTAGCAACCCCCTCGTCATAAAGACACTTTCAAAGGACATGTGTCTTCCGCCATATCTTGGGAGTCCCAGGGTCGCGAAGCGGACAGCGTCCGTTCGCTGACTACTTGAGGGCAAGAGACAAAATGGATGCCGTATCTAAGATGGAACCCGTGGGTACAGATGACAAACCCACATAACAAACGAACGGTTTAAGTTAGCACAGCGAAACTGCGCACACTTACAAAACTCGTCATTTGCGGTTCATAGATACTAGACTCGACCATATTCGTGCGAGTTAAAAACACCACTTACAATCGTCACGGAACCTCAGACGCTCCTTTTGCCCTCATGTAGGCAAGCACTAGTCGGAATCATATTTGATATTCATCAGACCATCAAGATGTCGTTGTAGCATAGCTCTGTCCAACCGAGTCCCCTTGGTAACAGATGGTTGTCTCATACACGTTGTAGCACAGAGGCCACATAAGGCAGGACCACACTGCACACAAAGGCAACACGTGAACAGGAACACTACCACAACCCCGATGATCGTCAGAATCTTCCAACCCCAAGTCGACATCAGGCCCCAAAACCAACCGAGTAGCGTCCAATCCCCTACATCCACGTGTATGGATTCGGAGATCTTGTGCAACTTCGAGATGGCTTGATAGACAGTAGGAGCATTATCTGGAATGAAAATGCAACAGCTCGAATGGATCACTTTACATACCCCACCGCGATCTGCTAAGACAACATCTAAAACCATACGGTTTTGTAATGTCATAAGTCTCTCCGCCTGAAGTTCTGTGGTGATATTACCAAGGGCACTGGCAGTAATGTTAGCTGTCGATTCTACCACTCGAGTCAAATGTCTCAGGTTCCTACTATTAACCATAGGTCCCCAAAACGGGAGGAAACCCTTGAAAAAGTCTCCTGCCTCTTGACCGGCAGTATCCTCTTCGCTAATTACGCCTCGTACAACTCTAGTCTTATGATAATCGGCATCTACAGTAAACGTCGGAGGCAACAGATTTGCAACAAAACATGAGCCCATGAAGTCTGCGGGCAACCATGTATATGCACGATCATGACAGATGAAGTACGTACCCTTGGCAGCCAGAAGCACAGGGATCGGGGACATTGACAGAACGTAACTTTCAGTGCAAGCACTTACTCCAAGTGAGGCTTGCGAACCACGACCCACAAGACAAAGATTACCAGTGTGGGGTACGACCCATATTGGAGGCGAGCTTTTAAGCTGCTTTTCATTAGTGAACGTACTATATTCCCCTCTATCCGGTGCCCTATAGGCTTGTACCTCTGCCTTAGGGATGAGAAAAGCATCATAGATCTCATCTTCCAAATCCTGTATTATCATCGATACCACCCACTGCCACGAGGTAGGACCCGGTTTGGGGGAACGTTCTGGAGAGGGGTGGAAACCTAGTGCGCTTCGAAGCATTGTTTGGAATGCTCGAGCTGACCCTTGGGAACTATACGGTAACACCAGATATGGAATTCCCTTACCCGTAGTATGTGGCATCAACCCACACACCCAACAATTAGTAGTGTTAACCACTAACTGATGCTGATGGAGGAGCTGGATAAAGGAATTGTTGCGGAATTCTACACGTCTAGCCTGTTCGTGTTCTGGTAACATATAAAAGGAATGAGGAGAAGCAGTAGAAGTAATGTTAGGGTAAGGAGTAGGAGTAGGGGTAGGAAGTAAGAAGTAAGACATAGTGTAATACACCCCACCCGCCAAGAATGCAGAAGCAGTTAAAAACAAAACAAACAACTGGGATACAAAACATTTCGTACGACTAAGTTTCTGCAGCTTGACTCTATATGCCTGAGCTCCTTCCAAATCATTCAGCTTCGAAAATGCCATTTCCCTACGACCGTCCGCAACGTTTCTTGACGCACTTCGTTCTGTGCAGCAATAGTCAATCCCCAGGAGTTCCTAGGAACCGACGGTCTTTAACCTAGTGTCAAGACCTACTGTCCAGAAGGAAGTACGCGCGCGGCCCTACGGCCCTCAATACACAATATGTATATATTAGCACAATAATTCAGCTGTGGAAGGAAAAAGATACAAGGAAGAAGCTTGATATATATACAAAACAATTTTCAATGATACGATTGTTCAAAGTTGATCATGGGAAACGAAGATATTGCAGTTATCAATTTCAGCAAAGCAAGCAAATTTTTATTTGTCCTTAGTGTGAGATCGCAAAGAATATCGATGTTTCCCGGGACGTGTCTGCACGTCGAACAAAGGATCTGTCGAAGAGACAGCGTCCTGCTGATCAGTTCGTTGGTCTGGTCTTGAGTCTCTTGCTGACAAATGTTCAACAGTGGCTTTCTGCTGCGCTGAGGGTTCTTCAACAAGCTGTGCGTCGCTAAAAGGTACAAACGCCGGCAATGTTTCTGTTTCTGTTGACGCAATGCCTTTCCTTACCCACGGGTCTGCCGACAAAGGAATAGGGACTCGCTTACAATGGGTAGCATGTACCCAATTTTTCCGCCCCTCAAGACGAACGGCAGTCCTCGTGGCCAGGAGCACCTGGTAAGGTCCGGTGAAGCGAGGGTCCAGATTGTTTTTTCGTGAAAAATTTCGGGTAACCACCCAATCTCCGGGCTGGAGCCGGTGGCCTGGACCCTCCGTCTGCGTCGGCAAGGCGTCGTAAACCTGTTGATGAATTAACCTCAGTTTAGCAGTCAAGTCATGTAAGTAATCAATCAACATCGGAAACTCAAGATCAGAGAATATTCCTGGCCTAGGAACCCCCCACACATTCGCAGGACGGCCGAACACTATTTCATAGGGACTGAGCCCTATTCGGGAGTGTACAGTCGCCCTAGTTGACAGTAATGCTAGAGGCAAAGCATCAGGCCACGAAAGTCCAGTCGTAGCTTGAATCTTCGCTAATTTTAGTTTAAGGGTGCCATTGTACCCTTCAACCAATCCAGCTGACTGGGGATGATTGGCGCTATGGAATTTCTGATTTATTCCAAGGCCCTTACACACACTCTTCATCACACTTCCAACAAACTCACTTCCGTTATCTGACCACACGACTCTAGGCATTCCATACCGAGGAAAGTATTCCTTCAGTAGGATTTTCGCAGTAGACAAAGCAGTATTGTCTTTGAGGGGATAGGCCTCGATCCATCGGGAGAATGCGCAAACCACAACCAAAACGTATTTCAGGTTATTGCATCGCTCCATATGGATGAAGTCCAATTGGATCACCTCAAAGGGATACAAAGGAGGAGCAAAACTGCCAGGGGGAGTTGGGGTTCCTTTGCCAGGATTGTACATTATACACACCATACAATTCTTCACCAAACGTTCAGCACACTTAGTAATTCCATCATTCTTCCACACATCAGCCAACAACTTGCAAATACCTTTCGCGCTAATATGTGCTAACCCATGTGCCATTTGCACAACGGCCAGTACATACGCATCAGGCAACATCCATCTTTTCTGATCTGACAAATCAATCCAGCAACCATTCACATCCAACCTTCCCGTACTTTCTCTCCACTTCATCTTTTCAGTGTCGGTGGCCTCATTCTGAATTGCTTTCACACTCTCTATAGTATTCTCACACATACTTGATTCTGTAGGCCACCTAACCGAATTCGTCACATACATTCGAGTGCTAAGGTTCCGGGCAGTCTCCTTAGCAATCTCATCTGCAAACGCATTACCACGACCAACATCATCCGTCACTTTACGATGCGCACTACATTTAACAATTGCAACTTGAGCAGGCAAAGTCAATGCATCCAAAAGATCGTTCACAAGCTGGCCATGCTGTATTTTCGTGCCATGTGACGTCAAGAAACCACGTTCTCGCCACAATCGTCCGAAACTATGCGCTACACCGAAAGCATACTGACTATCGGTGTACACATTCACACGTTTACCTTTTGCTAATACACATGCTCTAGTAAGAGCGATCAGCTCTGCAGCTTGGGCAGAATTCTGACTCAATCTCGCAGTCTCAACAACAGTATTCAATGTCACCACAGCATAAGCAGTAGTCACATCACCATTCGGCAATTTAAAACATGACCCATCCACATACAGGATGCCATCCGGGTCTTCCAATGGGGTGTTTTTAAGGTCCACACGACCTTTTGTTTCCTCCTCTGTCCGCAAGTAACAGTCATGTTCTGTTACTGCATCTGACTCTGCACTAATTGGTAACAAAGTTGCCGGATTTAGGACATTACAACGTTTTATCTGAATGTGGCTTGCCAAGAGCGTCAATTCGTACCCAGATAACCTCGCACTCGTCAAGTGCTGAGTTTTCGTACGGTTCAAAAGAGTATCGACTGCATGCGGAACCATCACCGTAAGCATATTATCCATGACCAATCCTGCTGATTGTCGGATGGAGACCGCAGCTGCCGCAGTTGCTCTCAAACAACTCGGCAATGCTCTAGCTACTGGGTCTAAGGTCGAGGAAAAATATGCACATGGACGTTGCTTACCACCAAAAGGTTGCGTTAAGACGCTTAAAGCACAACCTTCCCTCTCGTGAACATATAACGTGAACGGTTTACTGTAATCAGGGGTACCTAACACAGGAGCCGAACACAATGAATCACGTAATTCAGAAAAACTTTTCTGACATTCTTCCGTCCATGGTAAAGGAGTCGAAACATCCTTGCACGTAAGAGCCACCAATGGTTTCGCCAGCAATGAAAAATTAGGAATCCACTGCCTGCAGTACGATGTGATACCTAGAAAGGCACGCACATCTCTTTGGGTTTGTGGCACAGCCATGCGCGCAATCGCTGCAATTCTCTCTGGGGTCAATCTCCTTCCCTCCTTTGACAATAAGTGACCTAGGTAGGTTACTTCTTGACAACAATATTGGAGTTTAGAAGGTGACACCTTGTGGTTTAACTCACAGAGATGTTGCAGCAACGACACTGTAGCAATTTTGCAAATGTCCTGAGTATCAGCAGCCACCAATAAGTCGTCGACGTATTGGATTAAAGCCGCACCAACCGGCAACCTAAACGCATCTAGTTGACCCTTCAAAGCTTGACTGTAAATCGATGGACTTTCACAGTAGCCCTGAGGAGCGCGTTTGAACCGGAAGCTACGTCCACCAAGAGAGAAACCGAAAAGGTCCCTGCTCTCTTCGGCAATCGGGATGCTGAAAAACGCATTTTTCAAATCAATCACCGAAAACCATGAAGCTGTAGCTGGAATCAGAGTCAGTAGCGCCGTAATGTCAGGCACAACAGGGAATTGAGGAACCACAATTTTATTTACCTCCCGTAAATCGATAACAAAACGATAAACAGGCGGTTTGGTAGGATCAGTACGTTTAAGAATGGGCAGTACAGGACTATTGCACACGTTTCCCCGAGTTTCTTCAATGACATCTTTCTCGATCAAATCATAGATGATCGCTAACAAAGCTCGTTCACCATCAAGGGAGATACGATATTGGGGAATACGTGGCAATCGCACATTCGATTTCAACTGAACAACATAAGGGGAGATATCAAGTAGGCCCACGTCATTTGGACCCGTCGCCCACAAAGATGCAGGAAGAGAACTCAATTCCGGTGGAAGCTTATCGAGGGACAAGTACATGGGAGAGACTACCCTCTCTCCTAACGTAAGCTTTACACCCGCAGGAGAACAATACAAAGTCGCATACAAGCGTTTAAGCAAATCCAGACCCAAAAGATTTTCGCCACAACCAGTAGACAAAATCAATGGAGCTTCGAGCTCACGTGGCCCAATTTTAAGGGGCAAAGGGCGCGAAACTGGATTGCTAACGGGGGCGCCAGAGAATCCAACGGAAACATTTGTTAAGCCAGACAAAGGTGCGCCAGGGAGTTTCGAATGCATGATAGAACTTTTCGCTGCACCAGTGTCCAACAGAAAAGGCTCAACGACGCCCGATGTAGCAACTGCGACGTAAGGCCCTCTCTGATCAACCGGAACTGATACCACTCCCTCTCCTTGTCTTTGGCTGTCCTAGTAATTACTATCGTCAGGTCCCTGATCGACGTAATAATCGTCTACATTGTACTGCGCAGATCGTCCTTGCGATGATCCACGTTGATCGAAACAGTTATTAGAATTTGATGAATGGTCAGAGCGATCATTCTGAGCACCACGACCTCTACCACGTGATGCGTGCTGTGCACCACCACGACCTCCTCTAGACGAATTACCACCACTACGGTCATTTAAAGCAGGACAATTGAATTTAATGTGTCCCTCCTGTCTACAATAAGCACATTGATTGTACCCTAATGAAGATCTCTGAAAAGATGAATCATTACGCGGCTGCGATTGATTCGATTGCGACTGCGATCTATTCTGCTGAGGCGCATTCTGATTAGAACGCGGCGGATATGCTTGTTGTAACAACACTTTAGTTTTCAGCTCTTTCGTCTTTTTATCGGCACGGTCATTTTCCTCTTTTTCTCTATTTTCGTAATATTGTGCCGTAGCCAATATCTGAGCTGAGGTAGAAACGGCCCATGAACTTTCTGAATTTTTCAATTTATGGCTCAAGTCGGGCAATAAGTTCGATACGAATTTATCCACAAACAACCTCTGTCCACCCTCAGTACCCATATCCTGCCCACTATGATCGACGAATGTTTCCTCGAACCTCGTAAAGAAGTCTGAAACACTCTCATCTTTCTTCTGCTTACAGGCTGACAACTTGTCCCAATTTACCCTCATAGCTGGCATAAGCGTTTTCATTAATGTAATGATTCGCTGGGGAAGAAGTTCAATCAACTGATCGGGTTTAGTAGCAGCCACTTGTCCAGCGTCTGCCGCTGTAATGGCAGCCCAATCACCACCTAATTCATTTGCGTGATCTTGGTGACGAATCTTGGCCCATACCGGTTGCGGTACGACATTGCCAAACAACATGTCGATATCGGCCAGATTCATTATCGTAGCGTCTACGAGCTGCGATAATTCCTTATAATACCCAGCAGGATTTTTGCGAGGATCAGGCAAAGTTTGTTTCACCTGAAGCACTTCCGATCGTTTCCAAGGGAGGTGTATCCACACTCTCTGGAAATGTGCTGGTATTGGAGCATTAGCATTAGTATTATCAGCGGGTACCCAAACTGGCGGAACTTCACGCATAGGATATTGGCCAGACCCATCTCGTTGTTCAATGTCCTCAACGAACAATGCATGAGGAATAGGAGCGGGACGAAGAGATAGCAACCGCTCAATAGCACGTCGGACATTAGTGTCGACTATCAGTCCAGTTGCGAACTGAAGCCGGAGTTCAGACAGGGCGGTCAGCACCTCGTCAGGCGCATTGGCCGCTATCTGATCATGTAAGAACTTGCACATTTCATCAAACACATATCTCTGAGTAGGTATGTTGAATTGATCAAACGTTTCGAGGACAACACGAGGTGGATTTCTAACAGGGTTTATCATCCAACCCATCGCCATATTGTATAGCGCAACACGTTCTCTATTACCAGGAAGCTGGCTACGTCTCTGTGGACCATCAGAACCTGCAGACCCAAAAACAGGTCCGAGCGACTGAAAGAAGTTTGTCGCAAGGGGAGAATCACGATTACGAGTAGAGGGAGAAGAGTAAGACACAGGACTAACAAGAGAAGGAGTAGAGACGTTAGCAGCAACAGGGGTTAACAACACAGGAGCAGTAGCGTGAGCAGTAGCGGGAACAGGAGTATGTGGGAGCGGAGGAGCAGTAGGAATAGAAATAGGCAAAAGAGCAGGAACAGTCGGAAGAGCAGGTGCAGGTTGAGGAACTGGTGGAGGAATTACAGGTGGAAGAACAGGTACGGCAGGGACCACAGGAGCTGCGGTACCCTGTACGTACGGAGGTGGCGACTTCATAAGATAGGACATTAAAGAATCCTCAACTGCCTCTTCCTTCTTATCCGACTCCGTAGGCAAAACAGGATAGCATTTGTCTATGGACATACGCTGTAATCTCTCAAACACTTCCTTATCCTTATCCTCCTTATCACGCTGAAACTGCTCAGCTTTCTTCACTATAGTAGCAACAGTATCTCGCTGACTACGTTTATTTTGTCTGATCTCTTTCTGTCGGGCTTCTTTGCGCCAGAACCGAAAGGCATCAAACATGGCCGGCCTTGATTTACGTTCGAACAACTTTATTTCCAAATTATCTAAGATCGACGCTTCGAAGCTACCGTGAGGTGGCCAACGAAGATCGCCGTCTTTCTTTGTATATTTGATCCAATAATCGTTAAAAGCAATCGGGCCTAGCCCATGTTTGCTATATAAGTCATATGTAGGAGTTCCAACCGGAGGTATCGGACACGAGTCCTCCAGCAGGGAATCCGCACCACAAGGTCTAAAGCAACTGAACAAAGTACTGCGACCAGGCATCTTGCACACTAGCCGAGTTTCACAAACTTCAAGGGTTACGGGATTTCGGGATTTACCAAGTCCCAGCAAAGAACTAAACCCTCGGTCTTTGGCGGCTGCAGTCGTCAAACAAATACAACAACAACAAAGTACGCTAGCAAAGTGTCACCGACAAAAACACTCACACAGCGTGTACAACAAAGACACCCGCTAAAGTGTCTACAACAAAAACACTCGCTAAAGTGTTTACAACAAAGACACTCGCTAAAGTGTCTACAACCAAGAACTCTGGGAGCGACCCACAAATACTTAACTCAAAGATCAATGGCGTCCTCAGGAAGGCCCGTCAATCGTCTCGCTATACCAAGGTCTACGCCAGGCGCCAAAACAGGTCTACAGTCAGGGTAGCAGTCCGTCGCAGCCGTTAGGAGGCGGGAATCTTCGCGGGAAAAGTCTTCGGGCCACTTATTTCGACAACAGGATCGATGAAGCGGGGTGCACCTTCCCTCGGAGATTTCACACGAAGTTCCTCACGATCGTCGGGCTTGGACCGGTACCACTGATGCAGCCCCACGTTGGGCGCCAACTGAAGGACTGGGTTCTTTGGACCCAGCGGTGCCAGGGCACAACACCTGAAACCTTCGTGGGTAACCTGCTCCGGCGTACAAGTCACAGAGACACGGGACACTTCCTTCGGCGTCAAAGAGTCAAGGTTTATTTACTGCAGGGAACACAGAAGTCACAGGAAGTACATCGAGTGTAGTTCGGGGAGACTGCTTCAAATTGTATTTGTGGATCGCTCCTTTTATACAGTTTTTACCCATAGGATAACATGATACACAATAGTTTACAACCTGGTTCCCACAAGTCGCTCTCAGAGGGGTCGCTTAGATCACTTTGAAACACACAAGATCCGGAACATAAGTGCGGAAACATTTGGCGATTCCCAACTGTAAAAACCCATCTTCCCACCATTAGCAAATTCCAATCAGCAGTAAAGTAGATCGAAATAGGAACGAAGACAGGTGCAGAGGAAGACGGAGACAGTAGGGAGATCGGAAAGGGTGTAAAAGGGGAGTGTCAAGAAGCACGAGATACAGGCATCAAAGGGACGTGCCTAATGAGATGCACGACTGAGACAATAAGCCCGTGCGGCAAGATGAGCCTCGAGCGGCGCCATCTGCCTTATAGTAGCAACCCCCTCGTCATAAAGACACTTTCAAAGGACATGTGTCTTCCGCCATATCTTGGGAGTCCCAGGGTCGCGAAGCGGACAGCGTCCGTTCGCTGACTACTTGAGGGCAAGAGACAAAATGGATGCCGTATCTAAGATGGAACCCGTGGGTACAGATGACAAACCCACATAACAAACGAACGGTTTAAGTTAGCACAGCGAAACTGCGCACACTTACAAAACTCGTCATTTGCGGTTCATAGATACTAGACTCGACCATATTCGTGCGAGTTAAAAACACCACTTACAATCGTCACGGAACCTCAGCTTGTTGACCTCTGTTATCACCGCCTTCTCGAAGGTTAGAATCTCTACGGGGATGCCTGAATCGGGAGGGGTGAAGGTTGATTTCAGCCTCAGACCCGTGTCTGTCTTTTCTTCTGGTAAAGGTTTGTCCTTGAAAAAAGCCTGTAGTTTCAGTTTCCTGAAAAAGTCTTGTAATTCTACATTGAGTTTGAAAACATCAGGTTTTTGAGTGGGTACGTATCCCAATCCTTTGTTTAGGATATTTTTCTGCATCGCTGTCAATGTGATGGGTGTGAGGTTTACCACTAGGTCCCCCTCTTGCTGGTTGACGGTTGATTGGGTAGTGATCCCGTCATGCTCCGGGTTGTCCGGGCGTTGGGCTGCTCCTGGTCTTCCCACACTACATTGTTCCCTTTCCGGTTCTTCCCTCGTGCGTTCTGGCGCGCCCCTAAAAAAGGCTGCTGTTGCCCTCCATACGGTTGTTGTTGCCCGTAATAACCATCATTGTATTCCTGGTTCCACATTGGTCCAAACTGGAAGGGGTTGAATTGTGGTGGACCCATGAACTGTTGGAAATGGTTCGGTGGTTGGTATCCCCGCCATCCTCTTTGTCTAGGGTACTGTTGGCGTCTCTGTCGCCATCCTCCCCTGCGTTGTCTGTTCCCTTTGTTTCCACTCGAATTGGAACCTGACGAGCCAGTGTCTGAAGTTTCACTGTCTGTGTCGCTGTAGTTGTTTTTTGAAACATAATCCACTTTTGTGTAAGGATACGCACTCTCAGGAGTAAACTTTGCCACATCTTTGGTCAATTTGTTAGTTTTGCTCTGTTTTAGGTTGAACTCGAAGTCGGTCATTTGTTGATTTAACTCCTCGAGTCTCGTTTTCAGATCCTCGGTTGACATATATGTCTTCAATTGGATCTCAATTTTATTTATTTCGATTTTGAGTTCTTGTGTAATCCTGGCAGCTGTTTTTATTATGAGGACTAACCAATCTCTCGAGCAGTGCCAAGAGATTAGTGACCACTCCTTCTTGAAAATCATGTCGTGTTGAAAAATTAATGGTTCGTTTTTCACAATCAGGCCAGGGGGTGCCATTTTGTTACGTAAGTACTGGGTCATGAACAGCCCATGCAATACTCCATTTACGGCGGAGCAGCACAGGGTGGTAGAAGGAGGCCAATATAGGCGGATTTCGTGAGTATTTGCTAAACAGAGTCCGACCTCTGTAGGTGTATTACAGAGTCAAAAAGTGAGTAGAAACAACAACGCTGAATCCACTCCTCTATCCTTATAGATTGTGGATCCACCTACCTACCTTGATGTTCAGGACTTGCTCATGAGGCATTAGCCAACTCATACCATAAGTATGTCTAAAAACACAGAATCCTAAGTTTGTCCTAAATGTGTCTGTGTGTTGTGTGTTTTGTATGTCTGTTTTCCTTTACAGGTTAAATCAACTGTTTGGGGCTCCAGGTGACTGCACCTGTCTGAGCCAACCCTATATGGTAACCAAACCTAATGGTTTTTTCTTTTTTTCAGGACATGTAATTACATGTTCCAGAGAACCGCTGTAGGCACATTGTAGCCGTCTTTAATGAGTGTAATCACTTTTTAGAAAAATTAGAACAAAATCCTATTTCTTTAGAAAAACGTGAGTAGGGTTGGGAGTTGTGCCCCGTCCTGAAGAAGGTACACCTGTACCGAAACATGTCGACGCACACCAGAGGTTCTGTCCCTAATTAAGACACAAAACCTCGCCCTTTTGCACTTTTTTTAATAGCACCAGCCAGGGGTACGGAATAAAGTTTTTCTTTTTACCCACTAGCCAGGTACTTTTTAATTTTCTCACTACACTTCCCACTCACATCCAATCCCTTCACTTGCACTCAACACACACCACACATAGTCTGATTTGTCAACGCTCCCGCGTAGTCGTAGGTCGTAGCGTGCCGCATCCCCTTAGCGGGGTGCGAAGACCCCGATGATGAAGCATGACACCAAGGGGCCTGTTGGTGTGTGAGGGGTATTTTACACAACACTGAGTGTTCCCCCCTTCCTTCACTTTTTCCTTCCAACTGGTAGTAGGATTCTCCTTGTTTATGTATCAGTGCCCGTGGAGTAGGAATCCTACTTTGTACTCTACCTCCCTTCTTTGTTAAGTATAGTCTATAGGCAGCGCGCAGCTGCGGGAGTTTTCCCTACAGACATACCACATAACACACACATTAAAAGACACACACTTAGGTATAAAAAAGAAGCCAGCGGTCCACCCATAATGGAAGACGAACATGGCCTAACTTTTGCAGAGGACGAGATCGATAAAATTCTAGCAGACGGCAATCTATTTGAGGGCTTGTGCAATCATGATACAGGCCAGCAAACTAACGATTGGAATGAACTGCTGAACCTCAGGCGTAACCAAATAAAAGCAGCATTGCATGGGCTGTTCATGACCCAGTACTTACGTAACAAAATGGCACCCCCTGGCCTGATTGTGAAAAACGAACCATTAATTTTTCAACACGACATGATTTTCAAGAAGGAGTGGTCACTAATCTCTTGGCACTGCTCGAGAGATTGGTTAGTCCTCATAATAAAAACAGCTGCCAGGATTACACAAGAACTCAAAATCGAAATAAATAAAATTGAGATCCAATTGAAGACATATATGTCAACCGAGGATCTGAAAACGAGACTCGAGGAGTTAAATCAACAAATGACCGACTTCGAGTTCAACCTAAAACAGAGCAAAACTAACAAATTGACCAAAGATGTGGCAAAGTTTACTCCTGAGAGTGCGTATCCTTACACAAAAGTGGATTATGTTTCAAAAAACAACTACAGCGACACAGACAGTGAAACTTCAGACACTGGCTCGTCAGGTTCCAATTCGAGTGGAAACAAAGGGAACAGACAACGCAGGGGAGGATGGCGACAGAGACGCCAACAGTACCCTAGACAAAGAGGATGGCGGGGATACCAACCACCGAACCATTTCCAACAGTTCATGGGTCCACCACAATTCAACCCCTTCCAGTTTAGACCAATGTGGAACCAGGAATACAATGATGGTTATTACGGGCAACAACAACCGTATGGAGGGCAACAGCAGCCTTTTTTAGGGGCGCGCCAGAACGCACGAGGGAAGAACCGGAAAGGGAACAATGTAGTGTGGGAAGACCAGGAGCAGCCCAACGCCCGGACAACCCGGAGCATGACGGGATCACTACCTAATCAACCGTCAACCAGCAAGAGGGGGACCTAGTGGTAAACCTCACACCCATCACATTGACAGCGATGCAGAAAAATATCCTAAACAAAGGATTGGGATACGTACCCACTCAAAAACCTGATGTTTTCAAACTCAATGTAGAATTACAAGACTTTTTCAGAAAACTGAAACTACAGGCTTTTTTCAAGGACAAACCTTTACCAGAAGAAAAGACAGACACGGGTCTGAGGCTGAAATCAACCTTCACCCCTCCCGATTCAGGCATCCCCGTAGAGATTCTAACCTTCGAGAAGGCGGTGATAACAGAGGTCAACAAGCTGAACACACAAGGGAGGAATGTCTTCTACAACACCAGTGGAGAAGAACAGCGAGCACTTCGAGAATTAACGGCCAACAGCGAGCTAGTCATCAAACCAGCTGACAAGGGGGGAGCAATAGTACTACAATCCCTTGAGAAGTATGACAGAGAATGCCAACATCTGTTGTCTGACGAACGGAACTATAAAATATTGGAGAGTGATCCAACAGAACGACTAAGAATTCGGATTGGAGGTATGGTGGAGGAAGGACTAGCCCACAACTGGATCAGCAAGAAGGAAGCTGAATTCCTGCAACAACCCACCCCTAGGATACCATACTTTTATTGTATCCCCAAGATACATAAGAACATTGACAACCCACCTGGAAGACCAATAGTCTCTGGAATTGGATCCATCCTGGAACCCCTATCAAAATTCTCAGACGCCTTTCTTAGACCGATGGTACAAGCAACAAATACGTACCTGAAGGACACCAAATCGGTACTACAACTGCTGGAAGATACAACCTTTGATCCAACCACGCAGCTTTTGATAAGCTTGGACGTGGAGAGCTTATACACAAGCCTGCCCCATGAAGAGACACTAGAGATCATCGAAGAAGTACTCTTCAGCAAAACTTGGAAATACCAAACACCGAGAAATCTTGTCCTAGAGTGTATCACCATGGCCCTGAAAGACAATTTTTTTCAGTATAAGGAGACACTATACCTACAAACCCATGGAACGAGCATGGGAAGTACTTTTGCTCCAAGCTTAGCAGGACTATACGTCTACCATCTAGAGGAACAAAAGATCCTACATGAAAGTAACCCTTATCGTTCCCAGATTGGCATCTGGAAACGATACATCGATGACATTTTGATCATCTGGAACGGTGATGTCAACAGCGCCATGAATTTTGTAACCTGGCTAAATAACCAGAACGAATATCTAAAATTCACCAGCACCGTTTCAAATACGTCGATGGTCTTTCTAGATCTAAACATCTACAGTGAGGACGGAAGGCTAAAAAGCACTACACACTTCAAGCCGACCTCCAGAAACTGTCTGCTACGTTACGACAGTTTCCACCCTAGACATCTAAGGGAAAATCTGCCCTATGGGCAATTTCTTAGACTCCGGAGAAACTGCACAGAGTTGAGTGAATTCAACCGACAAGCGAAAGATCTAAAAACTAAACTTGTACAAAGGCAATATCCCACCAGAACCATCGAGAAAGCGATGAAGCGCGCAAAAAACAATCACAGGGAGGCACTCATAGAAGAAAATCTCCAAGGAAAAGAAGCAAATAAGAGGCCGATCTGTGTAACAACTTACTCCACCATATCAAACCAGGTGTCGAAGGTCATTAATAAGCACTGGGGCATATTGAATTGTGGAGACTTGAGTTTTGAGAAACCGATGCATGCACATCGGAGGGGCAAAAACATAAAGGACATCGTGGTCCATACCAGACCACGGGAAAACCAGATGGAGAGACTCAATGTAACTGGTGTACAGGGTCATTTCCCGTGTGGGGATTGCAGTTGTTGTCATCAAACCCAGAAAAGCAAAAACCTAACCTTCAGAAATGGCACAGCATGGGAGCAGCGCCACTTTACCAACTGCAATACGAGGAATGTGATTTACCTAATAAACTGCCCTTGCGGACTAGAATATATAGGCATGACCACCCGCCCCGTCAAAATAAGGATAGGGGAACACAAAAGTAATATACGCTGCAAAAAAACAACAACCAAGATGGCATCACATTTCTTGTCACACCAACACTGCGTCAACGATCTACGCTGGACCGTCATTGAGCGATTACCCTCTGAATCAGGCCTGTTCCAAAAGGAACAACTTTGGGTGTTCCGCCTGGCAACTCATGTCACTGGACTCAATGATGACATACCGTGGAGCCAAATCTCCTAAACACCCCCGAAAAACAAGAGTAATAACAAGCGCAAATCGGGGAACCACTCCTGTAGTCAGGGCAAATACATGTATTACCTCCTGTATAAATAACATGTATTATAGTGTCAACCACATCAGAGTATTTATCTCACTCCAATGATATGGCACTGAAACTTTTTGAAACAACGAATAGACCAACTAGAACCAAAAGCCCTTATCGATTTATTTAGTTACAATTCTACTTTGTAAACAACAAACAACAAAACGAACAATGAGGATATATTCGGGCGAAGAAGCACCATTGATGACTAGCGCAAACACCAACGCGCATGCGCGGTCGACATCCGACCTTTGCGCATGCGCAATAGAATACCGGAGACCCGGCAGTGCACATGCGCGAACGGGAGACAGCGGCGGCTGCATCACACGGGCGCTCCTCCAGCGTGAGCGAAAGTATCGGCAAGTGAGTGGCTGGCAAGCGGAAAATCCATATTTGGGCATACAAAACCCGGTAATTAACAAATAATGGAGGTTTCCATGTTACATGTGACTAAATCACATGCATGGAGGAGGCGGCAACACGGGTATCGCCCTTATATGGTCATTTGCCATTTCCGCTAATTAACCAATGGGAACTCACCTTATCTCCCTTTATATACCACCAAGCTCGTCCGTACTCCATTTACGGCGGAGCAGCACAGGGTGGTAGAAGGAGGCCAATATAGGCGGATTTCGTGAGTATTTGCTAAACAGAGTCCGACCTCTGTAGGTGTATTACAGAGTCAAAAATTGAGTAGAAACAACAACACTGAATCCACTCCTCTATCCTTATAGATTGTGGATCCACCTACCTACCTTGATGTTCAGGACTTGCTCATGAGGCATTAGCCAACTCATACCATAAGTATGTCTAAAAACACAGAATCCTAAGTTTGTCCTAAATGTGTCTGTGTGTTGTGTGTTTTGTATGTCTGTTTTCCTTTACAGGTTAAATCAACTGTTTGGGGCTCCAGGTGACTGCACCTGTCTGATCCAACCCTATATGGTAACCAAACCTAATGGTTTTTTCTTTTTTTCAGGACATGTAATTACATGTTCCAGAGAACCGCTGTAGGCACATTGTAGCCGTCTTTAATGAGTGTAATCACTTTTTAGAAAAATTAGAACAAAATCCTATTTCTTTAGAAAAACGTGAGTAGGGTTGGGAGTTGTGCCCCATCCTGAAGAAGGTACACCTGTACCGAAACATGTTGACGCACACCAGAGGTTCTGTCCCTAATTAAGACACAAAACCTCGCCCTTTTGCACTTTTTTTAATAGCACCAGCCAGGGGTACGGAATAAAGTTTTTCTTTTTACCCACTAGCCAGGTACTTTTTAATTTTCTCACTACACTTCCCACTCACATCCAATCCCTTCACTTGCACTCAACACACACCACACATAGTCTGATTTGTCAACGCTCCCGCGTAGTCGTAGGTCGTAGCGTGCCGCATCCCCTTAGCGGGGTGCGAAGACCCCGATGATGAAGCATGACACCAAGGGGCCTGTTGGTGTGTGAGGGGTATTTTACACAACACTGAGTGTTCCCCCCTTCCTTCACTTTTTCCTTCCAACTGGTAGTAGGATTCTCCTTGTTTATGTATCAGTGCCCGTGGAGTAGGAATCCTACTTTGTACTCTACCTCCCTTCTTTGTTAAGTATAGTCTATAGGCAGCGCGCAGCTGCGGGAGTTTTCCCTACAGGCATACCACATAACACACACATTAAAAGACACACACTTAGGTATAAAAAAGAAGCCAGCGGTCCACCCATAATGGAAGACGAACATGGCCTAACTTTTGCAGAGGACGAGATCGATAAAATTCTAGCAGACGGCAATCTATTTGAGGGCTTGTGCAATCATGATACAGGCCCGCAAACTAACGATTGGAATGAACTGCTGAACCTCAGGCGTAACCAAATAAAAGCAGCATTGCATGGGCTGTTCATGACCCAGTACTTACGTAACAAAATGGCACCCCCTGGCCTGATTGTGAAAAACGAACCATTAATTTTTCAACACGACATGATTTTCAAGAAGGAGTGGTCACTAATCTCTTGGCACTGCTCGAGAGATTGGTTAGTCCTCATAATAAAAACAGCTGCCAGGATTACACAAGAACTCAAAATCGAAATAAATAAAATTGAGATCCAATTGAAGACATATATGTCAACCGAGGATCTGAAAACGAGACTCGAGGAGTTAAATCAACAAATGACCGACTTCGAGTTCAACCTAAAACAGAGCAAAACTAACAAATTGACCAAAGATGTGGCAAAGTTTACTCCTGAGAGTGCGTATCCTTACACAAAAGTGGATTATGTTTCAAAAAACAACTACAGCGACACAGACAGTGAAACTTCAGACACTGGCTCGTCAGGTTCCAATTCGAGTGGAAACAAAGGGAACAGACAACGCAGGGGAGGATGGCGACAGAGACGCCAACAGTACCCTAGACAAAGAGGATGGCGGGGATACCAACCACCGAACCATTTCCAACAGTTCATGGGTCCACCACAATTCAACCCCTTCCAGTTTGGACCAATGTGGAACCAGGAATACAATGATGGTTATTACGGGCAACAACAACCGTATGGAGGGCAACAGCAGCCTTTTTTAGGGGCGCGCCAGAACGCACGAGGGAAGAACCGGAAAGGGAACAATGTAGTGTGGGAAGACCAGGAGCAGCCCAACGCCCGGACAACCCGGAGCATGACGGGATCACTACCCAATCAACCGTCAACCAGCAAGAGGGGGACCTAGTGGTAAACCTCACACCCATCACATTGACAGCGATGCAGAAAAATATCCTAAACAAAGGATTGGGATACGTACCCACTCAAAAACCTGATGTTTTCAAACTCAATGTAGAATTACAAGACTTTTTCAGGAAACTGAAACTACAGGCTTTTTTCAAGGACAAACCTTTACCAGAAGAAAAGACAGACACGGGTCTGAGGCTGAAATCAACCTTCACCCCTCCCGATTCAGGCATCCCCGTAGAGATTCTAACCTTCGAGAAGGCGGTGATAACAGAGGTCAACAAGCTGAACACACAAGGGAGGAATGTCTTCTACAACACCAGTGGAGAAGAACAGCGAGCACTTCGAGAATTAACGGCCAACAGCGAGCTAGTCATCAAACCAGCTGACAAGGGGGGAGCAATAGTACTACAATCCCTTGAGAAGTATGACAGAGAATGCCAACGTCTGTTGTCTGACGAACGGAACTATAAAATATTGGAGAGTGATCCAACAGAACGACTAAGAATTCGGATTGGAGGTATGGTGGAGGAAGGACTAGCCCACAACTGGATCAGCAAGAAGGAAGCTGAATTCCTGCAACAACCCACCCCTAGGATACCATACTTTTATTGTATCCCCAAGATACATAAGAACATTGACAACCCACCTGGAAGACCAATAGTCTCTGGAATTGGATCCATCCTGGAACCCCTATCAAAATTCTCAGACGCCTTTCTTAGACCGATGGTACAAGCAACAAATACGTACCTGAAGGACACCAAATCGGTACTACAACTGCTGGAAGATACAACCTTTGATCCAACCACGCAGCTTTTGATAAGCTTGGACGTGGAGAGCTTATACACAAGCCTGCCCCATGAAGAGACACTAGAGATCATCGAAGAAGTACTCTTCAGCAAAACTTGGAAATACCAAACACCGAGAAATCTTGTCCTAGAGTGTATCACCATGGCCCTGAAAGACAATTTTTTTCAGTATAAGGAGACACTATACCTACAAACCCATGGAACGAGCATGGGAAGTACTTTTGCTCCAAGCTTAGCAGGACTATACGTCTACCATCTAGAGGAACAAAAGATCCTACATGAAAGTAACCCTTATCGTTCCCAGATTGGCATCTGGAAACGATACATCGATGACATTTTGATCATCTGGAACGGTGATGTCAACAGCGCCATGAATTTTGTAACCTGGCTAAATAACCAGAACGAATATCTAAAATTCACCAGCACCGTTTCAAATACGTCGATGGTCTTTCTAGATCTAAACATCTACAGTGAGGACGGAAGGCTAAAAAGCACTACACACTTCAAGCCGACCTCCAGAAACTGTCTGCTACGTTAAGACAGTTTCCACCCTAGACATCTAAGGGAAAATCTGCCCTATGGGCAATTTCTTAGACTCCGGAGAAACTGCACAGAGTTGAGTGAATTCAACCGACAAGCGAAAGATCTAAAAACTAAACTTGTACAAAGGCAATATCCCACCAGAACCATCGAGAAAGCGATGAAGCGCGCAAAAAACAATCACAGGGAGGCACTCATAGAAGAAAATCTCCAAGGAAAAGAAGCAAATAAGAGGCCGATCTGTGTAACAACTTACTCCACCATATCAAACCAGGTGTCGAAGGTCATTAATAAGCACTGGGGCATATTGAATTGTGGAGACTTGAGTTTTGAGAAACCGATGCATGCACATCGGAGGGGCAAAAACATAAAGGACATCGTGGTCCATACCAGACCACGGGAAAACCAGATGGAGAGACTCAATGTAACTGGTGTACAGGGTCATTTCCCGTGTGGGGATTGCAGTTGTTGTCATCAAACCCAGAAAAGCAAAAACCTAACCTTCAGAAATGGCACAACATGGGAGCAGCGCCACTTTACCAACTGCAATACGAGGAATGTGATTTACCTAATAAACTGCCCTTGCGGACTAGAATATATAGGCATGACCACCCGCCCCGTCAAAATAAGGATAGGGGAACACAAAAGTAATATACGCTGCAAAAAAACAACAACCAAGATGGCATCACATTTCTTGTCACACCAACACTGCGTCAACGATCTACGCTGGACCCCTATGTGCCCGCTGAAGTACAGTGTTGCACCTCTCTGCTTCCGGATCGCCCTGTAACTCCGCCTGCAATGAAAAAGGAACACATTAAAGCTCCCTCAGGAGCCCCCCACCTAGCTGACATTCTGGGTTAGAGGTAGGGAGGGAAAAGAGTGTCCCGAAGTAGTACTCGCGACGTCCGGAGCGCAAAGAGGCCTAAACAATGGCGAGGGGGAGAGATATACCCCCTCTCCCTGTCTGCCGCCCCGGATGCGCGTCACCGTCCCGCCCACCTCCAGCCGGGCAACGCCTGCCCTGGGGAGGAGTGGCTGACCACAGCAAGGGGCAGGGGCAGCCCTTTGAGACTAAGGGCCCGCCCTCCTGATGGCCACCGGGTGGCCTCGGGCAGCCACAGAAACAGTCTCCATTGATGTGAACCTTCTGAGGGCAAAGTTTCTGACAAGATGGTAACTGCAGAATCTAACATTGAGGCACTTTAGGGGGAGATAACTGCCCTGAAACGGCAGGTGGCCACAGTGTCTACCACAAAGGCTGAACTGGGCAGAAGAGCAGAGGATGCGGAGTGCCGCTCTCGCCGCAGCAATATCAGGGTGCAGGTTCTGGAGGACTGGATCCGGAAGGCCTTGAAACCGAAAGGCATATCAAAAGTATTAATCATTGAAAGAGCGCACAGAGCCCTGGTTCCTCCATCACTGCCGGTCCCAGACCTGTGAATAGGTCTCCTGAGACGCCTGAGAGAATCCCCATTGCGGAAGACGGAACGATGCGGTTGTCTGACCCGGGGTCCTGGGGGTGGATACTATGGAAACATCTGGCGGGGACCCAGCATTGAGGGTGCCAAGCCCTACAGCTGAAATTGTTCCAGACACGGGTATGGACGGAGGAGGGGGCGGTGAAGGCTGAGAGCTGCACAAAAAATAGCATAGAGGGAAAAGCATAGTCGGGTGGGGAGGGGGTATTCTATGAGACGAGATACTGTGTGGTTGAAATATAGGCCATCTGCATCTGCTTTATTGTACATGAGATTTTAGGGCCACAGGAGGGCCCACCTATGACTCAAAGTATTGGTGGGGTTACATAGAAATAGATTTAATCCGCAAAGATGTAAGCAATAAAGGGAGATATAGGGGGGATTCAGGAGGGGAGAGAGCCTGTTAGGAAGTGTTGCTCCTTATTTATTATTGGTCCATTTTGGACCAGCAGGGATGTTGTGTCAGTCTTCACACAGCAGTGGGTACGCTTCCGTAGAGGTATGTTGTTACTATGGTTGTCTGTGGGAGGGGAGGGGACATGGGAGTTCTATGTTACTCAGTTGCATTGAGCTGGTTTATGGGTTGTTATTGAAGGGAAGTAGTCATCTTTTTGCAAGGGGTTGTTTAGGGCAGACAGATCATGCTACGGATAATAATGGAGATCTCTAACAAATATAAGCTCACTACTTGGAACGTTCTGGGACCTAGCACTGCAAAATAGCAGTACAGGGTGCTTTCACTCCTCAAACGACATAACACCTGTATAACATGTCTCCAGGAGACACATTTTACGAATGCTAGAGCAGCAAAACTTGCCAAAAAATGGAGAGGGCAGACATATCATGCCACTTACTCATCCTTCTATAGTGGGGTCTCAATATGGGTTGCCCCGGGAGTTCCCTTTGCACTGAAGTATATGAAGGCATACATACTGGTACAGGGCAAGTTAGATGGACAGGAGATAACAATCCTGAACTCCTATGGCCCCAATATAGATGATGCGGTCTTCTATACCAACTTGAGAGATATAATGTCCCCTGCAGAGGGGGTAAATGCATTTTGGGTGGGAGACTTTAATTGTGTGATAGACGGGGGACTAAATCACCTCCCCTCCCCCCTCACTGACAATTGACTAAACCAAGAATGACGGGTAGCTTGTCAGAAGTGATGTTACAACTGGGGTTTGGAGATGTTTGGTGTGACACACACCTCGGGAAATGGGAATACACCTGTTACTCGGCCACGCACGGAACATATAGTAGACTAGATAGGGTCTTGGCCCCACACCAGACAGCACTGAAAATACAAGAGACTACACACCTGGCAAGATATTTGTCAGATCACGCGCCAGTGACATGTGAGTTTCAATGGGGGAGGAGGCTCTGAACCCTCTATTCTTGGAGATTCCCCTCAGAGACTATCGCGAAAGCCCAGGGGGGACTACATTGAACTGAATTAGACCACAGTGGGAAGCTGAGCGGTAGAGTGGGAAGTCCTTAAAACGGTCCAGAGGGGCAGATGTGTGAGCCTCACATGTGGAGTGGGACACACCCTTCAGGAGACATTCCTCAGAAAGGAACGTGACTTGGCATCTCTACAGGGGGAGCGAAACGGAAATACTGAGACAAGTTATGGATGCACAAGACAGGTTAGAGAAATACACACTAACATCGTACCGTCAGCTACTACACAAGCAGGGCGGCAAATCAGGACAGCCAGGCCTGGATCCTTAGCCGGGCTGAACTGGCCATAGCGGGCACTGGGTATTTCACCGGTGGGCAGCCAGGGTGGGGCCGGTTTTGGAACCCTGAGGGCCGTTTTTGGTACCGGGGGCTGGTCTTGCAGCATAGCTGCAATATCAGCCCCCTGTAACAAAAGCCGGTGAAACCGGCCCTGGCAAGCAGCTCCCCCCCCCCCTCGGGGCGAAACCGAGCTGGTTGCGATGGCCGGTTTCGGTTCCCAGTCGGCCATGATCCTTAGGCGGAAGTCACCTTGCACGGAGGTGCTCTACCTCGTGAACCCCACAGGAGGTGAGGCTCGCACCCAGAAGAGCGATATAGTGAAGGTGTTCAGGGGGAATCTCAAGCAGACCTATGCCAACTCGGGAGAACCCACCCAAGAGCAGCTAGATGAGTACCTGGGAGATCTGTTGGACCCACAATTGAGCGAGGAAGGGAGACAAGCTCTGGACGAACTACTGACAGTGGATGAGATACAATATGCTATTAAATCTCTCACATCCAGGAAGGCGCAGGGTAGGACAGGTTCCCTATGGAGTTTTATCAAGCATTCACAACATGGGTGGCCTCTTGCCTGTTTGAAGTGTATACAGAGGCACTGGGAAAAAAACGCTCTCCTACCATCATTTCTTCAGGGCATCATGGCAATTATCTCAAAACCACGGGCGAGCTTTCCGATCTGGCCTCCTATCGCCCAGTCACGATGATAAACCTAAATATGAAAATTCTGTGCAAGACTTTGGTCCAGAGACTGGAACCAGAGATGGGCAGACTAGTCAACACAGACCAATGTGGGTTCATACCTGGTAGGAATACCACAATGAATATCAGGCGGCTCATGCATGTCATCTATGAGGTGGAGAACAGTGATCAGGAATACAACACAGTAAATTGGTGTTACCTTCAGGCGGTTCTATGGAGAAAGGGGTTTGGACCCTGATTCCGGTCGTAGGTGGGCCTGCTCTTTTCCGAGCCTTCTGCCAGAGTCCGGCTGAGGAGACTGATATTGGCACCCTTTGAGATCCATAGGGTCACCAGGCAGGGGTGCCCATTATCGCCTTTACTATTTGCACTGGTGCTGGAACCCTTGGCCATCAGAATTAGGAGGGGTATGGGGCACTATGGGATACAGATCAGTGAGAGGGCGCATCTGGTATCCTTATACGCCGATGACACTTTATTTTATCTGATGGTGCCAGCAGTTTCTCCCCCATGCCTGTTGCGATACTTTGATGCTTTTAGTGACATCTCCAGACTACGAATCAAAATGACCAAATCCTTGATATTTTCACTGGGTGCCCTGCATTGTCGAGACCATGCTGCGCTTACCCCTATGCACTTGCACTGGGAGACAGATCAATTCTGATACTTGGGAGTCATGGTCACTCATACCGCACAGAAATGGAAGCAGTGTAATATAGATCTGGTGGTAGAGTGGTTGGTTCGTCCATCACCTTCTGGAACACGCTTCCCTTGTCCTACATATAGGACATACAGCAGTGGCTAAAATGGTGTTCCTGCCGAGATGTCTTTACGCACTTAAGTATTCACCGGATACACTATTGAGGTTGGTGTTTAATAGACTTCACTCCCTGCTATTAAAATTGGTATGTAGGGATGGCAGCAACAAGGTGAGCCGAGAGACACTGCAGCTGCCAATGGAGGAGGGGGACTTGGTGCTACCCAACATGGAATTGTATTATATAGCATCGTAGCTACAACATGCAGCACTTTGGCTGACCAAAGAGAATAATTGGGAGAAAGATCTCCTGGCAAGCAATGCGAGAGAAAAAAGCCCACCCGAGCTAGTGCATGGAGGTGAGAGGGGACACAGAGTAGTCCTTTACTTGATTAGACACATAGCTACATTATGGGAAAGAGCAGTTAGGGTTGTCCTGAGACGGGCCCCCTTTGCAAGAGAGTTTCTGTTCTGGGACCTCCTAGCATTCCTTCGCCTGGCATCAGCGGTGGATGTCACCGGTTGGAAAGATGGGTGATGTATGATATTATCAGACCTTTTTCCCAAACGACATACTGATTACTTTCGTGGCGGCACCGGAAAACTTTGGGGTGTGAAAGGGACAATTCCTTCTCTATGCTTGCATTGCTAACATAGTCCGGGAAATTTGACCCAGGTGCCCGTAAGCCCCTGAATCCTTGGCCCTGTTCAAGGCACTCTTGGAACATGGAGGGGGTAAGACACTTTCAATTTTTTTTTCAATTTCAATTTCAAGCTTTATTCGACTATTAGAAACAATCACAAAAGCGTACAATAAAACACAATACAAACATTATAATAAAACAATAGCTCAGAAATGAAAAATTTCGGAAGATTTAAAACACCAGACTTTTCCTATGAGAAATGGCTTTGAGTAAAAAAGTGGCAGTAAAAAAACAGGTGTCTGCAGAGTCAAGTGCAAATAATAATTCCATGGCTTGGGTAATAGTATACACTGATAATCTTAAAAACATAGGTCTGAGATAGAGACGGCGAAGATGCATATAGAGTGGACAAATAAGCATGAAGTGCCGAGTACTTTGCCTAGTCTGACCATCACAAGGACAGGGGGAATGGCTAGGAAGTTTCATCTCAGGGAAGGCAACTAAATTATGTACTATACCAAGTCTGAGACGTGTCAGAACAAACTGATGGGACTGCTTGGTTATGAATTTTAAGTACATAGGCATGCCCTTTCCTTCAGGTTTAGTGGTGTGATAAAATACATAGGTAGACATGGTAGTACACTTTACCCTATGCATATCAGACTTAGTTTGGATGAAAACATCTTTAAGTTCCTTTTTCGATACAGTAACGGCACAATAGGGATCCTTAATGATGTCAAAATTAAATACCTTGCCATAAGTATAAGAGACATAGCTTAGCCAGGGAATCTTAAGGACTTTGTCCAACTTCAAACAATCGGTGATAATCTTCCTAGAAAAAGTAGTCTCTTCTTTAGCCCATATTGACCTCCATACCATGAGGGGTCTTAATCCCATAAGATCAGTCAGATAATTTAAACAGACTTCGCTATGGCACAGTACAGTAGGTGCCGAGGGAGGTAGGCAAAGCAATCTTCTAAGGAACCCATTCTCGGTATTTTGCAGTGTCCTATGCTGACTATAGCCCCAAATACCAGAGCCGTACAGAGCAATAGACGCACATCTATGCCTGTAAATGTCTACCATATCAGGTATACGGCGGCTTCCTAGCTTTGCAGCGAATCGAAAAATACCAGATGAGCTTTTGGCCATTCCACCATTAACATTTGAGATCTCCTGGGGCCATGTCCCCTTGTTGTTAAAGGTAACACCGAGGTAGCAGAACCTATCCACTACCTCAATATTAAGATTGTTAAAATGGAACGGCATAACAGACTTCATCCGTTTACCACAGGCCATAATAAAGGTCTTGGTGTTATTTATTTTCAATTTCCTCGCATTAATAAAATCATAAAAAGTATTCATAAGTTTCTGTAGCCCATTTGGAGTACGCGAAAGAAGCACCGTATCGTCGGCATAAAGCAGAACTGGTACGGGAAGTCCACCGACTTGAGGGGAATCCGCCTGGACCTTTTTGAGTTCAGATTCAATGGAATTGATAAAGAGGGAAAATAGCAGGGGGGCCAGTACACAGCCCTGCCTTATGCCTGACTTAACCCTGATTTTCTCAGTACATTCACCCGACGGACCAAAACGTATCTGGGCCGACAGCTTATTATAGAGACGAGCCAGAAAGTGAATGATTGCCGAGGGGGCGCCCATGGCCAATAGAGTGCACCACAAGAGTTCATGGTCCACAAGGTCAAAGTCGCTCGAGAGATCGGCAAAACAGAGAAATAGGGACCCTTGTTTCGCTCTCGTATATTTCCCTATAAGGAGGTCAAGGTTAAGGCACTGCTCCGTAGTCCCTAAGCCTTTGCGAAAACCAAATTGGGATTCAGCCATGATATTATTTTCTTCAACCCACTCATCAAGCCTTATAAGGAGAACCCTACTCATAATCTTCAGGGAGGAATCAAGAAGGGAGATAGGGCGATAGTTCTTTGCCTCGCCTCTATCTCCCTTCTTGTAAATAGGTAGAATTAGGGATTCACTCCAAGTAGGAGGGGTGTTCTCCAGGACTGATGCATTAAACACCTGGGTCAGGAGTGGGCACCAAAGACTGGGGTTAGATTTGTACAGATCTACCGGTACCCCATCGGGTCCTGGTGCCTTTCCACCTTTGCTCTGGTTTAGGGAGATAACCACCTCTGATAGGGTAATATCCAAAGGTATCCTAGTGTCAGACATCGGGATAGTAGGACCGTCAGAGTCTACCCCGGGTGGGTTAAAAATACCAGAAAAATGGGAGACCCAATTGGCTTCGCTAACCTGCGCTGACAGTTTGGGAAACTCTTCATTGGCAAGGAAAGGGCTGTTAACCGTAGACCAAAACAGCCTACTGTCCCGTAGTACCGATGCTTGGTTCAGGGCATCCCAGGCAAGTTCCCTGAGTTCCTGCTTCCTACGTACAAGATTACTTCTATAGGTAAGCCTAAGTAATTTGACGGCCTCCCTATCTCTCGGGAGTTTTGTTAAGGCCAACTTGAGTTCCCGCAGGGATTGAGTACATAGGCTATCAAACCAGCCCACGTTTTGGTTCCTAATTCGGGCTTTAGTAATGGTAAGGCACCTTTTTACAGCATCACCGAGTGCCACAAAATTAGTTATAATGCACCCGTTAGGGGCCTCAGGATTAAGGCAACTATAAATTTCAGCGAACCCCTCTTTAATAATTCTAGCTTGCAATTTTTCGGAGTTATCCAAATTCCACTTTATACGGAAACCATTCTGTCTACATGGGGTAACATCTTCTAATACCAAATAATCATTCTTAGCACTAGGCCCCCATGCAGAAATAAGCATGGTGATTGCTTGGTGATCACTACCTCCAAGATCAGTAACGACGGGAACCGTACAATGAGGAGTAAAATGCGTAGAAACCAGTAAGTGATCAATGGCAGAAGACGAGCTGGATCCTACAAAAGTTGGAACAGGCTTACCATCTAGGGCCGGGGAGTGGATCATAAGATCCAGGTTCAGCACGAGGGAATTAAAGGAGTCACCATGGGGAGAATGTACAAAATGTGCTCTGTTTTCCCCGTTGTCTCCATCAAATCCACAAATTCTAGTAAAGGAATTTGGGCAAGTACGGAGGTTAAAATCCCCACCCCAAATGATGTCAATTGGTTTGCTGACATCGTTTCGTAAGTTCCTCAAAATAGGACCCAGCTCCTCTGCCACCGAGGTATCTGAGGCATTAAACAGATTGTTATAGTGGTTGACCACCACTAGAACATGGCCCTTAGGATGTTCTAGTATTAAAATTTGGGAGTGGTGTCCCACAGGGAGGTAGGAAATCAAACGTAGTGGAAGTTTGACTGATGTAAAAATCACTAACCCCCCTTTAGCCCTACCCATACCTGTCCTTATTGCCTGGTTGTTATAAGATACAAACCCATCGAGTTCAATATCAGCAGTTGCCCAGGTCTCTTGTAAGCATAAAATATCAAAGTCTGAGAGGATCTCTTTCCACCCCAGAGAGGCCGATTGCCTACTCCACCCTGCAACATTCCAGGTAACAAACTTCAGCCCAGGGGAACTGGTGGGGGGTTGAATAGGCACTGGTACCGTGGTGATTAAAGCATTATTGACAGGTAGAGGGTCCAATAATACTGGGTAAGCCACGGGGATTATCGGGGCAGTTTGGGACATTGCAAGATCTTGAATGGAAATAGGGCTACTGTCGGGCAATACCGTAGGCTCTTTATCAGAAGAAATAGTGGGGTCGACAGCAGTGGGCAGTCAATCAACACCATTAAGGCCACTCAGACAATTAAAACGATTATAATTATGAAAGGGTGTCATAGGTGGTTGAAAAACAGGTTGGGCTGGGTACCCACAAAATCTACCCCTCCGATCAACCCTTGTCCATTTGTCCTGGGCTTGATCACGATGCATTTGTACAGGGGGGAAGAAAAAAGATACAGGCAGGGTCCGGATGGTGGATTCAGATGATCTATTCGACCCGAGCAGATGTAATGAACAGTCCTTGGGTCTCTAAAGCTCACCAAAATACAGTCCCCTACTATTGACTTCCTGGTCTTGCCCAGCCAGGGTACCCTCCTTACCATCACAATTTCATTATTAAAATATGCAGGAAGAGGTCTATTCCAGTTCAACCATTTAATTACTTGACTTTTTAGTGAGAAAAAATTCTCACCTTCCCCCATCTCCAGGGGAGGAACCCCGGCCATAACTACCATAAGATCGTTAGCTTCGGGGGGAAGGTCGGGTCTCCGAACTCTAGGGGCAGGTTTCTCTGGTAAAGGGGGTGGAATACCGTCACCATTTACAGCCCAATTGGGATTTATAACAGGGGGAGTAATACCTGCTGGTAGTAGTGGGGGAATGATAGTTTTACTATGGCATGGAGGAACTGGTTTGGCCATGAGGGGTTGCAAAATAGGGGTGGCAGAGGTCACCACAGTTGGTCCTGAAATAGCTGGAGGAGGTTGTGAGGTGGGGGGTAGGGTGGGAGGGGACATAGTCTCAGGGGGTCTTCCAAGGGTATTGACCTGCGAATTCAAACTACTTAATGTAGCCTCAAGAATAGTTAGACGGATCTCCACTCTCTTAATACTCTCGGTGATAGGCTGCAGCAGAGATCTGAGTAAGAATTCTAGGTTCCCCTGGGGGACAACTGGGGGTAGTAAAGTAGGCAGGCTATTTATAAGGAGAGGAACAGTACCCGTATCTTCATTAGACTTACCGGGAACAGGAACAGACTTAGTAGGTTTTCCAAAATCGGAATGGGAAAGTTTGGATTTACCCTTACCTGCCCTCGACTTCCTTCTACGCTTATTAGGGGGAGGGCCGTGCAGCTCGGCCACAGTAACTAATTTGGGCTTAGCTTTCCTTGATTTAGAGATAAGGGTAGGTTGGGATATAAGATCAATAGCCGTACAACAGAGGCTAGGGGAAGGGGTGGGCATCGGTGCCTGACTGGGACTAACAGTACATTCCCTCAACAAAAGAGGGACTCCTTCCTGTGAAAGAGATTCCTCACTAACAATCAGCGATGAGCCACCGTCTACAATATCTACCAGGGGTCTACGTTTCAGATTTTCAATAGAGCGTCGGCGCTCAACCCTGCGTTCTGCAAGGGCAGTATCCAAATCTCCCTCTTCCTCCGCCAAAGAGCGTGAAAAATATGTATCCAGGGTTCTAATCTTGGACCCCCCCAGCTTCACTATGGATTTGTCCAGAGCTGGTGAAGACATGATAGGTAAATGGAATGTCTTGGACAACAAGGGCTAAGTAGAAACCAGTTCCAAAAAACAAATGAACAGGAAAGTAAGCCCGGCCCGGCCTAATCTGGCCTATGAGGGCCTAAGAGGGTCCGCCCTTAGTCCGGGCTTTGTCCCGGGTGATGTCCCGCACACGCGTCCCGCTGACGCGTATTGACTTCAGGTCTTAAGCCAAATGAGGATAGAGGGGGCGGAGTCACGGGAAGAGGCGGCAGGTGTGCTGGCTGGAACACGCACAGCCTGCTGGCCCTCGCAGTCCCGTTCTCTTAGAGAGCAGCTCCCCTCGTGATTTACAATGCCCAGCGGGGCTCCTGGCACACGGATGCAATGCCCTACGGGGCTCCTGGCAGCAGCAGCAAACAAAGGATCCAAGAGCTCCTCCACGAGCGGCACCCGCGAAGCGGGGGCCGTGAGGAGTTTTGAAGCAGTCAGGCAGGGGGCGGAGTCACGGGAAGAGGCGGCAGGTGTGCTGGCTGGAACACGCACAGCCTGCTGGCCCTCGCAGTCCCGTTCTCTTAGAGAGCAGCTCCCCTCGTGATTTACAATGCCCAGCGGGGCTCCTGGCACATGGATGCAATGCCCTATGGGGCTCCTGGCAGCAGCAGCAAACAAAGGATCCAAGAGCTCCTCCACGAGCGGCTTCCGCGAAGCGGGGGCCGCGAGGAGTTTTCAAGCAGTCAGGCAGGGGGCGGAGTCACGGGAAGAGGCGGCAGGTGTGCTGGCTGGAACACGCACAGCCTGCTGGCCCTCGCAGTCCCGTTCTCTTAGAGAGCAGCTCCCCTCGTGATTTACAATGCCCAGCGGGGCTCCTGGCACACGGATGCAATGCCCTACGGGGCTCCTGGCAGCAGCAGCAAACAAAGGATCCAAGAGCTCCTCCACGAGAGACACTTGATATCCTACTTAAATAACACCGTGATTATGGATATTCCCAGAATGGAGTCACCAGAGTAGCCTGGGAGGAGGATTTAGGTACGCCGATAGCAGACACAGGATGGAAGGAGGCCTGCACACGGGTGAACAAGGGCTCATGTAATGCACGGTTTCAACTGGTTCACTTTAGTTACTTGCACCGCACATACGTCACCCCGGTTTTTCTGCACTGCATAGAAACTACAAAACCGGACATGTGTCCCAGATGTCAAACCACCTCAGCAATCTTTCTACAATTAACTTGGTATTGTCCAATGGTTTATACCTACTGGAGCCAAGTAGTTGAAATACAACAGAACATAGGAGGTGTGACACTAAAGCTAGAACCCACCACATGTTTGCTGGGGATACACAAACAGGGTATGGGTGGGAAAATGCATTGGAGATTCATACAACTGGCACTATTGTTGGCAGAAGGACAAGTGGCCATAGTGTGGATGGGCACCACAGGTCCCAATGAGCAAAGATGGGGGAAAGAGGTGAAAGACTGGTCAGTCGCTGAGGAAGTCAGGTTATGGGATGTAGGGCAGATTAAAATGCAGAAGAGAATCTGGCGACATGGAGGGGGGCCATTGCGGATTTCGAGGCTGATCTGATGGACTCTGGATCCAATTAGGGTAGGAGTACCAAGCCCTAGAGAGGACTCAGGAATAAGAATATAGGTACTAGCAATATTTCCCGTACGGAATACAGAGCCTGTATAACGAGGGGTCTCGGGATGAGGTGGCTTCTCTGACAACTGCGTGGGAAGGGGTGGGAAGGCTACAAAGTTTGTTCTTTCACAAACATTGTAATGCATAACAATATGGATGTAATTCAACAACTGTGAAATGGAAAAAATAAACACAAAATGCTCGAGTGACCAAATTAAGTTGTTATCTAGCGATAATTTGAGTACACTGAGTTATAATTTATTGATTATGCTGAGAAATGATTGAGTTCCTGATTTAGAGTTTGGCGAATGAGTACCTCTAAATTCTGGTATCGTAGCGCTTTGTTGATCTCTGCTGCCATCACCAATTGAAATCGTATTGAATTATCAGCATCTGTGCTCCGCTCGCATTAATTGTCGCTGCTTGTAATTTGCCTGAGTGATATCTATAGCGCTTTCATTGCATAGCCCACATCGCGCCTGTGTGACCTCGTAGCGCTTTTTGTGTAAGCTCGCATTGCTTGTTAATTGTAATTGTGCCTGATTGTGCCGGTGCCGATGCCGGTGCCCACATCTGTGCAATATCCTTATCTGTGCCCCAATCTCGTCCTGCTTCGACTTTGGTTGGCTGCCATTTTGTTGTTGTTGTTTTGTTGCCTCCCAGCCCGCCTCTCCACCCCGCTCCCGCCTCCCAGCTGACCCTCCTCGCTCCGCCCCCCCACTATCCACTTATGACAGTCACACTTACGCGCAGCGTTCACGCGCTGCGGACGCGCCCCATGCGCGCCGAAGGTGCGCCAAAGGGAAGCCTGTCTACGCCCGTCCGCGCCTGGACCGCGCCCAGCGACATACCCCCTGGTCCCTGCAAAAACCACTCCACCCGCATATTGTACGACGCCGCTACCCTCTCTGCACTTAACCCCGGCCGCCTCCCAACCTGCCACCATGCCGCCCCAGGACACACCCATGGACCCTTCACCTGCCACTCCTGCAAGTTTGACTGCACCAAGACCCACATCAAATCCACTAACTCCAAACAGAACTCCGACATTAACCACCTGAAGTGCATCCTGCTCAACACCCGGTCGGTCCACAGACACGCCATTGACCTTTGGAAACCTACTCGACACCACATCGCCAGACGTCGCCTTTCTTACAGAAACCTGGATGAACGCCTCATCAGCGCCCGACATCGCCTTAGCCATCCCAGACGGCTACAAGATCATCCGAAGAGACCGCATCAATCAAACAGGAGGAGGCATCGCCATCGTCCATAAGAACACCATCCGCATCACGACCAGTTCTGACGATACCCTCGCAAACACCGAATACCTTCACTTCCAGATCCACACCGACCCCAAGACCACACTCAGAGGCACCCTCATCTACAGACCACCTGGACCCCGCACACAATTCAGCGAAGACATCACTGACTTCATCAGCCCACACACCCAATGTTCTAGATTGACACTGTTGAAATGTTTTCCCCTCGCCATGTTAAAATGTTCTTCAGTTACAGTGTGGAAATGTTTTCCATTTACTCTGTTGAAATGTTTTCAATTGGCTGAACGTGTTGAAATACACTTCAGCGACCATGATGAAATGTTTTCCATTTATTGTGTTAAAATGTTTTTCCGTTGCTGTGTTGAGGTGATTGAAATTGACCATGCTGAAATGTTTTCCAGGTACTGCATTAAAATATTCTTCTGTGACCCTGTTGAATTGTTCTACAGAGACCGACCTTGTTGATATGTACTCTAGTCACTGCGTTGAAATGTTCTCCATTTACTTAATGTGTTGAAATGTTGTAAAGTGACCGCAATGATATTTTCTCTAGTTACTGTGTTGAAATGTTCTCCAGTTACTTAATGTGTTGACAAGTTCTAAAATGGTTGTGTTGAAATGATGTAAAGTAACCATTTTGAAACGTTTTCCAGTGACTAGGTTGAAATGTTCCCCTTTGGCTGTGACCGTGTCGAAAGGTTTTTTGCAGTGACTGTGTTAGAATGTTCCATAAACAGCATGTTAAAATATTCTCTAGTGACTGTTGAAATGTTCTCCAATAACTGTGTTGATACGTTCTCCAGTCACTGTGCTGAAATGTTAGAAAGTGACCGCTTGGAAAGGTTCGAAAGTGACCGTCTTGAAATGTTTTCCAGTAACTTACTGTGTTGAAAAGTTCAAGTGACCATCTTGAAATGTTCTAAAGTGATCATGTTGAAATATTCTTCACTAATTTACTGTGTGTAAATGTTCTAAAGTGATCATGTTGAAATGTTTAAAAGTGAACTTTATGAAAAGGTCGAAAGTGACTGTAATGAAATGTTCTCCAGTGACTTACTGTGTTGAAATATTCTAGTGGCATCTTGAAATGTTCTCCAGTAACTTACTGTGTTGAAATGTTCAAAAGTGATTGTGTTGAAATGTTCTAAAGTGAACTTATTCAAATGTTCTAAAGTAACTTGTTGAAATGTTGTCTAGTGACTTACTGTGTTGAAATGTTCTAGTGACCATCTTGAAATGTTCTCCAGGAACTTACTGTGTTGAAATGTTCAAAAGTGATTGTGTTGAAATGTTCTAAAGTGAACTTATTGAAATGATCGAAAGTGACTGTGTTGAAATGTTCTCCAGTGACTTACTGTGTTGAAATATTCTAGTGATCATCTTGAAATGTTCTAAAGTGAACTTATTGAAATGATCGAAAGTGACTGTGTTGAAATGTTTTCCAGTGACTTACTGTGTTGAAATGTTCAAGTGACCAACTTGAAATGTTCTAAAGTGATCATGTTGAAATGTTCTCGAGTAACTTACTGTGTTGAAATGTTCTCAAGTGATCATGTTGACATTTCCTCCCGTAACTTACTGTGTGGAAATGGTCTAAAGTTACTATGTTGAAATGTTCTCTAGTGACTTACTGTGCTGAAATGTTCTTAAGCGACCATGTTGAAATGAAATGTTCTCTAGTAATTTACTGTGCTGAAATGTTCTCAAGTGGCCATGTTGAAATGGTCTAAAGTGAACGTATTGAAATGTTCTCCAATTACTTAGTTAAAATCATCTTGAGTGAATGTGTTGTAATTTCTCCTATAGCCATGTTTAAATAGTCTCCAATAGCTAGTGGCCATTCTGAAATGTGCTCCAGTGGTCTTATTGAAAAGCTTTTCAAAGGCCAATGGAGGTATTGAAATAGGCTTCTGTATTTGAGTTGTGATCTAGTGGCTAAATTGATTACTTTGGAGTGCTATGTGGAAAAAGCCACATGCTCAAACCCACTTTGATCAAGTGTGCAGGTGTATTTGGATCAATTCTATAGAAAGCTAGGAGAGCAGTACAGCCTGTCAAAATATTTTAAAATGTTTTAAAATGTACTTGTACATGTGTATATATATATATATGTGAGCAAGGGTGGATGCCCGAAACGCGTCAGATTGTTTGCTTCGGCTCTAAATAAAACCTGTGCCTGAAACAAGTTATTGGATCTGCGTGGTTTCCTGGGTCGCTGCGGTCGGAGCCTGGGAGGTTACACTTGCTTGATATATATATATATATATATATATATATATATACTAGCAGCCCGTCCCGGCGTTGCCCGGGGGCAGAAGGGGGCTGGGGGCTGCTTTTAAAGTATTAGTGTAGTCCCGGCCGGAAGCCCGCCCCCCCCACCCTCCCGCCCGCCCCTACATTGCTCGCACCGTTGCCCTTCCGCCTGCCTCCCGCCCGCCTCCAGCCCGCCCCGGCGTTGCCCGGGGGCAGAAGGGGGCTGGGGGCTGCAATTTGAAAATTTCTTTAGTCCCGGCTGGGCCCCCCGCCCGCCTCCCGCCTCCCGCCTCCCTCCTTACCTAAGTCGCGCTCGTACGCCCGCCTCCCGCCTTCCTCCTTACCTCAGTCGCCGTCGTACTTAGCCCCCACGCCAGCCCCGACATTGCCCCTCTCGCCTTACCTGAGCCGCCGCGCCACTCGTCACTGCTCGCTAGGCCACTAACTCTGCAATGTAATCTAAGATTTTGCCACTTTCACTTATAGGTGTGTTAGATCAAAATGATGGGGCTCATATATAATTTGGTGGGTCTTCTGCCAGGCTGTCAGATTTACAGAGGCCATGACTTCTGCTGCCCTCTTAGAAGACCTCCCACCATACTTCGAGATGAGGACGGGTCCTGACTGCCTTCAGCGGAGTCACCACTTTGGTGGCTCCATTGAAGGTAGGCCAGTGCGGCCGCATGATGCGCCAGCATCTCCCATGCTCTTCGATTAGGCCGTGGGCGGCAGATGCATTGGCTGCCACGGGCGGCCTAATGCCTGGCTATGCCACTGTGTTCTTTCTGCCTTAAGTGAAGCTGCCTCTGCGATGGCACCACTGAAGCAAAGTGAGCACCTTGCTTAATGCTGTGGCTTAATGCTTTTGCTCTCTTTCAAGAATAAATCGCCAAAGCGAGAGCGTATTTTTGGGGTTACTAAAAAAGTATTTGTTGCAATGTAATAATCGGGCCACTCTCTCTGGTTATATTGCATTTTAGCATGATGTTTCTATCTGTTTCAAACTAACTGTGTGTCCAAAAGCTGCTTTTAAAACATATATTTAGATTCTAGAACGAGGACATGAAATGTATTTGCCTCTGACCTTTAGCAAAAAAGATCACATGGACTCCTTCCAATGAAATCGGAAATCTAACACTTACAGGCTTTAGCCATCCCAGGTTGACATTTTTAATCCACAAAATTGGAAACGAAAGCTTTCATATTTATTTTCAAAAGACCATTTTCAAAAGTTAACATATAAGACGGAATATGTAATTCAGAGTTCGTTTTTAAACTGTTGTCTTTCCCTTCTGCACTAATTGATTTGCTTTTTGTTTTAAACCCTGTTGCATTGAAATAACGGGCTTAAAGGTATAAAAAGCAACAGGCGTAAAGATAATGTAAAAGAAAGCAATACGCATGCAGAGTTTAGGCGGGTGTTCCAGGTCTGAAGGGGAAAGCTCGAGAAGTGTCAGGTATGTCGTCAATTAGCTAGCGCGCTTTGTGTTCTGGCAGTGCTGGGGGAGTTGAACGTTTTAATGAAACCGTGTGCTTTGTTTTCTGCCTGACTGACTGGTTGATTACCCCTGCCCCATTCATGCTCGAGGTCTGTGCCTTGCATTTAAAGAGAAAGTGGATGCAGCAGGCCGACAAAATGTTCTTTAAAAAAAAAATATGCGGTGTTCTTTAAAGACAAATGCGACTGCACTGCACTCGTCACTCCTCGCCGCACGTCGGCCCTCGTCCCCGCTCCTCCCCGCGCGTCATCACGTAGGTGTAGGTCGCGGTCAGCGCTACCTCGCGGCCGGCGCTTGTTTTCGGGGACTACTTTTTTTTTAAACTTTATTTTTTTAATTTACGTTTATTTTTTATTTTTTGCAGCCTATGTCCGTCTACACACCCTGTGGTTTACAACAATGTATTGGGTGTGTGGATTGGCACTGTGGTTCCTGAGTTTACCTTGCCAAAAGGTGCAAGTTCTCTCTTTATAATAGTAGTATAGATATATATATATATATATATATATATATATATATATATATATATATAGATATATATATATATCTATATATATATATATATAGATATATATATATATATAGATATAGATATATATATATATATATATATATATCTATATCTATATATATATATATATCTATATCTATATATATATATATATATATATATATCTATATATATATATATATATATATATATATATATATATATATATATATATAGATATATATATATATATATATATATATATATATATATATATAGATATATATATATATATATATATATATATATATATATATATATATATATATATATATATATATATATAGTGAAGTAGTGTGGCTCACTGGTTAGAGGCGGCAGACCCAAGAGCAGAGGACGGCCCGGGACCAGGGTTCGATTCCCGACGCGGCAGGTTTCTGGACCAGGGTCAGCGGACTCGATAATTCTCTCGCCTCGGTGCCCACTCTGATCAGCGATCACACTCGGCAACTCTGGGCACTAGCTTGCCTCATTTTCGGCCCCACCAGACTGCCGGGGATGCCTGGTCTCACCCTGGAGATACCCATTAAGGGACCATCTCTCAGGGAAGCCAGGAAGGGTTTCGCAGCGGTCGAAGCGCGGAGGTACCCCTTCGGGAGTGATTCCTGCGCTATATAAGCACACAATTAATTAATTAATTAATATATATATATATATATATATATATATATATATATAATAGATCCCCCAGATCCGGTACCCATTTATCAAAATGCTTGTTTGCATCTCCTGTAAGGAAATCTGTGTGTAAGCTATGGAGCCTAATTATCCAGGTGCTGTTCCCTTTAAATTGTGTGTTCTACCATTGGGTCTTTCGGGTGATGTTCCTGACTTTTGGTCCGATATTCAGTTGGAGCCATAAGTGACCACTGAGGGGATGTTGAGTGCTGACTTTTTCTGTACTTCAATAATCTCCACTGTTTACTTAGTGTTTACTTTGTGTTTAGTGTTTGTTCCTCCCGTTTTTCGTCCATTCCAACATGATTTGGCGATGATCTATTTTGGGTGCTTGAGGCCACAGAGTGAAAAGTTAGCACATCCCATGCCTACTCCTCAGTCTGGTGTGACTTAATGTATTAGAGGAAAATAATTTAGCCTCGGGTCAAGCTGCAGCTCAACAGCACTCAGTTGTAGTGTGGAGGGTCTCATATTCTGAAAATGCATGACAGCAGAAAGAAAGAGACTCTGAGCCTGCAAGCACAGTGGTGGAAGCAGGAAGGTAGGGTCTTTTAAAAGATGCACACATCAGGCACACTGGTACAAAGGCTAACACAAAGTCTTTATGATGACTTCCTCTGTTGGCTCTGCTCCTCCTCCTTATTTACCTGATTGGTGGCTATAATATACCTACCCGATTGGTGATTTTACGGGTTGCCACATCCCCTCTTGATCACATAGTTATAAATGCACATTTTGGACACTTCAGTGAATTTCTCATGCTTGTGTTTTACAACAGGTTTTTTGTGATTCATACATTAAGTTAACATAATTTATATATTTACAGTGAGTGGCTTGTATAGGAAGAGCTGTGCATTTTCTTTTTTCCTACACAAAACTACTGAAAATTGGTGTAGGCCACAAGTAATCAGAGAGGGAGGCAGTTTAAGCAGAATGCAAATTTACCAACATAATTTTGAATGGTCCCAGTATGAAATGGAACCTGTGATATAAGCTATTCAACAGCTGTTTAATAGCCATAGGTGGGTCTAGATGCAAGTCTAAGTAGATGAAAGGCAATGTTACATAATTGTCTAGGCTCTGAAGAGCAGAGAATATTTGATCACCTGCCTGAGATGATTCCAACTCCTTCAGCTACGTGTGATGTATTTATGGAAGTGATGAAGACACTAGAAAATCACTTCAAGGATAATCTTAGCATAATCAACAAAAGCATGAACCAATTGGCAGTTTTCTTTTGCAGAGTTAGGAATGTTTGTCTTTCCATGTCAGTTTTATACACTAGAGAGATCAACTGGTAGTCAACTGCTATGATGGCAAAACACAAGAAAGAGTATTGTGTTGTGGTAAACTGACTCTTTATGAACCATTTGAGATTGCCAGAGGCATTGAACGTTCTGTGTTAGCTTCAAATGAACTAGCTAAATCCATGTACAACCAATGGGGAGATTAAGCCAGTAATTACAATATTTTTCAAAGTCAAGACCACTATGTACTCAGCAAGCAATAGTAAAAGACAAGAGTTAACTGTGGGAAATTGCAATGGGGCATGTTAGATGTGGGAAAGACATGCATGAAATGCAGAGAATGACATTTTTACAATAGTGAATGTAGCCAAGGGAGCCTACACTATTTTAGAAAGGCAAGACGAGGGAATTTTTAGTATGTTTTTATAGCTCGACACAGAGCATCTCATTTGTCTCGTAGAGATGTTCCGTACTCAATTTACTTCTGTGCATGAGCTTGTGGAAGTGCACAGAATTATATTTGAGGACAGGCTATGAACTGTGGAGGGATTTGTATGCAAGATTTTTTCTAAAACCTAATATCATTCCTATTGTGCACAACGTGTGTGATGTTACATTAAGTATTAGAGGCCAATTGCAAGAGAATTTGGAGAAACATTGTGCAGAAACTGTGATAGAACCTGTGGAATCCTGACAGTGGGAGTCCCCTAATGTTTTTATTGCCTTGGCAAATTTTATTTTTTTAATTTATATTTTGAACTTATTAAAAAACTAGTGTATCCCTTAATGTTGTGGCAAAAAAGAAGACAGGTGAAGTGAGGTTGGTTGTAGACCTCAGTTCCCTAAACAAAAACATTTTCCTGTATTGTCTTCCCCTCCCGTAAATTCAGGAAATATTAACATACTTAGAGGAGTCAAAGGTGTTTTCAGCTATAGACTTTAGAGCAACATATCATCAGGTAGTACTCAGTGAAGACTCCAGGGAGTTGACGACTTTTAACAATCCTTTTGGGGCCTTAAGGTTCTCCCTGATGCCATTTGGTTGAGCATTGGTGTCATCCATATTTCAAAACCTAATGGATCAACCTTTGGTAGGTATTAAAGGGGTTCAGGGTTATATTATGAAACTGTTCACAACATTTTTGGGGTTTTGGAAGAGTATGAGCAAATACAGTGAGAAGAGAGAAGTGCCACTTTTTATTGGACAATGTAGAAACTATTTGGACATTATTTTTCAGGGCAGGGGATTAAACCAAAGAAAGACCTATTAGAAACGACAAGGAGGGGGCCAGACCCTACTTATAAAAACGGTTATGATAAATTTTGGGGTTATGCAAATATTTTTCCTGTTTCTCTGATAATTTTGCACACAGAATCTTTAAGAACGTTATTAAGAAAAGGGATGAAGAATGTATGGGGAATAGATTACATTGAGTTTTTGAAAAGATGAAAAAGTTGATTATTGAAGCACCAGGGATGATGCTTGATATATTGTTACAGTTAATGCCAGTGGAATAGAATTGAGAGCAGAATTGAGTCAAGAAATTGGTGCTAAGGAAAATACAGAGGAGTTCTTCTCAAGATGTTTGTCAAGTGCGAAGCACAACTACAGTATAATTGAGAAGAAAGTGCTAGTATTTGGTTTGGGCAATCTATCATTATATGACTTATTTATGGGGAATATAGGTTGTGTTGATCAACCATGATTGGTTTACCTGTTAAGTGAGAACTGCCTTGGCAAACCGAGTCCAAGACTTGTCAGGTTGTTGTCCAAAATGCTGTCTAATTTCAGGGTGAAACTAAAGGAAAGAACTTGAGGACTGACTTTTCTAGACACTCACTGAATGGGACCTTGAGTGAATCATCTAGTAATGAGATGTGTGCTTTGTTGGTATGCTGGGTGGTGTGTTTGCTTCAGTGTACGTAATACCTCACGACCAGTGGCAAAAGGAGTATGAAAATGAGGAGTGCTTGTTATTTATTAAAGGCTTCCTTATGCATGGGTAGCCAAGGGAGGGTTGTATAGAGAGGGAGTTGATGAGCTTGTCAAAAGTGTGTGAGGAGTTAAGTGTTGAAGGAGGAATGGTTGTCAGAGCCAAGAAGTTGGTTCCTTCAGTTGGGTTCAGGTAATGATTGAACAGATTTGCCAATTCAGATAATTTGGGGTTAGTTGGTATGAAAAAAGACCCAGGGGCACATTTACAAAGAATTGGTTTAGGGCAGCACCGCAAGTTATTTTGCTGCGCTGCCCTACTCAAATTCGAACGGACAGGAATGCACCATTTTTACAATATACTGTGCATTCCTGCCGTTTCAGGCAGCGCCGGCCCACAAATATCAACCGTGCACCAACGCAGGCACCAAGGTGCAAGGGTATCTATGTTGTTGGCACAATTGTTTTTGTGCAGGAAGGGGCACCTTCCAGCACAAAAACAATCACAAGAGAGGCTTTCCTCGTTCTATGTGTGCTGCAGAATGCAGCACATGTGCAAAGAGTTAAAAATGAGAAGAAATGTAAACATTTCTCCTTATTGCACCTACTTTAGGGAGGTGCAAGGTTTTGGCGCTGTCCCAGGTTTACAAAATGTTTTAAATCTGGGGCAGTGTCAAATTCCATGGGTGTTGAGTTGAAACACCCACACAACACCCATGGAATGACTCTTTCTCACATAGCAAGGCAAGGCAGCGACTTGCGCTGCCCTGCCTTACTCCATATCTACAAGGCCCTAAAAAGCCTTACGTGTCTTGTAGATATGGCTAAGCACTGTGCACCACTGCAACATCACAAAAAGTGATGCTCCAGTGGTGTACAGGGCTTGTAAATATGAACCTGAGATTGTATTACTGGTGGCCTGGAATGGACACCAAAGTAGACACCTTGGTAACGTCATGTAAAGCAGCAGCAATAAAGAATAGAATAGGTCGCATTGCACTCACAATAGCTGTTTATGCTAGTCACAGTTTCTGATTTGTCCCTGGGAGAAGCTGGGAATAGATATCATAGGGCCAGTGTATCAGTTAATAGATGAGTTGTGATACATGTTGGTTGTTGTGGATTACCAATAAGTGTGTGCAAATTCATGAGAAATTCATCCATTGTGTTGAAGTTTTTGCGTCTGATTATTCATAGTGAGGGTTCCCCAAAGGTGTTAGTCACCGATAATGGGGTGCAATTTAATTCCCACAAAATGGAGTCATTTTCTCAATTGTTGAAAATCAGATATTTTACCATAGTATTGTCTAGTCCCCAGGGAAAATGTATGCTTGAACAAGTGAATTGCATACTGAAAGAAGCCATACAGTTGGATTTGGATTCATGATTGGATGTAAGTGATGTTGGAATGAAAATGTTTTCGCTGCCTTTGTTTGTGCATTGTTCTATGTAAGTTAGAATTCGGGGGACCATTTTGTGGTTGGCCTCCATTTTGAACCATGATTGAAACTAATGTCTGTCTCTCTGAAGAACGGTTTCTGATGAGTTTAATTTCTTCAAGGTCTTGCTCTGCTAATGAATACATGTTCTTATAAATGAATACCTTTCCATCTAGATAGAGGCCTTCTCCCACCAGTCTAGTGGTGGGCACGAACAAAGTGACCTTGGGTAGGAGATAGTGTGTGCCCGTCCTCAGAGTCGAAACCTATCCTACTGTACTTCTTTGTTTAGCTGCATCTGCCTGGAAAATTCCATTCTGGGCGTGCCTTCATTGGTTCTGAATTGTACATAATGTATCATCATGTTTGCTGACGCCAGTCCCTTTCTGCAGAACTCCTAGAGAGTAGGCAGACTGGGCTCCGCTAGGGTGTATCTGAATAAACATATATTGGTTTGTATTCTCTACTGTCTGACCGACTCTTCATTTGGTATGGAAGGCTGAGAGGTGGTCGTGAGTGACCCAGGTGACCCTAAACAGGCCACTTCCTTCAGTGAGGCTGTGTTTGATCAGTTGTGCAATTATCATAAAATTCCACATTCAACCACAGGGGTTACTCCTTTCTTGATGTGGTGTGAAAGTAACTCAGTATGCAAACCATCCCACAGATGGGTATTCCAGAAAACATGAGTTGAGGAGTGTTGTTCTGATGCAAGGGATGCAAAGAGTAAAGTAGGCTATGACATGCGCTGCTTCATAGTGTGAAACAGATGGGTTTTGCAGTAGGTGATATGGTGAAGGTGAGGTGGCCTATATGTGCTAGGAAAGGATCCTCTAAATTCTGTTCCAACACAAGACACAACTATTGTGTAAGTATCCAAGCATGGTGTAAAAGTTGCCAATGGCAAATGGTAGAGTAAGAGAAGTGTGTCAAGAGTTCAGGGTGCATGTTCAGTTAGGGATGATGTGCAGCATTTTTGAACTACCAATGAGAGTGATTCCCCAAGATCTTGCTCAGGGGGTGATTTACAGAATACAGGTTGTTTTGGAAGTGGTAGACTGTTGGATTTTTCCATGGACATTGCTGTTCCTAGTGCATGAGGTGTTGTGGATGGAATGGTTCCTGGAGAGTGTCTCCCGGCAGATGGGTCATTGGTCACAAACGGAATGTTTGGTCTTTTGGGTCTGCTGGTTGATGGCTTGTCTCTCATGAACATTGGTGCTAAGAGGAATGTCTGTGAACCAAACTATATGGAGCACTTTATTGTGTATTAATTATGCTATACCGTGGATGTGTGGTATGGGCTATGGCTGGGTTACCTTGTTATCATGTGCTGTATGTCTTTAGGTTGGATGTTCTACCATGTCATCTTTCAGGGAACATTCCAGACTCTTAAGCCCAGTTTCAAAAAAGGCACAAAACGCAGCACAGAAGCCAAACTTTCTGTGCTGCGTTGCGTTGCGTTACAGGGAGGGAGCAGAGAGCACCATATCTACAGAGATACAGCACTCTCCTCCCCTCTCATTAGTGCTGATTTCAGCTGCTGCGCGCCAGGCATACACCGTTAGCGCCATAGTGCTATGGTGCTTGCCTGAGTCTACCATAGGTTTTTTACAGGAAGGGTACCCTTCGTGTTCAAAATACTATGCCTAGACACATTTTAGAACTCCTCATACTTTGCATGTGTGCTGCACAGTGCAGCACTCATGCAAAGTTCGAAAAATGTTTTTCCTTTCAACGCCTCATTTCAAATGGTGTTAACTTTTGGTGCTAATCCCGGTCTACTATTGTTAGTAGATAGGATGTTGCGTCAAACGGCATGAGTGGTTGCATGGGAATGCCCATGCTTCACCCATGTTACCCCCCTTGGCACTCAGTAATGCAAAGCAGTGCTTCACGCTGCTCTGCGTTACTTTCAGGGTACTTTGCAGCGCAAAACAAGTTTGCAGTGGAAAGTAAATTAGGTAAAAAGCATTTTGTGCTGTGGCGCTAACCCCACGCAAAATGTTAGAAAATCTACCCCTTGGTTCGTTAATCAGTTAGAGTCTGAAGTGACCGCTGAGCGGTCGGATGTCGTGTGCTGCCCTTCCACTGTTCTTGAACAAATTTTACTGTTTGCTTACTGTTTGGTCATCCAACGCAACACTCTAGTAGTGTCAGAACAGAAAAGAGCGACACATACTGATTAGGAGTGCAAGATATTGTCACCTGGGGGTCAGTAGGTATGGGAGGGTGTCATCCAAGTGCTTTTTAACATGGCCTTCTCCTCTTTTGTGCAGAGGCAGAGTGGGCCACAGGTCAAGGGTCACCCAACGGTTGTTGAGGTCGCAACAGGAGCAACAGTATTGACTACTATGGGCAATGGGTCAGGTAAGGAATCTTCCATTCTTACCAGACTATCTGCAAACCATACACACGCGTCTTCCCTACAAAAAAATACCATTACAGACTCATGACCTTTGCATTAACTGACTCCAAGCTCAGATCTCCCCAGTTAGGCAGCCTGAACGGTACCTGGCTTACTGATACCAAGCTGAGCTGCCAGTACTACAGACTCATGGGTCCTACACTCACTGACCCTAATCCATGGTCTCCAGAACTACAGACTCACGGATCCTACACTCACTGACCCTAATCCATGCTCTCCAGAACTACAGACCCCTGGGTCCTACACTCACTGACCCTAATCAATGCTCTCCAGTACTACAGTCTCATGGGTCCTACACTCGGTGACCTAATAAATGCTCTCCCGTACTACTGACTCATGGGTCCTACACTCACTGACCCTAATCTATTCTCTCCAGTACTACAGGCTCATAGGTCCTACACTCACTGACCCTAATGCATGCTCTTCAAGTGCTAGAGACGCATGGGTCCTACACTCACTGACCCTAATCCATGGTCCTCCAGTGCTAGAGACTCATGGGTCCTACACTCACTGACCCTAATCCATCCTCTTCCAGTGCAAGAGACTCATTGCTCCTACACACACTGACCCTAATCCATGCTCCACAGTACTACAGACCCCTGGGTCCTACACTCACTGACCCTAATCAATGCTCTCCAGTACTACAGTCTCATGGGTCCTACACTCACTGACCTAATAAATGCTCTCCCGTACTACTGACTCATGGGTCCTACACTCACTGACCCTAATCTATGCTCTCCAGTACTACAGACTCATGGGTCCTACACTCACTGACCCTAATGCATGCTCTTCCAGTGCTAGAACCTCATGGGTCCTACACTCACTGACCCTAATCCATGCTCTTCCAGTGCAAGAGACTCATTGCTCCTACACACACTGACCCTAATCCATGCTCCACAGCACTACAGACTCATGGGTCCTACACTCACTGACCCTAATCCATGCTCTTCCAGTGCCAGAGACTCATGGGTCCTACACTCACTGATTCTAATCCATGCTCTCCCAGTACTACAGACTCATGGGTCCTACACTCACTGATTCTAATCCATGCTCTCCCAGTACTACAGACTCATGGGTTCTACACTCACTGACACTAATCCATGCTCTCCCAATAATATTGACTCATAGACCACACATTCACTGACACCTGAGTGAGCTCTCCCTGTATTACAGACAGATGGGTACCACAGTCACTGTCCCTACACCATACTCTCCCAGCACTCTATTCTCATGGACCACTCACTTACTGACAACAAGCACACTCTTCAGGTATTACAGTCTCACAAATCTCACACTCACTGAGACCCACCCAAGGTTTCCTAATATTAAGGTCACATGGGTCTCACAATCACATTCTGCAAGCAAGGTGCCCAATAACTGCAGTCATGGGATCCCACTCTCACTGAGGCCCATCTGAGGGAAACAACCTTTACAACGCAACTTTTACAAGGCACTACCATTACAACAAAACTTTTACAACGCAACATCCATTACAACGCATGCCATTACAACGCAACCCTTACAACGCATGACACTACAACGCATACCACTACAACCATGTCATTACAATGCAGTCATTACAACGCATACCATTACAACGCATAGCATTACAACACATAGTACCCTTACACTATCCAACACTTACCCTACTGTTGCATCCCCTGGAGTTAGAATAGTAATTTTTACCCCTACCATACCCAGCACTTACCCTACTGTTGCACCCTCTGGAGTTAGAATAGTAATTGTTACCCCTACACTATCCAACACTTACCCTACTATTGCACCCCCTGGAGTTAGAATAGTAATTTTTACCCCTACACTATCCAACACTTACCCTACTGTTGCACCCTCTGGAGTTAGAATAGTAATTGTTACCCCTACACTATCCAACACTTACCCTACTATTGCACCCCCTGGAGTTAGAATAGTAATTTTTACCCCTACACTATCCAACACTTACCCTACTGTTGCACCCTCTGGAGTTAGAATAGTAATTGTTACCCCTACACTATCCAACACTTACCCTACTATTGCACCCCCTGGAATTAGAATAGTAATTTTTACCCCTACACTGTCCAACACTTACCCTATTGTTGCACCCCCTGGAGTTAGAATAGTAATTTTTACCCCTACACTGTCCAACACTTACCCTACTATTGCACCCCCTGGAGTTAGAATAGTAATTTTTACCCCTACACTGTCCAACACTTACCCTATTGTTGCACCCCCTGGAGTTAGAATAGTAATTTTTACCCCTACACTATCCAATACTTACCTTACATGCAATGTAATGTTATGCGTTGTAATGGTATGCGTTGTAAAGGTAGTATGCGATGTATTGGAATGCGTTGTAAAGGTAATTTTTTAGAAATTCGTTGTAATGGAATGCGTTGTAATGGATGTTGCGTTATAAAAAATGCGTTGTAAAGGTATGCGTTGTAAAAGTATGCGTTGTAACGTCATACATCCCCCATATGAGCATTCCCATCACTAGAGTTTGGAAGACCAATACACTGTGCAATTAACGCGATTTTACCTGCTTTGACAGAAACCTTCACGACCCCAGCTAGTACAACTCTCATGCCTAACACCCATCCAGGGGCAAGAAAAAATAAAAGTACCATCTACATGACAAGGACTCTTGGCGGAGAAAATGAGGGCACAGAACAATCCAGCAAGGGTAAGTAAACCTTCCGGACATATGTAAGAGTCTGCCATCGTGACTGTTTTTAAAGGTGAGTGATTGCTCCATGAGAAACTTTAGACTGCTAATAACTCTTCCAGTGTACAAAGAATATGTACAATATTTGACAAACTTCAGTTTCTGTCAACTGCAAGTTCTTGCTTTGAATTTTTTGTAGATTGTTCAAGCAGTGGTAAAGTTATCCAAATGTAGCATTTCCCACTTAAAACCTACAGAAAAATCAAACTTTGCATGAAGGTAGCAATGTACTCCGAAGAGTGTTTTGGGTTATAGGTAACGCGGTTCAGTTGCTTAGGAGATATTTGTGTTACAGCAAGGTGTTTGCAGGCTTTGAATGGTTAATCTATATAGTAAGTGGAAAAAGAGTGGAATTGTTGGATTCCTAATAACTTTCAAGCCATTTGTAGAATCTGGGTGCAATTTGGCATACGTCAAGTCTGGCAGGAGGAGTAAGGTTATTGGAAGTCTGCCAAAAGAGCATTTGACATTTTAGTGAACTTTGGAGTCTTTTGAACACTACTACAGCAACAATACCCATATAGATTTAAAAATAAAGTTTGGCATGCAGATGTAACTTTAACAGGAAACATTTTGTATCATTTAGGTATAGATTATTTTAGTAAATTTTAGATACCTGCATTACAGAAGGTAATAGGCGAGCTTTAAAGAGTTAGCTGTTGCATTTTTGGAGCTTTACATTTGTGAACAGTTTGTGAACTGAACAATTCCTGAATTACATTTGAACTGTAAATTAATCTAATTGGCTGAGGTAACTTTTTTCTATTAGTCAGCAAACTGCCTGAATCAGGTTAGGTGTGACAAAGTGAACATTTGGGGCTATGTACTATTATGTGATGCCAGCTGTTCATGGTCCAGCCTGTAAAGAGTCCTTACGATTAATATCTTGGGGAGTCTTATGGGGGCAAGAGAATGATGAAGTTACCTTTATGTTATGTTATTAAATTATGGCTATTCTATTTTTCTTAGTCTGGAGGTTCTTATCTTAACCATTAGCAACAGCCTACCTCTAACATTTCAGTAATAAGCAAACAATTCATACAGTGACCCCTGTTTTAGGTCTGGATTCACAGCACAGCTGTCACCAGACGTAATGTGATAAACCTAAAAAAAGAGGTTTCAGGAGTACCACAGAAGGGTTTAGGCCCCTCCTACATGTTGGTAGCCTGATGTACATGTTTTGATTGGGCAGTACCGCCTGAGATTATACACTGGACATTTTAAAGCTGTTACAGTGTCTTACATAACTAGATAGTTTAGAGGGCTTGTGTTTTTAGGTCGAGCATAGACAGCGTATGCGCGGTCTCTTCGAGACATGCTGTAATCAGTCGATGGGCTTAGAGCCCGCCCAAGGCTTTTGATTGGTAACTTGGATTGTCATTTAAAAAGTCTTCCTTTATAGTAGCTAATCTTTCATTTTAGTCCATCCTTCTGTTTGTTCTGAATACCCAGAGAGCAACTCCTAACCACTGTTAAGATTCCATCAGTGTCTTTAAGTGCTTGTTGCTTTGAACTATTTTTCTTTTTTCCCTGCTTTTGTTTGTTGAATGACATGTTATGACATGTTATGTTCGCAGCTCCTCCTTGCTTTGTTCCAAAATGTATCAGACCCCTGTTAGTGCTGTTGCTGTTTCTCCATCAAAGCGAAAGTGCTGCTTAGGTTGATGAAGGGTTGCATGAGGTTTTCTCTACTTCTGCTCCCTTGACTGTGTCCAGGCGCCTTTCCTTCTTCTCGTTGCCCAGGGGCTTGGTGTAACGTGCGGTGTAACTCTTAAGCGGCCCATGAAGTTTAAGCCCCTGCTTAGTCCACAGTTAATCTCGGCGCTGCACAGGCCCCCAGGGGGAAACTCCCCTCAGTGGTTCAGTCTTCTGTCTCACTGCAAGGAGCTGCCTCTGGGAACACTACCTCCTCTGCTGTTCGTAGAGGAGCGGCGCCTAACCCCAGATAACTGCAGAGATGGCTCAGGCGGGGCAGCACCAGGAAAGTGACAACATGGGGGATATCCCATGCCACTCACATTAACAGAGGTGGTGGGGATACTCATTTTAAAAGCGTTGTTTTCTGGGGTTTTTAAATAAAAATGTAACTAACATGCAATTTCTAGTTAAAATCTCAAAGTTTTGAGTTGATGTTTCAGCCCCCGCTTGTCGTAGTGACGGTCGACAAATTCATTCTGCGCCCGTGGTTTCTGCAATCCTCCACTTGAAAGGTCACAAAAATGGATCCGTCCTTGCGCCTCATAGGAGGCATACAAAGAGCACTTCCCTCCCCACCCTCTCATAGAAGCACTTGAGTCAAATTGGTCTTCACAGTGTGTATTTTTATTAGATTACATTTCTGGCCAATTACTCCATTTACCTCTCTTATTTATTGTAGAAATTCTTTTAAAATACTTTGCTTATAAACATCACAGCATTAAAACAAGCCATCAAATATACGTTGTCATTATATTTACAACCCGCTCCGCACGGGGTCTTTTGCTTTACCTTCGGGCTGTGCCAGCAGGCCACAACCAAGATAGCCTGCTCTCTTTAAGCTGGCCGCCCTCCGGTCAGCAGAGCCGCAGGTAAATAGTCTGCCACCACTTGTGACAAACCACGGCTTCCAGGGTATGGCTAGAGAATCCAGAGCCCCCAGCAGGGCAGCCCCAAATCCCTCGCCAGCCTGGAGCCCCTGATGATTTCCAAGACCTGTTCTGGGGTAAAAAATGGCACCGACCAAAGGAGTCCCTGTCATACCTCTTGCCCAGGACCCCGCTTGACCTAAAATCTTAACCTCAGGGATGGGTGGGTGGGTAACTTCTCTTGCGAGCTCCGACCTTCAGGCAGGCAAGTGGACAAAGAGGGGTGGCCCACTTGGTCACTGGCTTTTCAAGCCTCGCGCCACTTAATTACTTCCGGGTCGTCGGTCTTGTTTATCCCTCTAACTTCCGCTTGTGGATGGTATTCTCTTTCCGGGTCAAGCGACCCGGAAGGGATTCCTACACTCATCCAGGCCCTTTGCTGCCCCTAACGGCGCCACGCCCCCTAGGAGGGGTGGCGCCCGTCATAGGAGGCATACAAAGAGCACTTCCCTCCCCACCCTCTCATAGAAGCACTTGAGTCAAATTGGTCTTTACAGTTTGTATTTTTATTAGATTACATTTCTGGCCAATTACTCCATTGACCTCTCTTATTTATTGTGGAAATTCTTTTAAAATACTTTGCTTATAAAAATCACAGCATTAAAACAAGCCATCAAATATACGTTGTCATTATATTTACAACCCGCTCCGCATGGGGTCTTTTGCTTTACCTTCGGGCTGTGCCAGCAGGCCACAACCAAGATAGCCTGCTCTCTTTAAGCTGACCGCCCTCCGGTCAGCAGAGCCGCAGGTAAATAATCTGCCACCACTTGTGACAAACCACGGCTTCCAGGGTATGGCTAGAGAATCCAGAGCCCCCAGCAGGGCAGCCCCAAATCCCTCGCCAGCCTGGAGCCCCTGATGATTTCCAAGACCTGTTCTGGGGTAAAAAATGGCACCGACCAAAGGAGTCCCTGTCATACCTCTTGCCCAGGACCCCGCCACAGGACGAGGCGCTTACTGGCGGACTCGACCTCCCCCACCATGCTCAACTGCTTCAGTAATGGCTCCTAGAATAGTCTGTATGAACAAATCATTACCTGCTTCGGACAGATGCACCCCATCTGCAGGGTACAATTCTAACCTTGAAGTTTGTATCAGCTTGTGCCTAATGGTCCTAATGCTAGATTCCTGTAGAATCTCCGCTACTGATTGATTCAACCTCTTCACTGACTTATTAACTGCCTTCAGAGGCGCTCCCTGAGCCCACACTAGCCTTGGTATGACCTCTGACTATAACAATATCGCGTTGGGCAACATATTCCTGACTGCCGCCAGCACCGAGAACAAAGATTCTTTAACGCCCCTCCTTCCCGCCGGGATCATGTCGTTACCTCCAGAGTGTAACACTAATAGATCTGGGGTGGGCATGCCTCCGTCCATGGCCCCCCGCAGATCGTTAGGCACGTGCGCTAGGTGTTGTCCACCTATCCCAACCCAATGGTGGATAAATCCTTTCGCCTCCTGCCATCCTTCCTCGCGCAAATTCTTGAAGGCCAACCCCGCCCTGCGGATAAAGGAGTGTCCGCACCATCATATTTGGAGCCTCTGAGGCGAGGTACCTAGGGTAATTGAAGAGGAAAAGACAATCAACACAGGACGGCGGACGACTGGGGCGGCCGGCGGCTACACTCAAACTAGCTGCGGACGGACATAACGCTCGTAGCAAGCTGATTTCCATCGACCTAACCACTTAATAGTTTCCACTGGGAGCCCCAAGCCCGCTGCTGTCGTGGCTGCCCCTATACGGAATGAATGGGAAGTGAAATCGGTTGAGTCTACGCCTAGCTTTATCAAAGCAAGTTTGCATACCTTGGTGAATTGGAATCTGGTGAGGGGCATGCCGTTGCTGTGGATGAGAACTCTGTTATCGACTCCCTGCGGCCTGATACGTAGAAACTCCCTAGCCAGTCTCACCGGGCAATAAGTCATTCCCACCACTGCTCATAATTGGAACCATGCTCCCTTACCTAGAGGGTCTGTCTTAGACCTCCCGACCCTTACTTTCAGCATCCCTTCTAACATAATCAAATCTTCGCACTGTAATCCCTCTTCCCTGTCCGCCTTAGAGGCAGGGAGCAATTCTGAAATCCTAAATGCCCCAAAGAAGACTAATGCATACGCAGCTCTGAATAATTGAGTCTCGTAAGGGGAAAAGCATATCTCGGGCAGTATGTCCAGGATGGCCACTAACCTGCTTACATCAATGGGTCTCCTGCTGCCTTTCGCCTCAGGGGCTAAACGTTCCCAGCCCTTCACCGCTCTCCTCACCCTGGGATCCTTAGTTGGGTCTGCCACCCCTTGTAAACCCGCATAGAATGCGATTGCTGACAATTGTCTTTTCATCATTGCTACTGACCTCCCGCTAGCTTTCTGATGGACTATGAACTCCAGTACGCTCAATGGCGAGTAGCCCTCCACAATCCCGGCCCCCGTTAAGTAATCCTGGTATAACTGCCAAGACCTCTCATACATACTCTTTGTCTTGGGGGCCAGGGACGCCGTTATCAATTCAGGGGCTGTGGGGCACCAAGCTTCCATAGGCCTGATGGGAAGTTCGTCATCTCTCTGTCTGCTTGCGGCCAGTGGGCGCAGAACTCTGCCAACTTAAAACGAGACAAGGCGTCAGCCGCTAAGTTGTCTACCCCTGGAACATGCCTAGCAGTAAAAAATACATTGCGCCGCAAGCATTGCAATATCAATTCCTTCAACAGGCTCAACACCCATGGGCATGTCGCTCTCTGATTATCGATCGCCATCACAACTGACATGCTGTCAGACCAGAATACAATGTGCTTGTTTGCCAACATATCCTCACACAAGTGCAGGGCCACAACGATTGGGAAGAGTTCCAGAAAAGTGATATTCCGAGTCAGACCGCGCCGTGCCCATTCCTCTGGCCAATGCTGCATGCACCACTTGTGACCAAATACCTCCCCGAACCCCACACTGCCTGCCGCATCCGTGAACAATTCTAACTCGGCATTGGAACTACTCGGCATTTGCCACATCACCGAGCCATTAAAATTCTTCAAAAAATCTTTCCAAACGTACAAGTCATTCCTTACTTCAGCTGACAACCTAATGCGATGGTGCTTGACACGAAGCCCAGACATTGCCCTTGCAATGCTCCTGGAGAAGGCCCTGCCCATAGGTATCACTCTTAAAGCGAAGTTCAACTGACCCACGAGCACTTGCAGTTGGTGTAGTGTCACCTTCCGTGACCACAAGCAGGAGTCGATGGCTGCCTTGAAGGCAACCACCTTTGACCTTGGAAGCCTACAGACTCCTTCTCTAGTATCTATTTCGATGCCTAGGAATGATAAGCACGTGGTTGGCCCCTCCGTCTTTTCCGAGGACAGCGGCACGCCCAGTGCTTTTGCGAGGTGCTGGAAGCCCAGTAGGGCCTTCCTGCATGACTGCGATCCCTGGGGGCCCATGAACAGAAAATCGTGTAGGTAGTGTACCACGTCGTAGGATGTAACTGTTGTTAGGACTTGTTGGACTGCCCACTCCAGGAACCTGGCGAATGTTTCGAACACCGCACAAGCGATTGAACGACCCATGGGCATGCAAAGGTCAATGAAATACTCCCCTCTGAAGGTGAAACCTAAAAGCCTGGTATCATCTGGGTGCACTGGCAAGAGTCGAAATGCTGCTTCAATGTCAGATTTAGCCATTAAGGCTCCCCTGCCCAGCGCCTGTAACTTCTGGATTGCAATGTCGAATTTTGTATAACGCACAGTGCATAGATCAGGGTTAAGCTTGTCATTGACAGATAAACCTGGGGGGCTTGACAAATTATGTATCAAACGGAACTTCCCTTCCTCTTTTTTAGGTACTAAACCTAGGGGTGAGCACACCAGGTCTGGATTCGGTGACTGTTAGAATGGACCCGCAACCCTCCCCAGGGCCACTTCTTTCATGATTTTTGTTCTGCCACTTCCATGTTCTGCTGCACTGAGTTTTGGTTGCGCGGGGGAGCTTTGGCGGGAGTAGCAGAGGACGGGATGCGGAAACCAGAGGTAAAGCCATTTTGTAAAAATTGGGCATCTTGCAACTTGTCATATTTGCTAAGGAGGTGTGTCAGCACATGCAGTTTAATGGGTGTTGGCAGATTTTTCGGATGTTTTGGGTGGCCGTCCTTTGGCTGATGCATGGGCCGGCTGCTCCCTTGGCCTCTCTGACTTTTTGAAACATCTGATTTCTGGGTGCGATGGTCCTCCGCAAAAGGAACAACAGTGCTTGTATCTGCACCCTGTACCCCTAGTGCACTCATTCTTATTATACAGCCAGCAGGCCTGTTTCTTATCTCCAGCTCCCCTGTCACCCCGAAAGGACTGATTGTGAGCCGGGTAACTGGTCTTATTTGAGGGCGCAGGCACTGCTGAATAAAATACGGCATGCCACACATTAATTTGCCGTTGGTCCCAAGCTATCCCCAGGTGCACCGCCTTCATTTGGCGAAACTTAGTGTCATATTGCAACCACCCGTTCCCTGGAAACTCAGAGGCCGCCCCGTGAATCAGTGAAATATAGCTAATCAACTGGGGTGCCACTGCGGGGTACCTCTCGGCCATAATGACTGCATAGATAGCAAAACCTGTGATCCAATTCTTTATTGACCATTCTACCCACACCTTCTTGTGTTGGTACTCCCCTTCTTTGCCTACCCTGGTTTTACCCGGGACAACCCCGGCATTAATGAGATCAAATACATCAATATATTCTCCTTTCAGAATCTTCTCTCTGGTTTCCATAGGCACATGCCATGTTATCTCAGCTGAGGGTGATAAGGCCATGGACGCTGATCTGTAAATCAGCGGGCTGTAAGCTAATGCGGGGTGGCCCCCTACTAGCGCCCCTCCCGGCACTTGGGCTGAGATACCTGGTGTTCCTGTGACCGTTGCAGCGGTGTTCCCTGTCGGCCCTTGTGTTGGTGTTGTCAGTACACTTGGTGATTGCCCCATAACCACTGGCCCTAGAAACCCGGGGTAGGCTGCTGTAGGCGCCATTGTGCTAGCTGAGTAATTATTGAGAGATTGCCTGTGTGATGTTGCTGCTAATACACCTGGGGATTGGGCAACTCCCCCAGACTGGACCCACACTTGTGCTATGCCGCTGCTTGGATGTGCGACAACTGGGGGCGTGGCTATCTGCACCAAAGGCCCCTCCGCATTTGCTAGGGGGGCCAAAGCCGGCTGCGAAACATTATTCTGTGTATTGATTCCCCCGCTCGCCCCTGTCGATGGGGTGTTACTGTCTTGCTCAGGAATCGTAACCAAGTCTCTTGTTTCAAGCACCCCTTTCTCACCTGCGGATGCTGCTTGAGAACCCCCGGTTCTGGGACGCTTTCCTCCAGTCGCCTCTTTGAATCTTTCTGGTGTGCGCCGGGCTCGCTTGCCCCGCCCTGTTTCTTCCTGCGCCTCTGTTCCTGCCCCTTCTTTCATGGTCTTTAGCGCCTAGTCGACTCCTTTTTTCTTTGTGAACTCCAGAAGCTCCGTCAACGCCAAGTAATCATCTTTTCTAGCTTGGGCCCCTTTGCCCTTCGCTGCCCGTTTAGGCGGCATTCTGCACTTAATGAAATGGAAAAGTTAGTTCCACACCACAATCATTTATGCTTTGGAATTAGCGCCTAGTTTAACGACTGCATAATTCTTATACGCCACATGCCCCTTTCCCTGCATTTTCATTGTGACCGATATGCCCCTTTTGCACCCCGAGCCCCGAACTGTCCTTTTGAGATTACATGTACGCTAGCCCGCTAGTGTACATCAACAAAAAGGCCCCTTGGGCCCAGTATTTCAATGGGCACGCTGCGATGACACTTGCGCGTGACGATTGTAACTATCGGTTACTGGCATTGGTTTACATAGATATTACCGCTCCCTGCGCTGCTCCCGAAATCTAATGACGACGGCGAATACGCCGTGGCACAGCCCGTGTTCTTTCCAATTGATAAATGCTGCATATCGCGGCAAGAATGTGATGCGGCTTAGAGCGACTACGCTATACGCGACCAATCAACAACCCTTCTGCGAAAGGCCACGTCCGCCGCCCTCATCCGTCTGCACTCGCTGCGCACCCTGTCCTGGCTCATACACGCCCCTGGGGCCTTCCTCCGTGCATCTCCAGACCGCGACATGTTACGGTCACTCACCCTGCAATCGGATGGCTAAGCGCCCACCGGAGCAGCAAAACACATATAGGCAATCTACTGCGCTCTTTGGGAAATACTCACTCGTACGCATGTACCCGCTCTCGCACGCAGTACCACGGTCCACAATCACGCCTACATAGATAAACTAACTAATTTAATCATAACCACAGGCACACTGTGAGGCCCGCTCACCTGCGCTTCAGAGTCAATTGGCTCGACGTCAGCGATGCCGCACACGGCTCCTCCCGCAGTAACTTCTCTTGCGAGCTCCGACCTTCAGGCAGGCAAGTGGAAAAAGAGGGGTTGCCCACTGGCTCGCTGGCTTTTCAAGCCTCGCGCCACTTAATTACTTCCGGGTCGTCGGTCTTGTTTATCCCTCTAACTTCCGCTTGTGGATGGTATTCCCTTTCCAGGTCAAGCGACCCGGGAGGGATTCCTACACTCGTCCAGGCCCTTTGCTGCCCCTACCGGCGCCACGCCCCCTAGGTGGGGTGGCGCCCGTCATTTTAGTAAGTTTGAGTATTTATTTATTGTTTTGTGCGTATGTTTTGCTGGGAAGAAAAGTGAGGGATAGGGGGTGTATTTCTATTTAGCGTGTATCTTTTCCATGTTAGGGTCATGCTATGTTTTTTATTATGCAAAAAACACAGTTGATGGACAGAATGCAGAACAATGTCATACATTCACCCCAGTACAGAGATCTGGGCCTAAATCCATCGTTTTTTGCACTCCACACCACCCCAGTTCTGACATGGCCATATGCAAATCAGTCTGACCCTGTGCCTCATGGGAACAGTCCAGCCGGAACTGCCAAGCCATGCCTTCCCTGGACCGGAAACAAGCTTCCGAGGACCAGTTTCTGGCATTCCAGCCATCTTCAGCCCGGCTTGCTTGAATCCAGTGGTGTGGAGTGCATGGGACTCACGTCTGAGCATACCCATCCCACTCGGGGTGACAAATGCAAAAAACACAGTTGATGGACAGAATGCAGAACAATGTCATACATTCACCCCAGTACAGAGATCTGGGCCAAAATCCATCGTTTTTTTGCACTCCACACCACCCCAGTTCTGACATGGCCATATGCAAATCAGTCTGACCCTGTGCCTCATGGGAACAGTCCAGCCCGAACTGCCAAGCCATGCCTTCCCTGGACCGGAAACAAGCTTCCGAGGACCGGTTTCTGGCATTCCAGCCATCTTCAGCCCAGCTTGCTTGAATCCAGTGGTGTGGAGTGCATGGGACTCACGTCTGAGCATACCCATCCCACTCGGGGTGACAAATACAAAAAACACAGTTGATGGACAGAATGCAGAACAATGTCATACATTCACCCCAGTACAGAGATCTGGGCCTAAATCCATCGTTTTTTTGCACTCCACACCACCCCAGTTTTTTATTATGTCGGAGGATGTTACTGTCTGTCATTTGTCCAGGACATGCTTCTTGTCGACGTGTTAGGGACATGTTCATTGGTGTTTTGTAATGTACGTGCTCTGTAGGTCAGAAACGCATGTCCCAGGCTCCGAGGATTTGTGTGAATCTTGTCTCTTGCTTCCCAGCATACCGAGCGGGAGGAGCTGCAGCGTGCTCAGAGCTCAAGCTGCCCACCACATCGCTGCCATCTTGTTGGAAGCCTGTCTGTTTGGAGGGTGGGGGCAACCTCCTTGAATTACAGCATTGAGTAGGGGTGGAGGATGGGGATCGCAGGAGTAGGCTAGGCAGTCCCTGTCACCTAACACTTTGTTGACCAGAAGGTCCCTGTTGATAGCTGATCTGAAAATAATAGGGCACTGTCGACAGGGGCCTTGTAATACATGACTGCCATGTGGCAGCTGTCTCTCTGAATCCAGAACTTGGCAGCACTTAGGGCCAGATGTAGGAGGCCATTTACCGACCGGTAACAGCCGATTTCGGCCGTTACCGACCGGTAAATGGTCATTTGTGATGTAGGGGCCCTATTTTACTGATTCGGTAAATTTACTGAATCTGTATTTTTACCGATTCGGTACCTTGAAGATGTAGGTGGGACTCTTCTGAGTCCCACAGGCCTTACAGAATCGGTATTTTACCACCCAATCCAATTGGGTGGTAAAATACCTGCATGCACACCTATGCCATGTGACAGACAGACATGCCCTTAGGGCCCCCCTCGTTCCATTTCTAGCAATACTGTAGGGTTGGGTTGGTTATGGTGACATGCCAATGATAAAAGCTAAAGGCCTGATTGTTTATTAAGAACATGTATGATAAAAGAGGTATGCCTGGCAAATTGATTGTGAAAAGCATATGTTAAAGTGAATAAGGGTTTAAGAATAGATTGTTAGTACTCTGAATTAAAGCTTATGGATAGGTTTTTGTAACATGGAATCTCACAGCCTACCTTATTAGTTAAGGGTTGTGATGTTGGCTACCGTCTCAGACAAACCATGGGTATTGATGATTTGCCTGTGACATACTGGCTGGTTAACTAAGCTCTTTAACTATTATGTATAACTCTTTTGCTGAATTACAGTTTTAATTAATTTGTTGTGCATAGTGAGTCTTTTTTGCATTCCTTAAAGCGTGATTGTAGATTTTAAGTTCGGACTTGTATAGTAGTCTGTCTGATTCCTATTTGGACAGTCTCCATTGATGTTCTATATTTTGGCACTTTCTTTTGAGTATTTTGAGTTGTGGTGTGTACCACTTCTCTGTGGAGGGTCTTTGCAATTGCTTGGGTTTTAGTTTAGGGGTCAGTTGATCCAATGTTATTCTAATTTCCATCTCAAAATTAGCTGCTCCCGAGCTCACAGGGAGATCAGCCAGGGTCTTGATATTCGGGTGGGTGAAGTGAGATTGGAACGATGCTTCAGTAACTAGTCTCCAGGCTCGACTTTTCGTCTGTTGGTGTTTGCAGGGTTTGCTTAGTTTAGCGGATAGACCCAGTGTGAATGAAATAAGCAAATGGTCTGTCCATAGTAGTGGTTTAATCTCTTGGATGAGAGTAGCTTCAATATTAGAAAAAAGTAGGTCGAGGGTGTGTCCTGCTGTGTGGGTGGGCCCCTTGATCCACTGCTTGAGTTGGAGGATCTGCATACCGCTCTCCTGTTGAGAGACGGCCGGGTTATCATTTTTTCGAAGTGGACATTGAAGTCCCCTATCACTATATAATTCTTGTACTTCAGGCAAACTGGGAGGAGCTGGGTAAGTAGCCTGGTACTGAGATCGGCTTGGTGACCTGGGGGATTGTAAATCACAGCGCCAGCCAGAATGGTCGTCCTGAAGTGCCTCTTGAACAGGCTGGCAAGTCAGATGGTCTTAAAACATTATTGCTACCCCCCCCCCCCTCCATTTCAGCCTTGCCTATCTTGTTTGACAATTTTGTAGTTGTCCAGTAAATTATTGGCGACGTCTGGGGAGTTGTTATGTAAATGTAAATGTAAATGTATAGGCATTTATATAGCGCACTACTTACCCGGAGGGTCCCAAGGCGCTTCGACCGCTGCGAAACCCTTCCTGGCTTCCCTGAGAGATGGTCCCTTAATGGGTATCTCCAGGGTGAGACCAGGCATCCCCGGCGGTCTGGTGGGGCCGTTAGTGAGGATGAGGCAAGCTAATGCCCAGAGTTGCCGAGTGTGATCGCTGATCAGAGTGGGCACCGAGGCGAGAGAATTATCGAGTCCGCTGACCCTGGTCCAGAAACCTGCCGCGCCGGGAATCGAACCCTGGTCCCGGGCCGTCCTCTGCTCTCGGGTCTGGCGCCTCTAACCAGTGAGCCACACATCATCCAACCAAGTTTCAGTAATGAAAACAAGATCGGGGTTCCTTTCATTGAGAAGGTCCCAGATATCGGTGGAGTGCTTTGTAACTGTTCTTGCATTAGAATAGATGCAAGACAATTTGTGGGGGTCTAGGGCAGCCTGCCTACCTGTCAGGCTTTGCCCTAAACTACACCACTTGCATACAAGGCAGGAAATTGGGCCATACGTGTTACAGGGGTGGAATATGGCACACCGTGTATGATTATTGCCTGTGTTATGTGAGAGTGCTAGCAGTGTGTCTCGCGTGTATCTAAAAGAGGTGTATGGGGCTGGTTTGTCACATGCAGGGGTTCTGGCCCCTAGCCCCGGTAGGCCACGGACGGGCGCAGAAGGGCTTGCCTTAGGCGCGCCTTCGCTGGCACATTGGTTTAATATAGTAGAGATTGCGGGAGCCTGGCTCTGCCCTCCCACAGACCGGATGTACCCAGCAATTGGTCTGCCTGCTTCCTAAAACGCCCTCCACTCAAACGGCACACAGCCGCGGTGGACCAGGGCGGGGAAGTCAGTGACAGTGTAAAAAGAGTAAAAAAGGTATTTTAAAAGAAAGCCTAAAATCGTTTTCTTAAAACCAGTTTGCTAATGTGTTTGGCAGCAGCCTTATCAAAATATCTTTTGACACTGCTCACCATATTCAGTTTACAGTGAGTAGTGCGACCAACATTAATGTGAAGGCGCTGTATGGGGTGCTTTCTCCCAAAAAGAAAAAATACATAATTAAAGAAAGGTTCTGTAGCGCAGCCGCTAAAGTGAAAGCGGACCATGCTGTAAATAAAATAAATAAATAAGCGCACACCCGCTAAAGTGAAAGCACACCGTGCCGTAAATTAAATAAATACATAAGCACAGCCGTTATAATTATAGCGCACTGCGCTGTAAATTAAATAAATACATTACTAATAACAATATAAAAGTGGCCAGAGTGCTGCAAGGCCGTGGGTGGTATAGGGGAAGATCATTAAAGAAAATAGTGCTCACTGACTACATAAAGTAGACCGTGTAACAACACAAGTAAAAAGTCCAGTCCTTATGGGAGGTTACAAATGCAGGCAAGTCAGTACCTAGGAGGGACTATTAAGCCTATTCATGAATGAAAAGCAACGATTTAGAAAGGACAGTGACGGGAGCCAATTGAAAAGATGGGCGGGAAATGGGCGGAGCTTCTATCCCATACCTCAATACAGCATGCCTCGCAGAGCAGCGCTTGCGTTGCCAGCCTCAGCCTAAAAACAGTGAAGAACTAAGCCATATTTACGAACATTGAGTGTTTATGGCACTTGCAATGGTTTTCTAATTCATTTTTTAATTTCTTCCAGTGTTTGGAATCATGGTTCGGATTATGATGTGTGGGCCTTGTGGAAGCTGGTTATGGCTGCAGCCCATGCTGTTCTCTCCCTGTTGGCATCACTTGCCTAGTACATATTCCAGATGTTCCACCCATGTTTGAGTTTTTTTAATGTTACCCTTTTGAATTTGTGCATGGAATGCTGGCAAGATGTTTGAGCTCTTGTACCTCCCATTGTGAAACTCAGAAGCCTGGTTTTAGTCGATCATGGAACCCTAACACCCTTTCCTTGATTTCCATCTAGTTCGTGAGGATGAATGCAGTGGTACTCTCCTGGCTATCGATCCACCCGTCTCACATGGCACTTACCGGAAAGTGGTTGGTGCTTGGATGAAGGATTCACTGTCACAGGAAGAAAAGATCTATATCACTGAGAACCTCTTTGGTAGTAGCTTACTTGAGTTCAGAAACCTGGAGCATCTTAAGCAAGGTAGGAACAGCAGGGTCACAGACATTACATTGAGGAGACAATTGGGTAACATCCTAGTTATCGAAAGATGAAAGTTTCATTTAACATACCCCTCCCTCACGCTTCATTTATAAGTGAATTTTAGCCCCAGCATCCCCATGCTGGTGGACTCCTGCGTAAAGATCAAATCAGATTGTGAGGGGCTGGACACTATGATGGTAGAATCCATTTGCCACTGAGAATGTTCATGGACTGTGAGAGGCTAGTGGTCTTGTCTGGTTCTACCATCTATTGTCTCAAGTCCACTGTAGAGAAGATACCCTTTTATCTGAAGATTGCAGTGAAACTGGCCAGTTTCTGGGCTGTATCACATGGTGACGGGCCAATAACAAATAACTATAGAACTGGTCAAGACAACACTGTAGTGATTAAAGCATTGCCTGTGACCAGGTAGTAAGGTGTGTATTTTAGAGGAAGTAAAATGTTCTGGATTCAAAGGCATGGGCATCCAATGAGCTAGAGTGTCAGATTATTCCCATGGCAAGTGTTTTGGATGTTGTTTTACAGCCTCCTTTGCAAATCAACTGTGTGCCCTTTCAGGATCTTTTTGCTGAGGATGACAGGCTATTCAGGATAAAACACATCAACCTGGAGCACCAGGCACAGCTTGTAAACACCAACAGGGCAGATTTCAGAGTCTTTCCTCAGGTGGGCACAGTCATTGCCCCCTCATATGTCGCAAACCTTTTCAAGTCCTAGTCCTTCTCTAGCTGTGATGGGACAGATGAACCAGAGACATGTATTTGCCTGATGTGGACCTCATTGTCCTATTTCCCAGTTTCAGTTGTTTCTCAGACAGAATGGACTCCTGCATCAATCCCAGATTTTCCTAGACTGGTTCCAAACGGGTTATAGAATGGTACCCGTGTGGCCAGCAAAGCAAGTTCCTGAGGACATACTGTGTTAGTTCAGTTTGAGCTTATTCCTGTGCTATCTTTCCATGAAGACCCAATGGCCATAACCCAGTTAGGTCTATGTCTTTCCGTGTGTAGAGCATTCTCAATGCTGGCACCCAGCCACTAGTATTCTAGGTAAACAGAACTCAGTATACTGCATCTAAAAGTCTGACATACATCTGAATAGCTGGGACTCAATAAAAATTATACCTGATAGAGACTTCTAGCTGCAGATGTCTTACCTATCGCTCCAGAAGGTAGGCGCAGAATTGCACTGTGTCCAGAATGGTCTGATCAAAGGAGGAGTCTTAGAAGGAGTTCAGGTGTGACCTTCAGCATGTTGATAGTGAAACTACAGTGAATACAGGTGGTTTGCCATAGTCTGGAGGTGGGTGCAGTCCCCATTCGTTGAGATAGGGAAAGTTTGGGACTCCTGATCTTTGCAGATGTGCGGAAACCACTGCCATCAACCCGGTGAACAGCCAAAGGGCCACTGGTGAGACTAAATTGGAGCACAGCCAACTAGAAATGCCCCTAACCCCCGCTTCAGGTGAAGCCGATGGGCCTGCATGACAGGGATGTGAAAATGGCCGTCCTGCTGGTTCAGGGGTACCAACCAGTCTCGAGCAAAGACAGGACATGAGCAAGTGTGAGCATCTGGGATTTCTCCTTCCTCAGGAAGGCTGCGAGATGGCAAAGGCTTTTCCAGATCTGTGCTGATGGCTGTAGATTCCTTGTCGACCCTCCATCCTCCACGATCAGCAAATTGAACTTCTCTGCCTACAGAGAACCTGCCATACCATAGCATTGGCACACGAGTCAGAAGACCTTGGTGTGGCTGCGTGCTTCTGGCACTGAAACAGTCACAAAGAAACTGAGGTCAGCGTAATGGGGTAGCGTTTATATAGGCACTGCACACGTTACTTCCAGTGTGATGGCGTGGAAGAAATAAGCCACTAACCTGTAACTGTAGTACTCCAGTATTGAAAACTTTCATAGATTCACATGCTTGAATCATTCCCCGTCGACATGATGGGAGTCCCCGGTACTTAAAATAATAGTAGTATAGACTTAAATAGTCATATTACACTAATAGGTATAGACTAAAGAAGGCCTAGGTCTCTTAGTTTAATAACCTATCATAGTCCTTATTAAAGAAAGGACCAACATTATGCCCCAAACAATTAGCATCACTCACCCTCTAAACACTCCAGAGCGAAGCTCAGAGCCTAATATTTTCATTCACAAGTGCTTTATTCAACCTGTTGAGGCATATAAGGTGAGCTTCCCCCTGTGGAGGAGGGTGGGTCAGATGTGAATCTATAAAAGCTTCCAATACTGGAGACCTACAGTAACAGGTAAGTAACTTATTTCTTACTCCAGTATTAGAACTTTCATAGATTCAGATGCTTGAATCAGATTAGCAAGCAGTTTGGTAGCACATTTACATAGTTTTGAAGCTTAGCAGGAATCTGAATTGTGTAACCTGCCAGCGATTACCAAACAGTATAAAAGACATAACCATAACTGTAACAGTAAACAAAAAACTTCCATCAGCGTTAAAGACAATAACCAAATTACCATATGGAAATGTGATACAGTTGAAAATAGGTTGTAGGGTAGACAGGAGTGGCTCACCTTAATGGAACAGATGTCGAAGTACTGCCTGACCCACTGCTGTGTCATTGAGTACTGTTGAATCTAAGCAGTGGTGTCGGGTGAAAACGTGTCAATTTTTCCACATTGCTGCCCGGCAAATTTGTGGGAGTTACACTCCCGCAAATAAAGCTGTAGATGTTGCCACTGACCTTGTGGAATGGGCTCTGACTCTTGCAGACAGAGGTCTGCCTACTTTTTGATGATAAAATTGCATTGCACTTGCGATCCACCTGGAAATACTCTATTTGGAAGGCGGAAACCTTTCCTTGGTGTACTGTATGCCACAAATAGTTGAGCGGTCTTACGGAAAGATTTTGTCTTATCTAAATAAAACTTTAGACAACGTTTGACATCCAATGAATATAAAGCTCTCCCTGCCAATGTCGTAGGATTTGGAAAGAACGTTTTTAGTACAACCTGTTCACTAAGATGGAAATCGGATGGCACCTTGGGAATGAACTTTGGGTTTGTTCGGAGCAGAACTCCGACTGTCCTAAACTGCAAGAAAGGTTCCTTTACTATAACAGCCTGTATTTCACTGACCCGTCTGGCTGAAGTCAAAGCAAGTAGTAAAGCCAACTTGATTTCCGCAGTGTGAATTGGGCTAAAAGGGGCTTTCTTTGATTGTGAAAGGATCGTGTTCAATTACCAGGCTGGCGGTGGAGGTCTTACAGGCGGAAACGCTCAAAAGAGCCCTTTGAGGAATTCTTTAATTACCCTAGGCGACCATAGAGGTGAAGATGACAATGATCTCCTGTAAGGGGAAATGGCCGCTAAATTAACGTTTATTGAACTGTGCGCCAAACCTGATTTTGCGAGAAGCAGAAGGTAAGTTGTGATCTGTTCTGGAGAGAAAGACAGTGGATGTAAACTCTCCCAATGGAACCAGATGCAGCAACGTTTCCACTTGAGGCGGTACATTTTGTTGGTACTGTCTGCACTCGCTTTAGCTAGAATATCTCGCCATTCACTAGAAATGTTTAAGTGTCAGAACTCATTGTATTCAGGAGCCAAGCTGACAAATGCAGGCTCTTGAGGTCCAGGTGAAGTATCTGCCAGTGGTTCATGGTCAGGAGATCGGGAAAAACTGGAAGGTTGAAGTGTGAGACCTGCGATAATAGAAGCCGTTCCATGTACCAGTGTTGACGTGGCCATGCCAAAGCGATGAGGCTCAGTTTGCATGGTTTGACCTTCATCTTTCTCAGTACTCTTGGGAGAAGAGAAATGGGAGGAAAAGCGTAAGCAAAGAAGACGGACCATGCAATTGAAAAGGCATCCAACCATGACCCCTGTTGAGGATGCCAACTTGCATAGTACCAGCATTGGCAGTTCTGGGTAGTTACGAACAAGTCCAAGTCCGGAGTGCCTCAGCGCATTAATATGTTCCTCAGGGTTTGGTGGTGCAGCTCCCATTCATGACACAATGATGGCAGTCTGCCTAGCGTGTCCGCAGTCTTGTTCTGTCGTCCTGGCACGTGTTCTGCTCTAAGGCAGATACCGTGATTTATGGCTCATTCCCACAACTTTTGGGCTTCCTTGGAGAGATGGTGAGATTTCATGCCACCTTACTTGTTTATATAGTTAATCATCATGGAATTGTACGTTCGGACTAGCACTGATGAATTCTGTATCCTGGGAAGAAACGCCTGGAGGGTTAGATGCATAACTTTCAGCTCTAGAAAATTTATCTGAGATTGAGTTTGAGCTTGATGCCACTTTCTGCTTACTTGAAACTCTTGAAGGTAAGTTCGCCATCCCTCTAAGGACGCATCTGTTGTGATCACTAATGGTGCGGCTTCTTGATGCAAGGACATTCCTACCGATAAATGGTCTGTGTTTAACCACCACTTTAGGGCCTTCCCCATACGTGGAGTTACTCTGAGGATGTCGTCGAAGGAGCCTACCGACTATACCCACTGTTTGTCCAGCTCCTCCTGAAATGGGCGCATCCTGAGACAACAAAACGGGATCAGTGGTATGCATGATGACATCATCCCTTAAAGGGATTTGAAAAATTGGACCAAAGAGACTTTCTTCTTTTGATGGAATTTGCCAGACCGAGAAATCGCCGCTGATGTTCCTCTGCTGGGTATGCTTTTAAGCAGACCGTGTCCTGTTGCGCTCCTAGAAAGACAATCTTTTGTGACGGATTTTAATTGGATTTTTGTTGATTTATAGTCCAACCCAACCTTTTGAGAGCTGTGCCTGCCCTTGTGGACGCTCTCGCTTCTCACTCGGACGGAGCCTTGATGAGCCAGTCGTCCAGATTCAGGAAGACTTGATGTTTCCACTGTCTAAGAAATGATGCAATCGGAGCGAGACACTTTGTAAAAATTCTGGGCGCAGACTTAAGGCCAAATGGGAGCACTCTAAACTGGTAGTGGCATCCGGCTACCACAAATCTCAGGAATTTTCTGTGTTTTTGGTGAAAAAGTACTTGGAAATGGGTGTCTTTGAGGTCCAATGTTGTCATGAAATGGTGTTGGTTCAGGAGCGTCAGTTAGTCTTGCAATGTTATCATTCTGAAAGATTGTTCTTTCAGATACAGATTGAGATTTCGAAGGTCTAAAATTGGTCTCCAATGCTTTAACTTCTTCTTGATTAAGAAGAAACAGAAGTAGAAACCTATGCCCCTGCTTGCGAATGGTACTTTCTCTTTTGCCCCTTTGTTCAGCATGTTTTTTACCTCTTGCTGAAGAGCCCTGAGATGCTTGTGGTGGGAGGCTTGTGGGGGGTTGTAGGCAGTTTTTGGGTGAATTTTAGAGTGTATCCAAATTGAATTAGGTGCAGAACCCACTGGTCTGTAGTAATGGTTCGCCACTGGTGGAGGAAGTTTGAAATGTTGCCTCCCAGGCAGGTAGGATGAGACTGAAATGATTGGCTTGGTGAGCTGAGTTGGAGCCGGAGCCAGAGGTATATCATTGACCGTGGTTAGTATCCTTGCTGGCCCGTGATGTCTTTCTTCTATTTGCTCTGACATAGGATGTCTGAGGTGGTTGTCTTTGCTGGAACTGAGCTCTGTATGACTGTGACATGGAAGAATATGCTGGATAACGGTACTGCTGATATCCTCCTCTATAGGAAGGTTGACCTCTACCCTTTGACCCCAAAAGGGAGCTTTTCTGAACTGCAGCATCCCAAAGACTTGGCAATATGTGTATCTGCCTTGATGGTTTTAAAAGCTTCCTCTACATGGGTGCCAAACCGAGCCTCTCCATCATATGGAAGATCCAATATTTTGTTTTGAACCTCAGGACGAAAAGAGGTGGCTTTAAGCCAGCCCTGTCTTCGTAGAACTGCAGCTCCAGCTAGTTGTCTGAAACCTGTTACAGCCACATCCATCGCTGAGTCTATTATCTTGTTTGAAGTTCTCTCTCCTTAATGCAATTGTTGCCTCCTCTTTAACATCTTCCGACAGTTGATCAATCTAAGAAGCGATGTCAGACCACATCAGATGATCTTAGTGCCGTAAGATCACCAAGGATATTGCGGCTTTTACTGTTAGAGCTGACATTGTCGAGAATCTTTTCCCAATAGAATATAGACATCTGCCCTTTCTATCCAGAGGTGCAGGAAGAGGTACCGAAGGATTTTTTGAGCTGAGTTTTGGCGGCCTGCATCACTACTGGGTCTGGTTTTGGTTGCCCTTTAAGGCACCCTGGGACGTCATCAGTGGTCTTATACTTTTTATCCAGATATGAAAGCACGGCTGGCACAGAGGCTGGGTTTTTCATTACTCTAACACCTTCCTCCCAGATATAATCAATTATGGGAATAGCTCTAACTGACTTATGCTATGGCTCTTTAAAGTCATGTAAGAAGCTGTCCGCTTGCTTGGAAGGCATTGGTATAGCAAACCTTTTGCTGCACACTCCAACAAGTTGTGAAATCCCCCAATATCTTCTGGTGGGGAATCTACCGGAGGAGGTATTGGTGAGGCTGGTGAAAACATCCTGTAGTCTTCCCATTCTCAATCTGTATTCTGGTGCCTGGAGGGGAACAGATTGTGGAGTATTCAGTACTGAAAGCACTGTAGGAGCACTAACCCTTGCTGGCGATATCACCTGAGGAGGAGGAGATATATTGGATGGGTCTGAAGATGGGAAGTGCTGCCTATAGTCCTGCAGCATAAATTGCAAATCAGATAGTAATGCAGATTGTATTGTGACCATTTCTTCATGATACTGCTGATGCTGTTCAGACTGGGTAAAATAGGCTTGACCATAGTATTGCTGGTCATCATCGTCATCGTCATCTGGCTGGCAGATGACGTGCAATTCTGATGGGCTATATGCTTCCCCAAATAGACCTTCTTCTTCTTCCTCCTCTTCTGAATCTCCCTCCTCTAAAAGGTGAGTGGGTAAAAGAGGAGTCATTTTTCTAGGTGACGTGTGTTCAGGCGTAGTTCCGATGTCAGAATTTTTTGGGTCTATCCAGCTTTACAGATATAACCTTCGTAGACGATTGCGTTGACGGCGGTGACTTCTTTTCCACATTTTTTAATGTGCTTGCCATAAGTGATGTCGCTGATTACGATGATTTCGTCGAAGGAGAGGACTTCGTCAACACCATGTGGAATGCTCAACGGTAAATACTTCATCGACGGTGGAGACTTTATTTTTGTAGACAGCAACGTGTACATAGATGGTGGTGCACTCGACAATGACTTCGCCGACTGCTGCTGCGTCGTCAACCTTCTTTCCATCGATGGTGGCGATGTCGAAGATGACCTAGTCGACGCTATTTTCTTCAACGATGTTGTCGATTTTGGCATTGATGACGAGTGTTTCGTCGACGATGTGTCAAACTCCTTGTGTGATGTCAAGGAAATGGTCGATGAAACCGGACCTCGTGTCAACGATGTCAAGGTCGCCGTCCTTGATGTCGACGTGCCAGAAATGCATCCTCTTGTCGTCGACAGAGCTGGGATACTTTTCTTCAATGACTGAAAACTCCTTGATGGGATGTCAGAAGACAGGTGTTTTTGGTTCAGAAACATGGTTGTTCTTTTTTATGAGAACCTTTGCTCTCAGAGGAAGATTCAAAAGAGGACTTCTTGGTGCATTTTTTAGCAGGCTCCTTCTCAGACTGTAATGAATCTCTTGCGCTTTTTACTGAGATTTTTGAAGAGGTGGACGGGTCACTCTCAGAGTCAGACACAGGTCTGATCTAGTTTTCAACATCTGAAGCCAGATGAGAAGACGTCCTTCCCTGTCTCTAAGGGTCTTATTTGAAAAAGTGTGACAAATCTTGCATTCTGACGCCTTATGAGATGGATAAAGGCAGTAAATGCAATTTTTGTGAGGATCAGAGACGTAAAGTCCCTTCTTCAGGCAAGTGGCACATTCTCTGAAGAGAGCCTTCTTAGCATTGTCAGACATAGTCCAGATAGAAAGAAGACTCACCAAAAGTAAGAAACAGGCAGATAAAGTCTTGTTCTAATCAAAAGATCATAAAATTGTACTTTCCTGTAGAAAAAGTCCAAATTCTTCAATCAGATGAGAAAGCTGAATAGAGCTCAGAGGAGACTCCCTAGCACCAAGTGCAGTAAAAAATCAGAGGCTCTGAGCTTCCCGCAGGAGTTATCTAGAGGTTGATTGATGCGGATTGGTTGGGACATACATGTCATCCTTTCTTTAATAAGGACTATGATAGGTTATTAAACTAAGAGGCCTAGGCCTTCTTTAGTCTATATCTATTAGTGTATTATGACTATTATGGTCTACTACTACTATTTTATGTACCGGGGACTCCCATCATGACGACAAGTGAATCTATGAAAGTTCCAATACTGGAGTATCTATTTGGTGCCACATACTGGTGTGCAGAGGTAGTGCTCAATATTTTCAGGTAAGGGCTCTGTGGCTTAATAGAGTCTCTACCAGATAAGGCATTACTAAAGGTAAGTAGCATGTTCTTGAGGATCCCCGGAAGATGGCAAACTGCAGAGTAAGATAATTCTAATTCAGAATCCCTCTGCTGGTGTAAGGCTGCTGTTGTACAGTGGTATATTCCAGCACCAAAAAGGATTTTGGTCTTAACTTTCTACATCATCAATGAGACGGAATACTGCAAAGCACAACAATCAACCGGGAGGGGAGGAGATAGGATGAAGTGAATACTGTCTCATGAATCAATAAAAAAAAAGGCAATCGACGATTACCCACTCAGCATGTCTCATATGTAAACAAATATGTGAACTATTGACTGTGCAAATATTAGATCTAAGTAGTATGCAGATATATTGTCTACAATCGTGGTCTAATAGCTATGTTTTGATGTAAACTAGTAGGTAAATTATTATGTAGTCTAGGAAGTGAGATGTAGTCTAGCAGTTACATGACATAGTCAAATACATATTTTGAGTTGTAATCAAATGGCAGTGTTGAGATGTGGAATTCCGAAGTAAGATGTGATCTGCTGAAAATGTTGATGTATGGGCTAGTGGCTATGTTGAGATGTAGTGTAATAGTTAGATTGGGATGTAGTGTAAAGGCTATGTTGAGATGTTGTTCAGTGGTTAAGTTGCAATCTAGAAGCTAATTCCAAAGCAGTCTACTGACTAGAGATGTGCTCTACTGGATGGGTTAATATACAGTCTGGTCGCTTTTTTAGGATGTTCTTTGTTTGCTAGATTGACATGTTCTCTAGTGGCTTCATTCAATTATTTATTGTAGCTAAAATAAAAGTCAGTCTAAATAGTGCACTGGGTGTGCTCACGTCTGTGTTTTTTGAGATGTGGTCTAGTAGCTGCCCTGCCCAACCTACCTCAGGTTATCTGAGACCCAAAGGAGGCAGAAAAAAGGTGGGTCTCCCTCCCCTAGATCTCCAGACACCTGGAGAAAAGCAGTGGAATGGAAAATGTTGATCTGCCATGACTGAAGGCGAGTTTTGCTTTCACATCAGTACCTGGTGTCTCCACTGCTTCCTGCTGTTGAGTACATTACCTGCCGTCCACTATACTGCAGTGTGAGAGCAGCGCACTTGGTAAGATAGATTCAGGCCAAACCAGAGGCAAGCGGGGGAAGGTGCCAGGCCCCCAGGTAATTTAAAATGTATTGAAAGCACAAATGAGAGAGAATGCCCCATGTAGATGGTGGCAGAGAAATAGGCATTTTATTACAAATGGTAGCAACAGGTGGAGATAATCCAAGGGCAAGGGGGAGGTTGACAAGGCATCAGTTACACATTTAGTGGCAGGATGTGGTTAAGGGGTGTGCTAGGATTGAGGAAATTCTATATATTGTTTGCCCCACCCCCTTCTCCATGGCTCTTACCCCCCTCCTTAGTTGATACATGGAAATCAGCTGAAGGCAGATGATCTATACCATGAAACTATAGTTGGGCCTCTGTCAACAAGGAAGACATTCTGAGTGGCATCATAGACATTTGAACTTCCTTGTGTCTGTGGCCCCACTTGGATTCTCTCTTTGAAAACCATCTCCTTATTGACAGCTGCACATCCACAATTCTATATTGACTATGTATCAGTGAGAGGTAAGGAGCAGGGGGGTCTGAGAAGGAGGAGACAGGCAGCTTGCGCCAATACTGGAAGTCCAGAAGAACAAGTTACTTATCTTTGGTAATGTTCTTTCTTATGGATACTCTGCTTAGCCACAGATTCCTTGCCTTCTGACTATCCCACAGGCATCAGGCTGAATACAGAGAATTTTTCAACAATGCTTGTGCATAGTGGTAGGTTGTGTCCTTCGACTCTGCACTGTCCCCATACTGCCCTGGAATTGATGGAACAGAGCCACATGTAAGTGCCAACCCTGTGTGTGGGCATCCGTTTCTCTACTTTTCACTTTCTGTGTCCTCAGATACAGATCACAAAGCAATTGTTGGTGACAGTATGCTTCCCTCAAACTCTTAACCTTTTTAGATGTCAAACAGGGGCCAAGTCTAAGAATTGTAATTCTCGAGGGCGGGGAGGAACCAGTAAAAGCATTACTGAAGGTAAGTAACTTGCTCTTCTGATGGATACCTATAAGCAGAGTCCTCACCTTTGGAATAAACACCAAGGCTCCCAAAGATGGAAGGCCTGTAGAGTTGACTCAAACATAAACATTCCTCAGAAATGAGTGGAGGAAGTATCCTTCCTGTCAGACCTGGATTTCAAGTAGTGTTTCATGAATGCATGTACCAATGCCCATTTCCCTGGCTGGTCGATATCAAGGACAGCCACCTCTCATACCAACGCTGTTGTAGTGGAGGTTTCCTTAGTAGAATGGACACTCAGACACTCTGGGAGCTGTTTCTTGACCAGTGCATAGCAGAACTTAATGGAAAGGACTATTCACTTCAAAAGGCTTCTCTTCCCCACAGTCATCCCTTTCTTTGCTCCAGAAAACCCCACAGAAAGCTGATCGTCCACTTGATGGGCCTTGTTACAGTCAATATCAAAAGTCAAAGGGGCAGATTTATGAGGCCCTTGCGCCACGTTTACGCCGCTGTTGCGTCACGCAAGGCGGCGTAAACGTGGCGCATCCCTACGAACGATTTACAACGTGACGCATCTAGGCAGATGCGTCACGTTGTAAAGCCCTGCGCCGCTTGTGGGCGTTCCGGCGCAGGGTGGGTGTTCCGGGGCAGGTGCGCCTCGCAAAAGTGGCTGAGTGAAATCTATAAGATTTCACTCAGTCACTTTTAGGCCAATGCTGCGTCAAAACCCTGCGCCTGCTTGAAGCAGGCGTAAGGCTTGACGCAGCATTGGTCAGATAAGGCACCCCCGAGCCTTGCTGGAGCTGCGTCGCGCTTGCGACACAACTCCAGCAATGCGTCACTTATACGGCACAGATGCGTGACGCATCTGTGCCGTATTTGCCCCATGGTGCGCCGCATCATAAATGCGGCGCACCATGGGTGGCGCAGCAGTGGCGCACTGTGGCGCATGTTAACTGGCGCATCCCTCAGGATGCGCCAGTTAACATATATCTGCCCCAAAGTGCTTATGGGATCAACTCCTCTTTTGAGGGGTGAGGGGAAGCAGAGATAGCTGATAATGATTGGCTGCCCAACATAGAAAGGAGTCACAGCCTTGGGTAGAAAGGACCCTCAAGTCGTCACCACCAATTTGTCTGGGAAGAAGGTGGTGTATATCAAGGAATTGTGAGCATTCAAGGATAGCACATGGGCAGTTGTTCCAGCCTTTATCACCCAAAGTTGTAATGCACCCCTACGTCTGCATGTCAGTCAGTAGTTCAATTGGAAGTGCAAGCAACAAGGGGGAGAGGAGGCACTCATATTGAGTCTCTCCAATTCAGTGCATACTGAGACCACTCGTCTCATGCGTATCTGGGCCCGTGGGCTGGTGTTTAACAATTTAATCCATGTAATATATTAGCTTCCCATACCTGCTCGTCGGAGGACCCCCCACATGCTCAACATGTAACAGTCATCTGCCCTTAAATGTGGTGCATTAATCTATCCGGATGTATTCGCCCTTTGCAATGTGCTTTCCAGCGAGAACAGGTCTTTTCCAAGTGCATTTTCATACCATCTGCAGGGCCACTGGAATTATGCGATTGCGCCGCTGCTGCATTTTTTGCCAAATCTGCTGCATAAGGTGCAGATTTTAGCAGAATAAATTAGGCCCTCATTTACAAGAGGTCTGCGCCACCAGAGCATCACTTCTAATGATGATCCGGTGATGCATGCCTCACTATCATATCCATGAGGCGACGCGTAGCCACCCTGCATGGCTTTGCATAGCCTCATAGATATGCAGCAAGGCAGCGCAAAGCGCTACAGTGCCTTACTCTGTATCAAGGAGACATTCCATGGGCAGTGCTGTGAGTGTTCCAACTCAACACCCACGGGTTTTTACACTGCGCTAGATTTACAACATCACGTAAACCTGGGGCAGAGCCCAATACGTACGCCTCCCTTGAGCAGGCTTAACCAGGAGAAATGTTTACATTTCTTCTCGTTTTTCCTATTTCCATGTGAGAAAACCCCCTCTTGTGACTGTTTTTTTTGCAGGAAGGTGCCCCTACTGGCACAAAAATGCCAACAACGCAGACACCCTAGCACCATGGTGCAAGGGAGCCTGCCTACGCGCTAGGCACCAAATTGTGGGCCGGTTCTAGCTGAAAGGACCAGAATGCACCATATTTCGTAAATACGGTGCATTCCTGCCCTTTCAATTAGGTGCTGGGCAGCACAGCAAAAAGGCTTGCGGCGCTGCCCCAGGCCAAATTATTGTAAATCAGGACCCCAGTTTCTTCTTCAAATTATTTAAAAAAAAGTTACTCAAAACACAGTAAAACGTATTGCTGTGCATTGTAAGGCTCTTTGCAAAGTCTGACTGGTCCCCTCGGTTGCTTATTTCTATATATGTATGTTAAACTGGTACTAATAAGATGTAACTAATGCCCAGACAGTGTTAACAAGTGTAAACATGACTAAATAATGAAGTAATACTTTATAATACAATGTGTCTTATTATGCCACATAAGTTGCCTTTTCTCATAGCATAATTTACTCAACCCTGCCACATAAATTGTCCCTCCCCTGCCACATTATTCCAGTGGCCCTGACCATATGTTTCAGAGATCAATTCACCCCTGATCACCACTTTCATAGCTTCCCATTTCTTCCCATGCTCTATTTCTAGTGGTACCCCGATTAGTCAAAATATTGTATGAACCTTTCCTGTAACCATTGGGAGAAAATCACATGAGTGACCGCCTCCACCCGTAGTCAACACAGTGGGAGACTCAGTGCCTCCCTTCTACAGTCATACCTTACAAGGTTTTCTACCATTGCATTTTGTAACTGTGTTGGGGTGGCAACAAGAAACCATTCAGTCTACTATGCATTCAGATGGCAGGTATATAGCATAAAAATGTTCTATCCTCTGAGTACAAGAAGCGCCAGATGTCCAATAAGAACGCTACTTCTTTCAGTCAAGTGGTCAAGACCGGTTTAGTGTTTTGTCTGGGAGGGTGTTGTTCTACTGCTCCATCAATCACACAGTTTAAATCCCCACCCAGAAGGCCTCAGCCTGTATATACAGAGCTGTAATTTTAAGTATGTTCCTGAAAAATCCCTATCATTCAGTGATTATAAATTACTGTTGCATATATCTTGGGCCCCCCTAGCACCCATTATTATGTGATATCTACCCTCCAGATTAATAGAAGTGTCTTTTTGATTGAAGGGGATACCAGGCGCTATTCACGTTCGGATCCCCTGGCAAAGCCAGAGTAAGATGTATGCAGAGCTGGCCACTCCATTCTTTACACGTTTTTGCAATGTAATCGCCATATATATATATATATGTGTTTCCTACGATATTACAATACTCACTGCATATCGCTTTAGGTAGGCATGAACTCTACATATTATTTTATATTTACAAGTCATTTGACACTTTATACATCCAGCCAACTACACTTGATCTTGGGTGCCAATGGTGTACACACAAGTCCAGGCGGGGCACCTAGTTGGAATGTGTGTGTGCAAACTAAAAACAAACACACCCACAACATTCAAACTCCACAATTTGCTCTTCCTCCTCAAGGCAGGGGCTAACAGTACTAATGCAGTCACTCTAACTGGCAGTTGCCGCCAATCTGATCTGGTAGCCCATGGTCACACGGCAAAGAACCTCACTCGATTTCCCGAGGCCACTCTCCCATCAAGGGTAGGTGCCCGGATTCTGAGACATAAAATGACTCAGCCTCTCCTCACCTCAGTCATGGTATTATTCCCATCCTCATATGTATATCAATACATTTCTCCATCGTCTTGCACTTAGGAGTGGTTCAACACACAAAATTAAGGGGAGAGTGGTTCCTCTCCGTTGCCGTTCTCCCACTCATGCAACCTATCACACACAACAATAGGAAATGGAGGTTGTCACACCAAAAGGTATACCTCCAATCAAAAAGCACACAAAGAGCCTTATTACGAGTTTGGCGGTCCATTGGACCGCCAAACATGTAGTGGCGGCCAGCCGCCGTATTACGACTACGGCATTGGGCCGCCCCAGGACCGCTTCTACTACCGGGATTCTGGATCCTGTGGCAGTGGCGCAGCAGTCAGAAGCCACAGCATTCCATGAAAAGTGTGGCAGTGAGAAAACTTAGGGGGCCCTACATGGTGTGCTCCCTTGTTTGTATGCACTCTCTTTTCCTGTATGACATTGGACGTCACAGTCCACACCGTGCAGGAACACGCTTTGCTGCTCCCATTGGAGTGCCTTTCTAAGGCTCACATACAAGCCTTTTTAAAGGCACCGCAGAGGGACCAACAAAGCAGTCCCGCCCAACCTGGGTTTCAGTTGGAAACTAGCAGGTGGTCTCAGTACAGATTTGGCGGTGTGGCAGCAGGGCACTGGCATTGTTGGCCGCTGTCACACCACCAAATTCACAACAAGGCTCAAATATTACCCTCACCCACTAATTGTGGCATGCTTCATCATTGGGCATCCTACAACATCCCTGACCTTGTGTAAGCAACCCCTACCCAATGGGGGTGACACAGGCACACGCACCTTCCCTCTGCAGTACAGTGAGTAGGTGCCCAGGTTTCTACGGTCATGCGGAGAGAGTTGGGAAAGACTAGGAGGAAAAACTGAAACGATTTGGGGATAATTCCCCTAAGAAGGCCAAGGTTCAACACTGAACAAATGCAAGTTTGAAAGAGATGAAGTTGATTACCTGGGGAACCATATATCCAAGTGTGGCGTTACCCCAAAATTTTATTATTAAGAGCAATTGAGGAAGCTCAGCCACCCACTATATCAGAGACCAGCTAAGATCTTTTTTCGGTGTGGCTGAAGTCTACTATAAATGTGTTCTACACTTTGCCAGTAAAACTGAACCGTTAAGACAGTAATTGAAGAAAGGTATTACTTGTGTATGGAGTGATGAGTGTCAGAATGCGTTTGATGGCATACGTGCAAACATCATTTCTGCTAAGCTATTGAAGTTACTGAATTGTAAAGGATGCTTCTGATAGTAATATTGAGGCCATCAACTGTGGATTGGGAGTCGTGTTGTGGCAACCGAGAAAGGATGGTAGGGAAGAACTGGTAGCTTTTGCGTTACGTGCATTAAGGGGTCAAAACATACTTACTCCACTATTCAAAAAGAAGCATTTGCCTTAGGGTGGTGAACGCAGTTTTTTCGAACATGTATGTGGGGAGTGCCTTTTTTTCTATGGACTAATCATAAACCCTTAATTGACTTGTATAGTACCAAAGGGGCTTCTAAGGCCACACCCAGGATTGCCAAATGGCTGTAACGTCTACAGGAGTTTAATTATAGAATTGCGTATGAAGAAGGAAAGAAGAATGTGGTTGCTGACTTTTTATCTAGGTTGCCTTTCCAGTCTATTGACAATTGTATTGAGGAGGATGAGGATAAAGTCTGTGTGACATCTTAGATATGTGATGTGATGTGTGGGGTGTTGCAAGAGGATGGGTGGAGGTGTTAGACTTGTGAAACAATGTTGTGCTTAAGTAGGTCATGTCATGGGTGACATAAGGTGTCGCAATGCCAAACTTGTGGACCGCGACGCTGTACTCTATTTTTATGTGACTTCAGAACTTACACGTATCATTGGTTTGCTGTGTAGGTTAGAGCAATTGATCATACAAAGGTATTAGAGTTAGCTCATGCAGGGTGCATTGGGATTTGTGCAATGAAACACAGAGTATGCAGGATTTCTGGTGGACTGGTGTGTATACAGCTATTGAAGGTTTTGTAATGGGTTATGGCCCCTGTGTGGTGTTCGACAAAACCCAGGTGACATCACCATCTCCTGTTAGCTCAGTGGAGGCGCCATCTGCACCGTGGTCCAAATTGGTATCGGCTATTACAGGTCCCATCAGAGTCTTGGGTGAGCATTCCAAATTCGCCATTGTCCTATTTGACTATATGTGTAAGTGGCCCGAGGCTAATTTCCTTAACACTGTGACCACATCATCAGTGATTCAATTCCTTCAAAAGGTGTTCATGAGGGAAGGGGTTCCTGATGAACTGGTGACAGACAATGGCACTCAGTACGTGTCAATGGAAATGAAAGAAATTTTGGATCATACCCCTAGTATTAAACACATCAGGAACTCTCTTTACCAACCTCGAAGCAATGGTTTAGTGGAATGCTTCAAGCACATTGAAGTAACAGTTACAACTTGCTTTGTTCAACTAATTGGCTTGGAAACCATGGTGATGAATATGTTGTGGGCATATAGAAGCACGCCTAATGTTTTTACCGGGGTTTCCCCATTTGTGCTGTTGAGGAGACATGTTCCAAGGTCTTAACTTAATAGGGAATGGATGAATAGACGTTCAGTGGACACGTTAAAATTGTCGCATGTTTGATGTCAGAAAAGAAGTGCAGAAGAAATAGCAAGAGGTTTCTGAATGAGTGAATGAGCGGAGTCCGGTTATTTGTGACTGGGTGAGAATTAATAAACCAGGTTAAGTTATCAAAGGTGAATCTAAATTCTCTGATCCTGTCCAGTTTGTTAGAGTATTACCAAGTGTGGTGCAATCTAGAGATGGCAAGACGTGGAATAAAGATCGGCTGGGTGTGATTCCATGTGGATACTGGTGTCTCAATATAGGACTAAAGGAAAGCCCTATGGCACACGTGCAGGGGCAGTTAGGTGCATGCCTGACCGTTTCACAGATTATATTGTTGGTTGAATGAGAGTTATGATAAATTTATGGTTCGAGGCATGTGGGCTGCTGAATTCATATCTGTGCATAGACCGCCACCTAGTGTTGGGTCCGGATGATTGCACATTGTTGTCCTGGAAGAGTCTTCGAAGTATCACGAGATAGGTGGCTCCTCCCCTGGACTACAGTGCGCATGGGCATCGCCTCCATCCCCAGATTGTTTTTTTCCGCCATTGGGTTCGGATGTGTTTCGGTTCCCTCTGTCGGAACCGATAGTTGTTCAACTTCTACTCGAGACCAAAAGGTCTTTAGGCTGGGCGTCGGTATAGTTGCGTACGGGTTTCTTTCTGACTCTCAGCTCCTATCTCTTGCTGCCCTTCCACGTGCCTTCGGCGCGGACGGGCCTACACTACACCCTTTGCTATGGAGCGGACTCCATTCAAAAAGTGTCCGCTGTGTCACTCCAAATATTCACACCTCGACGTGCACCCTGTGTGCAATACCTGCTTGTCGCCGGATCACCGCGAAGACACCTGCATGGCGTGTTCGAAGTTCCGAAGCAAGAAGACTTTAAAGATTCGCCGGGCCAATCGGCTCCAGGCTCAATTGTCGGCTTCGGCGCCCCCACCAGATGACATTTTCCAGGAATCTGTCGAGGGAGAAGACGACGTGCGAGAGTCGGACTCTGGCCCCGCGTCCGAGGAGGAAAACTACGACGCGGGTGAGGCGGACTTTGACGAAGTCTCCGACGAGGTAGGGGACGACGATCAGGCTTGTGCCACGATGGGAGATAGCTCAGAGGAGGAGCATCCCTAATCAGACTCAGGGGTTATTCCCCTTCATACGGCCCAGGTCGAGGGATCGCCTTCGGGCCTTACCCAAGATCTACCTATCAGTCCTACGTCCCCGCCTCCGGGCCCGGTCACGGACATTTCTAAGCCATCACTTATGTTGAAGAAAACAAAAGTGAAACCAACTGGTCACGCACCCTCGGATGCGAAACCGAAACTGAAAGTTGCGTTGGTAAAGAAGGTTCTGGAGGCGTCAACTTCCAAGAAAACCAAAATGGCCGACTTGAAGAGCCACGCCAAGATGGCCGACCCGAAGCCCTCGGGGTCGACGCCAAAGGCGAAGGCCTCCGACGCGACCGCGTCGGCGCCGAAAGGGGTCGGGGACCCGAAGACGGTTTCGAAGAAGCGTCAGGGCGACAACGCGCCTAGGCATGGGGCGTCGGCCCCGAAGAAGAAGCCTACCGGCGATCAGGCTCTCGAAGATGAGGGGTCGCTCGAGCAGGTGCAACCCTCGGCAACCTTTACAAAGAAAGTGGGGGAATCCTTACAGCGGATCCGAAAGCCCACGGTGGTTCCCGATCAGGACACTGTAGTGCCTACGCTCACGCCTAAGCCTACTAAAGAGAAAACGCCTATTCGTTTCACCCTTCCACCCAAGTCGGCGCCGAAGGCCTTCGCGCCGAAACAGGGCGGACATTCAGGGGAGGTGTTAACGCCGAAAGCTGCCTTGGTGGTGTCGAAGCTTCGGCTCCAACCGCTTGCGGTAGAAGAACGTCGTGAGGTCATTATCGACGCCAACACCGGGAAACTGTCGCTCCTCAAACGAAAGATCACGTTGGAGCCGGCGTTGGAACCTTTTAAGATCCCGCTCAAGAATAAAAAGTACTCTGCGGACTCTTCGGCTCTGGTGGAACCTGTGTCCCCACAGGCCTTGGAACACTCGCCGACACATTCCCCCGCGGCCGATGCGGACGAGGAAGATGCCGAGTACAACTATCCTGCGTACTCGGATCCGGAGGAGGAGCATGTGCCTTGGGCCGCAGGAGGCGACACAGAAGACCCGCAGTCGGGTCAGGACACTCAACTTTTCGCCGCCAAGACGTCCCCGACAGAGGACTCGGCGGCCTTCAATGCTTTGATAGAGAGAGCTGCGGCGAACCACGATGTCGAGCTGCACTCGGACCCCGTGGATGCGGACTTCTTATTCGACACCTTCTCGGTAGCCGAAAAGCAAGTCAAAACGCTACCGATGCTTAAAGGGGTGCTTAAACATGCACCGGAGGTTTTCAAAGAGCCCACCCGGGCACGGGTGGTCAACCCTCGCATCGACAGGAAATATAAGGCGGCACCCACGGATCCCACTTATATCAAGGGACACTTTCCATTGGACTCCTTGGTTGTTTCCAACGCTCGGAAAAGGGCAAATTCTCAGACTACTGGTGACGCTCCTCCCCCAGACAAAGAGTCCAAGATCTTTGAGGCCTCGGGCAAACGCATTGCTGCACAGGCAGCTAACATCTGGAGAATATTTAACACCCAAGCCCTGCTTGCACGTTATGATAGGGCCCATTATGACACATTAGAGGCCATTCTGCAACACTTGCCTGACCAATACAAGGAGGCAGGAGAGATGCTCATTCAGGAGGGTAAACTCATTACAAATGCATCCATCAAATGTGCTCTAGACGTGGCAGATACAGCCTCTAGAGCCATCAATACAAGTGTGTTACTTAGACGTCATGCCTGGCTTCGAATTTCGGGGTTCAAGCCCGACATCCAAACCACCATTTTAGGTCAAACAGTGAATCCTGACCATCTGTTTGGCCCTGAGGTGGATGCCTCACTAGAAAAAATGAAAAAGGATACCGAAACTGCAAAGTCAATGGGGGCTTTACAGAGTCAGCAGTTTCGGGGTGGTTCCTTTCGCCGTTCAAATTCAAAAGGCACCTCCCGGGGACAGGCATCCCAGTCCGCACAATACTACAAGGGTAACACCCAGCCCTCGTATAACAACAAGGGTAGAGGTGGTTACAGAGGCAATAATATCAAAGGCAGGGGACGTGGAAACAATGGCTCCAGGTCCACCACCACCAACAAGCAGTGACGTCTTGTCACTGCCCCCGACCATGCAACACCGGTTGGGGGGAGACTTCAGCAGTTCCTGCCGGCGTGGAAGAACATCACCACGGACAGGTGGGTGAGGTCCCTTATCCAGTACGGGTACTGTCTAGAGCTTACTTCCATTCCACCAGACATACCCCCAAAAAGCCGTCCTATGTCAGACGAGCATTTGACCTTGTTGCAGCAGGAGGTTCTAGTTATGCTGCAAAAAGGGGCAATAGAGCTCGTTCCATTGCGAGAGCGGGGAACAGGGGTTTACTCCCTCTATTTCCTAATTCCCAAGAAGGACGGATCCCTCAGACCTATCCTGGACCTCAGGCCCCTAAACTGGTACATACTCTCGGAGCACTTCCATATGCTCACGTTGCAGCAAGTGCTTCCCCTGCTTCAGCAGGGGGATTTTCTGGCTACACTGGATCTGAAAGATGCCTATTTTCATATCCCCCTACATCCTTCCCACAGGAAGTATCTCAGATTCACGCTCTTAGACCAGCATTACCAGTTCAAGGTCCTGCCGTTCGGTGTCACCACGGCACCAAGGGTATTTACGAAGTGCCTAGCGACTGTGGCGGCGCATCTCCGTCGCCAAAACGTCCACGTCTTTCCTTACCTGGACGACTGGCTCATTCAGGCAAGGACGGAACAGCAGTGCGTAGACCATGTGTCACGCACCATTCATCTCCTGCACGATCTGGGTTTCTCACTGAACTACCCCAAGTCCCATCTCCAGCCCGCCCACGTGCGACAGTATCTGGGCGCGACAATCAACACTCTGGCGGCCACTGCGCAGCCAAATTCAGTGAGAATCGCCAGTATCCAGGCGCTGATCCAACGGTTCAGACCCCAACACTCGCTTCCAGCGAAGGTGTTCATGCAGTTGATAGGCATGATGGCCTCCTGCATCTCCATTGTCCCCCACGCGAGACTACATATGCGTCCGCTTCAGGAGTGCCTAGCACGTCAGTGGACTCAGGCTCATGGGCAACTGACAGACCTAGTGTTGGTGAGCGGTCGGGCATACAACTCTCTGCATTGGTGGAATCCACAAAACCTTTGCAAAGGCCGACCATTCCAAGAGCCTGTCCCACAGATTATCCTGACGACGGACGCCTCTCTCCAGGGATGGGGAGCGCATGTACTCCATTACACTGTGCAGGGACTATGGACACTACAGCAGAGGAAGATGCACATCAATGTGTTGGAACTGATGGCAACCTTCATGGCCTTAAAGGCGTTCAAAGTACATCTGTGCAACAAGGTCGTGTTGATCCGGACGGACAACATGACGGCCATGTACTACATCCAGAAACAGGGGGGCACACACTCTCCACAGCTGTCTCATCTGGCTCAGAGCATGTGGAAGTGGGCCATTCAGAGGAACATCTTCCTCATGGCAGAGCACCTCCCGGGCAAGGACAATCAGATGGCGGACCTCCTCAGCAGGCACAGCCATCAGATGCACGAGTGGGAGATACATCCATCGGTACTCCAACCGTACTTCCAAATGTGGGGTCATCCAGAGATAGACCTGTTCGCCACAAAGGAGAACGCAAAATGCCAAAGCTTCGCCGCCAGGTTCCCACACCCCCAATCACAGGGCAATGCGATGTGGATGAACTGGTCAGGCAGATTTGCGTACGCTTTTCCCCTAGCACCTCTGATACCGCTGGTGGCACGCAAGCTCAGGCAACACTCGATGACGCTCATCCTGGTTGCTCCAACGTGGGCTCGCCAACCATGGTACACCACGTTTCTGGAACTCTCCGTGGTACCGCATCAAAGGCTTCATCTCACTCCCAGCCTTCTGACGCAGAGCCATGGCGACATTCAGCACCCAGATCCGCAACAGCTCAACCTGGCGATCTGGCTCCTGAAGTCCTAGAGTTTGGCTACCTCAATCTTCCTCCCGATTGCATGGACATCATTCGGGAGGCAAGGAAGCCCACTACTAGAGCTTGTTATGCGGCTAAATGGAAGAGGTTTGTCATCTACTGTGTGAACCACGACATTGACCCGCTAGATGCTTCCATTCAAAACATCATCTGTTACCTTTTTCACCTGTATCGATGTAATCTAGCGTACTCTTCCATCCGCATTCACCTGTCTGCTATGGCAGCATACCTCCAAAATAGGCAGCACCTGTCACTCTTTAAGGTCCCTGCTATCAAGGCCTTTCTGGAAGGACTCAAAAGGGTCATTCCACCAAGGACTCCACCAGCTCCGGAATGGAACCTCAACGTGGTTCTTACAAGGCTGATGGGTCCTCCTTTTGAGCCACTGCACTCTTGTGAGCTTCAGTTTCTGACTTGGAAGGTGGCTTTCTTAGTAGCAATTACATCGCTACGGAGGGTTAGTGAGTTGCAGGCACTCACCATCCAAGAACCTTTTTTCCAAGTACATGCTAACAGGGTGGTGCTCCGCACTAACCCTAAATTCTTACCCAATGTAGTCTCACAATTCCACATTAACCAAACAATTGAATTGCCGGTGTTTTTCCAAAACCCAGAGACGCTGGCGGAGCGCATGCTCCACACCCTTGATGTGAAAAGGGCCTTGATGTACTATGTGGACAGGACTAAAGATTTCCGCAAAACCAAACAACTTTTTGTTGCTTTTGCCACACAACACAAGGGAAACGCTATCTCCAAGGCGGGGATTGCTAGATGGATAGTAAAGTGCATTCAGATCTGCTACGCTAAAGCTAAGCGCACTCTCACTATCCCACCGAGGGCCCACTCCACTAGGAAGTTAGGGGCCTCTATGGCTTTCCTAGGTAACATTCCCTTAGAAGATATCTGTAGAGCAGCCACATGGTCTACCACACATACTTTCACTAAGCACTACTGTGTAGACGTGCATTCCAAACAGCAGGCAGCTGTTGGTCAGGCTGTTCTAAAAACGCTTTTTCAGACTGCTGCAGCTGGCACGGGCGGCCGCCGTTAATGGAGGGACTGCTATGTATTCTATGCACAGATATGAATTCAGCAGCCCACATGCCTCGAACTGCAAATGCTACTTACCAGTATGCATCTGTTCTTGGCATGTAGGGCTGCTGACATTCATATCGCCCGCCCTCCTCCCCGGCGCCTGTAGCAGCTGCAGTATTTATTCATGCAAACACATATGCTCATAGCATGGTCATCACTCACATTCTTCACTCCATCTCTGCCAATGGCTAAAAACAATCTGGGGATGGAGGCGATGCCCATGCGCACTGTAGTCCAGGGGAGGAGCCACCTATCTCGTGATACTTCGAAGACTCTTCCAGGACAACAATGTGCAATCATCCGGACCCAACACTAGGTGGCGGTCTATGCACAGATATGAATGTCAGCAGCCCTACATGCCAAGAACAGATGCATACTGGTAAGTAGCATTTGCATTCTCTAGTTTGGCATTTTAGTTCACTATTTTTGTGTTTTCTTTCCCCTTTATGTTTTTTTAAATTTTTAGATGTGGTCATTCATTTGATACCCATTCCAATGTATATTTTGCCTTCCTTGTGTAGAGTTATTTGATGTATATGAAAAACCATGTTATGTTCATCTTTCTTTATTAAAGGGAGAGTCTATGTGGGGTTTAGTGTCATGTCAGGATTGGAACTGTAAATAGGTTCTGATGTCAGAACTCAACTTCCGCTACCTGGATCTCCCCGAGCAGCTCACCGCACAGAGCAGTGTCAGAACTAATACCACAGACTCCCGCTGCTTTTACTTAGGACACATCCGTCCTCAGTACCCATGCTGTTACCCTCCGTCCAGCAGGGATCTGTTATCCTCTACTCGTACCTGCATCATTCTCCACCCATCGCAGCCGGGTTGGAATTATCACGGAACTGCGATCTATCTTCCTACACTAGAACCAGACAGCTCTGAAGAGTCACATCATGCACACGGTGTGACGAAACACGCGTTGGCTGATTCATGTCAAATGTACTGATCAAGATTGACCTATAAATCGTATCATCACGCAAAATTGGACTTTGATCTTTTTGTCTTTTGTTCTCAAGAACACTGTCTTAATTGTTGAGTTCTGACATCAGAACCCATTTACTCTGAAACGTGTGCACAGGATTTGAACGTATCTGTTTGGTGTAGGCTTCTCCCACACTTAGGCAGGGGTTGTTTTGCTGTCCGGGTTTGTTGCCCCTGACCTGCTTGCACCGTGTAACTTTGATCCAGAGAATCTGACTCAGAATTGCACATGCTTGAGCGCCAGATCTTCCTGTCCATTAATCCAAACCCATCCTCTTTACTTATAGGATTGGAACTGTGCCATAGAACATGGTGTGGGGTAGAATGTTGAGGGTGGCAGTAGGGGTAGAGCAGGAGGATGATGACCAGTGGCTGTGTCACTGTATACTTGATCAATGAACCTGCTTGCCAAAGGGATCCTTGTTGGTGGCGCCCTCTCTTCGTTTCAATATGCCAGCGTGATTGTTGGAAAATCTGAAGCTTACACCCTCCAAGCCCCCCCCCCCCATCATACTTGCCAAGCTATGCCGTGGTCGGAGATCCCCCATCCTTTTCTGGGAAACCAATGAATCTCAGAGCTCTGTCACTCACCCGAAGATTATCTGTTGCTTACCCCACCCTTCAACATCCTGCTCAACTTTTTATATGTTGTTTTTGATGTTCAACCCATGGAGCTGTTTCGTTGCTCCCTTCCTGCTCAGCGCTATGTTGCTCAGCGCTATGTTGCTCAGCACACTCCACTCTTCACTAGTGCTCACAGTTGCATGACAGCATTGAGGGGCATATTATCAAGAACGGCGTTAAAAATTATCGCCGATATAGCGGAAATAAACTGCCACTAAAACGGCTTGATAATATGCCTTTTGGAATTCCAATAGAAGTCCATGTTCTGGTGTGAACATGGGCTGTTTGAATTCTCCAGGGCATATTATCAAGCCCATTATCGCCGCTTTAGCTGCAGTTTTCTGCCGCTAAACCAGATATAATTTTAACACCATTCTTGATAATATGCCCCTCAGTTTCTTGCCTCGACTTCCTCCACTGTTGCCTCCGCCCCAACCCGTATTTTTTGTAATCTGCATTTTTTTACTTTTTTGCGAGGCATGAAAGCTGCAATTTGGTACAGAGCACTGGCCATTGACCTATTGAATCTACTAGACACCATCTCTCCGGACGTCGCCTTCCTTACTGAAACATGGATGAACGCCTCCTCCGCCCCAGACATCACCATTGCCATCCCAGAAGATTATAAGATCATACGCAAGGACCGTACCGGCCACACAGGAGGAGGAACTGCTATCGTCCATAAGAAATCCATCCAAATCTCAACCAGCTCTGACATCAACCTCGCCAACTCTGAACACCTTCACTTCCAGATCCACATCGACCCCAACACCACACTCGGAGGCACCCTCCTTTACAGGCCTCCAGGACCCCGCGCACAATTTAGTGAGGACATCACGGACTTCATCACTCCACACGCGCTCCCCTCCAAAGATTACATCCTTCTAGGAGACCTCAACTTTCACCTTGAAAAGAACAACGACCGCAACTCCACCACCCTGCTGGACAACCTCGCCATCCTCGGACTTAAACAACTGGTCACTTCCCCCACCCACATCCCAGGTCACACTCTCGACCCTATCTTCACCTCCAGCAATCATGTCTCCTTCAGCCACACCACGAATCTCCTTTGGACTGACCACAGCTGCGTTCACTTTACCTACAACAAGCCCAAACCCAACAACCACCCCCAACCAACTCTGCAAAGAAACTGGAACAAAATCACCATCGACCAGATCTCCTCATCGCTTCTTCTAAACCCCCCAGCCCACTCCTCAAACCCCGACCAAGCCGCTACCAACCTCACCCTATGGCTATCCAACAGCGCCGACATCCTAGCACCACTGAAAAAACGACAAAGCAAACTTGGCAGCAAGAAGGCCTCATGGTTCAACGATGATCTTAAGAAATCCAAGAAACTCTGCCGCTCCCTTGAGAAGGCCTGGAAAAAAGACCCAACCACCAGCACCAAGGACGCCTTCAAAAACGCCACCCGCATACACCATCAACTGATCCGAAAGGCCAAGAAAACCGCCTTCAAGGAACGACTAGATAACAACGCCCACAACAGCAAGGAACTTTTCAACATCGTCAAGGAATTTACCAATCCCTCGGCCAACTCTAACGACATCACCCCCTCTCAAGCCCTCTGCGACTCCCTAGCCTCATTCTTCCACAACAAAATTGCAGACATCCACAACAGCTTCGACAACCAACCCGGAGACCAACCCACCCAACCATCTGCTGGACCTTCACCCCCCTCTAACATCCTTAATGACTGGAACACAATCTCCACTGAGGACACCATCCGCCTGATGAACTCCATCCACTCAGGATCCCCCACAGACCCATGCCCTCACCACATCTTCAACAAAGCAGACTCCATCATAGCACCACACCTCCGAGACGTCATCAACTGCTCCTTCAAATCCGCCACCTTCCCGGAAAGCTGGAAACACGCTGAACTCTGCGCCCTTCTGAAAAAACCCACAGCGGACCCCACCGAACTCAAAAATTACCGCCCCATCTCGCTCCTTCCATTCCCGGCCAAAGTCATCGAGAAAGCTGTCAACAACCAGCTCGCCGCCTTCCTCGAAGCCAACAAATCCCTTGACTCCTCACAGTCCGGCTTCCGAGCAAAACACAGCACTGAGACCGCCCTCATCGCAGCAACAGACGACATTCAAACTCTACTGGACAATGGAGACACAGTCGCCCTCATCCTCCTCGACCTCTCCGCAGCCTTTGACACAGTCTGCCATAGCACCCTTCTACAGCGCCTCAGAAACATCGGAATCCAAGGAAAAGCACTAGAATGGATCACCTCGTTCCTCACCGGAAGAACCCAGAAAGTCCGCCTCCCACCATTCAAGTCAGAGGCCACTGAAGTCATCTGCGGCGTACCACAAGGATCTTCACTCAGCCCCACCCTTTTCAACGTATACATGAGCCCCCTCGCGGCCATCGCCCGTCAACACAACCTCAACATCATCTCCTACGCGGATGACACTCAACTGATCCTATCACTCACCAATGACCCTAGCACCGCCAAAACTAACCTACACGAAGGAATGAAAGAAGTAGCCGAATGGATGAAACACAGCCGTCTGAAACTGAACTCTGATAAAACAGAAGTCCTCATCTTAGGTACCTCCCCCTCCGCATGGGACGACTCTTGGTGGCCAGAAGCCCTTGGAAAAGCACCCATCCCGACAGACCATGCACGGAACCTGGGCGTCATCCTGGATTCCTCACTTTCAATGAACAGACAAGTCAACGCCGTCTCCTCATCCTGCTTCAACATTCTTCGCATGCTCAAAAAAACATTTCGTTGGATCCCCACCGAAACTAGGAAAACGGTCACCCACGCTCTGGTCACGAGCCGACTGGACTATGGAAACATCCTCTACGCCGGGACTACCACTAAACTCCAGAAAAAACTCCAACGAATCCAAAACGCCTCAGCCAGGCTCATATTAGATATCCCGCGTAAAGAACATATCTCCGGTCACCTGAAAAACCTCCACTGGCTTCCCGTCAATAAGAGGATCACTTTCCGGCTCCTAACCCACGCACACAAAGCACTCTACGAAATCGGACCAGAATGCCTCAACACACGACTGTCCTTCTACACCCCCTCCCGCCAGCTTCGATCTTCCAACCAAGCCCTTGTCACTGTACCTCGCATCAACAAGACCACCATGGGAGGTAGATCCTTCTCCTACCTTGCAGCTAAAACCTGGAACGCACTTCCCACTTCCCTTCGCCTTACCCAGAACCACCTAGCATTCAGAAAGCAACTTAAAACGTGGATATTTGACAAGTAACTCCCCACCCCTCCTTAAGCGCCTTGAGACCCTCTGGGTATGTAGTGCGCTATATAAATCCTTTGACTTGACTTGACTTGACTTCCCAAATCTATTACATTTATTCTATTGAATCTAATACATTTGCCCTTTCGCACATCTATTACATTTATGACTCCAAAATGGACTTCCACCGTCTTGGAATGGTAAATTAAAAGTACAAATAAATGGATACTGCAGCCCGTGACACATAAGTGGCCATGCATGGGGATGGAGGTATTCCTACCTCATCATGCTGGGCAAAGACATTTTACCTTTTTTTGATTTGATGATGCTGTTTAGCATTGGGTCTCGCAGAGAGACCTAATGCAACTAAACCACAAAACTGACTTTTTACGATGAGGATTTCCAACAGTTCACGTGAATCACGTGACCACAAGCTCCTCGTGCACGAGCTTGCATTCGATCATCAAAGGTAGTCCAATCTCCCTCACACTAGCTTCTCCCAGCAGGCAGCCCAACCCCCTCGCTCTCCATATGGTCGCTCAAGTTGCAGGCAGCCCACCCCCTCCCTCTAATCTGACATCTGCCCCGAGCCTTCTGCCTATCAGCCTCCCTCCCACCTCCCCCCTAGTTGCTTTAATTTTCACGGCCTCTAGGCCGTGAGCTACTTCAAAGAGATCCGCTCCGCAGCTAATCAGCCTGCCCACCCCCCCCTACATCTGACAGAACAATGCAAACGTGTCCTCCAGAACTTGTTTTTAAATCTGTGCTTTTCGGCCACCCCCTCTCCCCCCGCCACAACAATGCAGAGAGCTTGTTAATCTCACTGGTGAAGTGCTTTCGCTCAGAAAACTCTCTTCTAGGTGGAATTTGCAAAGTCCGGCTGTATCTTGCCTGCTCCTGGGGCTGTTCTAGAGCTGTGTCTGCTGGCTTGCCGTTGGTGAAGTGGTGCTGCCAGCCACACCTGAATGTGGAGCAGACATCCTTAGAAACACCACACGCGCTACACTGCACACCACCCTTTCCTCCACCCAAAGCGCACGCTTGCAGTGACAAGCTCTGCCACACAAGCACACCCCTCCCTTGGAGGGCACACTGAGCCCACCCCTACTCCAAGCCTCAGCCGCACACCAGGATGTCTGTCACTCCTGGCGCGTCACTGCAGCCAGAGTACAGCGCCAACGCATGACAAAGCAGGGCATCAAACCGCTTGGGTGGAAGAGTGTATGGTTGTGATGTGGCTGCCTCCTTCACCCAAGCCTGCCCAAGGGTGGCACGCAATCACCCATAAAAGCGCCTCGATGCATTGCCAGGGGTGGAAAGCGCTATATAAATGCAAACTCCGCTATAACAATTATTTCCCAGTTGAACCCGTGGTCTCAGAGCGCGCCCATTCCGGTACAAAACCATCCAATCTGACGTCACTTCAGGTTTGTTTCCATGCCTCAGACGTCGCTTCATTTGAGGTCATTTGTAAGGCGCTAACCTGTCTCCCCCTTCACTTAGGCACTCTGCCTTCAAGCCGTAAACATCTCTTTGTACACATTTAGGGCTTTTGCTCCTGCTAAGAAGGCCCATAAATAAATAATTAAACATACATTTGTTCCTGCTCGGCTTGTTTTCAGTTAATGCAGAGACCACTTTCCCACAAGAAACGCTAGCAGCCCCCCCCCGTGCAGGAAGTCGGCCTTCAATGGTGTGCGGCGCGAGCCCAACAAAAGGCGCTGCTCAGGAGAGCAGGGATTGGTTAAAACCGCTCTCATCGTGAAGGCTCGCAGCTGCACGAGTGACTCCGGATTTCATCACCCTGGAGGGAGTGAAAGGAGGGACAGGGGAATATGGGAGCCGGGAGCTTTTATTGAATGACATGGTGGAAATGCTTTATGATAGAAACGTTTTATTTACAAAACTTTCCGTTCTAGATTTAACTAATCTTTCCCCCAACAATATTCTGAGACAAGATGAAAGAGCTTTGTAAACCCTGTCCTTAAAAAATCCTTCAATAGTTTTCAACACTTTGTTCTCTACAAATATTTTTTTGACCAAAACACGTATTAAAAACGTTTGTTGTTAAGCTTGCTTAATGTATGCCATAGAGCCAAATCACGGCAGCAATGCATCCCCTACATACGGACGTCTTTTCAAATTATGGATGAAGTAGTCTTGCAGACTCTGAAATGCAGGTCGACCGAAAGATCTGCCTCCTGAGACACTGATGCTCATTAGCATGAAAGTGACTTTATAAAACACGCCTGACTATAGGTTTCGGCTTCATGTGCCAGTGCACCTTGTCCCTACCCCTATCTTTAGCACAGCGGTAACAGATCCAGCCACTCTAGTTTTACTTACCAACTCCTGGCTTCCCTTTCAGTTGGCCACTTGCACGAAATCACGGAAGTGCAAGGTCCATTTTGCTGTTTCAACACTCACTGGAAAACTAGATATTTCTGGACGTGGGCAGCTCTTCACTAATTTTCAATAAGGCAACCTTTATACACGATTTTCTTCATCCCTTCTGGCCTAATTTAGGTACCCAGATAGTCCACCCAGTTATACACCTTTGACTGATGTTAATTGGATATCTACTTTACTGTGTCTCCCCTTCTACCGTAGCCTTCCTACTGTCTCATTGATCAGCGGGAGAATTTTCTCTGCTGTTCCATCGTGACCTCCACTGCTTAGTCACAACTGCTGAACTTAGGTAACTCTAATGTCACCCTCATTTTATGAGACCTGCTCTATCCCAGGACTCCTTTTGATTACACGCTCTTGCTTTTACCCCATAGACCAGCATCTTCATTTGAACCACAATGCGACATCTAAAGCTGCACCACACCGAAGTGAGACTGTGTCTCTAAATTAAAAGTGAGTCTATAGTCCATGATAAAAAAAAACTATCTCTAGTTATCGATTATACCCCCTCACTTAATACTGACTAGCATACCACTACACCCAGCAATTTAGTCAGCTTTTTCCGCTCTAGCTAGTCATATTCCATCAACTGGTATGGTGTAACATATTTGGGATATTAGAGAAAGTCACATTATGTTTTAATTGATCCTGTATCTAGCTAAAAAACGAGGTCTGTAGTCCCATTTGGCTACATATAAAGCATCATTACTTTGGGACTAGTTTGTGCCTTTCTGCCCTCTGCATCACCACATCATCACTCAGCGCTACCCCAGCATCACTCAGCACCACCACAGCACCACCCAGCACTGCCACAGCACCACTCAGCACCACCACAACATCACTCAGCAGCACTACTCAGCACCACCACATTATCACTCAGCACCACCACCTTATCACTTAGCACCACCACATTATCACTCAGCACCACCACATTATCACAATGCACCACCACAGCATCATTCAGCACCACCACAGCACCACTCAGCACCACCACAGCACCACTCAGCACCACCACATTATCACTCAGCACCACCACATTATCACTCAGCACCACCACATTATCCCTCAGCACCACCACAGCACCACTCAGAACCACCACAGCACCACTCAGCACCACCACAGCACCACTCAGCACCACCACAGCACCACTCAGCACCACCACAGCTCCACTCAGCACCACCACAGCACCACTCAGCACCACCACAGCACCACTCAGTACCACCACAGCATCACTCAGCACCACCACAGCACCACCACAGCACCACTCACCACCACCACAGCATTACTCACCACCACAGCATCACTCAGCGTAACCACGGCATCACTCAGCGCAACCACAGCATCACTCAGCGCAACCACCGCATCACTCAGCGCAACCACAGCATCACTCAGCGCAACCACAGCATCACTCAGCGCAACCACAGCATCACTCAGCGCAACCACAACATTACTCAGCGTAACCACAGCATCACTCAGCGTAGCCACAGCATCACTCAGCACCACCACAGCATCACTGGTTCAAATATGTTCTCTCAATGTTTCAAGCTTTATTACAAATGTCACAAAAAGATGTTATTATTTCACTTCCGTTCTTGGATTTTCGTCACAATAAAATACACTGAACATAATCTTCACAAAAGTTATTTACAAAAGTTTAAGCTATTGCCATTATAAATTACAATCACTTTTATTTAAGTATTGATTACTTAAAAAAATTAAAAGCCATTGTTATTTCTAATATAAATACATCTAAGTCACGTAAATACAAAACATGTTGCATTACAAATGCTATGGGTGTCACATTTGTGAAAGTTAGAACAATTGCATTGTAGTTGACAAAGCTATTAATTTAGCTATTTTCAAAAACAACACATAAATAAAAAAATTGTCATTTACAAGACCAATAGCTCAAGCTTTCCTAATGCGAGACCTATTGCATTGCAAATGCTTGTTTTTCTTTTTGCCAATGCTGTTCAGCATCACCACAAGCATTGGCAGAGGCAAAAGGTTGGATTATGCCTTTCGCATGGGAGACTGATTGTCGTTGACATTACTTGTTTATTTTGAATTCAAGATTATACCACCTTTAATAATAACTACAAAATTGTGGTAATGGTTTCTAAATTTTGGGTTTATGGGCATGGCTTTCAAGATATTAGCGTTTTTTGCAAAGATTTGTTTCGTCACCACTTTATGGTATATTTGACGATCCTAGTGTGGCTGTAGATTTTTTAACAAAAATATAATTATGAAAGTTAGACAAAAATAGAAATTTGCAGTTGAAAGCTAAAGTAATGAAATTTTAACGAGGTACATTTTTTTCTAATTCTGACTGTTAACATAACTTTGAGCTGGTCAATAATTCCAAATAAGAGCCAAATTTTGTTTTCTCTTGTCTAAACAGGTCGACGCAGCCAGTCTTATGCTCTGCCTTGCAGCTGGATTGGAGCTGGTCACCTGGTGTACAACGGCTCATTCTACTTCAATGAGGCCTTCACACGCACCATCCAACGGTACGACCTCCACCAGCGCTCCGTTGCTGCCTGGAGCACTTTGGACGACTTGGTCACCCAGCCTACTGCCCCACTTGTGTGGAGGGGCTATTCAGACGTCACCTTTGCCGCAGACCAGGGTGGACTTTGGATCATCTACCACTCCAATGATTTTGCTTACCAAAATGAGGAATCAGTCGTGTTAGCCAAGCTTGACCCGGAAGAACTCCTAATTCGAAAGGAGAGTAGCTGGAGGACTCGTCTACATCGAGGATCATATGGCTTATACTTCCTGATCTGTGGGGTTCTGTATACAGTGAATGCACAGGTCGGCAATGACGAACTTGTGTACTATGCGTTTGATACCCACACAGCTTCCCACACAAACCCTGGGCTATTGTTTCCCGGAGAAATGTCTTTGCTCACTCATCTGACTTATGACCCAATGGCTGAGCTACTTGGTGCCTGGGCTAATGGCACTTTGGTCACATACAGCCTACACTTGTCCTTTTGACTGGAAATAGTCTGCAGCACTTTGACATGGATGGCCAATGCTGAATCATTGGATCCACAACATGGAAAGCATATTTTGTGCCTCTGTGTAATGTACACGTAAGTTTCTTTATTTGATTGTCAACATAGCACGCTACGGCGCGCTCATGTTTTAGCACCCGCTCAGTGTTCCATCATTGTGCACGCACTTTTGAAGAGAATGTTTCTCTTCAAAAGTGCGTCCCTCGAGTCAATCCTGTACACAGTTGATGTTTAGTGGTTTGTGTCAGTTGTTCCCTGGACTCGACTTGAACAGGCTGCGCTCCTGTGATCTGCTGTGCATTACTTAAATAAAGTATTTCTTAATACTTTCACCGTCTGCTTCCTGTTACTTCGCTCTTCACATATTGGCGACAAGCATCTCGGCAACTCCGGCGATTTTACCAGCATTTCACCATTTTTGCGCATCCTCCTCAAATACCTTCATTTTTGTGTGCACCGCGCTAACCTCGATCTTGATCTGCTACTACATTCCTGGAAACCTCGTCATCCTGTGGCACTGCGCTGAGCCGTGAGACATTTCTTCTCTTTTCACAGTTTTGGGATACCAGCGTTTGATTCGTCTAGCGGCCAACTACGCGTATGACATCGTCTTCACAACGTCATTACGCTCACGCCCAGACAGCCAGGTTTATTCACTCGTCTCTATGACAACGCTTTAACGAGTGATTTTTAAGTTGATTTTCTTCAACCAGTGACCCTCAAGTTGCTTTTAAACAGCGCGCACACCTAATTCAAAAGGTATTTGTTTTATATTTACAAGAGAAAAGACTTTCTGCATTTTTAAAAAAAAGTATTTACTTTATATTTACAAGTTAAAAGACTTTCTGCATTTCGTTTTAACTACATGTTTTATACTGTTATTACTATTTCACAAGAAATTTAAAAGCTTCCTGTTTTAATTACTTTATCATGGCCACTAATCAACAAATTGTTTATTTGAACCATTTTTTACCCAATCCTGGTAAACCTAAAGAGTCATGGAAGTTGTGGTTCATAAGTTTTGAAAATTACTTAGTGGCCATTGGAGCAGATGAATACTCTGCAAAAAGGAAGCTGGCCATTTTATATAGCCATTTGGGTACTGCAGGAAAAGAAATTTTCAACAATCTTCCATTGTCTGTACCTCCATCAGGAGATGGAGAAGGATGGAATGTTTTCACAGATGCAGTTTTAAGATTGAATAAAAAATTTATTGATCAGCCAAGTGTTATGATGGAGCGTTTCAACTTCATGAAAAGGAAACAACATCAAGATGAGTCTGTGGAAGACTTCATCTCTGTTTTAAGAAATTTGGCTGCGGAATGCAATTTTGGAGCATATCTAGATACTGTTTTAAGAGACCAGTTTGTCTACAACTGCTATCACAAAAAAATTCAGGAAAGGATTTTAAGTTGTCGTGACCCCACGTTAAATGAAGTGTTGGATATGGCCAAAAGTGTAGAAAGGTCGATTGTTTCTTCCAGATGCATCACCGATGGAAATTCTCTTCAACAGGAAAAGGATGTACAAATTAATGCTGTTCTTCAAAAAAACTCATCATTTAAACCTTTTCAAAAGAAATTTAATTCTTATTGCTTTAGATGTGGATCAAAAAGTCACCTTAGTAACAGCCCCACATGTCCTGCGTTGGGTAAAAAATGTACTTTTTGTAGCAAAATTGGCCACTTTAATATTGTTTGCAGAAACAGGAAAGGTGTTAGAATCAATAACCTTTCTTCTGTTGAAGACCCTAATGTAAATGTTTCCAATGTTGAAATGTCTTTCTTGCATTCTCCATTTGATGATCTTCACATTAACTCTATTCAAAATGTTGATTCTAACCTGTCTATTCCTGAAAGGAAAATTCTCTCCATTGATTTAGTTGAGCTTGATCTAGACACTACACTTGTCAAAGACCCCACTTGCTGTGTAATTTTTGATGGTGTAAAATTAGACATGATGGCAGATTCAGGAGCACCTGTTACCATCATCTCTAATACCTTATTTGATGAAATCTGGAGCAAGAATGTAACTTTATCTCCTCTTGACATCATTCCCAAAGCCTATAATAAGAAACGTATTGACATGTTAGGATATTTTATTTCAAGAATTGAATGTTTAGGTAGGTTTACTACTACGAAAGTATACATTGCCATTGATGGGAAACTTATTGTTGGATGGCAAGATTTGGCTAGAATGGGTTTGAAATTGGTTCCTGGTTCTGACACACCAGTCCATATCAATGAAACCTCAATTTTTAATGTAATTCATGAAGAAAACTTGGAGATTCAGAATTTAATATCTGAATTTCCAGAGGTTTTCAAAGATTCCGTGGGCTACATCAAAGATTTTGAGCATCTGATCAGATTGAAACCCAATGCCATTCCTGTCTGCCATAAACTGAGGAATGTTCCTTTGAATGTAAGAGATGACCTTAAAAAAGTTCTAGACAACTTGGTTTCAGAAGGCATTATTGTCCCCACCAATTCTTCTTTATGGGTTAGTCCTATTGTTGTCGTTAAGAAAAAGGATTCCTCTATTAGTTTATGTGCGGATTTGCGCTCCCTTAATCAAAACATCCTTGTGGATTGCCATCCCTTACCTAAAATTCAAGAATTGTTGACAGGTATTTCGGAATCAAAAATGTTCTCACTTTTGGACCTCAAGAGTGCGTACCATCAGATTCCTCTCTCGAGGTCCTCCTCTGAGTTAACAACCTTCATAACCCCTTTCGGGGCATTCAAATATCTCAGACTCCCTTTTGGTTTGGCTTCTGCCGCCAGTGTCTTCCAAAAATTTATGGACACAATTTTGCATGACATCCCAAATGTACAAGCCTATCAGGATGATGTCCTGATTCATTCAAAAAATAGATCAGAGCATCTTAAAGTGTTAAGGAAAGTTTTGTCTCGCTTTCAGGAAGTTGGCATAACTCTGGGTGTTAAGAAATGCATATTCATGGTAAAAGAACTTGACTACTTGGGCCATAGTATTTCTGCATATGGTATTAAACCAAAGATTTGTTTGACCAAAGCTATTTCCAATGTTGCTGTCCCTAAAGATAAGGATGCCCTAAGGTCATTTCTTGGACTTGCTGAGTACTATTCACGCTTCATCCAAAATTATTCTCAGTTTGTCCAACCTCTCCGCACCTTACTCAAAAAAGATATCAAATTCATTTGGTCTGAAGAAGCTAACAAGGCTTTTGACACTGTTAAAAAGGTTATTGTTGAAGCACCTGCACTATCATCATTTAATCCAAGTTTAGAATGTACCATTGCTGTTGACGCAAGTCAAAAGGGTTTAGGTGCAGTGTTAACTCAAAGAGACTCTTGTAGGGAGAATACTATAGGTTTTGCGTCAAGAGCCTTAAATGTAGCTGAGTCTCACTATAGCACTATTGAAAGAGAAGCCCTTGCCTGTTCCTGGGCAATTGAGAAATTTAAAACATTTATATGGGGCTCTCACTTTATTCTCCTCAGTGATCACAAGCCCTTACTTCATCTTCTCAATGGTAATGGTACAGGCAAGGCTTCTTCTAGATTAGTTCGTATTTTGTCTAAGCTACATGAGTACAATTTCACCATTAGACACATTTCAGGTGGCAATAATTTGCGAGCTGATGCCCTTTCAAGACTTACTTTACTTGAAAATGATGTTGATGATGATTCCGTTGATGACGTTGAGTGTGTTGTAGCATCCATAGAAGAGTTGGTCCTTTCACCTTTTTGTATATCAGAGACTGAATGGAAGCATAGTTGCTCTGAGGATTCAGTTCTTCTCAATGTTAAAAATCTAATTGTTTCTGGGTGGCCAAGAATTCGCTCTCTCCCTGCGTCCTTGAAAGTCTTTGCTCAAGTGTCTGGTGAACTTTCCATTGCTAATGATGTCATTTTTAGGGGTGATTTATGTGTTCCTCCTTTGGGTATTAGAAAAAAACTTTTTGACTTTGCTCATCAGGGACACCTTGGTGTTGGCAGCACCTCAAGGAAATTGAAGGAACACTTTTGGTGGCCTGGTTTAGATGGTGATGTTGCTAACTGGATTGGTTCTTGTTCTACTTGTCTGGTTTCGGACAAGCACTGGAAGACACCCCTTTCACCGTTGCATACAGTTCCTTTTCCTGCTGAAGCTTGGCAAAAGCTAGCTATTGATTTCTCTGGTCCTTGGGAGGTTTTACCTAGTAATAAACGTTTTATTGTGTCACTAGTTGACTATCATTCTAAGTGGTGCGTTTTTGACTTCTCAGACTCTCCCACTTCTGTTGCTGCCATTGATTTTCTCAGTAAAGTTTTTCTCTCTGAGGGTCCCCCTAGAGAGCTGGTCAGTGACAATGGCTCTCATTTTTGTTCATCCTCGTTTGAGTCATTCCTCAAGTCTTATGATATCAAACATCTTAAAGTGGCATTATACTCTCCTTCTTCCAATGGACTAGTTGAGAGAATGAATAGGTTTTTCAAGGAGGGAGTACAGACCGCTGTGTCTTCTAGTCTAGATGTAGAAAAATTCCTTAGGGGCAAATTATGGTCTTATTTGGTTACCCCTCATAGTACAACTGGTGTTTCCCCTTTCAGACTCCTGAGGAAGAGAAATCCTAATGGGAACATTTGCCCTTCTTGGTTAAAAGATTTGAAAACTAAGGACAACTCTTGTTTAGCTTGTCTTGACAAAGAAATTGTCAAAGTAAATGTTGCTTCTAAGCAATTATCCCAAGAAAGAAATTTTAATTCAAAGTTTCTTTCTCCTATTCAGCCCTTCCATGTTGGAGACTGGGTCATGATTAAATTTAATAACAAGGTTAAGAAAGGTCTTTCGACCTTCTCCTTACCTACACAGGTCCTTAAAGTATCTAAGGGATCTCTTTTTCTTGATGGAAGGGGGTGGTGGAGTAAGCGTGTCATTGTCAGACTCACTCCTGAACAAGCAAGGAAAATTTCCACTACCAAATATGTAAATGAATCGTCCTCTTGTTCCTTTTTCCCTTTAGGTACCACCTCTGATGAAGACACACTTGCTAATAATTGTTCTTCTTCTCGAATTTGTGTATGTAAATGTAAATGTATAGGCATTTATATAGCGCACTACTTACCCGTAGGGTCCCAAGGCGCTTCGACCGCTGCGAAACCCTTCCTGGCTTCCCTGAGAGATGGTCCCTTAATGGGTATCTCCAGGGTGAGACCAGGCATCCCCGGCGGTCTGGTGGGGCCGTTAGTGAAGATGAGGCAAGCTAATGCCCAGAGTTGCCGAGTGTGATCGCTGATCAGAGTGGGCACCGAGGCGAGAGAATTATCGAGTCCGCTGACCCTGGTCCAGAAACCTGTCGCGTCGGGAATCGAACCCTGGTCCCGGGCCGTCCTCTGCTCTCGGGTCTGCTGCCTCTAACCAGTGAGCCACACTACTTCACCTCCACACTAATTTCACTTCCTAATTCAAACTTTGTTTCAGATTCTCAGATTGAAGAAACAACATGTGATGCTGCTGATGACCCTCATGTTGTTGCAACTTCTTCTTCTCTTGTTTCCTCTGACAGGTCTCACAGGAATTGTTCTCTCCCAGCTCGTTTTAAAGATTATTTTCTTTCTTAAATATTGACTTTTTTATTGTCATTTTGTTTTCTTTTATTTATGTAAATAGGGAGAAGATGTAATGTACACGTAAGTTTCTTTATTTGATTGTCAACATAGCACGCTACGGCGCGCTCATGTTTTAGCACCCGCTCAGTGTTCCATCATTGTGCACGCACTTTTGAAGAGAATGTTTCTCTTCAAAAGTGCGTCCCTCGAGTCAATCCTGTACACAGTTGATGTTTAGTGGTTTGTGTCAGTTGTTCCCTGGACTCGACTTGAACAGGCTGCGCTCCTGTGATCTGCTGTGCATTACTTAAATAAAGTATTTCTTAATACTTTCACCGTCTGCTTCCTGTTACTTCGCTCTTCACACTCTGCTTGGCATACGATCGACTGTCTGAAAAGTCAAGATGACAAGATATTCTGCAGAGAACAGTTTTAATAATTCAGTCTATGGAAAGGCATCTGTGCTTTGAGCTCAGGCTTGTGACAAATCATACAGATTCAGCCATTCATGATCCCAAAAGCTGATCACCGTCGTAGACATTATGATTAAACAAATGTCAGCCTGATCCCTTGATATAAGACAATAAAAGTCCACTTTCTGCATGTGTTACACTTCCCTTTGAATGTATCTTGGTAATTAGTGTTGGCTAATAGCTTCCAATCTTAAAAATAAGTTTGGGTCCTCATTTAATGCCTGCTGCTCTCTAGAGGATGCTTAAAAGAGAAGGATACCATCCGTAGACGTATTAACAAGAGGGCTCCTCCTTTGACTGCCCACCTTGGAATTCTTCATGCTTTGACGTCTTTCCTATTGTACAAGGTCAAAACAATATATTTTTGTAAGTCAAGAGGGCTGAAGGTTGCCTTTCAATGACCTCAACAACTAGGGGTGGGCGAAGAATTCCGCTCCGCCTGCAGAGCTGCACCCACTCTGGGCAGAGCGACATGGTGTGGGGTGTTTTCTCTCGCCCATCTCACCAACGTTAAGTTGGCGAGGAAGAAGAATCACGCCCTACACCTCCTCCCAGCAAGATTTCTCAACACGGGCAGTCGTAGAAGGTCGCGACCGCTCACCTTGAGAAATTTGCCACTCACGTTGAGGAAGCTGCCTCTCACGTTGAGAAATCTGCCGCTCACGTTGAGAAATCTGCCGCTCATGTTGAGGAAGCTGCCGCTCGAGTAGAATATCTATTCTAGTGGTAGAAAGAAGCAGCGGCCTCTGGAGTGGCGCGTAGTGATATGATATAGTTTTTGTAAAGCGCGGCTTACACTCCAAGGAGCATCTTGGCGCTAGTGGTGAGAGTGTCATTGGAAAAAGAAGAAGGGAAAGTGCTGACAGAAAGAACTAAGGAGAGTTAGGTTAGATTAGTTTTAGCACTAACGTGTCAGGCGCATTAAAAATCCAGGTTTTGAGGGCCTTGCGAAATAGGATTTCAGAGGGGATCTGACGCATCTGGGAGGGGAGTTTGTTCCAGGCTCTAGCTCCCAGAAAACCTAGCGATTTGCCACCTTTGGTTGCGAGCCTGAATCTAGGGACCACCAGTAGGTTCAGGTTGGAAGACCTGAGTGATCGAGAGGGGGTGTATTTTCCAAACCTTTGGGACAGGTAGGAGGGACCCGACTGGTGGTAGGCTCTGAAGGTGATGAGCAGGATGAGCGTAGTGCCGTTCATGCTGATTTAATAGTGTGGGACAAACTCCCAGCACTAACAATCAGAGCAAGCAATGCAACTTACCACACTCCACCACTCACGGAACTCCGCAGAGCATGGTGTTTTTTTTTTTTTTGCCACTTCACAAAGTTTTGTGGAGCAGAACTCCACCCAGTCCTATCAACAACATGGAGGTGTTCTGACAGGCCCTGATTTGGAATATCTGACGGTACCACACTTCACACACTCGGGATGTCACAGTTTCCTTCTAGGCAAACCTTGTAGTTTAATTGGTTTGTGTATGTCAAACAGTTTATCCTTAACACCAAAGTTTACCTACCTAAGACCTTGCCCTTTATCCCATTAATTGACTGCCATTTTCTCATTGGCAGTTTAAGAACATTAGTTTCTTCATTCAAGATAAAGCCATAAGAATGCCAAGGTTCAAGCATTAGAAAAGTCATCCACCTTAAAGCTTAAGGAACTCGTGCCATCAGTGGCAGCATACACGCAGCAGGTACATTTTTTTTATGCTAATCTTTTCTTCTTGAGTGCTGGGGTCACCACTACCCTGGTGCTGAGTTACCAAAGAAGCCACAGAATAGGCAGCTTTTGATTTCCTCATGAGACAGGAAGGTTTCAAGACCCATTTGAGGCACAAGAGGAACTTCAGTATGCTTCAAAGTGCAGCTACATATTGTTGCACAGTTTGACTACATAAACCGAGATGATTCATTCACCCAACCCAGCTTTATTTTTGTTTGCGGAATCATCAGTTTGCACATTGCTGATGATTTTGGTGATCTAAGTGAAGAGAAGGACTGCATTTGCAATAAGTCAGCTCTGAGCCTCCTACAAAGTAAGTGTGATGCACGGTGCACAGTGCTTTAGAGTCTACATGGGATGGGACATGCGGCCAGAGCAAGGTTCTCAGCCCCACGATTACAGGATTAAAGCATGTAAGACCTATCAGCTGCAGCGGCAGTCAGAGAAGTCTGCGGTCTTCGGCTTAGACAGTTGGAGGTGGATATGCATGGCAGCGGTGAAGAATACCCAAAAGAAGAACTGCTTGGACTGACAGCTACATTCTAAATTGAAGAATGTGCTTCATCCCCCAATATGTAACATGTATAAAGATTAACCAGCTAGGTGACTTCACCAAGACACAGGCAGACAGTGAGTATTCTGTCACACAGGCTTTCTTGAGACCTCACGAAAATGGTTAGAACTGGTTTTAAGGATAGAAGGGCTTTTCTCCATAGATTGCATTACTCAGTACTCACCGAAAGATTCCAGTTAGTGGAGCACATTTCACCACTCCTCTGCTTCTCCTTCAAGGGCTTGCAGACAAAGTTTTCCTCATCTGACAATATTCAAGAGGCTGCAAGCCACTAGCAGAGAACCCTTCAATTCCATCCATTCTGCCTGGTACAACCAAAGGTTTATTCCAGGATCTACAGACAGATGGAAAGGTATGGAAGGGCTGAATACTTTGAACTACACTGGTTTCTATGTTGCGCTAAGAGCCTTGAATGTGGAAAAATATGTGCATCAAGCGAACTAAAACAGTGGGGTGTCACCTTGTTTGCTGTCCTAACTTCCTCCTTGAAAATACAGTCGCAACACCTTCAGGGCCCTACCCCCTCCTTGTCTGGGTAGAAGGATTGGTGTGAAACAGGCCTCGGAAGAAAGACAAAATGTGACCAGTTGCTGGACATACAGTTTAAAATGGAAGTAATGCTGCTCTCAAACTCTACTGGGCCTATGTAACACCTGTCTAGTGTGAACCCTCTGCCAGTACAACCCATGACCCTCCCACCCCACCTGCGACAGCAGCAGAGATGAATTCTTGGAAGGAACAGAGATCCCTCATAAGGAGGACATAAACAATCAAATATCCATCGAAATTCAATGAAATATATGTATGATGTCCCAATGAAAAAATGTCCAATATTTATTAATGAAAAATAAAGAACATAGCAGTGGGAAAACAAACACAAGATAGATCAATGGAAGCTTCCGAACTCAGGCATATACACGTGACAAAATAGAAACACATTGGTTAAGTCACAACCTGCTAGTACCAATGCTCATACAAAAAATTCATAATTATAGCAATTGAGTCAAGGTACATTAGTTGATGATGTTTCGATCCCTAGTGAAATATTAGGATCATCATCAGGACATAAGAAGTTATGCCTGAGGCAGTAATAGAGTTACAATAATTGTAACCCTATGCCAGAGCGATATAAATAAAAGTAGTCTTGCAAAAAATGGAGCGGTTTGTCAAAGCTAGGCATACTTAGAGACTGAAGGCATCTCATAAAACGGAGGAAAGCACAAGTAAAAAGAAGCATTGGCAAAGTATATTGGTTTTATCTACGTGAGCTTTTGGCTTTGACAGTGTCTTTTAGCCATGTTGTACAGTGGAGTGAAGTAGAGCGCTTGAAGTGCTTTAAAGTAGTTTGGAGTGGCATGAGTAGAGTCAAGTGGCTTAGAGTGGAGTGGACTGGCGCAGGGAGGTGTAGACCGCAGCGCTGTAGAGTGGATTGGCATAAAGTTGAGTAGAGTGGCCTGGAGCGGGTTAAACTAGAGTTGAGCGGCATGGCATAGAGTGGGGTAGAGTAGAGTGGTGTAGCGTGGCATATAGTAGGGTAAAGTGGCATTGTGTTGAGGGGGGTAGACTGGCGTAGAGTGGCGTGGAGCAGTGGAGCGTAGAGTGCAGTGGCAGAGAGTAAAGGGCAGTGGAGTAGAGTGGAGTATAAGGTACGTTGTCGGTTGTATGTCATGCCTCTGTTTAGTTGGCTTTAGAGCATGGTTGTGTTAATATTGAGACAGGGTCAGGCCGCACAGGGGATAAAGGATTGAGCTTCCCTTTGCAGTCTGTCTTTGGATATTAAAAGTGCTCATAGTCTGACAGGAAGAGCACATTTGATTCACATTCCTGCCTAAAGCCTGTCACCAGGTGTTAGACCAAGTAAGGTTAGAACTTTAGTGTAAGAGTTGTGGTTATTCCCTTAAATTTCAGCCGAGTACAGTCGGAGTAACTCAATCTCTACAACTCAGCACATGGCAATATTTTTCTCCATTAATATTACAGATCCTTAGCTAAACAAAGTTGAAATACATGATTTCCTGGAAAAGCATCAACCTGATGCCGTCTTCCACGCAGAAAAGTGGCTAACACATAATTCTTCTCCCAATCTTCTTTAAGCTGTTCCGAAGGGTTTTCCTGTTGTGAGAATGGATAGGCAAGGACAAAAAGGAGGGGGATCACGATAATCTTTAAGCAAGCAATACAGTGTACCCTTTCCGAACTGTGTATTGAAGGCAGTGAAGCTGCCCTTTTCTCAGTGGCTTTGACCGACAAATGCATATCAGGTAGTATGATCTATTGGCCTCCAGACTCTGCCTGCAAGTTTATTTCACGTTTAGCAGATGTGGTGTTTCCCTTGTTTCTGCGGTATTCCCACTTTATTGTTGTGGATAGACCTCAATTCAGCACTATGAAGATGTCACGTGCTCAACAGCAAAGTCAATGTCAGTGATTATTGATGGGATGCAGAGGGTTCAGGGTGTGACCACTTTCAAAGGCAACTTCGTATAAAGACCACCAGGACCACAAACTGCCACAGCAAAGCCACCGCTCATTCCATCACCCTGCTCGCCATCGAATCTGAACGCTAAATCTTCCTGGGAGACCTCAACTTCCAACTGCAGGACACAGCTGACACAAGCTCCACCGACTTCCTAGAAAGGCTGGACAACATTGGAATCAAGCAGCTAGTCACGGACCCCCACACAAAGCAGGACACATGCTGAACACCATCTTCACGCCCAGCAACAGAATCAAATAGTGCCATACCTCGGAACTCACCTGGTCGGACCATTCCATTGCTGAACCTGCCCACACCTCTCCCAATGGACACAGTACCCCCTTTTGCAGCTGATCAAAGGTCACCCAGCAAGAACAGACTGACGCCATCACCATCTACGTTAATCAGGCAGTAGAGAACTTCCACGACTTGATCACCAGTGCTGCCAACCAAGTAACCCCCACCAGACCAGCCAAAATACTGAGACTCTCAAAAAAAGGCAACAGGTGCACCCCAGAACTCTGCACGCCAAAACACAGGTGCAAACAGCTTGAAAGAAGATGGAGCACCAGACTGTAACAAAACAAAAAGAGGCTGTAACCCGCCTGATTGACACATGCACCAACCAAGCTACGGAACTCTTTACCATCGTCAGGGAGTTCACCTGCCCGTCAGCCACGCACAATTCTATCCCCACATCACAGAAACTCTGCAACGCCCTAGCCAAACACTTCCACAAGAAGCTACCATCTATAAAAACTTTGACTCCCAACCCTCCAACCTTCTCAGCCACCGACCAACCACCACCGCCGACCACACATTCTCTGCATGGGAACAACTCACCACACCGAACACTACTACTCTGATGAACATCATCCACTCTGGAGCACCCCGCACCCACCAACTCTTCAACCTCAACCTCAGAAAAGAAAAAATCAGTCACCAACTCACTGCCATCTCAATGCCTCAATAACCACGGCCACCTTCTGCAATGCGTGGAAACACGCCGAGGTCAGACCACTGCTCAAGAAACCCTCGTCAGACCCAGTGAGCTCCAGAACTACCGGCCCATCTAGCTAATCTTGTTCCCTGCCAAATTCCTGGAGAATGCCATCAACCTCCAACTCACCGAACACCTGGAAAGAAACAACCTACTGGACCTCTCACAATCTGGCTTCAGAACCAACCACAGCACCGAGAGAGCTCTGATCACTGCAACAGGCGACATTCGCACCCTACTCGACCGACAAAGGAAAATCAGCTGCCATGTTCCAACTTGACCTCTCCGCAGCTTTCGAAACCATCTCCCACCACACACTCATTGAGCAATTACACCAGATTAGCATCCAGATGACACGCTCAGATGGATGCCATCCTTCCTATCTTGAAGCACTCAGAAAGTCAAACTACCTCCCTTCACATCGCAAGGCAAGCACAACGTATGCAGTGTTCCCAAAGGCTCATTCCTCAGCCCAACACTATTCAACGTCTACATGTCACCACTCGCAGGCATCGTCAGATCGTACACCTTCTACATCATCTCCTACTCCGTCGACACTCAGCTCATCCTATCATTCTCGGCCGACCCCACCACGACAAAGACATACTTACACAACTGTATGAAAAGCGCTTCAGCCTGGATGCGGGAAGACTACCTCAACCTCAACACATACAAGACGTACGTCCTCATCTTCGGCAAACACACCGTCCCCTGGAATGACTCCTGGTGGTCCTCAGAACTTGGTCCCACCCCCATGCCAAAAGACCACGCCCGCAACCTCTGCATCCTCCTCAACAGCGAGCTATCCATGAAACAACAATTCAATGCTGTCTCCTCAGCCTGCTTCTACATGCTCCACAAGATCTTCACGTGACCACCCATCAGCACCAGGAAGACGGTTATGCAGGCCTTCATCACCAGCCGATTAGACTACAGCAACGCACTCTATGCAGGCACCACCTCAAACCTCATGCCAAGACTTCAATTGATCCGGAATACAGCGACCAGACTGATCCCTAACCTGCCCCAGGGAACCCATATTACCCAGCACCTGAAGGACCTCCACTGGCTTCCAGCCTTCAAAAGATGCCAACTCAAGCTCCTGACCCACACCTACAAAGCCCTCAATGTTCAAGGACCCGCCTACATGAACCACCGCCTGCATTTCCACCGACCACACAGGAACCTCTGCTCTGCACAGAACCTCTGATCTGCGCACTTAACAGAGATCCCTCACATACGGTGTACCGCACCGGAGGAAGATCCTTTTACCATCTCACCACCAAAGACTGGAGCACCATTCCCCTGAACCTCCGCACTGCACCCTCTCTCAACGACTTCAGAAAGGGGTTCAAGACCGACTTTTGGAATGAGACCAGCAGCAAGCGCCTGGATACCCTTGCAGGTGACAAGCAGTGATATACAAATATGACTTGATTGATTTACCTCCTCCACAGACAGATTGGGGCATATTCTCAACCTCAAAAATAACAGTTGATGGACAGAATGCAGAACAATGTCATACATTCACCCCAGTACAGAGATCTGGGCCTAAATCCATCGTTTTTTTGCACTCCACACCACCCCCAGGTCAGACATGGCCATATGCAAATCAGCCTTGACCCTGTGCCTCATGGGAACAGTTCAGCCCGCACTGCCACGCCATGCCTTTCCTGGACCGGAATCAAGCATCCTAGGACCGGTTTCTGGCTATCAGCCGTCTTCAGCCAGGATAGCTTGACCCCAGAGGTATGGAGAGCATGGGACTCACGTCTGAGCATACCCATCCCACTCGGGGTGACAAATGCAAAAATAACAGTTGATGGACAGAATTCAGAACAATGTCATACATTCACCCCAGTACAGAGATCTGGGCCTAAATCCATCGTTTTTTTGCACTCCACACCACCCCATTTCAGACATGGCCATATGCAAATCAGCCTTGACCCTGTGCCTCATGGGAACAGTCCAGCCCGAACTGCCACGCCATGCCTTTCCTGGACCGGAATCAAGCATCCTAGGACCGGTTTCTGGCTATCAGCCGTATTCAGCCAGGATAGCTTGACTCCAGTGGTGTGGAGAGCATGGGAATCACTTCTGAGCATACCCATCCCACTCGGGGTGACAAATGCAAAAATAACAGTTGATGGACAGAATGCAGAACAATCTCATACATTCGCCCCAGTACAGAGATCAACCCTATCTTCCCTAATTTGCCTGGTCAAGACAACCGAACACTCCATACCTCTTATTTGATCTGATCATATGGCCATTCCTTTTTCAGTTTCTTATGAGAAGGTGCCCACTAGCAAAACCTCAACCTCATTAATGCAGGTGAGGAGGTGGGCTGAAGTTACTACCCCTAAATTCTGTGCTTCTCTGGGCAACAGTCAGCCTGTAGAAAAGCAGATTTTCTCTAGTTATCATCAATCACTGCTTTGGCGTTAATCGCCTCTGATCTACTCGATTATTAGATTAATCAAATAAAGAAGCAGGCGCTGGAAATCTGGAAAGCGATGAACAGGTTTATTTCTCCGCAGTAGAACACGTCCATTCGGACAAACGAAATGTCTTCTCGAGGTGCTCTAACTGTACCTCTGTGGCATAGCCTTTTATATACAATCTTGACTGTTTATTGTAGGGTAACACGTTCCTGACAGTGGTTCATAACATCCCCGGAATCCCTGCTTCCAACTTGTTCCCACACATACCCAACAGCAAATGTCCCCCACCCCGGTCCCAGCAGGTGATTGTTATCACTCAGATTGGCATGCCGGCAGGGTCTGAAGTATGTGGAATCGGTCAGATCTAAGGGGGTTGTGTCATTGATTAATTTCGACTCCTTTGATGGGGAGCGGGTTTCTACTGTACGGGGGTAATAAACTGTAACCGCAGGGGTGAGTTATTGCCTGGGACCGGATCGAACAGCCAGGTGCAGGGGAGGAGGTTATCAATGGGCCTGTTCGTACGAGGGGGATGAAAGGACATGGGCGTTAGGCACGGGAAGTGGCTCTGGGGCTGGGTCACGCTGAGGATGCTTTATGACTCTGGGGGTTGGCAGAGCGCAGGGATGACTGCGAGGTCAGGGTGACGCGCTGGTGATCAGCAAAGCACTAAATGGCCGCGGTATCTAAAATGGGTGCCATTTACGTGCATACGATGGCTCTTGTTAGGCAAGATGGCACTGGCAATGTTCACGTCTGTCGATTATATTTCAACAAGCCCACTCTGGACAGTCAGGTAGAGTGGACGCACAAGTGGTTAACTGGGTTAATGGAGTGCTAGATAGATGACCCATTAGAGAATCAGATTTTCCGTAGATCAAAGTCATCAGCTGGTTGGTTCAATGAGGATTTGCTGGCTTTAAAGAAGAAGTGAAAGTGTCTCGAGAGCAGGTGGCGCAGAGACACCTAAGAGGCATATAAGAGGGATTATGTGGCTGCACTAACTATTTGCCACATCCATATTAAGACAGCCTGCCGTGAATTCAATACAAGTCAAATTTAATTGACCCAAGGCTCGTCCCATCAAATCTTTGCAGGAATGAAGTCACACATCTCTCTCTCTCTCTCTCGTTTCAGCATCTTTAGCACCCTCTTAAGAGGGTTGCAATGTTCTGGCCCGATTCCTTATGGAAAAAGTGTCCATAATATATATGTCTTTTCCTGAAACAGTTAGAGATGCTCCGTGCTTGAGCTCTTGGTTCAATTGCTCAGAGGATAGTTCTAAGCTATTGAACATCAGGCCCTTGAGTCTGAGGAGATGCCCTGCAGTAAAATCTGGGTCACTCTTGGACCCAGATGCTCCATCTATTCTGGAAAGAGGAGTGGAAGTAATTTTACCTTTAGTAGGTGAACTGATTAATGGATCCCTAGCCTCCGGTCAGGTTCCTGGGCAATGGAAGTATGCTATGGTGGTCCTGCTATTTAAAACAAAATATTTTAGGGTCCCGCTAGGCAGGAGAATTTCCATCCAAAATCAATTCTCCCTTTTTTTCTAAAATCACTGAAATATTTGTGAAGAGACAGTGCACAGCTTTCATAGAGAGTCGTTACGTATTAAATGTGACGCAATCAGGCTTTCGTCCATCACACAGTATTGAGTCAGCCTTCTTGCTGGCGACAGTTGTTTGGCAAGATTTTGGATGCAGGTAATTCGGCTGCATTGCTATTATTAGATCTAAGCACTGCATTCGATACTGCATCCCATAATACCTTGCTGGAGAGACTCTGGAACTGTGGAGTAGGCAACAAAAAGCATTGAGCTGGGTTGCTTCCATTTTGCAGGGGTGTACGTTTCAGGTAGCTCAAATGCCGTACCAGGCTAAGGTGTTTCCAGTGAACCATAGGGTACTGCAGGGTTAATCTCTTAGCTCCTTATGCAACAAGCATTAGAAATGCAATAGGTCTCGCAGCATTAGAGTTAGTGCATTTAGAATTGTTTATGGGTTTTTTTGTAAATCTTTAGCATGAGGTTGAGGGTGAGTGAGGGTGAGGGGTTGAGGGTGAGTGAGGGTGAGGCTGAGGGGTTGAGGGTGAGGGTGAGTGAGGGTGAGTGAGGCGTTGAGGGTGAGGGGTTGAGGGTGAGTGAGGGTGAGGGGTTGAGGGTGGGTGAGGGTTTGAGGGTGAGTGAGGGTGAGGGGTTGAGGGTGAGTGAGGGTGAGGGTGAGTGAGGGTGAGGGTGAGTTATGGTGAGTGAGGGTGTGTGAGTGAGGGTGAGTGGGGGTGAGTGAGGGATTGAGGGTGAGGGATTGAGGGTGAGGGATTGAGGGTGAGGGGTTGAGGGTGAGTGAGGGTGAGTGAGGGTGGGTGAGTGAGGGTGAGGGTGAGTGAGGGTGAGGGTGAGTGAGGGTGAGGGTGAGTGAGGGTGTGTGAGTGAGGGTGAGTGGGGGTGAGTGAGGGATTGAGGGTGAGGGATTGAGGGTGAGGGATTGAGGTTGAGGGTGAGTGAGGGTGAGTGAGGGTGGGTGAGTGTGAGTGAGGGTGAGTGAGAGTGAGGGTGAGTGAGAGTGAGGGTGAGTGAGGGTGAGTGAGAGTGAGGGTGAGTGAGGGTGAGTGAGAGTGAGGGTGAGTGAGAGTGAGGGTGAGTGAGAGTGAGGGTGAGTGAGAGTGAGGGTGAGTGAGGGTGAGTGAGGGTGAGTGAGGGTGAGTGAGAGTGAGTGAGGGTGAGGGTGAGGGTGTGGGTGCTCCATTGGGCTCCCTCCCAAGTAAAGTCTGTCTTGAATGCAGGTAGCATGGGCTCATTACCGGCGGGTTCAGACAACTCAACAAAACTGTTCATTAAATAACAGTGTACAAGCTTAGTGGCTACTAAGCTTTATTGCATTCTCACAACCCTTGGCATCGGGCTGGTACAACCGACTGTAATCCAACCGTCATCACAACTGCTCAACATTCCAATAAGAATACAAACACTTTTTACTGCATCTAAACCACCTTCAAACAAGGATTCTGTTATGTGCACCAGGATAACCAATGCACTCTAATAGCAGAGAAGTAAGGCAGGAAACGAAATTTACATCAAGTGAAACACAACCCCAACCTTCTGTCCCATTGTAAAGGTTTTGTTGTCACCAAGTCAGTCGAGGCTATTATTGGTATTTGAAACCAGTGGTTCGTAATGAAGCAACCTTGTGATAAATTTGAGTCAATCGTGCTGTGGTGTTAGAGCAAGATTTAGTGAATGGGTTGACTTCACTGCATTTGAAGCCTTGCAAGTGGAATGCATACTACTGCCACAGACAAACATTTTAAACGACGAGAGTTGATTCATGTTCTTGCTGTTTTGGTGCATGAAATGCTCACGTGTTTAATTCATTGCTGGGGACGTAGTCTCTGAATGTTCATGGAGCACACGTGTATGTAGTGAGAAGGAAACATCGTATGGGTCGGAAAATCCTACTTAACTTTATTTTGTAGTACTAGTAACAGGCGCACCAGTTTTGTTGTAGTGGCAGAACACAAATTTACAGGCCGTGTTTAAATCTGCAGTACATAGCCTGCAAAACGTAATTGCGGATTTGCATAACATTGATTAAGTTGCTAAGTGACTCTGGGTATTGCCTTCGGATGTGGGCACAGTCCGTTTAGTACTAGAACTGTTTGCCTTTATTGGAGCATTTGGTCAGTGATTGAACACATTTTAGATTTTAATCCATCTGCAGCACCTTGCAAGCCCTTGTATCCTGCTCTATTTTTAAAGGGCGCCATTACATAGGATGAGCAATGCGCTTTTTGTCAAATCTGAATGTTGCAGCACAAAATAATTCCATAGTTGCCACTACTTACATGGCCGAAACGCGCATGGCACTGCAGCATTTGGCTGGTACGGCTTTATTTTAATTGAATGTATGTTCAGACCATACATTTGTTCCTTGCATAGTCTGCATGTCCAAGATGAGGCGTGCGTAGTTTCTACTAGGCCTCGCAGGTTAGAGCTCAATCTTGTTCTAGAATGTCTCAGACTCTTTGGAACGCTGAGGGAGGGGCGGAAGAGCCACGTCACGCGCTTGCCTGCACAAGGACCGCCACGTGCCCACACTCGAGACATTCACTTGCTAACGCGCGCAGCTGTGATCTTGTCCCGTGCCTGTAGACTGCGCACGCGCCGAGACGAAAAGATGAGCGCATGGGCGTCTCAGCGGCGCGAGGCCCGAAGGCCCTCTGCGGGGAACAGTGACGGAGGGTATCAGGAGTGGAAGGGGCTATGTGGCCTGCTGCAGTGCTGGCAGCGGAAGCAGGTAGGGATTGGTTGCGGTAATGTACCGTGACTAGAAATGCGACACGGCCCAATTGACACCAGAGTAACTGGATTTATATTGCTGAATACGGAAGACTCCCAGGGTTCAAAAAAGTGGTTGGCTTTCCGTCAGTTGTTAGACTAAATGTGCAAAACGGATCCTTAATTAGCAAGAACCTTGGTCTCCGACCTGATGGCCAATGCCTTATTGTTAACTGTTTCCGACTGATGTAAATAGACTGACTCGCTACACCCTGCCTTCGACGAACACTGCCTCCAGACTAGGCAAGTTTTTAGGGTCTACGTACTAACGAGACGTTTGCCAAGAAAAAAAATTAAACTCGTGAAAGGTTAAAACAGGAGGGAAGAGAGGGGAGGGGGGAGGAGAGCGAAAGGATCGGAGACACGGCGGGTAAAATAAACAAGACGGACGGACGGAAGACAGGGGAGGGGGGAGGAGAAATGCGACACGGAGGGAAGGGGAGGGGGCGGAGCGGGGGCGGAGAGGGGAGAGGTAAACAAACACGGACGTGCACGCGCCCGTGACTTTTAAGGTCAATGCGCATGCGCATAAGCTTAATGCGCATGCGCATTGACCTTAAAAGTCACGGGCACTGCAAGGAATCGCCACGATTCCTTGCAGTTAGATAAAGAGTTGATGAGCCCCTATAGTCTCGCTTGCTCGATGCGCATGCGCATCGACAGGCGAGACCTAAAAAGACTACCACTAGACCTATATTCCTTTTATGTAGGCTGACCACAGCTCCATTGGGCTATCCACAATTGTGACAAGAGAGACTTACAATCTTTGGGCCTCATTTATGAAAAGTGACGCATCGCTGCGTGAAAACAGCGATGCGTCACTTTTCACTGCGCCCTCCATGCGACACCAATGATGCGTCATATTTAGAGTATGACGCATCATGGTGCAAGGAGTTACAGATACGTCAGTATTTCTGACGTATATGTATGGTGCAAAAGTGACGCATTGCTGGAGTGTGTCACAAATGTGACGCAACTCCAACAATGTATCCAGTGGCGCAGTGAAATCTTATAGATTTCACTGCGTCACTTCTATGACCCTTTCTTGCGTCAGAACGCCCCCCCTGCATACATTATACCTGGCGTAGGTATAATGTAGGACAGGGGTTTACAAAGTGACGCATCTACCTAGATGCGTCACTTTGTAAATATGGTGCAACAAGGCCCATTTGGGACGCTGCTGGTGAGTCACAAAAAGTGACGCATCAGCTGCGTAAAAGTGATGCACGGCCTCATAAATGAGGCCCTATGTTTTTTTTTTATTTTTATCATTTGTATCAAAACAGATCACATTTTTAAAAAGTCTTTTTAACATTTTCAAACTTATTTTAGAAAAGAATTAAGTGATTCTAACAATTTCACCAGTAACTAGCTAATATGGTAGTGTTTGCGTACTATGTTTGTAGTATGGGAAACCATTTGGTTTGTTAGGAAGGCCATCATCCACAGCCTAGTTGGTGGCATGCTTCATCATTGGGCCCCACCCGAGGCACCAAGTGCGCCTCAGGTGTGCTGCGACGCCAGGCTACTGCGGACACCCGTACCTTATTCGTTCACTTTTAGGCACAAGGCGCCCTGCCACGATACATGTGGTTTAACAATTTGCATGTTTTAAACAATATGTGTTCTTTCTGTTTGTCCTGTCCTTCCTTTTCCTTACAGGTATGAACTGAGAGGAAACACCTCTCACACATAGAGCACCTTAGCGTGTGCCACACATTCAGGGTACTGAATCATATATATCCCTGTAAATACACCCACACATAAAAGGTCCCGATGAAAGCCAGTTTTAATAGAAGGCCTGGCTGAAACTAGTCGACCAAACTGGACGTGGGAGACCATAAGTCTACCCCTACACGTCCTTAGCCTTTGTTTTTATTTTCTGCCTGGGGCCCACCAATAAACTTACTGCTTTGGGACCCCAAGGACAGCATTTTAAACCTCACGCAGAACCTCACGCAGCACATCAGCACAGCACACTCACGTTCCAAAAACTTGCTCCTCAGTAGCCTGGCGTCGCAGCACACCTGATGCGAACTCGGTGCCTCGGGTGGGGCCCGATGATGAAGCATGCCACCAACTAGGCTGGTGGGTGAGGGCGTTCCTAACAAACCAAATGGTTTCCCATACTAAACACATAGTACGCAAACACTACCCTAATAGCTAGTTCTTGATGTTTACTCATTTAACCCCAGGGGAAACGAACTAGCTGTTCTAGTTCCTCTCTCTCTTTTTGATTGCAAGATAAAAATTTCATCAGCCATCATATATAATTCTTTTCTATGAACACTGTTATCAATATTATTTCATTGCACTTGCACATCCCCTGATAGTTAAACACACTTACATACTAACTTTCACGCCAGCAACCATTCTCATTCTCTCATCAAACCATACTATACCCTACCAAGATCACATACACTTCAAAGATCACAAAGGAGACAGATGCACAACAAACTCCATGACAATGTTGTGGGTTGGGTATCAAACATCCAGGTTAACGCACGTTTCGGTGGGTATCATTTCATTAGGACCACCTTCTTCAGGACCACATAATACTGAAAAATGTATACAAGCGAGTGTTGAGGGAATAAAGTAAAAATGTAGAATTATTAGTTTTCCGCATCAAGAGAAGACCTAACGACAGATCCTGATTACTGTTGTCTTCATATCACACTCAATAAAGAGTATTGACACATGCTATTGTTCTGTTAAAGCGTGTCTGTTAAAGCATGTCTCCAAAAGCGCTTGAATATTGCTGTTAATTTTGCCTTTTAGGAATGGGCTGATTAAAGGTCCTCGTACCTAGATAGCCAGAATTATTTAAAATACCCCTCAAGTATGTGTAGTACTGTGATAATAAAGGCTTCAGGGTTACCTGTAGTTGATGAGAGAATGAGAATAGTTGCTGGCGTGAAAGTTAGTATGTAAGTGTGTTTAACTATCAGGGAATGTGCAAGTGCAATGAAATGGAATTGATAATAGTGTTCATAGAAAATAATTATATATGATGAAATTGTTAGACAGGACTTACAAAAAAGTTTTTTCTAAACAAAATGTATGTACATTTCAAAAAGACTTTAAAAATGTTATCCGTTTTGATACAAATTATTTTGAAATAAAATAAAAAAAAGATATAAATCCCAAAAAAAGACAAACATTGTAAGTCTCTCATGTCACGATTGTGGATAGCCCAACAGAGCTGTGGTCAGCCTACATAAAAGGAATATAGGTCTAGTGGGAGTCTCTTTGCATATGTGTGATTATTGTTTCCCCCTTTCTCCCAGACCTGAAAGCAATTTATAGGGGGCACCCTTCTTTGATGTTTCATCTCTTAGCCCTACATTCTTTGATGTGTACATGCAACTGCTCACTGAGATCAATGAACGCTATGGGTTTGCCATCATCTGATATGCGGCTGACACGCAGCTTATCACGCGGTCACAAAACTCTTCCAACATGCCCTCATCTGCCTCGCAGAAGTTGCAAAATGGATGGACTGGAATTGCCTTAAGGTCACTGCTGGAAAGACTGAGGTGCTGAATCTAGGCATGCAAATCAATATTTGGTCTACGGCTTGGTGACCTGTGGAATTGGGTCCACTATCTGAACCTAAAGCTAAGGTTAAGAACCTGGGCATTTGGTTGGATAGTAAGCTGCTTTTTGACAGCCTAATTACTGCAGTGGTGGGAAAATGCTTTGGAATTCTGAAAATGATAAGAAAGATTCTCTATCTCTTGTCAAAGTCAGCTAGAAAAACAGTGGTTCAGATTTGATTGTATAGAGGCTCAATTACTGTAACATGCTATACCTGGGGGTCATACAGGGCCGGATCAAGAAACTCCAAAAGTACAGGATGCTACGGCACATCTTCTTCTGAATCTTCCTAGGTGTGCATCGATGGGGTATGCACTCAAGAAGCTGCACTGCCTGCCAGTTAAGCATAGGTCCTCTTTTAAAGCCTTGTTCTATAATCACAAAGCACTTACAAAAACAAGGACCACAAGACCTCCAATCTATGATCAGGCCATATATACAAGCCAGAAATTTAAGCCCGGTGGGGGTTAGACTGGTTTCCGTACCGAATATCAATAGATCGCGCTTAGGTAAATGCTCCCTTGGCTACTTGACAAAAACTATGGAACTATATGTCGATTTGTCAAATTCAGTCAGAGCGTGCTTTTAGCGAGCAACTCAAAATATGGTTCTTCAAGGCTGGGAGCAAGGGAAGCTCATTGTTGCATCTAGAACTATGTAGACCTGTACCTAGCGCTGGGATACCTCATTGAGGTAGCTATGCGCTTTATAAAACTCACTATTATTATTATTAGTCACATCTGATGCCGATTGGATACGCTTTGTCTGAGAAGTCCTAGTTTTCTTCTTAAGACTAACTACGGTCTGTGGAACCATGGAATATAACGTTTCCCTTAGTTTATCATTTCTTTGCCGAGGCTGGCTGTCTCCATCTTTTGAGATACCAGTGACAACAAAGCACCATTATATGCCTGAGGCATCTGGAATGCTACAGGAGTCATGTGGTGTGGGCACCTTTTCTTGCTAGTTTCCCTTGGTGCTCACATCTTTAGATCTACCTGCAGGCTTGTCGCATCATCCTTTGACAGCCAGCAGAATCTGCTCTGTGGCCAGGGAAGGGTGGAAATATTTCAAGGTCTAAGTGATCTGTCAACATGGTTAGTGGGGGATATCCAAGAAGTTCTGTGGAGGAATTTATATTATAAATCAGAGAAGTTGGGGTTTCCAGGGATAAAGACCACCCTTTTTGCACCATCATGATTTATGAAGTAGAGGTGCGAGTGATGTCGGATTCTGGTGCTCGTTAAATATTAATAGGAGAAGAATATCTTGATAAATTTCCCGGACATAAATTGAGTGAGTCTGACATCAAACTTGGGGCCTATGGGAACAAACCGATTGAGTTGTTGGGATACTATGAGGGTTCCTTGGAATTCCAAGGTGTTAAAACTAATTCCAAAATTTACATCGCCAAGGATGGATTCTGTTTGCTGGGGTGGCTGCAACAAAGAGTTTCGCTAATTAAATTAGATTCCAATCATCACAATCAGGTGTTAGGAGCATTAGCTAATGTAAACCTGCTATGTAATATTGTTTGGTAGAAAACATTTCCAAGTGTGTTAAAAAATTATTTGGGATTACTCAAAGTATTTGTCCACAAAATGTTGTTGAAGGAAGGAGTATGTGCCAAGGTGCACAAACCAAAGAGGGGTATATTCTCAAGAACGTGTGATAACCATCGCTAAAGTTACTTAACGCAACCTTCAACATCGCAGTCCGTTGCTGGAAATTTACGCCGTGTTAACCAGGTATTCACAACACAGCGATACCATGCGATAGTCGCTAGATTACGCGTCAAATGGGCACTTTAAAATCAATGCCACGCTGCAAAAATGCAAAACGCAAACACAAAAAAAAGCTGCAATGAGGCCAAACACGATACAAAAATCAGTGAAAACCAGCCACAGGCCTGCAATTCACATGCATCAGGCGGTAACAATCCCCATATAAGTAGGAAAAAAACAGACAAACAAATGCCAAACAACAGCCAGAACCATGGATGTTGCCGGACAAAGTACAGAGGAGAACCAGAACCCCACAAGCCCCCCGGAGGACCTGCCTGGGACCTCGGGGTCAGGGAAGGCCAAGGAGAAGAAGAGTAGAAAGAAGCACTTCTGTCCGCAGGAAAACAGGATCCTGATAACGGAGGTGGTCGAACACCATCAACAACTGTTTGTCACCTCCACTGTGTCATTGGCAACAAAAAATGGACTATGGCAGGCCATCGTGGACAAGGTGAATGCTATGGGAGTGCTGAAGAGGACAACGGACGCGGTCAAGAGGCGCTGGAATGATGTCAAGCAAAAAACCAAGCAGAAACTTGCAAACAACCGCAAGGCAGCAAGCAGACTGGAGTTGGCAGTGCTGCGCCACAGTAGGAGCTCGACGACATGGAGGAAATGGTGTCCACAGTCATCAGTGGGGAGACGGTGGCTGTAGTCGGGGGACCTGACACTGCTCAACCGGACCGGACACAACAGCACCAGGGTGAGTGACGACCAGAGACTGAGGGGACGAGGGGGTATGGGCACAATGGCACACATGCATAATTCAGCTGAGCACATCGGTGGAAAAACCATGCCCCAGACCCCAACTCCCACCAAGAGAACAATGTACCCAAGCATGCTACATTTCAGCACTGTATAAGCACAGAAATCAGAGGCACACCGCATGTAAGAGATAAGGGGCAGCCAAAGCAGAGCTGCAGGGGCGACTGCCACAAAATGCGGCCCACACACATCACATGCAGAGCTCATCAAGATTGACAACAAAGTGGCACAAACCGCAACACTTTCACCACAGAAGAGAGGATGCAAGTGGTGCCGACTGGGTGTAGACACTGGTCATTCACAAGTGGCATTGCAGGGAAATGTGAGTTGATAATGTACAGGTACAAACACACAGCCGTGATGGCGTCGAAATGTCCACTGTCCCGCAGAAAATGGGTAGCCCCTCCGAAACAGCCACAATGTACACAGTCATGCAGTCTGTACTTAAACATGTACAATGCGACAACACACATGTGGACACATTGTTAAACTGCATTTCCCCTTCACATTGAAGAGGTGCAATCACCACCTCCTGCATAGCAGCCCCAACCTCTCTTCTCTGATGACGAAGAGGACCACAACACCTTTGACTCCGATGCCCTCCGAGAGTTCATTGACAGTCTCAGCCGCCCGCCTCCAGGAGCAGGGCAGCCCAGCTGCAACAAGGAGAACCCACCCCCTGCACAGACTACACAGTAGGCAGCACCCACCACCACGGCTGCCTCCCAGGACCCCCACGAAGAGCACATGGCCTTCCAATGCTGTGTGTTGGGATGCCAGGAGCAGCTGGCTCAACAGGTGCGGGTGGGCTTCGACCGCATGGCAGACAAACTAGATGCCAATTGTAGACACGGCTTTTTGGAGACCCCCCCCAACTAGGAGAGTCAAAGCCAGTGGTGCAGGGAACACCTAGAATCTACGGGTTCTTCTTGCTTAAATCATACATTACCAAAGAGACCAGGACAACCAGCCGTGGAGGGAAGTAAGTTATTTATTAGCTCGAGCTAAGGACAGGGTCCCAGAATGGTACAAAGACAATTCTACGGAGACCTCTGCTTCAATCCGCAGCACACACATACTTATAGCGCTAGCCACGCCCATTTGCACAATACACAGTTCCACATTTTGATAAGTTCCTCATCTGACAAGTTCTTCGTCAGTCTTGTGGTGCAATCGTGGCCAGGGGACATCTGTCTCTGATTGCACAATGTCCACAGTCTCGTTCTCCCTTGCTCAATGGTGTGGTCACAGGGTGCAGCCTCGTGCTTCCTTGATCAGATGGTGTTGTCACGGGGCACAGCCTCGTGCTTCCTTGACCAGATGGTGTGGTCACGGGGCACAGGAGTTGTGACAGGCTGAGTTACCAACAATGGACAGGATGTAGCTGAGTCTTTGACACAACTGGGGGGCTGAGGCACACAGGCAGCTTCTCAGAATCGGCTCAACCACAAGGAGCTGGGAGGGTTGTGCAAGTTTCAACAGGGACGTGGAAAACAGTTCTTCACCAGGTTGCAGAGAGCATGGCAACACAAAATGGAGTTGTGTGGGTCATTTTAAAATACAGTTCAACACATACGTGGGTGTCTAAATCCCATCAGGCACCACTCACAGTCCCTAATGGACACCCACAGTCCGCTCCATACCCTCCAACGAACCATGGCTGATGTCACCAGAGACCTGACTGTGCGACATGAACGACTGTCTAGTCAGGGTGGCTCCAGCTCGCTCGCCCAGGAGTTGGAACTCATGCAGAGGCTCATGGAGAACATGAAGCGGGCCAATGGTGCGAGAGCGGCTGCCATGGCTGCACACCAGAGCGAGGTAGCTGGGTTCCACAACGATCTCAAAACCATCCTCATGGCATTGCTGCCACAAGGCCTGGCGCAGATGCATGCTGCTGCTACCACCACCACCACCACATCCACATCTCCGCCCCCTGAAGTGTCAGTGCCACACGGTGCGGCAGACATTCTACCTCCTGCCCTGGTGGTGTCATTGCCACACAGTGCTGGAGAATGGCCAGCACCACCCACATGCTGGGCACATGCAACAGCAGAGGACGAAGATGCAGATGAAATCTCCTTACTGGTCCGGAGGAAACTAACATTCACCTCCATATGGCCGGTTTCAGCTTGGTTCTGCCCTCTGCATCATCACCTTCCACTGTCCCCCGATACACTCTGCGGCACTCACCTTGGACCTCAACATGGACTGCCATATTCTATTTGTTCGTCAATGAAACAGCTATCAGACTGCGGACTGAACTCTTCCTCTTCCATTGGACTTCTCATTCCCTGAGGACTCTGGATGGCCCTCCACGGACCAACCTTTGAAAGTGGGCTTTGCATAGCCCTGTACTGCTCCAGATGCAAGACTCCACTGAATGTGCACTAAACATTCTGAATCACACAGATGTGTCATCTCTATAGTCTTTCAAGAGTGGTAGTATGGATGAATGTAAGTAAATGAGAATTTGCCTAGCCTTGGTGCTGGTAAGTTCCAATTCTATTAAGGACTCGGAGGCGAGGATTATGCCATACTTTCTTCACTTTATTTCCACAGCAGCAAGAAAAAACACATAAAAAACTACTTTTCCCATGAACACTTGGAAAAAACTGGAACTCAAAACATAAGTCCTTTGTCAGTCTTTGTAACCCTTGCAGCTCGTATCATACTCCTCTGCTGCCTCCTCTTCCTCTTTCTTCGCGCGAAGCCCATGTTCCGGAATTCTCACGCATCCTGTTTGGAACCATAATTTCCTGAAAAAAAACACATCATCAGATTCCGAAGATCTCTTCAGAGCATCTCAGGTAAAAAATATCAAACACATTGCAGCAACATAAAGGTTAAGAGCACAATATTCCCATGAAAGATTTACTTGCATTGCATACGGGGAGGGTCCACTTCTTGGAAGTCATTGGGGGGGATAATCCTCGCCTCCGAGTTCTTAATAGAATTGGAACTTACCAGCACCAGGGCTAGGCAAATTCTCATTCTATGACAGGACCGGAGGCTTTGGATTATGCCAGTTCAAAGCTTGTCGACCACCAGCCGAGCTACTTCCAACACTGGCTTAAAATAGAACCTCTTGAACGTTGAATCCTAGGACCAATCGGCCGCTCTCATCAGATCTTCCAGCCGAGCCCCAAGGGCAAATGCTTTAGAGGCCATAGCACCTCGCGCTGAATGAGCGCCGAACTGTTTGGTATCAATCCCCGCCTCCTGCATCACCCAACGCACCCATCTGGCGATCGTAGGGGAAGAAACAGCCTTGTACGGTTTACGTAGGGCAATGAGAAGTTGTCGTTCGCCCGAAGGGCGAGTATCATCAGTCTTATCCTCATAGGCACGGAGGCACTGTACCACACACAGTTTAGGGGAGTCTGGAAAAGCTGGGTATGAAATAACCCGTGTAAGGGTCTTGGTTCGTCTTGTTATCGTAAAGGACACCCCATCAGGGAAAAAAACTCTAGCCGTGATGTCAAGAGCTCGTACATCCGAGACTCGCCTGCAGGACACCAGGCACAACAACATGGCTAGCTTAGCCGTAAGCTCTTTACGGGAAAGAAACCTATTTGGTTGCCACGAAAGAAACAAATTCAAAACCTTGTTCACGTCCCACAGGACGGAGTAACGTGGCTCAGGTGGCAGCAAGAGATGGATCCCCCACAACAATCTGCACACCAAAGGGTGATCCCCCACCGGGGAACCCTGCACCAAATCAGGGCCAGCTGAGACCGCGGAACGGAAAGCATTGATGGATCGATAGGCCAAGCCCTTTTTCCGCCAGATCTGCAAGGAAGTTAAGGACCTGCACTACATCTGCCCCCACAGGATCGAGACTCCGTCGCATACACCAGTACGCCACCAAAGCCATGCCGATCGGTATCTCTTGGTTGTGCTATCTGCCCAAGCCTTGGTGAGCAAGACCTCTGCTTTTCCCGAAAGGCCAAGGACGCCGGAGATCCTCCAAGCCATCAGCCTCAACGATCCTTCCTGAACCAACCGGTGGGGAGTCCCTTCCGAACTGAGCAGAATGTGAGGAGAGAGGGGGAGTAGGATTGGAAAATCCCAAGAAAGTTCCAGAAGAACCGTAAACCAAACCTGAGACCTTCACCAAGGCGTGATCAACACTACCTCTTCCAACTGGCGACGCAGGAGCGCCGACACTCGCGTTATCATTGAAAACGGAGGAAACGCGTAACCCTTCTCGTTCGACCAATCCTGGAGGAACGCGTCCGTTGCTTCCGCCAACGGGTCTGGACGCCAACTGAAGTACCTCGGAAGCTGGAAGTCTAGGCGCGACGCAAACAGGTCCACCGTGAAGGGACCCCACTTGTCCGCCAACCGAGCAAAGACCTGAGAATCCAACTTCCAGACGGTGGAATCCAGTAGGTGCCGGGAGTGCCAATCTGCCACCTCGTTCTGCCGGCCCGGCAAGTACTACGCCATGACAGACACCTGATGGTCCAGGCAGAAGTGCCAAAAATCCCGTGCGAGGTCCGCCAGCATCTTGGATCTGGTCCAACCCAGATGATTGATATAGCGGACCGCAGACATGTTGTCCATGCGCAACAGGACACACGATTTCACTCTGTCCCTTGCCCAACATTGGACTGCAAAGGATCCCACGAGCAATTCCAAACAATTGATATGCAAAGATTTCTCCTGGGCCGACCAGGCGCCACCCGTGGAAAAATCGCCGCATCTGGCCCCCCAGCCTGACCGACTGGTGTCGGACTCAATGACTATATCCGGGGCCGACCCAAAAATGCACGGCTGTTCCAGGCTTCCATGTGCAACAGCCACCACTGCATTTCGCCTCTCACCTCCTCCGAAAGGGGAATGAGCTGAGAGTATGTCAGGCCCCTCCGAAGGTGGTACGTCTTCAGACGCTGCATCGCCCGATAATGGAGGGGGCCCGCAAAAATGGCCTGGATTGAGGACGACAGGAGGCCCACTAAACACGCCAAGTGTCGTAGAGATATGAGCGGCCTTGCCAGGGAGTGTCGCAGCTCGTGTCTGATCTTCGACATCTTCTTGGCTGGAAGGCTCAACGTGGCCAACACGAGTCTATGTTGAACCCCTAGGTGGCACACTGGACGGGAACCAGAAGCGACTTCTCCTCGTTGATAACAAAACCCAGACCTTGAAGCAGGTTGACTGCCACCTGCAACTGGGACACCAACCGTTTTGGACATTGATCCATGAACAACATGTCGTCCAGGTACACAATCATTCTGACACCCCGAGCCCTCAAGCCCTCCACTGCCGGTGTAACACCTTTGTGAAGCACCACGGTGCCGAAGAGAGCCCGAAAGGCAACGTGGTGAACTCGTAGACTTGACTCTCCCACCTGAACTGGAGGAATCAACGGTGGGGAGGGAAAACCGGGACTGCCAAATAGGCGTCTGTTAAGTCTAGCCTGACCATCCAGTCGGATTGCCGTAAGACATCTCGCAAGAGGTGAATGCCCTCCATTTTGAAATGGCGGTACACCAACCACTCGTTGAAGTCTTTTAAATTTATGACCGGGCGACGGCCGCCATCGACCTTGTCGACCAAAAAGAGGTTGCTGATTAACCCCCCGGGATGCTCTTGCGCGCAACAGATCGCCCCTTTGTGGAGGAGGGCGGAAACCTCTGCGCGCACTAAGTCTGCATCGCGCTGCGAGAAAGTAATGGGGCGAGGACGCTGTAGCTGACGTGGACGACCAAGAAACTCCATCTGAAAGCCCTGGACCGTCTGCAGCACCCAAGCATCGCTTGTTAGAGAAACCCAGGGTGGAAAAACTGCGCCAAGCACCCCCCTACCCGCAAACTCGCTGAGGGCAGCACACTCACCTCTTCCAGCACTCTGCTGCTGGCCTCTCTGGCCTCCCCGGCCGCGGAATCGCTGTCCCCTTGTGGGGTAGAAATTGTTGAAGCGGTCATTTGACTGAAACTGACCGCGGACGGAGCCTTGCCCCCGATCAGAGCTGTTGCCACGGCCGAATGAGCGGCCCCTGCCAAGTCCGGCCCGGTCAAAAACCCGAGGGGCAAAGACCTTCTTTATATTTGACTGAGCCCTGTCTAAAGAGGTAAAGGTAGCCACAAATTTGTCAAGCTCCTTGATGAACGGGTCTCCGAAGAGGCCGCCCTGCGCCACCGCGCCAGCCTCAGACGAGGCGAGGTCACCCAACTTGGGATCTATCTTAATCAAGAGTGACCTCTGTCTCTCGGTAGAGAGCGCGCAGTTTGCATTCCCCAGAAAAACAATGGCTCGCTGTGCCCAATTCGAAAGGACCTCAGGGGATATGATGTCCCCTGTCACCTTGGCCTCCTCAGCCATTTCAAGAATCTTAGTCATGAGACCAATCGCGTCCAGCAACTTGTCTTGGCAGGTGCGCCATGACCTGTCTATGCCCTTTCGAGGGTCCTTAACAAACTTGGCTAAAAATGTTGCCATTTTGGGATCTATAGCCGGGGTCAACGCCACCTTACCCTCTAAGGTGGGGCGAGGACACTCCGCCCTAAGGCAACTGCGGGCATCCTTATCCACAGGCTTACGCAACCGGTTAGCCACATAGAGAGCCACCTTCTCCCCGGGAACCCACTCCGAAGAGCGGGGATGGACAATATCGTCCGGGTCTAACATGTCTGAAGGGGCAGAAGAGGTAGGCGCCTGCGACGGAAGCCACGAGCTGGAGGAACAAGCCTCCTCCTCCGTGTCAGGCGAATCTCCATCCTCCTGCGGGTCTGGGGACATCGTCGGAGTAGGATGAGGAAGGTCAGCTGGAGGCACAGAAGCAAGTTGGGGATCCTCATGCTCTGTAAAGGCACGCTTAACCCTTGCGAACTCCTCAGAATCTACCCCCTTGGTACACTGTTTCTTAGGGGGTGGAGGGGGAGGTGACGGGACCGGGGCTGGTGTCATAGCCGGACCTGGCGCTGGAATCAGGGCCGCAAGCTTTGCGTAGGCCTCATCCATACGCGCCATGATCCGCTGCTCTAGGGGAACTATCGCCTGGTCAACCGCCCTGTAAATACTGTCATCAACAGCCTGATAGAAATCGTCATCCCAGGGGACATAGTTTAGAGGTTCCTCCTCGGGGTATCCGCCTTGGTCCCCCTACATAATGAGTTAAGTTAGGCTCTGCAGGAACCCAAAAAAAGGCGCAAGAATTGCACAGGGCCGTCACCGGCACCGACTTTAGACTAGGAGGGAGTCTAGGAAATGTGGGGGCCCCAACAGAGCACACAATTTTAGGGGGAGCCAACCCCAGGGGACGCCAAACACCCTTTTAGATATATAGGGCACCACCCGGACAAAAGCGTCCCACAGCACTACTTATGTGGAATTGGTGCCAAAATTACGACCCCGCAGGGAGTTCAAATTAAAGCATACAACCCACACAGGGCGTAAAACCAATACACAGTGAAGTTTGCGACCCCCAGGGGTGTTAATCCGGGTGGTAAGGGCAAAAACGGCAACCTCCTGTGGTAAACACGGGCAAAAACGCTGTAAAACGCGACTTTCTATCGTCTATCTGAAATTGCACCCCCTAGCGGTGGGAGGACCACACAGCATTGACTCTGGGCTCTAAATCGCGTTAGGATCGCGCTAAGCGACCCGCGATTTGCAGGGGACTCTGTATGGGCAGAAAACGCTAGCGCTAGCCAGGCAGGACAAAAAACACACCTCAACCAGCCCCCAAACCCAGGAGAGAGAGAAAAAAAGGCACTTAACTTGATGCTGAGCAGCGAAGAAAGAGGAAGAGGAGGCAGCAGAGGAGCATGATGGGAGCTGCAAGGGTTACAAAGACTGACAAAGGACTTATATTTTGAGTTCCTGTTTTTCCCAAGTGTTCATAGGAAAAGTAGTTTTTATGTGTTTTTTCTTTCTGCTGTGGAAATAAAGTGAAGAAAGTATGGCATAATCCGAAGCCTCCGGTCCTGTCATAGAATTCCTCTTACGTCCATGTGGCTCATGTCGTTGGGCTTGGGTCACAGGGTGACACATTGACAATTGTCGTTTGGGTTGCGCCAACGCAACAACAGTAACACACGCATTTGTTACTTCCTTGTCCAGCCCCGTACGTAACCACACACAGAGTCCCAGGGTCATTGTTCAAACCCTTACGCTGAACTGGCACAGGTCAGGCCAGCCCACTACGCTTACACTCCAGGAAGGGGGGACAAAAACGCCACATGTGCCAGGACTCCCCTGTAGTGATCTGCTGCTTACAGGTCTAGTTGTCAGCATGCCACAGCCACTCCCTCATGGCTGGTTTACACCCACTCCACACCCATCCAGCACGCTTGTCATAGCACATGAGACCCTGCCAATAAAAAAGGCCGGGCGCACATGCACTACGCCATTTCCAACCTCTCTCTGGGTGTATCTGGGTGGTGTGCATGTAGGCATGGGGCCCAGGGGCCTGTGACATTACATTCCGTAGGCCCGGAGGTGACATGATTGTGTCCACACCATGATACCCAATCATAGAGGGTCCATGGTGTGCCTCTGCCGGCCGCAGTGTATCCGGAGGCACCGAATACACTGCGGCCGGCACAGGCACACCGCCATGGGATGGTGACTTTCGATGCACTGAGGTAGGGGCACCTTAAGTGCTGAGCAGTGTGCAGCCTGCGATGATGCCCCATCCCTGGGGTCTGGACGGCTTAGGTTTTGTGTGCCCTGCTGGACCACAGTGTAGGCCTGAGCCAGCAGACAGCGTGGGCTTACCACCACGTGGCGTCACCTCCTGGATCACAGAGTTCGTGGCACCTAAGAGGCTGAGCGGGTGTGCAGCCTGCAATGATGCCGAGTGCACTGGTATGTCCTCTTCCACGGAGAAATCAAGACCCAGCACCAAATGTGAAACCTGAGGGCCCACGGAGCGGAGCTGCATGATGTGGAGGGTGCCATGTCCATTGGGCTTCCACTAGCACATGGTGGGCCCTCATTTCCACACGCCGGGGACGGAAGGTGAGGTGCAGCAGCCTGGGTGCGCAGGAGCGAACAGGCGATGATGTCGCGTGCAATTACATGTACTTTCCCATTCAGGTATCTGGACTCTGTTTCAGATGACGGGTCTGTCTCAGATGTGGGACCTGGTGAACTGCACTTCATACCGGCACATGGTTGGAGACACACCAGTGGCAGCAAGTGAGCAGTTTGGCCTGGGTGCATAGTGTCTGCACTCTCTCTCTCTGTCCCTCTCTTCTTTTCTCTATCTCCCTCTCCCCCTCTCTCTCCATTTATCTCTCTTTCCCACTTTCTGTCCATCTATTTCTCTCTCTCTCTCTCTCTCCCCCTTTCTGTCCGTCTTTCTCTCTCTCCCCCTCTCTGTCCGTCTTTCTCTCACTCCCTCTCCTCCGCTTTCTCTCTCCTTTGCTCTCTCTCTGCCCTTTGATGTGCGCAAGACACACCTTCTCATCATGATTTTTGTCTTGCAGGCTGTGACCTACGGATTGTCCCGAGGGGTGCCGCCATGTGTCTTCATTTCTGTTCTGTGTTTATTTTAATAAATTATTATTTGTTGCTTCGAAGGTGAATGTGTGATGTTCATTTTTGTGACAACACATACAAGTCACCAGATATGATTGTGCGACATCATGCGAGTTATTTGGTATATGGATCCGTGTGGTTGATGTGACATATCTTTGTCTGGGGGAGTGGGGGTTCCCAGAGGGGGCCCGGGGGTTGGGGTCCTGGGGTTGATGGCGGTGGGTGTTGTTGCCCTCTTGGGGCTTCGAAATGCATGTTCTGTGTTTCCATGGCATCTGTTGATCTTCAGGTGTGGCTCTGGGCTGTATCTTTAGTCTCCCCCTTTTTCCCAATCAGTTTTATTTTCTCTCTCCCTCTCCTGCTGTTCTCTCTTCTCCTTGGGGTACTCTCTCTCTCTCTCTCTCTCCTTTTTTCCATCTCCCTATGCAAGGAGGTGTGTTGTAATCTCCAACCAATGGTACAATCCGTACCCCCCTCCCTCCCCTCTGTCTCAGTTGCTTCCCTCCTGTCACTGTTTGCCAACATTCCACAGTGCCCTCCAGCTGACAGGATCCTGTGGTGGTGTGAAGACGAATGAAGAGGAGTTCTCTATATACCTACATTTTGTCTTCATTATAACAATAATCCACTGTTGTTTGCGATGTATCACTCCATGCACACGACATTCAATCTCTCACTACTTCAGTGAGAAGGCACACATTTGCCACAAGCCATTCACCCCTCACCATCACCTTCCTGGTTATCCATGGGTAACCTCGATAGATAATCAGCCACTACATTTTTCCTGCCCCGGAACATTCTCTGTTCTATAAGAAAATTCCAACATTCTTAGAACCCAACACAAATTTCTGGATGAAGCTTGTCTAGTGCTTTTATTGTTGAAAGCATCCACCAAAGGATGATGGTCAGTGCGACTCAGAACGCCAGTTCCCAACACAATTAAAAAAAAATGATTCACACCCCACCAACACGCCAAAGCTTCTTGCTTAATCGTGGAAAATGTTCCTATTGCGCTCCTCAATGGTCTTGAGCAATCAGCAATAGACACTTCCTTACCAATTCTAAGTTGCAACAATACCACAACCAGTCCCATAGCACTAGCATCGGTGCACACAATGGTCTTACCAGCCGTGTCAAAAGATTTAAGAGCCGGAGCAGTTGCCATATCCTTCTTCAGTTGCACAAATTCCGTCTCACACACTGTACACCACTCAATCTGGGTATTTTTCAACATTAACTTGTGTATGTTTTCTGTTTTGTCAGCAAGCATATGAAGGAATCATGAATAATATTCAGCCAATCCTAAAAATTATCTCACCTGATCCTTGTCCTGTGGCAACGCAGCATCTGCAGTGGCCTTTACTAACTCTAGTTTTGGAAGTAACCCTCTCCCCACAACCCCCCTGTGCGCAACCCCCCCTACCCACGTGATCCCCCGTGCTCGACCCCCCTGCCCCGTGTGACTCCCCCTGCATGGCCTCCCTGCCCCCGTGTGGCCTCCCTGCCCCTGTGTGACTCCCCCTCTGCCCGCCCCCAGCAACCTCTTGCTCCACCCCCCCTGCAACCCCCTGCCCTCTATTGGAGACAGTGGAGGTTTGCGGGTTTGGTGAATTTTTTTTTTCCTCATTCGCCTCTTTAGAGAGAATATACTCTCATCTTCTTGCAAACTTAAATGGAGTGTCCTAATCCCATGTGCTAGAAATAAGAAGTTACATGAAAATTTGGAGATCACAGTCTATTCCGCCCTCGGATTTTACATCCTTCTTCAATATTTTACTTCTTTTCACTATCTACCGACTCCGAGCCAGGAGGGGAGGCGAATACCAGTTGAGGCAGAGAACGCTTAATCATCGGACGTCTGTTTTGTATTCTAGTAAATAAAGTGAGCAACCCAGTAAACCTTTGGGGGCTGGGTAAAAAAGTAATAGAATGGGTAAAATGGCCTCCAAAGGAGTTTGTTTTCAGAAATGTATTTGATTGTATAAATGTATTTAGTACAGGTAACTTAATTGTCCTGAATAAAGTTAGTTTCAATGAATCAAATCAAATCACATAGAGATTAATCTACCAAAACACGACAATACTTCACATTAAAACAATACTTAACATAAAGACAATAACCAGTAGACATATGTATAAGCAAAAGAGTAGATTTTATCAAAGTTGGATTTTGAAGGGAAAAATACAATGAACAAAAATGTGCAGCACAGAAATACAGGGCAGGTATCATAAAATTAATCAGACTCTCTGTATAATCTGTGTGAAGCTTATCCAAAATACAGATGTAAAACAAATTTTTCTTTTCGGATAAAGCTGTGGGTCGACGTTTCGGTCTCTATGGTTAACTTGCTGAGACCATCATCAGGACAATACAGATAAATATTGTAACTCCCCAAGGCGAGAATCACTACAGGTATCTTTTAGGCTTTAAATTTTGTACTTCAGTGGTAGTAGTTATTCAATCTTAATTCAGTGACCACCCTTTTTGCAAGGGCTCAGGTAATGCTTGTCGGGTACTCTTTAGGCTCCAAAGTCTCAAAAAGTGAGAGAATTAATGCTCTCCTTTAATCTTAGCGCACAGCAATGCAGTCGCGGTAGTCTTAGGCGATCGTCTAATAATGAGCGATCTGTTGAATAATCCGAAAGTCGCGGGGAATCTCTATCGTCACTCCGTTGGTAACTACTACCACTGAAGTACAAAATTTAAAGCCTAAAAGATACCTGTAGTGATTCTCCTTTCTCCAACCTCCTCCTCAGTTTTTTCCATGCAATCCTAGGACCTTTACTTGACCAAATAAAAGTACTGACCTGGCTTTGCATCTTTTTTAGCCAGTCCTTCTCAAAAGGCAGGGGTATCGAGTCAAAAAGAAAAGTCAGCTTTGGGAGGACTATAATTTTAATCAAATTGACTCGGCCCAGGAGAGATAACTGGAGGTGGGACCACATCTTCAGGAGTCTACAGAACTCCTTAACTTTCTCAAAATTAACTGTAGTTATCTTGTTGATGTCCTGTGATATCATTACTCCCAAATATCTCATTTCACCTTTGCTGACAACATCTCCTGCCTCTAAATTCCAGGTCATGATCTCCGTCTTGCCCCTATTAATCTCGTAGCCCGTGATCTTTCCAAAATCGGTCATCAGGGTCATATGGGAGATAGTGATTCTTGTAAATTAGTAGTATAGATAAGAATATCGTCTGCATATAGGCCCAGTTTTATATTCCAATTGTTGTACTTAAAAGGAAAAATGCTAGCATCTTCTCTGATTTTCCTGGCTAAAGGCTCTTTATAGAGATTACAATGAAGTGGTGACAAAGGGCAACACTGCCTCGTGCCCCTGGTGATACGTACAGGATCAGTTATAGAGCTGTTAACAAGAATTCTGGCTTCTGGAGTTTCATAAATATCAGCCAGGGCCTTACAAAAAAATGTAAGTCCAGTTTAACCGGTCAAAAGCCTTTGTGGCATCCAAAGCCACTACGGCCAGAGGGAGCTTGTAAGAGGTGGACAGATATATTGAGCCAACTAGTGCATGAGTTAAGTCTTTCAGAGATCTCCCCAGTATAAACCCCTTCTGATCGTCGTGCACCATCCCAACCATTAACTCATCAAGCCTATCGACCAAGATCTTAGCATAGATCTTATAATCGCTAATTAATAACGAAATTGGCAGATAGGAATCACACTTTTTAGGGCATTTACCTGGCTTAAAAATTATTTAAATAGTAGCATCTTTCCAAGAGGCCGGCATACCGGACCCTCCCAAGAACAAATCATTGAAGATCCTCGCTAAGATAGAAGTTGGTGTATCACCCAGAGCCTTATAGACTTCTTGAGGCAGACCATCAGGCCCAGGAGCCTTCCCTTTCTTGAGCTGTCGAATTACCATCCCTATTTCAGTGATATCTATTTCCTTATTCAATTGTCCAACTTGTTCTGGTGGAAGGAGATTGACACAGTCTTGTCCTAACCATATTTTTATTTCTTCTTCAGTTGGTTCTAGATCTTCCTGACAAACTGAGGTTTGCTCAATCCCTCCCTTATCTCCAATTAAAACCCCAGTTTATTCCGATATGACCTGGTCTATTCTGTTCCTCACTTTCTCTTTTTTTTTGCCTTCCTGGCCAGAAGCTTGCTACATCCTCCACTATAGTCAAAATGCGCTAATCAGCTGGCCTCTCACCTTTTCCTTGCTCTGTGTTGTAAAACTATTGCTAGGTTGGACTTTACTTGCGCTAATCTCTGTAACAGCCCGTCCCTTTCCCCCTCCTCTGTTCCTAGGTAAATTAAGTCTTTTTCTAGGGAGCGAACCTGTTCCCCCTGAACTGACACCTCTTCATAGTATCACATCCTTTTCCCTGCAGCTATTGCTTCTAATCTTCCCCTTAAAAAGGTTTGTAAGCATCCCAGGTCACTCCCTGAGCAGCCGATCCCCAATTGTACTTGAAAAACTCTTCAGTCTCTCTACTTAGCATATCTATAACCCCCTCATCCTGCAGGATCGTACGATATAAGGTTCACCTTCACTGTGCTATCTTCTTACCAGTCTTTAATTGGAGAGTCACTGCTGAATGGTCAGACAAGTGAACTCCCACATCATCAATTCGATCAACTTGGTCTTTTATATTACTATCAATAAGGAAATAATCTATCCTTGACTATATTTTTTGTTATAAAAAGTAAAGCCTTTTTGTGGACCTGCTCTTTGACGCTATACATCGCACAAACACAGCTGCTCCATCATTTGTTTTATCAATCCCGACATTTCGGGTTTACCAATGCCCTGCGGTGCGAAGATCTATCTAAGGTAGAGTTTAAAACTGTGATGAAATCCCCAGCCAGAATGATTGGGTCTTAGGAGTTTAAGAGCTCAGCCATCAATTCACCCAAGGGATCCACATCATCCTGGTTTGGTCCGTAGTAACCGCCAGCGTAAAAAACATCGGGCCAAGAATATAACTTTAGCTACTAACCATCTTCCCGCTTGATCCGAAACATAAGACTGTAAGTTCACTTGCGCTCCTCTTTTAATTAATATTGCTACCCCTTTAGTTACAGCCGATTGGGCTGTACATGCAACTTGGACAATTCATTTCTTTGATTTAAAAAGTTCCAAATCTTCCTTCTCTGTTAAATGTGTTTCCTGTATTACTATAATCTGGGCTGGGCAGTCCTTTAAATACTGCAATATTCTTTCCCTTCTCCCGCCTACTCTAAGGTCATTTAGGTCCACTAGAGGATTTTAATAATACTTTCCTTCTTTTCACCTAACCCTGATACCATCTAAAAGGGATAACACACCACAAACTCAAAAAGGCTTCAGAGGAACTATTTTTTTTCTTTTTTTCCACTGCTCTCCACCCTGTGCTCACCCACCCCGAGTGGAAAACCCTTCCCTAACTTCTCCATGGCTAAAAGCCGTATGGGTTTCCCCTCAGATCGTGCTTTTGCTAAATATCGATTTTCATTTCTGAGTATGTTGAAGTTTATTTTAAACTTAGTTCATCAAAATCATTAGAAGGGACCATAGGAGTGATCACGCTTCTCACAACCAAAGTGTTAGACCTTTGTAATGAGGTATTTCCCACATACTCAAAGGCTTTTTAAAGTTTAGGGCCTCCAACTTGTAGTTCTTTAATAAAGTCATCAACCTTTTCACTGGAGTGGCAAATAAGCATTTTATTATTGTGCATAACCTTCAAGTGAGCCGGAAATCTTGGCTGAACTGTGGCACCTAAACTTTTTAGTGAGCCCATCCTTTGCCCCAGCTCCCACTGCCTGTTTGAGGTGGAATTCGAGACGTCAGATCTAAACTCATACTTAACACCATCGACCTCTATCCTTTTTATGCTCAAAGCTTTTGACAATATCTTTTCCTTTAAAGAGAAGGTTAAAAAATTGAGCAAAATCTTTCTAGGCTTGGTTCTGTTAGTGTTTAACCTAAAGGGATCTCTATGTACCCGCTGTAGGTTTTTAGCTATTTCTTCCTCCGATATCTTCACCTTCCCTGCCCTCCGGGACCTTCAAAATGTTTATGTTGTTTCTTCTTTGGAATTGGAAAATTTCCAGCCTTTCCATTCTGTCCAACTGCACCTTCCCCTCTGTTTTAAATGTTTTCTATTTCCGAACAGTTGGCCTGTATCTTTACTCGGGTTTGGTGAATCTTGTCACTGCAGCTACAATCCAAACAATTTTTCACAACGTTCTCAGTCATAGCATCCATGCATGGCCACCAGTAATCCAAGTGGATTTTGTTCTTGGTGAGACTGTGCCCTAAATGCCCCATGTGAGTCAGCTCAATGATTTTCTCTCTTAGATTCTCAGGTGGGCCACTTTCTCCCCACGGCAAACAATACCTTCTTGTATATTTAATTCTAGTCTTACCTCCCAGTATTTACACAGGGTTGCCGGAACGTCGCTTTTAGTAGCAGGCCACCCATTTCTGATGAATTCTTTGATAGAACACATTTCAGCATCAGCTTGCACAGAATTGTCCCATTCCTCCTTGTTCAAACAAATAAGTTGGAGTATGGCATCATCACAATCAGAAGAAACAGTTTTACCTTTGTCCACCGGTGGGGAACGGGATAAGAATCAACAACAATATTTTGAGAACCGGGAACATACTTAACACTGAAATTGTACCCTTCAAGCCCTAGGATCCATCTGGCAATTCTGGGGGTGGTTCTAGTTGACCCTTTTATGGTAAATGCAAACATGAGGGGTTTGTGGTCAGTCTTTACTGCAAATGGAATGCCCCACAGAAAGAACCGGAAGTGTTTGATCGCCCAAAAGCAGGCAAGTGCCTCTTTTTCCACTACAGAGTAGTTAAATTCTGCGCCCTTAAGGGCACAGGAGGCAAATGTGACAATATGTTCTTTACCGTCAGCAATTTGGGTGAGACTAGATCCCAGGCCTTTGTTGCTGGCATCGGTGCAAAGGATCGTAGGTTTGGTAGGGTCGAACAAATTCAGGGATGGGGCAGAAATTATACATTCTTTTACCGTTATAAAGGCATCATGACAGTTGTCAGACGATACAAAGGGAGTTCTGGATTTGAGCAAACACCTTAGGGATTCAACTATGGAGGCATCATTTTTGAAGAATATTCGGATAGGCCCAAGAATGATTTGAGATCTTGAATGCAAGTGGGGGCAGCAGTGTTACGAATACCCTCCATTAGGTCCAGTTCGGTCTGATGCCAATGGTGTTCCTCCAGATCCTTCCCATAGATGAATATTTCACCCTGGCAGCAAAGGGTTCTGGGAAGGTCTTTTAGAACGTGTTGCATGATCCTCCGGAAGGCAGCAGCCGTAGAGGCTAACCCAATTGGCATTGGTAGGAATTGGAATGCCCCCAGAGGAGTAACAAAGGAGGTGAGGTGTAGTGAGTTAGGGTGCAGCTCTACCTGCCGGTAGGCTGGGGACAAGTCCATGACGCTGAAACAGCTGGTACCTTTGATAAGGGTGAGGACCTCATGCATGAGGGTAAGGGGCTGTCTGTCCACCCAGATGTTCTCATTGAGGTCCCTGAGGTCCACACACAGCCTGATGCCTTTACTGGCCACTTTGGTGGTGAGAACAATGGGCGCCAGCCACTGCGAGCATTGAATGAGTTCAACTATGCCTAAGGACAATAATGTGTTGAGTTCAGTGAGAAGGGGGGCTTGCATCATGTGTGGTATGGGCCCGACCTTGTGTGCCATAGGCTTGGCATTAGATTTTAACTTAATGGAGTATTGGTAATCCTTGAGTAAACCCAGCTCAACGGAAAAAACTTTGGGGAAACCGTTGCATACCTTCATTCCACCAACTGAGGGATCCACCAATAAAACCTGATCAGGGCTGTTTGGATCTAGTTTGATGCCCAGTTCCCTTTGGTGTTTCCTCCCTAACAAGTTAGATTCCTTCTGGGTGACATAAATCCTGCCCACCGTATTTCTGCTCTTAAACCCAATCTCCATGGTGGTCATACCAAGCAAGGGTATGGGATCCCCATTGCAACCACCCGATTGGATGTCAAGGGGCAGTATGGCCTCTTGCCAGGAGGGAAAAAGTTGGGAGAATACCTTAGCATCAACTAGGGTGTAAGGGAAACAAGAATCTGCGGAGACAGTTACGGTTTATTGTCCGAGGTGATATTGCAAGAAGGAAATTTGGCAGTATCATCAGTATCTTTAAGTTGAAAGATTAACTTAGTCTCAGGGGACGATTCCTGCTCAATTGACAACACAGATTTTGAGCACTGATCTCTACAAATCCTGGTCAAATGTCCCCTTTTTCCACATTTGTGGCAAATGACAGAAAGGGCTTGGCATATAGGATTGTTAGCAAGATGGCTCGGGCTCCTGCACCTGTAACACTTGAGTTTGATTCCGGGAGGAAAAGTATTAGCAGACGTACTTTTAGTATCTTTACCTGTATCATGTTTGCTTATGGCATTAACCTCTGTGGATTTATCCCAATCTCCTTTCATAGCAACCATGCAATCTGCTGTATGCTCAATCCCCACAGCACCGTCAATTGGCCTTCTTGAGATCTGGATTAGCAACAAGAAGTCTTTCCTGAATTTTAGAATTGTTTATGCACCTAACCAACTGATGCCTAATTAGAGACTCTTGAAGAGATACAAACTTGCATGTGTTTGCTAGGCCCTTTAAAGCAACAATGAACGGTTTAACGTTTTCACTTTTCCCTTGTGTCCTTGAAAAGAACGTATGCCTCTCTAACACACATTTATTTTCTTGCTGAAGTGTTTTTCTAATTTGTTGACTGCTACCAGGTATGCATTTTCATCATCATCACTATCACTTTCCCAGTCAGCTGCAAGAGAGATATCGTCATAAACCTTACGGCCCTCAATACCTAAGTTGTGCAGTAGGGTATGCAGTTTGCATACAGGAGAACATATCTCCCCACCAATAGCAATTAGGTAAGACTCTAATAATCCAAACCATTGCTTCCATGGCAGCAAAGGTTCTCCCCCCTCGTTAAGGAAAGGTGGAGGTTGTGGCATGTTAGCTGCTGCCATGTTAGACCCTAACAAAGTGAAAGCACAGATGAAAGCTGAATTAATAAAGAGATGATCAGCAAATATACTTCTTTAAAAAAATACAATTGTCCCCTAGAAGTGAAAGGTACCCCAGTCTTGAATAAGATCAAGATAGTAAGCTGTGCCCGTCAGCGTGAAGCCACAGGCAAGGAGCACAATTAAGGTGCCTAGAACGTAGAATCAGGTACTCATGTGGTGAAGATAAATTACGAGCAGCTGTGCTCGTCAGCGTGAGGAAACAAACCGGGGATAGACGGGAACCAAGGAAAGGGTTAACTTATTCGCTACCACAATGGAGGAGCAGTTGAGAGCCAGCAAGCAACGCCTTCTTCCACTGTGTAAGGAGCCCCGCCCAGGGAGGTGGGGCCGGAGACGTCCGTTCGTGAAGCAGCTCCGCTGGATGGAAAGCAGGAGAACTGAGTACAGCAGCAATCTGTGGATGAAGAAGAGGCACCAGTCAGAGCACCAACACCAAGGACAACCAGGCGCTCGCAGATCGTGAGGCGGGCAGGGACAGCGGATGCTCGCTGAAGGGCCAGAGGTGAGAACTCCTCACACTGAGTGAAACAACCGGCACCCAAGATCTGTGAGGTGCCAAGAGTGAAACAGGACTCACGAGGTGAGGGGAACCCAGGAACGGGACAGTGGAGCAGAGGCATACCGACAGGGGAACCCTCTAGAAAGGAGACCAGATCCGATCTCCCAATGAGGCTGACGTCCGTGATGGTCACATCAGGGGATGAAGAGAAATTTCATGAAAATACGTGTTATATTGAAGATAGACACTTCAAAGTAGGTTAAAATGAGTTTAATCCATAAACGAGCAGGTACCCAACCTGACCGATAGTCAGTCAGCGCCAACTGAATAAATACAGAATACATATGACATATGCAGAACACAGTACAGTTCCATAGAATGTAGAATGTACAAAGTTAAAGGTGTATTACATATTACACAACATAACACATCTCCTTCGGAACACAATAAAAAAACAATAAATAAATACAACAGACATCATCCCCTCTCTTGAAACAAACAAATAAAAACAAAACAAAACAAAAAATGATTATATATTTTTCCTTTTTACAATGGAAACATTCAGAGATATAATCAGCCAACCAAACATGAGGCCTTTTTTCACGTCTAGAGTTCCTGATGACATTCAATTCTTCTTGACTGCCAAATCCTGAAACACTGGGAACAGCCAAACTAGTCAAACCATCCTGATTAGCCAAGCCGGAAACACTAGGAACAGCAAAATTGGAGCTATCCACAACTAAATCTTCATTAGTGACACTCACGTTAGATTGCTCAGAAGAATTTGAGCACAACAAGTCTTCCAAATCAAACAAATTAGAAGATTTGATAAAAGAATCTAAAGGAACGGAATCAAACAAATCAGAAGATTTGTTAAAGGAATTTAGAGGATCAGAACACTTAGCAATCCTTTTAAGATTCCACACACGTCCATCAGTGAGACGAACATAATTATTCATAATTTCCACAACTTGCATAGGCTCATAAAAACAACTTTCCTCCTTGGAAGATTTACCAGATTTTTTAACTCTAACCCACTGTCCAATATCCATGTCAACATCCTTCACTCTATATTTAGAATCATACAAAACCTTACTCTTGAGGTGAGAAGCCTTACTTTTTTCCTTAACAACTTTTTCAGACCAGTTAACCACATCAGATTTAAACAACCATCCAGGCGTAAATTTTGTTTGTGGATTTCTACCACACATGAGGACAAAAGGAGGATAACCCGTGGCTTCACAAATAGATGTTCTGTAAGACCAAACCATTTTCAACACCTGAGTTTCCCAATCCTTGTTACTAGCAGACATTTGAATGGTGTTTTTGATAACCCGGTTGAAACGCTCAGCCATGCCATTGCTGTTTGGGTTATACAAAGCAGTGGTTTTGTGTTTGATACCTAATCTATCAAAGTACTCTTTGGCCTTATTCGACATAAACTGGACACCATTATCACTCAATAAAACAGAGGGAATGCCCTCCACAGTGAAGGAATTATCTAAAAATTGTAAAACAGTATCAGTATCTGCTCTATTTACAATTTTAACAAAGGGCCACCTTGAAAACAAATCCATCAACACTAAAATATACTTTTGATCATTTCCAATAGGACCCATAATGTCAATTGCCGTGTGCTCCCAAGGTGAATTAGGTCCAAGCATAGTACCCATAGGAGGTTTAAGCATCACTGAAGATTTATCAGCAGCTTGACATGATTTACAATTCCTCACAAACTTATCTATATCAGCATCCATGCCGGGCCACCAAAATGAAGTTTTAACCGTGCGTTTGGAGCGGACAATGCCAAAATGTCCTTCATGGCATAAAGCCATAATAGACAAACGCAATGTTTTGGGAGGTATGACTCTTTCACCAAACCAGATATTACGACCCTAATACTTAAGTCAAATCTGACCTCACAAAAAGACTTCAATGGATGCTTACTATCCACTTTCCTCGGCCAGGACTCAGCCAAATAGGATTTCACCAAAGCCAACTCATTATCTTTAAGATATTCTTCATCCCACTTCTCCTTCATAATACCAGCACCTTCCAAATCCTGAACATAAGCAACCTGAAAAGAATTCCACAATTCATCTTCACACTCTTCAAGCTGTTTGGGCATTCTTGACAAAAAATCAACTATGCAATTCTCTTTGCCTGGTACATATTCCATTTTATAACAAATTCTTGCAACTTGATAGGCAAGTCTGGCCACCCTTGCAGACGTATTTATGGTACCTTCAGTAGTCAAAACTCTGAGTAACGGCTTGTGATCACAACGTAAAATAAATTTTGTACCCCACACAAAAGCTCTGAAATGATTCACTGCCCACACACATGCCAAAGTTTCTTTTTCAATAGTCAAATACTTTTCCTCAGTGGGCGATAACGACCTTGAAGCATAAGCCACAATTTGTTCTTTGCCATTCATACCAACTTGGGATAAAACAGAACCCAATACTTTAAGCTAGCATCAGTGGTGATAATGGTTTGTGCCTCAGGATTAAAACTCTTTAAAAAAGCAATATTAGTGATGCAGCTTTTTATATCCTCAAAATCTTGTTCGCATTCCACAGACCAAATAAACGTAGTTTTGTTTTTTTAAAGTTGTCTAATATTATACGTTCTGATTGCAAAATTGGGAATATATTTTGAACAAAATTCAGCCTGACCAATGAAAAATCTAACATCATCTTTCCCTTTGGGAGAAGGGGCGCACTTAATCGCATCAATGAGGTTAGGCTTAGGTCTGATCCCATCGCAATCAATAACATGACCTAAATATAGGTAACATGATCACTGGCAAATGTGCACTTTGAAAATTCTATAGTCAAACCCTTTGCCTCTAGAATACTCAACACCTTTTCCAGAGTTTTATCATGCTCCAATCTGTCTTTCCCTAAAATGAGAATATCATCCTGGAAAAATTTGGTGTTATTAACGTTGGAGAACAACCTGTGCATTAAGCGCTGAAAAACAGCCGCAGCAGATGCCAAACCGAAAGGCATTCTTTTAAATTGAAAACAACATTGCGGAGTTATAAAAGCGGTGTACTGCGGTGTACTGCTTGCTGTCTTTAAACAATGGAATCGGCAGATAAATCAATTGTGGTGAACCACTTAGCACCATCAATCAAAGCCAGCATCTCGTTTATTTTTGGCCAAGGAAATTGATCTATGTTATGTTATGTTATGTTATATTAATTTATTATGCGCACAGATACCCCAGCCAAGGGGCGTCCCGGCGCAGAGACAAGGTAGAACATAACACAACAGGAAACTAAAAACATGAAAGCAGCTAAAACAGGAAAGTTTTTAAAGCCCTCCGGAAAGTCAAGAGGTCCTCCATCAGACGAATTTCAACAGGAAGGGAGTTCCATGCTGACGCGGCCTTTACACTAAACGAGCGGCCACCCATGCGACTAAGCCTAAATCTGGGGACCACCGCAAGGGCCAAACCCTGGGAACGGAGGGTGCGGGTGGGAACATAAAAGGAAAGACAGCTGGATAGGATTTCCGGGCCAATACCTCTCAGAATCTTAAAAGCGAGACACAAGACCTTAAAAAGGATGCGCTTCCTGACAGGGAGCCAATGTAGGGTACGAAGGACAGTTGCCACCGAGCTGAATCTGGGCAGGCCGACAATCGCCCTCGCCGCAGCATTCTGAACCCGCTGCAGACGGGTTAGCTCGGCCTGGTTAGCCCCAGCCAGAAGAGAGCTGGCATAATCCAGGCGGGAGATGATAGTTGCCTGGATCACCAGCTGCCTGGTCGGGGCGTCAAAGAACTTGAGAACAGGTCTCAAGCCCCTTAGGAGACCGAAACAACAGGCCGCAGTTTTTTTAGTATGCCCTACAAAGGAGAGGCCCGCATCCAGCCAGACCCCCAGGTTTTTCACCTCAGATACCGGGGTCGGAGTGGGTCCCAGCTCAGAGGGCCACCATTGGTCACCCCACAGCTCCACTCCCTTACCGACAACCATCACCTCCGTTTTTGTGGCATTTAGCTGAAGGCAGTTGCCTGTCAACCAGCTAGCCACCGCCTTCAGTCCAGACTGAAACCTGGGGGCCTCAGTCTCCGCATCCCCGCTGAGAGTAACCGCCAGCTGTGTGTCGTCGGCATATGAGACCAAAGTTAGGCCCCACTGCCTAGCGACATCAGCCAGCGGTCTCACGTAAAGATTGAACAACGTGGGACTCAGCGAGGACCCTTGCGGAACCCCCATGGCCAGCGGTTGGAAATTGGACTTGAAGGGAGGGATGACAACACAGAAGGAGCGGTTATCTAGAAAGGAGTGGAACCATTGCAACACCTGACCGCCAATGCCGGTCTCCTCAAGCCGATGCAGGAGGATGCTGTGGTCTACCGTGTCAAAGGCGGCGCTAAGGTCTAACAATATAAGCGCCGCCGTTTGACCAGCATCCAACCTTGCACGGAGATGTTCCACCATCACAAGTAACGCGGTTTCCGTGCTGTGGCCGGCACGGAATCCGTTTTGTGTGGGGTCGAGGGCATTGGTCCGTACAAGATGTTCAGACAGGGCCAAGTTGACATGGGCCTCAGTGATCTTGGCTGGCCAAGGTAGCAACGAAATGGGGCGATAGCTTTCAGGCTTGGCCGGGTCCAGGGAGGGCTTTTTGATAATTGGGGACACCACAGCTTGCTTCCACTTAGCTGGAACTACTCCCGTTTCCAAGGAAAGGTTGACGAGGGAACATACAGCTGCACGTCCCATAAAAGCCTGATCTCGAAAGAGAGCAGGCCTTACTGGATCGGATGGAGATCCAGATTTGACTTGCAACGCAAGTTTATCAAACCCGTCCAAGGTAAGGGGGGGGAAGACAAGCAGAGTAGACTGATGGTGGGTCCCATTGATACTTTCCCGACCGGACCCTATGCTAGGGAATGTCCGATAAATAGCTTGGACTTTCCCCAGAAAATAGGAAGCAAGGGATTCACAGTGGGAAAGAGAGCTTACGGTCGTAGAGGTAGTCCGCTTTGACATAAGATCTTTTACGGCCTTAAAGATGGCTTTCGACGGATTAGTACTGTTCCGGAATTCCGCGGCATAAAAAGCCGCTCGAGCTCGACATCTACCACTATATTTTCATTCAAATGGCGCAAATCCACACACAATCTCAATTTTCCGTTTGCACGTTTGACCACTACCAAGGGAGAAACCCAAGCAGATGCCTCGATTGGCTCAATTATGTCAGAGGAGACTAGTCTATCAAGCTCCGACGCAACATCCTTTCTTAAATCTACCACTATATTTTCATTCAAATGGCGCAAATCCACACACAATCTCAATTTTCCGTTTGCACGTTTGACCACTACCAAGGGAGAAACCCAAGCAGATGCCTCAATTGGCTCAATTATGTCAGAGGAGACTAGTCTATCAAGCTCCGACGCAACATCCTTTCTTAAAGCAATAGGGACACTTCTGACCTTATGGATTTTTGGCACCGCAACATCCTTTAAGATTATCTTAAGCTCAAAATCCTTTAATTTGCCAATTTTCTTCTGAAACACAGAAGGAAACTTCCTTAACAGTTCCTCACCAGTCTTGGTCCCCTCATCCATCACCAAACCTTTTCTACCGAATTGGGATCGAGGATTATATGTAATTCCCCCTGATCTTTCCACCCCAATACCGATGGTCCCTTCTTAGATATATACAACTTGCCAAAAGATTTGCGATTCTTAAACTCGAATTTGAACCAACAAAAACCAATAATATCAATCTTTCCACCATTATAACCCTCCGGGTTAATATCAGGAGGAAACAATTTTGAGCCAATTCTGTCAACAAAAATGTTACGCCAGACATCCTCATTGACAATAGTATAGGGCGAACCGGAGTCTGCATATACTCTCACACGCACACCACCAATCTGCATCCAACATTCAGGCTTATTGTCAACCAATAAACATCCATCACGAATGTTGAGAAGGAGTTTTTTTTTTAGGACCACTGCACATTCAGAAGTTTGATCATCACCACTAGAGGAGGTGTTATCAGAATCTATATCCTCTTGAATACATTTAACTGTCCTAGTCTTCCTTCTGCATGCTTTGGTATAATGACCATACAAACCACAAGCACTACATTTACTCTTCTTGGCGGGACACGATTTAGCAAAAGCCAAATGCTCAGAACTCCCACACCTATAACATTTAGGAGACTCAGCACTCATTTTAGGTTTTGCCCATATTTCATTCTTTTGTTTAAAATTGCTGTTCTTTTTAAAACTGGAACTAACTTTAGCAATAACATCTTTGCCAGTGCTATCTAATTTCAATGCACTTGTGTACACCTTCTAGAAGTTTGGGCTTTGCGAACTAAAGCTAAGATGCCATCTAGACAAGCGTCGCCATTCATCCATAGACGTTCCTAAATGGCAGGATTATTACCATGCATGACAACCTGATCACGAATCAAATCATCCAGAAGCACACCAAAAGCACAATCATTCCCCATCTTTTTCAATTCACCAACATAGTCATCAACAGTTTCATTTTTAGACTGCTTCCTTTGAAAGAATTTGTATTGTGAAATACTGATGCAGACCTTGGGGGCAAACTACTTATCCAAATTAGACAAAGCAATAGTGAAAATATTACTGTCCCCAGCCCCTACAATGGGTTTGTTCATTTGGTTATACCATTTAAGACCTTGTGGACCCAAAGAATGTAAAAGAATGCGCTTCTTTTGTTCGGCTGACATTTTACCATCAGAGTCCACAGTCTCGATGTAATTCAAAAAGTAGTCTTTCCACTCCAACCATTTCAGGTCAGGTGCAGAACCCTTTGACCAAAAGTCTTGCGGATTACTCAGAGAAATGGTTTGTTGACTCATGTTAAAATGAAACTAAGTAATGATGTTTCAAATGTAAGGGTTTGGTGGAATTGTTCAGAGAGAAATTATTTTCTTAAAATACAAATAAAAAATAATGGTCCTTTCTTCACTGTCCTTTCTTCACCACCAGTACAGTAAAAATTAAATCCAGGAAATGTTCAAATTCATAAAAATGACAAAGTGTAGTTTAGTAGTAATTGTTAAACAAATTGAAAATCCATAGATCAGTACCTTAAAACGCTTTTATTAGTCACTTTTGTGCGTGACTGAATCCGATTCAATTCACTCGTGTTGTTTCAACTGCTTCCCGAAACACGAGTAGGTCAGCCCAATCCAAAATGGCTGCCGCGTATGACGCACCACGTTCACGTAGAACGTTTGACGAAGGAGAATGCCAAGGACACTACGCAACAAGTACGGAACTTGCAAGCGTAAAGAGCAAGCCTTGAGCATGCAGCGCTAATGGCAGTCTCGTGCAACAGCTCCAAGATGCATTCTTTGAAAGACAACGGTAAGAGCTCGTAGTCACTGAGTGCGAAAGCGTTTGCCAAATGAAAATAAATTCCAAACAAGAGTATTAACGCCAAATTTTACGCTCGGACCGTGCTCACCAGTAAACTGCTCGTAGTCTCATAGTCCTTGTTGATTTTTCTTAAAGCGCCTTCAAGCACCCCTTAACGCCCTCTCTGCTCGCTAATCCACACAAAACCAGTTAAAAAAAAATGTTGAAATGTAAAAATCTGGATGTGTAGAGATCCCGATCGTCGCCACTTGTTATATTGAAGATAACACTTCAAAGTAGGTTAAAATGAGTTTAATCCATAAACGAGCAGGCACCCAACCTGACCGATAGTCAGTCAGTGTCAACTGAATGAATACAGAATACATATGACATATGCAGAACACAGTACAGTTCCATAGAATGTAGAATGTACAAAGTTAAAGGTGTATTACATATTGCACAACATAACGATATGGCAGCAGTTCCAGGAGCAAATTCTTTCAAAAAGGTGGCCCAACTACACCACATAGTGAAGGAACGTAACATTCTGATCAAGAGGCTTGTAATGATGTGAGTACTCACTTTAAGTTTCTTAGTATCACAACAGCTGACCTGGAGTAAGCGTTGGGGGTGGTGGTGAACCGTCCCCACCCTGTGAATCGTCCCCAGTGTTATAATGAAGATAAAATGTAGGTATGTCAGTCAGTCAGTCAAAGTACTTTATTTCGGTAACATACCATAAAAAGGCCATACATACACAATAAGCATAACACAATAGCAAAGGATAAAACAAGTAAAACCTTGTATTAAAAATCACATACAAACAGTTCCTGCAAATATTAAAAAACATCAGATATTACACCGAAATGTCGGTATATAAAATATCTAAAATTGGATAAAAAGTGTGGCACCTCCTAAAAAGTAGCCCTTTGTGCGGAATATGAGCTTCCAGCTTTAGTATTGCACATCTCATGTACCACATAGATTGGAGAAATCTTGCTGTGGCAAAAACTATCAGGGAGAAGTGTCGTATTTAAGAATCCTGAAGACCTCCCTGTAATTCCTAAAGCCCCTAGCCCTACAAAGCTGCAAAATCCATTTCTCCCTAGCCCTAGCGTAAGTGGGGCAGAAGAGCAGATTGTGCAAATCTGTCTCACTGCCGCTCGAACACCCCAGGCAGGTACTTGCATTTGAGGAGGCGTTCCGCCATTTGTGCGTTACCGCCCTCAATGGCAATGCGCTGTGTCTGAACTGGGTGTAAAGTTTTTTAGCCAAGGGGGGCTGGATATCGTCCAAAAAGACTTCAAAGCGGGGATAAGCCTTGATGTTCAAGAAAGTGTCCGTTAGCCTACCCGTCGAGAGATTGCTTATTGAAGACTCCATGCGGTACCTCCTAAGAGCTACATTCAGTCGTTTTTTATAAAGCAAAGGACAGGAATCTTAGGAAAACAACCACACGTCTCCTCTGCCTAAAGCATGGCAGAGGTGCTTGATGTAATTCAACTAGGGTATTTTCCCCGAAGTCCCCCTCTGCAGAATGTCTCTCAGGTCATCCCTATAGCTCGAAAGCTCAGGAGGTTCGCCAAAGACACCTCCAGTACAGGAGAGGGCGATTTGCTACGATTTCCTGCATTGGAACCAGGCCCAGGTCCAACCTCAGAGGGATCAAAGGCGAGCTCACAGGGAGACGGAGCAAGCGCCTAATAAAACTGTTTTCCGTGAGCATCAAAGGGGCAGCTGATGTAGGGCCCCATAGCTCTGCGCCATAGAGTGCGCCCCCTCTTGCTTGGGCCTCATAGATCTCAAGAGGCGGGCTCAGGAGTTTCAATGAGGTGTCATTAAAAACCTTTAAAATACCACCCGATGATTGGGCCAGCTTTAGGTTGGCCCTAGCATTATGTAACCCCCAGTCCATCTTGTCATTCAGTGTGACCCCCAGGTACTCAAAGGTTGGACACACGGTCCAACACTATTCCATTCATTTTTTTTAAACATAATTTTTATTGCAGATTTGCAGCATCACATTTGTCACACAGGGTTACTTCTCTTAATTCTCACTTTCGTCCGTTTGCATCCGCAACACTATTCCATTCATATGCGGGCGGGGGCAATTGGCCGATTTATAGTTAAAGACCATGAACTTTGTGTTCGAGATGTTGATCTCCAGATTTCTCAGATGGCAAAAGGAACAGAATGCCTCTAATGTGCGCTGTATACCCCCTGACGATTTTGACACCAGGAGAGTATCATCGGCAAACATTAGGGCCGATATCCGTCGCCCCGCTAAACTGGGAGAGTCCAAATCTTTTGCTCCCGAGAGATGGTCTATTAGCCGATTAAGAAAGAGGGAGAAGAGGGTAGGAGCCAAGACGCACCCCTGCCTTACCCCCCTCTAAACCGGAAAGGGGGACGACAACTCCCCACTCCTCCCATACCTCACCCTAGCATATGTGCCCTGGTGCAGTCGTTTAAATAGGTGGCACAAGTAAGGGGGGAGCACCCATCGCCAGCAGTAAAGCCCACAACTTATCCCTATGGACCAGGTCAAACGCGGACCAAAGTTCCACAAAGATTAAAAACAAACTACCCGCCCCAATAGTGACCGTCTTCCAGTAGACCAACTGTAATCTAAACAGTTGGTCTATGGTAGAAACCTTTGCTCGGAAGCCCGCCTGAAGGGAGGTTAGGATATGTTGGTCATCCATCCAACTCTGCAACCTTGATAACAAAAGGCGGGCGAAGATTTTCTGGAGGACATCGATCAAACTTATGGGGCGGTAGTTAGCCAGGTCGAGGGGGGAAGATTTATTGTGAATGGCGAATATTTCGGCTCCCAACCAGGTTTCCGGGATCTCCAAACCCTGCAAAATGGCATTAAAATAAACACAAATGTAGTAGGGAGCCCATACCTTTTGTTCGCTACAGTAGAGGTCGCCAGGGATCCTGTCCAGGTCCGGGGCTTTTCCTAATTTCAAGCTACCAAGGGCCATCTGCACTTCATGGACCGAGCAAGGTGGGCAGACCAGGGCTGGGGCTTCCAGGAGAGCCAATTCTGTAGGGCGATTTTGCAATACGGCCTCCTCGTGGTGGTCACTATGGCCAGATGAATACAGGGGCTTAAAATGATCTAGCCACGCGTCTTCACTCAGATTAGGGATGATGGCAGACTTCCCCTCGGCCAACCCGACTCGCACAAGGTTCCAGAATGACCTGAAATCTCGGGTTCCCAATGCCACTCGGATATTGTCCCACCTGGCGGCTTCCCACTCAGCCCTAGCCTCCTTAATCAAAGTTTTATACACCTCCCTCGCCGTTCTAATGCTAAAAGTTGAGCCCGATTTGACCTCCCTGATCAAGCACCTCTTCGCGTAGCTACATGCTTTATTAAACCAGTGATCCCGCCTCTTAGTCCCACCGCTCCTAACACCCGAAGAGTAGAAATAGCAGGCCAGGAAGCCGAAAAGGTTGTTATGTATGTCTTGAAGCCCCTGAGAGTGGGAGGCTAGAGGTTTGCGACCTGCGCCCAGAAGGTTAGAGACCTCCGTGAGAGAGCTTACAACGAGTTGAAATAATTCTGCCAGCCTCTCAGGAGCCAGTGCAATCCTCTCCCATCTAACTCCTCTCCCTCCCGCTGCTATGACTAGATTAGAGTCAGTAGCCGTTTCCTCACGTCCTGAATCATTGTGACAACCAAGGGGAACACGCAGTTCTAATGACAATAAATGGTGATCGCTGTCAACCCTTGGGATCACAGAAAAAGTTCTGAGGCAAGCCCAAAACTCTACATTCACCAATATATAATCTATGGTAGAGCTTCCCCCCGGTCTATTAAATGTACTGGTCCCTGGAACATCTGGGGCCAGTCAACCATTACAAGCTCTTAGTGAATATAGAAAGACCAACTTGTTAATCGCAAGGGCCAGTGGTGGTAGGCGCTTTTCTGGGTACATGGTGCAGTCCGGAATGAACCAACTTTCGTCCTCTTCCGCGAAAATAGAGGGAATCCCCGAAAGTGGCTCAAAGTGACAGTTGAGGTCTGCACCAATAATTATATGAGCACCCGGGGGAAGAGATTGTAAAAGAGTCTCCAGTGCTTCCAAGGTTGATAGGCCCAGCTGGAGCGGATGAGGGTGCAGGTATATATTAAACACTGCCAACACAGGCCCCTTATTGAAATTCAATATAACACAGAGAATGTCCGGGCAGTGGGAATCTACTACCTTAACCCCTTCCATGCTGATGACGAACCCCAGCCGTCATGCACTACGGTGCTCGTGTGCTGATGACGGCTGGGGTTCGTCACGGCCCGCCCCTGTTCGTGCTGTTTACAGCACACCAGGGGAATCGCGGCCGCATGGAAGGGGTTAACCGTGCATCCCAGATGAACAGCAACCCAAATACATAACACCCCCGAAGGCCTGCCCCTCAAGCCCTGAACTGCTGGGATATGGACGGACGCATATCCCTCCTTGACCGGAGGGGACAGCATCCAAGTCTCTTGAAAGAGACATAGATCATAGCACTCCATCAGCTCTCCCCACTCCGTAGTTAGCAGCTTTCTCTCGAGTACTGCTACATTCCAAGAGCCTATAAGTGGAAAGTGAGTTAAAGCAGGAACCGGGGGGTCCGCCTGTAGCAGAGGCTCGATAGAGCAGGAAGGTTTAGAATGTAAATGGTTACCCACTTCCTCTACAGAACTAACTAACCCCAGATTAGAAGAGGGCAGGGGAATAATAAAATGTGTCCCTTCCAGACTGACTCTCTCACCTGGAGCACCCTTCACTCTGCTAGGATTCCCCCCACCTTCACACACCGTGTGGGGCAAAACAGATCCTACGGGGAGCAGATTAATAGCGGTCAGTCTATATTGCTTAGAGCAGAGTATCTATTAACCACAGCGATGTTAAATTTGTGATCATAACCAGCTAGAAAGGGGGGAATGGGTCATACCCCCCTAGAGCTGGAGGTTGTGAATAGAAATACCCCAAATGGACGGTGTTAATAGAGTTCGCGTGGGAAAACCCTCCATTGTGTAATACATGTTTAACAGCCCTTGGATCCCGAAAATTCACAATCACACAGTCTCCCCTAATGTCCTTAGGTCTCGTCCCCAACCAACTTACTCACGTGCAAACATAATTTCACCCTGCCCGGCACCCATTAAAGGTCTGTCCCTACTTAAACAGAAGATAACTTTGTTCTTCAATTCCGGAAAAGATGCCCTTGTATCGCCTGGGAGGGCAGGGACGCCTGTGAGCACCACCACATACGGCGAGGCTTCCGGCGGAAGCTGGGGTAGGGGAGTATATTTAGAAGAGCCCAGCATGTTGTTATTTCCTAGCGGGCACTCTAAGAGCCCGGTTGGTTTTGGCAGCCCTAGTGGTTCCTGTACTTTACATCCCGGGACAGATGGAGGCGCAGTGGGGCGACCAATGGGACCTGGGCCATTAGTAGTTAATGTAGGAGTCGTGATCTTAGGAGGGATCAGTGCAGAGGTAGGGGGATTAGGGCAAAGGCTTTTGGCCGGAGGCTGGTCCTTCCCAGCCACGTTGATGGGTCCTTTGGCCAGTGCCGAGATAGTATTCCCCGATGCAGTGGCTGTCTGTGCTTTCGCTGAGCCTTTACTATTTATCAAAGAGACCAGTCTGTCAATCTTAGAGGACAAAGATTTAAAAGGGGTATTGATGAGCAGTTCCATATGGGCCTGGAGATCGAACAAAAGGTCAGTAGCCCAGAGAGGGGGACCGGAGAAAACACGAGGTCCGGGATTTGGGTCACGAAAGCCCTGCTCGGAATCTCCACAGGCAGGAGTAGGTACTGGTGCCTTAGTGGGTTTCCCCTTTTTCTTAGATTTTTTGGGTCTGGCACCACGCACTTGCTCCTGGGGTGGGGCCCGGGCGGGGGAAGAGGAAGGTCGGGATTGCGCGCTCTCAATTGCAAAATCTGAGTCAGACACAATCTGAGCACCGGGTAGGTCTGAGAATGAGGGCATAAGGGAGGTCATAAAATCTGTAGGAAAAGCTGTGGCTACGGAGCAGTCTTCCAGAAGAGTATAGGAGGGCATAGCAGGGGTAATCGAAAGACGCCTTTCTGTATTTTCTATAGCGTTTGCCACAACTCCTATTGTTTTTTGAAGCATTTTATCAATAGCCGTAAGGCTAGGTAGGGGTTGCGTAGAAGCCGCTAATAGCCTGGTCGTAGGGCGGTGGGCAGTCAGCTTATCTCCCTTGCCCATGCTGCTGCTCTCAGCCACTTACAGCCAATTAGGGGGTGAAATAAAATACCTAAAATACAAAGTTACACCAAGAGCAGGAACACAGTGAACTATAGCAATATAACAAAAGGGGCCAAGTAAAAATATTTACACAACAAGAAGTGTTGTTAGTCACTTCGACTGCATATTATAGAATAACATTAAAACGAGGTACCGCTATAGAGTTCACCCAAGATGTCTTTTGCTGGAAGGTTTAGAGGGGTGGCCACAGACGGTCCCGCCCTTTTCCCAGGCTTCTCCCGGGACGCTCCAGCGCGCTCCCGTGACGCGTGTACTAAAGAGGTATTATATAGGAGGAGACTCGAAGGGCGTGGCTTGTTCCTGGTCCAGGTAATTATCAGGCACAGAATCCTGGGACTTGGAGTCCGCCTCTGTGTTCCGGCGTGACTCTACAAGTCCAGGATGCTGGTAAGGGCCCCACGACGATCCTCCAGAGCCCGCAGTTCGTGGAAGGGCTTAGCAAGGTTGAATCCAGTTGAAAATCAGCTCCACAATGACCTCCGCGCTGCGGCACCCGCGAATCGGATGCGGCGAGGTCTAATAAGCGCCTGAGGCTGAGGGCGAGGCTTGTTCCCAGTCCAGGTGATTATCAGGCACAGAATCCTGGGACTTGGAGTCTGCCTCGGTGTTCCGGCGTGACTCTAAAAGTCCAGGATGCGGGTAAGGGCCCCACGACGATCCTCCAGAGCCCGCAGTTCGTGGAAGAGCTTAGCAAGGTTGAATACAGTTGAAAAACAGCTCCACAAAGACCTCCGCGCTGCGGCACCCACGAAGCGGGTGCGGCGAGGTCTAATAAGCGCCTGAGGCTGAGGGCGAGGCTTGTTCCGGGTCCAGGTGATTATCAGGCACAGAATCCTGGGACTTGGAGTCCGCCTCGGTGTTCTGGCGTGACTCTACAAGTCCAGGATGCGGGTAACGGCCCCACGACGAACCTCCAGAGCCCGCAGTTCGTGGAAGGGCTTAGCAAGGTTGAATCCAGTTGAAAAACAGCTCCACAATGACCTCCGCGCTGCGGAAATGTAAGAACTCTTCTTTATTCGTCTTCACACCACCACAGGTTCCAGTCAGCTAGAGGGCACTGTGGAATGTTGGCAAACAGTGACAGGAGGGAACCAACTGGGACAGAGGGGAGGGGGGGCCGGAATGTACCATAGGATGTAGATTACAACAACCATCTACCCATAGAGAGTGAGAAAATGGATGCCCCATGGAAGAAAATTGGTTTAGACATTTCTAGTTCCAAAAATGTTTTGCGTTTCCGCCCTAAGTGCAATATTGTGGTTGTTGACTACCATTGAAGGTGGCCAGTGGTTAAGTTCACGGATCAGGACACCACTCAAAATGTGATAAGGTTTTTGGAGGAACTATGGGAAAGAGAGGGTATACTAGAAACTATAGTGACAGACATTGCATTATAATTTGTTTCTCAGGCCACAAAAGATTTTCTAAGAATGAACAGAGTCGAACAAATAAGAATCTTAGTTTATTATCCCCAGAGCAACAACCCTGTCAAGAGGTGGAATAGAACTCTTGAGGAAGGATTACAGTTGGCATTATGTCAGGAGGATCAGTGAAGGAGTGCTGTGAGAAAATTGGTGTGGGGTTGCTGCACCACACCTAACTGTGCAATGGGGAAGGTGTCTTTTGATGGAATGCGAGGACGAAGGATGTGGAAAGGAGGAAAATACGCAGTGCCAAATCTTGGAGGCTGCAGGGTGATTTTTCTGGAAAGATTTGCAGTGGACATTTTGGGACTAGTAAGGAAGGGATGGAGAGAAAGTAAGGGATTAAGGTCTCTAAGCCTCTTCACATAAGAACAATCCTTATGCAGTACTGTTTAGTGATGGAAATATGTGGAATTGTGAAAGTGGCAAATTGTTTAGTGGAGTTCAGTAAAGCTGGCGGTAACATAAAGACTGAAGAGTATCTCTAGGCGTGTTGGTCCAAGCCAAGGTAAGATTAGACATGCTCCTAGGTGTCTCAATGATTTCATTATGGATGAATAATTTAGAAGGGGTTGTATATCCTTTCGTTTTACATTGTATGTATATTTATTTAATTTTTTCTTGTTGTACTTGTTTTCCTGTAATTTTTCATTACGATTTATTTTTTATTTTGAAGAATGGGGTGTGTTGCATTTTCCTGTGAGAGAATGTTGTTCGACATTCTCAGGGAATCTTGTAGAGGATTCTCGGGCTCGTGAGGGGATTTTGATGATTGTTGGGGGCTGGTTGGATGCTACCTCTTTGTCGGCTGCAGACTCAACAAAAAATAAATATTCTTACCCACCTGTTATCTGTGTGAAGGGGATCATTTCTTCAATTTTAAACTCCTAAGACATGAACATATCGGTTCAATGGGAACATGTCATGCCAATTTATCACAATAAAACACTTTTGTGAATGTGACAAAAAAGAACAATGGAAGGTGGATTTTGAGACGGATGCCAGGGTGCTACAGACCTAAATTATTAAGGTCCTCCACCCACTTTAAGAGAGGTTGGTGACACTCCCTTATTAATACTTCAAAGACTGATAGGTGCTCCCAACGAGAGAGCGTCTTCTCTTGCTGCTGTAGTCTTCCTGCATAATCCAGCAGGTAGTACCCCCACCACGGACTAGTCCACCTCGCCACCGCCCAATCTCGCAGTGTTTAGTCAATCTGGGCCTCTCTTTGACGGACTGTAATGAGGAAAGGAGCTGCACTGGAAGCTCCGTCCTGCGATGCTTCCCAGCGCAGCTGCACGCAACCAGCTCCTTCCGCACATCACCATCATGCCACACAACCCCAGTGCATTCAGCCTGTATTGTATTTTAATTGTATTTATATAGTGCTTACTACCCTTGACGAGGCATCAAAGTGCTTTTCGGCAACTAGCACACTACTCCATAACTCTAGAAAGGATTAGTAGTGGAGTAATAGAGAGAACTTTGAGTTAATTTGAGCGGTGGACATGTGAGTCTATTGGTTGGATAGATAAGGGGGGATAGAGGAGTATAGAAAGAGGTTATTGGGAGATCACAGTAGTAAAATAAGATTTGGGATGAGTATAAGGAGAGATGGCGGAGGGAAGAATCCCTAGAAATGGATTAGGGAGATCATAGTGGTAAGATGACGTTTTGTAGGAGTTAAATGAGGGATAGGTATGGGAAGAATTTAGAAGAGTTGTTTGGGAGATGCTTGTATTAAAAGGAGGCTTGGGTCGATCCAAGGAGGGATAGAGGAGGGAAGAGTCTAGAAAGGGATTTGTTGGAGATTGTTTATTCACCTGGAAAAAGCACAAGTCCAGTACGGACCATGTTAGAACCTGTCTGTCTGCGATGTCCAACTGGTTTACTTCGGCCCAGCTGAAATGCAATGAAGATACAACAGAGATACTGGTTTTTGGGAATTCCCTTCGCTGTTTTTTCACGACTGCTGGCCCGCTGATGCACCGGGACCATCTCCTTCGGGTCCTCCTGTGAAGAACCTGGGGATTTGGTTCGACGAAAAACTTAGTTTTGGCATTCAGATTAGCAAATTGACAGGTACATGTTTCCACATTTTGAAGATGCTCAGAAAATGTCTGCCCCTGTTGCTTCTTTATGCCAAAGAAACAGTAATAAGGGCCTTGGTACCTCCTGTCTTGATTATGCCAATGCATTGTATGTAGGTCTCTCTGGCTACCTAATGGATAAGTTGCAGGTGGTGCAGAACACCGCTGTGCGGTTGCTGCTGGACCTACCCAAACCTACTAGCGTGAGGCAACATCTTCGTAATCCGCACTGGCTGCTGTTAAAAGCTAGGGTCTTGTTCAAGGCTTAAGTGACGGCCCATGTGGCACTATATGAAAACGGCCCTATGTATCTGAGGAAACGTTTCTCGTTTTAAGTCCCGGGCAGACACCTGCGTTCCTCGAACATGTGCCTGGCCCCCATACCCGATATCCATTTGAAAAGAAAGGGGGGCAGTGTATTGTCTTATTTGATGGCTAAGTCATGGAACTCTCTCCCCCCAGAGCTCCGTAGCCTTCAAAACCCCTCTCAGTGCAGGGAAAAACGTTAACCTTTCCTAGACAATGCCTGTCTTACTTCTTTTTTCACTGTTTTCTTTTGCTGGGTCACGCCGGGACACTCTTCTGAGTAGCCGTGCGCTTTACAAATCACCAAATAACATAACATATATTAGTAGAATAAGGTTTGGTATGAATGAGAACAGTACATTACACACATTGACCTACTGCTTTCCTACTCTCTACTACATTTCACTGAAGAGTCCAGACTTGTTGGAAAGCTGCACATGGGATTAACCGCAGCAACATTACACAATGTCAAAAACAAATAGGAAGACAACAAACATGGGTTCTGACCCTTAACACCATCAGTGCTACAGCAATTCCCCCTATGTGCTACTTCAGATTTATTCCCATTGTTCATGACGAGCTCAGCTCGTCATGAGCACACGCCCAGTGTACTGCATGACGAGCTGAGCTCGTCAGGAGCATCGAAGGGGTTAAACGTTGATTCCCACTTCAGAGATTGCTCTGATTTTATCTGGCATAATGCGCGCCAAGTGGGACCAAGGCTCTGACTGCAGTGATGTTGGAAAAAGGACTGCAACATCTTTATCATCTTTTACCAAAAAGAATTCATTCTCATCTAGTGCTGTTCCTAATACAGAAAAAACTGTTACACGTAAACTCGAAGCAATGTAAGTTTATTAAACACTGGTTTAAAACCACAGTCTCCACCTACGTAAGTGGGGCCTTGCCCTTATTAGAGAAATTTCGCTGGGCGCAGCAGACATGTGTGCCTCTTTTTGTACCCTCAGGGCAGCGTGGCATTGTAGAAGGGGCAGTATACGCCTTTGTAGTCTCTTCTGTTAAGTGGATCACAGAGATGGCATATTTGGTGCCAGCGGTATCCAAAAGGGAGGTTCCCCGATTAGCATGGGGGCATGGTTCTCCCGCGGCCCCTGAAAATTCCCCTTAGCAAATCACTGGGACCTAATCCTCCGATGGGAGACGACTCCCAGTGCCTGGTGGCGTGTGGGGGACTATTCTGTGCACCCAGCACCAGTATTTCATGTTCTCCCTTCCCTCTCCCCCATACCCATCTATGCCCCCACTTACCCTGCTGCAGGCATGACCCTCTCTGTGCACCCAACCCCAGTCTTTTCCCTATCCCCCCTTCCCTGGCGGGAAAGCTGGGCCTCCATACCCTTCTATACCCCCATTTACCAGCTGCAGGCAGGACCCTCTCCCTCTTCTGCTCAACCGCAGGACTGCTTTCTCACACTCTTTCGGTCTGGCAGTAGTCTTTACAACTGCTGCCACAACAGATTCCAAGGGGTTGGAGAGAGCATTGTTTTATTAGGTCTTGCCTAGTGGTGCAGCTCATGTGCTGCTCGCTTTGTGAGGCATGCAGTATACACTATAGGTGAGGGAAGTCCCGCCCTCTCCCCAGCCCACTTTTTCATTGGCTTGTGGCTTTTTCCTTTCTAATGACTGCCTTCTGATTGGTTTAGAGCACAGTTTTCCAAACTGTGTGGCGCGACACGTAGGTGTGTCGCGCAATGCGACGCAATGACGTCTGCCAGCCGGACGATATTGGGGGAATGCGACTCGAGCCCCCTCACTCAGTGATCGCAACATGCACACGATGTGGAAGGTGGAGCATCTGCAGAGCGGAGCCTCGTGGACAGGAGCTCCAGTGAGTATTGACACCCCTGACCCCTCCGGGAGTGCTACGGTGCTGCTCACAGGCCTGAGCGCGCAGCCTTGCTGGGACACCGTGATATTGGAGCTGCCTCTACCCCACCATCCCAGGCACTCGGTTGGTAAGTAGTGAGGCTTAGACCATTTTGGGGCACTTTTAAATCGCTACATCTCTGATTTGGCACCTTTTTGCATATATAGAGATCATCAACGCCACGAATGGGTATTAGAGTAAATAAATACCTCAGTGAGTTGTGGCGCCCACCGCGGCGCCGAGGGCAACCAGCAGTTTTGAGTGAAAGGCGAGTCGAGCCAGCCTTTCATCTTTATGTGGTTGATTTGGTAATACAAACACGTTTTTTATATGCCTGCTCGATAGTGTATGGTCGTAAATACAAGACAACAGCCCCACTTCGAGTGAGCCCTTTTGGATCTCGGCACGCCCACCCGAACTTAAAATCCTACTTTTCCCTTTTTTACTGGCACCTGCACTTATGAGACTAGATATAATTTTGTAAATATTTCACATTCTGTGTTAATCACTTGATACATTCTTCTATAATGTATTCACTCATCTTTAAACCAGACACCCTATAATCTCAGGAATTAGCTTTATGTGCACTGCTGTAAACTATGCTGGGCTTAGACGCCAATGAACATCCCTCGTGTGAGTCTCCAAGTTTATTACACTAAAATTATGCGTACGACCTTCAATTTCGGAATTTGCCTTAATACGTCCGCTGAATTTTAAACAGTAAACTGCTTGTAAATACATATTTGATTCAAATATTGAGTCGGACATCCCTTTCGTCGTCAGCGCCTAATGAAAATTGAGAGAGATGATCTTCATTTTGTATCTATATATTTGTATGGGTTTGGACTCGAACATGTTTGAGGGTTCCTTCTGGGTTCCATCCTGGCCCTTTAAGTACCTTTTTAACCAATCACCTGAGAGTTAAACCCGGAAGGCTAGATTCCCAAACGCAGTATGTTCACCTTATCTAACAAAACAGCAGGCAATGTGAAACCAATATTGTTGGACCCGGCCTCGTGGCATGGTCCCACTCCTCCCGCATGGCGGGACCTGGACTACCTCGACCCCTGTCTGCCGGCCGAAGGCGACACCATCCCCCCTACACGAGAGCCGCCCCTCCGGGCAACCACCGGCTCTCCTCCTCGGGAACTCGGCAACCCCTACTCGCCACCCTCAGCTGGTCCGACCCCTATCCCGGACCACCATCTCAAACCCCGACTCCATCTTGGACCCTCCACAACCAGGCCCCGTGGCCTCGGCCCGACCTCGGCCGCAGACCCAGCGAAGCCCCGACATCGAGGCACCACTATCCGACCAGGTGGTAAAGAGGCCACTAGACGGATCAATGAGGAGAAGAGTTTCGATGGTCCTCCAACCGCCCCCACCCAACGCCTGGTTTCGATCGCCTCGGGCCTCCCTGGGCGCTGGCTCCACCCCCCTGCTGGGTGTCTGGACACGCTCATCCCGGCCCCTCCGACCCCCAGGTGCGAGGGTCTGGACATCAAAGGACGCCAGACCTATGTCTGGGGCAGCTCTGGAGCAGGTCGGCAGTTGTATCCTGGAGTCGAGAGACACCGAGACGAACTCATCCGCGTGGAACCCGTAACCACCTTTAGAGCCCTGCTGGCGCTGGCGCTGCCGCGGCCCACCTTCGTTGAAACCATCTTTGGAGCCCTGCTGGCGCTGCCGTGGCCCATCTTCGCTGAAACCACCTTTGGAGCCCTGCTGGCGCTGCTGCGGCCCACTTTCGTTGAAACCATCTTTGGAGCCCTGCTGGCGATGCCGCGGCCCTCTTCATCGTGAAACCATCTACGAAGCCTGCTGGCGCTGCCCCGGCCCTCTTCATCGTGAAACCATCTTCGAATCCTGCTGGCGCTGCCGCGGCCCTCTTCATTGTGAACCATCGTCAAATCCTGCTGGGGCGGCCCATCCTTGCGAACTCTCCAGCTCGAGGATTGTGAGCTCCCTCTCCAACTGCTTCCGTACCGGACCGGTACTAAGACTGTCCCGCTACCCCTTTTCCCCAAAGAGACTAGAATTGGCAGGATCCTTGTATCCTGGTCCCGCTGTATCGTTTATCACCTTGCCTCAAGATTCCTATATAAAGTGTGCAGAACTCATCTTTGTGTGGTGATCATCTGTGGGGGGGAAGTTACTTGTCTGTACGATCACCGGAGAAGGCCCTCACCGGAGGCCTCTCCCCCTGTACTCGGCCGACCCTTCGGGTCTCCGTCTAACAACGTTTAACTACGAATTAAGGAGGATAAAGAAGAGAGGAGAGTTGTCGCCCTTTGTCTGTCTGTGCATAATGTGCTTGAGTCGCTAAACTGGCAGACATCAAAGGCCAGTGTGGGTGTACCCCTCCACTCATGCCTTGATTGGCTTGCACAGCAGAGCCTTGAAACCCATGTGAGCTCTGATTTCACATGATTATCTACTACTCAAATCCTGAAAAGTTACTGGAGAGAATGAAGACTGCAAGCGAGGCATAAGATTTTTAAACTTCGTATCTCATGTTCTTCCTATCTCTAGATTTCCACATTTTATTTCCCCGGAAGGCAAACAGAAACTCAAAATGGATACGTTTATCATTTGGAAGCGAATAGCTGGTGACGATGACGTTTGCGAAGAACAAAATGTAGCAGCTATTGAGCAGAGTACCCAGGAATCAACTGAACAGTCTTTCTCAGTACGTAAGAAGTCTAAAGGGAAAATCTCCAATCCCCGTTTATATAATAAAGCTTATATGTAACTGGGGTTCACATTTTCTGGTAATGAAAACCATCCTTGTTCCCAGTGTTTAGTTTGTGGGGAAATACTGGCAAGTGAAAGTATGGTACCAAATAAATTAAAATGCCATTTTACCACAAAACACAGCCATTTGTCAGAAAAACCAGTACAATACTTTGAGCTTGCAAAATCTATAAGGAAGCAGTCTGCATCATTCACAAAGAGAATGAAGACATCCGAGAAAGCTCAAAAGGCAAGTTACTTGGTTGCTCAAATAATTGCCAAAAACAAGGAACCACACACTGTTGCCGAAACCACCATAAGGCAATCTTGCTGTGCTATTGTTCGAACAATGTTTGGGCCAGAATTTGAGATTGAAGTTAATAAAATCCCTTTGGCAGACAACACAATTGGAAGACGGATTCAAGATATGTCTGCTAAAGTTAAGCTGCAAATGAAGGATATTTTTCAAGACGACAATATGATCTTTACATTGCAACTAGATGAATCAACAGATGTCAGTGGGGTAGCTCAATTGCTGGTTTTTATACGTTTCATTCATCCTGACAAAATTATTGAGCAATTCCTGTGTTGCCTAGAACTTCCATTGAGAACTAGAGGTGAGGATATATTTCAAACTTTAGATTGCTTCATGAAGGAAAATAATTTGCGCTGGTTAAATTGTGTTGGGATATGCACGGATGGTGCACCGTCAATGGTTGACTCAGCAAAAGGTTTTATAGCTTTAGCAAAGAAAGAAAATTAAACTATCATATTTACTCATTGCAAGGCACCAGTCGCGCAAACCATTGGGAATGAATTAAAGGAAGTTATGAACAAAGTGATTCAAATGGTGAATTACATTAAAAGCCGACCTCTTAAATAAAGAATATTTGCTAACATTTGTGAACAAATGGGGGCAAGGTTTAAAAAGCTCCTACTGCACACAGAAGTTCGTTGGCTCTCAAGAGGTCGTGTGCTTTGTCGTGTATACAAATTGCATGACATGATGCTTAAACTTTTTGAGGACAATAAGCAGCATGAATTCTGCGCTCTAATTCAAAACAAACTTTGGTGAACAAAATTGGCATATCTTGCTGACATATTTGAACATTTGAATAAAGTTAACACCAGTATGCAAGGAAAAGGAGAAAATATCTTAACAGCAGTAGGTACGATTTGTGGTTTGAGAGACAAAATAAAAATTTGGGAAAGGAAAGTGAAAGAAGGCAGTTTTGAAATGTTTTCCAAAACAGATGAGTGCCAGATGAAATGTGATATCAGCCTGCTGATTGTTGATCATTTAACATTGCTCAGAGAGAAAGTTTCTCATTACTTTCTAAATGTTGCACTCCAAGACTATGATGGGATCAGAAATCCATTCCTTTTAGCTGCACCTGGGAACTTTCCTCTTACTGAAGAAGAAGAATTAGCTGAAATAAAAAATGATCGAAGTATGCTCATGATGCATTCAGAGGGTGATTTAGACAGCTTTTGGGTTTGTGTTACAAAAATGCATCCAAACCTAGGTAAAAAAGCGTTAAAAATTATCTTGCAGTTTTCTACTACATACATTTGTGAAGTATCCTTTTCAACAATGACAAACTTAAAGACACTGAAACGTGGATGCTTGAAAATGCTTGATGATGAAATGCAAGTGTCTTTATCAAATATTCAATCAAATATTGACCAGCCGTGTTCATCCTATCAGTCTCATATATCTCATTGAAAAAGTAAGACAAGTGCTGTTGTTTTTATTCACATTTTGTAATTATTGTGCTATGAGAGACAAAAGAGCAATTTGGAAAAGCAAAGTGAATGGAGGACATTTTAAAATGTTCTCCAAAACTGCTGAGTGACGGCTGAAATATGATATCACCCTGCTGATTGTTGACCATTTAACATTGCTTGGAGACAACCTTCATCATTTCTTTGCAAATGCTGAAACCCAAGACTATGATTGCATCAGTGTCTTTATCTTATATTCCACCAAATATTGACCAGCTGTGTTAATCTTATCCACCTCATTCATCTCAATAAGATAGTAAGTGCAAAGTTTTTCATTCTTGCACATATGTAAAAATTGTTACTCATAAAGGACATCATGTTTTGGAAATGTATGTGTGTTATATTACAAATCATACATTTAAAAAACAAATCAATGAACTGTTTTCGTGCGATATGTTGTGTCCCCATACATTTTGATATTTCCAATTTCTATGACATATATGTATTTGTCCTTCTCTCTTATATGCATTTAATTTTAGCTCAAGGTGCAGAATGGAAAACATATGACTCGTCTTGTTTTCTGTTGCCTTTTGGCGCGCTGCACGGAGGAAAGCGGTCCCACCTGAGTTCAATACGCAGAGACCGGTTGATAAGTTGCAGGATTGTTTTATTACTCACAATTCCCCCTTCCTGAACAGATTTTTGTATAAGTCATATTCAGCAAGGCAGCAAGTGGACTTTGTGCGTGGTTGAAAGGGTTGGCAGGTTGTGCACCTGCCCTTTTTGTGCCGTAAATCACTGGGGCATGTGTCAATGTGTGCATGATTATATTCTTGTTTCATGCACAAACCTAACCTTGCTTACACTCAGTTTTGCCAGTCACTGGCTTTGTTAGACCAGATTAACAATTGCTTTATTAACCTTCCTGCTTTCTCAAATTTGCTTGGAAATGCATCATTTGCCCACTACTTTTTCGAAAATTTCTCGGGGGTAGAACATCCGCGAACTCCCCTTAGGTGGTTCGGGCGCGCTCGCTCACGTTACCATGTGCCTCGGAATTGTGATTTAGAGGCTGCTAGTCCCGCCTTATGATGGCCATGTCTCCTTCCACAGCTATTGGCCCCTTTACTGCATGTGTCCTGAGCACTACTTCGCAGTCGATCGTCATTTGGGCTTCTTTTTGGTAGGATGGTAGTTCGTTTTGGGCTTTGTTTTAAGGAGGATTGGGCTTGTTCCTCTTGTGAAAGCTGCTGCTGCTACAGTACACTCTGTGTACAGGCAGCTTGCTTAAAAGGCATATGCACTGGGCACCTGGTGATTTGTAACTTTGAATTACTCCTCACAGCGCCCGCTTTCACTTTTCAATATTCAGCTTAAGGGCAGCCTTTATTTTAAAATGCCAAGTCTGAGCCCGCCTTCATTTCTTCCTATAAGCAAGACGGCCGCCTTTACTTATCCCACATTCGCTGTTATTTCTAAGCGCCACAGCTGCCTTCACTTTTAATTATTAAGCGCAACGCACTCCTTCACTTTTAATTTGTTAAAGCATCCGATGCATTTAATGTTTTAACTCACATTCCATTCCAACATGGCCTTGAGCTTTGCTACCTCTAAATCACGCCCCGTTTGCAGCCCCCCATCTGTATGTGCTTTCCCCCCTTGGTTATGCGCATGCTTATGAGGTTTGGTAGTCCCGGGCCTCAGGGTGCAAGGAAGTAAGACACTCCTCCCACAGAAGAGCGGTGTTAGTGCTTTGAGCTTTTTTATGTTAATTTTTCGGTGCATCACGTGATTACCCTTCCCAACCTGATAATAACCCCAGCTCTAGGACTGTCCCTTGGAAAGCTGTGCGTCCTCCACCCTAAGCTAGGTTTCCAACGAGACCCTGAGGCACCATTAATTTTTCCAGACCCGCATGCAGCGCACTAACGCGGGGTCGGCACTGTGCGAGGGAGGCATGCATTGCTTCTCAGCATATCTGCTAATGCGATTTCCACAGAGGTGATTAGGCGTGTGACAGAGGTGCGTTATCACACCCCTGCCTCCAGCGCTCTTCACAGCAGTTCACACCCGAAGCATTCGGGGAGTCGCTTGCTTCAGTCATTCCACTTACTTGTTTGTAGTCTGAGATTACTGTGTAGTATGCTGGTTTTTTGACAGCATTCCTGAAATGTACATCAGATAGGAGTCCCCTCATTTGAGAGCTGCGTTCATCAAACGCAGAAGTTGTTGATTTCCCGGTGCCTCAGGTCCTTCAGTGAGTACCCAAAATGGGAGGCAAAAACAAGCAGCACACAAAGGGCAACATGAGGGTGAACAAGCGCCACAATCTGTGCCCCTGAACTGACACTGCCCGGTGAACAGTAAGGGTTGAAGGGACTAGAGAGGCGTGCTGGAATACATGAGGTGTGTCTCTGACAGTGAAACTGAGACATGGCAGTATGCTGCTTGAGTTCAGACGTGTTTCCTAACAACACACAAACATACATCTAGATACAGAGCCTATGTTCTCTGATCTGTATACTTACCATACTCCACTCAGGCACCCACCGAGTTGACATCTAGATTCTTAAGCCATACATCTGTTGTACGTCTTTGGCGTTGGACACAAACAGTCTCAAAGATCTTGACACCACCAGCATACCAATAGGAGAGCGAGCCAGATAATCTCTGATACTGGATCGCGATCTATAACCTTTCTAGAGCATTCTTTCCCTATACCGAATCTGACCAAAATAATACTGTATATTACATAGTTAACAACTATTTGCCTTTGGACTTCATTTCGCCTAGTTCCTAGTCCACAATCTCACCTACCCCAGCTCTAATTTCAGACAGAACAGCAATACCACAAAGGTGACAAAACCGAGCTTTACATAACCTGTTAAATTAAAAAAACACAAAAGGTACACTTAAAATATAGCTAGAGAGAGACCGATGTTGGTTGCCGCTCATGATTTTGAAAACTATTGCCTCATGACTCTGAATCGATTCTCTGTTTTAACATTTTATCGAAAACCTTCCCTAAAACATGGCACAAATTTAACACTGCAGGAACACCTCTAATGTATATTTTTGTGCCTCGTAAAACTCGAGAAAGTAATCCATAATGTCATACTTGGAGAGTTACTTTTGCCAACATTATACCTTTTAAGTTCACCTCTGATGCACTGTTACTGCCCTATTTTGAAGGCGCCTTTCACTATCTGTTGTTAAAAGTTCTTATCTCTAGTCATCTTCAAATTACTTCGAGGTTATTTTGTCATGAGCCTTTGTCACAGTTCGTCTAGTCTCAAAATTTTATAATACCAAATCTCAAATTATTTGAGTTGCCACAGCTAACTGGCTTTGTTACCTGTAGCTGTTGTGAGGATTAGAGCAATAATCACGTCAAGCTGTAAGCTGATTTCCAACTGTACACACAAACACATTTGTGAAAAAATATTTGTTGCATGTGTATCCATTATACAAGTTGTGTTAATGTTGTGCGATTATTAACGACCGCCCTCTGTGTGTGTCTTTTTGTTGTGTTTGTGCTTTGACTTTACAATATGTTGCAAGTTTAGTTATCTTCCGAGGCTACTTATAGCCACACTACATTACATATGCAACTCTGGTGCTTGCTTCTGATAAGAGATGTGTGGCTCACTGGTTAGAGGAGGCAGACCCTGATGCACAGGTCAGACCCGGGACCAGGGTTCAATTCCCGACGTGGCAGGGTCTTGAGCTAAAAAATGTCCACAGACTCGATAATTCTCGCCTCGGTGCCTACTCGAATCATGGGTTCTCACTCTACAACGTTGGGCAATAGCTTGCTTAATCTCCACTACGGCCCACCGCGATGGGATGCCTGGTCTTCACCTTGGGGATGCCCAGTCGGGGTTATCTCGCAGGGAAAGCCAGGACGGGTTCCCAAAGCAAGCGCTAAGAGACCTGTTGGTGATGTGGCGCTATATAAATTGAAATTAACATAACATGTTGTGAGCCTGGTCCCACTTGTGACAGAAAGGCCTGGATGCCGCCACTGGTGCTCTGCATCCTGATCTGTTTGATTCACTGCTGGCAGCAGGGGGCCCAGTGTGGGCAAAGTCTGGCTAACACACATGTGTTTTAGTAGTTCAGCTAACTTCCTATGGCTGTTTAATTAATCAATAAAATTAATGCTTCAATCAGTCTGAGCTGCCTGCACCCCTGTCCTGTAGTGTACTGATTAGAACTGTGCAGTCACGCTGTCTGACTCTTCCCTGTTTTCAGCTGCCTGCTATTAGCGCACTTTAGTTCAATGACGAGTGCGTCGTTGCTCCAATGGGTGTCATTTCTGATATTTATGTTTCCCTCATCTTCATCACTTGATTTTACTCACAAGCAAGTGTCACTCATAGGTGTTGCCTTAACATACAACTGACTAGTCATGTTTTTGGGCACAAGGGATCTAAACAGGGCACAAGGGAACAAAACAAATGTGTCCTGTGTATGGACGTTTATTTCCAAGCAGGACCAATGATTAGTAGACATTGCATTTTGTGTGGCCCTAAAGAAAAGTGAATCTCTCAATTCCAAAATGTTCTCAACCAAATACTCTTTTAGTGAATGACTGTTATGCAGCTGTGTCTGTATGGATGTCTGGAATAATACTTTATTAGTTATATTTTATTATATCATATTTCCAGCATTTGTATACTCACTTGGGCCAGTGATGTGCCCTAATATCAGTCTGAGCATTTGGGACAAAGTGTTAATTGATCTGGCTGGAGTCACTCTTATAGTGTATCTTTGTGTCTGTTGTTACTCTAACACTTGCTGCATTTATGAATTTGGTCCTATGGGCATGAGGATGAACTTTTGTGTATTTAATATGTCTTTATAAATCTACAAATATTATTTCTGTGAGTAGTGGGATTGTGCAGTTGGGCGCATAGTGTTGCTACCTATGTGGCTTTAGTTCTGTGTTTGGGTGAGGCAGCTATTAGGAGTTAAAAAATGGTTCCCTATTGTACGCACTGGCGGACCATTTTATAAAATGTTGAAATGCATTTTATTATTCTTAATAATGAACTTGCCTCTATAATACTCTGTCTGGAGCAATTGGATATATAAGAATAAAAAGTTGCTGCTCCCAATGTTTTGTTGCACTGCTTGAACTGGGTATTCATATCTTGCTTTTGTGTAGGTTGTGTAGGTTTTAATGCTGTGGTTTGAGGATTTCCCCACTTATGGAGTGTTGTTTGATTAGCCCTCTTTGCCGTCTAAGTAGTGTTAGGTGCTATGTTGATTGAGAGTATGAAGTTGTTGAACCAAGTGCCAAATCTACTGCCACACTTATAATCACTGCCACACTGTCCATTGTAGTAATGTGGGATAATATAATGCATGGCTAAACACTTATCAGGTCCCAAAGGCGAGACAGATTGCATTGCTGGTGCTCGATTAATTTTTAGGTCTCGCCTAGGCAGCACTTGCGCTGTCTCTTTGAGACATGCTGTATTTGGGATAAATGTTAACCCTGGGCGAAGCACTACGCTACGCTCGCGTAGTTTGCGAAGTTTCCGCAACTTCGCACTATGCGAGCTGCACCTAGCACAGTGCGAACACGCGTAGTGCAGCGGTAATTTTTTGCTTGTTTGCGGTCCTCAACGTCATGTTCGTGACCGCGAGCAAGCAAAATGATATCCCGGTGAGATTCTCAACGCGGGGAAGTCAGGTTTCTCATTGCAAGTGGTTGCGCATGCTCGCGACCGCTCGCAATGAGAAACTATCAGTTTGCGTTGACAAAGCTGCCGCTCGAGTAAAAATCTACTCGAGCAGCAGAAAACTACAGCTCGCACTGTGCAAGATGCCGTTTTCAATGATTGCACAGTGCCGGATGCTTGTCCGCACTGTGCAATCATTGAAAACGCATCTTGTGCAGTGCGAACATGCTACTACGCAGCTCACGTAGTGCTACGCGAAGTTCACGTACTGCTAAATGCACTTCGCGTAGCGCTACTTCGTGAACTACGCCCACAATCCAGTATTTCTAAAGTGCAAACAATTCCCTGAGGGCGTCAAGGCACTAGGGGCAGTCGGGAAGATTAATCGAGCTATTGCCCAGAGTCACATGGTGCTGGGCTGATCTGTCGCTGGCACCGAACCATGAGGCCCCGTGTTCCGGAGTCAGCTGCCCTGGCCCGTGCGCCACCCCTCTTCCCCAAGATAAGGGAATGAAGCCCCCACCCACTTCCCGCCCATCATTTTAATTGGCTCCTGTCCTTTGTAAATGGTGGCTTTTCATTGATCATTAGGCTTAGGAGTCCCTCCTTAGTACCCCCTTTCCTCTGCTTTTAACCTCCCATGAGGACACCTCATGTTACATATGTTGTTACTCAGTACACTTTAATTACATCCTCCCAGCACTATTTTCTTAAATTGGTTCGTCCTGCCTGCAACACAGGTAGGACAAGCTTTACCTCAACACTTTAAAAAAAAAAACATTTTTCCAGTGCGGTACGCCTCTTCAAGAATAATGGCGACCGCTACTTTTTTTTTGTTATATGCTGGCCAAACGTGGCGCATTGCCTTTCTTTTTCTGTTTCTTTTTTTTAAAAACTTTTTTTCAATGGTGGCACCGTGCTTTAGCTTTAAAAATCTTAAGCTAAAGTGTGGGTGGCGCAATTTCTTTACAAGCAAACAAATAAAACAAGCCTTTGCAATGCAATAGGTCTCGCATTAGGAAATTTTGAGCTATTGGTATTGTAAATGACAATTTTTTTATTTATGTTTTGTTTTTGAAAATAGCGAAATTGATAGCTTTGTCATTTACAATGCCAATAGTTATAACTTTCACAAATGTGACACCTATAGCATTTGTAATGCAATATGTGTTGTATTTACATGACTTACATGTATTGATATTACAAAAAACAATGGATTTTCATTTTTTTTCAATAATTAATACTTAAATTAAAGTTATTGTAATTTATAATGGCAATAGCTTAAAGTTTTGTAAATAGCTTTTGTGAAGATTATGTTCAGTATATTTTATTGTGACGAAAATCCAAGAACATAAGTGAAATATTAACATCTTTTTGTTACATTTGTAATAAAGCTTGAAATATTGAGAAAACATATGTGAACTAGATGTTGTTGAATGGTTGCACAGATTGATGCTGTGGTGGCGCTGAGTGATGTTGTGATGGCGAATGAGTGATGCTGTTGCGTTCAGTGATGCTGTGGTAACGCATAGTGATGTTGTGGTGCCCCTGAGTGATGCTGTGGTGGTGCGGAGTGATGCTGTATGCTATGCTATGTTTTGTTTTGCTATCCTATGCTTTGTTTTGTTATGCTATGCTATGTTGTGTTGCGTTGCGTTTTGTTATGCTTTGATGTATTTTGTTATGCTATGCTATGTTTTGCTATGCTTTGCAATGCTATGTTTTGGTATGCATGCTGTGTGTTGTGTTTTGTTATGCTATGCTATATTTTGTTATGCTATGCTTTGTTTTATGTTATGTTATGTTTTGTTATGTTCTGCTATGTTTTGTTATGTTCTGTCATGTTTTGTTATGCTATGCTATGTTTTGTTATATAATGCTAGGTTTTGTTTTGCTATGTTTTGTTATACTATGCTATGTTTTGTTATGCTATGTTTTGCTATGCTATGTTTTTGTGTCTTTTATTATGCTGTGCTATGTTTTGTTGTGTTTTGCTATCCTATGCTTTGTTTTGTAATGCTATGCTATGTTTTGCTATCCTAAGCTTTTTTTTGTTATGCTATGCTGGTGAGGGTGTGTGAGTGTGTGTGAGTGTGTGTGAGTGTGTGTGAGGGTGAGGGGGGGTGAGGGGGTGTGAGGGGGTGTGAGGGGGTGTGAGGGTGAGGGGGTTTGAGGGTGAGGGGGTGAGCGGGTGAGGGGGTGAGCGGGTGAGGGGGTGAGCGGGTGAGGGGGTGAGCGGGTGAGCGGGTGAGGGGGTGAGAGGGTGTGAGGGTGAGGGGGTGTGAGGGTGAGGGGGTGTGAAGTTGAGAGGGTGTGAAGTTGAGAGGGTGTGAGGTTGAGGGGGTGTGAGGATGAGGGGGTGTGAGGATGAGGGGTGTGAGGATGAGGGGTGTGAGGATGAGGGGTGTGAGGATGAGGGGTGTGAGGATGAGGGGGTGTGAGGATGAGGGGGTGTGAGGGTGAGTGGGTGAGGAGGTGTGAGGGTGAGTGGGTAAGGTGGTGTGAGGGAGAGTGGGTGAGGGGGTGTGAGGGTGAGTGGGTGAGGGTGTGTGAGGGGGTTGAGGGTGAGGGGGTGTGAGGGGGAGTGAGGGGGTGAGAGTGTGAATGTGTGTGAGGGATAGGGTCGAGAGGGTGAGGGTGTGTGAGGGTGAAGAAGGGTGATGGGGTGAGGGTGTGTGAGGGTGAGGGGGGTGAGGGGGGTGAGGGGGTGTGAGGGGGAGTGAGGGGGTGAGAGTGTGAGGGTGTGTGAGTTATAGGGTCGTGAGGGTGTGGGGTGGTGAGGGGGTGTGAGGGTGAGGGGGTGTGAGGGTGAGGGGGTGTGAGGGTGTGTGAGGGTGAAGGAGGGTGATGGGGTGAGGGTGTGTGAGGGTGAGGGTGGGTGAGGGTGAGGGTGTGAGGGTGAGAGGGTGTGTGAGGGTGAGAGGTTGTGTGAGGGTGAGAGGGTGTGTGAGGGTAAGTGTGTGAGGGTGGGAGGGTGTTTGAGGGTAAGGGGGTGTGAGGGTGAGGGGTGTGAGGGTGAGGGGTGTGAGGGTGAGGGGTGTGAGGGGGTGTGAGAGGGTGTAGGGGTGAGGGGTGTGAGGGTGAGAGGGTGTGAGGGTGAGGGGGTGTGAGGGTGAGGGGGTGTGAGGGGGTGGGGGTGTGTGAGGGTGAGGGGGGTGGGGGTGTGTGAGGGTGAGGGGTGCGAGGGTGTGGAGGTGTGGGGGTTGGAGCGTGAGAGGGTGTAGGGGTGAGAAGGTGTAGGGGTGAGAGCGTGTGGGGGTGTGTGAGGGTGTGTGAGGGGGAGGGTGTTTGGATGTGAGGGTGTGTGAGGGGGAGGATGTTTGGTTGTGAGGGTGTGGGGTTGTGAGGGTGTGAGGTTGAGGGGGTGTGAGGTTGAGGGGTGTGAGGGTTAGGGAGGGTGTGAGGGAGGGAGAGGGGGTGTGAGGGTGAAGGAGGGTGATGGGGTGAGGGTGGGTGAGGGGGTGTGAGGATGAGGGGGTGAGAGGGGGTGTGATGGTGAGAGGGTGTGCAAGGGTGAGAGGGTGTGTGGGGGTGAGTGTGTGAGTGTGTGAGAGTGAGGGGGTGAGGGTGAGGAGGTGTGAGAGGGTGAGGGGGTGTAAGGTTGAGGGTATGAGGGAGGTTGAGGGGATGTGAGGTTGAGGGGATGTGAGGGTAAGGGGATGTGAGGGTAAGGGGATGTGAGGGTAAGGGGATGTGTGAGGGTGAGAGGATGTGTGAGGGTGAGAGGGTGAGTGTGGGTGAGGGTGAGGGTGTGTCAGGTTAAGGGTGTGTCAGGGTGAGGGTGTGTCAGGGTGAGGGTGTGTGAGGGTGAGGAGGTGTGTGAGGGTGAGGAGGTGTGTGAGGGTGAGGAGGTGTGTGAGGGTGAGGGGGTGTGAGGGTGAGGGGGTGTGAGGGGGAGAGGGGGTGAGGTGTGTGAGGGGGTGAGGGTGTGAGGGGGTGTGAGGGGGGTGAGGATGAGGGGGTGTGATGGTGAGGGTGTGTGGGGGTGTGAGGGGGTGAGGGTGAGGAGGTGTGTGAGGGGGTGAGGGCGAGGAGGTGTGTGAGGGGGTTAGGGGGTGTGAGGGTGAGGGTGTGAGGGAGGGTGAGGGGATGTCAGGATGAGAGGGTGTATGAGGGTGAGAGGGTGAGTGAGGATGAGGTGTGTGAGGGTGAAGATGAGGGGGTGTGAGGGTGGGTGAGGGGAGTGAGGGGCGTGAGGGGGTGTGAGGGTGAGGAGGCGTGTGAGGGTGAGGGGGTGTGAGGGTGAAGGAGGGTGATGGGGTGAGGGTGGGTGAGGGGGTGTGAGGATGAGGGGGTGAGAGGGGGTGTGATGGTGAGAGGGTGTGCAAGGGTGAGAGGGTGTGTGGGGGTGAGTGTGTGAGTGTGTGAGAGTGAGGGGGTGAGGGTGAGGAGGTGTGAGAGGGTGAGGGGGTGTAAGGGTGAGGGTGTGAGGGAGGTTGAGGGGATGTGAGGTTGAGGGGATGTGAGGGTAAGGGGATGTGAGGGTAAGGGGATGTGAGGATGAGGGGATGTGTGAGGGTGAGAGGATGTGTGAGGGTGAGAGGGTGAGTGTGGGTGAGAGTGTGGGTGAGGGTGTGTCAGGGTGAGGGTGTGTCAGGTTAAGGGTGTGTCAGGGTGAGGGTGTGTCAGGGTGAGGGTGTGTCAGGGTGAGGGTGTGTCAGGGTGAGGGTGTGTGAGGGTGAGGAGGTGTGTGAGGGTGAGGAGGTGTGTGAGGGTGAGGAGGTGTGTGAGGGTGTGAGGGTGAGGGGGTGTGAGGGGGAGAGGGGGTGTGAGGGAGACAGGGGGTGAGGGTGAGGTGTGTGAGGGGGTGAGGGGGTGTGAGGGGGGTGAGGGTGAGGGGGTGTGAGGGTGAGGGTGTGTGGGGGTGAGGGTGAGAGGGTGTGAGGGGGTGAGGAGGTGTGTGAGGGTTAGGGGGTGAGGGGGTGTGAGGGTGAGGGTGTGAGGGAGGGTGAGGGGATGTCAGGATGAGAGGGTGTATGAGGGTGAAAGGGTGAGTGAGGATGAGGTGTGTGAGGGTGAAGATGAGGGGGTGTGAGGGTGTGTGAGGGTGAGGGGAGTGAGGGGCGTGAGGGGGTGTGAGGGTGAGGAGGCGTGTGAGGGTGAGGGGGTGTGAGGAGGTGAGGGTGAGAGTGGTGTGAGGGTGGGTGAGGGTGAGTGACGGTGTGTGAGGGAGGGTGTGAAGGGTGGGAGGGTGAGGAGGTGTGTGAGGGTGTGTTAGGGTGAGGGTGTGTTAGGGTGAGGGTGTGTGAGGGTGAGGGTGTGTGATGTGGTGAGGGTGTGTGATGTGGTGAGGGTGAGTGAGGGTGAGAGGGTTGTGAGGGTGTGTGAGGGAGAGTGAGGGGATGTGAGGGTGAGGGGGGGTGAGGGTGTGTGGGGGGGTGAGGGTGAGTGAGGGTGACAGGGTGTGAGGGTGAGGGTGAGGGTGAGTGAGGGCATGTGAGGGTGTCTGAGGGGGTGAGGGTTAGTGAGGGTGAGAGGGTTGTGAGGAAGAGGATGTGAGGGTGAGTAACAGTGAGTGAGGGTGAGTGACAGTGAGTGAGGGTGAGTGAGGGTGGGTGAGTGAGGGTGGGTGAGGGTGAGTGAGCGTGAGAGGTGAGTGAGGGTGAGAAGGTTGTGAGGGTGCGGGGATGAGGGGTAAGGGGGTGAGGGTGTGAGGGTGAGTGAGGGAGAGTGAGGGCGTGTGAGGGTGGGTTAGGGTGGGTTAGGGTGTGTGAGGGTGTGTGAGGGTGAGTGAGGGTGTGTGAGGGTGTGTGAGGGTGTGTGAGGGTCCTAAGTAAATGGTGGCAGGGCAGACATCATAAGACAGAGAGAAGAGACTGCTGGTGACTGCGTTGGTCAGTTTCAGAATCAGGAGGGGCAGAGTCAGCACAATCTGCACGGGATCAAAGTGTCTAGAGGCAAAGCATAGCGATGTAGCATTGCAGCTAGCAAGTCGAGTGTTTTCAAGCTGAGTACCCCTAGAGAGATGGCAACACAACAACAGCATTTGAGGGGCAAGGCTACTGTAAACAAGCATGGTAGGCTTTCACTTTCGTCCAGAAACAAGCTCTCGGCATTGCTGTGGTGGGGGGGCGGGTGAGCGGGAGGGCATTCCTTTGGAGTCTGATTCGGGGCGGGGAAGCGGCAGCCTTTGAAGTCTGATTGGGGGGGGAGCAGCAGCCGTTGAAGTCTGATGCCGAGGCACAGACAAATGGTGGTGTGTGACGTGGCTGGCGTTGTGCACGCGCCTGTCTCACATGAACTGTGTCTAATCTGCAGTTTTGGTTGAGTTTTCGAACCGCTTACTAGAATCTCGCCGCAATGTTTACGTATTGCTCAGCAACACCTAAAAAAAGGTGTGCATTTAAAAAAAAAAATGTTTTACTCTTAAAGCAATCGCGGCACCCGTGCTTTAGCTTAAGATGTTCAAAGCTAAATTGCAGGTAAATAAATAGAAAAAAAGCATGTTGCCACCTTTTTTTTCTACTTGTTTACTTTTGTTACATTCGCGGCACCCACGCATTAGCTTTCAACATCTTCAGCTAAACCATGGGTGTCGCGATTGCTTCAAATGGACAGAAATATATATTTTTTACTTTTTAAAGCAATTGCGGCACCTGAGCGTTAGCATAGGATGTTGACAGCTTAGCCTTCAGCATCTTAATGTTGAAAGCACATCCTAAGCTAAAACGAGGGTGCTGCGATTGTTTAAGGTCTTGTATTTGCGAGAGTTTGAGCCATTGGCGTTGTAAAATGACAAAGCTTTTTATGTGTTTATAAAACCTGCACCGCTTGCACGTTTTGTAAACACATAAATAAAAGGCATTGTCATTTACAATGCCAATGGCTCGAACTCTCTCAAATGTGAGACATATTGCATTGCAAATGCTTGCTAATATTATAAAAGACACACTACAGTAACATGAGCTTCCTAGGCGTTGGAGAGCTAGGCCTGGGCAGTGAACTCCGCTCGTGGAGTTTGCAGAGTTTTCTGCACTCTGGGGAGTACAGAAAACTGTGCTCTGCTTAGTGCAGCGGAGGTTTTTAATTTCAAATGTGTTTTATTGATTTTGAGAGCAGAAATAGGCATCGCGCTACAAAGTAAATGTATCAGGCATACAAAGCGAGCGAGACAGACAGGCACGTCTTTTCTGTAAATTGAATAGAAGATGAGATGTATATGCCAAAGTAGCGGTATGATACCTAGGAGGCAAATGATAGGCAGTATGAGAGAACAAGACAGCTAGGGAGAGAGTACCCCACTGTCACCAGGGAACAGGGTACAGTGACAAACAGTCAAAGGGAAATCCCTGGGTGCACACTCACGTATGGGCTTACTGTAGTTCCATACCTATCTATCTAAGCATTCAACAACCAACTTAGGAGACTAAATTAATGTATTCTAATAATGAAAATTTAATTTCCACACTAAAATTAGAACATTCACAGTCTTTTTAATAAAAACATAAGTATAAGAAATTTTGAGCAATATAACAAATTAAAATTTAAAAGAAAAATCTTTGAAAAGGTACAATAAAGACAAATAATCATAACAATTCATTACAGTTCATTACATGTACAAAGGAATTTTGAAATAAATCTTAAACATTAAAATCATAAAGAACAAATATCACAGACAGATATAACGTTGAGTCACCACATAAAAACATCAACAACCCCCTACACAATGTGGCTTACTGGTATCTTAGCCACTACTATTTCTTGGATCCAAAGGTCCTTAGTTAATGTAGGATTGATGTCAATAGTACCACTTTTGTATATGTATCTATTGCTCACTGGACCCTACTTGGATTCTATACAGGAAAAAAAGTGCGTCAACGCGTTTCGGTGCAGAGAACATAGGATAATGTAGCACCTTCCTCAGGACTGCCGTTTCTTTGGGGTCACCGGCTTCAGAGATTATTGTTTAACACCCTTTCTGTGAATACATAGTATAAGAGAACAAAACTGGAACAACAAAACCCAGAAGACCCCCATCCCCATCCCATCCCTCCTTCCCCCCTCCCAACCAGTGTGCTGTGCGCAGGAAACAACTTCAGAGGTAATCAAATAGTGGATATTGCGATCATTCGCGAGATCTCGGGGTTTCACTTGTAGCCTCAGTAAGGCGCAGAATTCAAAGGTATTTGGGGCATGTTATTTCATTAAATTCCTTGGACAAAAGGGATATCAATGGAAGCCAAACCTTTTGAAATGCAGCAGTGGTATGTGTGAGGGTAGCTTGGATGCGTTCCATCCCCAAGATGAACCAGAGTTTGTGTAGCCAACCCACGTTTGTGGGCTTGGTGGTCGATCCCCAGAGCGATAAGACGTGCTGTGTAGCTGCCTGCATGGCGATACCCATTTGGCGGCCCCGGAAAGGTGAGTGCGTTGGGCAGGCCTAGGAAACTGTAGGCAGGGAATCTCGGGATTTCGGTGTCAAAGGTGGAGTCAATGTCGTCGAGGACCGTCTCCCAGTAGCCCCGGACTTCACAGCAGTCCCACAGGAGATGAGTTAACGTTCCACGCTCCCCGCAACCCCTCCAGCATAGTTTGCTGCGGGTCGGTTTCCCCTGTGAAGCCGGACCGGTGTGAGGTGCCAATACATTGCTAGCTTCACCGCTGTTTCTCTGCCTGCTGTGTTGCGCGTGGTATGTGAGGCCCTGTAGTATATGTAACTCCATTCTTTAGGTGTTAGTGTCCTACCAAGTTCAGCCTCCCAACGTTTCTGACCCGCTGTTTTACCTGAGGTGGGTGGGGGTGTAAGCATTTTGTATATGTCTGAGATAAGATATCCATCCGTATCTTTTGCCAGCAGCCATTTCTCAAAAACTGTCAGTGGACGACCCACTAAGGCGGCGATGGCTGGGTCGGTGAGCCAGTGTCGGAGTTGAAAGTATTGGAAAAGGTGAGGGTCCGTGACCTCGTAGCCCTGTCTAATGTCCGAGAGGGGAAGAAAGCACCGCGTGTCAAAGAGGTCGCCGGCACATCGGCAGGCGGTGCCCGGCCACTGCAAGAAGGCATGAGGATCATTTCTCGGTGGGAAGTCCGGGTTGTCTAGGATGGGGGTAAATGGGGAAGGAAAGGTAGTCAGGCCCTTTTTGTCGGCGACCATGTCCCAGACCCGCATAACGATGCGGGTGATAGGTGAGTTTGAGATGTATCGCGTCCCGTACTTTCGGGCAAGGAAAGGAACCCTCCAGAGGGACGTCTGAGCCATAGCCCTATCCTGGAAGAGCCATCTCTTTTCGGATTCTGGCCCATACCATTCCACCAGATAGCGGAGTTGAGCAGCTTAAAAATATAGCAGTAGGTTGGGGACTCCGAGGCCCCCTTCATCCATGCTCCTGTGCGTCAGCTGTTTATGTAAGCGTGCTCGCTTCCCTTCCCAGATGAAATGATGGAGGGCGGCCTGTAGGTCTGAGATGGCGCCTGCAGGGGGCGCAACCGGGAGGGTCTGAAAGAGATATAAAATTTTAGGTAGGGCTGACATTTTTACCGCAGCGACTCTCCCCAGGAGAGAGAGGGGTTGCTTAGACCAACGCGCAAGGTCCGCCCGAATCTGGGCAGTGAGGGTCTTGTGATTAAGAGCTATCGTCGACTCTGTCAAGGAAGTGAGAGTGATTCCCAGATATGGGAGTTGTGTGGCCAACTGGAGATTACTCCCAAACGTAGAAGCAGGCCCATTAGGGTGGACGTTTTCGCCCAGGGGCAGTATCAGGGATATCCCCCTATTGATTCGGAAGCCCGAGACAACCCCGAAGGAGTCCAATTCCTCCAAAAAGGCGGGCACCGAGTGGTCTGGATGGTCGAGAGCGACTATGATGTCGTCTGCATAGAGGCTGATTGTATGTGGTTCTCGGCCGAAGGTGATACCTCGGATGTCAGCGTTATACCGGATTTTCTGCGCTAGGGGCTCTATGTACAGGGCAAATAGGAGGGGGGACAGGGGACACCCTTGTCTTGTGCCCCATTGGATTTCAAACGGGTCTGATCGAAGACTACCTAAGCGGACCCGAGCTTGGGGGCGGTGGTAACAGCAGGCGACCCAGGATTGGAAGCGGTTTCCCATTCTAAAACGCGCCAGGACCCGTTGTAGGTAGGACCAATCGAACGCTTTCTCAGCGTCAATGGCTAACAGTACGGCGTCTGAGTTCTGAAAACGGGCCTTGTCTATCAGGTGGAGCACCTGCTTGGTGTTATCACTGCTTTGACGATTAGGCACGAAGCCCGATTGGTCAGGCTCCAAGATCCCAGGTAGGCATGGACCAAAGCAGTGAAGAGTTTCAGGTCTAAATTCAGCAGTGAGATTGGGCGAAACGCCGAGCAGTGTGTGGGCTTCTTGCCCAGTTTAGGCAGCACCACCATTTCGGCTGCCAACATATCGGGGGGGATGGAGCTCGGGTCTTCAAAGGAGTTGAAGAGCCGGGTGAGGACAGGAGCTAGCAGCTGGCTAAAGGTTTTGTAAAAACCGGCTGAGAAGCCGTCAGGTCCCGGAGATTTAAGCGGGCGAAGGCGGGAAATAGCCGCCGACACTTCCACCAGACGGATGGGGGCATCCAGAGCATCTGCATTGGCCTGAGACAGTTCGGTAATTGCCGCCGTGTTCAAATAGGTCTCAACCTCCTCGAGGGGCACCGCCTCAGCCCCGTATAGTGAGGCATAATATGTACCGAATGCCTCCGCAACCTGAGTTTCCTCAGCGAGGACGGTGCCAGAGTCGTCTGTAAGACCAGAGATTTTTGAGCGTTGGGTTTTAGCCTTCAGAGCACTGGCAAGCAAGCGGCCAGTTCTGTTGCCCCCGACGTAATATGTATGACGAAGACGGCGATGGCTGGGTCGGTGAGCCAGTGTCGGAGTTGAAAGTATTGGAAAAGGTGAGGGTCCGTGACCTCGTAGCCCTGTCTAATGTCCGAGAGGGGAAGAAAGCACCGCGTGTCAAAGAGGTCGCCGGCACATCGGCAGGCGGTGCCCGGCCACTGCAAGAAGGCATGAGGATCATTTCTCGGTGGGAAGTCCGGGTTGTCTAGGATGGGGGTAAATGGGGAAGGAAAGGTAGTCAGGCCCTTTTTGTCGGCGACCATGTCCCAGACCCGCATAACGATGCGGGTGATAGGTGAGTTTGAGATGTATCGCGTCCCGTACTTTCGGGCAAGGAAAGGAACCCTCCAGAGGGACGTCTGAGCCATAGCCCTATCCTGGAAGAGCCATCTCTTTTCGGATTCTGGCCCATACCATTCCACCAGATAGCGGAGTTGAGCAGCTTAAAAATATAGCAGTAGGTTGGGGACTCCGAGGCCCCCTTCATCCATGCTCCTGTGCGTCAGCTGTTTATGTAAGCGTGCTCGCTTCCCTTCCCAGATGAAATGATGGAGGGCGGCCTGTAGGTCTGAGATGGCGCCTGCAGGGGGCGCAACCGGGAGGGTCTGAAAGAGATATAAAATTTTAGGTAGGGCTGACATTTTTACCGCAGCGACTCTCCCCAGGAGAGAGAGGGGTTGCTTAGACCAACGCGCAAGGTCCGCCCGAATCTGGGCAGTGGGGGTCTTGTGATTAAGAGCTATCGTCGACTCTGTCAAGGAAGTGAGAGTGATTCCCAGATATGGGAGTTGTGTGGCCAACTGGAGATTACTCCCAAACGTAGAAACAGGCCCATTAGGGTGGACGTTTTCGCCCAGGGGCAGTATCAGGGATATCCCCCTATTGATTCGGAAGCCCGAGACAACCCCGAAGGAGTCCAATTCCTCCAAAAAGGCGGGCACCGAGTGGTCTGGATGGTCGAGAGCGACTATGATGTCGTCTGCATAGAGGCTGATTGTATGTGGTTCTCGGCCGAAGGTGATACCTCGGATGTCAGCGTTATACCGGATTTTCTGCGCTAGGGGCTCTATGTACAGGGCAAATAGGAGGGGGGACAGGGGACACCCTTGTCTTGTGCCCCATTGGATTTCAAACGGGTCTGATCGAAGACTACCTAAGCGGACCCGAGCTTGGGGGCGGTGGTAACAGCAGGCGACCCAGGATTGGAAGCGGTTTCCCATTCTAAAACGCGCCAGGACCCGTTGTAGGTAGGACCAATCGAACGCTTTCTCAGCGTCAATGGCTAACAGTACGGCGTCTGAGTTCTGAAAACGGGCCTTGTCTATCAGGTGGAGCACCTGCTTGGTGTTATCACTGCTTTGACGATTAGGCACGAAGCCCGATTGGTCAGGCTCCAAGATCCCAGGTAGGCATGGACCAAAGCAGTGAAGAGTTTCAGGTCTAAATTCAGCAGTGAGATTGGGCGAAACGCCGAGCAGTGTGTGGGCTTCTTGCCCGGTTTAGGCAGCACCACCATTTCGGCTGCCAACATATCGGGGGGGATGGAGCTCGGGTCTTCAAAGGAGTTGAAGAGCCGGGTGAGGACAGGAGCTAGCAGCTGGCTAAAGGTTTTGTAAAAACCGGCCGAGAAGCCGTCAGGTCCCGGAGATTTAAGCGGGCGAAGGCGGGAAATAGCCGCCGACACTTCCACCAGACGGATGGGGGCATCCAGAGCATCTGCATTGGCCTGAGACAGTTCGGTAATTGCCGCCGTGTTCAAATAGGTCTCAACCTCCTCGAGGGGCACCGCCTCAGCCCCGTATAGTGAGGCATAATATGTACCGAATGCCTCCGCAACCTGAGTTTCCTCAGCGAGGACGGTGCCAGAGTCGTCTGTAAGACCAGAGATTTTTGAGCGTTGGGTTTTAGCCTTCAGAGCACTGGCAAGCAAGCGGCCAGTTCTGTTGCCCCCGACGTAATATGTATGACGAAGACGGAGCGCAGCGAATTCTGCTCTATCAGTATCCAGGCTGGCCAGTTGCGCCCTGGCCGCCTTCAGCTGTCTCCAGATTTGTGGGGCGTAGGTGCGGCTGTGAACCCTCTCCAGTTCAGCAACCTGATCAGTGAGATCATCTCTTTTCGCTCTCCGGTCTTTGGCCTCTGCTGCGGCGATCGCGATGAGTTCACCGCGGGCTACTGATTTCAGGCCCCCCCACAGAGCTGACAGTGATATCTCCGGCGTATCATTAATGGTTAGGTAGTCGACAATACATTTGTGTAGCCATTTGGTGACTTCCGATCTCTGCAAGAGGGTTTCGCGGAGGCGCCACGATACCCGGGGGCGAGAAGACACAGGGATGTTGAGCGATAACTCCACTGCGTCGCGGTCTGAGAGTGCCGCAGGCACTATGCAAACCTCGTTGAGGGTTGTGAGCAGATCGGAGGATCTTAAGTAATGATCTAGCCTGGCGTAGGTACGGTGTGAGTGAGAATAGAAGGTAAATTGCGTTGCGTTAGGGTGTGTGGCCCTCCAGAGGTCCACCAGGCCCCTCTTTTGCAACCATTCAGTTCCAGTCGCCGTGAAAGCGCCCGCGTCCCCATAACGATGCCCTGACCTATCTTTGTTCGTGTCCATAACCAAGTTGAGGTCCGCCCGATGAGCAAGAGCGTGTTAGAGGGCTGAAGGGACTTTTCAAAAACGCCTAATGACCCGAGTTCGGGGCATAGATTGAACCTATCGTCAGACGTCTGTCGCCTATCAGGAAGGTGTAGGCCAAAAGGCGACCTCTGACTTCTCTCGCCTTGTCCCCCACTTTTCCCCGGAAGTGCCTGGACACTAAGACGGCCACCCCAGCCTTCTTCGTTGGAAGGGAGGAAAAGAATTGCTGTGGGAAGGCATGGGAGCGCATTCTGTGCCAGTCTTTGGGCAGAAGGTGGGCTTCTTGTAGTAAACAGATGTCGGCCCCGGAGTTCTCTAGGTAGGAAATTATTGCCCTTCTCTTGATAGGATTGTTCAACCCTTTCACATTAAGGGTCAGCACTTTAAAGTAGGATCAGCCATAATAAGGAGAGTAAGCGGGGTAGCGCAAAGTAAAGGTGTGTGCCCATGGCAGATAAGAATGTAACGGACTAGTCAGCATGAGGGAGCTCTCTGATACCCCGGCCCCTGAGGGAAATGTGCATGAAGTGTCTTGTGCGGTTAGAGACATAATCAGAAGTGTACGGAGGGATAATCGAAGTGATGGGGGACAAGTATGAAACATAGCAATTTCATCGCTGACAATTCCCTTTCGGCACACTGGTTCCCACTCGCAAACCCCCCCAAACTCTCCCCCCCCCCAACAACCCAACTCTCGAACCATCCGTTCAAAGCCAAAACCCATTGTCTCAGATCTGAATGGTCATCTCCCCCCACCCAACTCCCTCCCCCCAAACCAGAAGAATGAATAGTCCCAGTCCTGTCAGTTCACACAGGGCGGTGGTAAAGTTTCTTACAAGGGTCATATCCGATGGCGGCCATCCCGGCTCCCCACCTGTCACCCCCCATTGCACGAGCAATGTGTGTGCTGTGAGCAATCTCCCTAATAAGAGGATAGATCATTCAGAGGATGAGGTCTCTTAGGCCACCTCCGCCACCACTGTCGCCCGCTCTTGCGTGATGATGGAGGCATCGGGCTTCAAGTGGTGCGAAGGGGATCGTCTTCGGCTCACCTCTGCCAGCCCCCACTAGAGGGCCCTTGCGATGCTTTCACCGGTGGCACATCGTCCTCCTGATCAAGTCCCAGAAGGGTGCAGGTGTCTTTAAGCGATCGCATTTGATGTAAAGTTCCATTCCATTTAAATATTAGCCTGAACGGATGGCCCCAGGAGTAAGGGGTTTCTTGTCGTCGCAGAAAGTCCGTCGCTATTTTAAATTCCTTACGTTTTTGTAGTGTGATTGCTGATAGGTCCTGGTATAGGGCGACGGGGTTACCTTGAAATTGAAAAGGCTGTGCCCGTCGGGCCTCCCGAAGAATCTGCTCTTTTAGCGGGAAGTCAGGGAGAAAGGCCAAGATGTCTGGTGGCGGGGCAGAGGCGCGGCGAGGCAGCCCAACTCTATGCGCTCTATCAATACGGATGGTAAAGTCCGATGGCTCCCCCAGAATGCTCCTGAAAAGGGTTTGCAGGTACCCCGTGACATCAGTCCCCTCCGCCTTCTGAGGGACCCCCCCGGACCCGTATGTTGTTGCGACGGGAACGGTTTTCAAGGTCCTCTGCGTGGGCCTGAAGGTCCAACTGCTGGTCTGTGAGTCGCAGGACCTCCTGCTGGAGCTGCTCGATTTCGTTGCTTCTGGTCTGGTCAGTTTCTTCGATGGCGACCACTCGTTCTCCAAGACCTGCCACCTCCTGCTTCAGGGACTTGAAGTCGTCCCTGAGGGAATTAAACAATGTCTCTAGGAAAGATCTGGTGATGGGCACCTGATCATTGGACGGTTCCGGCGATGTTTTCGTGGTCACTGGGGAGGGTGGATCCTTGCTGGGTTTAGGTTAGGATTTGGCCAGCATTTCGGGGAGTGTCTGGGGCCCTTTTTTCCCTCTGAGACCTGCCATGTCGTGACTAGCTATCTAGATGGCCCCGGTCGGTGATCTCCAGGGGCCGTAGGCAAGCGCAGAGGTCCGACGACTCGAAGATGAAGGCGGATCGTGCTGCAGAAGAGTCGGTGCTGCGCTGCTCCGTTCGGGGTCCTGATGGGGGACGAGGCAGTCTGCCACTGCGCAGCTGGTGGGCCGTTCGTTGTCTCTCCCGGCTTTATCTAAGCCAATCTTTGTGGGGCAGTCAGGGTTCAATGGCCAGCAGTGTGGCAGTGGACTCAGCAGCACCAGGGGCAGCCAAACGGCAGGTGATTACTTGGGGGTCACTCGTGTCTCTCAGCCCCAGGCCCGGGGACCCAAGGAGGCAGGCAGCAGCAGGCTAAATGCGTAGCGGGGCAGGCTTCCCCCTCAGGCGATCCCCCGGCGGCCGCTCACGTTGTGTAACAAAGGCAAATGGGGCCCAAATCGCCAGTAGCTTGACTGGGAAACATGTTATCCTGCCACCCGTCCGTCGATGCAGCTTGGCCTGTAGGCCCAGCTAGTCAGTCCCCCCGCCGGGAGCTCGATTGTGCCCCCGAGCTTCCTCGGCCTTGCCCACCTCCACTCTCCTCACCTTCCGTTCACTAGGCTGGCACTTAGGCTACACTCACCGCGGATCTGGCCCTCCGTCTCCGTCCACCACTTCAACAGTTCGACCCCCGGTCCCGGGGAGATCCGCAGGGGAGCAGCAGCACCGTGGTCTTTTCGGTCCTGCAGTCGTGCTGTTCAAATCTGGGGTCCTTCCCCAGACTCAGTCCAATGTGGGGTAGTGTGGCGTGTTCAGCAATTGGCGGAGGCCGCCCTCGCACCGCAGGGGCGAGCCAGCAAGGCCCCGCAGGAAGTCGCAGGCCCTCCGGTCAGAAGGCCCGAAGCCGGGGCCTCAATTTTCGGGACTCCCGGCCGGTCCGCTCCTCACCACCGGCCAGGTCGCGGCGGCGGCGTTCAACGCTGAGCAAGGATCAAACCTCTAAGGCCAGAGGCAGTGGGTTGTCCCGGCAGGCTCCGCAGGTAACCAGTTGGCCTTGCCGCCGAACAGGGTAGGGGCGAGGAGCCCCCGAGCCGGTCACCGCTCCGGAGCGGCCGCCACTACAGGGGTCACGGCTGAGGCTCCTTCGCTGTCCAAAGCTTCTCACGGGGGTGCAGGTGTAGCGACAGCTCTCCGGGGGTCGCAGCTGTATTCCGCTCTCAGCTCCTGGGATTTCGTGCTCTAGGGAGATCAGGCGGCACTGCTAGGGGCTTTTAGGAAGGATCGGGGCAGGGAGCTTCGGACACCTGCGTCCGATCAGGCCGCCATCTTGGACACGCCCCCGCAACGGAGGTTTTTAACCGATTGCGCTCAAGAAAGATAAGTTCGCGAGCACGAGCTGCCACTCGGGTAGAATTTTTACCCGGGCGGCAGGAAGACCAGTGTGAATGGCAGTTCCCACGGAACCCCGCATAGTTTTTTTGTCACTTTGCGGAGTTCCGCATAGCCAAACTCCGTGATCTACACCCAGGGTGATGGAGAGCACATGACTCACCTCTACCTCACCGTCAAGCAGCAATACACCTCACTGTCAATCAGCGATACACCTCACCATCTGAAAGAAACAGTTATAGATGCCTTACCTTAGAATTACCCCCAAGTGTCAGACTGGATCCGGAGAATTTGTGTCAGCAGTACCCTTGCGTTGTCGAAATGTGGCGTCGGTCGGATCCACGTTCATCATTGGCGTCGTGGTCGCCGAAATGACACTGCGGTAGCTACTTAGACATCAACCTTGCACGCTGACGTAAATTCTTTCTTTTTCCGCATCAGCCAGCGCACATCCGGAGAGAGGTTGACTGACTTTTTGGCGACTGTTGTTGACACAGTTTTTTAGTCTTCGACACCTGGTGCACGAGGGATGCCCTGTTTCAAGGCTGGTGGCTCCTGTAGCCGAATGATGTCGGTGACGGATCCGCATTGCGGGTGCCTGTTTTGCCTGGAGCGCGACCACGATCCCAAGTCGTGCTCCGAGTGCTGTATCATGAATCCGAAGTCTTTGCAGGAGCAGTCCTGAAAGCTTCTCGAGGCCTGGCAATAGGCTCTATGCCGTTCGAGGTCGAGGGACCGGTCGCATGGGAGGTTGAAGGACCAGTCACGGAGCCACCACCCCTAGTCTTCTTCCAAGTCTTCACACTCCTCTCCAGCACATCCTACTCGGTCCGCTTTTCGCCCCTTTCATGGCTACGCCCCGCCATGAACCACAGGCTAGCGCAAGCTGTTCAGGCCCTGCGCAACCGGGACGTGGGAACCTCCGACATGGTTTTGGGGCCCAGCGGGCAGGCCAGTTCACCACAGCTCCCCCTGCAGAAGCCTCCAAAGTCTCCTAGTCCGACTTTTAAAGGCCACCAATTGCCAGTGAGCGGCCGGATTTGCCATCACCTCCCCCACTGACACATCATCACGTCTCACAGGTGGATTTTGCAAATAGTACAAAGGGGCTACTCCCTCCCCTTAAGTCTACCCATCCATCCATCCATCCATCCATGCCACCTCATTACCATCGCATGTCGGAGGATCATCTGGCCTTTCTCCAACAGGAAGTTTCTGCACTCTTATCCAAGGGAGCCACTGAGCGAGTTCCTGCCCCAGAAGTAGGTCGTGGTTGCTATTCCCACTACTTTCAGGTACCCATGAAGGGCAAAGGCCTGCATCCTATCTTGGATCTCAGGTACGTCAGCCGCTTCCTCCGGAAGGAGAAGTTCAAAATGTTGACGCTAGCTCATGTCCTGTCTGCCCTCGACCCTGGAGACTGAATGGTAGCATTAGACTTGCACAACGCTTATTATAACATCTCCGTTCTGCCGGCCCACTGTGCTACCTGCTGTTCACGGAAGGCCATGAGCACTTTCAGTTTACTGTGTTCCTCTTTTGCCTTACCAGAGCCCCTCGGGTGTTCGTGAAAGTGATGGTGGTGGTCGCAGCTCATTAGCGCAGGTCAGGGCTTCCAGTCTTCCCCTAGCTCGACGACTGCCTGTTGAAGGCAGGCTTGCCCCAGGCTGTCGTCTCCCTCCTCCAGACTACGAGCAACCTCCTGCATTCGCTGGGGTTCTCCATCAAGATGCCAAAGTCTTACCTGACTCCCTTTCAGAAGCTCCCCTTCATCGGAGCGGTTCTTTACACTACGCAGTTTCAGGTCTATCCCCCTGAACAGCGAGTCTGGGATATTCCAATCTTTCAGCTTCTATCTTGCATTTCGGTCAGGATAACCCTCAGGCTACTGGACCCGATGGCCTCCTGCATCCTGTTAGGGACCATGCCAGATGGCATATTTCGGGCTCTGCAGTGGGACCTGAAGTTCCAGTATGTTCAACATCAGGGAAACCTATCTGATTGAGTCCAGATATCGGACGGCACTTCACACCAAGTGCAGTGGTGGCTAACGAACGAGAACTGGGTCGACGGCAGGTCCCTCTCCGTTCCCCAACCAGAGTTCACAGTTGTGACTGATGCATCAATTCTGGGATGGGGGGTCACATTGGGGAGGCGGAGATCAGAGGCCTCTGGTCTCCAGCGGAGTCTGAGCCCCACATCAACCTTCTGGAGCTACGGGCAATCAGTCTTGCACTAAAAGCATTCCTTCCCTCTGTCTTGGGAAGAGTACTACGGGGAAGAGTACTTCAGGTGTTCACGGACAGCACCACCACCATGCGTTCCTGCAACAAACAGGGCGCTGTGGGGTTGTGGACCCTATGTCAAGAAGCTCTCCGTCTCTGGACATGGCTGGAACATCAGGGCATTTCCCTGGTGGTTCAACACCTGTCAGGTTCTGTCTACGCCAGGGCGGACAAACTCGGCTGCAGGTGCATGATGGATCACTAATGGTGTCTTCACCTGGAGGTTAAACCTATTCGCCACCAAAGAGAACGCGCAATGTCAGCAATTCTGCGCATTGGAATTTCCAAGGTGGCATTCGCTAGGCAATGCTTTTCGACGCAAGTGGAGTTGGTCGTCTATACGCCTTTTCGCCTATACCACTTCTGCCCAGAGTGCTGATGAAGATCAAGCGAGACCGGGCCCAAACCATTCTTAAGGCTCTGGTTTGGGCACGAAGAGTCTGGTATCTCGAGCTGCTACACATGGCCATCGATCCTCCGATCAGACTGCCTTTGCGGGAGGATCTTTTGTTGCAACAGCAGTGGACGTCGTCCACGCGAACCTGTCCAGCCTCCACCTCCTTGCGTGGAGATTGAGCGGCAGCAGTTGACGTCATTTGACCTGCCTCCCAAAGTCTGTGATGTTATCTTGGCAGCCAGGCGTCCCTCCACTAAAACGGTATACGCCTGTAAATGGCACAAATTTGTGGTATGGTGTGCAGCAAAGGCTGTGGATCCCCTTTCTGCCCCTCTTTCTGAGGTTCTCTTGTTCCTTCTTTCTTTGGCCCAGCAGGGCTCTGCTCTAGGGCACTCTTAAGGGCTACCTCTCAGCCATTTTAGCTTTTTATAGGCTTCCTGATCAGCCATCTCTTTTCAAGTCCCCTGTTGTAAATCACTTCCTCAAGGGCATTATTCATTTTTTCCTCCTGTTCCCTTCGTAATGCCACAGTGGGACTTGAACTTGGTTCTGATTTACCTTATGTGTGCTCCCTTTGAGCAGTTTCATAAGTGTTCTCTCGGAGTTCTTACTTTAAAGACTGCCTTTCTGGTTGCCATAACCTTTGCTCGCAGTATGAGTGAGCTTCAGGCTCTCTCTTCAAAACCTCCTTTCCTGGCTGTTCATCCAGACAAGGTTTTTTTTTTTTTTTTTTGGTAGACCTTTATTGTACATCATTCATTTACACAGCGGTGTGCCTACAACCCACTTATAGGGCCGGCCGCAACCAGTGCACCACAGAATAGGCAGGCCAAATAATACACCTTTTCAGTTCAAACGCATATGCAGTGTATGCTAAGCCCATGAAGGCACCACAAATGTTCCAGAAGCAGTGTCCAAGGTACACTATCAATTCCGGCTGTATAGCCCTTATGTGATCTCGGTCTTTTTCCAATTTTTGCAGAAACAAAGTTAACCGACATCCAACCCCAACACCCTCCCAACCCTCTCAATCCTGGTCCTAATGATTATTCCAAATCTTGCATGTGTATAGTCCAAATGTCAGCTGGTTCAATAGGGTACAGAAAGTATATGAACGAGGTGGGCATCTCCCCATAGTCTCTCTTACAACACCCACATCAGTACGGAGCAGCAAAGGGTAGCAAAGTCTCATCATTTCTCAGGGCAAATGCGAGAATCCCAAAGGGTACCACTGGCCACACACCCCACGTAGCAGGGACGTCCCACACATATTGAGGCAGCATTCAAGCAGATTCCTGGTCCCCCCCCGGCAAGTCAACGATCTCACTCCTTTCGCTATCAGAATCGTTCAGTGACAGCACATAGAGCGTAAACGGATCCCACACATCCCGCGGGCGAGACTTCTCTGGCAGCCCCTCATAGTAGCAGTGCAGTTGATCTCTACAGTAGGCCATGTCATTCAACCACAGCTGCACATTAGGCGCCCTTCTCCCCCCCCATCCAATAGCGACCCTCCTCTTAGCCAATTGTAAAGCCAGGACCACAAGCCGTCTCGATTGTGCTGATACCCCAGAAGCAATGCCCAAGAGGCAGAGACGCACGTCTAGTTTTACCTCACTGGAGATCATGACAGTCAGTCTCTCAGTCACCTCCTGCCAAAAGTCATACACACGCGGACACCCCCAGGCCAGGTGTATAAAATCGGCATCGTCAGCACCACACCGGACACATTGGGCATTAGCCCGGAGCCCATATCTGACCAGCTGGACCGGCGTGTAATACCATTGGTGCAGAAATTTATAGTGCAGAAGGCGAAAGTTGCCATTAATCACATATCCCCCAGTCATGCTACAGCACTCCTCCCATTCATCATCGCTCAGAGGTTCTGGCAGGCTCTTATCCCAGCGTGCTCTGGCCAAGACCGCCCCTCCTCCTTCATCCTCCTGCGCAGCCTTATAAAGTTTAGAGAGCAATTTAGTTCTGTCTTTGGCTGTGTTGAGCAGCTGCAATGCCCCAAGCGTTAATGGTTCCGCCGGATACGTTGGAAACAAATCTCGTATTGCTGCCCTCAAGCGTGCATAAACAAAGGTAGTCATAGCTGTGTTAGTGGAGCGTGCTGTCATGGCCTGTAAAGAGAGAAAGGATGCACCCGGAAAGAGGTCCCCCATGGTCTGAACTCCAGCTTCCCTCAAAACCTGCAATCCCCCGATCTCACTGGTCACTGAAACATCTGAGTGGTACAGTAGTGGCATAGCCGGAGCATATAACGGCAATCTGGCAGCCCGTCTACCAAGGTCCTCCCAAGCGGATGCCGTGCTTCGCACAGTATCGATCTCCCCCTTCTCGAATACCGAATGTTTGTTAGCTATCATCGCCCTTAGCGGATACGGCAAAACTGCACTAGCCTCAAGCGCCACGTGTAGTGTATACGGCGGAGCATTTATCCAGTAACTAGCAAATTGCGCTTGCGCGCATAGATAATAAAGCTTCATGTCCGGCAAGGCGAACCCACCCAGTGCATGCGGCTTGATCATGACATCCCAAGTCACACGCGGTTTCTTGCCGGCCCAGGTGAGCGAAATCAAAAGAGACTTCAGCCGTGCGAAAAAGTGCGACTTCAACGGGACAGGGATATTCACAAATAGATAAAGAAATTTCGGCAGCACTACCATTTTAATTAAAGAAGTTCGATCAGCGAGCGTCAGAGGGAGCCGAGTCCATCTCGCCACCTGATCCTCCAGCTTAGAGATGGCTACCCCATAGTTAGCCCTTATGACTTCTTGGCAGTCCCTATGCACCCAGATGCCCAGATAGCGAACCGACTCCGTCGCCCACTCCAGAGGGAACTCCAGCGGGATTTGGCGAGTCGCGTCCGTGAGTGGAAGTATTACCGATTTGTCCCAGTTTATAGTCAGCCCGGAGTGTCGACCAAACTTAATGAATTCGCGAAGTATATTTTCAAGATGAAGTACCGGGTCTCTTACATACAGGACCATGTCGTCCGCATACATCGACACAGCCAGAGATCTGAGGGGGAACTTCAACGCTGCTTCCGCATGTAGGAAGGTACATCCTGACTATGGTTGCCCCCAACTTTTTGCCCTGTGTTTTAGCTGGTTTTGGACATAGTCGACCTGGGACCCTGCCAATCAGGACCCCAGGCCTACTGCTCTCTCTTTAAAATGGATTCCATGTACCCTAGGTACATTTCCAATTGGTACTGGGCCACCCTATCAGACCCTGTAACTCAGGGCATAGGTGTACCCAGGGCTGCCAGGGGCTGCAGCATGTATTATGCCACCCCTGGCTGGCCTCCTAAATTTGACACAACTGGCTGCATGACAGCTGGGGCAAAGTCGTGTAATCACCCTTTGCTGTAGGTGTAGTATACCTATACCTAACCCTAAAATGGACACACAGATTCCTATCAGTCACTCCTATGGCAGGCCTTGACAATCCTGAAGGCAGAGTGCTTGGAATCGTGTGAGATGGTGCTCTGGCATGAGCTGAGCCTGTCTGCAGCTTGCGGAATCAAGTCCTAATAGCTGTTCCATGATATCGCATACCATATACTCTTAAGTGCATTATAATCCTCGCGGTTAAATGCTATCTTTGGTATTGCTTTATCAAAACATGTCGAGTAAGGTGTCATACGAATTGGAATACTAACCCCTCGCCAATTCTGGCGACGGGGTTAGCATTCCACCCTTCTAGAGGGACACGACATGTATGTAACTGTGAACCCCGGTTAAAGTTAACTGAAGCCTCAGCTCCACAAAATGGATGCTGCCACCACAGACACGAGTCTGACCCCCTACAGCTGGGAGTCCTTCCAGCGAGGGGAGCCTGGACAAAGGGTTTCCTGTCAGGGGCGGTGCTAGCACCGTCCCAGACATGGTTTTGTGTATCCTGGGTAGGCAGGGCTTTACAGGAAGGTGACTGCTGAGTGGCACCCCGGTGCTCACTACGCATAGGCCGGTCTGAACCAGTTCCAGGGGCACACCAGCCCCTGGCCTGGGGAAGTCCGGCATGGCTGAGGGGTGTAACCACCCCCCACCTAGTCCCACCCATAGGCAGGACCTAGTCACCGGGTCAGCCCCCTTTTTTAGTATAAAGATGGGAGCGGGCCCCCTGTTAAAATTAGATCATCTTTGGAATCAAGATACCACTTTCTTCGAAAGGACTTCCCGATTTCTTCTTCAAGATTCTCCCTTGTGGCTAAGGAGTAGTCACCCTGCATCCGCAGGCACCATCCTAAAGAACACTGCGGTCTGCTGCAAGTCCTTCATCACGAATCCGACGACCCAGCACGACGAGACCCGGCTTCCCTGGCACCTCTGACCTCTACTCACCTCTACAGCAAAGCTGAGAACCGTGAGTGCGACGAGACCTCAAGGGACCGACGATCGCCAAGACTGCACGACATCTTTATTGCAAGCCCACCGAGTCTTCCACTGGTGAGTGCTTTGGGGTCCGAGAAGCCCCAACCCTGCGCAGCTCCAGCACCCAAGATCAGCCTCCCTGCATCTCCACGATCGGCGTGGGGCCCTTCTGCTGTTTGCTGTGCACCGCGTTGTTTGGCTACTAGCCGGCTGGCTTGTGGCCTTCTGAACGACGCCCGACGACAACTCTTCTGCTGGTCTGGTTGCTCCAGGCTGGCCCTTGCTTCCTTCTTCAAGAGAGGCACCCCGGACCCTCCTGGTCCACTCCAGACGCCATTTTAGGTCCACCGCGTGGGCTTGAATTTGCCAAGGCTTTGTTGCCCAATCCTGGGTCCAGCGACGCCGACAGCTTCTATCTTCGTGGGACAGCTCGATCCTCCATCCTGGTCGCCGACAACGCCTCCTGGTCCGTGAGATCTTCGAGTCAAGCGTCACCCACTCACCTAGTCGAGGTGGCTACCATCCGGTGCCCTCCTGGTGCCCACTGACTACTGGCTAGTAGTCTCGAACTTGGTCCCCTCTGCTTTCAGGTGTCATCTATCTTCAAGATCCAGGCTTGGATCCGACTGAACTTTCTTCACTGGTCACCGGCCAGCATCTTTTCTTCCGGCTCCTGGTCCGTCTACGAGGATTCCCGACGTCTTTTCAGACCTATGCAGCTGCAGCCCCTGGGCTAGGTAACTTCGGCATTTCGGTGCCCCAGCATAGCCTCACTATCCAAGGGTCAGAATCTACTTTCGTTTTCTCCCTACCAGGTCGGGTTCGCCCGAGAACACTAACTTTCTAATTCCTAGCTACCATAGACTTTTGTCCCGCATCTCGCGTGAGAGTGCACACACTGCACCCGAGTCCCCTAGGCCTCCTAGAAGTAATCTAACGATTCCCTAGTCAAGTCCTAGCGATTCCAAAAGCTATTAGTACTGTACTTACCTGCTAGGAATTTCGCATTCCACTTTCAGAGTATATGGTTTTCCGTGCCCCTCGGGCATTTGTATATACTGTGCTAACTTAAGTATTTTTGTAAGAGTTTTGGTTTGTGCTTAGTACCCTGTCCTCATAAAGAGTACAGGGCTGTTGTGATCTTTAAATAAATAACTGTTTATTTTCATAACACTTGTGTGGTGTCCTTTCACTTGGTATTCAAGGGGTATATGTGTGGTAAACAGCTGGCTTAACACGCCCTCTCGAGTCTTTAGCCTTAGACTGCTCGTATCCACGCTACTAGGATAGCTGGTCTATAAGGTTGACTTACAACCAATCATCAATAAGGGTTGCTGGACTGATACATAGTGTTCACTAGAATAGTGAGCACTGCATATCAGGCCACCTTCTCACATTGGTGAGCAGCGGTTGGGATTTGAGCTTGCTGTTGTTTTACCACGCGTATCCTAAGAATATCTTGTTGAAAGATCACATAAGTACTGTTAGGTACATATAACTAAAGCTTAGAATACTCTGAGTTCTACTGAACCAGCTGTTGTAGCTCCTCAAGGCTTAGCACACCTTGGCTGCAACTCTTAGCAAGGGATCAGTAGGTAAACACATAGTGTAGGTAGGTGCATCACTTACACCACACTAGAAGCAGCATGTCAGACAAAGGAGGAAACTCTGAGTATCCCCTTGTGTCAGTGGACCCTCCACAGGTCCCTTCTAAATATGCTGCTCTTAGCTTCCATGAGATGAGACAAGTGTGTACTCTCAGGAAACTAAAACAGGGGTCTAACCCCACCACTTCCTTTCTGATTGGTCTCCTAGAGGCTTATGATGCCAGTAGGGCTGGTAACCCAGACCCTTCTAATCCAGATGGAAGTTTGCCCTCCTTACAGGGTCCCTTTGATATCCATCCCCTCCTTGAGGCAGATGTTGCTGAGGATGAGGATGAGTTATCAGGGGATGAGGCAGATAAGGGACAGGTAGAAGTCAGCAGACTAAGCAGGTCCAACTTAAGCAGACATGAGCTTGGTACTGGGGGACCCCTGGGCCCACTCTCAGGTCAGCTTAACATTGGGAATGGACGAGTTAGGTCTCTATCAAGAGGCTCTAGCAGATCCTTTCGAACCAATGGCTCTCTCAACTCTTCTCACAGAGGAATGTCTTCCCCTAAGAGGAGAGTGTATGAAGCTGAAGAAAGGGCAGTCAAACTAAGGATTGAAAGGGAAGAACTTGCCCTGGCCAAAGAGAGACTTGCCTTTGCTAGAGAGCAACAATTGAGTGGGACAGTTCCCACTGGTGGCAGCAATAAACCTAGCAATAGGGAAAGGAGTTTTGATACAAAGCACCTGAATAAGATAGTGCCCCCCTTTAAAGAAGGGGATGACATCCACAAATGGATTACTGCTTTGGAGAGAGCCTGCACTGTGCAGGGTGTTCCCCAAAGTCAGTGGGCAGCTATCTTGTGGCTCTCCTTTGATGGTAAAGGTAGAGATAAGCTCCTCACCACAAGGGTGGAGGATGCTAACAATTACCAAGTCTTGAAGAATGTACTGGTTGATGGGTTTGGTTTAACCACTGAACAATACAGGATGCTGTTCAGAGACACCCAGAAAACTCAGTCTCAAGATTGGACTGACTTTGTTGATTGTGCCACTAAGGCTTTTGAAGGCTGGCTACTGGGTAGTAAGGTTACTGATTTTAAAGGATTGTATAATCTAATTATGAGGGAGCAAATCTTAAATAATTGTCAGAACCAGCTATTACATCAGCACCTGGTAGACTCTGAGTTGACCTCTCCACAGGAATTGGGTAAGAGGGCAGACAAATGGGTCAGAACCAGGGTTAGGCCTAAAAACCAGGGTGGTGACCAGAAAAAGGAATCAACCAAGCCTCAAGAGAAGGGTGGGGATAAATCCACAGAGAAGACTTCCCAAGGGCCCCAAAACTCCAACAAGGGTGGTGGGTCCCAGAACACTCCTTCTGAACAAAAGAAACCTTATTGCCATACCTGTAAACAGGTGGGCCATTACAAAAGTGATGCCAGTTGCCCTAAAAATGGTAATAAGGGAAATACACCCCCAGGTAATACTCCTAAACCTCCTGTTACCACTAGTGGTAATCCCCCAGGTGGTGGGAGTGCCCCCAAGAATGTGGTGGGCATTACTCTGGGCCAACAGGAGGACTATGGCTTAGCCAGGTTCCCTGACCACACTCTTGTCTGTGAGACTGGCATGGGGTTTGCCAACTTCACTACTGGACCCCACGTTTTGGGCAAGTATAGACAAGAAGTTTTAGTGAATGGTCAGAAAGTTGAGGCATTCAGAGACACAGGGGCCAGCCTCACCATGGTGAGTGACCATCTGGTCCCCTCTGCTCAACTGACCCCTGGTTTTACTTATCAGGTGACAGACATTCATGGAATGAAAAGAAGGCATCCCATGGCAGTAGTCAAGCTCAGCTGGGGTAATGTCACAGGGCCCATGAGAGTGGCAGTGACAGATAACCTACCTGTAGATTGCTTACTGGGGAATGACCTGGAACTCTCAGCATGGGCTGAGGTGGAACAAGAAACTCATTCCAGAATGATAGGCCTATCCAGACAGGTTAGTGGGGCAGTAATAGCTACAGCCCCAGTCCAAGCACCATTCCTCCCTGAAAAGGTTGGAAGGGCAGTGGTAGCCACTGCCCAGGCTCAGACAGACTTTTCAGAACAGGATAGGAGGGCTGTGACAGTCACAGCCCAAACACAGACTGAGTGCCCTCCTGAAAAGGTTGGCAAGGTTGAAATGGTCTCAGCCTCTACTCAGACAGATAGTGAGGTTGTGAAGCCTGAAACAATGGATCACTCCACTCAAACAGAGAGCATTGAGGAGGAAGAAGAGTCTTCCCCCTCCCAGACACTAGGTGAGAGCCAGCCTCCTCAGGGAACTGACTCTACCCCTGTTGAAGGAACTGCCCCAGAGGTAGTCAGGCCTAGCCTGGCAGAACCCCTGATGGCAGTGGACCCTTCCCAGGTGGGACCCAGTCTGGAGCAGGTAACCTGCACCTCTCTACCCTGCCTCAGTCAGCCCAGGGCTGAAGAGACCAGGGAGGCCAGTGGTGGACCCCAAAGGGCCCCCTGTCCAAAAGAACCCCCTAATCAGCAGATTAGGATCACTGAAGCTGGTAAACCTAGCCAAGTGAAAATAGAACAGACTCCTGAGGGATCCCCCTTAAAAGTAGTTAGGGAACTCCCACAGCTGGACACTGTTGGGCACAGCCAAACATGGGGCCTAAAAACCCCAGACCTGACCTGTCCCTCCAGTAAGCCAAACAGAGGGACTCAGCCTCCAGCTTTAGGTAGCCAGAGGCTGACCCTGAGAGCTCAGTGCATCTCAGCTAAAGAAAGAAAGGCACACATGATGAATGGTGATTGGAGGAAGTTGAGCCCAAAGGTAGAGGAGCCTCACTTCAGTACTCCATCCCAGCATCAGCCTTCTTCTTTCCCAAGACACACCAGAGACAGAGATTCCCTATGGTGGAGACCCTCAGATACCCTTAGGGTGAGGGGTTGCCTAGTGGACCATGACACAGGGGGAAACCAAGCCAGAGCTGGTCCTTCCTTATATGGCCACTTAGGTAATAGAGGCTTACCTGGACAAGGATAGCCTTATCTCCTTTCGTTTGGGGGGGGGTTGTGTAGGAAGGTACATCCTGACTATGGTTGCCCCCAACTTTTTGCCCTGTGTTTTAGCTGGTTTTGGACATAGTCGACCTGGGACCCTGCCAATCAGGACCCCAGGCCTACTGCTCTCTCTTTAAAATGGATTCCATGTACCCTAGGTACATTTCCAATTGGTACTGGGCCACCCTATCAGACCCTGTAACTCAGGGCATAGGTGTACCCAGGGCTGCCAGGGGCTGCAGCATGTATTATGCCACCCCTGGCTGGCCTCCTAAATTTGACACAACTGGCTGCATGACAGCTGGGGCAAAGTCGTGTAATCACCCTTTGCTGTAGGTGTAGTATACCTATACCTAACCCTAAAATGGACACACAGATTCCTATCAGTCACTCCTATGGCAGGCCTTGACAATCCTGAAGGCAGAGTGCTTGGAATCGTGTGAGATGGTGCTCTGGCATGAGCTGAGCCTGTCTGCAGCTTGCGGAATCAAGTCCTAATAGCTGTTCCATGATATCGCATACCATATACTCTTAAGTGCATTATAATCCTCGCGGTTAAATGCTATCTTTGGTATTGCTTTATCAAAACATGTCGAGTAAGGTGTCATACGAATTGGAATACTAACCCCTCGCCAATTCTGGCGACGGGGTTAGCATTCCACCCTTCTAGAGGGACACGACATGTATGTAACTGTGAACCCCGGTTAAAGTTAACTGAAGCCTCAGCTCCACAAAATGGATGCTGCCACCACAGACACGAGTCTGACCCCCTACAGCTGGGAGTCCTTCCAGCGAGGGGAGCCTGGACAAAGGGTTTCCTGTCAGGGGCGGTGCTAGCACCGTCCCAGACATGGTTTTGTGTATCCTGGGTAGGCAGGGCTTTACAGGAAGGTGACTGCTGAGTGGCACCCCGGTGCTCACTACGCATAGGCCGGTCTGAACCAGTTCCAGGGGCACACCAGCCCCTGGCCTGGGGAAGTCCGGCATGGCTGAGGGGTGTAACCACCCCCCACCTAGTCCCACCCATAGGCAGGACCTAGTCACCGGGTCAGCCCCCTTTTTTAGTATAAAGATGGGAGCGGGCCCCCTGTTAAAATTAGATCATCTTTGGAATCAAGATACCACTTTCTTCGAAAGGACTTCCCGATTTCTTCTTCAAGATTCTCCCTTGTGGCTAAGGAGTAGTCACCCTGCATCCGCAGGCACCATCCTAAAGAACACTGCGGTCTGCTGCAAGTCCTTCATCACGAATCCGACGACCCAGCACGACGAGACCCGGCTTCCCTGGCACCTCTGACCTCTACTCACCTCTACAGCAAAGCTGAGAACCGTGAGTGCGACGAGACCTCAAGGGACCGACGATCGCCAAGACTGCACGACATCTTTATTGCAAGCCCACCGAGTCTTCCACTGGTGAGTGCTTTGGGGTCCGAGAAGCCCCAACCCTGCGCAGCTCCAGCACCCAAGATCAGCCTCCCTGCATCTCCACGATCGGCGTGGGGCCCTTCTGCTGTTTGCTGTGCACCGCGTTGTTTGGCTACTAGCCGGCTGGCTTGTGGCCTTCTGAACGACGCCCGACGACAACTCTTCTGCTGGTCTGGTTGCTCCAGGCTGGCCCTTGCTTCCTTCTTCAAGAGAGGCACCCCGGACCCTCCTGGTCCACTCCAGACGCCATTTTAGGTCCACCGCGTGGGCTTGAATTTGCCAAGGCTTTGTTGCCCAATCCTGGGTCCAGCGACGCCGACAGCTTCTATCTTCGTGGGACAGCTCGATCCTCCATCCTGGTCGCCGACAACGCCTCCTGGTCCGTGAGATCTTCGAGTCAAGCGTCACCCACTCACCTAGTCGAGGTGGCTACCATCCGGTGCCCTCCTGGTGCCCACTGACTACTGGCTAGTAGTCTCGAACTTGGTCCCCTCTGCTTTCAGGTGTCATCTATCTTCAAGATCCAGGCTTGGATCCGACTGAACTTTCTTCACTGGTCACCGGCCAGCATCTTTTCTTCCGGCTCCTGGTCCGTCTACGAGGATTCCCGACGTCTTTTCAGACCTATGCAGCTGCAGCCCCTGGGCTAGGTAACTTCGGCATTTCGGTGCCCCAGCATAGCCTCACTATCCAAGGGTCAGAATCTACTTTCGTTTTCTCCCTACCAGGTCGGGTTCGCCCGAGAACACTAACTTTCTAATTCCTAGCTACCATAGACTTTTGTCCCGCATCTCGCGTGAGAGTGCACACACTGCACCCGAGTCCCCTAGGCCTCCTAGAAGTAATCTAACGATTCCCTAGTCAAGTCCTAGCGATTCCAAAAGCTATTAGTACTGTACTTACCTGCTAGGAATTTCGCATTCCACTTTCAGAGTATATGGTTTTCCGTGCCCCTCGGGCATTTGTATATACTGTGCTAACTTAAGTATTTTTGTAAGAGTTTTGGTTTGTGCTTAGTACCCTGTCCTCATAAAGAGTACAGGGCTGTTGTGATCTTTAAATAAATAACTGTTTATTTTCATAACACTTGTGTGGTGTCCTTTCACTTGGTATTCAAGGGGTATATGTGTGGTAAACAGCTGGCTTAACACGCCCTCTCGAGTCTTTAGCCTTAGACTGCTCGTATCCACGCTACTAGGATAGCTGGTCTATAAGGTTGACTTACAACCAATCATCAATAAGGGTTGCTGGACTGATACATAGTGTTCACTAGAATAGTGAGCACTGCATATCAGGCCACCTTCTCACACCGCATACCTCTGCCGCAGAATACAGGCCAAAGGTTCCATCATGATGGCAAATAATAGCGGCGACAGAGGGCATCCCTGCCTCGTCCCCCTCTGTATCGGGAATGAAGAGGATACATGCCCGTTGACCCTGACTCTCGCAGTGGGCGCAGTGTACAATAGAGCGATAAGTGAAGTGAAAAAAAAAGGCACCCCCATCCGGTGCAGGGCGGTCAGCATATACTTCCATGCCACCGAATCGAAGGCCTTGGCCGCGTCAAGCATGACTGCAGCTGCAGGAAGGTCTGGCTTAAGCAGGTGTAATACTGCGAAAAGTGCCCGCAGATTATGTGTCGTGGACCTGAGGGGGATGAAACCTGATTGGTCCGGCAGAACCATGACTGGCAGGAGGAGACGTAGTCTCGTAGCTAACACTTTGGCAATGATTTTGACATAAGTATTCATAAGTGAGAGGGGACGATATGAATCACATTTATTTGGCGGTTTCCCTGGTTTAGGCAGCGCCACCAAGAGTGCCTCTCTCATGGTCGCTGGAAGTCGTCCACGCTCAAACGCTTCTTCCAAGACCTGCGCCAGCTGTGGAATCAGTAAATCCGCATATTTTTTATAAAATTCGGAGGGTAGGCCATCCGTGCCAGCTGCCTTCCCATTCGGAAGTGCCGCAATGGCGTCCCTGAATTCAGCTTCCGTAATATGGTGCATTAGGAATTCTTGCTGACCTCTGGAGAGCCATACCAAGGCAACACCCTCTAGGTACCGGTTCACTTCCTCCTCGTCAGCCGTGTCCCTCTGCTCATAGAGTTGCGCATAATGCTTCGAGAAGCAAGCTAAGATACCTTCAGTGTTAGTCACCACTTCCCCCTGGTCCTCGATCTCTTGCACCGTGCAGTGACGTGCCCATGGATCCCTGATGCGATCCGCTAGTCCCTTCCCTGGCCTGCCCCCTTCTCCATAGTATCTAGCTGTAGCGTGTTTAGCCAAGAATTTCACCTCCTGCTCCGCCAACTCATTGTACTCAGTGACCTTCGATCTGATGTCTGCAAGTATCGTGCCCTCCGCACCCCCTTCCAGCCGTCGCTCAAGGGACAGCAACTCCCTTTCCAGCCTGGACATGGAGTCCCTGATGGACGTGAGCACCCCTGACCTTAAACCTATACATGCACCTCTCACCGTCACCTTGAAGGCCTCCCACACCGTACTCATATCTTCAACGGATCCCACATTTTTAACAAAGAACTCTTCCACGATCTGTCCCAGGCGCTCAGAAAGCACCTGGTCGGTCAGAATCCCCGGAGAGAGTCGCCAAGTGAAGGGGGCCGGAGCATGCGATGGAATCTGCAATACCAGTGTAGCAGGTGCGTGATCAGAGATAGTGCGAGGCAAATGAGTAGCTCCCACCACCCAACCACTCACATCTCTAGTCGCCAGCCAGAAGTCCAGTCTCGACCATGTATCGTGTGCTGAAGTGTAGCAAGTACCCACTCGCGCAGTTGGATTACGTAGTCTCCACACATCTAGCAGTTGCAGCCCATTCATACCCTCGCACACCGCTTCCACCGCTTTCTTGCGCACAACAGGTCTGTCTTGTTTCCTGTCCAGTTCTGAATCCAGCGTGACATTCCAATCCCCCCCACATAAGATAGCTGACGGTGCAAGCATATAAAGTTTGTTCCGGAGCATAATATAGAAATCAGGATCATCAATATTTGGACCATACACATTAAGCAAAGTAATCCGCGTACCACACAATTTGCCCTGTACAATAATAAGCCTTCCTTCCTGGTCAATTTCCTCATGTACCACTTCAAAGGGAATATTTCTCTTGATCAGAATCATCACCCCCCGTGCATAGGAAGAGTACTTAGTGGCCAGTCGCACCCCCGCCCACGGTCTGCCCACTATTTCAGCCGCCTTGCCCTGAAGGTGCGTTTCCTGAAGGAATACCACCTGTGCGCCATGTCGATTCAAAAATGCAAGCATTTGTCTTGTCTTTTGTGGCCTATTAAGACCCCGCACATTCCAAGTTACACATGTGACCTTACCCCCACTGTCCATATCGCCAATTCTGTAAGCCTCCCAAAAGCCAATAGAGCAGCCCCCCTGTCCACCCCAGAGACCTCACCTCTGCACCCCGCAAACCATAAGCGACAGGAATATCTTTGTAGAAAAAGCCGACTCTCAACCAGAAGAGTCGACCGTATGTTACCAGCATCTCAGATCCCTCATCCCAGACCAGGAAAGAAAACAATCCCCCAACAGCCCTCAAATCCCCGTCCCCCATCCCACCACCCACTTCAGCGTACCCAATTTGCCAAAGCCATCCCGAAACCCAACTCTGCACATCCCCCAACAATTCAAACAACAGTGTGTGGGGATCTCCCATGTCGGGGGCGTAGTGGCACACTTCTCCCGCCAAGAAGTGACGGGAGTGTGGACCATACTCAATAAGAACATCTCCAACCTTACAACCCTGATCTCGTAATCAATACATCCAGTAGTGAGCCAACAAATTGCAGTACATTGCCAGGAGAGCCCCTGATGTGCCCACAACCAATAGTGCTATAGACGTAGCTGAAAGCATTACCATCCTGCAGGGCAGCCCTAGCATGAGCCCCCCAGAGCCCACTATCGGCCGAGTTTTCAATCATGTGCACTGGGGATAGAGCCAGCCAATTGTAAGGCAACAGCAGACATAGAGATGCCACCCGCCAGCTCCTCCCTCCCTCCACAATGTCCATGTTCTTAATCTTAAACAATTCAGGCCTCAGTGGGCTCCTCAACTTTTTTAAGGAAAAATCAGATGAGAGGCCGCGGGGGAAAACTCAGCACGGTGCCCCTCAGCAGCGCCCCTGTCGCAGTCAATAAGTCAAAACAGCTCATGCGGCTTCATCCTGCCCCTCATCCTCAGCTACATGTCTCTCGTTCGGCTCTTTGGCGCGTTTTTTCAATTTTTTGGCGTAGTCCATTGCTGCCTTGGGGGAAGAGAAAATCTTATTATCCGACGGTGGCCCTATCCGGAGGCGCGCAGGATACAACATGGCGTATGCAACGTTATTAGTCCTCAGCAGTTGTTTCGCCGGGGCAAATTCTTTACGGGCTGTTTGCACCGCCATGGTGAAGTCGGGGTAGAACTCAAGTTTGTTGCCCTGATAGTCAATGGAGCCCTTTTCCCTGGCAAGCCGAAGAGTAGTGTCCCTGTCCCTATAGTTCAGAATTCTGGCTACAATCGGCCGCGGCGGCGCCCCAGGTGGTGGACGTTTGGCCAGTGAGCGATGGGCGCGCTCCACTATGAAGACTCGAGACAGCTGATCCGCTCCAAATATGTCAATGAGCATCCTTTCCATATAGTCCTCCATGCGTCCTACGTTTGTGGATTCCGGCAGGCCCGTGACCCTTACGTTGTTCCTTCTGGACCTCCCTTCCAACTCCTCGTTCTTCGCCTGTATGACCGCCAGCACCCTTTCCATGCTGAATACTTTAGACGAGACAGTGGCCAGCCCGTCCTCCGTGGCAGACACCCTCTGCTCCACTTCCCCCATTCGCTCGTTTTGGCGGCCAAATTGCTTCGCCATTTGGTCGAGGCGGTGATTGACTGATTCCATGGTGCCCTCGATGGATTGTAGGGTTTTTTGCATAGCTACCAATGTGGATTCCAGATTCGGGGCGCCCCCCACAGCCCCCCCCTGTTCAGTGTCAGCTGGAGCCTGGGAGGTCATGAGCGCAGTCTTTTTTGCCTCAAATGTGATTTTCGGCTGGTTCCTCTCCGGTCGGCCCATGGTGGCAAATCACACAGCACAGTCAAATACACAGTCTAGCAGAACCGATGTACCAGATGAGGTCAGCAGAGTGGTTCTATTGTAATTACCAGGTGTCCTTCACCAGTCCCAGCCCACTGCAGCGTACCTGTCTGCAGTTCAGACAGGGTCTCCGCGCTCGACAGGAATAAGCAACCCCAAGCGATCATAGGCGGCCTCAACGCTCCCCCCCCCCCCGGTGCTGCGAGTCGGGGTCTGCCAGTCAGTAGCACTATGTTCATCAAGGCCCCCCTCAGCAAGCCTTCACCTCCGGCCTCGCGGCACAGCACACCAATCGGGGTCCAGTAGTTTTACGTCCGCAGTTTAAATCAGCAATATGGCGGGCTCCCCACAGACGTTCAGGCATCCAACATGGCCATGAAAGGCAGCAGTGCAGTAGCGGACAAACTAGCGCGCAGTCACTGACCAGGGTGCGAGCGCGCTGCAATCGGAGTCACCACCGCTCCACTCTACCACTCCGCTGACCCCCTCGCCCTGCCCCCGCCAGAATCAGCTCACGCGGCGCGGCCCCGACAGGCCCGGCGCCACCTCCGCAGCCCCGGGCTTGCGTAGCGCCCCGCCCCACTCACCAATTCCGGCAGGGCCGGGTCCAGGCCGCTCTCTGCTCCGGCGTCACTCCGGGGACACACCGCAGGATGTCTCCGCCTCCGCCTCGATTCCGCCGGTCCTAGTCCCCTCCTCCGCAGGGCAACAGCCGCAGGATCCAGCGGGCGCACAGTTCGGCCAGCAGCGGTAGGCCCGTTCCACGAGGCGCGAAGGTTTCAGGCAGCAGGCTCCCGGCTCGGAGTGATCCGCACCCAAGGGCGCTCAGGACAGCCTTGGACTCCGGACAAAAAGGTATTCAACAAGCCCCCGATGTTAGCGGGCCCCCCCAGCTTGAGTACAGGGTGCAGGCTGTGAAGATTGTAGGATTAATGGACGGATATTATATGGTCCCGACAGAGCCTCACGCAAGTGCGGCCATCTTGTCCGGCGCCCTCTAGCGCCCCCCCATCCAGACAAGGTTGTACTAAGAACCAGACCTTCCTTTCTTCCCAAGGAGGTTACTTCTTTCCACATTGGCCGAACCATCACTTTGTCCACCTTCTTTCCACCTCCGCATCCTTCAAAAGAAGAAGAGAGGCTCCACCATCTGGATCCAAAACGGGGGCTTTCCTTTTATTTGGATTGCACCAAAGAATTCCAGGTGGATGACCAGCTCTTTGTGGGCTACGTGGACGCTAAGAAAGGTTGGGCTGTGCACAAATGGACCATCTCTAGGTGTGTCATTTTGACCATTAAAGCTTGCTATTCCTTGGCAAAGAAGGAGCCTCCAGTAGGACTGCGCACCCATTCCACGAGTGCGACGACAGCTACTACTGCTTTAGGACAAGGAGTTCCCCTCAATGACATCTATAAGGCAGCTACGTGGGCATCTCTGCACACGCTCACTAAACCCTACTGACTGGACAGCAAAGTCCAGAGACAGCTTTTTGGCCGTTCTGTTTTCCAGGACTTTCTGGTGTGAACTTGCCTCACAGACCCACCTCCGGGGTTGGTATTGCTGGGGTATCTATTCTAAGGTAAGGAAACTATAACTAACTGTTTCTTTCAGATAAACAAGTTACTTAACTTCGGTAACAATGTATCTGTAAGAAATATAGGTTAGTTATAGATTCTTTACCGACCCACCCATCCTCCCTGCTCTGCTAACTGAATTCTAGGGTCAGGGAATCGCTTTCAGGGCCCTAGTTTTGTGCACCAGTGGTCAGTGTCTTGCATGGCTCTGTGCTTCTGGCGTGGAATGTCATATGAAAGAACGGACGTCAGCGTGCGAGGGCGGCATCGATATAGCTACCGCAACATCATCCTGGCGACCACAACGCCAAAGACGAACACGGAGTCGACTGACGCCACCTTTCGACACCCAGGGGTACTTCTGATGAAAACTTCTCCGGATCCAGTCTGACGCCTGGGGGTAATTCTAAGGTAAGGAATCTATAACTAATGTATGTTTCTTACAGATCTATCGTTACCAAAGGTAAGTATCTTGTTCGTCAAGCAGCGATACACCTCACCGTCAAGCAGTGACAGTCCTCACCGTCAAGCAGCGACAGACCCCCACTGCCCAGCAGCAGCGACACAACCCCACTGTCCAGCAGCAGCGACATCCCTCACTGTCCAGCAGCAGCGACAGACCCCCACTGTCCAGCAGCAGCGACAGACCCCCACTGTCCAGCCGCAGCGACAGACCCCCCACTGTCCAGCCGCAGCGACAGACCCCCCACTGTCCAGCCACAGCGACAGACCCCCCCACTGTCCAGCCGCAGCAACACACCCTCACTGTCGGGCAGCGACAGAGCTTACTGTCGGGCAGCGACAGAGGTCACTGTCGGGCAGCGACAGAGGTCACTGTCGGGCAGCGTTACACCTCACTGTCGAGCATTGATACACCTCACTTTCAAGCAGCGATACACCTCACTGTTGATCAGCGACAGACCATACTGTCAAGCAGTTACAGTCCCCACCGTCAGGCAACAATACACCTCACTGTCACTGCCTCACTGTCAAGCAATGATATACCTCACTACTGTCAAGCAGCAACAAACCTCACTGTCAAGCAGCAATACGCCTCACTGTCACTGCCTCACTGTCAAGCAGTGATAGCTCACTACTGTCAAGCAGCGATAAATCGCACTTTCAAGCAGTGAGAACACCTCTCAATCGAGCAGTGAGATACCTCTCTGTCAAGCAGATGCCTCACTGTCAAGCAGAGGTACACCTCACTGTCACTGCCTCACTGTCACGCAGTGTTATGCCACACTACTGTCAAGCAGTGATGAACCCCATTGTCAAGCAAATGATGTGATAGACCACTGTTGAGCAATGATGGACCTCACTTCCACTGATAGACCTCACTATTGTCGAGCATCAACAAACCTCACTACTGTCAAGCAGTGTTCCCAGCAATATACCTCACTTCTGTCAAACAGTGATAGACCTCGCTGTCGGCAAAACACACAAGGTGATGGACGGAATGTTGCACATTGGCAAAACATTCACCCCCAGTCACAGACCTCACTGTCAAGCAGCGATGCGTGTTACTGTCAAGCAGAGATACGCTTCACTGTAAAGCAGCGATGCGCCTCACTGTCGAGCAGCGATGCGCCTCACTGTCGAGCAGCGATGCGCCTCACTGTCGAGCAGCGATGCGCCTCACTGTCGAGCAGCGATGCGCCTCACTGTCGAGCAGCGAAGCGCCTCACTGTCGAGCAGCGATGCGCCTCACTGTCGAGCAGCGATGCGCCTCACTGTCGAGCAGCGATGCGCCTCACTGTCGAGCAGCGATGCGTCTCACTGTCGAGCAGCGATGCGCCTCACTGTCGAGCAGCGATGCGCCTCACTGTCGAGGAGCGATGCGCCTCACTGTCGAGCAGCGATACGCCTCACTGTCGAGCAGGGATACGCCTCACTGTCGAGCAGGGATACACCTCACTGTCGAGCAGGGATACGCCTGTCAAGCAGGGATACGCCTCACTGTCGAGCAGCGATGCGCCTCACTGTCGAGCAGCGATGCGCCTCACTGTCGAGCAGCGATGCGCCTCACTGTCGAGCAGCGATGCGCCTCACTGTCGAGCAGCGATGCGCCTCACTGTCGAGCAGCGATGCGCCTCACTGTCGAGCAGGGATACGCCGCACTGTCGAGCAGGGATACACCTCACTGTCAAGCAGGGATACGCCTGTCAAGCAGGGATACGCCTCACTGTCAAGTAGGGATACGCTTCACTGCCAAGCAGGGATACGCCTCACTGTCAAGCAGGGATACGCCTGTCAAGCAGTGATATGCCTCACTGTCAATGAGCGATACGCCTCACTATTGAGCAGCGACAGACCTCACTGTCAAGCAGCGACAGATATCACTGTCAAGCAGCGAAAGACCTCAATGTCAAGCAGCGAAAGACCTCACTGTCAAGAGGCGATACGGCTCACTGTCAAGAGGCGATACGGCTCACTGTCAAGCGGCGACACGGCTCACTGTCAAGCGGCGATACGCCTCACTGTCTAGCGGCGATACGCCTCACTGTCAAGCGGCGATACGCCTGTCAAGCGGCGATACGCCTCACTGTCAAGCGGCGATACGCCTCACTGTCAAGCGGCGATACGCCTCACTGTCAAGCGGCGATACGCCTCACAGTCAAGTGGCGATACGCCTCACTGTCAAGCTGCGATACGCCTCCCTAGTATCAAGCAGCGACACGCGTCCCTACAATCAAGGAGTGACACGCGTCCCTACAAGCAAGCAGCGACACGCGTCCCTACTATCAAGCAGCGACACACCTCACTGCCGAGCAGCAACACACCTCGCTGTCGAGCAGCGACACATCTCGCTGTCGAGTAGCGACACACCTTGCTGTCGAGCAGCTACACTTCTCACGGTCGAGCAGCCACATACCTCACTGTCGAGCAGCCACATACCTCACTGTCGAGCAGTGACAGACCTTGCTGACGAGCAGCGACAGACCTCGCTGTCGAGCAGATAGACTTTGTTGTTGAGCAGATAGACTTTGTTGTTGAGCAGATAGACTTTGTTGTTGAGCAGATAGACTTCGTTGTCAAGCAGCGACAGACTTCAGTGTCAAGCAGTGATACACCTGTCAAGCAGCGATACAACTCAGTCACTACCTCACTGTCAAGCAGCGATGCGTGTTACTGTCAAGCACCTACCACTTCGTTTAGCTCGCGCTGCACTAGCGCTGTGTTTTTAACAATTTTGTCTCTTATTTAGCTGGGTCTGTATTTGCTTAGCGCTTACCTTGTTTTTAACTTGCACTGCCTCTTGTCTGTAGCGCGCGCCCTCTGGCCCCTCTCTGCATTTAAAAAGTGCACTTCTGTGCCTCCAAGCACCACCACTTTGGTGGGTCCGGGTTCTGGGGATCGAGTTTGGGTGCCATTTTGGATTGGGGCTTTACTCTCAGCGCCGGCCGCCATCTTGGAGCGGACTCACGCAGGGTGACGGGAGAGCCTACTTAAAGTCGCCCCCTTCCGCGCAGCGGAACGCGCAGGTGTACGCCTTCGCTTAGCCTGAGTCGTGCCAGAGTCCTGCCCGTCTGCGCCCGTCAGCGTCTCGGAGGCGGCGAGGCGGCAGCGGATTCTGACTTGGAGCTGGGAGGATGATACATTATACCTCAGCTACGCTTCGGTCCTTGCGTACTACATCTTGCCTGTGCCGCTCTGTGTTCCCCAGTCGACACAAGGGCAAACGCCGTTGCCCGGCGTGTGGTTGGTCGCCCACCGGGTCACGTTGCTGCACCCTCAGAACATCTAAAGTGCATGCGAAACATCTTTGTCTGCTGTTGAACACTAGATCGGTAGGAGGACATGCTCAGCACATCTACGATCTTCTTGTCAGGGATAATCCTCTTTGCCTGCTCCTGACCGAAACTTGGTTGGGAGAGGCGTCCAATCCGGACGTCTTTACTGCGATCCCTCCATCCTATAATATCTTCCGCCAAGACAGGGCGAAGGGCAGAGGGGGCGGAGTTGCGGTGGTGGTGAGGAAGAACATTTCCTGCTCGGTTCTTCCTGTCAACCCCATTGAGGGCTCTGAATCGCTGGGCTTTACGCTCAGACTGTCTCCAGTTCAAGCACTTAAGGGTCTGCTAGTCTACAGACCCCCTGGTCCGGTGGGTTCCTTCTGGGAGGATCTACAGACAGCCATCTCGGAGCTGGCGCTTTCTGCACAGCATTGTCTGCTGGCAGGCGATTTCAACTTTCATCTCGATGTCACGGACGATCCGAATGGGGCCAAACTGCTGGATATTACATCTCCCCTCGGCTTGACACCGTTTGTGTCAGGGCCCACACACGAGAGAGGGCATACCCTAGATCAAGTGTTCTCTTCTGTCCCAATTGTTGACATCGAAACACGGCCGGTGCTCTGGTCGGATCACAGTCTGATTGGGTTTTCCGTGTTGGAAAATGGGCGGTCGGACATCTGCGCCCCCACGGTGCCCAGAACGGCTTCGAGAGCGCTGCACAGAGTGACGCCAGATATGTTGGAGCAGGCGCTCATGGAACATCCCTGCCCCCTCTCGGGGGATCCGGAAAGAGACACTGAGGCCCTGCAGGCATGGCTGACTGAGAGGTTAGATGATCTTGCACCAAGGGTGACCCCCCGGTCTTCGGTGATACGGCAGTCGGCACCGTGGTTTACGGAGGCGCTGCGTCTGGCTCGCAGTCAATGCAAGGTTGCCGAGCGGGCCTGGCGCCTTCAATATGATGGGGAGGCCAAACTCGCCTATAGATCGGCAGTGAATGCCTATCATCGTGACATTCTGGGTGCCAAGCGGGAATATCTTGCCAGGAGGATTGAGACGGCGGAGAACTCCTGTAAGGAGATCTTCACGATTGTGAAGGAGTTCACGGCCCTTTCCTCCTATTCCCCCCCGCCTGTCTCTTCGGATGCGTGGGCATGTGATCTTGCCACTTTTTTCACCGACAAGATTAAGGCTATTCAGGCCTCCTTCTCGGAGAGCGCTGTGGAGGGCTGCTGTGGCCCCGGGGCAGGACTTGGAACATCGTCCCTGCCTACGGCAGTACTGGCTGACTTTCCACCTGTCTCCAGTGATATGTCCCGGGCCTTGCTGGCCAGTCTCAAATCTGGTTCCCCGCTTGACCCCTGCCCTGCCAAATTTTTGGCCGGGATGGCGGCAGTGGTGAATCCCCTGGTCAACCCTATCCTCAATGCCTCCTTGAGAGAGGGGAGTGTCCCTCGCACCTGGAAAAGGGCGATGGTGATCCCCCTCCTGAAAAAACCTGGTCTTGATGCCGAGGTCTCGGCCAATTATAGGCCAATTTCACTGCTCCCGGCCCTGGCTAAGATCACCGAGAAACATGTTCATGGTGTCTTGTCGAGCTTTTTAGAATCTAACAACTTGCTCCATCCGTCCCAATCCGGGTTCCGTCCGAACTTCAGCACGGAAACGGCGTTGGTGGAGGTCTCTGAGATCATCAGGGAGACCTCGGATGTGGGTGGCAGGGCCATGCTAGTCATGTTGGACCTGTCGGCGGCCTTCGACACCGTCCCTCATGAGGCGCTTCTCGCGAGGCTTCATGACATCGGCCTAAGGGGGACGGTGTTCAGATGGTTTTCATCTTTTCTGGAGGGCCGCCGCCAGACGGTCTGGGTTTCCCAGAGCGCCGCCGAGATGCCGCCATTGGGAGTTGGGGTTCCACAGGGATCTGTGTTGAGCCCGACATTGTTCAACATCTTTATGTCCCCCTTGGCGGCAGCGGTGGAGGCTTACGGAGCCCAGATCGTGTCCTACGCCGACGACACGCAACTCCTTTTCACATGTGCTAAAGACCAGCCATTTGATGGGGAGAGAATCCGGGATTGTCTGGATATGGTCTTTGGCTGGTTCCAGCGTAACAGTCTAAAGGCCAACTCCAGTAAGTCGGAGGTGTTATTCTTCGGCTGTGTCACCGATCCCGAGTGGCGGCAGTGGTGGCCGGCCGCCATGTCTCCTCCGGCACATTCTTCCTTGGTGGCCAAAAATCTTGGCGTTAAGCTTGACAACAAGCTTTCTCTCAGATCTCACGTTCTTGGCCTGGCTGGCACCTGTTTCGGCGTTCTGAAAATGCTCCGCAAGTTTCTTCCACTTCTTTCTGCGGAGCATAGACGGATTACGGTGCAGGCGCTTATTGGATCCAGGCTAGATTATGCCAATGCTCTTTTCCTGGGTCTTCCAGAGTACTTGGTCCAGCGTCTGCAGGTGACACAGAACTCGGCAGCGCGCGCAATCTTTGGTCTGCATAGACGCGCACGGGCATCTGGTCTTCTGCGGACGCTGCACTGGCTCCCGATCCGTAAGCGGATTATGTTCAAATCCTTGACGCTGGTGCATAAAGCTCTGTTTGGCTCAGGCGCAGGATATCTTCAGAAGAGATTGGCTTTCTATCGCCCTGCCCGTTCATTGCGTTCGGAATCCCTTTTCATGGCTGTGGTTCCACGCGTGAGGAAGGCCCGGATAGGGGGGCGCTCCTTCAGCCTCAAGGCCTCCCAGCTGTGGAACTCGCTTCCACTGGCACTTCGCAGCACTCCCAATCTGCTTCAATTTAGAAGGAATTTGAAGACTTGGCTTTTTAATCTTTCTGTTTAGGTGGATTTTCTTCTTTTGTTTTCTCTTGGGCTTTTGTTTTCCCTGTTATGTTGTTATACACTGTAGCTTTCATGTGGAAAGCGCCGGGACACTCTTTTAGAGTAGCCGAGCGCTATATAAACACATTTTAACATAACATAACATAACAAGCAGCGATGCGCCTCACTGTCGAGCAGCGATGCGCCTCACTGTCGAGCAGCGATGCGCCTCACTGTCGAGCAGCGATGCGCCTCACTGTCGAGCAGCGATGCGCCTCACTGTCGAGCAGCGATGCGCCTCACTGTCGAGCAGGGATGCGCCTCACTGTCGAGCAGGGATGCGCCTCACTGTCGAGCAGGGATGCGCCTCACTGTCGAGCAGGGATGCGCCTCACTGTCGAGCAGGGATACGCCTCACTGTCGAGCAGGGACACGCCTCACTGTCGAGCAGGGATACGCCTCACTGTCGAGCAGGGATACGCCTCACTGTCGAGCAGGGATACGCCTCACTGTCGAGCAGGGATACGCCTCACTGTCGAGCAGAGATACACCTCACTGTCAAGCAGGGATACGCTTCACTGTCAAGCAGGGATACGCCTCACTGTCAAGTAGGGAAACGCCTCACTGTCAAGCAGGGATACGCCTGTCAAGCAGTGATATGCCTCACTATTGAGCAGCGACAGACCTCACTGTCAAGCAGCGAAATACCTCACTGTCCACAGGAGGGAGAACGAATCTCTTCAGGTGTACCCGCCTGAATATCCGATTTCTAGCGTAACAGCTTTAAACTCTTCTCCTCCCGGGCAAGGTTTTTCCTATAAAACCTTTCAAGGAATCATCCGACTACGCTTTCTAGCGCAATAATAATACTCGTGGCCACTTCACTACTTCCGGCTTTTCTTTCCAAAGGCCCTGAAGATTCGCAGTCTGTTTCCCTGCGATGAAACACGTGTTGGCCAGAACAAGAGGAACAATAAATTTGTATTCCATAACAAGGATTCTACCTCTTTGAACTTTCTTGCAATTTGATTCTGAAAACACTATTGATGTGCACAATTTACTACTGTACCATAACCAAGACTTACTAAGCCTTTATGATATTTTCCTAGAGCAGGGGCATTTGTTGTTTTTGTACAAATTAGTGTGGATCTGTAGTCCACCCTTGAGGAAAACCTCAAACCCTCCCAGTGTATCAATCGTCAAGCAGGGATACGCCTGTCAAGCAGTGATATGCCTCACTATTGAGCAGCGACAGACCTCACTGTCAAGCAGCGAAATACCGCACTGTCAAGAGGCGATACGGCTCACTGTCAAGCGGCGATACGGCTCACTGTCAAGCGGCGACACGGCTCACTGTCAAGCGGCGACACGGCTCACTGTCAAGCGGCGACACGGCTCACTGTCAAGCGGCGACACGGCTCACTGTCAAGCGGCGATACGGCTCACTGTCAAGCAGGGACAGACCTCATTGTCAAGCTGTACATGTATTTATATAAATGTACATGTATTTATATAGCGCAAATCACTGACCGAGGTCGGTATCTAAGCGCTTGCTTAGGGAACCCATCCTGGTATTCCCCTGTGAGATAACCCCGGCAGGGTATCCACAATGTGAAAGCCAGGCATCCCGCCGCGAGGGGCCGTTGTGGAGATTAAGCAAGCTATTGCCCAGAGTCGCAGAGTGTGAACCCGTGAGTCGAGAAGGCACCGGAGCGAGAATTATCGAGTCCGTGGAATTTTTTAGCCCAAGACCCGCCGAGGCGGGGTTTTGAACCCTGGTCCAGGGCCGAACTCAGCTTCCAGGTCTGCCGCCTCTAACCCCTGAGCCACACTTCTCCAGCAGCGACAGACTTCAGTGTCAAGCAGTGATACACCTGTCAAGCAGCGATACACCTCAGTCACTACCTCACTGTCAAGCAGCGATGCGTGTTACTGTCAAGCAGCGATGCGCCTCACTGTCGAGCAGCGATGCGCCTCACTGTCGAGCAGCGATGCGCCTCACTGTCGAGCAGCGATGCGCCTCACTGCCGAGCAGCGATGCGCCTCACTGCCGAGCAGCGATGCGCCTCACTGCCGAGCAGCGATGCGCCTCACTGCCGAGCAGCGATGCGCCTCACTGTCGAGCAGCGATGCGCCTCACTGTCGAGCAGCGATGCGCCTCACTGTCGAGCAGGGATGCGCCTCACTGTCGAGCAGGGATGCGCCTCACTGTCGAGCAGGGATGCGCCTCACTGTCGAGCAGGGATGCGCCTCACTGTCGAGCAGGGATGCGCCTCACTGTCGAGCAGGGATGCGCCTCACTGTCTAGCAGGGATACGCCTCACTGTCGAGCAGGGATACGCCTCACTGTCGAGCAGGGATACGCCTCACTGTCGAGCAGGGATACGCCTCACTGTCGAGCAGGGATACACCTCACTGTCAAGCAGGGATACGCTTCACTGTCAAGCAGGGATACGCCTCACTGTCAAGTAGGGAAACGCCTCACTGTCAAGCAGGGATACGCCTGTCAAGCAGTGATATGCCTCACTGTCAATCAGCGATACGCCTCACTATTGAGCAGCGACAGACCTCACTGTCAAGCAGCGAAAGACCTCACTGTCAAGAGGCGATACGGCTCACTGTCAAGCGGCGATACGGCTCACTGTCAAGCGGCGACACGGCTCACTGTCAAGCGGCGACACGGCTCACTGTCAAGCGGCGACACGGCTCACTGTCAAGCGGCGACACGGCTCACTGTCAAGCGGCGATACGCCTCACTGTCAAGCAGGGATAGGCCCCAATGTCAAGCAGCGACAGACCTCATTGTCAAGCTGTACATGTATTTATATAAATGTACATGTATTTATATAGCGCAAACCACTGACCGAGGTCGGTATCTAAGCGCTTGCTTAGGGAACCCGTCCTGGTATTCCCCTGTGAGATAACCCCGGCAGGGTATCCACAAGGTGAAAGCCAGGCATCTCGCCGCGAGGGGCCGTTGTGGAGATTAAGCAAGCTATTGCCCAGAGTCGCAGAGTGTGAACCCGTGAGTCGAGAAGGCACCGGAGCGAGAATTATCGAGTCCGTGGAATATTTTAGCCCAAGACCCGCCGAGGCGGGGAATTGAACCCTGGTCCAGGGCCGAACTCAGCTTCCGGGTCTGCCGCCTCTAACCCCTGAGCCACACTTCACCAGCAGCGACAGACTTCAGTGTCAAGCAGTGATACACCTGTCAAGCAGCGATACACCTCAGTCACTACCTCACTGCCAAACAGCGATGCGCCTCACTGTCGAGCAGCGATGCGCCTCACTGTCGAGCAGCGATGCGCCTCACTGTCGAGCAGCGATGCGCCTCACTGTCGAGCAGCGATGCGCCTCACTGTCGAGCAGCGATGCGCCTCACTGTCGAGCAGCGATGCGCCTCACTGTCGAGCAGCGATGCGCCTCACTGTCGAGCAGCGATGCACCTCACTGTCGAGCAGCGATGCGCCTCACTGTCGAGCAGCGATGCGCCTCACTGTCGAGCAGCGATGCGCCTCACTGTCGAGCAGCGATGCGCCTCACTGTCGAGGCAATACGCCACTGTCAAGCAGTGATATACCTCACTACTATGAAGAAGCGATACGCCTCACTGTCAAGCAGTGACATAGCTTACTACTGCCAAGCAGTGACAGATCCCGTTAATGTCAAGCAGTGATAGACCTCACTGTTGAGCAGCGACAGACCTCACTGTTGAGCAGTGACAGACCGTACAGTCAAGCAGCGACAAACCTCACTACTGTTAAACAGCGACAGACCTCACTACTGTCCAGCAGCAACAGACCTCACTACTGTCGAGCAGCGACAGACCTCACTACCATCAAGCAGCGACAGACCTCACTACCGTCAAGCAGCGACAGACCTCACTACCGTCAAGCACCGACAGACCTCACTACTGTCAAGCACAGACAGACCTCACTACTGTCATGCAGCGACATACCTCACTACTGTCGAGTACCGACATACCCCACTACTGTCGAGCACCGACAGAACTCACTACTATCGAGCAGCGACAGACCTCACCTCACAGCTGTCAAGCAGCGACAGACCTCACCTCACAGCTGTCAAGCAGCGACAGACCTCACTGTCGAGCAGCGACAGACCTCACGACTATCGAGCAGCGACAGACCTCACAACTATCGAGCAGCGACAGACCTCGCTACTGTCGAGCAGCAGCAGACCTCGCTACTGTCGAGCAGCGACAGACCTCACTACTGTCAAGCAGTGTCCCCGTTGGCTCCCAGTTCATTAACAGCAGGGCAGGGGTGGCGAGGGCCTTGGGGCCGTGTGAGAAATACTTCTGTTTAAGGGAGAAATTTAGGAGAGTTGTTGGGTAGAGGAATGCTCTGTCCCAGGACTGGTGTGACTATGTTTAAGGACTGTGTGACGTGGGAGTGAGACGGCTCTAGTAAAAAGAGGGAGGTGTGGCACTCTGTGGGTAAATTGCGGTTGGAATGCTTTTAGTCTCTTAGGTGCTGGCCGGTTGGTTCCCTCTGACCTTAAGGGAATTCTCAATAATAACGAATGAATGCTGCCAAGCTTGACAGGTTACCCAGTCGCACTCTTTTGGGGAAATCAATCCCTTGTCAACATAGGTTCAACTCAATTAAGCAATGATGACCATGTGTCGAGGTAAACTTTCAATTGCACGTATTTATTCACTTATAGTTTGGATGCTCTGTCCTTTTTTCAGGGTGAAGCTGTTACATCACAGCCATGTGTCTTTTCAATATTTCTCAATACACAATTATTCATCCAAAAAATGAGCCTTGGACCCAATGCATTTCGTGCTCAACAGCACTTCATCAGGGGAAATACATTTCTGAGGGGTGAAACCAAAGGTAAGGTGTAATCAGTGATAGGGAAGCAGTCCACAATCATGTTACAAAAAGCACGAATGTTAAAAACAAAAACAATGGTTGTCGGGAAGTTTCTTTGCAAGCGTGCCCTCCTATTAAAAACATTGACAAAAAAAGTGAAGGTTCCAAGAGAAAATAAATAAATATCAAGATGGTGAACATGGCTGGTGAAAAGTCCAGTTGCATGCAAATGTGAATGTGGTATCAAAGTGCTGCCGTCGCGTAGCCCAATGCGTTAAAAATGTGACAAGCACGGATTTCTCAAAGCTCGTGAAGCTGTCTGTAACGTGCTCGGGTGCGGATAGCCAGTGAACTTAATACTTGATTGCGTGTGGTTAATGCGCCACCAGGGCGTATATCTCAGTTAGCGGGTAAACGACAAAAGCGCGCGTTTAAGCGAACGCCTGTTTACATGCAATATTAATCAAGCGCTCGAAGAATCTTACCGGTCTGATGGACGCGTAAAGCGTATCTCAGCTCTACTTTCGGAATCGTGTTCTTTCGCGCATGCGTATCGTGCGTGTTATGTTGAACAAACCAGGTGACCCGGAAAAAGACGGGGTGTAGAAAAAGAATGGGAGAGTGTAAACAATAATTATATAAAGTGAATGTTCATTGAAGGCAGGATAAACAATCTGCCTCGATGTTATAAAGGTACGTGTTTAACGTAAACTGAGGGTACATAGGAAAGAATGGTCAAAGTCGCGGCCATCTTAAGATGGTCAAAAACCGGTACACCAGCGTGCATATGCATTCAGGGTGGAAAACAATCGTGATGGCAAATGTTACTTTCAAACAAAAATGTAACTTTCAAACCATTGGGCATTAAATCCTATTACTTGCAAAAAAGGTGAAAGGAAAAAATATTTGGAAGGAAAAATATTTGTATAAATTGTTTTTGACAAACAGTCTGGAATAAAGTCTCATTACAGGAAACTACTATATTCAAGGCGTTCATTTAACCCCATGGGGTTGCAGGAATTAAGTTTTTTGATCCAGAACATTTCTCTTTAGAGTAATCTTTTTCTGTTGTCACAGCCTTGCCTTACAGGAACACACTCCAAAATCAGAAAACGGATTTGGCTGATGTTATGGCCATTCGAAATGTAGTGGGCAGCTACTGGAGCTTTAGTGGATCTGTTTCTGATGGTACTCTTGTGTTCTGTTAAGCGGGTTTTAATTTTTCGCTCTGTCTTCCCCACATAAGGGAGTCCGCATGGGCACTTCAGCAGGTATACCACATTTTTGGTGTCACATGTGGCATTGGTGTAAAGGTTAATGAGTTTTCCTGTCGTTGGATGGTTGATGGTGGTACCACGTATGATATTGTTACAATGGCCACAGTTTGCACATGGAATTGTTCCTGTGTATTTTTCTGATTTGTTGCGTGTCTCTTTTTCAATTAAATCCTTTAGGTTTTTAGATCTTTGGTAAGCAAACAAAGGTTTGCTGAACAATCCTTTAAAGTCTGGTTCTTTCTCAATCATTTCCCAGTTCTTTAGAATGATTTTCTTCATTTGGAGGCTCAAGGTGGAATATTTCGATACAAACACTGGTCTACTTTGAGTCGTATCCTTTGTGCATATTTTTAACAACTCTTCCCTAGAGATGGCTTGTGTTCTTGTTTTAGCTTCTTCCAAAATGTTGTCCGGGTATTTTCGTTCTCGAAATTTAGTGATCATGAGGTTTGCATTCTTCTCATAAATTTGATCACTAGATGAAATTCTTTTCATCCTCAACAGTTGTGAGTATGGTAAGTGGCGCTTTAAAGACATCGAGTGGCAACTGTCAAAAATCAGCATGTTGTTTCTATCTGTCTCTTTAGAGTATACGTCTGTTTGGAATTGGTTGTTTTGCAGAGAAACTAGCACGTCTAGGTAAGGGATAGACCCGGTGTTAATGGAGTGGGTGAATTGAATATGGTCATCTATGCCGTTGATGTTTTTGATGAACTCCTCAATTTCAGTTGATGAGCCTTTCCATATAAGAAAGATGTCGTCAATGTAACGCCAAAATTTGAGGATCTTGTGTTGCCATCTGGGATTTTCCAGGATATTTTCTAGTTCCAACTTGTGCATGAAAAGGTTCGCATAGCTAGGGGCTGCACAATTCCCCATAGATGTTCCTGCCAATTGTTGGAAATGTTGATCGTTCCAAGAGAAATAACTATGGTATAGTGTGAAATGTAACAATTCCAACAGGAAGATCTTGAGTTCTTGTTTGATGTCATGGTTAATCAGAAATGCCTCTATGGCTTCAAGGCCTCTGTTATGTGGAATAGATGTGTACAACGAGCATACATCAATGGTGCATAGTGTTATTTCCGTTGTGTTGTCTAGTTCAATTTCTTTGAGTTTGGTGAGAAAGTCGTGGTATCACGAAGATAGGTTGACATTTTCTGAACAAGGGGTTGTAGATGACGGTCCAAATACTTTCCAATGGGTTCGTGAATTGAACCTCTTGTGGACACTATAGGTCTGAAAGGTGGTTTCATCAAGTTCTTGTGTATCTTAGGTAACATGTGGATACTTGGGCATTTGGGATGATCTTGAATCAGAAAGCGTTTGTCTTTATCAGAGAACCATCTACAACCCCTTGTTCAGAAAATGTCAACCTATCTTCGTGATACCACGACTTTCTCACCAAACTCAAAGAAATTGAACTAGACAACACAACGGAAATAACACTATGCACCATTGATGTATGCTCGTTGTACACATCTATTCCACATAACAGAGGCCTTGAAGCCATAGAGGCATTTCTGATTAACCATGACATCAAACAAGAGCTCAAGATCTTCCTGTTGGAATTGTTACATTTCACACTATACCATAGTTATTTCTCTTGGAACGATCAACATTTCCAACAATTGGCAGGAACATCTATGGGGAATTGTGCAGCCCCTAGCTATGCGAACCTTTTCATGCACAAGTTGGAACTAGAAAATATCCTGGAAAATCCCAGATGGCAACACAAGATCCTCAAATTTTGGCGTTACATTGACGACATCTTTCTTATATGGAAAGGCTCATCAACTGAAATTGAGGAGTTCATCAAAAACATCAACGGCATAGATGACCATATTCAATTCACCCACTCCATTAACACCGGGTCTATCCCTTACCTAGACGTGCTAGTTTCTCTGCAAAACAACCAATTCCAAACAGACGTATACTCTAAAGAGACAGATAGAAACAACATGCTGATTTTTGACAGTTGCCACTCGATGTCTTTAAAGCGCCACTTACCATACTCACAACTGTTGAGGATGAAAAGAATTTCATCTAGTGATCAAATTTATGAGAAGAATGCAAACCTCATGATCACTAAATTTCGAGAACGAAAATACCCGGACAACATTTTGGAAGAAGCTAAAACAAGAACACAAGCCATCTCTAGGGAAGAGTTGTTAAAAATACGCACAAAGGATACGACTCAAAGTAGACCAGTGTTTGTATCGAAATATTCCACCTTGAGCCTCCAAATGAAGAAAATCATTCTAAAGAACTGGGAAATGATTGAGAAAGAACCAGACTTTAAAGGATTGTTCAGCAAACCTTTGTTTGCTTACCAAAGATCTAAAAACCTAAAGGATTTAATTGAAAAAGAGACACGCAACAAATCAGAAAAATACACAGGAACAATTCCATGTGCAAACTGTGGCCATTGTAACAATATCATACGTGGTACCACCATCAACCATCCAACGACAGGAAAACTCATTAACTTTTACACCAATGCCACATGTGACACCAAAAATGTGGTATACCTGCTGAAGTGCCCATGCGGACTCCCTTATGTGGGGAAGACAGAGCGAAAAATTAAAACCCGCTTAACAGAACACAAGAGTACCATCAGAAACAGATCCACTAAAGCTCCAGTAGCTGCCCACTACATTTCGAATGGCCATAACATCAGCCAAATCCGTTTTCTGATTTTGGAGTGTGTTCCTGTAAGGCAAGGCTGTGACAACAGAAAAAGATTACTCCAAAGAGAAATGTTCTGGATCAAAAAACTTAATTCCTGCAACCCCATGGGGTTAAATGAACGCCTTGAATATAGTAGTTTCCTGTAATGAGACTTTATTCCAGACTGTTTGTCAAAAACAATTTATACAAATATTTTTCCTTCCAAATATTTTTTCCTTTCACCTTTTTTGCAAGTAATAGGATTTAATGCCCAATGGTTTGAAAGTTACATTTTTGTTTGAAAGTAACATTTGCCATCACGATTGTTTTCCACCCTGAATGCATATGCACGCTGGTGTACCGGTTTTTGACCATCTTAAGATGGCCGCGACTTTGACCATTCTTTCCTATGTACCCTCAGTTTACGTTAAACACGTACCTTTATAACATCGAGGCAGATTGTTTATCCTGCCTTCAATGAACATTCACTTTATATAATTATTGTTTACACTCTCCCATTCTTTTTCTACACCCCGTCTTTTTCCGGGTCACGTGGTTAGTTCAACATAACACGCACGATACGCATGCGCGAAAGAACACGATTCCGAAAGTAGAGCTGAGATACGCTTTACGCGTCCATCAGACCGGTAAGATTCTTCGAGCGCTTGATTAATATTGCATGTAAACAGGCGTTCGCTTAAACGCGCGCTTTTGTCGTTTACCCGCTAACTGAGATATACGCCCTGGTGGCGCATTAACCACACGCAATCAAGTATTAAGTTCACTGGCTATCCGCACCCGAGCACGTTACAGACAGCTTCACGAGCTTTGAGAAATCCGTGCTTGTCACATTTTTAACGCATTGGGCTACGCGACGGCAGCACTTTGATACCACATTCACATTTGCACGCAACTGGACTTTTCACCAGCCATGTTCACCATCTTGATATTTATTTATTTTCTCTTGGAACCTTCACTTTTTTTGTCAATGTTTTTAATAGGAGGGCACGCTTGCAAAGAAACTTCCCGACAACCATTGTTTTTGTTTTTAACATTCGTGCTTTTTGTAACATGATTGTGGACTGCTTCCCTATCACTGATTACACCTTACCTTTGGTTTCACCCCACAGAAATGTATTTCCCCTGATGAAGTGCTGTTGAGCACGAAATGCATTGGGTCCAAGGCTCATTTTTTGGATGAATAATTGTGTATTGAGAAATATTGAAAAGACACATGGCTGTGATGTAACAGCTTCACCCTGAAAAAAGGACAGAGCATCCAAACTATAAGTGAATAAATACGTGCAATTGAAAGTTTACCTCGACACATGGTCATCATTGCTTAATTGAGTTGAACCTATGTTGACAAGGGATTGATTTCCCCAAAAGAGTGCGACTGGGTAACCTGTCAAGCTTGGCAGCATTCATTCGTTATTAGTGAGAGGGCTCTGCCACGTCTCCGCTGGTGACGGTCATGGGACACAATGTCCCTATCGGGGTGCGGCGCGTGTACTGAAGATAACGTGTACCTTTTATCTTATTAATAAGCATGCTCAATACATCTTCTGTCCGTGGACAAAAATTCCCAACACCGCTGTCCTCAGCCCCTGCTGGTGCACCAGAGGACCTTCTCAGGCTGAGAGGGAAAAGGGAGTAAATCTTCCATTTATTCAATATTTTTGAAAAAAGCACTGAATATACATTAAAGTCTGGCAACTTCCTACTGATTTTCGGTTCTTTCTACTGGCACGGCCAGCGAGACAGTCACTTGTACACAGTGCAGCAGTCTCCTCTGTACCCAGCAGAGAATAGTACTCGGTGGGGAGACCTCAGCTTCAGGCGAGACAACCGAGGAACCTTACCGTACAGGCAACAAAGGAACTGCAATGGAGACCTGCATCATCAGGCCAGGTACGGGTTTGGGGTTTATCATGACTTCAACAACACTATCAGGCGCAGGGATCTTCTCAGGACAACAAGACTTCACACAGAAGCCTTCTTGACCTCCGACTCTTTCCTGATCCATAAAGCTCAAGGTGTATTTATCCTCAAGGATGCAGTCTGGGAAGAAGCAATGGTTCTAGCCATTTTTATTTGGGCCAGAAGACAGGGAACTCCTTGGTCAGTTCCACAGCGCCTCAAGCAGCCTTTGCTTGTACTGTGCACTGTGCACATGTTTTTCTCTTGCCTTATCTTCAAGAAGTCCAGTGGCTTTGTGGATCTTAAACCGAATCAGAGGAACTGCAAGATCAGCAGAATAGGGACCCCTCTCAAGAGCATCTTTAAGATGATCAACACAAAAGAGCGAGTAAAAAATAGAACTTGAAATATTTCTCTTTCTCTCAGGAAAACCAGCACAACAAAATACCAGAGAAGCTACAGGTAGATGACTGGGAGGGCCCACACACGGAGGCTTGGGTCAATAAAAAGGAATGGGAGAGAGGGGGAGGGATTGGTAATGATTGGAGCTGCCTAGATTTCTAGCAGCTTAGGGGTTATTTACACTTGGGTGTCAACTAATGCTGCAAAAAGAGCCCAGCACAAATACTATTAGCACCAGGGCGTGGGTATGTCCAGTGTACACCCATGTGTAAAATGATTTGGACTGACATGCACCAACATTGAGGAGCGGTACTCCTAGCACCATGGTTTGTCTTGCACAGGCCCAAATGATCTTTGCTCCTGTCACACTAGCTGTGGGTCTCAGTGGCAACATTCGACTCTTCGCCCTTTGAGTGATAGGGAACCATTCTGCACAGTCCAAAGCAGACACCTGTTTAATGCAGGGTCACCGAAAGAAAATCAGAAGGCCCTTTCCACCATCAGACCAGCAACAAATAAGAAAGGCAAGTGTTTTCCATATATTTTATTTTGAATGAAAAGGCAGATGAGTGGATTTAACATATGTACAATCTCTACCAGTCCGTGTATGCCAAGAGAACATTTTTATACAGACTGAAAGACAAGAAAGGCATTTTTCTCCTGAGTTCAGGTAGGACTGAGATGGGGCCGCATGCAGTTAGAACCTAGTAGGATGATTTATCACCATTCAGAGGCAACAATACAGGTATCAATCCATATGTCGCACACAGACTGGCAGGTACATCTTTCTTGGAAGAAGCCTCCTGTCTTGGAGCAGTGACAAGGCAGCCTGAATGCTCAGCAGTGTCACATCACAGGCAGCTTAGAAACCAATGCAGTCTACATCCCAGAGCGTCACAGGCATGACCTCCTGGGACCACATTTCAGTGCAAATATTTAAATAATGTTTCTGTACAAACCCATGGATTGAAATAACTGCACACTCCAGGGGGGTTTAAAAGTGGTCTAATTGCTCTACAAGCACAGAGATTTTTTTTTAAAACCCACAAAATTCTTACCCTATGGCTCCAAAATAAATACAATTTGCATCTTAGTAATGGTGGCGCCTCCTGTGCAGTTTTCAGAAGAAGGTGAGAATAAGAGGCAGCACGCAGCGCAACATATCTGCAGGGCTTCTATACACATCAGAATCCAATGCATCCAGCCAGATTTTAAAATGACCCCTGAAGGTACATTTACATGTGATTATTATAAGTGAAAGGCATTTATATAAAGACAGCATTTATTTTTGAAAATACTGCATAGATCTGGTCCTGGCCTTTGCTTAAAACTGTCACCTAACAAGTACAGGTAAAACGCATTCGCGAGACCATTTCACCCTCAGAAGTCATTAACTTCTGAATGAGAACTTGAGACATCAGGCAGGAATATCTCTGTTTTTTAAAAAAACTTTGGAAAACCTGCAGGAACGAACAATAGTTATTTAGAAGGTGACTCGTGTTTTCCACCTGTGGGTGCCAGTGGGGTGTGTGCTGAAACTGCCTCCAAGCTTTACAAACGCAACATCAATACCCTGCAGACACCTTACACGGCGCAGCCTCGCCAGACTCCTCCTTGGACAAAGGAGTCACTCAGTGGGATGTGTCTGTCTGCTTGACAAATGGATGAAAGGATTTCACTTCATGCATTTATAACACACTGTCCCACCGAGCAGGCTTCAGTGGCCTCAGGTTGACGAGGAGTCAGACAGGACAGGGAGAGGGCCAAGCAGGTAGGGCTAGTTCATAACTCCCACCATGGGGTAAGGCTGGGCGGGTGCCCGACTCCCACCACAGGGGAAGGCTGGGCTGGTGGCAGACTCCTACCACAGGGGAAGGCTGGGCTGGGGGCAGACTCCCACCACGGGGGAAGGCTGGGCTGGTGGCAGACTCACACCACGGGGGAAGGAAGGGCTGGTGGCAGACTCCCACCAAGGGGGAAGGAAGGGCTGGTGGCAGACTCCCACCAAGGGGGAAGGCTGGGCTGGTGGCAGACTTCCACCACGGGGGAAGGAAGGGCTGGTGGCAGACTCCCACCACGGGGGAAGGAAGGGCTGGTGGCAGACTCCCACCAAGGGGGAAGGCTTGGCTGGTGGCAGACTCCCACCACGGGGGAAGGCTGGGCTGGTGGTAGACTCCCACCACAGGGAAAGAATTGGCTGGTGGCAGACTCCCACCACAGGGAAAGGTTAGGCTGGTGCCTGACTCCCACCACAGGGAAAGGCTGGGCTGGTGCCCGACTCCCACCAAGGGGAAAGGCTGGGCTGGTGGTAGACTCCCACCACAGGGAAAGGCTGGGCTGGTGGCAGACTCCCACGACAGGGAAAGGCTGGGCTGGTGGCAGACTCCCACCAAGGGGAAAGGCTGGGCTGGTGCCCGACTCCCACCAAGGGGAAAGGCTGGGCTGGTGCCCGACTCCCACCACAGGGAAAGGCTGGGCTGGTGGAAGACTCCCACCAAGGGGAAAGGCTGGGCTGGTGCCTGACTCCCACCACAGGGAAAGGCTGGGCTGGTGCCACACTCCCACCCCGGGGAAAGGCTGGGCTGGTGCCAGACTCCCACCACGGGGAAAGGCTGGGCTGGTGCCAGACTCCCACCACGGGGAAAGGCTGGGCTGGTGCCAGACTCCCACCACAGGGAAAGGCTGGGCTGGTGCCAGACTCCCACCCCGGGGAAAGGCTGGGCTTGGGCCAGACTCCCACCACGGGGAAAGGCTGGGCTGGTGCCAGACTCCCACCACAGGGAAAGGCTGGGCTGGTGCCCGACTCCCACCACAGGGAAAGGCTGGGCTTGGGCCAGACTCCCACCACGGGGAAAGGCTGGGCTTGGGCCAGACTCCCACCACGGGGAAAGGCTGGGCTGGTGCCAGACTCCCACCACAGGGAAAGGCTGGGCTGGTGCCTGACTCCCACCACAGGGAAAGGCTGGGCTGGTGCCTGACTCCCACCACAGGGAAAGGCTGGGCTGGTGCCTGACTCCCACCACAGGGAAAGGCTGGGCTGGTGCCAGACTCCCACCAAGGGGGAAGGCTGGGCTGGTGACAGACTCCCACCACGGTGAAAGGCTGGGCTGGTGACAGACTCCCACCAAGGGGGAAGGCTGGGCTGGTGCCAGACTCCCACCACGGTGAAAGGCTGGGCTGGTGCCTGACTCCCACCACAGGGAAAGGCTGGGCTGGTGCCTGACTCCCACCCCGGGGAAAGGCTGGGCTGGTTGCAGACTCCCACCAAGGGGGAAGGCTGGGCAGGTGGTAGACTCCCACCACAGGGAAAGGCTGGGCTGGTGCCACACTCCCACCACGGCTAAAGGCTGGGCTGGTGCCAGACTCCCACCACGGGTAAAGGCTGGGCTTGGGCCAGACTCCCACCACGGGGAAAGGCTGGGCTGGTGCTCGACTCCCACCACGGGTAAAGGCTGGGCTGGTGCCAGACTCCCACCACAGGGAAAGGCTGGGCTGGTGCTCGACTCCCACCACGGGGAAAGACTGGGCTGGTGCCAGACTCCCACCATGGGGAAAGGCTGGGCTGGTGCCAGACTCCCACCATGGGGAAAGGCTGGGCTGGTGCCAGACTCCCACCATGGGGAAAGGCTGGGCTGGTGTTGGCTGTGGAAAAGCCTCTATATGATCTATATGAATGGTCTTGTTCAGTGAAAGGAGAGCAGCCTCATCTTTCACATTAGAGTGGTTTGAAATAGATAAAGCTAGACTTAGGAGTTTGACTGGCTTGGGGCACGGGGAACCGGTCGTCAAGATGCACAAGGCAGGAAGGTACTCTGCAGCAAGCCCCAAGTCAGTGCAGGTTAGATGAGCCTTTAGGCCTCTTCGGAAAAACAGGGTGGCAGCCATGTTCAGAGGTTGCTGGTAAAGGGACAGCACCTAGAGATCGGGAGTAACAGACACTATGAAGGGAATTTTATCCTGTGTATACAGGGTGGCTTTTTCCTACTCTTAACTTAAAAAATGCACAGGGAGGAAAAGGATGCAGTATCTGCCACTTTAGGCCCAATAAAACATATTCTGCAGAACATTCTTGCCAAACAGCATCGCTACAGAAGGAAGCGTCAAGAGCATAAAGACTGCAGGTTGCATCTGTATCAAAATGGATCCAGACCTATTTATCGTCAAGTGATGATTTGAGGTCGACCCAGAGCTCGGTGTCTAGACTATTCAGCACGATAGTTGTTTAGATCATGAGGCTGCTCTTGACAATGAGCACGTTAGCAGCGAACCAACCTCAACATCACAGACTTGGATGTCCACCAGGAGCAGAGCTGTTTCTCTCTTCCTGATCCCTTTTCAGATCTCTCTTTCTGGGAGTGGAGACCGATGAAAGTTCCACGCTCTTCTGAGTTTTGCTGGTCCTCCTGCAGGCCATGAAGATCAAACTTTTGTCTAGCCTTTAAAGTTCTTCTGGGCATCTTCCTGCAGGGTTCACAACCCTCTGGAGGAGAACTTTGCGGAAGACATGCAATGTAGACAGCGTATGGGTCAGTCTGTGCTTTCTTCCTCTCCTCCAGGAGGGGGCTTTAAAGAATAGGTGTCATCTTGTGAACAAAGAAAAACAAGGCCAGAAGAAGAACTGGAGTAATTACAACTGACCGGGCATGATGGGATATTGGTGGTGTGTGCTTTCTTAAATGAGCAGTGTCAGTTTTCCGACATTTGTAGGTTGCGGCCTGTCTAGCAACAATGCCTACTTTTCTCTCACTCTTCCATTAAAAAACGAGTGAGAAGGCTTTTCTTGTCACTTTTCTCAACCAAGTGATATTTTTATTATTTAAATAGTCCTCTTTTTTAAATAAAATAAATGGAATTTGGACAATGTAATCTGCAACACGTAGACAGTGAAGTTATTGTAAAAAGTGCCCTGGGACCCCACATTTGGGCAGGACACATCAGTGCTTATAATTTCAATGGCGAAGGAGAACTGGGGTTACTGGTACGTACCTTCTAGTTGAGTTGTGTTGGTCTGTGCATGGAGACACTAGTAGTCGTGGTCCTGGCAGTGGTGTCAAAGAGTTCCAGAAATTGATGATGTTTTCTCAAACTCTTCTTCGTCTAAGGAGATTTTGCTCTCCCATATCAGTCTAGAAGTAGAAAGGTGAAGCGTAGCTCAGCACGTGTTAGCCTGAACGAGAGGCTGTCCGACAGGTATATCGCTCTCCATAGGAGATATTGTGTTAATGAGGCTCCCCGAAAGGGAAGAGAACTGGCATTGGCAAAGCAAGGAGACGAGAGTGGCGTTGCCTGGGGGTCAGGCAACTGCTCCTGTGCCAGGAGAAGCTGTCCCGCTAATGTTCGGCATTACACTGGTGCCACCTTGAGCTGGGAAGACTTGGTCCCAAGGTAGCTGGAGCAATCTCTGTGGTCTTCAGTTCTGCAAAGCAAGGTATTGTAACTCATCTGAATTGAGGATGGATTACTGAATGCTTATGACTAACCTACGCGAACGTAAGGGAAGTGGGAGAGTCAATACAAAACGGCAGAAGATTGTAGAAAGAGAGTACATAGGAGCCCTCGAAAATTCAGGTCGGTCTCACTTTGGGGTATCAGGAAGCGCTGTCTGAAGACAGCTTTCCTCCTCTCAAAAAATTCTGCACCAAGTGGGAGCTATACTGGACGACAGGTATGAGGATTCCCAAGCTACAGGTGTCTTGCCAGGGTGGAACCATGACAGAAAATCCCTTACAGGGAGCTGGACTCCATTCACGGGTGCAAATCTCAAGAACCACTAGAATAAACTAAGACTCGGTCTCTTGTATCATACTCAGATGAGGGGGGAAAGCTAGTCATCTTGAAACAGTGTTCTACAGTAATGCATATAGGAGAGAGTGGCTCTCTCGAACCCACAGTGCGACAACACCATGGCATTTTTTTGCCCAGATAGAGAGCTGGACTGAACAGACTGAGTCTAGAGCCGAGGAGGTTTTGGTCCCTGAAATCCCTTCTAGTCTGGGGAGAATGGTGGCACACTGAGGGACCTTTATAGAGGAATCTTGCTGAGCAAGTTACCGTGGCCTAACCTCCACTACATTCTTCTGAGGGTCCAGTGAGAGTGGCTGGAGCCTATGCTCACCTCTCGACTCCCTTAAAGGTGGAATCATTCAGGGCATGGCTATCCCTCTCTGCATGCACATCAGGCAGCCCGGGAAGGATCCCTTACTGAAGGCGGCATGCGCCGAATGACTGCTCCCACACCTAGCGCCGGGACACCTCACCTGAGGTAGCTGTTCACGCTTTATAAGCATCTGTATTATTATTATTATTAGATGCAGAGGCTATGTGGATCCGATGCTATAAACACCAGGCTGCTTCACATGCCTGTGTCAAAGCAACAGTGTGGCAAAATAGCGACTCAAACAAAGGAGAGGAAAATGAGTAAAAGCAGAAAAGTTTCAGAGAGAAAAACAAGGTCCACCTAGGTAGTCACAGGGTGCCAGAGGCAAGATCTGAACTACACTGATGGCAAGAAAGAGTTCAACTGGTGAAATGCGTCCACATGAGACCGAATGGCGACTACCTGTGCATGACGTACACCATTTGCATGTACTGCGCCTTTGGAGGATTCATCCCCTATACCAGATTCTCGATCGGTTTTCCCGCAGGACCCAGTAGACATCTCTGTCTACATACCATATCAGATTCCTGCTCTGTCGGCGGAATCGAGTAAACCAACCCTTTTTACACAAACACTAACACAGCATTCGTTGTCACTGATCGCACGCGACGGGTACATTTCCAATGATTGTACCCAAGACCATGAGTCACTTTCATCCAAACGCTACGATGTTCCTCGCCTACTATGAGATACCTCTTACCATGACCATAGTACTCAACACTTCATGGTAACACGCCCCACCCCCGTCCTGATGAAGACCCCCCCAGCAAGGCACCATCCTTCCATATATATCATTGATTGTATTTTCTTTCGGAAGCATGATGTACATAGAACAAGTTTGAACCATTAGTCCTTGATTTGTGAATCAAATTATTGCATTGTATATTAAGGTCGGTAGACCCTTGTTATGTCACTTTTCTAACCACCCTACACTCCCTCCTACACCACCACCTTCCCTACCTGTTTTCCCTTCTGGGGCACAAAATACGTTGAACTTTTGCATATAAAAAAAAAGCCTGTGACAAAATGTACCTACACATTGTGATTAAATAACAATGTTGTCACTATTTCGAGATTTATGTTTCTAACTACTTATTTTGTATATTCTTTCAAACTTTCTGCGTTCTGGGACCCCTCGTCTCTGTACTATTTGCATGCACTGGGCATGCAAATCCATATTAAAATGGTATAACAAACTGTGAAGGAAATTTCTGGGGCTGCCACTAAGGGGTGCCAGGACTCCTGGGTTGCGATGCGAATGGGCAGGAGCCAGAATTTAGCATTAACACTTCTGTACTTACTCAATCAGATTAGAAAATAAATGCACGCATGCCTGATTCGTACTGTTGATGATGCCTTGCTTGTTTCAGATGTAATCACACCCCTTTGCATAGTTGTGTCCTGTACAGGTATGCATAGTATGTGCAGTGTAACTAAAGTATCCAGAGATCACTTGTCTCCCAATCTCAAATCAAAAAGTAACTGCCCTGAGGCAAGGCGAGTTAAAAGAGCAATGAAGCTGAAGCTCAAGAGAACAGCAACTCCGTTTGTGCACACAGCGTGGGGGCTAGAATGGAGCTCAGGCAATGGAGAATGCTGGCTGGGCATTGAAGCATTTGATACGAAAGATGTGCTGCACATAGCTGTGCGTTGGTAAGGCCCGGATTTTTAGATAGCATACAAATATGGAATGTGGTAGTGCTAGGATACCCTACACATTGCTGACAAGACGGTTGCCACCGGGATTGTCCTATGTGGCATCCATCACACCGTACGTCACTTACCATCAAGCACAATTAACGCCTGTGCTCCTTACCACCAATTAATGAGTTTGCATGACTCAAATGTGGTCTCAGAAGTGGGATATTCAAGAATTATGATGCAAAAAGTAGTTACGTAGGACATTTGATTGAAAAAGTAGTAGCGAGTGCGCAAACATCATTTATCCAGAAGATTGCACATTAAATGTGACAGAGAGGGTCAACGATTGCCATTACTGGTACCATTTGCCAAAGGCAGCATATATATATGTTTAAATCTAGAGAGAGGAAGGGATTTGTGTGCCACTTCTTTACATAAGGATAATCAGAGATGGTTTATTCTTGATTTCTCCACTCTGATTCCCTATTCGTGCTCCGTAGCACCAGCTCAACACAGCGAACAGGAAAAATGAAGATTAGGGGAATCATGGTAGGCCAAAAACTTACGATGAGCAGGAGATGCTTACCGCAGGATCATTATTTCACTTTACTTCACCATTTACTGGCAATTATGCCAGCAGGCCACAATTTCCAGGGGCCACACTGATGCTCAAGGGGAACATTCTTTTAACTGTAAAGTCACACTCAGAGAGCTGGTTACAGGATTTCCTCTTCCTATACCCCGCAAGTCTTTATGCGACACTGACCCTTCTAGAACATGTCATTATTACCATTTCTTTATTTGCAACATCTGCCAAAAACGAATCACTATAAAAATAAAAAAGTTGTTACAACAGATGAACTTCAAATCAACTTGTGCTATAAAAACAATTTCCAACTGATCAATGAGTCTTATGACAAAAATAAAATACAAAACAAGTTAAATACCACAGTAAACTTAAAATACACAAACATAAAATCCCTCCCCATTTATCAACAGTAACCAATTAAAAAATAAAACAGCAAATCATAAAGTAGGCAGAACTAGACATCCCCTTCCATAACATAACAACCTCCTTACAATGTCAAATGCTTTCCCTTTAAGAAGCCGTTGTCTCATGTCAGCCAGGAAACCATTACGCTGGCCAAGTCACTAGTCTCGCTAACCAAGAGTCACCACTAACGGCAGCAGGAGTGTAACCCAACAGTACAAGAACCCAAGTCAGACCCCCCCCTCCTGAACCAATTAAAATGTCTCTCCAGATCTACCCATTGAGGTAACTCCATCCGGTAGCGGCAGCCCTCCTGCAATCATCTCTTGGAGTAGGAGATGAGACTGTGGAGAGGAATGCAGCCAATGTGCTCCTGCTTACCGCGAGGTCTGGCTGTGGTCAGCTATCAACCTTCGGTGTTCAGTCGTAAATGAACCATACGCAAGACCATACTGAATGATCCCTTCAAGATCTGCACGGCTCTGACAACTACAAATGATTTCCTCTTTTGTTCAGTTAAGAGGGGTGGGGGCTTCCCGAGAGACAGCTCTGGAATTTTGCACCTGCTTCAACTTGGTCTATAGTATTTCTGTAGCCAGTGTAGTGCTCACTTTTCCATAGCTCCAAGATATTTCTCAAATGTTGTTTACAGCGAAAAAAGTTGCGCAGAGCGTCGCCACTCAATTCATTGAAAGCAACAGTGTTCACACTTTAAATCGGAGAAGCAGACAACACTTATACTTCTTTGGGTGGTCTTTGCAAAGTATGCAATGTCCTATTTTGGGGTAAGTCAATACTAAGAACTCCCAACTTTAAGACACTGAGGCCTTGTGACCAAAAGATTTAGCAAGCATGACAATTTGGGCAAGTATGGAAGCCTAGGCTAGAACTGGAGTCCCTTGATACAGCATCTGACAATTACCAGACTACATCTCCTAGTTTCCCTTGTCATACAAATTACACCTCGTGTAATGTGCTCTCTTGCTTTGAACCAATGGTATTATGGTAGTAAAAGTAAGAAATGGGCATGAAGAATCTTAGACACCCGTAGAAGAAAAGGAAATAACTTCCTGGTGGGAATGTGATCAGCACACCTGAAAATAAAAACAAAGACATCACAATATATAAATAAATAACAAGCATCCCAAACTCGTCAACCATGGGACTCCCTTTTCCTTTGGGCAGCCATGGTCAGCTTCATCTTTTCTGATAACCACGTTTGGATTGTCCTCCCCCCCCAATGAGGCACCTACCATCAGAGTGCCCATGCGGTAGGTCACTGGGCAGAGGAGCAGATATTTTCTAATTAGGTTACCTGAGGGAGGTGGAAAGGAAATGGTGGATATTGTTTAAAGCCAAAGGGAACTATTTTAAATACAAATGTTGAATGACAGGGAAAATACTGGCTTGTCTCTACTAATGTGCACATGACAAAATCATTTTTTTCTAAAAAGACAACTCAAGGTTACACTTATCTACCCGACAACGGGAAGCCCTCCAAAGTATCCATTGATGCGAGAAAGGGATGCATCCCTTATGATGCAGGACAACAAGTCCCATAAGGATTTTAAGTTCATTTGACAGTTTCTTATTGTGTACGAGATCCCACCGCATGCAGATCAACCTACTACAAACGCAGTGGGGACTGGTGGATTTGGTTCCAGGAAAGTTGCAATTCGTGGAGCTGCTTTCTAACGCAAGCAGGCAGATGTGCTTTACTCAATGTGGAAAGGGGACAACCCTTTCATAGCTTAAGTAGGGAAAAGGCATTAACCAACTTCAACCATCTGTCAGCGACAACGATTAGAACTTGTCTCAACACACAATCACAGAAGAGATTTGAAGGTTTCAGCAGGTGACATTAAGCTAGTTTAAGCAACTAAACATCCACGTACGCCAGAGAGCTTTAGGATAGAGTGTCTTCTGCTTCTCGACAGACCTAAGATAAAGAAAAGTATCCATACCAAGAAGAGCTAAACTCTGAGCTGTGAAGACTTCAATAAACCATATGGTCGTCTTCTCAACCTTCCTAGGGTACCTGGGATGTAAGCAGAAAGTACAGCAAGAGACCGGCAACCTTAAAGTGAGTAAGACAGTTCTCTTTGTGAGAAATGATGCGTGCTCTACCCCACCACCCACCTTGCTATTACCCACCACCTATTTCTCACACCTTCTGTTAATAGCTACATAAGCCATTCGTAGTTGGTACAAGACATCGAGAGCAAGCTTAGTTTGCTATTTCAAGGAAAGATGTGCTTGCTAGCGATACAAACAAAGCATGCTCACAATCCTCAATGAGTTTTAAGAATGTATTTTGGGGCAACGCGTTTTGACCTTGCAGTCTTCTCCACAGCCTAAGCATGCTTTGTTTGGATCGCTACGGAGCACAACTTTCCTTGGGGGAAATATATATATATATATACACACACATACACATATACACACCTTCTCCCCATAGGCCCTTATTATCAATGTAAAATTTACATTACAGAACGCTCTATTTAGAAGCATCATTGTCAGTTCAACAGGCAATCTTGGTTTCTTGCGGTGTCCCGGCGAGTCCGTTTTGTTGAGGAGTCTTTCTGTGGCCTCCTGTCATGACATTGCATACATGGAATTTTCCTTTCAAGGAAATAGTCGCTATTTCTACATTGAGTCCATTGGAGTTGGTTATCAGAAGTTCTTTCGGGTCTCCATGTGTGTGAAATTCTTCCACCTCATTTAGGATTTGAGTTCAATGTCTAGGTCATGGAGCAAATATGCCTTTGATGCATGAACATGCACAGCTAGGTCAAGTTTTGGTTATGTCAAAGTAGCAAGAAGGTCCTCGGCACAAAATAACATTGCCAGTGCTTGCTTTCCTTTGACCTGTCAAAGACTCACCCACAGCTTCATCAGTAGGCGAGAGGTTCACACCGATCACCTTTAGACCACTTTTGGGTTCCACCTGTTGCTTCTTGAGCGCGAAGGCTGCCTAAGCACTACCCAATTTCCTATGTATCAGTGGAGCTGTTCAAGGGTTGGGCCTAGTCTTGCAGGCGGGGGAGCACACAGAGCAGTAGTTATGAAACTATGCCTTGTTTTCAGTGCCACTTCTGCGCATTTGATTCTGTGCCTGTTAGCAAATGCATGATACCCACCTCACTCTGGTAACTACAGCGTCACTCTCAGAGGACATCGGGAATCTGTAAATTCGACGTATCTACACATATACAGCCAACTGTGTTCTTTTGTGTAGCGCACACACCAGAACCAACAAAAATGTATCTCCTAGAGGTAAGAGTCTTTACTCCTGTATATGAGAAAGGAGGGCTGGAAGATGAATGCTTCCACAGTTTAATGGCCAGCAGAAGGAAGGTCTCGTCTCCCACCATTCCTTTATATCAGACAGCCTGTGGCCTTACGCATGTCCATCTTCCAGTTGTCCCTTTTTCTCATCTTCCACATATAGTGATATGTTCACTGTATGAACGGCAGAGGCTATGGGCACTGTCCTGGGGTGCACCCTCGTGAAGGTGGGGCTGTCGGGTCGGTGGTGCGGAAAGGTGGTGCTGCTAGTGGTGCGGTTGTCCCGCTCCTTGCGCAGGAACGGGGGGACTGTGGAGCTCTTGATCTCTATCATGCGTGTGTCCATGACCTCACAGTCAATCTGCATCATCATCTCGATGTCTTGGGTTGAGTTGTAGAGGCTCTCTGTGGGCCAAAAGGAAAGAAGAGACGTCAACAGAGAGAAATAACTAAGGCCAGGACTTTTCTGGTCTTTAGCGCAAGCCTCACTAAAAAACAACATTGTTTCTCGCGACACGGCCAGCACTAAATACCTCTTAACAGGACTCACAAATCAATCACTAAAATCCAAGTACTCTTCGATGAAGTGGCCCATTCTCGGCTGGATATGCCCTTCACCGATCCAACATTCACACACCCTACCTTCTTGTGGTAGGACATGGTCATCTCACAATACCAGTAGCACTAAGGTCTCTTAAGACCCTCTTTCACCCTGTACTCCAGTATATACCAGCGCTGTTAAGTGTTTGTGAAGCTTGACTTGAAGCATCTGCTGCTCTGTCTGAAACCTTACCAGTCACCCAAGTCCTCAAGCTTCTACCCACTGCCCCCCTTAGTTCACTCAGTGTCAGAGTTCAGGAAGGACTATATCTCCTTAAGGCAGGGCAAAGGTAGATGCAAGAATGACACAAGAATGCAAAAGAAACTCTCCACCCTGCACAGCCCCCTTTTAAGTCAATATCAAGGTCCAATTCACAAGGTGCTTAACAGAAAGTGTCTGCTTTCAAGATCAGCTGGTCTACCTCCAAGAAGCCTGCTCCTCCAGAGTGGTGTCCGCCCTTACACCATCTATCTCTAGATGCTGCTGTGTATTTGGAATGTTTTACTACACACTTTTGTCTATTGCAACCAGACAGAAAGAACAAAAGCTTACAACTACAAACACTCATCACTTCTGGCATGTCATTCCTAACCTCACAGGCTAATGTTCTCTTCTGCTCCAAAATAAAACAACAAGATTTATAAAGTGTGATATGAATTTGACCCACTTTACATCGCATTGTCAACTTATGGCTATACTATGCTATAAAACCATTTAAAATCAAGGAAGAAAGGCCCTTATGGCATAATTGTGCTCGAATTAATATTCTTTAGTTAATGTATCATTTCAGCAGTGCCTTCAAAGACAACAACCATCTTGAAGCTAAGCCAGTAGAATTACAGATCAACTAATGCCACCTGGGTATCTTCTAATAAACTGCCTAGATAAACAAATGATGGACAGAATGCTGAATAAATCATACATTCACCCCCAGTCAAGATATCTGGGTTAAATCCATCGTTCTTTTGCTCACATTGCCACTCCAGTTTAGACTGGGGAAGAATGTGGAACCTGTGGTCAGAGCCGGATGCAACAGAGTCTGCAGGCCCAGAAGGAAAAGACATTACCAAGCCCTTCCATCCCTCGTGTTCATTCTACGGATTTGAGGCTGGATGGCACAATGCATTCAGTCTCTGCACTGTTTATGAAAAGCTCTATTTGCGCAAGAGCAACCTACGAGAAGCCTGAGCTGCGTGTCCATAGCTAGAAAGCTTGGCACAAGCTCCACCTCAGACAGACATCACTCCCAACTTCACAAGGGACCTCAATACATGGCTCTTCGATACGCCTCCTCCTTGATGGACTGGACCCTGCGCCTTCCCAACCCAGCGCCTTGAGACCCAGACGGGTGAGTAGTCGTGCTCATCAAACCGATGATTGATAATGGGCAATGGCTGGTTCCTGTGGGTGGTGGGCAGAAAAAGATGGACTAAGATGTGGCCTTGAGGTTTACTGGATGTGGCTGAGGTTCACTGGAATATTCCACCTATCACTTTTTTGTCATCTCACTGTGATGTTCTATAGGTGTCAGGTGTGCACAGATGTGCCGCACCCGCACAGTGACACAGGACTCAAGCTACACCACCCCACTGTGACTTACTTAGCCCCAAACAAGTCTGGGGATGCTTGCTCCCTTCTCAGGGTCCTGGCCTGGTAGTGTGGGCTGTATTTTGAGCAAAACCAAGGTTGATATATGGGGATTCCAGGCTGAGGAGGCATGGTGGGCCTGTTTTATATTTTCTTTTTCAATGTATATATTTTACATGCTGCAACCTCTTTACTTAAACAATGCAGAGTATGGCCCTCACCACTACACCCTAACATCTCCGCCCACCTCAGCAGGTGTGCGCAAAAAGTAAATGCAGAAACACATCTAGGTGCAAAACAGATTTCAGGTGCAAAGTAAGCAGTAAAGTGGTGTCACATTTAGCAGGAAAAATCTTATTTAGATGCAAAATTGCTTGAAATGCAACGTAAGCATGAATATCTAAACACTTTTAGGAGCAAAATATACCTCGACTGCAGTGCATAACCCTGCGCCGCAACTGGAAGAACTCTTTAGGCAGGTGGACTAACACTGCTAATAGATAATAGGTACTTCAAAACTCCACTGACCAGATTTTAAACGTGAATGCTACTTTATCAAGCAATGACTGAAGCAGGGTGGCACAAATCACCTCTCTTTGTATGTTTAGGTCTCGCCTGCGACAACGCATACGCTGCATGCTCTTTCGCTTGCAAGAGATATTTGATACTACATGAGTCCCATAGCCTAACATTTGTTGGCTTCGCTGTCAGTCTTATTTGCTGCCTTCTAATTGGCCAGCATGTGCTGGCTTTACTTTTGGCTGGAGCATAGACCAGGTACTGATCGCTTTAGCTTGATTGCTGAACTGCAGATCGAGCTGTGATTGAGGTATAATTTTTATTTTTTCTTCTTCCCTATTATTCTTGTTAAACCTATTGGCATTTGTAGTTTTGTTTTACTATTCCACAGGCCCTTCAAATTAGTCCTTTTCTGCTTTGAAATGGATGTTTATTGTGGCAACAGATGTGATCTGCTATTAAAAGTTTTTTGACTAAGACATGAAAATTGCAGTAATTGCCTTTTTTATTGATAGGATTTGTTATCAAATTACCTATTTGTTTTCTTTTTCACGCATGGGGGGATTAACTGATTTGCACAGAATCACAGGTGTGTTGTTAGGAAACCTAACAAGCATTGCCAAGGCCAAAAGTTGTCTTTTTTAAAAAACACATTAGCACCAGCTGTATCATAGCGCTTTTAAAAATCAGTTTTAGCCACAATGTAAAGCATTCAGATGCTGTACAGCACAGCTAGAAGACATTGCCAAAGCCAAAAGCTCTCATAGGTGAGATTTATTGGCTTTGCCAATACTTGTTTTAGTGTAAATGACCTAAACCTGAAAATAACTAAAACCGTGGGTACGTAGACCTCAAAAAGACGATGGAAGTGAAATGAAACCAGAAATACAAGACGGCAGGGAGAGAGAGCATGAAAGAGATAAAAAGTGAAAAAGTGAAGAAAAAAAATCACAAAATGTATGTCTAGTGAATGCTGGTTTAGGGAGACAGGTGGGGAAAACTGGCCAGCAAGTAGACACAACAGCGGGACACACGCAAGGGAATGCACCCAAGCATGAGAGATGGCAGATTTGGCACTGACAGGGACGGAATGCCCGGGCTATCAGCACTGTCACACCACAGCTACACCTTAGGTTTGTTGCCATAACAAACTCAACAACAAGGCAGGAGCCTTCCACCAGCTCTGACACAAGGAGGGGGGCACCCACTGTCTTAACCAGAGCGGAGTGGGGCACACCCGCAGACAGAAACAGGAGCGGGGAGAGCACCTACCACCTGTTCATCAACTGGTGTGGAAGTGGAGGTGATGGGTTTAGCGACCATCCAATAAGCCAGGCAGGGGGAGACCCGACCTACTGGATAAAGAAGGGGGGAGCACCCACTGACAACATGGGAGAGGGGGAGCACCTGCTGACTGAACGGGTGGGAGCGCCCACTGACTGAATGGGTGGGGAGGGGGAGCGCCCACTGACTGAATGGGTGGGGAGGGGGAGCGCCCACTGACTGAATGGGTGGGGAGGGGGAGCGCCCACTGGCTGAACCAGGGAATGGGGAGCAGCCACTAGCTGAACCAGGCACGGGGGAGCAGCCACCAGCTGAACCAGGCATGGGGGAGCAGCCACCAGCTGGACCAGGCAAGGGGGAGCAGCCACCAGCTGAGCCAGGCAAGGGGGAGCAGCCACCAGCTGAGCCAGGCAAGGGGGAGCAGCCACCAGCTGAACCAGGAAAAGTGGGCAGCCACCAGCTGAACCAGGGAAAGTGGGCAGCCACCAGCTGAACCAGGGAAAGGGGGCAGCCACCAGCTGAACCAGGGAAAGGGGGCAGCCACCAGCTGAACCAGGGAAAGGGGAAGCCATCAGCTGAACCAGGGAAGGGGGGGGAGCCACCAGCTGAACCAGGGAAAGGGGAAGCCACCAGCTGAACCAGGGAAGGGGGAACAGCCACCAGCTGAACCAGGCAAGGGGGGGCAGCCACCAGCTGAACCAGGGAAGGGGGAACAGCCACCAGCGGAACCAGGGAAAGGGGAGCAGCCATCAGCTGAACCAGGGAAGGGGGAGGAGCCACCAGCTGAACCAGGAAAGGGGGAGAAGTACCCACCAGCTCAAATGAAGAGGAGCACCAACTGACTAAACAATCGGGGTGCACCCACGACTAAATCAGGGAAGGGGACGACCCCGGACTGAAGTAGGGGGTAGTAGCACACACCAATTGAATCTGGAAAAGTGTAAACCGACTAACAGAACCCGGGCCTAAACCTGGAGGAGAAAGAGCCCACCGACAACCACTGGCAGAAGCACCCCCCCAACTGCATGAAACAGAGAGGGGGGGAGCACCCACCAACAAATAGTGGGGGAAGCGCTGACAGACTGTACCGGGGTGGTGGAGCGGCGACAGACTGTACTGCAGGGGAGCGCCCCCAGACTGTACGCGGGGGTGGGGTCGCTGACAGACTGTACCGCGGAGGGGAGCGACTACTGACTACCTGGGAGGGAGGGGGGAGAGGGGGAGGGACCACCGACTGTACCAGGGAGGGGGGAGAAGCTACCACCAACAGTACCGGGGAGGGGGGGAGCGGCCACCTACTGTACTGGGGGGGGCGACCACCGACTGTACCCAGACCACCGACTGTACCGTGGGGAAGTGGGGGGCAACAAGTCAAGTCAAGTCGAGGATTTGTATAGCGCACTACTCACCCAGAGGGTCTCAAGGCGCTTGAGGGGGGGGGGGGGGTTGGCGGGTGGGGTCCGGGTTTCGTTACTTATCGAATAGCCAAGTTTTGAGTTGTTTTCTGAAGGAGAGGTGGTTCTGTGTAAGGTGGAGGTGGGTGGGGAGGGAGTTCCAGGTTTTGGCCGCTAAGTAGGAGAATGATCTTCCTCCCATGGTGGTTCTTCGGATGCGTGGAATCGCGGCGAGGGCTTGATTGGATGATCGTAATTGGCGCATGGGGGTGTAGAAGGTCAGGCGCGTGTTGAGGTATTTGGGTCCCAGGTCGTAGAGGGCTTTGTGTGCGTGGGTGATGAGGCGGAACGTTATTCTCTTGTTGAAGGGGAGCCAGTGAAGGTCTCTCAGTTGACCGGATATGTGATTGTGGCGGGGTATGTCTAGGATGAGTCGGGCGGAGGCGTTCTGAATGCGTTGGAGTTTATTCTGTAATTTGGCTGTGGTTCCGGCGTATAGGGTGTTTCCGTAGTCCAGTCGGCTTGTGACGAGTGTTTGGGTGACCGTCTTTCTTGTTTCGGTGGGGATCCAGCGGAAGATCTTTCTGAGCATACGTAGGATGTTAAAGCATGATGATGAGACGATGTTGACTTGTCTGGTCATCGAGAGGGAGGAGTCTAGAATGAATACCAGGTTGCGGGCGTGGTCCGTTGGTTTGAGTGCGCTGCCCAGGGCCAGTGGCCACCATGAGTCGTCCATTGCGGAGGGGGATGATCCTAGGATGAGGACTTCCGTCTTGTCAGAATTCAGTTTTAAGCGGCTGTTCTTCATCCACTCGGCTACGTCTTTCATCCCTTCGTGTAGGTTAGTTTTGGCGGTGTTTGGGTCTTTGGTGAGGGAGAGGATCAGCTGTGTGTCATCGGCATAGGAGATGATGTTGAGGTTGTGCTGGCGTGCGATGGAAGCGAGGGGGCTCATGTAGACGTTGAAAAGGGTGGGGCTGAGTGAAGATCTTTGAGGTACCCCGCAGATGACTTTGGTGTTCTCTGACCTGAAAGGGGGAAGCGGACTCTCTGAGTTCTTCCGGCGAGGAACGAGATGATCCGGTCCAGTGCTTTTCCTTGTATCCCGACGTTTCTGAGGCGTTGTAAAAGGGTGCTATGACAGACTGTGTCAAACGCTGCGGAGAGGTCCAGGAGGATGAGGGCAGCTGTTTCTCCGTTGTCGAGTAGTGTTCGGATATCGTCTGTGGCTGCGATGAGGGCGGTCTCGGTGCTGTGTTTGGCTCGGAAGCCGGACTGTGAGGGGTCGAGGGAGTCGTTGGACTCGAGGAAGGCGGCAAGCTGACTGTTGGCGGCCTTCTCTATGACTTTGGCAGGGAAAGGGAGGAGCGAGATGGGGCGGTAGTTCTTAAGTTCAGTGGGGTCTGCTGTGGGTTTCTTCAGTAGGGCATAGAGTTCGGCATGTTTCCAGCTTTCCGGGAAGGTAGCGGTGTTGAGGGAGCAGTTGATGATATCCCGGAGATGAGGTGCGATGATGGAGTTGGCCTTGTTGAAGATGTGGTGGGGGCATGGGTCGGTTGGTGATCCGGAGTGAATGGAGTTCATCAAGCGGATGGTGTCTTCGGTGCTGATTGGGTCCCAGGCGCCAAGGGTGGTGTTGGGGGGCTTCAGTTCGGTGGTGGTAAGGGGGGTGGACTGGTCGCCGAAGCTGTTGTGTATGTCAGCGATTTTGCTGTGGAAGAATGAGGCTTGTGAGTTGCAGAGGTCTTGAGAGGGAGTGATGTCATTGGAGCCGGTGCTGGGATTGGCCAGTTCTTTGACGATGCTAAAGAGTTCTTTGCTGTTGTGGGCGTTGTTGTCGAGTCGCTCCTTGAATGCTGATTTCTTGGTGGATCGGATCAGCTGGTGGTGTTTGCGGGTGGCTTCCTTGAGGGCGGTCATGTTGTCTGTGGTTGGGTTTTTTCGCCAGGCTCTCTCAAGGGTGCGGCAGTTCTTTTTGGAGTTCTTGAGGTCGTCATTGAACCAGGAGGCTTTTTTGCTTCCTGGTTTGTTGTGATGGTTTTTCAAGGGTGCTAATTCGTCGGCGCAGAGGGTGATCCATTGTGCGAGATTGATGGCTGCTTGGTTTGGGTCCGATGGTTTGGCGGGATGGTTATTGTTTAGCGATGTGGTGAGCTGGTCGGTGGTAATTTTGTTCCAGTTTCTGCGGGGGACTTGTTGTGGGTGGTGGTGGGTCGTGGTCTTTCCGAAGTCGAAGTGGACGCAGCTGTGGTCCGTCCAGTGGAGTCCTGTGGCGTGAGAGAAGGAGATGTGCTTGCTGGAGGAGAAGATTGGGTCGAGCTTGTGTCCGGTGTGGTGGGTGGGGGTGTTTACCAGTTGTTTAAGTCCGAGATTGGCGAGGTTGTCCAGCAGGGTGTGGTGTTGCTGTCGTTGTTCTTTTCCAGGTGGAAGTTGAGGTCCCCTAGGAGAATGTAGTCCTCGGAGGGGAGGGCGTGTGGGCTGATAAAGTCAGTGATTTCTTCGCTGAATTGAGTGCGGGGTACTAGTGGCCTGTAGATGAGGGTGCCTCTGAGTGTGGTCTTGGGGTCGGTGTGTATCTGGAAGTGGAGGTGTTCGGCGGCGGTGAGAGTGTCGTTGGCGCTATTAGTGATGCGGATGGTGTTCTTGTGGACGATGGCGATGCCTCCTCCTGTTTGGTTGATGCGGTCTGTTAGAAACGGGACCCTGGCCGGCCAAGACTCGCGTCGAGGTCAGTCAGGGATCGCCAGTTCTAAGTGTCAGGGCAAGGGAGTCACACGCCAAGGCAACCCCCACTCGCCCTCTAGGTAACGTGGCGCGAGCAGTCAAGGCTAAACTTGGAGGCGATGTAAGTTAAGTATTTGCGCACGCACCCCAGCAACAACACCCAAGGCCCACCACAAAGAAACACTCCACACAAGGTTATGTAAAAATAGCCTTTGTATTATAAAAATATACATCAGATAAAACACACATCTTATTACACTGTGCCAATCAGGCACGGGCGGAATTTACAAGGGATATTTGTACAGGACAGGGCCACCTGGACCACTGTCAAGGGTATCACTTTTAGAAATAGCACTTTTTAGATCATAGGATTATCACTGTAGCACAAAAATAACATACAACCAGTAATCACTGGTAACCAGGGTCTCACTAGCACCACCTGCACTAAGGAGAAAACAACCACCTATGTATCACAATACCTGTAGGGGTGTAAAAACAGAACACATGATGCAATGCATAACATTCATTCAGAGGTGTAAAGGCACATGACGCATACGCAATACATTCAGCGGTGCAGAATCAATAACCATTACCCCATACTCACAAGTCACCACCTGTGACTGTCCCGGTGTCCCAATGTCAGGGCCTAAACGTGGCAGTTGTCCACTAAGTGCTGGACAACTGGAGCAGGTAAAGTTAACACAAAGTTGGAGCCTCTCTGGGCTCAAGGAACCACCACTGTGGCACTGGTGAGCCTCTCTCAGGCTCTTAAACAAGAAAGGGTGCTGCTGAGCCTCTCAGGGCTCCAGCAACTGGGCAGGTGCAGCCTCGCTGGGCTGGGGGGTCCCTCGCTCTGGGGACCCAACTCACAAATAAATGCCCCTTAAGAGCCTCGCAGGCTCCTGGACGAAATGCCCCTCAGAGCCTCTCTGGGCTCGGTAAACAAATAGCTCCTGGGGCCTCGGGGCTCCCCAACCCTGGGGGGGGCTTGGGGTGCACGTCGGAGCGGCCCTCTACCAACGGGGCCGCTCGAGGAAACAAAGAGAATCCGCCCCCGCACTCACCGGGACTTCACTGGTGCTGCGGGGGGCGGGAACCACTGCCGGCTGCTTCCACACTCACCGGCTGTCTGGCGCTGCCGCTGGGCCGCGGGCGGGGCTCCTCTCCTCTTGTCCTGGGGCCCCAACCAGACGTGGCAGGCTCTGCTCCTTCTCTCTCGTCCCGGGGCTCCCCTCTCCACTCGGGGAGCCTCGGGGACCCGGCCGGCAGCTTCTCGGCTGCGAGGGGCGGGACTTCCGGGTTGCCTGTCTCGGGCCGCGCTGCAATTGGTCAGCCGGCCCAGTGCTTCCGGGTCGCCGCGGGCAGCGCGGCGGCTCGCTTCCTAGGCAGGCAGGCGGCTTCCCAGGATCCGAGGAGTGGGCTCCCTCGTGCATCCAATAAATCACGGACCTGGGCAATGCCGGGTGGGCACCGGCCTTCACGAACAAAGCGCTCCCAAGCGCTATAAAGGCCAGTAAGGCGCTCCCAGCGCTAAGGTGGCAAATAAAGCGCTACTAAGCGCTGGGTCACCACAGAGCGCTCTCGAGCGCCAAAAAGGGCAATACAAAGCGGTCCCAGGCGCTGGGGGTAAAATCCAGCGTTTTTCAGGCGCTAGGCAAGAAGTCCTCAGTGCTCCCCAGCACTGGAGGACAGGGCAGAGCTCCAGCAGGGCTGGAGGCAGGCAGGGGGGGCCAGGCTGGGCCAGAGCCAGCACACTGGGTCTCCAGGCAGGGAGACTCCCCAAGTGGCGGTCCTTCTGGCCCCAGCAGCGGCCAAAGCCCCCTCTGGCAGGATTCCAAAAGAAGAACATTTTCAGTGGGGACACAGCCCCTTCTTATACCAACAAATCCTTTGTTACAATGTGCAGGGTGGGGGGAAAACCAGTCGCAGCTGGTTCTGGAGCACTCTTGATGGCCCAACCACCCATTCCTTTCACTGGGGAGGCTAGGGTCATTAGACACACCACAGGGGGGCGGAGCCAGCATTGTGTGGGGAAAACCCAGCCCATCCAGGACCCAGGTACACTCCTCCCACACATCACTCATGCTAATCTCCCACTCACCACCGGGCAGACCCATCCAGACTTCCTGGAGCCTGGCATGCCAGCCAGCTCCAGCCAATCACGCTCCAGCACCCTCACTGCACACATATCTCAATGTCCAGAAGTAGCACTTCCCAACTAGACACACACATGCCGCAGACACCATCTTGCAGCATTCACTCTCACGAGTTCAGGCATACCAAACTCGAGCCTGCACTCCCCACGCATCAGGAACTACTAGGGACACACACATTCCCCATGCATTCCTATGGGAGGGCAGGCCAGCCATACTACACGCACGCACTTTCACTCTGGGACTCAGGGAAAAGTGCGCAGAGACCCACAAATCACTAGCACAGGGTCACAAATAAGGCAAAAAGTCTAGGGGTGAACCTGCCCTGCGGGCCAAGTCCAACACAACCCCCTTCCAGCCAAAACGCAGGGGAGAACAATCACCACCGTGATGGACTTCCCTGCTTGGGGCGATAGAACACGGACGCAGGCCCGCCACGGCCGGGACACTCTCCTGTTCTATGCCACGGTGAACCCCTAGGGTTCCTTCTAAAGCTCCTGTAAGGACCAACTGGGCTACCCCACTGGTACTCCTCAGTTGTCCGCGGCCAGGACCCGGCCCTGGGCCACCCAGGTGCCACCGGTCCTTGCCAATTCGCAGAGCGGGGGGTAGTAACCCCTGGCACATAGTGTCCATTCTCCACTCTCCCTGTCTGCAAGACAGGACTAGACTGCCACTGGTTCACCAACCTTTGGCCTACAACCTCAGGCGGACCAGGAGTCTCAGAGAAGGCTTTCCTCCCCTTACCTCTTCTTCCAGGGTTCCTCCTCCTCCTGCGAGGGGGACACCCCGAACGCCATTCCAACCTAGGGTTTAACCCCTCAGGTTGCACCGGGGTCAGAGGTGGGCTTTCCCACCCTCTGCACCCCCTTCCAGAGGTCTGCCCTCTCCCAACTGGAGAAGTTCCTCTGGAAGAACCGGTCAGGATACTGCTTACAGTCATCCTACCCTTCAGGTCAGGCCGAACCTGCACCTGGCCTCCCAACCTCCGGTCTAAAACCTTTGGTGGAATAATTGCCTGGCACTCCAGGACTTCTGGGGATTCACACGCAATCCCCCTGAGGCTGACACATGACCCATGTGTCGTGTGACGGTCTGTCTGGCGCAGATCTCCCGCCTCCTGTCCACCTGACAGGGCGCAAAGATCCCCCAGACCAGAAGTGGCGCCCCCCGGGTCCACCCAAGACCTAGCCCCACTGGCTAGTATCTGGTCCACTGGTGCATCCACTGGGAAACTCGTCCCCCAATCACTCCTCGCTTCGGACTTCTGTGCCCTCCCAACTGGAGCGACACTGCCGGACACTGGAACCCCTGGAGTTCTGGTTACAGACACTCCAGGTTCCCTAGACACTAGGAGATCTTCCTCAAGTGTACTCACAGGACAGCCTAGGTTCCCAACCTGGTGTTCCCTCAAGAAACCACCCAAGTTCTGAGACAGGGCTTCGGGCCTCGGGGTGCTCTCAGCCACCCCCTGACTCCTGCTCCACTGAGCCAGGCAGTCAGCCCCTTCACCCTTCTCACTATACTGGGACCTAGCTGGGCTACACTGAGCCTCTTCCACCACGCTGGGCTGGAAGCTCCCTGTACCACTGCTGTTGGACTCACTCTCTAATGACTGTACAGCACCTCTGGCCCTCTCCCAGCGGTCTGCTTCCAGTGCAAGCTCCCATGGTTCAGACAATCCACACCCCATCAGGTGTTGTCGCAACCCTGGGGGACAACAACTGAGCATCTGCTCTCTGAGAAACACATCGAACAATATGTCCCAATCACATTTCGTGGGCTCCTGTACCCAATCGCACAGGGCTTCACAACAGTCCTCCTCAAATTCCTCCCACGACTGGTGAGGCAGCTTCCTACTGCCCCTGAATTTCAACCTTTTCTCCTCCTCTGGAGAACCAGGAACCATACTCTGGGAACTGGGAGTGGGACTGTCAACATCAACACTCAAAAAGCTGCCACCACTGGACTCCACCCTCCCTGGGGGATCCAGAAAATCATGACTGCGGTCAGGGGATAACCTACACTCTAGGGCCAACTTCTCCCTGGCCAAGGCCCTCTCAGCCTCTGCAGTCCGCTCATTCACACCCAGCTGCGCCATCTTCCAGGCATACTCTAACCTGAGCTTCTCCATGGCCAGCTGGTGCTCCCTCTCTTCTCTCCTATCCATCCACTCCTCTGGGGACAGGGAAAGGGATGGGGTGCTACATCTGACACGGGACCCAGCAAGGGACTCCCTATCTAGGGGGTACTCGCTCTCTGCTGGCGCCCATCCACTGTCAAACTTACTCTCCACAACAGACTCTACAGGGTTCCCCTCAGACCCACCACCCTCATGGTGTGCGGTCCGGGCCCTCTCCCTCTCACTGTGCTCACGCTCCCAGTCACTCTTCTGCCACAGGATCATGTTATCCCTAAGCTTGGACTGGGTGTCTGACTCACTCACTGGGATGTCTCTCTCCTTACATAACCGTACCAACTCATGCACACTGTACTTAGACAGGCCACACAGGTTAAACAGAGATTCCATCTTGACAGGATGCTCACAGACACGTGCAACACAAGGGAACTAGCAATCTGAAGTAAAAGTACACAATTCCAAAACATCCACTCTCCTTAGAAAAGAACTCACTCATGCGTCCAGGAAAACACACCATTCATCCACACACACCCTCCCCTCGGATCGGTAAGGCAGTTTCTACCACCCCTGACTTCTCAACCTGACCACATGTGACACAGGTACCAAACTCTGGAAGCAGGGCGGGGGACAAATGTACTGAACACAATTATCAAATGACACTCTTCAGGAGAAGCAATAATGGAACTTCACCAAAACACAATAATCCCCAAAAATGTGGTCATCTAAAATGCAGAGCTTTGTAGTGGCCAGTTGCTACTGTGGTACAACGCAAACACAAATTCTCATCCTCACCGCTTGCCGCCAATGTTAGAAACGGGACCCTGGCCGGCCAAGACTCGCGTCGAGGTCAGTCAGGGATCGCCAGTTCTAAGTGTCAGGGCAAGGGAGTCACACGCCAAGGCAACCCCCACTCGCCCTCTAGGTAACGTGGCGCGAGCAGTCAAGGCTAAACTTGGAGGCGATGTAAGTTAAGTATTTGCGCACGCACCCCAGCAACAACACCCAAGGCCCACCACAAAGAAACACTCCACACAAGGTTATGTAAAAATAGCCTTTGTATTATAAAAATATACATCAGATAAAACACACATCTTATTACACTGTGCCAATCAGGCACGGGCGGAATTTACAAGGGATATTTGTACAGGACAGGGCCACCTGGACCACTGTCAAGGGTATCACTTTTAGAAATAGCACTTTTTAGATCATAGGATTATCACTGTAGCACAAAAATAACATACAACCAGTAATCACTGGTAACCAGGGTCTCACTAGCACCACCTGCACTAAGGAGAAAACAACCACCTATGTATCACAATACCTGTAGGGGTGTAAAAACAGAACACATGATGCAATGCATAACATTCATTCAGAGGTGTAAAGGCACATGACGCATACGCAATACATTCAGCGGTGCAGAATCAATAACCATTACCCCATACTCACAAGTCACCACCTGTGACTGTCCCGGTGTCCCAATGTCAGGGCCTAAACGTGGCAGTTGTCCACTAAGTGCTGGACAACTGGAGCAGGTAAAGTTAACACAAAGTTGGAGCCTCTCTGGGCTCAAGGAACCACCACTGTGGCACTGGTGAGCCTCTCTCAGGCTCTTAAACAAGAAAGGGTGCTGCTGAGCCTCTCAGGGCTCCAGCAACTGGGCAGGTGCAGCCTCGCTGGGCTGGGGGGTCCCTCGCTCTGGGGACCCAACTCACAAATAAATGCCCCTTAAGAGCCTCGCAGGCTCCTGGACGAAATGCCCCTCAGAGCCTCTCTGGGCTCGGTAAACAAATAGCTCCTGGGGCCTCGGGGCTCCCCAACCCTGGGGGGGGCTTGGGGTGCACGTCGGAGCGGCCCTCTACCAACGGGGCCGCTCGAGGAAACAAAGAGAATCCGCCCCCGCACTCACCGGGACTTCACTGGTGCTGCGGGGGGCGGGAACCACTGCCGGCTGCTTCCACACTCACCGGCTGTCTGGCGCTGCCGCTGGGCCGCGGGCGGGGCTCCTCTCCTCTTGTCCTGGGGCCCCAACCAGACGTGGCAGGCTCTGCTCCTTCTCTCTCGTCCCGGGGCTCCCCTCTCCACTAGGGGAGCCTCGGGGACCCGGCCGGCAGCTTCTCGGCTGCGAGGGGCGGGACTTCCGGGTTGCCTGTCTCGGGCCGCGCTGCAATTGGTCAGCCGGCCCAGTGCTTCCGGGTCGCCGCGGGCAGCGCGGCGGCTCGCTTCCTAGGCAGGCAGGCGGCTTCCCAGGATCCGAGGAGTGGGCTCCCTCGTGCATCCAATAAATCACGGACCTGGGCAATGCCGGGTGGGCACCGGCCTTCACGAACAAAGCGCTCCCAAGCGCTATAAAGGCCAGTAAGGCGCTCCCAGCGCTAAGGTGGCAAATAAAGCGCTACTAAGCGCTGGGTCACCACAGAGCGCTCTCGAGCGCCAAAAAGGGCAATACAAAGCGGTCCCAGGCGCTGGGGGTAAAATCCAGCGTTTTCCAGGCGCTAGGCAAGAAGTCCTCAGTGCTCCCCAGCACTGGAGGACAGGGCAGAGCTCCAGCAGGGCTGGAGGCAGGCAGGGGGGGCCAGGCTGGGCCAGAGCCAGCACACTGGGTCTCCAGGCAGGGAGACTCCCCAAGTGGCGGTCCTTCTGGCCCCAGCAGCGGCCAAAGCCCCCTCTGGCAGGATTCCAAAAGAAGAACATTTTCAGTGGGGACACAGCCCCTTCTTATACCAACAAATCCTTTGTTACAATGTGCAGGGTGGGGGGAAAACCAGTCGCAGCTGGTTCTGGAGCACTCTTGATGGCCCAACCACCCATTCCTTTCACTGGGGAGGCTAGGGTCATTAGACACACCACAGGGGGGCGGAGCCAGCATTGTGTGGGGAAAACCCAGCCCATCCAGGACCCAGGTACACTCCTCCCACACATCACTCATGCTAATCTCCCACTCACCACCGGGCAGACCCATCCAGACTTCCTGGAGCCTGGCATGCCAGCCAGCTCCAGCCAATCACGCTCCAGCACCCTCACTGCACACATATCTCAATGTCCAGAAGTAGCACTTCCCAACTAGACACACACATGCCGCAGACACCATCTTGCAGCATTCACTCTCACGAGTTCAGGCATACCAAACTCGAGCCTGCACTCCCCACGCATCAGGAACTACTAGGGACACACACATTCCCCATGCATTCCTATGGGAGGGCAGGCCAGCCATACTACACGCACGCACTTTCACTCTGGGACTCAGGGAAAAGTGCGCAGAGACCCACAAATCACTAGCACAGGGTCACAAATAAGGCAAAAAGTCTAGGGGTGAACCTGCCCTGCGGGCCAAGTCCAACACGGTCCTTTCGGACGATCTTGTAGCCGTCCGGCATGGCTATGGCGATGTCGGGCGCTGATGCGGTGTTCATCCAGGTTTCTGTCAGGAAGGCGACGTTCGGCGTTGTAGTGTCCAGTAGGTTCCATAGTTCAATGGCGTGTTTGTGGACCGAGCGGGTGTTGAGCAGGATGCACTTCAGGTGGTTATTGTTGGAGCTCTGTTTGGCGTTTGTGGAATTAGTGTGGGTCCTGATGCCGTTGAACTTGCAGAAATGGCAGGTGAAGGGTCCATGGGTGCGTCCTGGGGCGGCTTGGTGGCAGTCGGGGAGCCGGCCGGCGTTGAGTGCAGAGAGGGTTGCGGCGTCGTATGTTAGGCGGGTGTAGTGGTTTTTGCGGGGGCCAGGGGGTTTGGCGCTGGGCGCGGTCCAGGCGCGGACGGGCGTAGACGGGCTTACCTTTGGCGCGCATGGGGCGCTCCCGCTGCGCGGGAACGCTGCGCGTATGTTGCTCTGACATAAGTGGAGAGTGGAGGGGGGCGGAGCGAGGGAGGAGCAGCTGGGAGGCGGGAGCGGGGTGGCGAGTGGGGAGGGGATCTATGGAAGGTGCTGATGGGAGCGGGGGGTGGGGCCGCGGGGGAGCAGCGGCTGGGAGTGGGGAGGAGAGAGGGCTTGAACAGCAAGATGGCAGCAAACAACAACAACAAGGTGATAATAATACAGATTGTTATAAAGCGCGAACAGCTACCTCACGAGGAGGTGTCCCGGCGCTATAGCAACAGTGTTGTGCCCGTTTAGGTAGAAGAGCTGGAGTCTAACGTGGTGCCTAGCGTGGTTGGGCAAACAGCCAGGTTTTCAGTAATCGCTTAAAACATGCTTCGGATGGAGCCTGTTGGAGAGCAGGGGGTAGCGAATTCCATAGTACCGCCACATTGGCCGAGAAGGTGCGTGATGCAGGGAGAGATCGGGCCACAGACACAGAATCAGGCAGCACAAATGTTAAGCACAGGCTGGCACACAAATAATAATAATGGCAGCAAATACGTCCAGCAGCAAAAACGCTATGCAAACAAATGAAGCTATGCACACAAATGCGCTATGCACCCAGATGAATAAATAGCAAATACGTCCCGCAGCCAAAACGCTAAGCACAGGCAGCAGTTATGATGGCAGTCAGTACGATACTGCAGGACTGTACCGGTTAGGGGGAGCGACCACCAACTGTACCGGGGGGACGACCACAGACTGTAAAGGGGGGAGCAACCACCAACTGTACCGGGGGGGAGGCAACCACCAACTGTACCGGGGGGAGCAACCACCAACTGTACTGGGGGGAAGCAACCACCAACTGTACCGGGGGGGGGGGGGCAACCACCAACTGTACCGGGGGGGGGGGGGGGAGCGACCACCGACTGTACCGGGGGGAAGCGACCACTGACTGTACCGGGGGGGAAGCAACCACCGACTGTACCGAGGGGGGGGAGCGACCACCGACTGCACCGGGGGGGGGGGGGGGGGGGGGAGCGACCACCGACTGCACCGGGGGGGGGGGAGCGACCACCAACTGTACCGGGGGGAGGCAACCACCAACTGTACCGGGGGGAGGCAACCACCAACTGTACCGGGGGGAGGCAACCACCAACTGTACCGGGGGGAGCAACCACCAACTGTACCGGGGGGGGGGGGAGCAACCACCAACTGTATCAGGGGGAGCAACCACCAACTGACCGGGGGGGGGGGAGCGACCACCGACTACACCGGGGGGAAGCGACCACTGACTGTACCGGGGGGGAAGCAACCACCGACTGTACCGAGGGGGGGGAGCGACCACCGACTGCACCAGGGGGGGGGGGGGAGCGACCACCAACTGTACCGGGGGGAGGCAACCACCAACTGTACCGGGGGGAGGCAACCACCAACTGTACCGGGGGGAGCAACCACCAACTGTACCGGAGGGAGCAACCACCAACTGTACCGGGGGGGGGAGCAACCACCAACTGTAACGGGGGGGAGCAACTACCAACTGTAACGGGGGGGGGGGCAACCACCGACTGTACCGCGGGGAAGCAACCACCGACTGTACCGGGGAGGGAGCAACCACCGACTGTACCGAGGGGGGGGGGAGCGACCACCGACTGTACGGGGGGGGAGCAACCGCCGACTGTTATGGGGGGAGCAACCACAGACTGTACCGGGGGGGACAACCGCCGACTGTACTGGGGGGGCAACCACCCACTGTACCGGAGGAGGGGAGCAACCACCAACTGTACCGGGGGGGGGGGAGCGAGCACCGACTGTACGGGGGGGAGCAACCACCAACTGTTATGGGGGGGGGAGCAACCACCTACTGTATCGGGGGGGCGGAGCGACCACCAACTGTACCGGGGGGGCGACCACCAACTGTACCGGGGGGAGCAATGTACAAGGGGGGGGGGGGAGCGACCACCGACTGCACCGGGGGGGGGGGGGGAGCGACAACCAACTGCACCGGGGGAGCAACCACCAACTGTACCGGGGGGGAAACCACCAACTGTACCGGGGGGAGCAACCTCCAACTGTACCGGGGGGGGAGCGACCACCAACTGTACCGGGGGGGGGGAGCGACCACTGACTGTACGGGGGGGAGCAACCACTGACTGTACGGGGGGGGGGGACAACCACCGACTGTACCGGGGGGGGAGCAACCACCGACTGTACCGGGGGGGGGAGCAACCACCGACTGTACAGGGGGGGAGCAACCACTGACTGTACGGGGGGGGGAGGCAACCACCAACTGTACCGGGGGGAGGCAACCACCAACTGTACCGGGGGGAGCAACCACCAACTGTACCGGGGGAAGCAACCGCCGACTGTACCGGGGGGGGGGGGGGGGCGGGTGAGCGACCACCGACTGTACGGGGGGGAGCAACCACCAACTGTATCGGGGGGAGCAACCACCGACTGTACGGGGGGGGGGGGGGCAACCACCGACTGTACCGGGGGGGGGAGCAACCACCGACTGTACCGGGGGGGAGCAACCACCGACTGTACAGGGGGGGAGCAACCACTGACTGTACGGGGGGGGGAGGCAACCACCAACTGTACCGGGGGGAGGCAACCACCAACTGTACCGGGGGGAGCAACCACCAACTGTACCGGGGGGAAGCAACCACCAACTGTACCGGGGGGGGGGGGGGTGAGCGACCACCGACTGTACGGGGGGGAGCAACCACCAACTGTATCGGGGGGAGCAACCACCAACTGTACCGGGGGGGGAGCAACCTCCGACTGTACCGGGGGGGGGGGAGCAACCACCGACTGTACCGGGGGGGGGGGGGACCAACCACCGACTGTTACGGGGGGGAGCAACCACCGACTGTTACGGGGGGGGAGCAACCACCGACTGTTACGGGGGGGGAGCAACCACCGACTGTTACGGGGGGGAGCAACCACCAACTGTATCGGGGGGAGCAACCACCAACTGTACCGGGGGGAAGCAACCACCGACTGTACCGGGGGGAAGCAACCACCGACTGTACCGGGGGGAAGCAACCACCGACTGTACCGGGGGGAAGCAACCACCGACTGTACCGGGGGGGGGAGCAACCACCGACTGTACCGGGGGGGGGAGCAACCACCGACTGTACCGAGGGGGGAGCAACCACCGACTGTACGGGGGGGGGGGGGCAACCACTGACTGTTACGGGGGGGAGCAACCACAGACTGTACCGGGGTGGGGGGACAACCACCGACTGTAACGGGGGGGGAGCAACTACCAACTGTAACGGGGGGGGGGGAGCAACTACCAACTGTAACGGGGGGGGGAGCAACCACCGACTGTACCGCGGGGAAGCAACCACCGACTGTACCGGGGAGGGAGCAACCACCGACTGTACCGAGGGGGGGGGGGAGCGACCACCGACTGTACGGGGGGGGAGCAACCGCCGACTGTTATGGGGGGAGCAACCACAGACTGTACCGGGGGGGACAACCGCCGACTGTACTGGGGGGGCAACCACCCACTGTACCGGAGGAGGGGAGCAACCACCAACTGTACCGGGGGGGGGGGAGCGAGCACCGACTGTACGGGGGGGAGCAACCACCAACTGTTATGGGGGGGGGAGCAACCACCTACTGTATCGGGGGGCGGAGCGACCACCAACTGTACCGGGGGGGCGACCACCAACTGTACCGGGGGGAGCAATGTACAAGGGGGGGGAGCGACCACCGACTGCACCGGGGGGGGGGGGGGGGGAAGCGACAACCAACTGCACCGGGGGAGCAACCACCAACTGTACCGGGGGGGAAACCACCAACTGTACCGGGGGGAGCAACCTCCAACTGTACCGGGGGGGAGCGACCACCAACTGTACCGGGGGGGGGGAGCGACCACTGACTGTACGGGGGGGAGCAACCACTGACTGTACGGGGGGGGGGACAACCACCGACTGTACCGGGGGGGGAGCAACCACCGACTGTACCGGGGGGGGGAGCAACCACCGACTGTACAGGGGGGGAGCAACCACTGACTGTACGGGGGGGGAGGCAACCACCAACTGTACCGGGGGGAGGCAACCACCAACTGTACCGGGGGGAGCAACCACCAACTGTACCGGGGGAAGCAACCGCCGACTGTACCGGGGGGGGGGGGGGGCGGGTGAGCGACCACCGACTGTACGGGGGGGAGCAACCACCAACTGTATCGGGGGGAGCAACCACCGACTGTACGGGGGGGGGGACAACCACCGACTGTACCGGGGGGGGGAGCAACCACCGACTGTACCGGGGGGGAGCAACCACCGACTGTACAGGGGGGGAGCAACCACTGACTGTACGGGGGGGGGAGGCAACCACCAACTGTACCGGGGGGAGGCAACCACCAACTGTACCGGGGGGAGGCAACCACCAACTGTACCGGGGGGAGCAACCACCAACTGTACCGGGGGGAAGCAACCACCAACTGTACCGGGGGGGGGTGAGGGACCACCGACTGTACGGGGGGGAGCAACCACCAACTGTATCGGGGGGAGCAACCACCAACTGTACCGGGGGGGGGAGCAACCTCCGACTGTACCGGGGGGGGGGAGCAACCACCGACTGTACCGGGGGGGGGGGGGGGGGAGCAACCACCGACTGTTACGGGGGGGGAGCAACCACCGACTGTTACGGGGGGGGAGCAACCACCGACTGTTACGGGGGGGGAGCAACCACCGACTGTTACGGGGGGGAGCAACCACCAACTGTATCGGGGGGAGCAACCACCAACTGTACCGGGGGGAAGCAACCACCGACTGTACCGGGGGGAAGCAACCACCGACTGTACCGGGGGGAAGCAACCACCGACTGTACCGGGGGGGAGCAACCACCGACTGTACCGGGGGGGGAGCAACCACCGACTGTACCGAGGGGGGAGCAACCACCGACTGTACGGGGGGGGGGGAGCAACCACTGACTGTTACGGGGGGGAGCAACCACAGACTGTACCGGGGTGGGGGGACAACCACCGACTGTACCGGGGGGGGGGGGCGAGCACCGACTGTACTGGGGGGGAGCGACCACCAATTGTACCGGGGGGAAGCAACCACTGACTGAACAGGGGGGGGGAGCAACCACCGACTGTACCGAGGGGGGGAGCGACCACCGACTGTACGGGGGGGGGAGCAACCACCGACTGTTACGGGGGGGGAGCAACCACAGACTGTTCCGGGGGGGAAGGGGGACAACCACAGACTGTACCGGGGTGGGGGGGGGGGTGACAACCACTGACTGTACCGGGGGGGGGACAACCACCGACTGTACCGGGGGGGGGAGCAACCACGGACTGTACAGGGGGGGAGCAACCACCGACTGTACAGGGGGGGAGCAACCACTGACTGTACAGGGGGGGAGCAACCACCGACTGTACAGAGGGGGAGCAACCACCGACTGTACGGGGGGGGGGGGAGAAACCACAGACTGTACGGGGGGGGGAGAAACCACCGACTGTACGGGGGGGGGGAGCCACCGACTGTACCGGGGGAGCGACCACCCACTGTACTGGGGGGGAGCGACCACCCACTGTACCCCAGGGGGAGGCGCATGCGACCACCGGCTGTCTGGCGTGGGGGGGTGAGTGACTACCGGATGTCCGTTGAGTAGGGGGCGCGAGCGACCACCGGCTGTCCAGTGAAGGGGCGCGAGCAACCACCGGCTGTCCAGTGAAGGGGCGCGAGCAACCACCGGCTGTCCAGTGAAGGGGCGCGAGCAACCACCGGCTGTCCAGTGCAGGGGCGCGAGCAACCACCGGCTGTCCAGTGCAGGGGCGCGAGCAACCACCGGCTGTCCAGTGCAGGGGCGCGAGCAACCACCGGCTGTCCAGTGCAGGGGCGCGAGCAACCACCGGCTGTCCAGTGCAGGGGCGCGAGCAACCACCGGCTGTCCAGTGCAGGGGCGCGAGCAACCACCTGCTGTCCAGTGCAGGGGCGCAAGCAACCACCGGCTGTCCAGTGCAGGGGCGCGAGCAACCACCGGCTGTCCAGAGCAGGGGCGCGAGCAACCACCGGCTGTCCAGTGCAGGGGCGCGAGCAACCACCGGCTGTCCAGTGGGGGGGAGCAACCGGCGACTGTTACGGGGGGAGCAACCACAGACTGTACCGGGGGGGACAACCGCCGACTGTACTGGGGGGGGGGGCAACCACCCACTGTACCGGAGGAGGAGAGCAACCACCAACTGTACCGGGGGGGGGAGCGAGCACCGACTGTACGGGGGGGAGCAACCACCAACTGTTATGGGTGGGGGAGCAACCACCTACTGTATCGGGGGGGCGGAGCGACCACCAACTGTACCGGGGGGGCGACCACCAACTGTACCGGGGGGAGCAATGTACAGGGGAGGGGGGGGGGGAGCGACCACCGACTGCACCTGGGGGGGGGAGCGACAACCAACTGTACCGGGGGGAGCAACCACCAACTGTACCGGGGGGGGGGAAACAACCAACTATACCGGGGGGAGCAACCACCAACTGTACCGGGGGGGAGCGACCACCAACTGTACCGGGGGGGGGGGGAGCGACCACCGACTGTACGGGGGGGAGCAACCACCGACTGTTACGGGGGGGAGCAACCACAGACTGTACCGGGGGGGGGGGGGTGACAACCACCGACTGTACCGGGGGGGGAGGGGGGCAACCACTGACTGTATCGGGGGGGGGGAGCAACCACCGACTGTACCGGGGGGGAGCAACCACCGACTGATCCGGGGGGGGGAGCAACCACCGACTGTACAGGGGGGGAGCAACCACTGACTGTACGGGGGGGAGGCAACCACCAACTGTACCGGGGGGAGGCAACCACCAACTGTACCGGGGGGAGCAACCACCAACTGTACCGGGGGAAGCAACCACCAACTGTACCGGGGGGGGGGGGAGGAGCGACCACCAACTGTACCGGGGGGGGGGGGGGGAGGAGCGACCACCGACTGTACCGGGGGGGGGGGGTGAGCGACCACCGACTGTATGGTAGGGGGAGCAACCACCGACTGTTACGGGGGGGAGCAACCACCAACTGTATCGGGGGGGCAACCAACCACCAACTGTATTGGGGGGAGCAACCACCAACTGTACCGGGGGGGGGGGCAACCACAGACTGTTACGGGGGGGGAGCAACCACTGACTGTTACGGGGGGGAGCAACCACCAACTGTATCGGGGGGAGCAACCACCAACTGTATCGAGGGGGAGCAACCACCAACTGTACCGGGGGGAAGCAACCACCGACTGTACCGGGGGGGGAGCAACCACCGACTGTACCGGGGGGGGGGGGAGCAACCACCGACTGTACCGAGGGGGGAGCAACCACCGACTGTACGGGGGGGGGGGCAACCACTGACTGTTACGGGGGGGGAGCAACCACAGACTGTACCGGGGTGGGGGGACAACCACCGACTGTACCGGGGGGGGCATCCACCCACTGTACCGGGGGGGGGAGCGAGCACCGACTGTACGGGGGGGGGAGCGAGCACCGACTGTACGGGGGGGGTGGACCACCAACTGTACCGGGGGGAGCAATGTACAGGGGGGGGGAGCAACCACCGGGGGGGGGGGAGCGACAACCAACTGTACCGGGGGGAGCAACCACCAACTGTACCGGGGGGGGGGGGGGCAACCACCAACTGTACCAGGGGGAGCAACCACCAACTGTACTGGGGGGGAGCGACCACCAACTGTACCGGGGCGAAGCAACCACTGACTGAACAGGGGGGGGGGAGCAACCACCGACTGTACCGAGGGGGGGAGGGACCACCGACTGTACGGGGGGGGAGCAACCACAGACTGTTCTGAGGGGGGGGAAGGGGGGGACAACCACAGACTGTACCGGGGGGGGGGGTGACAACCACCGACTGTACCGGGGGGGGGGGGAGCAACCACCGACTGTACCGGGGGGGGGGGAGCAACCACCGACTGTACAGGGGGGGAGCAACCACCGACTGTACAGGGGGGGGAGCAACCACCGACTGTACGGGGGGGGGAGCAACCACCGACTGTACGGGGGGGCAGCCACCCACTGTACTGGGGGGGAGCGACCACCCACTGTACCCCAGGGGGAGGCGCATGCGACCACCGGCTGTCTGGTGTGGGGGGGTACGACCACCAGCTGTCTGGCGCAGGGGGGGCGAGTGACTACCGGATGTCCGTTGAGTAGGGGGCGCGAGTGACTACCGGATGTCCGTTGAGTAGGGGGCGCGAGCGACCACCGGCTGTCCAGTGCAGGGGCGCGAGCAACCACCGGCTGTCCAGTGCAGGGGCGCGAGCAACCACCGGCTGTCCAGTGCAGGGGCGCGAGCAACCACCGGCTGTCCAGTGCAGGGGCGCGAGCAACCACCGGCTGTCCAGTGCAGGGGCACGAGCAACCACCGGCTGTCCAGTGCAGGGGCACGAGCAACCACCGGCTGTCCAGTGCAGGGGCACGAGCAACCACCGGCTGTCCAGTGCAGGGGCGCGAGCAACCACCGGCTGTCCAGTGCAGGGGCGCGAGCAACCACCGGCTGTCCAGTGCAGGGGCGCGAGCAACCACCGGCTGTCCAGTGCAGGGGCGCGAGCAACCACCGGCTGTCCAGTGCAGGGGCGCGAGCAACCACCGGCTGTCCAGTGCAGGGGTGCGAGCAACCACCGGCTGTCCAGTGCAGGGGCGCGAGCAACCACCGGCTGTCCAGTGCAGGGGCGCGAGCAACCACCGGCTGTCCAGTGCAGGGGCGCGAGCAACCACCGGCTGTCCAGTGCAGGGGCGCGAGCAACCACCGGCTGTCCAGTGCAGGGGCGCGAGCAACCACCGGCTGTCCAGTGCAGGGGCGCGAGCAACCACCGGCTGTCCAGTGCAGGGGCGCGAGCAACCACCGGCTGTCCAGTGCAGGGGCGCGAGCAACCACCGGCTGTCCAGTGCAGGGGCGCGAGCAACCAGCGGCTGTCCAGTGCAGGGGCGCGAGCAACCAGCGGCTGTCCAGTGCAGGGGCGCGAGCAACCAGCGGCTGTCCAGTGCAGGGGCGCAAGCAACCAGCGGCTGTCCAGTGCAGGGGCGCGAGCAACCAGCGGCTGTCCAGTGCAGGGGCGCGAGCAACCAGCGGCTGTCCAGTGCAGGGGCGCGAGCAACCAGCGGCTGTCCAGTGCAGGGACGCGAGCAACCAGCGGCTGTCCAGTGCAGGGGCGCGAGCAACCACCGGCTGTCCAGTGCAGGGACGCGAGCAACCAGCGGCTGTCCAGTGCAGGGGCGCGAGCAACCACCGGCTGTCCAGTGCAGGGGCGCGAGCAACCACCGGCTGTCCAGTGCAGGGGCGCGAGCAACCACTGGCTGTCCAGTGCAGGGGCGCGAGCAACTACCGGCTGTACGGCGTAAGGGGGGGGAGGAAAACCACGGGCTGTCTGGCGCAGGGGGCGCAAGCAACCACCGGCTGTACGGCGTAAGGGGAGGCAACCACCGGCTGTCTGGCGCAGGGGGCGCGAGCAACCACCGGCTGTGCGGCGTAAGGGGGGGGCAACCACCGGCTGTCCAGTGCAGGGGCTCGAGCAACCCCCGGCTGTCCAGTGCAGGGGCGCGAGCAACCACCGGCTGTACGGCGTAAGGGGAGGCAACCACCGGCTGTCTGGCGCAGGGGGCTTGAGCAACCACCGGCTGTGCGGCGTAAGGGGGGGGGAAACCACCGGCTGTCTGGCAACCGCCAGCCAGCCCACGGGGGGGGGGGTGGCGAGCAACCGCCGGCTGTCCCGCGTGGGGGGGGGAGAGCAACCACCGGCTGTCCAGCACGGGGGGGGGGTGAGCAACAGCCGGCTGTCCAGCACGGGGGGGGGGGGGGGGGTGAGCAACAGCCGGCTGTCCCGCGCGGGGGGGGGGGGAGCAACCGCCGGCAGTCCCGCGGGGGGGGTTGGTGAGCAACCGGCGCCTATACCGCGGGGGGGGGGGGGTGAGCAACCGCCTGCTGTCCCGCACGGGGGGTGGTGAGCAACCGCCTGCTGTCCCGCACGGGGGTGGGGGGGGGGTGAGCAACCGCCGCCTGTCCCACGCGGGGGGGGCAGGTGAGCAACCGCTGCCTGTCCCGCGGGGGGGGGGGTGATCAGGTGAGCAACCGCCGCCTGGCCCGCGCGCGGGGGGGGGCAGGTGAGCAACCGCCGCCTGTCTCAGGTGGGGGGGGGGTGGTAAGCAACTGCCGGCTGTCCCGCGATGGGGGGGGGGGGGGGGGTTAGCAACCGCCGGCTGTCCCGCGGGGGGTGGGGGTAAGCAACTGCCGGCTGTCCCGCGGGGGGGTGCGCAACCGCTGGCTGTCCCGTGGCGGAGTGAGCAACCTACGGCCAGCCCGCGGGGGGAGCAACCACCGGCCAGCCCGCGGGGAGGAGCAACGGCCGTCCCGCAGGGGGGGGTGAGCAACTGCCGGCTGTCCCGCAGGGGGGGGTGAGCAACCGCTGGCTGTCCCGCAGGGTGCCGACCATTGGCTGTCTCACCGGGGGGGGGGGGGGGGGGGGGGGGGGGGAGTGACCGTTGACTGTACCGCGGGCAGAGCGGCAACTGGCCGTACCGCGGGCAGAGCGGCAACCGGCCGTACCGCGGGCAGAGCGGCAACCGGCCGTACCGCGGGCAGAGCGGCAACCGGCTGTACCTGCGGGGAGAGCGGCAACCGACTGTACCTGCGGGGAGTGCGGCAACCGACTGTACCTGCGGGGAGAGCGTCAACCGACTGTACCTCTGGGGGGAGCGGCCACCGACTGTACCTGTACCGCGGGGAGAGCGGCCACCGACTGTACCTGTACCGCGGGGAGAGCGGCCACCGACTGTACCGCGGGGAGAACGCCCACCGACTGTACAGCGGTGAGAGCTCCCACCGACTGTACCGCGGGGGGGGGGAGCGGCCACCGACTGTACCACGGGGGGAAATCGACCACCGACTGTACCGCGGGGGGATCGACCACCGACTGTACCACGGGGGAATCGACCACCAACTGTACCACGGGGGGGGAAATCGACCACCAACTGTACCACGGGGGGGGATCGACCACCGACTGTACCACGGGGGGAAATAGACCACCGACTATACCACGGGGAGGGGGGGGGGGTCGACCACCGACTGTACCACGGGGGGATTGACCACCGACTGTACCATGGATGGGATCGACCACCGACTGTACCACGGGAAGGATCGACCACTGACTGTAACCACGGGGGGGGAATCGACCACCGACTGTACCACGGGGGAATCGACCACCGACTGTACCACGGGGGAATCGACCACCGACTGTACCACGGGGGAATCGACCACCGACTGTACCACGGGGGAATCGACCACCGACTGTACCACGGGGGAATCGACCACCGACTGTACCACGGGGGAATCGACCACCGACTGTACCACGGGGGAATCGACCACCGACTGTACCACGGGGGAATCGACCACCGACTGTACCACGGGGGGGGCGGGGGGGGGGGGAAATCAACCACCGACTGTACCACGGGGGGATTGACCACCGATTTTACAGTGGGGGTAGTCACTATGGACTGAACCTGGTAGAGAAGAGCAGACACCGACTGAACCAAGGAAGGGGAAAATAACCCACCAGCTGATCTGGGGAGTGAGCACCAACTGACTAAACCATGGGGGAGCACCCACCGACTGAAGCAGGGAAGGAGGCACCCACTGGCTGAGATGGGGAGAGGAGCACGCACAGACTAAATTGGGAAAAGTGAAAACCCACTGACTGAACGAAGGGTTTGAGCACCTCACCGACTAATGCAAGGAGGGGCACACAGTGCCTAAACCTGGACGAGGATGCGCCTGCGGAGTGAATCAGGGTCGGAGTACACCCACCCACTGACTGAATCAGAGAGGGGGACACCCACTGACTGTAACAGATAGGGAGAGCACTCACTGACTGGCAGTGAAGAGCATCCTTCGACTAAACCAGGAAAAGGAAGAAAAAGTATCTGACTAAGGGAGAGGGAGCACGCCCGACTGGAAAAGGTGGAAGGGAAAGCACCCACGAGCTAAACCAGGATGGAGAAGCACAAAGGCCACCTGGGTGGGTGTGGGTACCTCTCGTGGACAGACCATGGAAGTGTACTCAATGGATGAACCAGGGATGAGGAGCGCAGACACACGTCTCAGACACAAGGCATGCTGCAAATACATGGCTCAGACATCAGGGATGAGTGGAAGCCCTCTAATTAGAGGCCTGGTAATGGCCACCCGGCAGGTAGATGAGGTGGAGGACACCAGCCTGGTCAAAAGGTCACCCACAGGCGTAAGGGTCAAGGAGGAATCCCACCACTAGCAGCAGGCCATGCACACTAGCCACACATCAGTAACAGATCAGATAGACTAGAAACATAGCTCACGCTCAGATGTTGCCTACGACTTCTGTATCTAGCAGCACAGCCGCACACTGGCATGAAATTCTCCTTCACACGCTTTCCTCTCCATCCACTCGTACACCAATAATACAGCCAGCACAGCAGGATTAGTAGACCGCAGACAATAGTTAAAGACTCTCCACACAGACTCTAGAAACCACACACCACCCAGGGGAAACCCACCACACTTGCTCTAAACTAGCAAGAAGTGAGGAAACCTGCGGAAGTAACCAGTGCTGTTTTACAGTTTATACAAGGAGATGATGGACGGAGCGCTGAAACTTTTCAGACACTCACCCCCCGTCACAGATCTGGGTTGAATCCATCATCGTTCTTTAGCTCACGTCGCTACTCCAGTTCAGACCCAGCCATCTGCAGATCAGTCTTGACCCTGTTCCTTATGGGAACAATCCAGCCTGAATTGGGTGAGTGTCGGAAAAGTTCCAGTGCTCCGTCCATCATCTCCTTGTGTTTGTGTTGTACAGTTTGTGGCGCTTGCACCTCGATGACGCTACTTTCTCTTAGTTCTTTCTTGGTGTTGTGGCTCGTGTGTGTTCCTGAATGAAATCTGTTATAGCTCAAAGATATTGAAACCATCTTTACAGTTACCAGAATGTCTAAAACCTAAGTCCTAGAAACATCAGCCTATACTCTGTTTCTACCTCAGCTATATTCACTCAACAGAATCTGTCACACAAGAGGGATGGTTACAAACAGGCTCTAGAGGATCCTCACTTATTCATCGTGGTGTGATACCTGGATTATCAACCTTGAAGCTAACTTGTGCACTAAATGAAGAGTACTGAGGCTTCCCAGAACAGCTGCGGTACTGAGCACACAGCACTTCTATAAATCATCTCCCATCCATCAAACTTTTCACTTTGTTCATTACCCATCTCTTCCCACATGCATAAATCTCAACCACCTCCTCTTAACAGGACACTCTTTGAGCAGCCAGAATTTCTCTTTGTATCTCTACTGATTGCCTAAAAAACAAACACAGCCTATCTCTTCCCTGGTATTCCAAAACATAAGCATTCAAGTTACCATTCAGCGCCATGGCTGGCATGACCAGCGACATCTTGGGTCTGGACGTCTTGTTGTGGCTGATGGCTGGAAGCAGGAGGTGATCCTGGAAATCAAAAAAAATGCGCAGGTTAACCACAAGGTACAAGGGGTGAGCAAGACTGTCAGATATCGTTTGGAGGTGGGAGAACAGGCGCTACTGAGCACAGCTTATGGTTTTTTGCCATTGGTGTACTAGTATGGCTCAGCAAACTAGTTCAAGTACTCCCTTTATGCGATTAACTTTCAGGGTAGTAAGGGTGAGCAGTCAAAGGCTTCTCAGGGAGGTAGTATAGGGGGGCCAGGTTCAAAACTCAGACTAAGTACTCAATCAAACAGTGAACACAATTAATCAGTGTCCAGTCCTGGGTTGTCTTTTAAAAACAAAGAAAGTACTTTGTTATAACAAACAGAATACGATACAATTAGACAGGAAGTGCAACTACACGGTTAATAATCTCACCCATGGGCTGTAGTCAAGCATTACACTATATAACTATACAACTCTACATCTTCTCCCAATATCTATGGTGACTTCCTAGCAATTCGCTCTTAGGCAGCATTAGACAGATATCCACGTCCACGGAGTCATTCCCACATCTGCAAATGTAGATCAGGTCTTACTTTTTTAAGCACAAAGTGTTCACAGTGGCAAAAGTAACTTTCTACTGCAGGATTTTCTTAGTGCTTTCCGTTTTTTTAGGTCAAGCTTCGCATTACATGGTCAGCGGAGATGCGGTTTAGCTGGCGCTAGATAATGCGATCATCAGACCTGCACTGTCGGCATCTGGTTTGGCAATTGTTCAACCAGGCCAGTTACCTCACTTGGGCCACAGAGGGGTGAGCCTGGAATGCCACATTGACAAGTGCTTGTCTTCAGCAGTTCCACCCTCTGGGCTGGGGCAGATCTTCCACTTTAGCTGCAATGACATGTTCTAAGGAGAAATGTGCCATACAGTGGCTTTGGCGGCACCATTCCTTCCAGAACACTGCAAAGGTACTGGGCAGCATGCTGTTTTTGTCTTCTTTATTCTTTATTCAATTCACCACATGAACCATTTTCTCGGACCTCAGGCGACTCTCAAGGCTCAGATCATTACCAGCATTGCTCAGAGTTGGCAGTCATCTTCTTTGGGGGTTCTCCACACTCCAGGAACTTAGCTGGGCTTCTCCTCCTGGACAGTCTGTCCTACAAGGCCAGGCTCCCACCTTCCCTCTCTGAGCAGGCAGGAACCTTGGCACTGGGCAGACCACTAGCTTCTCTACCAAGTTCCAGAGACTTCAGGTGATGTCCCTGCAACTTTGGGAGACTGACTATCTGTAGTTACCAGCCCTGGTCTCAGAGCAGCTCTTCAAATACAGAATACTCCCAGTTTCTTGATTATGAAGAACTTAGAAGTGGAAAAATCTTTTATACTAATTTTCCAAACTGGTGATGTGGATACACGGTCCAAAGTTCTGGTACCAGTTCAGGGTAATTGCCTTTTATTTATTTTGAACATATTTTTACTTGAGTTTTCAAAATCAAACCAGTATTAGTTACAACTTGCGCTATTGAGTACACTTCCGCACATTAATAAAGTCTCCAACCTCCCAGGAACAGCCCCCTGCACCACCCCCCCCCCCAATCATATCATCCCATTGCAAGCTGCTCTTGCTGTGAGCGCACTGCCATAATTTCTTTAAATCTGTAGTTCATTGTCCATCTGAATCAACCCCCTATAGGAGTTTCAGCTGTTCACAAGTTTCCCCCATTTTCGGGGGCAATCTCTGCCTTCGTAGACCACTTTTTCAGCTAACATGCACCAGTCCATATCTCGCTGCCAGGTCTTGAGGTCCGGGTGTAGTCCAGCACCCTAGGCTTTTGCAATATTTCTTTTTCCAACTTTCACACCCAGTGACATCAATATCTGCTGTGACCTGGTTACATCACGTCTCCCTCCATATACTGAAGAAACATAATTTTGCAAAGCTCGTCAGTCCCCCCTCCCACCATCTGTGTCAGACATGCCACAATTTTGAAGAGTCCAGCTTGCCCGCAACCTCACAAACATGGATCCAAAAAAGTTCTACCCATCCTAAACAGGGCCGCTGGGGAGCAGTAGGAGTGGTGGAGAATTTGTACTTTTATCAGTCTGAACCCCGATTTTATGGATACCTCTCAAGGAAGCCTCTTCCCATTCCCTGTCCTCGAGGCCCCCCACATCTTTCTCCGATCTCTCCCTTAGTTGCCGCAGGGTGTCAGGGGTGTGGTTTAAAAGGTTTCGATTTGTCAGGGACATGGCTTTCTTGGGCAAGGGTGTCCCAAGAATCTGTCCTCGGGTAGGGGGAAGGGGGTGATGCTAGCTCTGTGCCTTTCGGCAGCACAGCCCTCAACGCATGTCTCAACCGCAGGTAGTGATAGGTGTCAGAGGTCGTCAGTTGATACTCTCTCATCAAGTATGGAAGGGGGGGGAGGGGAGTACATCCTTCGGACCTACACGTCTTCCACTGTAGAGATACCAATTAAATCCCATTTGGCAAAGCCCGCCAGGTTCCTCTGGGCCCCCAAAACCTCTGTGTCACAGAGTTGGGTACTCTGCGCTAGTCTGTTTCTTCACCCCAAATATGTTGTCTCTCCTTTCCAGAGTTTGACCACTGTAGGGGTAGGTAGTTCAGCTAATTTTTACCCACCGTACAGGGCCTGTAAGTACCCGCTGCCTCCCATCACATGCCTATCCATTTGAAGTGCTGGTTCGGCCTACTGCATACAGGCACTGACTATTTAATTGTGCCACCCAGGAATACTATTGAATATCTGAGAGAGCAATCCCTCCATTGTACCAGCCTCTCATTTGTTTGGGCAGGGCAATCCGTGCTGGCCCTCCGTTCCCAAATATTATCGGCCTTCCATACGATAGCCTTAAAATATTCTTCGGGAAACTCAAGAAGCACAGCAATGACATCATTTTAAATAAATCCGCTCTACCCAGGTAGGGAGAGCGGCAGTGTTCACCAGTGCCTCACAGATTCCCTTTCAAATGTTATTTTCTGGCTGTAGTATAGATACAGACGCCTTGCAAGATGGGTCTCACAGCCATATAGTGATGATGCTGGTTCCAAGCAGGAGAAAAAAATACACATGGACACAATGAAGTGTGAAGTGTCTGCACCGGGGTTTCATGAGCCTTCTTAAAGTATTAAACTAAAACAGAAAAAAAGAGCAGGCCCTGCCTAGAAACCTCTCCACCTTTAATAACAGAATCTGCTGACTTACCCCTTCTCCATTACCACCCTTCAAATGGCAGCACCCAGGAAGGATTAATAAGCACCCCCTTTCTGAAAGGTCTTCATAGAATATCTAAGGGAATTCCGTAATCCAGTCTCTCTCACATCAGTGTCTGGGTCTCCACCCCTCACCCAAAGGAAGGAAGGCAATGCACTTTCATTGCCTGGCAAAGCTGTGCCCACCCTCCATCTTTTACCATCTTAAAACGGGTCATCCAAAATCAGTTTTCATTGGTCCTGGCAACACGTCAACTGAGTTTTGCTTTCATGTATGTGCCACACATGCACACTCGATATGCACATGTAAAGTCAGTGAAAGGGTCTGGGCATCACTCTGAAGTGGAACTTTTATCTGGTGGGGCCAGACACAGACACAGAAAAAAGGTTTGTTCAGAACTTTTAATTTGCAAACTCGGAACGCTGCCACCACAGCTTCATGTGGAACAACCCAGGACATGGACTGTAGTCCCATGTTGACAACAAAAGACACTCTTTCTGTGCCTCTCTAAGACTGAGATACAGCTCTGGGCTGTGGGATTACCATGGACAAGCTAGATTGCATGTTCCAAGGTACCAGTTTCACATTGTACTTGCGATCACTCAGATTAGGCGTGCCCACCTGTAAACCATGCCAGCGACATTCCTCCAAACAGGGAGAGACAGTTAAACACTTGGCAATAAGGGGAAAGAAGCACCATTACTATGCACATACTGTGGGAAACAAGCTTCATGGTATGACCATGATCAATTGGGTCAAGTATTTGAGACAATGTCTTACAACAATGGTAAAGCCCTGCTGCAGAGTTTTGGTTTGGAATGGCAGTATGACACTAGTTAATACAGATCATAGGATGCTTGAATGGGACAGAACATCACTCATTGTAAGCAGATCAGTCCCACTGCAACCCATCCGCACATTCTGTGGTGGATAGTGCACCATTGCTAAGTTCGACAAATGGACTATCGTGCATTTCAAGTCATGAAACCACAGTATGGCCAAACGTAAATGGCAAGGTCTGCACATGAATATACTCAGTAACACAGAGTGCGCACCGAAAACATGGAACTCTGGAGGTAGACACCAGCTGTTCCTAAAGGCTCCAGCCGAGCTACAGTCCCAGCAAGAATGACTTTTTCTCTTAATTCACATACTTTGCACTCAACCACATTTTATTTCATCCACTTTTATGAACTCTAAATATATGGCTACAAATAAACCCAACTCATTTTGTTTGGAATGGCAGATTAATTTACGAACCTCTTCCTACTTGGGCAGCTGAATTACCACAGACAAGCCTAATGGAAGATGGCATATTGATACAGTGACTGTTCTATTAAAAAAAAGAAACTGCTTATCTGCAACCCTCTCCAAAGGCTTCATAGCCATGGCCTGAACATAAGCATGAGCCTAAAAACAGGATGATTGCATCAAGCTGGGTTTGAATGCACCACAGTTGCTCCATGTAGAATCTAGAATTAAATGTGAAACATGGTGTATTATTTGTTAGGCCTTCTACACTAAATGTTCTTCCCACCTTTAAAAGCTGGCACCCCTCAGTACCCCCACCAGGATTATTTGCTCAGTGAATCACCAATACCCCCAATCCCCCCTTCAATCCACTGCACCCCTAAGCCAGTAACTGGGAGTTCAACGATTTAATCCCTGGAATGTTATGTTAATTCCACTTGTAACGCACACGGATACTCATGAGTGTCCCGGCGCGAAGCCCGAGGGGGACAAGAGGAAATTAACCAACAAAGAGATGAGTCTTAAGTTTCTTTTTAAAGATGACAGAGTTCTGAGTCGACCGTAAGAAGAGGGGGAGGGCATTCCAGGCTAGACTGGCCTTCACTGCAAGGGAGCTGCCCCCCATCATCTGCAGCCTGAATCGAGGCACCCGGGCAAAACATTGAGTAGCAGAACGAAGGGCACGAGCCGGGTGGTAAAAGGAAAAACGCTTCTGGAGATAGAGGGGACCAAGACCATGAAGGGCACGATGGGCCAGAACTAAAGATTTAAAATCGGACTCTCTCTGCAACAGGAAGCCAATGAAGAAAACGTAATTGAGAGGTCACACTAGTCCCAGCAGAGAGGCCCAATAGCAATCTAGCGGCCGTATTCTCTACTACCTGAAGTTTTTTAAGCAGGTAGCCAGGGGACCCGACAAAGTGAGCATTGGCATAATCCAAGCGGGAAAGGATCAGGGCGCAGGTGACAGTTTCTCTAGCCGCTTGGGGAAGAAGGTCCGCTGAGTCTTGAGGAGACCAAAGCTACAGCCTGCCAGTTTCTAAATGTGGGAGGAAAAGGAGAAACTCTTGTCAAACCAAACTCCCAGGTTTTTAGCAGGCTGTCCTGACACCGAGGGGAGCGGGGAGTCAGAGGCCACAGCTGTTCGCGAAAATCAGCGGGAAAGCTGCCAAATAATAAGATCTCAGATTTTTGTTCATTACAATTCAGCTGAGCATCAGCTAGCCATTTAAAGATGGAAACTAGGCACTGTTGGGCTGCTGCAACCGAGCTGGAGGTCTTATCCCAGGTGAACAGCAGCTGTGTATCGTCAGCATAGGCCATCACCTTAGCTCCAAGCTCCTCTATCAGATGTAAGAGAGCCGTAACATAAATGTTAAAGAGAAGCGGGCTAAGGGAAGAGCCCTGAGGTACTCCAGTGGTAAACAACTGAGGAGAAGAAGAGACGGGGGAGCCAAATCTGCTCGACTCGCTCTTCCAGAAAGGACCTAAGCCAGCCCCGAACTGCTCCACATACCCGAATCTCAGCCAGACGGGCCAAGAGAAGGGCATGAGGCACCGTATGGGAACGCAGCCGAGAGGTCATGCAAGATTAATGTTGCCCTCCCGCCTGCGTCCCGACACTCCCGAATAGCCTCAACCACCTCCACCAAGACAGTCTCAGTACTGTGAGAGGTGCGAGAGGAATGCATCGAAACCCCCATTTAAGAGCTGAAACAAAGCACCATAAATGCAGGCACCTCCTCAAATCCAAATTAGCTTCTTTGACTTGCAATCAAAGAATGATAGACTAGATCACTTCACATTCTGGTGGAGTCCAATGACCACTACCTACTTTTAGACTTTATGTCTTGATATGTGCTTTCTCTACATTCTGCATTCCTATGCTAGTGGGAGTAAAGTCTTCTGCATTGTTTGTAGACCCTGTGCTAATCAGCCCTTTTAAGTTCTATGCACATTACACAAGCCTTTCAAGAGAGTGGCTACTGTCCTCTCTAGCTAGACTGACAATGGTGGGAGAAGAACTGCTATTCATGTGGCCGTTCCTCCTGTACCCCTTATGTGAGGTGACTCCCTACAAGTCCCCTCCATATAAATGTCCTTGCAGTCCCCATCTAAGCAAGTTAAATGCTGGCTCCTTCGACCAGAACATCATACCATTTCAGAGGCTCGACAGTCTAGGATATTCAATGTCCCAGCCTACAAGTGACACCAATAACACAGAGGAAAGAAACTGCCACCACATCACTACTCTTCTCTATCTCCAGACTATCTTTACCAATTGCGTGTTGTCCCAGCTACAACCAGCTGCCGGCTCGCTGCAGCACTAAGCACAATAAAATTTGAACCCAGAAGTGCTTCCATCGCCTTCAGTCATCTGGACAGGTCAGCAGAATTAGTCCCTGGTCCTTCCAGTGCTAGAAGTTACCACTTATCTACAGTTTAGCCAGGCTGTGAATTCGGACTTCACACTCTGGCTGCGTTCCTGTCCTATTAGCTGGAGGAGCTGTAGCCTTACTCTTGCTAATGGGTATGCTTCTTAAACAACTGTTTTTTTTATTTTAAACCTCGGAGGACTTCTGGTACAGCATACTCATAAATTGTCAAAAAAATTGGTTGCAATGAAGAGAGAAGGGGTAGGGAGAGTTAGGATAAGGCACCGTAATAGGGCATAAAATATTGTAAGCCTAAACTCATTGCAGCAAGACGTCAATTTATGAGAAATTGTTTTTGTACATGAAGTCTATTCTCTCAATTTTGCTACTTTGTTATGCAGGTTTTACTCCTGTCCCGTTAAATAATGTATCACCTTAAACACTATCCTCACAAAAGGCTTTCCAAATGCACTACTCTTTCAATCGACGCAGGCTTAATAGCTTTGCGGTCATAGTTGTGTCTAGTGTTGTTGTGTTACATTAAAAGAGCACATTCTTCTCTCACTTGGGATGACTTGACTCTACAACACCAGCCCCAGCCAATAATGAAACCCACTCCAGAGGACAACTTTACCCTTCGGAAGGAGACCACATAGAAGGTGTCTTCTCGCCGGTCGATGGCATCCATGAAGTCATGATATGTCTGCTCTGGCCGATGGTAGACCTGCAGCTGGCTGGTTGGTACCCTGAAATGAGAGGTACATTAAACAGCCTGCAGGACAATGAGTCAAGAGCAAGGCAGGAATCTCAACCTTTCATGTGTAAGCATCAAGGCACCAAGATGAACTCAAAGCAAATGTTACAAAAGTGACAGGTGTAAGGTGTTCAGATCTGAACGATAACATCAATTGACCAAATCCTTGACCCTATGTAGACAATAATGGTCTTTCAATCTAGCTGGGTTTTGTTTGGTTTCCAATGACTTCTATGGAAGGAATGAAATGTTTGGATGATTTTTCCAAGTGAGATGGCTCCTTGTTAAGATAATGTTTCACTCTTTTCTACCTATAAAGCCCTGCTCCCCATTGGCATGCTTCACTTTGGAAATACAACAGGTGTCAAATTGTGGTCTGAAAATATCCAGGCATCGGATCAGGTCTCTGCATTGAATACACCCTTGCTATCTCATATGGCCGGGTACAGCACTCATTAAGAACAATGGCGGGGCTGCGCATTCTCCGGAGAAGCAGAGACACGACTTGTGTGCATGAGTGGTGATGCCGCCACATATGGAAACCACCAGCAATTGGGGCTGCGAAGAGCATCCTGGCTAACCTACTCTCGCCTGGGCCTCAACCTCCAGAGCGTTTCCCTTGTGCTTCTGTCCTATACTATCCTAATCCAGCTATCTGCATTTGTAAGACACGTGTTGGGTGGCAGCTCACACCTAAAGCTACAGCTCTAGAGTGAAATCAGACCAACCTCAAAGTAAGGCCACAAGTCTATCAACCTTTGCTTGGTGTAAATGCCAGTACCTACCTCACCATTTGAACCCGGATATTCACCCTTCACCTTTGTGCTTTTGATTCTTCTTCTGTGAGGTGGATTCCAGAGAGAGGGGAGGCAGAGTGTGTGAGTCTGTGTAAGAAGTAAGCACTGCTGCTGTATGATATGGCAGTAGCAGTTGTGAGTAAGATCGCTTGGTTTGCTGTGATGTGAGGAAAGCTTGCACTGCTACTGCCTGTTCTGTACCTGTTTAGGGTGTGAGGCAAGCTTTCACTGCACATGTATGGGCTATACCTTTTACATGTGTGTGCGAGGGAGCTTGGATTGCTTGATCCATGCTCTGCATGTTCTGTGTATTCCGAGTAGTGGTTGCATTTCCGGCAGCTGTCATGTTGTAATTCTGTGCCCGACAAGAACCTCTGTGCTGTACTACATACCCTTTGTGTGGGTGCATGCATGTGCATGGGAGTTTCAGAAAGCATGTAGTGCCAACACCTGTACTGTATCAATTCTTTAAATGAGGGAAGCTTGTAATACATCTGCCTGTACTTTAACCCTTTCGCTGCGGCGGCTATTCCGCCGCAGCGCTAAGTGGGCGGGGCGGCCGCATGCTTGTGACAGAACCGCTCCGTCACCAGCCGCGGTTGAGCTGTGCTGGTGATGGAGCGGTTCCGCCATGACCCGCCCCGCTCATTAAAACTGCCGCGCAGGCGCGAAATCAGCGCCGCGCAGGCGCGGCGGCCGGGCCATGACGGAACCGCTCCGTCATCAGCACAGCCCAACCGTAGCTGATGACGGAGCGGTTCCATCATCAGCAGGGGAGGGGTTAATGTGAATGGAACGGTTATATGAGGAAGGTTTCCATTGCTGCTGCCTTGTCAAGTATTTATTCTGTGTGTGAGGAAAGCTTGCAGTATACTGCCCTTGTTGTGCCTTTTCTTTGTCCAATAAAAGCTTGCATTTCTGCTGTCAATAGTCGTATCTGCTTTTTGTATGGCTAGGAAACTTGTTTGTGATGTACTATCCAGCCTGCATCAAGAGGTTTGCACTCTTGCGACATGCACTTTGTTCTGGGCATGAAGGAACCTTTCACAGCTGCTGTGAGCACTGTACCTAGTGTGAGTATGCTAGTGAAGCTTGAGAAAACCTTTTGTCTATGCCAAATCCAGCCCTATCACGTTTGCCAATGCTGATATGAATATGCAATGGTTCCACTGTATGCTGCTAAGCTGAGTGAAACAGAGGTATCTACGTTCGTTAGGAGGTAGGCTGAGCCACAACCTGGTCCATGGCCGCTGTGATTCCAGTGTTGCAAGGACTGGAAAAGCCACTCTTACTGCACAGCTTGGAGAGTGAGCAGGGAGGATTGTTTTCCAAGTGGATTCTTGCAGTCGTTGGGGGCGGTTATTGGTAAATGGGAAGGATGAGGGCAGAGGTTAAGGTTGGCCAAGGCCCATCATGGCACCAATGAGACCCCAAGCTTACCTTTCATGGTGCCTGAAAGGGTGCGCGGGGACGTAACGAGAAAGGTTCAGTAATTTCTTCTGCAGCAGCTGCTTCTGAAATGAGAAAGGGACAGTTCATTACTGAGGGAAGGGTAAGTTATGGTGCACAAATAGGTACTCTCCAAAGGGCACATTAGGACCCCTTCACAATGATGTCAATGGTGCAGTCATTGAAGTCCCCTGAGGCAGGGACAGGTTGAGGGGGGACAGGATGTAAAAAATCCCCTCAGCCCCTTTCTGCTGATTTTTTAAAATCCTGGAATCACTAGCCCCTACTCTTAAGGGCCTCTCTGTATAAGGAAGCTGACCTTACCCTGATTTGGGAGTACCAGGAATTAAAGCCTTCTCGGCAGAGGACTGTAGAGCAGCGGCTAGCCCAGGGCACCTTCACAACACACAGTACCACATGTGCATTTCCGCAGTGTGTTGTAAGGACAGTTGTAGCACCAAAATCCATAGTTGGTGCCAACTGTTCCACTTTACCATTTTGGTCATGTTAATTTTTCCACACATGGCTTCCTGATACAATGTGACTGGTAGCAACTAACCTAAGGGATCACCTGAAGACCAATGTAAGAGCACCCCACAGCAGAGCCCTGGTGCTTCGTTAGGAGAGACAGCCTAGAAAGGGTTTGCCTGAAACCTGTCCTCAGTGCAGTATCCTCTCTCGACCCTCATATGTACAGGCCTCTTGCTATCTCAAGAGAGATAGTTTTGGGAGTTTGGCTGTACCAAAGGGTAGAATCGAGTATTCTCTACCAAGGTAAGTGGAGACCACTTTTTTCGGACTGAGTGTGCAACTGTGCCCTTAGAAAGGTTTGTCTGTTTCACCACAATATAGATGCCCCCGTCTTCCATTTTTACACCTCCTACATTCCACATCTTTACTTCCTAGAGGAATGCAGACAATCTCCTATCGAGGAAGCCCTCTGAATAAGTGCAGACAGAAGTTGGCAAAAGCTGCCCTGTTTCAGCAGGATACAAATCCATCTATGGGGTTATTTCTGTTGTGTCTGGCTTAGGGGTGGAATACACACAAATACAACCCAAGCCATCCTTTGAAACACATTGCAAAGAAATGGATGCTCACAATGATGCCCTTTAAAGGCTACCGGTGCTTAAAACTTGAAGCAAACCAGTTTATTCGATTAGCAGTGGCCCCTGCCACACTGTCCAAGGTGTGAATATAATCTTGAACCACGCTCAAGAAATGTGAAGAGTTGCACCAAGCCTGGTCGGCCCTACTTGAGCTTTGTGATCACCGAAGCTGCCCCTCTTCTGAGCCTGAAGAATATCTGCACATAACCTTATCTGCACATAGCCTGTGGTACAAGGTCCCCCTCCTAGCTAATGAATAGCCAATGAAGAGCCCAGAGCTCTCAGGAGCCCCCCAGAGTCCTTCTCACCAAAGACACAGAGGAAAGCTGCCTCGCAGTATCAAACTGCTGCTGAGCAGATTCCAAAGTCAACCCATTCTCCAGTATCACTACTGCTCCATAGAGCATCACTACTGCTCCATAGATAAAGCAGGGATTATCATAATCCATTCCCTGCTTTACCGCCCTGGGAAGGTCTGCTGGCTGGAACGTACTGCCCCCCGCCAGCCACTAGCCCATGTGAGTGTGTGAAGAGCATCCCCTAGCCACACTTGAGCCCCCACTGATGCTGCTGGATTGTGCAGGCAGATGCTACCTTCTCAGCGCCATCTCTTCGGCTCTAGCCTGTATGCAGTAGGTACAGTGGAACATGGAAGGAGCCTGCCACCACCCTTTAGGCCACTCCGCCACAAGTCAAACACTGGCACAGGCCATACACTGCCACAGGTCATACACTGCCACAAGTTCAACTTGGAAAAAGAAAGTGACGTCACAGGTCCTGCACTATTTAGGCATCAATGATGTACTTAGTGAGTGATCAGACACAAAAGGGGCCAGCACACTGCAGGCTGGGCAGTTTGAGGGAGGGAAGAAAAGCAGCATCATCAAGACAGAAATGCAAGGAGGTAATGATGCACAAGGAAAGCTAGAGATGCACATCAACCTGCACTGAGCAGAGGCTGGTGATAGACAGAGCAGAAATAGGCTACAACATGGAGTGAGCAGTGAATCCCCTTCCCCAACAGATGGATTCTTAGCCATGCCTTGGTCGCTCGAGCTTTTTTCATCTGTGTTGGTTTCCCAGACTTCCTTCCATCCTGGTGGCGCCGAACCCAACCACTTAGCTCATCAGCGAGCCTGAAACAAACAAAAAAATAAATAAACACTGACATTTAACGTAAATATTAACTTTTATATACATGAAAGACCCAATCCTCTAAAAAAGAACACTGTGCGGAGTAATGTATTTAATGTACTTACAGGACTCACTGCAGAAATGAATACCAATACATTTACGAAAGATCGCAGAAATTAGTTTTAATATATAGCGGGCGTTAGCTAGACAGTGCAGAATTTGAAGAAAAGATAACACGGAGGTTACGTGGTGACTACACAATGTAAAGAGATGCTACAAGAGTTCTGCAGATCAGTGAAGTTAATGATGAAATGTCGGTATAACCGGGATATTACAGAATTTGCAGCTTGGATACTGCAGGAGGGATCTGGAGATAAGAGATGTTAAAGACGACGTGTCACAGGTATAACCGGTATATTACAGAATTTAGAGTTTGGATACTGTAGGTGTGATCTGGTGCTTAAAGAAGTTTAAAATTACATGCCACATGAATAACTAAGATATTACAGAATTTACAGCTTGGATACTGTATGAGTGATCTGGAGATTAGAGACGTTAAATACGATGTGTCACAGGAATAACTAAGATATTACAGAATTTACAGCTTGGATACTGTATGAGTGATCTGGAGATTAGAGACGTAAAGATGACGTGTCACAGGAATAACTAAGATATTACAGAATGGATACTGTATGAGTGATCTGGAGATTAGAGACGTTAAAGACGACGTGTCACAGGAATAACTAAGATATTACAGCATTTACAGCTTAGATACTGTATGAGTGAGCTGGAGATTAGAGACGTAAAGATGACGTGTCACAGGAAAAACTAAGATATTACAGCATTTACAGCTTGGATACTGTAGGAGTGATCTGGAGATTAGAGACGTTAAAGACGACGTGTCACAGGAATAACTAAGATATTACAGAATTTACAGCTTGGATACTGTATGAGTGAGCTGGAGATTAGAGACGTTAAAGATGACGTGTCACAGGAAAAACTAAGATATTACAGAATTTACAGCTTGGATACTGCAAGAGTTAGATGGAAATTAGAGAAATTAAAGATGAACTAGAGATTACTGAAGACAGTTACAAGAGTCCACAAACGTTAAGAATACATAGTTTTACGTTGAGATACCACAGGAGTTATTTGGAGAGGACAGGACTTAGAGAGAAGAAGGAGCATCTTTTATGTGCGGATCTGAGGACAAGTATCATGGATGTTATCGGGAGGACAATGAATGCAGAAGAGACATGCTCTGAAAGGGATATTGATAGAAAATAGCATTGAGAGCAGTCTCTAGTTAAAAAGTATAAATTATAAAGGCATCATTTTTGAGTAACCGTAGTACTAAAAAATTCTGAAATAGAACTCCACAGGTGGTTTTGCAAGAAACTTAGAAAACAGAATGACAATTATTTGAGAATACATAATTCTGTGAAGGAATATTACGTGCAGTTGTAAAGTGCACTAACATCGTGCAAGGGTATCCTGGTACGGGGCAGGTGTCTGTGTCTAGGCCTGCCTGCGGTAGGTTGGTCGATTTAAAAGCCAGCTCTTCAGCTTCTTGCAGAATTGAAGAAGAGATAGAGGCTCTGAGGTGGAGTGCGAGGTCGTTCCACGCTTTAGGAGCGATGTAAGAGAATGCATGTCCTCCTAATCTGGCTCTGTGTGTGCACGGGATGTGTGCAAGTAGGACTCCTGCAGAGCCGAGGTGTCTGGGTGGGAGGGGGATTAATTCAGGAATTACTTTAAGATTCAGAATTTCAAGGGAATGCTTTGCCACCTACACCTACAGATTTAGATAACAGGCACTGCAATTCTCACAGTGTAGCTTTCAGAGTAGCAACAGCACAGGAGTTATTTGGAAATCACAGAATTTAAGAGAATTTGCATTGCAGAACACTGCGTCATATAACAGATTATAAAGACACACTGTGGACCGCAAAATGTGCAGCATACTGGTCCTAGAGACGCAAGTCGAGAATAATTGAATATTGAGTTATGTGGGAAGCAATGAACACAGTAAAAGTGCATCAGAGCCGCAGAGCATACTACAGTGAACACGACCATCCAAAAGATAGGTGTGGTCATGGAAATTATAACCCAGCCCTGACAGCTTTCAACTTTATGTCGGGGAAAAAGGTGGAACAATGGTGGAGGTCAAAACACCCTCACAGAGGCTAGCAAACAATGTATTATGTCTCTGCCAAGCTAACAAAAAAGAGTGCAGTCTGCCCTAAGGTTTTCCACAGAAAAGACTGTAAGTACCTTCTGCCCTTCACCAACTAAATGAAATGAAATGAAATACCAGTATTTGTTAAGTGCACAGCTACCTCCAAAGTGGTTTCCCGGCACTGGGGGCCCTCGGGAAGATTAAGCAAACTATTGCCCAGAGTCACATGGTGATGGGCTAACCTGCTGCCGGCACAGAGGATCGAACCGTGAACCCCGGTGTCAGGCACCCTCGCCGCTGCGCCACACCTCTTCCACAACTAGATTGCCCTCCTGCCTGTACTCACCTGAGAGACTCCGTGCGGTTGAACTGGCGGCAGTCAGAGGACAGGAAGAGCTGGTCGATGTCGCGGAGTACCATCTCCTTCACATCCGAGATGGACGTGCTGAGGTTCCTGGGGAGAAGAGAAGACAAGACAGCTTTGTGAGCCCATGAGCTTCCAGACAGCACTAGCCTGGTTTGTGACCAGGAGAGACAGTGTTATGAGAGGATAGGAGGATGAGGCACCCACAATATTGTTAATCAATGTAACATCTCCCCTGCCCCTCTGTAGAGATCAGTCTCACGGAAGTGACATGTAACATCAGATTGTCATGGAGGTATGTGCCCACTCTGCCACAGGGTGCGCTTCTGGAGTGAGCGGGACGCTTCCCTTCTACAAGACCTGCAGAGGATGCAGTGTTCACACTATGCCTCAAAGTGCGCTTCTGCAGTGGTGCAGGACGCTTCCCTTCTAAAACACCTGGGGTGGCTGCAGTGCTCACACTATGCCTTAAGGTGTGCTTCTGCAGTGGAGCGGGAGGCTTCCCTTCAACAAGACCTGCGGAGGATGCAGTGCTCACACTATGCCTCAAGGTGCGCTTCTGGAGTGGTGCGGGAAGATTCCCTTCTACAAGACCTGCGAAGGATGCAGTGTTCACACTATGCCTCGAGGTGCGCTTCTACAGTGCTGCGAGATGCTTCCCTTCTACAAGACATGCGGAGGATGTAGTGTTCAAACTATGCCTCTGGGTGCATTTCTACAGTAGAGCGGGACGCTTCCCTTCTACAAGACCTGTAGAGGATGCAGTGTTCACACTATGCCTCAAGGTGCGCTTCTGCAGTGGTGCGGGACGCTTCCCTTCTACAAGACCTGCGGAGGATGTAGTGTTCACACTATGCCTCAAGGTGCGCTTCTGCAGTGGTGCGGGATGCTTCCCTTCTACAAGACCTGCAGAGGATGCAGTGTTCACACTATGCCTCAAGGTGCGCCTCTGCAGTGGTGCGGGATGCTTCCCTTCTACAAGACCTGCGGAGGATGCAGTGTTCACACTATGCCTCGGGGTGCATTTCTGCAGTGGTGCGGGAAGCTTCCCTTCCACAAGACCTGCGGAGGATGCAGTGTTCACACTATGCCTCGAGGTGCGTTTCTGCAGTGCTGCGGGATGCTTCCCTTCTACAAGACCTGCAGAGGATGCATTGTTCACACTATGCCTCAAGGTGCGCTTCTGCAGTGCTGCGGGACGCTTCCCTTCAACAAGACCTGCGGAGGATGCAGTGCTCACACTATGCCGCAAGGTGCGCTTCTGGAGTGGTGGGGGACACTTCCCTTCTACAAGACCTGCGGAGGTGCAGTGTTCACACTATGCCTCAAGGTGCGCTTCTGCAGTACTGCGGGATGCTTCCTTTCTACAAGACCTGCAGAGGATGCATTGTTCACACTATGCCTCAAGGTGCGCTTCTGCAGTGCTGCGGGACGCTTCCCTTCTACAAGACCTGCGGAGGATGCAGTGCTCACACTATGCCGCAAGGTGCGCTTCTGGAGTGGTCGGGGACACTTCCCTTCTACAAGACCTGCGGAGGATGCAGTGTTCACACTATGCCTCGGGGTGCATTTCTGCAGTGGTGCGGGACGCTTCCCTTCTACAAGACCTGCGGAGGATGCAGTGTTCACACTATGCCTCAAGGTGCGCTTCTGGAGTGGTGCGGGACGATTCCCTTCTACAAGACCTGCGGAGGTGCAGTGTTCACACTATGCGTCGAGGTGCGTTTCTGCAGTGCTGCGGGACGCTTCCCTTCTACAAGACCTGCGGAGGATGCAGTGCTCACACTATGCCTCAAGGTGCGCTTCTGGAGTGGTGCGGGACGCTTCCCTTCTACAAGACCTGCGGAGGTGCAGTGTTCACACTATGCTTCAAGGTGCGTTTCTGCAGTGGTGCGGTACGCTTTCCTTCTACAAGACCTGCAGAGGATGCAGTGTTCACACTATGCCTCAAGGTGGGCTTCTGCAGTGGTGCGGGACGCTTCATTTCTACAAGACCTGCGGAGGGTGTAGTGTTCACACTATGCCTGGGGGTGCATTTCTGCAGTGGTGCGGGACGCTTCCCTTTTACATGACCTGCGGAGGATGTAGTGTTCAAACTATGCCTTGGGGTGCATTTCTGCAGTGGTGCGGGACACTTCCCTTCTACAAGACCTGTGGAGGATGCAGTGTTCACATTATGCCTGAAGGTGCCTTTCTGCTGTGATGCGGGAATCTTCCCTTCTACAAGACCTGCGGCGGATGCAGTGTTCACACTATGCCTCAAGGTGCGCTTCTGGAGTGGTGCGGAACACTTCCCTTCTACAAGACCTGCGGAGGATGCAGTGTTTACACTATGCCTCAAGGTGCGCTTCTGCAGTGGTGCGGGATGCTTCCCTTCTACAAGACCTGCGGAGGATGCAGTGTTCACACTATGCCTAGGGGTGCATTTCTGCAGTAGTGCGGGACGCTTCTCTTCTACAAGACCTGCGGAGGATGCAGTGTTCACACTATGCCTCGAGGCGCGTTTCTGCAGTGGTGGGGGACGTTTCCCTTCTACAAGACCTGCGGAGGATGCAGTGTTCACAGTATGCCTCGAAGTGCGCTTCTGCAGTGCTGCAGGATGCCTCCCTTCTACAAGACCTGCAGAGGATGTATTGTTCACACTATGCCTCAAGGTGCGCTTCTGCAGTGGTGCGGGACGCTTCCCTTCTACAAGACCTGCGGAGGATGCAGTGTTCACACTATGCCTCGAGGTGCACTTCTGCAGTAGTGCGGGATGCTTCCCTTCTACAAGACCTGCGGAGGATGCAGTGTTCACAGTATGCCTCGAGGTGCGCTTCTGCAGTGCTGCGGGATGCCTCCCTTCTACAAGACCTGCAGAGGATGTATTGTTCACACTATGCCTCAAGGTGCGCTTCTGTAGTGGTGCGGGATGCTTCCCTTCTACAAGACCTGCGGAGGATGCAGTGTTCACACTATGCCTCAAGGTGCGCTTCTGGAGTGGTGCGGGACGATTCCCTTCTACAAGACCTGCGGAGGTGCAGTGTTCACACTATGCGTCGAGGTGCGTTTCTGCAGTGCTGCGGGACGCTTCCCTTCTACAAGACCTGCGGAGGATGCAGTGTTCACACTATGCCTCAAGGTGCGCTTCTGCAGTGCTGCGGGACGCTTCCCTTCTACAAGACCTGCGGAGGATGCAGTGCTCACACTATGCCTCAAGGTGCGCTTCTGGAGTGGTGCGGGACGCTTCCCTTCTACAAGACCTGCGGAGGTGCAGTGTTCACACTATGCCTGGGGGTGCATTTCTGCAGTGGTGCGGGACGCTTCCCTTTTACATGACCTGCGGAGGATGTAGTGTTCAAACTATGCCTTGGGGTGCATTTCTGCAGTGGTGCGGGACACTTCCCTTCTACAAGACCTGTGGAGGATGCAGTGTTCACATTATGCCTGAAGGTGCCTTTCTGCTGTGATGCGGGAATCTTCCCTTCTACAAGACCTGCGGCGGATGCAATGTTCACACTATGCCTCAAGGTGCGCTTCTGGAGTGGTGCGGAACACTTCCCTTCTACAAGACCTGCGGAGGATGCAGTGTTTACACTATGCCTCAAGGTGCGCTTCTGCAGTGGTGCGGGATGCTTCCCTTCTACAAGACCTGCGGAGGATGCAGTGTTCACACTATTCCTAGGGGTGCATTTCTGGAGTAGTGCGGGACGCTTCTCTTCTACAAGACCTGCGGAGGATGCAGTGTTCACACTATGCCTCGAGGCGCGTTTCTGCAGTGGTGGGGGACGTTTCCCTTCTACAAGACCTGCGGAGGATGCAGTGTTCACAGTATGCCTCGAAGTGCGCTTCTGCAGTGCTGCAGGATGCCTCCCTTCTACAAGACCTGCAGAGGATGTATTGTTCACACTATGCCTCAAGGTGCGCTTCTGCAGTGGTGCGGGATGCTTCCCTTCTACAAGACCTGCGGAGGATGCAGTGTTCACACTATGCCTCGAGGTGCACTTCTGCAGTAGTGCGGGATGCTTCCCTTCTACAAGACCTGCGGAGGATGCAGTGTTCACACTATGCCTCAAGGTGCGCTTCTGCAGTGCTGCGGGACGCTTCCCTTCCACAAGACCTGCGGAGGATGCAGTGCTCACACTATGCCTTAAGGTGCGCTTCTGGTGTGGTGGGGGGCACTTCCCTTCTACAAGACCTGCGGAGGATGCAGTGTTCACACTATGCCTTGGGGTGCATTTCTGCAGTGGTGCGGGACGCTTCCCTTCTACAAGACCTGCGGAGGATGCAGTGTTCACACTATGCCTCAAGGTGTGCATCTACAGTGGTGCGGGACGCTTCCCTTCTACAAGACCTGCGGAGGATGCAGTGTTCACACTATGCCTCAAGGTGCGTTTCTGCAGTGGTGCGGTACGCTTACCTTCTACAAGACCTGCGGAGGATGCAGTGTTCACACTATGCCTCAAGGTGGGCTTCTGCAGTGGTGCGGGATGCTTCATTTCTACAAGACCTGCGGAGGATGTAGTGTTCACACTATGCCTGGGGGTGCATTTCTGCAGTGGTGCGGGACACTTCCCTCCTACAAGACCTGTGGAGGATGCAGTGTTGACATTATGCCTCAAGGTGCGCTTCTGCAGTGGTGCGGGATGCTTCATTTCTACAAGTCCTGAGGAGGATGCAGTGTTCACATTATGCCGGAGTGTGCCTTTCTGCTGTGATGCAGGAAATTTCCCTTCTACAAGACCTGCGGCGGATGCAGTGTTCACACTATGCCTCAAGGTGCGCTTCTGGAGTGGTGCAGAACACTTCCCTTCTACAAGACCTGCGGAGGATGCAGTGTTTACACTATGCCTCAAGGTGCGCTTCTACAGTGGTGCGGGACGCTTCCCTTCTACAAGACCTGGGGAGGCTGCAGTGCTCACACTATGCCTTGGGGTGCATTTCTGCTGTGATGTGGGAAACTTCCCTTCTACAAGACCTGCGGCGGAAGCAGTGTTCACACTATGCCTCAAGGTGCTGTTCTGGGGTGGTGCGGGACGCTTCTTTTCTACAAGACCTGGGGAGGCTGCAGTGCTCACACTATGCCTCAAGGTGCGCTTCTGGAGTGGTGCGGGACACTTCCCTTCTACAAGACCTGCGGAGGTGCAGTGTTGACACTATGCCTCAAAGTGCGCTTCTGCAGTAGTGCAGGATGCTTCCCTTCTACAAGACTGTTGGACAGGCCTCATGGAAGGCCCAGTCCCTCCCCGCATGGCGGGGCCTGGACCCCTGCTCCTCCTATGTCCTCCACAAGAACCATCCCGGCAACCCACCGGGGCAACCCCCGGCCCATCACCAACGGAACCCCAGCTCCTGAACCCCCCGGTATCGGCTGGCCCGGGCTCCTTTCAGCACCCCGGCCCAGCCGCCATTTTGGACAATACACGACGAGGCCGCGTGGCCTCCGATCGACCCCAACCCCGGGCCTGGCCAGGCCCCGACAGAGGCACCACCATCCACCCAGGGGGTGAAGAGACCACTTGGCAGGTCAATGGGAGAAGGAGTTTCGATGGCTCCCCTCCGCCAGGTGTCGATCGCCCCCAGCCTCCCCGGGCGCTGGCTCCACCCCCCTGCTGGGTGTCTGGACTCCCTCATCCCGGACCTCCCGACCTCCAAGTGCGAGGGTCCGGACATCAAAGGGCGCCAGGCCTATAACTGGGGCAGCTCCAGAACAGGAAGGCAGTTGTATCCTGGAGTCGAGAGACACCGAGACGGACTCATCCTTGGAGGCCTGCTGGCGCTGCCGCGGCTCCTTCTTGTGAACCACCTTCGAAGCCTGCTGGCGCTGCCGCGGCCCTCTTCATCGTGAAACCATCTTCGGAGCCTGCTGGCGCTGCCGCGGCCCTCTTCATCGTGAAACCATTTTCGGAGCCTGCTGGCGCTGCCGCGGCCCTCTTCATCGTGAAACCATCTTCGAAGCCTGCTGGCGCTGCCGCGGCCCTCCTCATCGTGAACCATCGTCAAAGCCTGCTGGCGCTGCCGCGGCTCCTCATCGTGAACCATTGTCGAAGCCTGCTGCCGCGGCCCTCCTCATCGTGAACCATCGTCAAAGCCTGCTGGCGCTGCCGCGGCTCCTCATCGTGAACCATCGTCAAAGCCTGCTGGCGCTGCCGCGGCTCCTCATCGTGAACCATCGTCGAAGCCTGCTGGCGCTGCCGCGGCCCATCCTTGCGAACTCGCCAGCTCGAGGATTGTGAGCTCCCTCCCATACTGCTTCCGTACCGGACCGGTACTAAGACTGTCCCGCTACCCCTTTTCCCCAAAGAGACTAGAATTGGCAGGATCCTCGTATCCTGGTCCCGCTGTATCGTTTATCACCTTGCCTCAAGAATCCTATATAAAGTGTATAGAACTCATCTTTGTGTGGTGTCCATCTGTGGGGGGGAAGTTACTTGTCTGTACGATCACCGGAGAAGGCCCTCACTAGAGGCCTCTCCCCCTGTACTCGGCCGACCCTTCGGGTCCCCGTCTAACATTGGTGGCTAGCGGCGCGATCCGAGCCGACGCATAATCGTACAGAAAGTAACTCACCCCACGACACACAGCCACCATGACGACAAAGGAGAGTGGAACAACGGAAACATTCCTGATGGAGAAACTAGAAGAATACAGCCACAAAGAACTAAAACAATTCTGTATAGAACTGGGCATTGCTACCACAGGACTGAGCACGAAAGATGACCTCAAACACGCCTTGGAGGCTTGGGCAGAGACTGAAACGATCTTACCCCAAAACCAAAGCCTCGAGACCACCGAAACAAGCACCGCTCCTACAGAGGAAAGAAGACCGGGCCTCTCGTCCGAGGAGGCCCGAGAACGGGAAAAGAGCCGGCTCCACGAATTGGAACTGGCTCGACTTCGCTTAGATGGAGAACTCAAATTAGCGGAACAAAAAATAACGCTAGAACACTTACGGCTCCGAGAGGAGCGAGAAGAGAAAAAGAGTCAAAGGGAGCTGGAAGAGAAAAGACTAGCCTACGAGCATGAGCGCAACTTGAAGGAACTAGAGATTTGGAGACAGAACAAAGACCTCGGAGTTCCTGGGCACCAGAGCCCCTCGGTCACTACGGACCCAAAGGTCCACATCCCCAAGGATGTCGTCAGAGAATATTACCGGAACGATGATATCCAGCAATGGTTCAAAGCCTACGAAGTAGAAATTACCTCCCACCGGATCCCACGGAGCGACTGGGGAGCCGGGCTATGGGGGAGGCTTGTCAACGTAGGGCGAGAAGCCCTGCTGCAACTCCCTGACCATCAGATGACGTCCTACGACCACATGAAAGCCGCCCTCCTCACTCGATACGGGCTCACGCCCGAGATGTACCACCAGAGGTTCCGCGACTGCAAACGGATCCCGGGTACGACTTGGGTGGAGTATGTGAACTTCTTCAGCCGAGCCTTCGAGGGGTGGATCAAGGGCAGCCAGGTGACCACTTACGAGCAGCTATTCGACCTTATTGTATGGGAGCACCTCTCCAATAACTGCTTCGTCGAGCTCAGGCAGCACCTCCTTGACAGTAAACTGACTGAACCCCGAAAACTCGCCATCGAAGCAGACCGATGGGAGAGCACCCGAGTTCCTCGAAACTGGTCCAGCGAACAGAACAGAGCCTCCCAAGGGCCCCACCGTCCTCGGGGGTGAGGAGGAGGCCAGGGTCGGGGCCGAGACACCGTCCCGGTGGCCACCACCGGCAACACCCCGCCCCCGGCCGGAAGAGGAAGCCCTCCGACGCGACCAGGGTTCCGCGCCAACGTTACCTGCCACCGATGCCAACGACCCGGCCACTACGCCAATGATCTCAACTGCCCGAAAAACCAGAGTCCCATGCCCCGCCAGGTCGCTGCCGCCGCCCTGGGAGAAGAACAGGCCCCAGAAGACACCGAAGAGTACGGGCCAGACCAGCCCGAGTGGGAACCCGCCGCCATGTCCCTGGTCTGTCTAGGAGAAAGAGACCTGGTTCCGCGGGCACCCCTTCCCGCCAACACGCAGAAGTACAGCCAATGGGTCACCAATAATGGACACCGGGCTGAAGCCCTCTGCGACACCGGGGCCAGTGTGACCGCAGTCCGCTGCCATCTGGTGACCCCGGACCAGATCTTACCAAATGTTCTTTGCCCAGTACGGTCAGCCGACAACTCCGAGAGCCTGTGTCGGATGGCCTGCGTCCCCTTCGACTGGGGAGGGGTATCCGGCATGCTGAAAGTGACTGTCCGCGACGATGCCCCAGTAGACTGCCTCCTGGGGAACGATCTCAAAAGTTCCCCCTGGTCAGCCGTGGAGCGGAGAGAGCACCTGGGGAAGCTGGGCCTCCCTGAATGGGTCTGCGTAACGACCCGGTCCATGGCCGCCCGCGCCATCTCCAGCCCCGAAGAACCAGAATGGCCAGAACCCCCTCTGCCGATCGTCCCCGAAGGAGCAGCCCCGGAGTCCAGCGAAGAAGGACTTGATCGGCTCCGGGACCTTCCAGAACTGGCCCAGTGGCGTCAAGAGGGTGGCCCTACTCAGGAACAATTTCGACAAGAGCAGAGAACGTGTCCCTCCCTCGAGGGACTCCGACAGCAAGCCCTCACCCAGAACGCAGGAGACTCCTCGGGGGCCCACTGGATTTTTTGGGAAAATGACCTGCTCTACAGTGAGCAAAAGATTGCCGAGTTGGGGGCCAGCCGGGTGCTGGTGGTCCCCCTCCGCTTCAGAGACTTCCTCCTGAACCTAGCACACGATGTGCCTCTTGCCGGACACCTGGGGCAGGACAAAACATACAGCCGCCTGGTGACCCACTTCTACTGGCCGAAGATGCGGAATGATGTGACAAACCACTGCCGGGCCTGCCCAACCTGCCAGGCCAGGGGGAAGAGCGGCCGAAAACTCAAAGCACCCCTGCAGCCTTTTCCCATCGTCACCACCCCGTTTGAACGGGTGGGAATAGACATTGTGGGGCCCCTGGAGCCCCAGACAGCACAAGGACACCGGTTACTCCTGGTCCTGGTGAACCACGCCACCCGCTATCCCGAGGCCATTCCTCTTCGGACCGTGACGGCGCCCGTGGTGGGCCGAGCCCTGATGGGGATCTTCTCACGGGTGGGATTTCCCCGGGAAGTCGTCAGTGACAGGGGCACGAACTTTATCTCCAAGTACATGAAGTCCCTATGGCAACAATGCGGGGTCACCTACAAATTCACGACCCCCTATCACCCGCAAGGAAATGGGCTGGTAGAGCGGTTTAACCGCACCCTCAAGGGTATGATCATGGGCCTGGAAGAACACCTACGTCGTCAATGGGACGTGCTGCTCCCATGCCTCCTGTTCGCTTACAGGGAAGTCCCCCAGAAATCCCTGGGCTTCAGTCCGTTCGAACTACTGTATGTACACCCCGTCCGGGGCCCCCTCAGCCTGGTCAAAGAAGGGTGGGAGGTGGCTCCTCAGAAGACTCCTCCGGATGTATACAAGTACCTCCTGACCCTCCGTAACCAGACCCGGCGATTCAGGGAACTTGCCAAGGCCAACCTGGAAGCCAGTCAAGAAGATATGAAGCGATGGTATGATCAGCATGCCTCCTCCATCGAGTTCGAGCCGGGACAACAGGTCTGGGTGATGTCCCCGGTTGAACCTTGCGCCCTACAGGACAAATGGATGGGGCCCTTCAAAGTAGTAGAGCGCAAGGGTCCAGTCACCTACCTGATCGACATGGAGTCACCCCGGAACCCCCTACGGGTCCTCCACGCTAACAGACTCAAACCCCACTTCGTGCGCTCGGAACTTAGCCTCCTGATGGCTACCGACAGTGGGGTTGAAGAAGACTCAGAGCCCCTCCCTGACCTGCTGAAAACGCTCGAAAAAGACGGCTCCGTGGAAGGGGTCAGACTCTCCGATGCCTTGTCCCCAGAGCAACGCCAAGACTGTCGAGACCTTCTGCTCCAATTTGCCGACCTGTTTTCCCTCATCCCCGGGGTCACCCCCTGGTGCCTTCACAACGTAGATACCGGGGATAGCCCCCCTATCCGACACAGGGCGTACCGAGTGCCGGATCGAGTACGCGCCTGCATCCAGACAGAAGTCTCCAAAATGCTGGCTCTGGGAGTGATCGAGCCATCTGACAGCCCCTGAGCCAGCCCGGTCGTGCTGGTCCCCAAGGCGGCCGCTCCGGGCGTCGCCCCCGAGCTCAGGTTCTGCGTGGACTTTCGGGGCCTGAACGCCGTTACCAGGACCGACGCTCATCCCATCCCCCGGGCAGATGAGCTGATTGACCGCATGGGGGCCGCCCGCTACCTGAGCATCTTCGACTTAACAGCGGGCTACTGGCAGATCGGCCTCACCCCAGGGGCCCAAGAGCGATCCGCCTTCTCTACCCCGGATGGCCACTACCACTTCAAGGTGATGCCATTCGGCATGAAGAACGCCCCCGCCACCTTCCAGAGACTCGTGAACCAGGTACTGGCGGGGCTCGAGGAATTCAGTGCCGCCTATCTGGACGATATTGCTGTGTACAGTCGCCACTGGGCAGAACACCTCCGCCACCTCCAGGAGGTCCTGAACGCCCTCCGGCAGGCCGGGCTTACCATCAAAGCCAGCAAGTGCCAGATTGGCCAAGGGTCCGTGACATACCTGGGACACCAAGTGGGAAACGGCCTGGTGGCCCCCCTCCAGCTCAAGATCGCTACCATCCAGGCCTGGGAGCCCCCGGTCACCCAGACAGAGGTCCGAGCCCTCTTGGGGCTCACCGGGTACTACCGGCGCTTTGTAAAAGACTATGGCAGCATTGTGGGGCCCCCTCACAGAACTCACATCCAAGAAGAACCCCAAAAACGTCAACTGGACTCCTGACTGCCAGGCGGCTTTTGAGAAATTGAAGTCCGCCATGTGCACCGCCCCGTGCTCCAGGCCCCCGACTACAGCCGGGAGTTCATAGTACAGACAGACGCCTCAGATCATGGCGTGGGGGCCGTCCTCTCCCAACTCAACACCGAGGGAGTTGACCAACCAGTAGCCTTCATCAGCCGACGCCTGCTGGCCCGAGAGCAGCGCTGGAGCACCATCGAACGGGAGGCCTTCGCCGTGGTGTGGGCCCTCAAGAAGCCGGCCCTATCTCTTCGGTACCCACTTCCGGGTGCAAACGGATCACCGCCCCCTGCAATGGCTAATGCAGATGCGGGGAGAGAACCCAAAGTTGTTGCGCTGGTCCATCTCCCTGCAGGGGATGGACTTCACTGTGGAGCATCGTCCAGGCCAAGACCACGCCAACGCAGACGGCCTGTCACGCTTCTTCCGCCTCGGCGAGGAGAGTACCCAAGGAGATGGGTGACTCTCCCTGCCTCCAGCTGGGGGGGACGCATGTTGGACAGGCCTCATGGAAGGCCCGGACCCCTGCTCCTCCTATGCCCTCCACAAGAACCATCCCGGCAACCCACCGGGGCAACCCCCGGCCCATCACCAACGGAACCCCAGCTCCTGAACCCCCCGGTATCGGCTGGCCCGGGCTCCTTTCAGCGCCCCGGCCCCCGGCCCAGCCGCCATTTTGGACACTACACGACGAGGCTGCGTGGCCTCAGATCGACCCCAACCCCGGGCCTGGCCAGGCCCCGACATCGAGGCGCAACCATCCACCCAGGGGGTGAAGAGACCACTTGGCAGGTCAATGGGAGAAGGAGTTTCGATGGCTCCCCTCCGCCAGGTGTCGATCGCCCCCAGCCTCCCCGGGCGCTGGCTCCACCCCCCCTGCTGGGTGTCTGGACTCCCTCATCCTGGACCTCCCGACCTCCAAGTGCGAGGGTCCGGACATCAAAGGGCGCCAGGCCTATAACTGGGGCAGCTCCAGAACAGGAAGGCAGTTGTATCCTGGAGTCGAGAGACACCGAGACGGACTCATCCTTGGAGGCCTGCTGGCGCTGCCGCGGCTCCTTCTTGTGAACCACCTTCGAAGCCTGCTGGCGCTGCCGCGGCCCTCTTCATCGTGAAACCATCTTCGGAGCCTGCTGGCGCTGCCGCGGCCCTCTTCATCGTGAAACCATCGTCAAAGCCTGCTGGAGCTGCCGCGGCTCCTCATCGTGAACCATCGTCGAAGCCTGCTGGCGCTGCCGCGGCCCATCCTTGCGAACTCGCCAGCTCGAGGATTGTGAGCTCCCTCCCATACTGTTTCCGTACCGGACAGGTACTAAGACTGTCCCGCTACCCCTTTTCCCCAAAGAGACTAGAATTGGCAGGATCCTCGTATCCTGCTCCCGCTGGATCGTTTATCACCTTGCCTCACGAATCCTATATAAAGTGTATAGAACTCATCTTTGTGTGGTGTCCATCTGTGGGGGGGAGTTACTTGTCTGTACGATCACCGGAGAAGGCCCTCACTAGAGGCCTCTCCCCCTGTACTCGGCCGACCCTTCGGGTCCCCGTCTAACAAAGACCTGCGGAGGATGCAGTGTTCAAACTATGCCTCAAGGTGCGCTTCTACAGTGCTGCGGGACGCTTCCCTTCTACAAGACCTGCGGAGGATGCAGTGTTCACACTTTGCCTCAAGATGCGCTTCTGCAGTGGTGCGGGACGCTTCATTTCTACAAGACCTGCTGAGGATGTAGTGTTCACACTATGCCTGGGGGTGCCTTTCTGCTGTGGTGCGGGACGCTTCCCTTCTACAAGACCTGCAGAGGATGCAGTGCTCACACTATGCCTCAAGGTGCGCTTCTGGAGTGGTGCGGGACGCTTCCCTTGTACTAGACCTGCTGTGGATGCAGTGTTCACACTATGCCTCGGGGTGCGTTTCTGCAGTGGTGCAGGACGCTTCCCTTCTACAAGACCTGGGGAGGCAGCAATGCTCACACTATGCCTTGGGGTGCATTTCTGCTGTGATGCGGGAAACTTCCCTTCTACAAGACCTGCGGCGGATGCAGTGTTCACACTATGCCTCGGGGTACATTTCTGCAGTGGTGCGGTGTGTGACACTTCCCTTCTCCAAGGCCTGTGGCAGCTGCACCGCTTCTACAGTGCTCACACTATGCCTAAGGGTGCATTTCTGAAGTGGGGTGCAATGATTCCCTTCTCCAAGGTCTGTGGAGGCTGCAGAGCTCACACTATGCCTTAAGGTGTGCTTCTGCAGAGTTGTCCAATGATGCCCTTCTCCTAGGCCTCTGGAGGTTGCTGTGCTCACACTATGCCTCGGGGTACATTTCTGCAGTGTTGCGGTGTGTAACGCTTCCCTTCTCCAAGGCCTGTGGCAGCTGCACCGCTTCCCTTCTACAGTGCTCACACTATGCCTCAGGGTGCGCTTCTGCAGAGGTGTGCAATGATTCCCTTCTCCTAGGCCTCTGGAGGCTGCAGAGCTCACACTATGCCTCAGGGTGCGCTTCTGAAGAGGTGTACAATGATTCCCTTTTCCTAGGCCTGTGGAGGCTGCAGTGCTCACACTATGCCTCAAGGTGCGATTCTGCAGAGGTGTGCAATGATTCCCTTCTCCTGGGCCCCTGGAAGCTGCAGAGCTCACACTATGCCTCAGGGTGCGCTTCTGCAGAGGTGTGCAATGATTCCCTTCTCCTGGGCCTCTGGAGGCTGCAGTGCTCACACTATGCTTCAGGGTGCGCTTCTGCAGAGGTGTGCAAGGATTCCCTTCTCCTGGGCCTCTGGAGGCTGCTGTGCTCACACTATGCCTCAAGGTGCGCTTCTCCAGAGGTGTGCAATGATTCCCTCCTCCTAGACCTGTGGAGGCTGCAGTGCTCACACTATGCCTCAAGGTGCGCTTCTCCAGAGGTGTGCAATGATTCCCTCCTCCTAGACCTGTGGAGGCTGCTGTGCTCACACTATGCCTCAGGGTGCGCTTCTGCAGAGGTGTGCAATGATTCCCTCTTCTAGGCCTCTGGAGGCTGCAGAGCTCACACTATGCCTCAGGGTGCGCTTCTGTAGAGGTGTGCAATGATTCCCTTCTCCTAGGCCTCTGGAGGCTGCAGTGCTCTCACTATGCCTCGGGTGCATTTCTGCAGAGGTGTGCAATGATTCCCTTCTCCTAGGCCTCTGGAGGCTGCTGTGCTCTCACTATGCCTCGGGTGCATTTCCGCAGAGGTGTGCAATGATGCCCTTCTCCAAGGCCTGTGGAGGCTGCAGAGCTCACACTATGCCTCAAGGTGCGCTTCTGCAGAGGTGTGCAATGATTCCCTTCTCCTAGGCCTCTGGAGGCTGCTGTGCTCACACTATGCCTCAGGGTGCGCTTCTGCAGAGGTGTGCAATGATTCCCTTCTCCTAGGCCTCTGGAGGCTGCAGAGCTCACACTATGCCTCAGGGTGCGCTTCTGCAGAGGTGTGCAATGATTCCCTTCTCCTAGGCCTCTGGAGGCTGCAGTGCTCTCACTATGCCTCGGGTGCATTTCTGCAGAGGTGTGCAATGATTCCCTTCTCCTAGGCCTCTGGAGGCTGCTGTGCTCTCACTATGCCTCGGGTGCATTTCTGCAGAGGTGTGCAATGATTCCCTCTCCTAGGCCTCTGGAGGCTGCAGAGCTCACACTATGCCTCAGGGTGCGCTTCTGCAGAGGTGTGCAATGATTCCCTCTCCTAGGCCTCTGGAGGCTGCAGAGCTTACACTATGCCTCAAGGAGCGCTTCTGCAGAGGTGAGCAATGATTCCCTCTCCTAGGCCTCTGGAGGCTGCAGAGCTCACACTATGCGGCAGGTGCATTTCTGCAGAGGTGTGCAATGATGCCGTTCTCCAAGGCCTGTGGAGGCTGCAGAGCTCACACTATGCCTCAAGGTGCGCTGCTGCAGAGGTGTGCAATGATTCCCTCTCCTAGGCCTCTGGAGGCTGCTGTGCTCACACTATGCCTCAAGGAGCGATTCTGCAGAGGTGTGCAATGATTTCCTTCTCCTAGGCCTCTGGAGGTTGCAGAGCTCACACTATGCCTCGGGTGCATTTCTGCAGAGGTGTGCAATGATGCCGTTCTCCAAGGCCTGTGGAGGCTGCAGTGCTCACACTATGCCTCAGGGTGCGCTTCTGCAGAGGTGTGCAATGATGCCGTTCTCCTAGGCCTGTGGAGGCTGCGGTGCTCACACTATGCCACGGGGAGAATTTCTGCAGAGGTGTGCAATGATTCCCTTCTACGAGGTCTGTGGAGGCTGCAGCGCTCACACTATGCCTCAGGGTGCATTTCTGCAGAGGTGTGCAAGGATTCCCTTCTCCTGGGCCTCTGGAGGCTGCTGTGCTCACACTATGCCTCAAGGAGCGCTTCTGCAGAGGTGTGCAATGATTCCCTCTCCTAGGCCTCTGGAGGCTGCTGTGCTCTCACTATGCCTCGGGTGCATTTCTGCAGAGGTGTGCAATGATTCCTTTCTCCTAGGCCTCTGGAGGCTGCAAAGCTCACACTATGCCTCAAGGGGCGCTTCTGCAGAGGTGTGCAATGATTCCCTTCTCAAAGGTCTGTGGAGGCTGCTGTGCTCACACTATGCCTCGGGTGCATTTCTGCAGAGGTGTGCAATGATGCCGTTCTCATAGGCCTCTGGAGGTTGCAGAGCTCACACTATGCCTCAAGGTGCGCTTCTGCAGAGGTGTTCAATGATTCCCTCTCCTAGGCCTGTGGAGGCTGCAGTGCTCACACTATGCCTCAGGGTGCACTTCTGCAGAGGTGTGCAATGATTCCCTCTCCTAGGCCTCTGGAGGCTGCGGAGCTCACACTATGCCTCAGGTGCGCTTCTGCAGAGGTGTTCAATGATTCCCTCTCCTAGGCCTGTGGAGGCTGCAGTGCTCACACTATGCCTCAGGGTGCACTTCTGCAGAGGTGTGCAATGATTCCCTCTCCTAGGCCTCTGGAGGCTGCAGTGCTCACACTATGCCTCAGGGTGCACTTCTGCAGAGGTGTGCAATGATTCCCTCTCCTAGGCCTCTGGAGGCTGCAGTGCTCACACTGTGCCTCAGGGTGCGCTTCTGCAGAGGTGTGCAATGATTCCCTTCTCCTAGGCCTGTGGAGGCTGCAGTGCTCACACTATGCCTCAGGGTGCGCTTCTGCAGAGGTGTGCAATGATTCCCTTCTCCTAGGCCTCTGGAGGCTGCTGTGCTCACACTATGCCTCGGGTGCGCTGCTGCAGAGGTGGTAATGATTCCCTCTTCTAGGCCTCTGGAGGCTGCAGAGCTTACACTATGCCTCAAGGAGCGCTTCTGCAGAGGTGTGCAATGATTCCCTTCTCCAAGGCCTGTGGAAGCTGCAGAGCTCCCACTATGCCTCGGGTGCATTTCTGCAGAGGTGTGCAATGATTCCCTCTCCTAGGCCTCTGGAGGCTGCAGAGCTCACACTATGCCTCGGGTGCATTTCTGCAGAGGTGTGCAATGATTCCCTCTCCTAGGCCTCTGGAGGCTGCAGAGCTCACACTATGCCTCAGGGTGCGCTTCTGCAGAGGTGTGCAAGGATTCCCTTCTCCTGGGCCTCTGGAGGCTGCTGTGCTCACACTATGCCTCAAGGTGCGCTTCTGCAGAGGTGTGCAATGATTCCCTCCTCCTGGGCCTCTGGAGGCTGCTGTGCTCACACTATGCCTCAGGGTGCGCTTCTGCAGAGGTGTGCAAGGATTCCCTTCTCCTGGGCCTCTGGAGGCTGCTGTGCTCACACTATGCCTCAAGGTGCGCTTCTGCAGAGGTGTGCAATGATTCCCTCCACCTAGGCCTCTGGAGGCTGCAGAGCTCACACTATGCCTCGGGTGCATTTCTGCAGAGGTGTGCAATGATTCCCTCTCCTAGGCCTCTGGAGGCTGCAGAGCTCACACTATGCCTCAGGGTGCGCTTCTGCAGAGGTGTGCAATGATTCCCTCTCCTAGGCCTCTGGAGGCTGCTGTGCTCACACTATGCCTCGGGTGCATTTCTGCAGAGGTGTGCAATGATTCCCTTCTGCAAGGCCTGTGGAGGCTGCTGTGCTCACACTATGCCTCAGGGTGCGCTTCTGCAGAGGTGTGCAATGATGCCGTTCTCCAAGGCCTGTGGCTGCTGCAGTGCTCACACTATGCCTCGGGTGCGCTGCTGCCGAGGTGTGCAATGATTCCCTCTCCTAGGCCTCTGGAGGCTGCTGAGCTCACACTATGCCTCAGGTGCGCTTTGGCAGAGGTGTGCAATGATGCCGTCCTCCTAGGCCTCTGGAGGCTGCGGAGCTCACACTATGCCTCAGGTGCGCTTCTGCAGAGGTGTTCAATGATTCCCTCTCCTAGGCCTGTGGAGGCTGCAGTGCTCACACTATGCCTCAGGGTGCACTTCTGCAGAGGTGTGCAATGATTCCCTCTCCTAGGCCTCTGGAGGCTGCAGTGCTCACACTATGCCTCAGGGTGCACTTCTGCAGAGGTGTGCAATGATTCCCTCTCCTAGGCCTCTGGAGGCTGCAGTGCTCACACTGTGCCTCAGGGTGCGCTTCTGCAGAGGTGTGCAATGATTCCCTTCTCCTAGGCCTGTGGAGGCTGCAGTGCTCACACTATGCCTCAGGGTGCGCTTCTGCAGAGGTGTGCAATGATTCCCTTCTCCTAGGCCTCTGGAGGCTGCTGTGCTCACACTATGCCTCGGGTGCGCTGCTGCAGAGGTGGTAATGATTCCCTCTTCTAGGCCTCTGGAGGCTGCAGAGCTTACACTATGCCTCAAGGAGCGCTTCTGCAGAGGTGTGCAATGATTCCCTTCTCCAAGGCCTGTGGAAGCTGCAGAGCTCCCACTATGCCTCGGGTGCATTTCTGCAGAGGTGTGCAATGATTCCCTCTCCTAGGCCTCTGGAGGCTGCAGAGCTCACACTATGCCTCGGGTGCATTTCTGCAGAGGTGTGCAATGATTCCCTCTCCTAGGCCTCTGGAGGCTGCAGAGCTCACACTATGCCTCAGGGTGCGCTTCTGCAGAGGTGTGCAAGGATTCCCTTCTCCTGGGCCTCTGGAGGCTGCTGTGCTCACACTATGCCTCAAGGTGCGCTTCTGCAGAGGTGTGCAATGATTCCCTTCTCAACAAAGAAGACCACGGATATGGCACTCATGACGTGCACGAGCCTGCCACTGCACAGCTGTCTGCAGTCTCCACTGGCACGGGCTGTAGTGTCTGCACAGCTGCGAGCATGACAAGTGAGGTCACGAGGGCGGCAGCCGTTGGCGCCATCTTCTCTCGTTCTCCCTGCTGTCATGGCAAGCCTTTGAACGGCCCGGGCGGCTTTGATCAGCTGTGAAAGACTAAACAAGCGATGAGGCCCCTCGCCCAGGTGAAACCTCCATAGGGTGTCTGGCTGTGCCGCTGCCCCGCCCTGCCACCACAGGAACGCATGAGTGTCAGAGGGGCCTTTCAAGACCGCGCCTGCAGGCCCAAGGTGACCCCCCGACAGGCGCTAGCTCCGCCTGCACCCCTGCTCCGGCTCGGGCTAGCGCCTGGACACCTGTCTGGCAGGAGCTAGCCCGCGCCTGGACGTCCTGGGTGGACTCCGGCAGGCGATAGCACCCACATGCGAGGGCCCATCCACACCACCACACCGAGGGCCCATCCACACCACCACACCGAGGGCCCCGCCACTACACCACGCAGAGGGCAACCCACTACACCACAGCGAGGGCTCACCCATGGCAAGGGGACCCACACCAAGGGCCCACCCACACCGAGGGCCCATCCACCACACCGAGGGCCCACCCACACCACCACACCGAGGGCCCATCCACCACACCGAGGGCCCACCCACTACACCACACCGAGGGCCCATCCACCACACCGAGGGCCCACCCACCACACCACACCACACTGAGGGCCACCCACAACACCACACCGGGAGCCCATCGACCACACCGAGGGCCCACCCACACCACCACACCGAGGGCCCATCCACCACACTGAGGTCCTATCCACCACACTGAGGGCCACCCACAACACCACACCGAGGGCCCATCCACCACACCGAGGGCCCATCCACCACACCGAGGGCCCATCCACCACACCGAGGGCCCATCACCACACTGAGGGACCATCCACACCACCACACCGAGGGCTCATCCACCAAACCGAGGGCCCACCCACACCGAGGGCCATCCACAACACCACACCAAGGACTCATCCACACCACTACACTGAGGGCCATCCACAACACCACACCGAGGGCCCACCCAAAGCACCACACAGAGGGCCCACCCACAACACCACACCGAGGGCCCACCCACACCAAGGTACACCCACACCGAGGCCCACCCACTACTCCACACCGAGGCTCCACTCACAACAGCACACTGAGGGCCCACCCACAACACAACACCGAGGGCCACCCACAACACCACACCGAGGGCCCACACACACCAAGGGCCACCCACAACACCACACCGAGGGCCACCCACAACACCACACCGAGGGCCACCCACAACACCACACCGAGGGCCCACCCACGCCAAGGGCCACCCACTACACCACACCGAGGGCCCGCCCACACCGAGGGCCACCCACAACACTCCACCAAGGGGCCACCCACAACACCACACCTAGGGCCCACCCACACCTAGGGCCCACCCACACCACCACACCAAGGGCCCACCCATAACACCACACCGATGGCCCACCCACGAGCAAAACAAAGTGCTCAGGAACCAGTTGTATCTGGTTCGCCCCTTGCCTGCTGCCTTGCAAACAAAGGCTTTCTATGTATAACAAGATCAAAAAAATTTACCGAGTTGGATAACAATAAACATCCGTTATTTTAATACCAAGAGAAAATGTTTACTTTGCAAAATAGGCGGTTATGTGGTCAGGGAAAAAAAACTGAATTCCATATTTCTCCGTGTCACTGTCCGCCTATCTGGCAAAAGTACATTCACCTTCATCCCGTGGGCATTTTAAGTCAGAGTAGGGTGGCCTTCTAACAATGACAACAAATATATCAGTATGTGTTTTTAAAGCACAATGACATTGTACCGGCCGAGCAACTCACTAAAAAAAACAAGTTTTACAACTAAATTGAATAGAAGTGATAGAGGACGGGTGGCTTACTCAATGGAATTTAGACATGCAGACTGCAGAACCATCTCCGCAGAAAGCACTTGACACATTGAGAACTTAAGCAGGGCATCCTTTTTAGGTCGAGAATCTCGACCTATTGTGATTGAGTTCCTCCTCAAGGGACGTAGAGGGGTGCACGCGCGGCGATTCAGGAACGTGAATGCGCACGTACAGGCATACGCACATCTCTTGCTCCACTTTCACACTCACGAAACACGCACACGCACACGCACACACACACACACACACACACACACCAAGCCCCACTTACCAAGCCCCACTTACCGCATCAGTGGCTTCAGCCGCCACTCCTGACGCCACCGGTCCTCTGGCCATCCACTCCATGGGCGCGGGCGCAAAGACGGAAGTCCCGCCCCACGACAGCCGTGAGCGTGCACATCCCGAAACCGGAAGTTCGGGAGAGTGCACGCTCACGGCTTGTTTCGTCAGCTTTGGTACATTTTTCTAGCCCTCCGATATCGTGCACGCGATGACGTGCTCTCTTCCTGGTTTCGCTACAGCCTCTCATTTCCTTCCTGCACTTTCCTTTCCTTGCCTAGGGATGCCACATTTCTTAGAGTAAGCTCCCGGCGCATCGGTTGAACAAAGCGCTGCACGTTACTGTGGTCCGGCTGACCCACAGCCCGCATTTGCCAGGCCTCCAGGGAGCGCATGGAGGCAGTGGTCAGGTGGGCAGAGAGGCTGCTGCTGCAGAGCTTCAACCATGGTGAGTGTGGGCTACACTGATGCGTGTGTGTGGGGGCGCTAATCCCAGGCCACGCGATATTGCTGCTGGGCGCAAAAGTGGGGCTTTTACTTTGCACACCTGGCTACACTGTAGGCGGAGGTATTGCTCGCCTCCAACTGAACAATTGCGCGAGGAAATTCAGGTGAGCGTTTTGGTGGAGTACATTCACATACTGTCTGATTCCCCTGACCCTGTGGGAATAAAGATGTTGCATGTTGGGGAAAGCCGTGACAAGTCCGGGGAACTAATGTGAATACAGTCACCTACTGGACCATGCAGTTTTGTTCTCCCCCTTTAAATGATTCTAACGTTTTAGGAGAGGACGCTTTCCAGTCTAGGACTAGTAGTTTCAGGTTTTACCATTACAAATAAGGCCATATACATCTCGTTAGGCAATCTTCTGTTCTTAAAGCATGGTGATTGTACCATTGCACAGTTACGTACTAAGTAACAATAGCACGTTGCAGGGCTCCACTTAGTAGTTATTAAGCTGACTTCACTTCCCGGGGGTAACTGAATAACGAGAGAAAGCTGGGCGGATTAAGCATCGTAGTTCAACCAGTCACAGACAGATGACCCGCTTCGTATATAACCGCTTCAGCCCACCTTAACTATATTTGTTTCAAACTGTCATTTATATTCTAGACTGGCCTGACTTGTAGGTCCTGATTAATGTAAAACCTGAAACTACATGTCCCACAATCCCTGTGCGTTGCTGAGACTAGAAGGCAGTGTCACATGGATGCACATTGGGCAAGTCCGAGTAATTCTGGCGTTAATCTGCTTAACGCCACGATCCGGAAATAATGCGCTGCATTAATGCAAATGCAGTGAGCAGTGTTCGCTTTTCGTGCCTCCTTCCCTCTCCCCCAGGCGCATATCCCACATTCCTGCAAAACAAAAGTTGCTATTGTTTCTAAAACCAACAGGCGCTTTAAGTGTGTGTTCCTGCGCGTCCATGTAAATGTGTGATGGTATTGTAAATATGCAAAATATAGCTTTCGCAAATTATCTGCTTTATGTTCCTGTTTAGAACAAAAATTCCTTTTTTCATGTGAAAATAAATTCAGTTTTAGCAAACTAAAAGTGTTTAGAAGGTTAGTCTAGCTGTTTATGTATTCAAGGCTTTACAGCGACTCACTGACACACGGCACTGCTTGCAGTTAAGTTACTCTCCCGTATATCTTCCCCAAACAACACCTACCGCCCCTTACGGCTAGTTATTTATCAGTAGGATTGTTCGTAATTTTGCCACTACACCCATTTTGTGAAAAAACCCTCACTCCCTTACATAAAGAACAAAATGCTGCGCTGCAGGAAATGAATCAACTGATTACACACCCAAAAGGACATTTAGTTGTGAACAGATATAAAAATCCAGAGTGAAACATAATACGAAAATAAATAGCAAAGCACCAGCAAAAATACAGGCTTTCCTACTCCGCTTACCTAGGCTCTTCCTAGGTGGCTTCCCCCTTTCATTTCACTGCGTTTCCATAGGCCTTTTTCAATTTTGTTTTCCTCTCCTATCCCTCCCACTTTCTGTCGCTCCACGCCCGGTTCGAAATATCCCAGCCAGTAATGTCCTACTCCAACTGTTAATCCAGGAGGTGCCTGGCCTCCTGCAGCTCTCGAGTTCGCGCTCCAAGTCTGGGATCCAGTGCAGATCGATTCATAGAGCAGGACAGCCAGGGAACTAATGGTGCCAGCAGCTACTTTTACCTACCTCACTTGGCCGTGCTGCCTCCTACCTATCTGCTCTACATGCTATTTAAGGGGTCAACAGTGGATACTGCCAACACTCTAACAGCTGCCAATAATACATAAACAGTGAACACTACCAGCACAGCACTAACTAGGAGCAGCGTGCTACTGTAACCGCACAGCTGTGTCTACCACAGTGATAACACACTGCAAGCTGCATTAATAATGGGCACTAACAGCACTACACGTTCACTGATAGCTGCCATTCCATATTGGGTGGGCACAAGTACCCGCTTTCTACACCGTAATATGCACTCATTAGCCTGGCATATTTCTTTGTGACCCGAGCTGGGTTGCTGCAGGTTGGCGTCTGCATTTTTCCTAAATAGTTCCCATATGTACAATTAATAAGGCTGAGTGTTTTGATTGCTACATTCGGTTACACCAGTCTCTTAATGTTTGGTTGATTCTCTGTGGTTGTTGCAAGTTTTGCTCCAATGGACTGCACACTTATATATGTAAACAGCTTCTGTTATTGCCCCCCTCACATCCCCGTAAATGGTAATTTATATTAGCACATTGGAACGCAGGGAGCTTCTTTGAAGACCTTGGTTTGGGAGAGGGTGACTCACTGTAGGCAGAAGCTGTTGTATTCTTTCTCTTTTCAATTTAAAACCTTGTGCTCACAGTGGGTGACGTGTTCTTGTAACCTTGCAGACCTAGGTTTTACTTGTCCTTTAAGCATTCTCACTTCTTACAGGCCTTCATCTATGGTTTTAGCCTATAACTTAGGCAGAATGCATTTGACATCCATTTAGTTGACTGAGCTATGCTATATAGCTACATGTTAAACAAGTGTACATATGTAGTTTTGTGGGCCTTTAGCTGTTTGCAGACCTCTGCAATGGGGACTGTGCATCCTTACCGCACCCTCTTTTTGGTGTTTGTGAAGTGACATCGGATTATTATGTGTCGAAATCCTGGTATGCACTTACCATTCATACACTTCAAAATGGCAGAGAGGGTGTAAAAGAGAAGCTTGCCGTGCATGCATAAGTGAAAGGCCTTCGTTTATAATAGTAGTTTGTCTGAAGCCCAGCACATCACGAATTCAGATGTGCACCTTCTTACATACAAAACAAGCATTTGCAATGCAATAGGTCTTGCATGTAAGCTATTAGCATTGTAAATGACAATGCCTTTTATTTATGTTTTAAAAACCAAAACATAAATCAAAGGCTTTGCCATTTACAATGCCAATAGCTCAAACTTGCGTAAATGCGAGACCTATTGCATTGCAAATGCTTGTTCATGAATGCTAGCTCGAAAATTCTCTCCCCGAGGCCCAAGCCTGGCACTGATAAAATGAGTAGTGTTTAGTAAACAAAGGCAACCCTATTCATACACAACCAGGGCATATGAGAAATACAGAAAAAATGAGACTGGTCCCTCACCATCAGGGTGAAAAACAAATCGTAACTCTGCAGCAGTGCCACCCTCCCCTGCCTGTTATGTGACTTCAAAGAGACTCGTTATAATTCTCCCCCAGTCTCATCACTTCAGAACAGAAGCATTTTCAATATAATTTACAACGGATCCAAAGTTGTTGATTATTTATCTTATGCAACTGACACCCATTGACAACGCCAATAGTCCTAACTTGTTATCTGTATAATGATTCTTGTTGCATTATATATCCCGATGCAAAGACAGAAGCAGCAAAATACCAGCGAGGCACACTGGTAATCACAAATTAGCTTAGGTGTTGATAAGCCACGCCTTTAATTATATGGACCACGCACATTTGATAGACCCCCCCCTCCCCCCAGGTTTTTCATCTCACTTAAAGCCCTGGCTATGTACTTAGATTGGTCAATAAAATAATAAAAATAAACACGTGTGGAACACTTTTGTGTTTTTAATATTCGGAAAAAACAGAGATGTAGAGCGGGTTGGTTGGAGATGAATTGGAGAAATGCACCGATGAGTGGGAGGGGCACGAGGAAAAAGGCACAGGGGAAGTGGTAGAGAAATACATGAGGGAGACTGCAACAAGGGGGGCGGCATGGCGCAAGGAAACTTGAGCCCCCACCCAGTTAGGAGCTTTAAAGCCTGGTCCCCGTGAGTTTGCCCCCCTTCCTGGGGTGTGGGGGGCTATTGTTACGCCACTAGTGGGGGGGGGGCGAATGGAGACGGTAACGGAGGGATGCAGGGGAGAGAGCTAACAGCAAGCACATAGCAGGTGTACATTAGTGGGAGAGGCCTCTATATTTTACATTGGGCAAACCGTGCTCCTTGGCTGGGGAGAGTATCGGTAGCGTACAGGGCAATCCAGGAGCGCTGATTTGTCTGACCAGCAAAACAGTGATAATTCATCTCGCAGTAGGCAAGTTTTGTTTGTCAACATTTCAAGACTTGTTGAGAGGCAAATTTCAAAAACGAACGTTACATTACAGGAGGAAAAAGTGACAATCGTGAGCAAACAAAATACAAGAGGAGCAAACGGTGCATTACAGGAGGAAAATCAACGCACATGTACACGCACTACAGCACACCGGTACCTATAACTTCCCCTCCCAAGGTTCCAAAGGAGCCAGTCATCCCACTACGCTCTTGGCCTGGGTGGGATAATGCCTCCTCTGTCCCAGCCAGTACTCGGTGTCGGGGATGGGGGGAGTGAGGGAGGGAAGAGAAGTCTCCATGCCGGGCAGTGGTCACAGCGCCGCCCGGTTTTCGCCGTCCTACTGGATCAGTCCCAGCCGGTTTCAACTGCCTAGGAGAATAGGGCTAAAGGGCTAAGGATAGGTCTTGAACAATGTGACGCGACAGAGAGGACGCCCAATGGGAGAGCGAGTACGTTCTGTGACGTAAGGCGGACTTCCAGGAAATCCCTGTTGTGCTAGAGAGACCTTGAATGCGGCGTAGTGCGTCTACTGTACATCTTGTAATCGTGGGTAAATTGTTTAATCCCCCGGTGCCTACCGAAAATGAATGTGTCCGTGTGTAATGCCGCCACCACCGCGGGACGAGAGGAGCCTGAGAAACCCGGTGAGTGGGGGGAGGTGTTGTGTGCGCGCGCGTAAGTCCGTGTGTGTGTGTGTGCCTGTGTGTGCATGCGTGCGTGTGTGTGTGCATGCGTGTGTGTGTGCGCACGCTTGAGTGTGGCTGTGTGTGTGTGTGTACGCGCGCGATAGCCAGAAGCTGACTTGCGGTGAATGTTGAGAACAGGAGATGTGCACGGCACCGGGCTGGGCGTGCGCGCCCACGAGGTGAAATCGCAGATGGAAAGCGCGTGCACATCCCTTGTCTCACATTCATCGGAACACGCCAACAAAAGATGTCTTGCAGACAAAGCATGCTTCGCATGCTTTTTAGGTCTGCTCGACCTAAAAAGGGACTGTGTCCGCTTGCAAAATGTTCTTCTCCTGACCTAAAGAGGGGGGCCTGCTGCTGCTGGGCACCAGGAGGATACCGCCACTAGGGACTGCCTCCCTACCTGGAAAGCCCTGTGAGCTGGATCCTGGGCCCATCCTTGGCCCCCCCCCCGCCTACCTTCCTACAGGACTGTGCCTGAACTAGTGGCTGTCTTTTCCTCCAGTACCTGGGAGCGCTTGATTTGCCCTTTTTTTATTTAGGAGAGCAGGTACCCACCCTGCATTTTGCCGCAGCATGATCCTGAATCTCGGCACGGGTGCCACCCAGTTTATTTGCAGTGGTTTCCGCATTATTCATATCCCTAGCGGGTGCCCACCCCGCCAGGGAACGTGCCGACTTTGTTGTGCCCTACTGGGAGCCTCCCCGGATTTCCGCCGCGAGTTGTTCTCCCCCACGCACCCCCGCCCCCCTCCCGGGCCGCCGCGCTGCCTGCTATGACCCGGAAGTGCTTCTGTCCAAAAGCGGAAGCTGACGGGAGCCCACCCCGCGCTCCGGTGAGGGAAAGAGAGAGAAGAAGCGCGCAGCTCCCCTGGGGCTCCCGTCTGAAAGGGAGAGCCCCGCTGGACACAGAGACCGGAGGAATCGAGGGGGAGAAGCGAAGTGGGGCTAGAGGCACGCAGCTAGTGCCTGCCCTCGCCGCCTCCCAGCCCTGTGAGGCCGCCAGCAGAGTTCCCTGAGAAGCAGCCAGGGACAGAGCCTCCCGCCGCCTGGCGACAGACCAGGTGAGTGGGGCCCGAGTTCCTTTGCCAAGAGCGGGGCGTCAGGGCACATTGCCGGTGCCCCCCCCCCCCCCCCCCCCCCCCCCCCCCCCCCCCCCCCCCTCAGGAGTACTAGCCTCGTTTTCGGAGGCACATTGTTTTAGAGTTCCCCGAGCAGGACTCCAACAGAAAGGCACCCATTTCTTTCGAGTCTGGGAGGCTCAGGGGGCACAATTGTTCTTTAAAGGCCCTGTGGGGGCCCGGGCATTTATTTGTTCTGAGCCTGAAAGGCTCCACCGGCAAAGGGGGCATTTTGTATCACGAGTCCCCAGAGGGGGGACTCCAACATCGGAGGCATTATCGTTCAGAGCCCAGGAGGCTACCACGTTGTTCTTGGGCCCCAGTACTCCTTCAGAGAGCCCAGAGGAGATCCCCAGCTGCCCAGCACTTAGTGGGCAGCTGCTGCGTTTAGGTTGTGCGCTATCTTCCTTTAGCTGCCCTGTGCAGCCTGCCCTGACATTGCTGGACACAGGGTGTTTCAGCCCCAGAGAGGTCAAGTGGCCTAGGAACAGTTTTGTGTGTTATGCCCCTTGCGTGGAGTACATGTTTGGCCCTATGTGATTGTTGCGCAATTGTGATTTACCTGCCTAAAGTGATTTCTGCATCATGTATAATGCTTTTTGCCCTACACCTCTGAATGTGTTTTTATGCATCATATGCCAAGCTTCTTGCCTATACCTCTGAATGTGTTTTCCTGTTTAGGACGTTGTTTTGCCTAGTATAGTGAGCTCATGGTTCCCTGCATGATATTTTCCTAAGGTGGATAGAGTTGCGTAGGTGGTACTTACCTTTCACCAGTGGTTACTGGTTGTGCGCTACATTTGTTATTTGGTGCTACAGTTATTATATATTCTATGTGCTAAGTGTTAGTTCTAAAAGTGCCTATTCCTGACAGTGGCCCACGTGGCCCTGTCCCATATCCATACTCCCCTGTAAATTCTACCCGTGCCTATGGCACATTGTAAAGTGTGCATTTATTATCTAATGTGTTTGGTATAATACAAAGGCTATTTTTATATATAACCTTGTGTGGAATTTCCTTTGTGGTGGGCCTTGGGTGTTGTTGCTGGGTGCGCGCGCAAACGCTTTACACCTTGGCTCCGAGATAAGCCTGACTGCTCGTGCCAAGCTACCAAGGGGGTGAGCAGGGGTTATCTTGGCGGGTGACTTTCTTGCCCCGACGTGGGAATGGTGGTTTCTGCCTGACTTTGTCGCAAACCTTAGCCAACCAGAAATCCCTTTTCTAACAATGACAGACACAACGGACCGAGGGATGCTGTGGATGACTGACACTAGGAGGGATGCTGTGGATGACTGACACCACGGAATGAGGGATGCTGTTGATGACTGACATTAGGAGGGATGCTGTGGATGACTGACACCACAGAACGAGGGATGCTGTGGATGACTGACACTAGGAGGGATACGGTGGATGACTGGCTACAGAACAAGGGGTGCTCTGGATGACTGACACCACTGAATGAGGGATGCTGTGGATGACTTGCACCACGGAATGAGGGATGCTATGAATTACTGACCCCACGGAACGAGGGATCCTGTGGATGACTGACACCACGGACCAAGGGATACTGTAGTGGACTGACACCACGGACTGAGGGATGCTGTAAATGACCGACCCAATGTTACAACAGATGACTTTTCAATGCAGTTCCCAATTCTTTAAAGAGGGGTGTGAAGATGAGATGCACCAGTTAGGTGGTAGAAGCTACAGGGAGGGGGCATAGAAGTGGAAGCCCAGAACACGGCGCCAGCACAGGGGGTCAGGAATGACATGAGAGAGTAGGTGGAGTTGATCTTAGGTTCAGAGTGAGTTTGTAGTGACTGAGGGTGGTTATGGCCATGCTATCGGTTGCCTTCAAACCTGCATCAGTTGCAGATACCTGGAGGAGCGCACCTCGGTACCTGAGCAAAATGGTGGTGGCTAGGTCATGACCTCGTCAAGCAGCGCAAGGGAGCACTAGAGCAGGTGCACTAATGCACAAGTTACTTACCTTCGGTAACGATATATCTGTAAGAAACATTGGTTAGTTGGGTTCCTTACCTTAGAATAACCCCCAGGCGTCAGACTGGATCCAGAAAGTTTTCGTCAGCAGTACCCCTGCACGTCGGTAGGCGTTGTCTGCGGCTCCGCGTCCGTCGTCGTGATTGCCAAGATGACCTCGTCGGAGTACTGAGACGCCGCCCTCGCGCGCAGACATCAGTTCTGTACATAGATTTCCACGCCAGGAACGCAGAGTCATGCAAGAAACCGACGCTGGTGCCATGAAACTAGGGCCCTGAAAGGGATGACCTTAACCCTAGATATCGGTTCGCTGAAAGGGGAGGATGGGTGGGGCAGTAAGGAATTTAGCTAACTAATGTTTCTTACAGATATATCTCTACCAAAGGTAAGTAACTTGTGCATCTGAAAGAAACATGTTAGTTAGATTCCTTACCTTAGAATAGATACCCCAGCAATACCAACCCCGGTGGTGGGTCTGCGACCCAAGATCACACCAGGAAGTCCTGGAGAACTGAACGGACAAAGAAGCCATCCCTCCGGACTTGGCTGTCGGGGCAGTAGTGCTTGGCAAATGTGTGCAGCGAGGCTCACGTAGCTGCCTGACAAATGTCCTGCAAGGAGTATCCTTTTTAGCCAAGGAATAACAGACCTTGATGCACAAAACGATCCACTGAGAGATGGACCGTTTGTGCACCGCCGTCCCTTCTTAGCGCCCACATAGCCAACAAAAAGTTGGTCGTCCACTCGGAACTGTTGTGTGCAGTTTAGGTAAAAAGAAAGAGCACGTTTTGGGTCCAGACGGTGGAGCCTCTCTTCCTCTTCTGAGGGAGGCGGAAAGAATGTGAGCAAGGTAATGGTCTGGCCGATGTGAAAGGCAGTAACCACCTTGGGTAGAAAAGAAGCACGAGTCCTCAGAACAACTTTGTCCACATGGACAGAGAGGAAAGGAGGCTTAGAGGAAAGATCTTGGAGCTCACTTACTCTTCTGGCAGAGGTGATGGCAACCAGGAAAGCAGTTTTGAGGGTCAGAAGATGAAGAGGACAGTTGTGGAGTGGCTTAAATGGAGCACACATCAGATAAGTGGAGAGGTGTGGCTCACTGGTTAGAGGCGGCAGACCCGTAAGCAGAGAACGGCCCGGGACCAGGGTTCAATTCCCGATGCGGCAGGGTTGTGGACCAGGGTCAAAACGGACTCGATAATTCTCGCCTCAGTGCCTACTCTAACCAGGGAATACACTCGGCAACTCTGGGCATTAAGCTTGCCTCATCTCTACAACGGCCCTCCACAGACGCCGGGGATGCCTGGTTTCACCTTGGAGATACCCAGAAAGGGACCATCTCACAGGGAAAACAAGGACGGGTTCCCCAGCGGTCTTCAGCGCCAGGATACTCCATGGAGTCGCAGTGCGCTTTACAAGTACACCCACATTTACATTTACATAAATTAATACCAGATTCAAGTCCCACTGAGGCATTACGAAAGGAACAGGAGGAAACATGCGAGTAATGCCTTTCAAGAACCTATTTACAACAGGGGACTTAAAGTGAGAAGGCAGATCAGAAAGCCTCAAATAATAATAATAATAATAATAAAGCCATTTCTAAAGCGCCTGGCTGCACTAGAGATAGTGTGTCCCCGCGCTAGATTGATGCTAAGTCTCGAGAGGCAGAACGTTGAGAGAGAACGAAGTCGAGATCCGAGAAAAGGGGAAATTAGATGGCTGGAAACAGGTGGGTTTTGAGTTTAGCACGGAATCTGGTTCCTGAAGGTTCCATTCGGAGGTCAAGCGGTAATTCATTCCAGTGCCTTGGAGCCAGGTTCCTGAAAGAACAACCTCCCATCCTGACTCTGCGAGTGCGGGGGATAGTAAACAGCATTGCTCCGGACGACCTCAAATTCCGGGTGGGGCGGTGAATAGTGAGGAGCTTTTGCAGGTAGCGTGGGCCTTTGCACTGGGCGATGCAATGCGTGAAGAATAGAGCTTTGAATTGGATACGTTCCTTGACCGGTAGCCAGTGAAGCTTCGCTAGGGCATTCTTCCCAGATGCTCTGCGAGGCAGGTTAAGTACCAGGCGGGCAGCCGCGTTTTGTACGCACTGCAGTTGGTGCAGGCCTTTTTTACTTAAACCTAGGAGCAGGACATTGCCGTAGTCAAGGTGGGGTGTGACTAAAGCATGGACAAGTGTCTTTCTGGCGTTGATGGGAAGCAGGTCGAGAACTTTGCGGAGGGTTTTTAGTGTGCTAAAACACCTACCCGTAACTTTGCTAACCTGAGACCTGAAAGAGAGGTCCGCGTCGAGCATCACTCCGAGGTTTCTAACAGAGTCGACGGGAGTGGGAAAATTGCCCAGTTCCGCGGGCCACCACATGTGTGACCAGGCAGTAGGTGATTTGCGCCAACGACTAGAAGTTCTGTTTTTTCGCCTTTCAGGCGCAGGCAATTGTTGTTCATCCATGTTGCCACTGATGACAGGCAGTTGGAGAAGTTAGTGGCATCTTCCGTGTGGTCTAGCGTAAGCTTGATCATCAGTTGGGTATCGTCGGCATAAGTGACAATATCCACCCCGAAAGCTTCGACTATATGGGCCAGGGGTTCCATATAGAGGTTGAACAGGGTAGGGCTCAAGCTGGAGCTCTGAGGAACCCCATGGCTCAGCTTCCGGGGGGAGGATTTGAAAGGGGGGCAGTGCATCTGGAAACTCCTGTTTTCTAGGAAAGATTTTATCCAGGCAAGGGCGGATCCCTCCACTCCCATGTCGGAGAGGCGAGACAGCAGCGTTGAGTGCAGCACGGTGTCAAAAGCTGCACTCAGGTCTAATAAAACCAACGCTGCTGTCTGTCCTTCATCCACCATCTGTCTGAGGCACGCAGTGGAGTAGAGGACGGCGGACTCCGTCGAGTAGCTCTGAACCCCGATTGAGAGGGGTGGAGGAGGGATTCCTTCTCCAGATATTTCATGAGTTGCCAGTTGACCACTTTTTCCACTATTTTCGAGCAGAAGGGAAGAAGGGAGATGGGACGAAGATTTTGGAGTTGGGAGATGTGTGCATTGGTTTTTTTTTTTCCAAAGGGATAACCTGGGCTGTTTTCCATGCATCAAGCACATGGCATTCTTGGAAAGAGAGGGTGACGATATGGGAGATCTGATTGATCATGCTCTCCAAAACTCCCTTACAGCGATTGAGGGGGGCACACGTCACAGGATGATCCAGACTGTATGCTGTTGGCAATATTCAGCAGTTCCTGTCTCTCGGGTACTTTAAAACATGTCAGACAGGGTTTAGCGGTGGAGTTGTCTTTGACTTTCACATATTTGCTAGAGGGATCAGTGTCTTCTGTGAAAGTGGCATAGATTTTGTCGACCTTGCCAACAAAATGGTGAGCTATGGAGTCACATAGTTCGCTGGAGTAGGTGTCTTGCGCTTCGAGTCTGGTCGGGACCGTTAGCTCTTTGTAAATAACAAAGAGTTCTCTAATGGGGTTAACGGCGGATTCTATTCTACCTTTAAAGTGGGCGCCGTTCGCTGTTCTTACAAGTTTATGATATTTATTTAGTTCTGTTCTATAAAGTGACTTGCATTCTTGGTTGTAGCTTTACCTCCATTTTCTTTCCAAGTTTTTGCATTTAGCTTTGGCTATTTTGAGTTCTTCAGAGAACCATGGGGCAGTTTTGGTCTGTCTTGCGGGCGATTTGTGTGTCCAAGGTGCTACCGTATCAAAAGCATTGGACACCCATCTTTCATAACTATTCCACGCCTCCTGTAAGGTATTGCTAGGGGGCGGGGGTTCTTCAAGTAGGGCGAGTTTAAATGTCTCCTGCTTGAATTTATTCCAGTCTCTTCGTTTCTGGGGAAGGCGATTGTTAGATCTGGATTCTGCAGGAATACCTTCTATTTCAAATGGGATGATAAAGTGATCAGACCAAGTATTTCTGATCGGAGAGGAGACCTTAACACCCTCCCAATTGGCAAAGATGGGGTCCAGAAGATGGCCTAATTGGTGCGTGGGGGATTTGGATTGTAGGTTAAGCTCTAGGGTTTTCAATGTTTCTGGCACAGCTTGTGCCTCCCCACATTCAGTATTTATGGCGGTTTAGGTCACCTAAAATAAGAAATTTTTTGTATCGAAGTGCCGGCTGGGTGACCAGTTCTGTGAGTTGGTCGCCGAACTGTGCTGCCCCTCCGGGCGGGCGGTATAGAAGTAGTGCGTTAATGATGTTTTTGGGTCCTGCTTTTATTGTGAAAAAACCGCTCTCGCTGTTAGGGAGCGTGGCCTTCAGTAAGGTACAGTCTAAGTCTGTTTTATAAATTAGAGCTAGCCCTCCTCCTCTCTGTCTCGGTCTGTCTAGTCTAAGTAGGCAAGTAACCTGGAGGGGTGGCTTCGAGGGTTTCAGGCGACGAAGCTTCGTCTAGCCACGTTTCGGTAAGAAACAGAACGTCGGGACAGCTCTCCGTCAGTAGATCATGTATCTCTATTTTGTGTTTCTTCATAGATCTGCAGTTTAGTAGCAACATTTTTAACTTGGCTGTCGTCCGCTTTTTCTTCTTCGAGATTTGGAAGGTGTATTTGCAGGTTTCACAGACGAGAGGTAAAGAGTCCGCTTGTAAGGTGTGGCAACAGCTGTCTTTAAGTTGCAGGCATAAAGATAGTAGTTCTTGTTTAGTATAGTGTGGCCGCTGTCTGTGAGTACCCGTCATGTCCAAGGGAGCAAGTGAACCAGGGGGTCCGGCCCCGGGCCCTGGTCTGTCGCGGACGGGCTTGCCTTAGGCGTGCCTTCGGCGCGCAAACGGCGCGCCCTCGGCGCGCCCGCTGCGCTCGTCCGTTGCGCGTCCAAAAGATGCACATTTTTTGTACGAGGAGGGAGATGGCAATGAGGGCGTGGCCGCTCAAAAGGGGCGTTGCCTGTGTGCTCGCCTGGAATGGCGGCAGTGGTGTTTGTTGTTTGTCCTGCAGCAGCGCTGAAATCCGCTGCGCTGGTTTGTCAGGAGCGTGGTGGAGCCCTGAACAGAGTGCAGGAAGGAGGACAGGTGAGATTAAAATACAGAGTAACAGTGACACTCAAATTTTAAACAAATGCTCGTGCGATCGTGCTCCCAGCTTCCACCTCAGGAGAATTAGCTTTCTAAGTGGCGCTTGTAGTCAGCGTCCCTAAATAGTGACGGCGGGGGGCGTGGCCTCTCAAAAGGGGCGTGGCCTGTGTGCTCGCCAGGAATGGCGGCAGTGGTGTTTGTTGTTTGTCCCGCAGCAGCGCTGAAATCCGCTGCGCGGGTTTGTCAGGAGCGTGGTGGAGCCCTGAACAGAGTGCAGGAAGGAGGACAGGTGAGATTAAAATACAGAGTAACAGTGACACTCAAATTTTAAAAAAATGCTTGTGCGGTCGTGCTCCCGGCTTCCGCCTCAGGAGAATTAGCTTTCTAGGTGGCGCTTGCAGTCAGCATCCTTAAATAGTGATGGTGGGGGCGTGGCCTCTGACAAGGGGCGTGGACTGTGTGCTCGCCAGGAATGGCGGCAGTAGAGTTTGTTGTTTGTCCCGCAGCAGCACTAAAATCCGCTGCACGGATTTGTCAGGAGCGTGGTGGAGCCCTGCACAGAGTGCAGGAAGGAGGACAGGTGAGATTAAAATACAGTGTAACAGTGACACTCAAATTTTAAGAAGGCTGAAACAGTTGAAAGATATCCCTTGATGGTGCCCAGAGCAGAGCCCTGCTGGGCCAGGGAAAGAAGAAAGAGGAGAACCTCAGAAAGATGGGCGGAAAGGGGATCCAGCCTTTGCTGTGCACCATGCCACACCCGGCTGCCAGAATGACATTGCAGACTTCAGGAGGCAAGTCAAACGGTATCAACTGCTGCCGCTCAATCTCCACGCATGAAGGTGGAGGCTGCACAGGTTCGGATGGAGGACCATCCCCTGCTGCTGCGACAGAAGGTCCTCCTGAAGAGGCAGTCGAATCAGGGGATCGATTGACAGACTGAGTAGCTCGGGATAACAGTATTTGTGCCCAATTCGGAGCAACAAGAATGACTTGGACTTGGTCACACTGATCTTCTTCCACACTCTGGGCAGAAGTGGTATAGGCAGAAAGGAGTATAACAGACCGCAACTCCACTAACGACGAAAAGTGTCTCCGAGCGAGTGCCGCCTTGGAAACTCCAGCGAGCAGAACTGATGACATTGCGCGTTCTCTTCGGTGGCGAATGGATCTAATCAAGGCTCTCCCCACTGCTGAAAGAGACCTTGCGCCATGTCCGAGTTCAGACGCCACTCGTGATCCATCATGCACCGACGGCGGAGTTCGTCCACCCTGGCGTTCAGAGAACTTGCCAGGTGTTAAACCACCAGGGTGATGCCCTGATGTTCCAGCCATGTCCAGAGAAGCAGAGCCTCCTGACAAAGGGTCCACGACCCCACCCGCCCAGTCTGTTGCAATACCACATGGCGGTGGTGTTGTTCATGAACACCTGCACTACACTTACCCGGACAAAGGGAAGGAATGCCTTCAGTGCAAGTCGGATCGCACGCAACTCCAGAAGGTTGATATGGAGCCGGGACTCTGCCAGAGACCAGAGTACCCGGATCGCCGCCTCTCCCATGTGGCCCCCCCATCCCAGGAGGGATGTGTCCGTCACCACTGTGTGCTTCGGTTGGGGAAGAGAGAGGGACCTGCCACTGACCCAATCGTGGTCCGTGAGCCACCACTGCGACAGGTCGCCCTGATGTTGCGCCCACTGGAACTTCAGGTCCCACTGAAGAGCCCGCATTCGCCGCCTGGCGTGATGCACCAACACGATGCAGGAGGCCATCAGCCCCAGAAGCCGTAGGGTCAACCGAACCGAAACTCGGGACAAAGGCTGAAAGATCGGAATCAGAGCCTGAATATCCCGAACCCGCTGCTTGGAGGATAAACCCGAAACTGCACAGTCCAGAACCGTTCCGATGAAGAGGAGCTTTTGGGAGTGACTCAGGTGTGACTTCGGCACGTTGATGGAGAACCCCAGCGAATGCAGGAGGTCGGCCGTAGTCTGGAGGTGGGTGACGACTGCTTGGGGCGAGCCGGCCTTTAACAAACAGTCGTCGAGATAGGGGAAGACTGGAACCCCTGATCTGCGCCGATGAGCTGTGCCCACCGCCATCACTTTCGTGAACACCTGAGGGGCCCTGGTGAGGCCGAAGGGGAGCACGGTTAGCTGAAAGTGCTTGTGTCCCACCGTGAACCGCAGGTAACGCCGGTGGGCCGGCACGATGGGAATGTGGAAATAAGTGTCCTGCCGGTCCAACGCTACCATCCAGTCTGCTGGGTCCAGGGCAGCCAAAACCTGAGCTAACCTCAGCATCTTGAACTTCTTTTTCCAGAGGAATCCGTTGACACACCTGAGGTCCAAGATAGGGCGTAGGCCCCCTTTGTCCTTCTTGGGAACCAGAAAGTGGTGGGAGTAACAACCCCGTCCTATTTCTGGGCCAGGAACGCGCTCGATGGTCCCCTTGGCCAAGAGGGCAGTAACTTCCTCCAGTAGAAGTTGCAAGTGATCCCCCGACATGCGGTGGTACTGCGGTGGCATGGCTGGAGGGGTTGCCTCGAAGCGAAGGAAGTAGCCCTTTCGAACGATTTGCAGCACCCACCTGTCCGAAGTGATGGTACGCCATTGGAGAAGGTGATGGCGAACTCTGCCCCCCACTGGTGTGGAATGGGCCTGAAAGCTCGGACTAGGGAAGGCTTTGAGGCAGATGCTGCGGGGGCGGATGGGGACTGACCAGCTCTTTGTCCCCTGCTCGGCCACGGCTGAATGCACGTCCGCGACCGCGTTGAAGTTGGTTCTGCGGCCTGTGGCTGGACGAATGTGCGGGGGTGGCCACGAAAGGAGTGAAAAGCAGAAGTTTGCTGACGCTGGGCCGACAGGCCCAAGGACTTGGCCGTAGCCCTGAAGTCCTTAAAGCCCTCCAGCGTACTATCCGCTTTGTCGCCAAAGAGGCAACGGACAACATAAGGCATGTCCGTGAGAGTGCTCTGGACATCCCCTGAGAAGTTCGTGGATCTCAGCCAGGTGTGGTGACGAATCACCACCGTCGTTGCCATTGCTCTACCCAGCGAGTCCATGGTGTCAAGACCACATCAGGTGGAATACGGTGCTGCATCCCGCCCCTCAGAAAGAGCTTGGGCGAGCCGTGCCCTTGCCTCCTCCGCCACCGTATCCCACAGAGAGTGGGTGTAATGGTCCAAAAGGCATGCAGTATTAATGCTTCGCAACCCTAGGCTAAGGGAGGAAATCAGTTTCTTGACAAACTTTTCCAGCCTTTTGGATTCCCGGTCCGGTGGTGCGGTCGGGAAGGCGTTCTGGGACGTGTAGGCCTGGATAAACCAGACTCTCAGGGGTGGGGTGGGTGGACAGAAAGCAGGGTTCGCCCGGAGAAGGGCAGTGGCGCCGGGCCACGTTACAATCCACAGGAGGGACTGTGGTTGGCTTGGACAAAGTGCCTATCAGAACGTCAGTGATGGCATCATTGATGTTAGTCCTCAGGGCTGCTGCCTTGGCCTCCTTGCGCAGCACCACACCATAAGTAGCTCCCTCCTCCGTAGCCAAGGAAGGAGGAGAGAGAAAGCCAGTGTCAGGTGAAGTGTCAAGACCACTTGCCTCCCCTAGCTCATCTGCCCTGTCCTGACTTAATTGGCATTGCTGTGCTCGAGGGTCCTCAGACCCCTCCCAGTCCTCCCCTTCATCCGTGTCCTAGTAAACAGGCAGAAATGACGGAGCCGGGGCATAGGTGAACAAGTCACTAGTTGGCGTCAGAGACGGCGCTAATCAGCGCCAGTCTGACGCCGAGCATGGGCTGGGGCTGAAACCTAGTGGTGGTCGGCACCAGCGGAAGAGTCGTGAGGTCAACCGGCATCGACCTGGATCCAGGCCTGGATCCCATGGGGTCCTGTGGTGCTGAGACCGAAGCCGCCCGCAACACAGGGCTAGGACCACCAGTCAGACCCGCTGGGCACGAAGGCGCGCCGGCAGGGCCCGACGGCAGAAAGAGAGTCCTCATGGCCACGAAGAAGTCTTGAACCTGCTCCGGAGTCACATTGAGAACAGGGACCGGAGAGTGTGGGGCTGGGTGAGACTGCGCGGGCTCTGCCGAAGCCGCGCGGGCGGCGCCACCTGTACCCTCGGCTGAGTCGCTCGACCGGCGAGGGGAGGTCGAAGAACGATGGTGCTTCTTCGACTATTTCTTCCCATGCCTCGACTCACCAGAGTGCGAGCACTTCGATCCTGCAGAATGGTGAGGACTCCGGCTCCGCGACCAGTCCCTCGACCTCCTCCTCGACTGGGACCTCGAGCGGCACAGAGCCGACTGCCGGATCTCGAACAGCTTACGGGAACACTCCCGCCTAGCCTTCGACGTCAAGGCCCGGCAGGCGGGGCGCCACTTATCTTCGTGGTCGGCCCCTAGACAGTAGAGACACCGGCGGTGGGGGTCAGTAACCGACATCAGTCGGTGACAGGCGTCACACGCTAGAATCCGGGCATCCCTACCGGCACCAGGAGTCGATGACTCAAAAAAGATAGAGCAAAAAAGTCTAAAAGTTAGTCAAAAAGTGACTACGGGTACGATCTTCCCGGACCTGCGCTTGCTGGTGCGGAAGAAAGAAGAACTGACGTCAGCGCGCAAGGACATCATCCCGGCGATCACGCCGCCGCCGACGGACGCCAACCGACGGGCAGGGATACTGCTAACGTAAACTTTCCGGATCCAGTCTGGCGCCGGGGGTTATTCTAAGGTAAGGAATCTAACCAACGTGTTTCTTGCAGATGAAACACTGCAGTAGTTAAGAATGCTCCCCTAGGGGCCTGTGAGGCGATTCTGCGTTTTTTAGGTCGAGCAGACCTGCATTCAATGCGTAAGCATTGAAAGCTGTCTGCTTCAGACCTATTGTCAGCCGTATTTGGGAATGTGGACACAAGAGGTGCACGAGCGCAGATTTCATCTCATGGGCGCGCACGACGCCGTGCCCCTCTCGTGCCTCATTCCCATGCGCAAACACAGCCACACTCACGCATGCGCACACACATTCCCACGCGCACACACGCATCCCCTTCCTCCCCTCCCCACACACGCAGGGCTTACATACACACACAAACGCGCGCACACACACACACACACACCCTCTCAACTCCACTCACCGGGCACACGCAGGGCTTCCATCATTGTTAGAGATGGCGGGGGGGGGGCTGTGCATAGCTGCGGGTGGATGGCGAGCGGCACGTCTCAAAGCAGAGCGTTGGTCTGACGTATTAGGCTGTCACCCAATTGTCACTCTGGGTTTGTTGCCTACGTCAGTCCCGGCATGCCTTGCTCGTTTCTGCCATGCGCCGGAAGTTTCAGTTTCGTTAGCGCTCGCTGGACCCCTGTTAAGCGAGTGTGTGTCATCGCTGGAGCTGAGAGGTGTGCGGGGGATTTCAGGAGTCACGCCTGTGGGCTGGGAGCTGCGGTGTGAGGAGCACCACAAACACCCAGAGCTTCACCGGAGACTGCTGGCTGCACACCTGGGACTCGGCGAGGCAAGGGTGAGTGAGTCCGGGGCCGGACCGCGGGGGAAGAGAGGTGGGACAACGCAGGTGGAAGTGTCATGAATTACCAGAAGATTAATTTTCCCAAACAAACCAATTTAGCGACCAAAGGGCACGATACTTGGTAACTCAGGATGCATCGAAAAGAGAACGTTAAGGTGGAGAGGCAGGGTAGTACTCTGTAAGTGGTAGACAAGCTTAAGCAAGCGTGGAGGAAGTATTGGTGTAATTACCGAACGCACGGAGCGGGTCCCCGGCTATCAATCGGCGTTCAGAGGAAGGATTTTAAAAGCATGCACGTTGCAATCATTGATCCTCTTGCTTCTTCCTTTTCTTGCGTAGCCGTTCCTGTTGAAATGTACAGCGGGAAACAGGGAGCAGGATTAAAACCTCCTTGCGTTACAGCTCTGCAGAGTACCGTTTACATTGGCACTTCATTTATGAAATTAACGGTCATTTGAACCTAACAATGATGTTTTTTTATTTCAAATTAATTAGCTAATGGGCCTTGCTGTGCACAAGGGCACGCCTTATTACCATGCGTTGCAGAATACCCTGATTCAGCTACAATGTGCGTAGAATTTTGAAAGAAAATCGCTTTAAACTGATGTGCATGATAGGACTAAGTTGCCTGCCAAGTGTAAAGAATTGTCCCGGTGCACACCAGGATTGGGCCGAGGGGCAGGTTAGGGGGCACTTTGTGATTAAGATATTCACTTATATAAACGCTATACTGGATTGGCCTCAAGCGGGCAGGTCACTGACCCTTGTTTGTGTACCTTCGAGCCACGCCGTTAGGTGGTGCAAGGCGTCATCAGGCGGAACTGGGGGGATCATTACACTTTGAAGACTCAGAAGGCGCTGCAGGCCGCCCTGTGGGCTAGGTGTGTGCCGGATAATTGTGCCAAACGCTGGCTGTTGAAACTGAACATTAACAACGGCGTGACAAGTTTATTACCGTGAAGAGAAGAAAAACGGCCCACCAGCTGGCACAAAACGAGCAGCACTGGCAAAGCGGTGGAGGCTGTCCCCTGTCAGATATGTCATTTGGCAGGAAAGAGTACGTGTCTTCACATATACTATTCTCACCCTCACACACCCTCACCCTCACTCACCCTCACACCCCCTCACCCTCACAACCCTCTCACCCTCATCCACCCTCACCCTCACCCACCCTCACCCTCACCCACCCTCACCCACCCTCACACCCCCTCACAACCCTCTCACCCTCACAACACTCTCACCCTCACAACACTCTCACCCTCACAACACTCTCACCCTCACAACCCTCTCACCCTCACAACCCTCTCACCCTCACAACCCTCTCACCCTCACAACCCTCTCACCCTCACAACCCTCTCACCCTCACAACCCTCTCACCCTCACAACCCTCTCACCCTCACACCCCCGCACCCTTACGCAGCCTCTCACCCACCCTCACCCCTTCACCCTCCCTCACTCACCCTCACACAGCCTCACAACCCTCTCACCCTCCCTCACACACCCTCAACCTCACAGCCATCTCACCCTCACACACCCTCACCCTCACACACCCTCACCCTCACTCACCCTCACCAGCATAACAACACATAGCATAACAAAACACAGACTAGCATAGCATAACAAAAAAGCATAGGATAGCAAAACATAGCATAGCATAACAAAACAAAGCAACAATAGAAAAACATAGCATAGCAAAACACAACAACACATAGCATAACAAAACATAACATAACATAGCTTAACAAAACAAAAAATAGCATAGCAAAACATATAATAGCATAGCAAAACATAGCATAGCATACCAAACACAAAAAAACATAGCATAGCATAAAAAATAGCAATGCAAAACAAAGCATAGCATAGCATAATAAAACACAACAAAACATGGCATATCATAACAAAACATAGCATAGCATAACAAAACACAGAATTGCATATCATAACAAATCAAAGAATAGGATAGCAAAACAAAACATAGCATAGCATACAGCACCACCACAGCATCACTCAGGGGCACAACAACGTCACTATGCAATACCACAGCATCACTAAACTCCACAGCATCATTCGTTCGCCATCACAACATCACTCAGCGCTACCACATCATCAATCTGTGCAACCATTCAACAACAACTGGTTCAAATATGTTCTCTCAATGTTTCAAGCTTTATTACAAATGTAACAAAAAGATGTTAATATTTCACTTCTGTTCTTGGATTTTCGTCCCAGTAAAATACACTGAACATAATCTTCACAAAAGTTATTTACAAAAGTTTAAGCTATTGCCATTATAAATTACAATAACTTTTATTTAAGTATTCATTATTAAAAAAAATTAAAAGCCATTGTTATTTGGAATATCAATACACGTAAGTCACGTAAATACAACACATATTGCATTACAAAAGCTATAGGTGTTACATTTGCGAAAGTTATAACTATTGGCATTGTAAATAACAGAGCTATTAATTTTGCTATTTTCAAAAACAAAACATAAATTAAAAATGTGTTATTTACAATACCAATAGCTCAAACTTTCCTAATGCGAGACCTATTGCATTGCAAATGCTTGTTTTTTTAAGTGATGAGACGGAAGGCTTCTCTCACTTCAATGCTGTGCTCACTGTGGAGGATTCCATTTCCATATGTGAACGTTGAGAGAACCCCAAGATTTTGGCCAAGTGGGGAGATCTGAGTCTCCAGTGTGAAGCAGCTCGTCTGCTGTCTGAGGGGGCAGCGAACACACCTGCTGCGGGGTACAGGAGGCGCCTCCCAGCCCTGGCAGCAGGAAGAGGTAGAGACATCAACAGCCCAGCGGCCCCACCAATCCCTGCCCAGGATCACACAGCAGGCAAGGGGCCTCGGTGCCCCACGCAGTAGCGCCTTTCTGTTCACTGAACTCCCGGGAGCTCTCGGCCCCCCTCGGTCATGCAAGAACAGACGCCTCCTCTGCTGCCTGGGCTCTCGTTATCACAAGCTCTGCTGAGTTTGTCTCTTGAGACGAAGGTTTAAAACATGCATTAAAGGCGGCGAAGGCACCGGGGCACATCAGACGTGTGTGTGCGGGTGGGGGGTAGTTAGGGAGGCAGGCGGCGATGGTACCGAGGCCCCTGCCATGTGGTAAAAGGCTCAGCGTGAATCTGTGATGAACTGGGCGTGGAGGGGCATAAACATCTTACAATAGCTTTAGGAAGCATCACCGACAACAAAGGCCTGGAACAAGGAAAGAATGGAGGGCGGGCTAGAACAAGGGGGGACCCAGGGAGAGCCAGGCGCGAGCTGGTCTTTCCCTGGGTGCGTTCGCGCGAGAATCAGGTAAGCAGGTGGCGTTGATTGGGGGGAGGTATTAAAGGGAAGTCAGGCTGGCGGTTGGGCACGGCGTTAGCGGGAGGCAAGGGAAGGGAGGTTCTTTTTGCCCTGCTAGCTTACTGGTATCTGTCAGGGGGCCATGGAGGAGGCGGCGGAGGTCGGGCGGGCTGTCCAGACGCTTTGCGCCGCCGGATGAGAGGACCTCAGGCAGCCTGGGAGTGCCGGCGGTAGACGTGGGGTTGGTTCGGCCCGCCCCCCCTCGCAAGGCTGCTGAGGGCGGGCCGCGGGCGTCGTCTGCTGGTGTCACCTGACACGGACGACGATGGCGACGGAGAGGCCGCCATGCCGGCGGCTTTACAGATGCCGGCCCAGGTTCCCGCAGACTCGGGCCCCCGCCGGTGACCCGGGCGCCCACCAGCAGGTATGCCTTTGCCTTTGGGAGGTGCTGGATTGTGTGGGGCGCCCGGGGTGGGGGGGAGGCGGGGGCGCTCCGTGGGCCGGCAGGCCACGCGTTTGGTTGGGTCACCTCCTGGCAAGACCAGGAAGTCTTATGTTGTTTATGGGGCTCAGCGAGGGCGGAGCTTCGACCCTAAGTGCCTCACCAGGACACATGTTCCCGCTCCTTTTACCGGGGGCCCCTTACCCTTCAGTGCCTGGTTTGGCAGGCGGGGCTTCGCCCTATTTGGGTGAATGGGCAGCGCTACCTGCCGTCTCGCGCCACCCCTGTGCTTGGGCCAAGCTCTCCAACATTTACCCAGCAATTTGGCCCAGGGCCGCCCAGAATTGGCCCCCCCCACCCCCCTTGCTGCACTGCCCATTTCCCCCCCCCCCCCCCCCCCGGCCACTGACTTTTCCCACCTTGGTGATGTGCCGCCCCCCCCCCTCGGCACCCAGTCCCATGGTTTCTGGTTCTGCTGACCCACCCCCCCCCCTTGCTTCCCACCAGCCTCAGGCCTATGGTGGCCGTCCCCTGTTACCAGCCAGGTGCTGTTCCCGGCTCCCCGCGGGGCGCCTGCTGCTCCCCAGGGTGGGTTTGGCGACCGGGTTGGGTGGTGCCTCTGGGTTGGCGCCGGTTGCTGGGTCCTCGTGGGGTGTTTCCCTTGCCTCTGTGGGGGGGGGGAGGTAGTTTTTGCGGATTCTTCAGTCTGGTTTGAGCGGCCGCAGTTTTTCGAGTTGTTCCTCCGGCTGAGCGGCTGATGACTGGTTCTTCGGGCTTGGGAGCTGTCCCTACGGCTGTTTCCAGTGGTGGGAGCACGGGAGAGTGATCTGGAGCGGATCTCTCTTCTGGAAGTTTTTGCGCGCGCGGAGCTTTCATGATGTTGACTGGCAGTTTTCTGATGGGGGAATTGGTGATGGGGCGCTGCCAAGTGGCAGTGCAAAAGTTTCATTTTCTGGGAAGCTTTCTAGTTGGATGTACAAGATGATGACTTGGAAGGAGGGGAGTTTGAGGGATAAGGGGATTGGGCTTTTGGCAGCACGGGCCCAGAGGGGTGGGCTGGGGCAACCCCCTGTTTCTCGTATTTTTGCAGGAGTCATGTGCGGACCACGCGGCGGTACGTGAGACAGGGGGAGTAGGCTAGCTAAAATGGATCAGGTGGATGTTCAGCAGAAGTCGGCACAGTTGCCGAGAGGTAAAGATGGTTGGTGGGCCGTGTGGAAACCTAGGGAGAGTCTCCCTGTTAAGAGTACCAGATCAATCGGTACAGGGGATGGGGTTATTGGTGAGCGAGTCGCTCTGGCACCGAGGCTTGAGCGGCCTGTGAGTTTTTGAATGTTTCTGATGTGCAACCTACAAGGGATGTTTCTACAGTTGGGGATGGGGTGGCTGCTAAAAAACCTGTCACGCAGCGGTACTCGCGGGGACTAGACCTTCTACAGGGGATCATGTTGATTTTCAGAAGCAGTCGGCACAGTTGCCAAGAGGTAAGGATGGATGGTGGGCTGTGTGGAACCAAGGGAGAGTCTCCCTGTTAAGAGTATAAGATTAATTGGTGCGGGGGATGGGATTGTTGGTGAGCGAGTCGCTCTGACACTGAGGCTTGAGCGGCCCGTGGTTTTGAATGTTTCTACTATGCAACCTACGGGGGGAAGTTTTCTACAGTTGGGGATGGTGTGGCTGTTCCAAACATGGTTACGGAGGATAGTATCCTGCCAAAACGATTGCCATGAGTGTGCGCAGTGTGTGTGTGGGGGGGGGGGGGGGGGGGGGGGGGGAAGGGGTGGGGGATGGGGGCGGCATGCTCTCACACAGTGTTTTCACGGACAGCGGGTTGGAGGCCAGGGGAGGGGTTCAGGGGGTAGGTGACAACCTCCGCACTTTGTACATGAGGGCTCCTACTCCTATTAAGCAGCACATTCTGATTTTGTGGATGGTGGACTATCCTGACTTTGAGGCTGCTGCGACTTTATTCTGGGGTTTTTTTCAGGGTTGGGTTTCGGATTGGTTATCAGGGTCCCCGGGTGGGGTGGTGGTCTGACAATCTGAGGTCTGCGAGGGAGTGCTCTCAGGTTTGTGCAGAAGAAGTTGGATGCTGAGGGATCGGTTTGCTGGTCCTTTTTCTGAGTTGTCCTCTCCCTGATTGGATCGTCTCTCCACTGGGGGGTGGTCCCAAAAAGGCGATGGGGGAGTTTTCGCCTCATCCATCATCGGTCCTGGCCTGAGGGTGCATCCGTCACCGATTTCATTGACCCAGCTGCCTCAACCGTGCCATATGCTTCAGTGGATGACGCCTTACGGCTCGTTCGCGGGGCAGGCTCTGGGGGTTTTTTGCTGGCAAAGAGTGACATTCAGTCGGCTTTCCGGCTCCTTCCTATCCATCAGTGGGTTTTTTGGGTCTCTTTGGCATGCATTTTGGGGGATGTTTTTTATGTTAATAAAGTATTACCCATGGGCTGCTCGGTGTCATGTTCCCTCTTTGAGACCCTCAGTACCTTTCTGCAGTGGCGCTTCAATTTTGTCAGCGGCCACGTCCTGGTCTGCCATTACCTTGATTACTTTCTTTTCAGGGGTGGGGGTCAGTCCGGGCAGTATCAGGCGGCTTTGGTAATCTTTCAGGCTATGACCAGGGTTTGGGCTTTCCTCTGGCGCCGGTTACGGCCGAAGGTCCCTGTACATCACTGACTTTCTTCGGGAATGAGATTGATACCGCGACTATGATGACGCGCTTGCCTGCTGCTACCGTGCGGGAGATGACTGATTTAATACGCTTGGTGTTGGGAGTCCACAAAGTGGGGCTGCGGAAAGTACAGAAACTTTTGGGGTGCCTCAATTTTGCTTGTCGGGTTGTTCGGGCGGGTAGGACGTTTTTTGTCGACGTCTGGGCCGCTCGATGTCCGGCGCCGGCATTCCTCATCATTCGTGTGCGCCTTACAACTGCTGTCCGTGCTGATTTGAATATCTGGTTGCGTTTCCTGCAAGATTTCAATGGCGTGTCCTTGTTTTTTGCGGATGAGGACATGGTGTGGCAGGTGGCAGCTTTTCACGGATGCATCAGGAGCTCACGGCTTCGGCATATTGGGAAGGTCGTTGGTGCGCGGCTGGCTGGCCAGTGCGCGGGAAAGAATAAGGTCGCAGCATTGCGTTTTTTGGAACTCTTCCCGTTGTTGGTTGCTCTGTGTATCTGGGGGGGGGGAATTCAGATTCGCTCCGTATTGTTTCACGTGGCCAATATGGCGGTAGTTGATCTTGTTAACAAACAAAGGGCCCGCGATTTGCGGGTGCTAAAGCTCCTGCGCGCCTTCATGTTGCAGTGTTTATAAACTGAATATTGTCTTTAAAGCTCGGCATGCTCCTGGAGCCATTATTTGTATCGCTGATTCTTTATCTCGCTTTCAAGGGTCCGTATTCCACGAATGGGCTCCCGGGGCGGACCTGGCACTAACGGCAATCCCACGGTACGTATGGGACTTTGGGGATTGAGGGTCCACCATTTGGTCGCACATTCCGTAGCTGCCTCTGCACGGCGGAGTTCTTTGAAGGCCTGGCATGAGTTTTTTGCAGTTTGGTGGAGATGGCAGGTCCGGTCAGGGCTGGGTTATCTGATGAACACTTTTTATTGCAGTTTGTTTTACATTTAGCGGACAAAGGCCTCTCCCTCACGATCATTTCGGGCAAGTTGGCCGGGGTGTCTTTTTATGGTCAGCTTTGGTGGGGGAGGGATTCGATTGGGGGGGGGTGTTTCGTAAAGTTCTGAAAGGGTGGGTAGGCTCCGGGCTGGTGGTTAGAAGCTACGGCAGCCGGTGACTTTTGATTTGCTTCAGTTGCTTTTATCGCACTTGGAGGTGTGCTGCTATGATGCTTTGGAGTGCCACAAAATTTCGTTTGTGCTTTGTGTGGTTATTCTTCGGGGCATTTCGGGCCTCTGATCTGCTGGGTTTGAGGGGTTGAGTGGGGAAGGATCAGCGTGGGGTGGTGGGGGAACATGTCAGGGTACGCCTGTGGCTGAGGATGTCCAACACTGATCAGATGGGGAGGGGTAGGTGGGTGTTTCTGGGTAGCAGCGGTGTGTATGCATGCTGCCCTGTGGGGGACTGGGAGGTTTTTGTGTCTTCTCCTCGTCGTATCTCGGGGGACAAATTTTTGTCATGCTGATGGCAGTCCCATCCTTGTTTCTCAGTTGTTAGCTGTCCTCCGCAAGGTTTTGTTGGGCCTGGGACGGGATCCTTCTCAGTTCGGCACCCATTTCTTCAGGATTGGCGCGGCGACCCAGGCCGCCAGGTTGGGGTGGGATTGGTCTCAAATTCGTCGTATTGGGCGTTGGCGTTCTAGATGTTGTAGAAGTATGTGAGAAAGTAGTCCGCCTTTGCTTTGCCGGACATCTCTTTTTCTCCTAGGTCTTTGGCCCCCAGTCGCTGGATACATAAGGAGGGTGTGGATCCTGGGGCACTCTTTTGTTAAACGGGCTGCTGTAGTCGCTGCGCGTCAGCTTTGTGGGAGATCTCTTGGTTTCAGCAGTCTGACACATGAAGTCTCCTGGCTTGGCGCAGGGGGCATGCGTTGGGGCTGTATTTTTCCTGCCTTGGCTTCTATGGTTTCAAAGGGTTGGGGGGGCCCTTCGGATCTACTGGTGCTGCATCTTGGTGAACACGACTTAGTTTCTCTATCAGGTTTGACTTTGCTAAAGTTAATGTAACATGATCTCGAAGTCATCAAGAGCACATGGGTGAGCACCATGGTGATATGGACGGAGTTCGTGCCTCGATTGCAATGGACTGGGGCAAGGAGCTATTCCGCCATGGAGAAGGCAGGACGCAAAGTGAAGAGAACAATACAACGTTTTGTAATCATTTATGTATATACAGTTTGGCTCACCATAATTGGAAAATTTCAGAGAAGCATTTATTCTGTGAGGACGGGGTCCATCTATCTACATTAGGCAGTTCTTTTTCCTTCTGGAGCTCAGAGATTTAATTGCCACAGTTCTTCAGGTGCAGTTGTGGGGTGCTCCTTCCCTTCCTTCTTTGGGTGGGGCAGGAAAACGCTAAAGGTTTTCCTGGGTGGCGGTTTTTGCTAGTGGGGTGGGCAGCCTGGAGCGGGTTGGCCATCCTGAAGGGTAGCTCGTTGGGTAATCCTGGGGGTATTAGTCAAGAGTTAGTTTCGGGTTCTGTTAGGTAGGGAGTTTAGGCATAATGTGTAGATTGGAATTTTATGATATAAATAAATAATGAATGTGTTCAAGAAATGTACTATGCACCTGTCTTAAAATAAAGTGGCCTTTCTTGCTCCTTGAAGAAGTGTGGACAGTGATTTCTTGCGCGAAGGCAGGCCTAAAACAGAGGAGTCTAGAATAGGAGAGGGCCTAGAACAGAGGTGGGTGTTGAACAGAGGAGGGTCTAGAATGGAGGAGGGGGTGGGGACAACCATACAGTCAGATTCCACCTTCCTACACACTGGAACAGAGGAGGGTCTATAATGGAGGGGGGGGGGCTCGAACAGAGGAGGGTCTAGAATGGAGGGGAGGCTCGAACAGTATAGAGGGGGGGCTCGAACAGAGGAGGGTCTAGAATGGAGGGGGGGGGGCTCGAACAGAGGAGGGTCTATAATAGGGGGGCTGGAACGGAGGGGGGCCTGGAACAGATGAGGGTCTTGAATGGAGGGCGCTTCGAACAGAGGACGGGAGGGTCTAGAACGGAGGGGGGCCTGGAACAGAGGAGGGTCTAGAACGGAGGGGGGCCTGGAACAGATGAGGGTCTTGAATGGAGGGCGCTTCGAACAGAGGAGGGTCCAGAATGGACGGGGGCCTGGAACAGAGGAGGGTCTAGAACGGAGGGGGCACTGGAACAGAGGAGGATCTAGAACGGAGGGGGGTGGGGCTCGAACACAGGAGGGTATAGATTGGTGCGGGCTCAAATAGAGGAGGGTCTAGGATGGAGGGGGGCCAAGTCAGAAGGAGGGTCTACAACAGAGGTGGGGCTGGAGCATAGGAGGGTCTAGAATGGAGGGGGGCCTAAAACAGAGAAGGGTCTAGACGGAGGTGGGCCTAAAACAGAGGAGGGTCTAGAATGGAGGGGAGGCGAGAACAGAGGAGGGTCTAGAAAGGAGGGGAAGCTAGAATGGAGGAGGGTCTAGAATGGAGGGGAGGCTAGAACAGAGGAGGGTCTAGAATGGAGGGGAAGCTAGAACAGAGGAGGGTCTAGAATGGAGGGGAAGCTAGAACGGAGGAGGGTCTAGAATGAAGGGGAAGCTAGAACAGAGGAGGGTCTGGAATGGAGGGGAGGCTAGAACAGAGGAGGGTCTAGAATGGAGGGGAGGCTTGAACAGAGGAGGGTCTAGAATGGAGGGGAGGCTAGAATAGAGGAGGGTCTAGAATGGAGGGGAAGCTAGAACAGAGGAGGGTCTAGAATGGAGGGGAAGCTAGAACAGAGGAGGGTCTAGAATGGAGGGGAGGCTAGAACAGAGGATGGTCTAGAATGGAGGGGAGGCTAGAACAGAGGGGAGGCTAGAACAGAGGAAGGTCTAGAATGGAGGGGAAGCTAGAACAGAGGAGGGTCTGGAATGGAGGGGAGGCTAGAACAGAGGAGGGTCTAGAATGGAGGGGAGGCTAGAACAGAGGAGGGTCTAGAATGGAGGGGAAGCTAGAACAGAGGAGGGTCTAGAATGGAGGGGAGGCTATAACAGAGGAGGGTCTAGAATGGAGGGGAAGGCAGAACGGAGGAGGGTCTAGAATGAAGGGGAAGCTAGAACAGAGGAGGGTCTGGAATGGAGGGGAGGCTAGAACAGAGGAGGGTCTAGAATGGAGGGGAGACTAGAACAGAGGAGGGTCTAGAATGGAGGGGAGGCTAGAACAGAGGAGGGTCTAGAATGGAGGGGAGGCTAGAACAGAGGAGGGTCTGGAATGGAGGGGAGGCTAGAACAGAGGAGGTTCTAGAATGGAGGGGAAGCAAGAACGGAGGAGGGTCTAGAATGGAGGGGAGGCTAGAAAGGAGGGGAAGCTAGAACGGAGGAGGGTCTAGAATGGAGGGGAGGCTAGAACAGAGGAGGGTCTAGAATGGAGGGGAGGCTAGAACAGAGGAGGGTCTGGAATGGAGCGGAGGCTAGAACAGAGGAGGGTCTAGAATGGAGGGGAGGCTAGAACAGAGGAGGGTTTAGAATGGAGGGGAAGCTAGAACAGAGAAGGGTCTAGAATGTAGGGGAGGCTAGAACAGAGGAGGGTCTAGAATGGAGGGGAGGCTAGAACAGAGGAGGGTCTAGAATGGAGGGGAGGCTAGAACAGAGGAGGGTCTAGAATGGAGGGGAGGCTAGAACAGAGGAGGGTCTAGAATGGAGGAGAGGCTAGAAAGGAGGAGGGTCTAGAATGGAGGGGAGGCTAGAACAGAGGAGGGTCTAGAATGGAGGGGAAGCTAGAACAGAGGAGGGTCTAGAATGGAGGGGAGGCTAGAACAGAGGAGGTTCTAGAATAGAGGGGAAGCAAGAACGGAGGAGGGTCTAGAATGGAGGGGAGGCTAGAAAGGAGGAGGGTCTGGAATGGAGGGTGTTAGAAATGGGATCCCTGGCTGGCCACGGCTTGCGCCAAAGTCAGTCAGAGACCACCACTCCTAAGTCAGGGCAAGGGAGTTACACGCCAAGATAACCCCTGCTCACCCTCTAGGTAACGTGGCGCGAGCAGCAAGGCTAAACTTGGAGGCGATGTGAGTTAAGTATTTGCGCACACACCCCAGCAACAACACCCAAGGCCCACCACAAAGGAAACTCCACACAAGGTTATATATCAAAATAGCCTTTGTATTACACCAAAACACATTAGATAAAACACACACTTTACAATGTGCCAACAGGCACGGGCAGAATTTACAGGGGATATTTACAAGACAGGGCCACCTGGACCACTGTCAGGAATCAGCACTTTTAGAACTTAGCACTAGGTAGAATTAGCACTTAGAACATAGAATAATATTCACTTTAGCATCAAATAGAACATAAAGTACACAACCAGTAACTACTGGTAACCAGGACCTCACTAGCACCACCTGTACTAGGAGAAAAACAACCACCTAAGTATCACAATACCTGTAGGGGTGTAAACACAACACATGATGCATAACATACATTCAGAGGTGTAAGGGATGAAACACATGACGCCTAAACACATTCAGAGGTGCAAATAACACATGATGCATAAAATACATTCAGCGGTGTAAGAGCAAGGCACATGATGCATAAAAACATCCAGCGGTGTAGAACAAGGCACATGACGTATTCTCAACACATCCAGAGGTGCAGAAATGAATATGCTACTTACCAGTATGCATCTGTTCTTGGCATGTAGGGCTGCTAACATTCATATCTTAGCATTAGATCGCCACCTAGTGTTGGGTCCGGATGATCGCACATTGTTGTCCTGGAAGAGTCTTCGAAGTATCCTGAGATGGGTGGCTCCTCCCCTGGACTACAGTGCGCATGGGCATCGGCTCCATCCCCAGATTGTTTTTCGCCATTGTGGCAGAGGATGGAGTGAAAAGTGTAAAGGATGTCCATGCTAATGATTGAATACAATAGTATATCTGCAGCTGCGACGGGCACCGGGGAGGAGGGTGGGCGATATGAATGTTAGCAGCCCTACATGCCAAGAACAGATGCATACTGGTAAGTAGCATATTCAGTTCGAGGCATGTGGGCTGCTAAATTCATATCTTAGCATAGAATACATAGCAGTCCCTCCATTATCGGCGGTTGCCCGTGCCAGCTGCAGAAACCTGAAAAAGTGTTTTGAGAACAGCCTGCCCTACAGCCGCTTGCTGTTTGGAATGTACATCAACACAGTAGTGTTTTGTAAAGGTATGTGGTGTAACCCACGTGGCTGCTCTGCAAATGTCCTCAAGAGGAATGTTTCCTAGGAAAGCCATGGATGCCCCCAACTTGCGTGTGGAGTGTGCCTTTGGGGGTATTGTTAAAGTGCGCTTGGCTTTTTGATAACAGATTTGAATGCACTTAACAATCCATCTGGCTATTCCCGCTTTGGAAATCGGGTTGCCTTTGTGTTGTGGTGAGAAGGCAACAAAGAGTTGTTTCGTCTTCCTAAAGTGTTGTGTCCTGTCTATGTAGTACATCAATGCCCTCCGTACGTCTAACGTATGGAGCATTCTTTCTGCCACTGTCTGTGGGTTTTGGAAGAATGCCGGCAAATCGATAGTTTGGTTGAGATGAAAATGTGACACCACCTTTGGAAGGAACTTGGGGTTAGTACGTAGCACCACCCTATTTGGATGAATTTGAATGAAAGGCTCTTGTATTGTGAGCGCTTGCAGCTCACTAACCCGCCTTAGTGACGTAATCGCAATTAGGAAAGCAACTTTCCACGACAGGAATTGCAGTTCACACGAGTGCAGTGGCTCAAATGGTGGTCCCATCAGTCTGGTGAGGACCACATTGAGGTTCCACACCGGAGCTGGCGGTGTTCTTGGGGGAATGACTCGTTTCAGACCTTCAAGAAACGCTTTAATGGCAGGCACCCTGAAGACTGAGAGATGCTGCCTGTTTTGAAGGTAAGCTGCGATGGCGGATAGGTGTATCCGAATAGAAGTGAACGCTAGTTTGCACTTATAAAGGTGTAACAGATAGCAAATGATGTTAGGGATAGATGCATCTAGCGGGTTTATGTCATTGTCCGCACAGTAAATGACAAAACGCTTCCACTTTGCGGCATAGCATGCTCTGGTTGACGGCTTCCTCGCCTCCTTGATGATGTTCATGCATTCAGGAGGTAGGTTGAGGTATCCAAACTCTAAGACTTCAGGAGCCAGATAGCCAGGTTGAGCTGTTGCGGATCTGGATGCTGAATTTCTCCATGGTTCTGCGTCAGAAGTCTGGGCGTGAGGCGCAGTCTTTGATGCGGCACCACTGAGAGTTCGAGGAACGTGGTGTACCAGGCTTGGCGCGCCCACGTTGGAGCAACTAGGATAAGTGTCATCGAGTGTTGCCGTAGTTTTCTCGCCACTAGTGGTATCAGAGGTGTCGGGGGAAAAGCGTAAGCAAATTTGCCTGACCAGTTCATCCATATCGCATTGCCCTGCGATTGGGGGTGTGGGAACCTGGCGGCGAAGCTTTGGCATTTTGTGTTCTCCCTTGTGGCGAACAGGTCTATGTCTGGACGACCCCACCTTTGGAAGTACGGCTGGAGTACCGATGGATGTATCTCCCACTCGTGCATTTGATGGCTGTATCTGCTGAGCAGATCCGCCATCTGATTGTCCTTCCCTGGGAGGTGTTCTGCCATGAGGAAGATGTTCCTCTGAATGGCCCACTTCCACATGCTCTGAGCCAGGTGAGACAGCTGTGGTGAGTGGGTGCCCCCCTGCTTTTGGATGTAGTACATCGCGGTCATGTTGTCCGTCCGGACTAACACCACCTTGTTGCACAGATGTACAATGAAGGACTTGAGCGCCATGAAGATCGCCATCAGTTCTAGATAGTTGATGTGCATCTTCTGTTGCTGCGTCGTCCATAGTCCCTGCACTGTGTAAGTGAGCAGATGAGCTCCCCATCCCTGGAGAGATGCGTCCGTTGTCAGGATAACCTGTGGCACTGGCTCCTGGAACAGTCGGCCCTTGCAAAGGTTGTGTGGAGTCCACCAATGCAGAGAGTTGTATGCCCGACTGGTAACCAACACTAGGTCTGTTAATTGTCCCTGAGCCTGTGTCCACTGATTTGCTAAGCACTCCTGGAGCGGGCGCATATGCAACCGTGCGTGCGGGACTATGAAGATGCAGGAGGCCATCATGCCTATCAACTGCATGAACATTCTTGCTGGCAGTGATTGTCCCGGTCTGAATTTTTGGATCAGAGACTGTATGCCGTCTACCCTGACCTGGTTTGGTTGCGCCTTGGCCGTCAGGGTATTGATTGACGCACCCAGAAACTGCCGGACATGTGCCGGCTGAAGGTGTGACTTTGGGTAATTCAACGAGAAACCCAGGTCGTGAAGGAGATGAATGGTAGTTGACATGTCCGCGGCGCACTGCTGTTCCGACCTGGCTTGAACGAGCCAGTCGTCGAGGTAGGGATAGACATGGATGTTCTGCCTCCTGAGGTGCGCTGCCACTGTCGCCAGACACTTGGTAAACACCCTTGGGGCAGTTGTGACTCCGAAGGGTAGGACTTTGAACTGATAATGCGTGCCCTGGATAGTGAACCTGAGGTACTTCCTGTGGGACGGGTGTAGCGGAATGTGGAAATAAGCATCCTTGAGATCTAAGGTTGCTAAGAAGTCTCCTTTGTTTAACATAGGAAGAATCTGTTGGAGTGTAAGCATGTGGAAATGCTCTGACAGTATGTACAGATTGAGGGGACGGAGATCCAGAATTGGTCTGAGAGATCCATCCTTCTTTGGAATGAGAAGGTACAGGGAATAGACCCCTGTGCCTTCCTCCCCTACTGGCACGAGCTCGATTGCTCCTTTTTGCAGCATCACCAACACTTCCTGCTGCAATAAGTGCAAGTGCTCTGCGGACATAGGCCTTTGCCTTGGTGGAATGTTGGGTGGAGTGGATTTTAACTCTAGACAATAACCGTACTGGATAAGCTGTCGCACCCACCTGTCTGTGGTGATGTTGATCCAGACGGGCAGGAACTGCTGTATTCTCCCCCCGACAGGTGTTAAGTGGTCGGGGGGCAGTGACAGCGAGTCACTGGCTGCTTGGGGCAGAGGAGCGTGAATTGTTGCCTCCTTTGCCGCGTCCTTTGTTGCTGTTTCCCCTGTAGCCCCTCCTGTTTTGTTTGGGGTACGAGGATTGTGCTCCACCTCTAGGGAACTGTGACTGCTGACCCAACTGTCCTCTGGTGACTCCACGGGCACCTGAGCGACGAAAATTATTGCCACGAAACTGCTGTGATTGTAGGGCCCCCATAGATTTAGCAGTTTCAGTATCTTTTTTAATTTTTTCCAGGGTGGTGTCAACATCTGGACCAAACAGTCTATCCGGGTTGACTGGTTGATTAAGTATTGTTGTCTGAATGTCAGGTTTGAACCCTGATATGCGGAGCCACGCCTGCCTTCTGAGCATAACACTGGTGTTAATGGCCCTAGCGGCTGTGTCCGCGGCATCAAGCGCACACTTTATGGCCGCGTTGGAGATCAGTTGTCCTTCTTGTATAATCATTTTGGTGCCCTCTTGAAACTGCGGAGGCAGGTGTTCCACAATCTGCTCTAGTGTGTCGTAATGTGATCTATCATAACGTGCCAGTAGTGCCTGTGTATTTGCAATACGCCAGAAATTGGCAGCCTGCGCAGCCACTCTTTTGCCTCCTGCCTCTAGCACTTTGGACTCCTTATCCGGGGGAGGAGCTTCACCCGTTGATTGGGAGTTGGCCCTTTTGCGTGCGTTTGCGACCACCAGGGAGTCAAGCGGCAACTGTCCTCGAATGTATGCAGGGTCCGCAGGCGCTGGTCTGTACTTTTTTTCAATACGTGGATTGACCACCCTCGCCCTGGTAGGCTCCTTAAAGATGTCCGCAGCGTGCTTGAGGACCCCTTTGAGCATAGGCAGTGTCTTTACAGTTTTCTCCGAAACAGCAAAGGTGTCGAACAGAAAGTCTTCCTCAACTGGGTCAGCATGCATGTCCACATCATGATTAGCAGCTGCCCTTTCAATGAGTGCATGAAAACCTGTAGAATCCTCTGTAGGGGACGCACGTGTACTGAAAGTCTGTGGGTCTTGTCCCATATCTTGGGTGCCCTGGTCCCCAATGACATCATATGAATCTGGCTGTGCCTCAGGCTCATTGACTGGGAACGTGTATTGTTCATCTTCACCATAGCCTTCACCATCAGAGTGGTCTGGAGACGGTGTTGGGCTCCTTCCCATAGGAGGCTGGATAGGTTCCATGAGGCCTGAGGCGTCTTGTGGAAACTTTTTCTTCTTTAGGGGAATGACATAGGATTCCACCGGCTGCGAAGTGATCTTTCTTTTGTAAAGGGTTAACTTCCCCGTATCTGCATCTATGAAACACTCCGAATCCTCTTCCTGGTCGAGCACCTGACCCGAAGACGGCCCAGCTGCAGAAGATTCCGCCTTCTTTGGCGTCGATTTCGATGAAAAGGCCTTCGGCGCCACTTTTGGCGGTAGAAGGAAGAGGACTTTACTTGCGGGCTTGACCGGCACGTCTGCCGCCTTCTGCGTCGATGGCGCTGGCGTCGACGAAGAAAAAGCCTTCTCCTTAATTCTTTGTAGTGAAGAAGCAACGAGAGATGCGTCGGTGACCGATGTCTTTGGCACCGACGAGGCGGCCTTGCCGTCGGAAGCGACGTTCCGGTGCTCCTTTGGAGGGACGGACGGCGCCGACCCCGAGTCCTTGGAGCGATGCGCAGATGTCCCCGTTGGAGCCGGGGCTGTGTCGCTTACTTTGGTTGGCTTTGCCGGCGCCGACGCGCTAGTTTTGTGCGTGCCACTCTTTTTAGCGGGTCTCTCCTCCGGCGCCGATTTTGACCTTGTGGAATCGCCGTGTTTCTTCGACTTCTGTGGACCGGAGGTCGACGGAGTCGATGAGGCTGCCGGTGTAGGTGTTTTTGCGGTGACGACCGCCATCTTAGGGACGTTTGAGTCCTTGACTTTCGGTTTCGGTTTTGGGTCGGCCATCTTAGGCGCTGCCGAGACCGTTGCTTTCAGTTTCGGTTTCGAAACCCTTGGCGCAGCAAGTGTGTCCGTGGCCGGGCCAGCAGGCGAGGCCGTGGCTTGCGCTCCAGGGTCTTGGGTAAGGCCGACAGGCGATCCCGCGACCCTCTCCTGATGTCCGTCAACTTCGGGGCATAGCTCGTCCCCTGAGCTATCTTCCGCGGCCCCATAAACCATATTGTCGTCCCCTACCTCGTCGACGTATTCAAGGTCTTGATCCACGACTCCGTCGTCGTCATATTCCGGATCGGCCTCGACCTCCGTCTCGGGCGGGGAGATTTGAAGATGATGACTCTGGTCCTCGTCTTCTTGGTCGTCGAAGATGTTTTCTGGATCCGGGGCCGCCTGTTTGGCCACAAGGCGCACCGCGCGCCGAATCGTGAGAGTCTTCTTCGACCTGAAACTCGCACAGGCCCTGCAACTGCCTTCGTCGTGGTCCGGCGAAAGGCATTTATTACAGACCGGATGCACGTCTATGTGTGGGTATTTAGACCCACAGAGCGGACAGAGTTTAAACGGACTCCGCTCCATGTTGGGAACTTGTTGTCGAGTCGCGATGAGAAGGCCTCGATGTCCGAAGAGTGTTACAAACTCCGCTGAATCCGGCTCCGAGAGACGGAAGAACTCGAGACCGTACGCAAACAATACCGACGTAAAGAACCCAAGCCTTTTGGCCGTAAAGATTGATGTTTATTCGGTTCCGACGGAGAGACGTCGAGACCGCATCCGAACCCAATGGCGGAAAAAAACAATCTGGGGATGGAGCCGATGCCCATGCGCACTGTAGTCCAGGGGAGGAGCCACCCATCTCAGGATACTTCGAAGACTCTTCCAGGACAACAATGTGCGATCATCCGGACCCAACACTAGGTGGCGATCTAATGCTAAGATATGAATTTAGCAGCCCACATGCCTCGAACACACAATCGCGCAAAACTCACACTAGTCACCACCTGTGACTGTCCCTAGGCCAACTGGCCTCTCTAGGGCTAGGACGCCCTGTGTCCCAAATGTCAGGGGGCCTAAACGTGGCAGCTGCCCACGAAGTGCTGGGCAGCTATTGTGGAGAATGGGGCCAATGTGGGAGCCTCCCTGGGCTCAAGAACAAGGTAAATGGAATGGCACAAAGAGCTTCAGCGCTCTAAACAATGCAAATGCCCCCAGAGCCTCTCTGGACTCTCTAAGAGCAAAGTTGCAGCCTCACTGGGCTGTCGGGGTCCCTCACGGGGGACCCGGGAACACTGGGGGTGCCTCGAGCCTCTATTAGGCTCGAAAATGACTCGTGGTGCCCTCAAGAGCCTCTCACTAGGCTCCGAACACAAAATAGGGGCGGGGAGCCTCTCAGGACTCGAGTTGAACTTGTGCCCAGCCGTTGGAGTCCCCCTCTCTGGGGCTCGGAATCAGGAACGGCCCCCAGAGCCCTCTCAGGGCTATAAAACAAATATGCGGCCAGAGCCTCTCCGGGCTCAAGGAAGGAATGCCCCCGGGGCCCCCCTCACCGGCTTCCTGTGGCGAGGGAGGGGCTCCTCCTCGCAGGGGGATAGGACTCCTCTTCGGCCCTGCTCCTCTTCACTGGGGACACATGAGAGCTCCCGCTCCTCGGGGCTCTCTCTTTGCACTTCGCTCGGACTCCTCTGAGTCCAGAGTTTCCCTCGAGGCGGCGTCCTTGTGGAGGCGGAGTGGGCTCTCGCCTGCTTCCTCAGCTGCGGGGGCGAGCCTTCCGGCACCTTTTCCCAGGGCCGCTCCGCGATTGGCCGGCCTGGGAGCTCCTTCCGGGTTGTCGCGGGCAGCGCGGCGGCCCAGCTCAGGCACCGCAGGCGGGGGATGAATTCCCCGAGGAGTGGGCTCCCTCGAGGGAAGCAATGCACGGGCAACAGCGGCAATCTCGGGGGCAATGCCGGGTGGGCACCCGCTGTGAACGTGGGGCAATGAGCGGGGTGGCACCCGCGCCGCTTGGCACAAAGACAAGGCAATTTGCAGCGTGGGCAGCCGCAAGAGTAAAGCGCTAGAGGCCACACGAAGCGCTCTCAGCGCTAGAAATCAGAGACAGCGCTCCCAGCGCTATAAGGAAATCAATAAAGCGCTTCCAGGCGCTAGAGGCTCCAAAAACACAGCAAGAGCCCTTTAAGAAATGCAGCACGCAGGGGGGGCAAGGCTGGGCCCAGAGACAGCACACTGGGTCTCCAGGCAGGGAGACACTCCAAGTGGCGGTCCTCTGGCCCAGCGACAGCAGCAGCAGCCCCCTCAGGATCCTGGAAGAGAACAACCTCTGTGGGGACACAGCCCCATTTTTATACACCACATTCCTTTGTCTAAGGGTGCAGGGTGGGGGAGAAACCAGTCGCAGCTGGTTTTGGAGCACTCTTGATTGCTCAACCACCCATTTCATTCACTGGCAGGGCTAGGGTCATCAGTCGCACCACAGGGGGCGGAGCCAGCATTGTCTGGGGAAAACCCAGCCTCATTCAGGACACAGGTACACTCCTCCCCAGCCATCAGCATGCTAATCTCCCACTCACCACCGGGCAGACCCACCCAGCCTTCCTGGAGCCAGGCTCACCAGCCAGGTCCAGCCAATCATACGCCAGGCATATTTTACACTAATATGTCTAGTCCTAGAAGTGGCATTTGTACACATGACACACTCATGCCACATACATCATTGCGAAGCATTCACTCTCACGAGCTCGCACATATCAAATTCAAACCTGTACACCTCACACATCAGGAGCTACCAGGGACACAGACATTCCCCTTGCATTCCTATGGGAGGGCAGGCCTATCTCATCACATGCACTCAGAGTGCGCACGCACTTTCCACTGGGACACAGTGAAAGTGTGCAGAACCCAAAAATCACCATCACCAGGTCAACATTACAAGCAAAAAGTCTAGGGGTGAACCTGCCAGAAGGGCCAAGTCCAACAGAGGGGAGGCTAGAAAGGAGGAGGGTCTGGAATGGAGGGGAGGCTAGAACAGAGGAGGGTCTAGAATGGAGGGGAGGCTAGAACAGAGGAGGGTCTAGAATGGAGGGGAGGCTAGAAAGGAGGAGGGTCTAGAATGGAGGGGAGGCTAGAACAGAGGAGGGTCTAGAATGGAGGGAGGCTAGAACAGAGGAAGGTCTAGAATGGAGGGAAAGCTAGAACGAAGGAGGGTCTGGAATGGAGGGGAGGATAGAACAGAGGAGGGTCTAGAATGGAGGAGGGTCTAGAATGGAGGGGAAGCTAGAACGAAGGAGGGTCTAGAATGAAGGGGAAGCTAGAACGAAGGAGGGTCTGGAATGGAGGGGAGGCTAGAACAGAGGAGGGTCTAGAATGGAGGAGCGTCTAGAATGGTGGAGAGTCTAAAATGGGGGAGGTCCTAGAACAGAGGATGGGCTAGACTGTTTGGCTCCGAAGTGTGGATAGGGAAAATGACACCGACACTGGGGTGCAGACCAGGACCAGGGCTCACCCCACTTCGTCACATGGACTCAGGTAACTGGCACACAGCTACAGAGCCTGACACCTCTAGAACTCTCCGTGCACCGGGCACTGATACAGGGATACAGAGGCTGACACTTTTAGAACTGCCCGTGCACTGACACCGGGATACAGAGATTGACATTTCTAGGACTGCCCGTGCACCAGGCACTGATACAGGGATACAGAGCCTGACACCTCTAGGACTGCCCATGCACTGATACAGGGATACAGAGCCTGACACCTCTAGGACTGCCCGTGGACTGATACAGGGATACAGAGCCTGACACCTCTAGGACTGCCCGTGCACTGATACAGGGATACAGAGCCTGACACCTCTAGGACTGCCCGTGGACTGATACAGGGATACAGAGCCTGACACCTCTAGGACTCTCCGTGCACCGGGCACTAATACAGGGAAACAGAGCCTGGCACCTCTAGGACTCTCCGTGCACCGGGCACTGATACAGGGATACAGAGCCTGACACTTCTAGGACTGCCCGTGTACCAGGCACTGATACAGGGATACAGAGGCTGACACTTCTAGGACTGCCCGTACACCAGCCACTGATACAGGGATACATAGCCTGACACTTCTAGGACTGCCCGTGCACCAGGCACTGATACAGGGATACAGAGGCTGACACTTCCAGCACTGCCCGTACACCAGCCACTGATACAGGGATACAGAGCCTGACACTTCTAGGACTGCCCGGGCATCAGGCACTGATACAGGGATACAGAGGCTGATACTTCAAGGACTGCCTATGCACAGACACAGGGCTACAGAACCTGATACTTTTAGCACTCCCTGTGCACGGACACCGGGATACAGAGGCTGACACTTCTAGCACTGTCCGTGCACCAGGCACTGATACAGGGATACAGAGCCTGACACCTCTAGGACTGCCCGTGCACCGATACAGGGATACAGAGCCTGACACCTCTAGGACTGCCCGTGCACTGATACAGGGATACAGAGCCTGACACCTCTAGGTCTGCCCGTGCACTGATACAGGGATACAGAGCCTGACACCTCTAGGACTCTCCGTGCACCGGGCACTAATACAGGGATACAGAGCCTGACACCTCTAGGACTCTCCGTGCACCGGGCACTGATACAGGGATACAGAGCCTGACACTTCTAGGACTGCCCGTGCACCAGGCACTGATACAGGAATACAGAGGCTGACACTTCTAGGACTGCCTGTGCACGGACACCGGGATAAAGAGGCTGACACTTCTAGAACTGCCCGTACACCAGCCACTGATACAGGGATACATAGCCTGACACTTCTAGGACTGCCCGTGCACCAGGCACTGATACAGGGATACAGAGGCTGACACTTCTAGCACTGCCCGTACACCAGCCACTGATACAGGGATACAGAGCCTGACACTTCTAGGACTGCCCGGGCATCAGGCACTGATACAGGGATACAGAGGCTGATACTTCTAGGACTGCCTATGCACAGACACAGGGATACAGAGGCTGACACTTCTAGCACTGCCCGTACACCAGCCACTGATACAGGGATACAGAGCCTGACTCCTCTAGGACTGCCCGTGCACTGATACAGGGATACAGAGCCTGACACTTCTAGCACTGCCCGTACACCAGCCACTGATACAGGGATACAGAACCTGACACTTCTAGGACTGCCCGTGCACCAGGCACTGATACAGGGATACAGAGGCTGACACCTCTAGGACTGCCCGTGCACCGATACAGGGATACAGAGCCTGACACTTCTAGCACTGCCCGTGCACTGATACAGGGATACAGAGCCTGACACTTCTAGGACTGCCCGTGCAGTGACTCCGGGATACAGAGGCTAACATTTCAGGCACTGATACAGGGATACAGAGGCTGACACTCCTAGGACTGCCCGTGCACCGGGCACTGATACAGGGATACAGAGGCTGATACTTCTAGGACTGCCCGTGCACCAGGCACTGATACAGGGATACAGAGGCTGATACTTCTAGGACTGCCCGTGCACGGACACAGGGATACAGAGCCTGATACTTCTAGCACTGCCTGTGCACGGACACCGGGATAAAGAGGCTGACACTTCTAGCACTGTCCGTGCACCAGGCACTGATACAGGGATACAGAGCATGACACCTCTGGGACTCTCCGTGCACCGGGGACTGATACAGGGATACAGAGCCTGACACCTCTAGGACTGCCTGTGTACTGATACAGGGATACAGAGCCTGACACCTCTAGGACTGCCCGTGCACCGATACAGGGATACAGAGCCTGACACTTCTAGCACTGCCCGTGCACTGATACAGGGATACAGAGCCTGACACTTCTAGGACTGCCCGTGCAGTGACACCGGGATACAGAGGCTAACATTTCTAGCACTGCCCGTACACTGGGCATTGACACAGGGATACAGAGCCAGACCCCTCTAAGACTTCCCGTGCACTGGGCATTGAATCAGGGATACAGAGCCTCACACTTCTCGTGCACGGACACATGGATACAGAGCCCGACACTTCTAGGACTGCTCGTGCACCAGGAACTGGCACAAGGATAACGAGCCTGACACTTCTAGGATTGCCCGTGCACCTGGCACTGATACAGGGATACAGAGGCTGACACCTCTAGGACTCTCTGTGCACCAGGCACTGATACAGGGATACAGAGGCTGACACCTCTAGGTCTCTCTGTGCACCAGGCACTGATACAGGGATACAGCGGCTGACACCTCTAGGACTCTCTGCGCACCGGGCATTGACACAGGCATACAGAGGCTGATATTTCTAGGACTGCACGTGCACGGACACAGAGCCCGACACTTCTAGGACTGCCCGTGCACCAGGCACTGATGCAGGGATACAGAGCCTGACACCTCTAGGACTGCCCGTGCACCAGGCACTGACAAACTAATTAACAAGCATTTACAATGCAATGGTTTTGCCTTTGTTAAAGTTAGAGCGATTGGCATTGCTCTTGACATTTTTATTTATGTTTTTTTTTAACATAAATAAATGGCATTGTCATTTACAATGCCACTAGCTTTATCTCTCGCAAATGACACACACCAACACCCACAGAGAGCCCCCCCAACACACACAAACCCCCCCCCCACACACACACCCACACAGAGCCCCCCCACACACAGCCACACAAAGCCCCCCCACACACACCCACACAGAGCCCCCCCACACACACACCTTCTGGCCCATTATCTTTTCTCCTCATCAAAATAACTGCCACACCCCTTTCTTTGTTCTGAAAATGTTAGGTAGCAAGCCATTTCAAATCTAGGGGGCTGTGGCCTAAAGAGAACTTTCTGAGGGCATGGAAAGAACAGCAGTCTCCTTTTTCATGGATGAGCATCCCCTAGCTCGGTTCTTATGCTCCACCTGTCTTTTTTTGATACTTCCTCCATTCTTTCCATAGTGTCAACAGTGGGTCAATATGCTTTGTCCTTTCTTTCCATAGCATCATGGCCGCTGTTGGATTCGATACCAAGTACAATGCAACGGTTTTGCCTTTGACAAAGTTAGAGCTATTGGCACTTTAAATGACAAATTGTTTATTTATGTGTTAGTTTTGAAAACAGATAAATAAATGGCATGGTCATTTACAATGCCAATAGCTTAATCTTTTGCAAATGCGAGACCTATTGCATTTGCACCCACACCCCCACACACACACACACACAGCCACACGCACACAGAGCCACACACAGAGCCCACCCCCACACACACACAGCCCTACACACAAACAGCATCACACACACACACACACAATCACACACACACACACACAGCATCACACACACACACACAGCAACACACACACACACCGCAACACACACACAGCATCACACACACACACACACACACATAGCATCACACACACAGCAACACACACACAACACACACACACAGCATCACACACACAAAGCATCACACACACACACAGCATCACACACACACACAGCATCACACACACACACAGCTTCACACACACACACAGCATCACACACACAGCATCACACACACACACAGCATCACACACACACACACAGCATCACACACACACACAGCATCACACACACACACAGCATCACACACACACACACACACACACACACAGCATCACACACACACACAGCATCACACACACACACACAGCATCACACACACAGCATCACACACACACACAGCATCACACACACACACAGCATCACAGGGGAGCAAAGAATTATGTGACAGTGGAGCAACGAATTATGTGACAGGGGATCACATACAACAACGTGAACCAGGTTAAGGAAGATGTCAGGAGCTAAGGCACATAACCCCAACTAGCCCTTCGGTTCTCAAAAACAGTATTCAGAGGCTCGGCACCTCTTCTCACAGAGTAAGCACTATCTGCACTCACTGTATCAGCTTCCTGGGTTTAGGGCATGACTCAAAGGCAACGGTGAGTTGTCAAACTCATGAAGGAGAGTCACATGGGGACAAATTCTGTAAGAGGGACAGATAAAAACAAACATGTGCCTCGAATCAGAACCGCACATTCGTCAAAGCCAGGATGGCAAACCCAGGTTCCCTAAAGGGGTAATCATTATTTCATTTTCCCCGGGTATCCCTAAAGTCCTGAGCGCTACTTACCAAACAGTTCACCCAAACTCGCTGGTAATAGCTGGTTTCACCGTTCCACAATCACTAGTTATCAACTGGGAAATCTAAGAACTCAGCCCGCTGAGATCCGTGTACTTGTGTCGCATTCAGGAATCAAAATCTAAAACAACAAGCTTCAACTAATACAGAGACAGACTCGCATGCATACCACAGTCCACAACAGAGTCAGTTACACTCAGACAGAAAGACAACCTCACAAACACCTGGAAGCATGGTTTGTGCACACAGCATAAGGAACAATGCAGCCCAACATGCTCGCAAGAATATATGAAGAAATTAAATGACACATGTAGCCAGACTAGAAGCGACAAACAAGATCAGTAGACCCGAGTACACCACAACTCGTTCACACGATAGACCCAAAATTGCCGCACACAATATATACATAAATTCTTGCGCACATTATAAGATAGGTAAAATAAGTATCCTGGTAAACGGACAACAGGCCAACCCGCACATCGCCAAGCACAACCTTGGGCTCAGGGAAATACTTCATGTCAGGTACCGACAGAAAACGGCACAGAGACACGCGATCGGACAGGCACACAAAAACACGAAGAGGCAGGCACACAAAAACACGAAGAGGCAGACACACACTGGGGAAAGGCACAAACTCAAGGAAAGACAGGCACAGAGAAACGCCAACAAACGGACACAGAAATATAAAATCAAGCAGGCACAATCCACAAACTGGCACATAGAGACACATTCCGACAGTCATACAAATAAAAGGACAGGCACATAGAAACACTGCAACAGAATACACATACAGCAGCAAATACACAAAGATGGACAAAGAACTGCTCGTATAGTTAGTTAACTCCTGGGAAGCCCATGATACTAATATAAGAACGGAGTGCCCTGCCTTCCCTTAGATTGTGGAGAACAGCAAGTGAATTTTTCGTTCAGTGATCTCAAAGACAGGAAGACCAAAAGAGAGAGGACATTGACCTACATCACACGAGGAGAATGAGCGTATTTTATCGAACGTGTTCATGCAGTATAAAAAAACATTTCCAAAACAGACCTCCACTGGTGGCAATCCCGGGCTCTGGTCTACTCTCCCAAGTGAGGAACAGCAGATACCGATCCATAACCTTGGCAAAAATTGCTCCACCTGCCAATGCTCAGGGAGAGAACAGCCGCCGCTCTATCCGAGCAGAGCTACAAAGCGCTGCAGCATCCGAAAAACCCGCTGCAACCCGACGCAGAACGTGTTCATGCAGTATAAAAAAACATTTCCAAAACAGACCTCCACTGGTGGCAATCCCGGGCTCTGGTCTACTCTCCCAAGTGAGGAACAGCAGATACCGATCCATACCACCTCCCACCCCCGTTCCTCTTGCCAACCATACCTTCCCTTGGAAGCACAGGGCTCTATAAATCGCATGTTTTGCCCCACTTTCCAGTTCTCTTACCTGCGGAGTCCTGGGCAAGGGCTGCCCGCTGCTGCCGGGACTGGCAGGTCCATGGTGTCCTCTCTGCTGTGCGGCCCCCCAGCCTCCAGCTCCAGGTGGACCTCCATATTGCGGGGCCGGGGCTCCGTCAGGACCTTCGGGAGGGTAGCCGGGGTAAGCGCGGGCGGGCGCGGTCAGCAACTTGTTCAGAGTCGGGGTGGCGGTGGGAGAGCCCCCTAGGAAGCGCTGGGGGCCTCCAGGGTAGGGCTTAGCGCGAGGGTAGGGCGGGTAGGCCCGGCCTGGATAGGGAGGGTATGCCGGGTAGTAAGATTCTGGGGGCTCTCGGTAGGGCGCACCATAACCACCAGGCTGATAGGCTCCGGTGGAGCTCCGGGGGACTGCCGAGGCCTGAAGGGGGGGCTGCGGCCGAGGCCACCTGCGCGGCCATCAACGGGGACGGGAGACGCTGCGAGCAGGAGAGGGGGTGGGAACAACGGAGACCAGAGTGATGAAGGAAAGAAACTGCAATTTTCTGTCAGACGCACAAACTCGAACCCTGGCAGGAGGGCTGGCTGCAGCCACTGAGCGCACATCCGCCAGCAGAGTGCACCCCGCCGGCTTCAAACGACTGTCCTTTCCCAAATCAAAGAAGACCTCTGTGGCACGTCTGTCAGGGAAAGAAGCGCCGGGCGCGCATCTCCATCGGAGGGGAGTGAAGGTGAAAAGCTGGTGGGAGCCGCTCGGCAAAGCCCCGGCCATTACTCTCGTCAGATCTGCCGCTCCTGCTTCTAAGCGCAGTAAAACAGCAAAGCGCTCGCGCCGAGCTGCACTGTCTGTCACCTCCGCCAGATCTGCAGTGAATTTGCACATTGCGGTCGAACTACTGTACATTTAATCGGAAAAAGATGTCCCCCTATCAGGCTGTTCTGGGGCCAAAACAGTAAAAAGGCGATTCCTTATGTTAACAATTTCTGCAGAATGGTTTATGAAAACCAGATTTTAGGGTATTATAAAATGCTTGGAAGCCCTTTAAAATGTCAAATGGAATCTCCCGAGACGGCATAAAATGTCAGCCCAGCTAAAGCGCCCTTTTAAAGCAGAAGGAATTAGCGCTGTGCTGTCAGGGGCTGTTATCCAAAACAATCCGTTAAGAGGCAACGCACGAGCCTCCCTCCCGTGCGTGCCTCAAGCAGGAACTCTGGTTTTCAACCTCGCCGTGGACGGTTTAGAAGATGCTTGTTCGGAGCAGAATCCATTGAGTTTAAAATCAGAGAATGCATCATTTGACTTCTGATCTGCTTCGTTCACGCTACATATAAATAAACAGGGTTTTTTTGTTTTGTTTTGGGTTAGTAGGGCCTAGGATCCGCTAGGACAACACTACTGGGTAAGTGTAGACAAGGGCTGCGAGGAAGAAAGTATTGTCTGTATCACAGATCTGTGCTTTGCAGTGTGGCAGCCATGTTGGAAAAGGAATGGATGCTGCTGAAGTCCCCACCATTATGGTGACCAACTATCTGCAATTGCCATATAGAATTCTCTATTTGTGAGTGAAAACCACTTGCTTTTAGAACTCCTTCTGAAACAGTTACGGGAGACGCTGCGAGCAGGAGAGGGGGTGGTAACAACGGAGACCAGGGGGAGGGGAGTCTGCGGGGAGCGGGCCTGGCTGAGACAACAGGAAAGCACGGTCACCAGCGGGAGGGGGCGGGAACGGGGACGGGAGACGCTGCGAGCAGGAGAGGGAGTGGGAACAGCGGGAAATTAAAGCAAGCACTCACCTGGACTTCTTCCGGGTGCCTTCAATGCCGGACCGGATTCGGGGGCGTTCCCGGCTTTCGGCTGACGTCGCGTGACGTCGGCAAAAGCCAAAGAATGTCGGGAACGCCCCCGTGTCTGGTCCGGCATTGACGGACAGGCCCCTCATCCAATGGCTAGGCTCCATTTATGGAGCCAGCCAATGAATGACGAGGGCCGACCCAAAGCCACACTACAGTTCTCATCAGGTTTTCGCCTGCGCGAAAAAGATGCGCAGAGCGCATCTTTTTGGCGAGGCAAAACCTAAAAAGCTGAGTCCGCGTCCCCCCCTCCCCCCTGGCATGCAGTAAACTGCAAGCAGCAGCCAGGAACTAGAAGCAATGTCTGTGGAGCTGCCTGGTCCCTGCTGCAAGAAATAAAGCTTTGGCAAAATAATATTTCATTTAAAATCAAGCCATGGCAAAGGCAATAGGTGTGCCATTTTAAATGTATATGTACTAACTAGTTATTTTGTATGCGTTGTTGATTCATTAAGTCACCCAGTGATATACATGTATGCACTCACTCATCCATATATTTATACACACATTGGCTCATTGTAACATTCACCAATCTACAGTCAAGCTCGCAAATAATTGAAGACAGATAAAATAGTATTTGTGTATATTTCTACCTGGTTGGCTGCAAACAAACATAACATCCGTGCCAATGTGTTAGGCTACAATTCTGAAGAATTCAAGATAATTGACCTGTGTTTGGACAAAACCACATACCCCATGCTTAAAGCTGAGGTCAAACAGTGGTATAGGCAAAATGAAATAGTTTTCGGATTCAGAGCAGCCTATGACAACTAATTCAGCTTATATTTGAAGTGAACAAACAAAAATCTGTGTGAAAAATGCACTGCCAAATCTAAAACTTATGCGCGAATGGCAACCGGACACACACACAGGCACTTAATTTAAGATTCACCTTACATTATTAAGTATAACTGATTAACAGTTAATGGAACGATGGCTTGGCTAACTGATGTTGTATACATTAGAATGGCATATGTACCAAGACAGCAGATCTATGTACATTTGCGTGAGCAACTTTAAGGTACACATCTTTGATCGTACAGCTAACTTCCTGAAGTTAAAAACAGCGAAGTCCCCTCTCTGTTTTAGCACGTGATTAGAGAATGCTTCTCCCTTCTTCTTTCTATAGTACATTGTGTTGTACCTATACAGATGGATGTTATATGGGCTCTCAAGAAAATAGAGAAAACAAGCATTGGCATAGCCAATAGGTCTCGCCTTTGGGAACTTATAAGTGTTTAGCCATGCAACAGTTAATGTTGTTGCACCAAGGATATTGTGCTGCATAACTAAATACTTATAAGGTCCAAAAAGCGAGACCTATTGGCTATGCCATTGCTTGTTTTTTTTTTTAGGTATGGGAATGTTCATAAATTACCTTTACATGTACTTCTGCACTTATACCTATATGTAACTGGTGTTACCCCGACAAGATGTCCCTGGGGTATTCGTGCACTAGCTTGAATACCCCATTAGTCGGTCTTTAGGAGGTTGTGGGAACACAGAAGGCGTCTTTCCACCGAGCTCCATGCCCTTGCATTAATTCTGCAACCCCAGACCAGGTGATGTTATGTGCTTTTGGAGCTTACACTAACCTCGCATCTGCAAACATCGGTGACAGCTGCACAGATGTTGCCTCAGACAGCCAGGCTATCAGTCCAGCTAGGCTGAAGTAAGCCTCATAAAAGCATGTACAGCAAAGCTAAACACTGTGACAAAGATAATAGATCTCTCATCGGCGAGACCTATTGGCGTTGCCAATGCTTGTTTAGGACTTGTGCCATGCGCCTATCCTAAATCTCAGGCCTGTAACAGTCAAACACCAAGAGACCAACTCCCAGCAATGCTGTAGTTGATGATTTTCATGGATTCACATAATTTGCACACGCCTGCCATCTGGTGGCTGGATACAAAATAGTCTCTCCCTGTCATGGGAGATCCGGCACTGAGGAAAGGCACCCAGAAGAGAACCACCTCTGATAAACCGCTGGCAGTGAGTGTTCCCGAGGGGCGCTGCATGTGCCTTGGCCCCTGGATCTATAGACAGCCTTAGCAAAGGAGGGTTGATGCTGCCTTTCCAGACAAGATCCCGCCTCCAATGACTTCATTTTAAGACCGCCTTACCAAGCCTGGTGATCTGTTCCAAGGCATATAACTGAGTAATCACAGGAGCCTCGGGCTGGGCCTTCAGTCACCAAACATATCAGAAGACCTCTCAAGAAGTCTGTAACAGTATCATGTCACTCTGTGTGAGTACCTGCCACTCGGTGACAGTGCCAAGGCTTCAAGGTCTACTGTTGGAGGGAGCCGGTCCCAGGTGTAAGAGGGGCAGAGGTGGCAGTCTCGCTCCAAAAAGGATTAGGAGAAGGATCCAAAGGGACATCAGAAACTTTGCAACACAGCTCTTAAACCACATGGGAGCACAGTGCATTGGGTCAATTCCCACCAGATCAAGGCAAAGCCAGCGGGCCTCCATCCAAACACAGTCAGCACATATCTATCACCTGTATGACTGAGACACAGACAGACAGACACACACTCTCTCTAAGCCAATACTCATACACCTAGATGCACACAGTAAGCACCTCTGCATAAAGCTACGTATCGTCAAGTCAACATTGCCACATAAACTTATGCAGTCAGAGATACCACAAAAACTTCGAGTCAGAACTCCCTGAATGTGCACACAGAAACGTGGGCTAGCAGTCCCCCAAATCTTTTGCAGTTAGGTCTGGCTCATTCATAAGCTTGCACTGTCGGGGCTCATTCATAAGCTTGCACTGTCGGGGCTCATTCATAAGCTTGCACTGTCGGGGCTCATTCATAAGCTTGCACTGTCGGGGCTCATTCATAAGCTTGCACTGTCAGGGCTCATTCATAAGCTTGCAATGTCAGGGCTCATTCATAAGCTTGCAATGTCAGGGCTCATTCATAAGCTTGCAATGTCAGGGCTCATTCATAAGCTTGGACTGTCGGGCTCATTCATAAGCTTGGACTGTAGGGGGTCATTCATAAGCTTGCACTGTCCGGGCTCCTTCATAAGCTTGCACTGTCGGGGCTCATTCATAAGCTTGCAATGTCAGGGCTCATTCATAAGCTTGCACTGTCGGGGCTCATTCATAAGCTTGGACTGTAGGGGGTCATTCATAAACTTGCACTGTCCAGGCTCATTCATAAGCTTGCACTGTCGGGGCTCATTCATAAGCTTACAATGGCAGGGCTCATTCATAAGCTTGCACTGTTGAGGCTCATTCATAAGCTTGCACTGTCGGGGCTCATTCATAAGCTTGCACTGTCGGGGCTCATTCATAAGCTTGCACTGTCGGGGCTCATTCATAAGCTTGCAATGTCAGGGCTCATTCCTAAGCTTGCACTGTCGGGGCTCATTCATAAGCTTGCACTGTCGGAGTTCAATCATAACCTAGGACTGTCGGGGCTCATTCATAAGCTTGCACTGTCGGGGCTCATTCATAAGCTTGCACTGTTGGGGCTCATTCATAAGCTTGCAATGTCAGGGCTCATTCATACGCTTGGACTGTAGGGGGTCATTCATAAGCTTGCACTGTCAGGGCTGATACATAAGCTTGCACTGTTGGGGCTCATTCATAAGCTTGCACTGTCGGGGCTCATTCATAAGCTTGCACTGTCGGGGCTCATTCATAAGCTTGGACTGTCGGAGCTCATTCATAAGCTTACACTGTCGGGGCTCATTCATAAGCTTGGACTGTCGGAGCTCATTCATAAGCTTGCACTGTCGGGGCTCATTCATAAGCTTGGACTGTAGGGGGTTATTCATAAGTTTGCACTGTCGGGGCTCATTCATAAGCTTGGACTGTAGGGGGTCATTCATAAGCTTGGACTGTAGGGGGTCATTCATAAGCTTGCACTGTCGGGGCTCATTCATAAGCTTGCACTGTTGGGGCTCATTCATAAGCTTGCACCGTTGGGGCTTATTCATAAGCTTGGACTGTCGGGGCTCATTCATAAGCTTACACTGTCGGGGCTCATTCATAAGCTTGGACTGTCGGAGCTCATTCATAAGCTTGGACTGTCGGGGCTCATTCATAAGCTTGCACTGTCAGGGCTGATACATAAGCTTGCACTGTCGGGGCTCATTCATAAGCTTGCACTGTCGGGGCTCATTCATAAGCTTGCACTGTCGGGGCTCATTCATAAGCTTGGACTGTCGGAGCTCATTCATAAGCTTACACTGTCGGGGCTCATTCATAAACTTGCACTGTCGGGGCTCATTCATAAGCTTGCACTGTCGGGGCTCATTCATAAGCTTGGACTGTAGGGGGTTATTCATAAGCTTGCACTGTCGGGCTCATTCATAAGCTTGGACTGTAGGGGGTCATTCATAAGCTTGCACTGTCGGGGCTCATTCATAAGCTTGCACTGTTGGGGCTCATTCATAAGCTTGCACCGTTGGGGCTTATTCATAAGCTTGGACTGTAGGGGGTCATTCATAAGCTTGCACTGTCGGGGCTCATTCATAAGCTTGGACTGTAGGGGGTCATTCATAAGCTTGCACTGTCGGGGCTCATTCATAAGCTTGCACTGTCGGGGTTCATTCATAAGCTTGCACTGTTGGGGCTCACTCATAAGCTTGCACTGTCGGGGCTCATTCATAAGCTTGGACTGTAGGGGGTCATTCATAAGCCTGGACTGTAGGGGGTCATTCATAAGCTTGCACTGTCGGGGCTCATTCATAAGCTTGGACTGTCTGGGCTCATTAATAAACTTGCACTGTCAGGGTTCATTCATAAGCTTGGACTGTCGGGGCTCATTTATAAGCTCCGACTGTCAGATCTCATGCATCAAATTGCACTATCTGCGCTCGTACACCATCTTCTACAGCCTCCATACCATGACCTTACAGCACACCATCAAACTTTAGACCCAACCAAAAGCGCTTCTACAACCCACTTCACAGATAACATTGGTACATTCTCACATAACTCAGGCCAAAAGCCAGTTTTTTCCCACACAATGCACAACCCAAGAACCAAGTCTCTAAACCCACCTCCACAAGCAACACTTTAACATAATCCCAACACAATCACACAAACGGGAAGCCACTATCCCTGCTTTCTCCACCACTGCTGCCAGCAGAGAGCCAGTGTCTCAACAACATCTCCGAAGGGCAGTGCTCCTATTTAATCTGCACGGCCTAATTCAAAATCTATCAACATCTCAACTGGGATTGGTTGGTACCTGAACCGAAGTTTCCCACCAGCTCGGCTCGCTTTCTCGTACACCACGCGCTCCTCGTTCAGCTGATCCTCATGGAACTCCAGCAGATGCCTGGCGGTGTGCAGCGGCTCCACTTCCTGCCTCCGTGCCTCAGACTTCTTATCGTTCAAACTGGCAGAAAAGACGAGAGGAAGTCAAGAAAGAGGACAAATACAAGGAGTCCAGCCACAAGCAAACATCAGTAATGAACCACTACTTACGAGTCACCCCAAGCACTACATAGGAAAAGCCTCCAGGCCACTCTAATTCTCAGCCTGCAACTCTTCACGTTTTATGTCCTTGCGTAAACAAATGTTCTGTCTCACACACTGCAGCTCTGTATCAGGAATGTCTCACTGGCTTCCATGTGGTAGCCGAGAATGGTGAAGCCATGGCTTAGTACCCTTTGCCCAAACAGACAGCAGAGTACCCGGGGGCAGTGGATATGATGCTGGTGTCAGGGGTGGATGGGTGGAGAAGGACACAGCACAATATGTAAAGACTTATGAAGGCACAGACAAGAGTTATGTGTTATGTTAGCGGTTTTATAAAGCTCAACAGCTGCCCCGGCAAAGAGGCGTCCCGCTGCTGAACAGCAGAGGTGACCGAACTCGGAAAGGGCCCAGTGAGACCTACGGAGTGGGGAAGAGAAAGGTTTTAATGGCTTTCCTGAATTCCAGGTAGTTAGTATGCCCCCTAATGTGGGCTGGCAAAGAACTCCAAAGGATGGCAGCTCTGTTCCAGATGGATCAACCTCCGTTTGAACCCTTCTGACTCAGGGGACCACTACCAGGCATTGTCCCATGGAACAAAGCTGGCGGGTGGCGACATAGGGAAGAAGCAGGTCGGTCAGAATTTTCAGAGATGCCAGTTTCAAGGTTTTAAAGACTATACAGAGTGCCTTAAGCTCGATTCGCTAGCCACAAGCAAGCAGTGGCGACGGCGAATGGCACTTGTCACTGAGCAACCTCTACGCAGACAGAGGCCGTATTCTCTGTAGCCTCTGTATTTCTGACTTGTTCATTCCCAGATACAGTGAGCTGGCATAGTCAAGTCTTGACATAATCAGGGCCTGGATGATGATCTGCCTGGTAGGGGCATCAAAGAAGCCCAGGATGGGTTTGAGTCCATGCAACAATCCGAAGCAGATTCCAGCCACCTTTTTAGTTGGAGTCTGAAAGTTAAGCGAATCATCTATTCAGACCCCTAGGTTCTTCACTGCTTGCTTCTGGGCAAGGGCAGTGCCTAGGCTCTTTGGCCACCAGAGCTCATTCCATAGATCATGGTCCCTTCCCACCAACAACCCCTCCGACTTGTTGACATTCAGTTGGAGGCAGTTGGTGGTCATCCACTCGGCGACGTCAGCAAGATCACCTTGAAATTTCATGGCATCCTGCTTGGAGTCGCTCGAGAGAGCCACCACCAACTGTGTGTCGTCGGCATAGGAGACCATGGTCAGCCCTCCGCTCTTGGCAACTCTGGCCAGAGGTTGAACATAAAGATTGAAAAGCAGAGGGCTCAGGGAAGAGCTCTGTGGTACCCCTTGACTTATAGGAAGGATGCTAGAGGTAAAGGGGGGAGCTACCACCTGAAAGAGAAGGATAATCTCAATACATGGACACAGCACACTACAGATTCTAAGCCAAGACTGCGCCCAGCACTGCACTCTTGCTGATAAAAGCTCAGGCACGGAGGGATCGTTCTTTGGTGCAAAAAGGATCCGGGAATTCTTGCAATCGTCTGGGATTAGAACTGTCCTATGGGTTAAGACCCTCTTCCTAGATCATCTGCCACTAAAAATGCACATCAATTTCATTTACTGACCTTAAACATGACCTGGGTTGTAGGTCTGATTTGAACACCATTAAATCAAAGTCTTCCATAAATTCATAGGACATTAAGTGTGGAGTCAAAGAGTGTTGGTTTGATCCTTTTGGTTCCCTTCAAGTCACTTCCTCACATGACACTGATCCAATCAGAGTTTGTTCTCCATGTTAACCTTTTATGCCCCCTTGTGAACCTGCCACAATACAGTGTTCCTTTTCTAACTTCAGTTCATTGCAAACATCCTTCTCTTCTGGAACTGTGTAGCTGCATTACCTACTTGCAAGGCTAACCAGGGGTCCACAAAGATTTGTGTTGCCCCAACACTGCAGCAGGCGCCCTCCGCTAGGCGTTAAGGTTGAGTGAAATCCTTATACCACCCTCTCCCTATAGGAGGATGGCTACAGATGCAGGCCATAGAGGATGATCACAGGCCAACCTCTCATTGGGCAACACCAGTTATAATGGGAGGTTAGGGTTTAGTTCGAGTATTAGGATTGAACAAACAAAATAAACAAACAAAACAATAGAACAGTGCAGAATGCCTTATATTCTTCGCTATAACTCAAGCCAGGGGTCCATTCTGTCAGATAAGTATGAAAATCATCTTGAAAAGTACTGTAATCTTCAACGGCAAACTTTATATGCGTCAAGTCCTATAGAATGACCAAGAAATGGCTGAAAAATACTAAATGGGTGTGGTCCGAGCAGGAGTGTTGTGAGCTCAGGAACAGGTAAAATAAACAGCAAAGGGATGCTGTGGTATCACTGAACACAACACTATCTGGATTTTGGGACCAGCTAGGGTGGTTACACTTACAGAAACCGTTGAGCTCTTCAGGTTGGACAGTTTCAATATTTTAGCTGTGGTACTGTGTCCAGCTCCGAATGTATGGTCCGAGTACTCTATCTCGTTTGCCTAGTTCTGAAGTTATCATCTGGTTACCATCTCACAACCCATGATGCGATCAATAGTAGCGGCCACCATCATCTCCAGAATTGATTACGGAAATGCCTTTACCTTGGCTTACCTAAAACTCTGACCAGTAGACTTCAGGTCATAATGAATGACGCTGCCCGGTTGATCTTCAGGCTACCGAGGAGATCTAAAGCCACTCCCCTACTACAAAGTTTGCACTGGCTCCCCATTAAAGAAAGAGTGGAATTTAAGAACTTATGCACGGCCCGTAGGGCAATCTATGGCAAAGCCCCAACCTACATCAAAGATCGTTTGCAACTTTATTGCCCTATGAGAACACTTCGATCTTCAGACTCCCAATTACTGGTCTGCCCTCGCTACAGGTTAGTGACCAAGGGAGGGAGAGCCTTTTCAGTGCTAGTTCCTCAGCTATGGAACAGGCTGCCGGAGGTGCTGCGCCGGGAAGGGAATCTATTACGATTCAGGAAGAGCCTAAAAACATTTCTGTTCCGCAAAAGCATGAGCACAGTATAATCTAGCTATGACCTCAGCTTTCATCTTGCTAAGTTATTGTCTGTTACCATCTTTCCAGGCGCTTAGAGACCTGCAGGCGATTAGGCGCGATATAAAAACCCACTAACAATAACAATAACAATACCCAGGTCTGGAGGCAGCACTATATCCAGTCCTGGATGTATCCATGGGAATACTGTGTCTAGTACTTTCTGTATCATCTTCAGTATGGTGTACTTGCCTAGTCTTGGAGGTATCATGTGAAATATGGTGTGCAGTTCTGGGTCTACTGTTAGAAGTATAGGTTTAACTCTGAAGGTAACACCTGGAACAGTATGTGCAACTCTGGGTGTATCCTGTGGTATACTGTGTAGATTTCTAGGAGCAACATGTGGTATCTTCTGGGCACTGATGTCTGTTCTTTAAGCATCATGTGAGGTACTGTGTCCAGTTCTGGAGGTATCATCTGGGGTACTGAACGTTCAGGCATGGATGTTTGGATGACAGTGCCTGTAGCTCATTGACCCTCCGGGCAGATGTTATTACCCCTGGGAAGGCCATTTTTATGGTAGGGACCTGAGAAGGCAGTTGTATAGTGTCTCGAAGGGAGCACACAAAAAATGTGAGAACTAAGTTAAGGTTTCACAGTGACATAATGAAAAGAGCTGGTGGAAACGTGTTAAAGACCTTTGAGAAACCGATTTACAATATGGGTATTTGAAAAGGGATGACTGATCTGGCAACTGCAAAAATGCTGATATGGCAGACAACTAACCTTCTCATGTGCCCAAAGCAGAACCCTGCTTGGCTAGGGTAATAATAAACAGAAAAACCTGTTAAAAGGGTGCAGATAGCGGGCCAACTTGTTTATCTGAACATTATGCAACAAATTTGCTCCAGCGGCAAGTATATACCGTCTTAGTGGAGGGATGCCTGGCTGCAACGATAACATTGCAGACTTCGGGCGGAAGTCGAAAGCTGTCAACTGTCACAGCTCAATCTCCATGCTTGAAGGTGGAGCGTTTTCAGCATTGGGTGCCGAACCCTGTCCTGTTGCTGCGGCATTAGATCCTCCAGAGAAGGCAGCCTGATAACACGGCCCGTGCTCATTCTCAACAGCTTTGAATACCACTTTTGTGCTCAATCCAAGCAACAAGAATGACTTGTGCCCAGTCGTTCCAAATATTCTGGCAGGAGTGGTATTGGCGGAAAGGAGTACAGGAGGCCTGAGCACCACTGGAGAAGAAAAGCTTACCTAAACTTGAGCCGCCCTGGAAACTCCAGTGCACAACACTGCTGAGAATGTGCATTCTTGATGGAGGCAAACAAATCCAAACAAGACTCTCCATATTCTTGGAAGAGACCTTGCGCCACCTCCAGATGGAGACGCCCTTTGTGATCCACTAAACATCGATGGCTGAGTGTGTTCGCCCTGGCATTCAAACAGCCCACCAGGTGCTAAACCATCAGGGATATGTCCTGATGTTCCAGGCAGGTTCAAAGGTGTAGTGCCTCTTGACAAATGGTCCAACACACCACCCGCCCTGCTTTTTGGAATATCACATGGCGGTGGTGTTGTCAGTGAACACCTGTACCAGCTTTCCTCTGACTGAAGGAAGAAAGGCCTTCAATGCCAACCGGATCGCTTAGAGCTCCAATAGGATGATGTGGAGCATGGATTCTGCAGGAAACCAGAGTTCTCGGAGCTCCACCTCTCCCAAATAGCCACCCCAGCCCTAAAGTGATGCACCTGTCACTACAGTCAGCTCTGGTTGGGAAAGGGAGAGGGGTCGGCCGCTGACCTAATCGCATTCTGCTAGTCACCACAGGAGAGATTTCCTTGATGCTGTGCCCACATGATCTTCAGGTCCCACTACAGAGCCCTTATATGCCAATGGGCATATGTTACAACAAGCATTTACAATGCAATGGTTTCGCCTTTGGAAAAGTTTGAGCTATTGGCATTGTAAATGACAAAATTTGTATTTATGTGTTGGTTTTGAAAACAGATAAATAAATGGCATTGTCATTTACATTGCCATTAGCTTAATCTCTCGCAAATGTGAGACCTATTGTACCCTACGGACGAGTTCAGCAGACAGCAATTACTACCACACAAACACACCCAGAGCCAGCCACACACACCCAGAGCCAGCCGCACACACACACCCAGAGCCAGCCGCACACACACACCCAGAGCCAGCCACACACACACACACCCAGAGCCAGCCACACACACACACACCCAGAGCCAGCCACACACACACACACCCAGAACCAGCCACACACACACACCCAGAGCCACACACACACACACACCCACCCACCCAGCGCCACACACACACACCCAGAGCCACACACAAACACAGCCACACAAACACCCAGAGCCACACACACACACGCACACAGAGCCACGCACACACACACACACCCAGAGCCGCACACACACACACACCCAGAGCCGCACACACACACACACCCAGAGCCACACACACACCCAGAGCCACACACACACCCAGAGCCACACACACACCCAGAGCCACACACACACCCAGAGCCACACACACACCCAGATCCACACACACACCCAGAGCCACACACACACCCAGATCCACACACACACCCAGAGCCACACACACACCCAGAGCCACACACACACACACACACACCCAGAGCCACACACACACACACACACACACACAGAGCCACACACACACACACACCCAGAGCCACACACCCCCACCCAGAGCCACACACACCCACCCAGAGCCACACACACCCAGAGCCACACACACCCAGAGCCACACACACCCAGAGCCACACACACCCAGAGCCACACACACCCACCCAGAGCCACACACACATACCAAGAGCCACACACACATACCCAGAGCCACACACACATACCCAGAGCCACACACACATACCCAGAGCCACACACACACACAGCCACACAAACACCCAGAGCCACACACACACACACACACACACACAGAGCCACACACACACACCCAGAGCCGCACACACACACACACCCAGAGCCACACACACACCCAGAGCCACACACACACACCCAGAGCCACACACACACACACAGAGCCACACACACACACCCAGAGCCACACACACACACCCAGAGCCACACACACACACCCAGAGCCACACACACACCCAGATCCACACACACACCCAGAGCCACACACACCCAGAGCCACACACACACACACACACCCAGAGCCACACACACACCCAGAGCCACACACACACCCAGAGCCACACACACACCCAGAGCCACACACACACACACACAGAGCCACACACACACACACACAGAGCCACACACACACACACAGAGCCACACACACACACACCCAGAGCCACACACCCCCACCCAGAGCCACACACACCCACCCAGAGCCACACACACATACCCAGAGCCACACACACCCAGAGCCACACACACCCAGAGCCACACACACACTACGGGGGCAGGGAATCAAGCACAGCGAGGGGGCAGGGAATCAAGCACAGCGAGGTGTTTTAGGCTATGTAAGATACACTATAGGATAGCTTTTCCTCAACACAGTATCTAGAAACATGACTTGCCCCTGTGTCACTGTGATCAAGTTTCCACACAAAGCACAAGTCACTTTATACTGTTTTGCCCCTTATACACCGATTATAGGCAAGATTATTTAATTTCTGTTTCAAAGAATTCTAATTCAAGAATGCATAAAGAGGACTTGACCTTCTTAAAGAAACTTTCTACCCATGAGATATACTAAATTTGATAAGAAACGTCCCTGAACTAAGGAAATATATGAAATGCTGGCATTATGAGTAACATTTGTAATTAAGAATTTTTAACCTTGGTATAGTGCTGGTGATGTAATCTGTTTGAGTTTGAGTTTTAGAAAATAACAAAATATTGTCGAATTGGTGCATTATGATACCCAGTCCGATTTTTAGTAAAATGTGAACGAATTTAAATGCTTAATAAACAAGCAGCAGGCAACAGAGGCATACGCAAAACCGGAGCACAAGCAGCAGGCAACAGAGGCAGACGCAAAACCGGAGCACAAGCAGCAGGCAACAGAGGCAGACGCAAAACCGGAGCACAAGCAGCAGACAACAGAGGCAGAAGCAAAACAGGAGCATAAGCAGCAGGCAACAGAGGCAGACGCAAAACTGGAGCACAAGCAGCAGGCAACAGAGGCACACGCAAAACCCGAGCACAAGCAGCAGGCAACAGAGGCACACGGAAAACGGGATGAAGTTTCCGTGATGACCTGGAGTGAGGTGGTCACCCTATATAGGACTGTGGGGGTGACCAGTAAGATCACGAGGCCTAACGGAAGGTTGCAGCTGCATGCAAGAGAGTAACCGAGGAGAAACAGTGAAAGACAGAAGAGAACTATTTAAAAAAAAATGCAGACTAAGCTACACAAAGAGAAGAAATAAGAAAGACGAGATGGGTAGAGAGGAGAGATAAGGAGACAGGGAGCGAGAAAAAGAGACAGTTTAGTATAGTGTGAGAGAGAGGATCTATGGAAAGAGAGAAGGATAGGGGAGATAGATCGAGAGAGAGATGGGCTCTAGCACAAATATGCCCCCACGAGCCTCCGTGGCTCTGAAGACGAATGCCTCCGGTTGTGGGAGTCCCTCGTGGGGGACTCGAAAGAAATGCCCCCGCTTTGGAAGAGCCTCGTGGGCTCTGAAAACAAAATGCCCCTGAAGCTGCTAAGACGCCCGCACTCACCGGGAGCTTCTGGCAGACACAGCGCTCTTCTGCCTGTATGCTCCGTGGCTCTTCCTTGCTCCTCGGAGTCCCGGGGGAAGCCGAAGGGTAAAGTTAGAGACCTGCAGATGACCCAGCGGACTCGGGTGGATCCATTTTCCCCTTCTTTTTCTTACACCTCACGGACAGCGGGAGGGGGGCCGGGCTCACGGACAGCGGGAGGGGGAACGGGCACACGGACAGCGGGAGGGGGAGGGGGCACACGGACAGCGGGAGGGGGGACGGGCTCACGGACAGCGAGAGGGGGGGGGGGCACACAGACAGCGGGAGGGGGGGACGGGCACACAGACAGTGGGAGGGGGGGCGGGGACGGGCACACGGACAGCGAGAGGTGGGGCGGGGACGGGCACACGGACAGCGAGAGGGGGGACGGGAACGGGATTTTAAAAAGTATTAAAATATGCTGCTTACCTGCTAGCAACTCTTGGACAGTGAAATCGCGCAGCCCACCCCTGCAAAGCACACGTTGGTAATGAAACCAACATGCCGATCCGAAAAAAAAAACAACAGCCCACCGCCGCATGACGCACGAAAATGGGCGGAATGAGTAAAAATTGCCGGAACGCCCACGAATCTGCTCGGGGAATGAGTGACACATCTCTGTTCCAATGGCTAGCCTCCATTTATGGAGCTAGCCAATGAAACAGAAAGGCGGAACAAAGCCCCATACTTGTTAACAAAAGTTTTCACCTGCGCGAACTCTGCTGCGCAGCGGATCGCCAGGCGAAACCTAAAAAGGAATCAGGAGGCCACGAGACCCAACATCCTTAAGAGTCACTCTCAACAAAATTCAGGATAGAGGCCGAAACATTGGTATCATAGCCTGCATTTCCTAGACTCACCACTCCTAGGATAGGCCAGAAACCTGCACTGTGTCCAGAACAGCACTGATGAAAGGGAGTACCAGAGGAGTCAGGTGTGACTTCAGCATGTTGATAGTGTACCCTAGCGAGTGCAGGAGGTTCGCCAAAGTCTGAAGGTGGGAGACGGCTGTAGGAAGCTGGCTCTGTATATACTATACCAACGTGAGGTATAGTGTGCACAGTCTAGGGGAACCCCAAAGGTAGGCAGAGGTAAAAGTAGAGAGCACCTTACTCTCTATTTGTGGTAGTGTGGGCGAGCAGTAAGGCTTTATCAGAGGGTAGTGTTAAGCATTTGTTGTACACACTCAGGCAGAAAATGATCCCACACACTCAAAGACTGAACTCAGACTAATTTCTTTGTATAAAAATATTATTTAGTTATATTTATTTTCTAGAACCAAGCAAGCCTGGTACAGGTAAGTGTAAATGATACTTTTCAAGGCAGGTTGAACAATACAAGCAAGCTGAATGAAAATGACTGGCTTGTAAATACTTGGAATACAGTTGAAATTACTGTTATATTACTTTTGATTACTTTACAGATTACTTTATAGATTACTTTTTCTACTCAGTATGATATACCTAGATATCACACTGGGACATTTCCTACAGAAAATGTAAGTAAAGTAGTTTTTAGATATTTGCAGTTTAAGTTCTTATACAAAACCAACTCCACAAAACAATGTTCACAAGAAAGCAGTCAATGCAGTCCTATGGGAAGAAAGGTGGTTATCGGTTTCAAGGTAAGTAATTGGATTTGGGAGTTGGTTTTCTGGGGTTAGAACAAGGGTTCCTCAAGGGTCAAGGAGGCACTCTCAAAGCACCCTCAGTAACACTAGGGCGGCCGGGTGCAGAGTGCTGAGGCCCAATGTTATCCAATGGGGGATAGGAGGCCTCCGGTTGGTGGCTGCTCACGAGCAGGCCACAAGGTTGTGGGAGCACAGCTCCTGGTGTTAGGCTCAGGGCAAAGGGGATCCGAGTTAGCACCCAAAGTACACCCGCAGGAGCGGCTGGGTGTAGTGTGCTGTTTTGGCGTTGGGTGCCCTGTTAATTTCAATGGGGGATTTTTCAGTTGCAGCAAAGACCACAAGCTTGGGGACGAAGATCTTCTGGAGGTGACCACCGGTTGGAGAGAAGTTGGGATGCCTGGGGATGCTGTTACAGCGTCGGTTGGGTCACTGTGTTGCGTTGGGTGCAGGGGTGTCTATAGGCGTCAGGTTTTCTTATCAGCTCCGGTCGCGGTAAGGGGATACTCCAGAAAGGGGCAGCAGGCTTCGCTTGGAGATTCGAGGCAGGTCAGAGATCATCAGATCTCAGGTCAGGATCACCGGGAGACCTCCTTGTGGTGTTTGGTCACTCGAACTCGGGCCGTGGGCGTCAGGTGCAGAGTGGTACAGGCTTGCTGTTTTGGCTGGGGCCAGAGTCTGTGGGTGTACATCCAGTGCTCACAGGAGACAAAGTCTTTGGCTTGGAAGGCAGGGTATCTCCTCCGGGTTCTTGAGGCTGCTGGCTGCAGGACACACCAGGATTTCGCTGGAGCAGGTTTGAGGTGGGGCCAAGTCAATGGGCATCCTCCTCTTAGTTTAGCACAGTTTCTTCGGTCCTTCTCTTCTTCTTGTCAATTCTTGTCTGATTAGGTAAGGTTCGGGGTTGCCCCTAAATACTAGATTTTGAGGCGTTACAGGTAAGTAAAAAGGTTGGGAGCAATTAATCCCTTCCTTGGGGTGAGTACACCCATTTTTTAAGATGGCAGGGGCTGAGAGTTGTGCTTCACCTCGCCTCCCCCACCTGAGAGGTGGGGTTGGCAAGGGTGGGCACACCCCCCTTCCTCACTTGGTTTTCCCCCCAGATTCTATCGCCCAAAGTGGGGGTCAGAAACGGTGGGAGCCACTTGCTGGAAGTAGCAAAGGGCTGGGGTAGCTCACAGTCAGCAAGCCTTTGAAGCTTCCCCTTTGTGGACCCTGCCCATCTTAGGGGAGGAGGTTTGGACCCTCGTTCCAGGATGTGAATTGTTTCAGACCCCCAAGAGCAGCAGGCTCTTGACCCTAGAGTCCAGAATCACTTCTGGTGTGGCAGCTGGCGAGCAGCCACGACACTTCAGTTAGGTCATTTTTCAGGGGGGATTCGAAGATGCCCTCTGAGTGCACTTTTCATTAAATCCCACACTGGCATCAGAGTGGATTTAGTGTGCTGAGAAGTTTGATACCAAACTTCCCAGTTTTCAGCAAAGCCATTATGGGGCTGTAGAGTTTGTGTTGACAAACTCCCAACACCATATACTCTTAATGACATTACTGCATTTACAATGTCTAAAAATTGGCTTAGACACTGTGGGGGTACAGAGCTCATGCACCGGTACCCTCACCACTGGTATAGTGCAACCAGCTAAAGGGGTGGCTGACCTATGCCAGGGCAGAGGGTTGTAGGCATGGCACACAGGGATATGTGTGCCATGTCGACTCTTCACTTTATTCTGCTCCAAAATACTTGCGTAGGTGTGTGTGTGTGTGTGTGTAGGTGTAGGTGTGTGTGTGTAGGTGTAGGTGTGTGTGTGTGTGTGTGTGTGGTGTGTGTGTATGTAGGTGTGTGTGTAGGTGTGTGCGTTTGCGTAGGTGTGTGGGTGTAGGTGTGTGTGTGTGTGTGTGTAGGTGTGTAGGTGTAGGTACAGGGCCTCTAAGGGTGGAACAATAAGTCCTTCCCTGGACACAGTACGTGTGTTACCTGGAGAACCATTTAGGTTCTCATTTTAACTTTTATGTATTATGTTCACGTGCACTTCACTGTTTTTTGTTTGGTCCTGAAGAAGCGCCAATGACCAACAGGCGACAGAGGGGCGAAACATGTCGACCGCGACTATAGACACCTAGGCAAAGTGGGCCTTTTGGGGTCAGTCATTTTTAAGAGGAATTCTTAACTGCCAAGGGTTTATCAAGTCAAACTTAACGCTGCTTTCATACCCTTGGAATTTTATAACACTATCACGTTTGCACGTATATGAATTACCCTCCTTTACCCTTCCCCACACACCCGCATGCAACATCCGGCATTTCCTCAAAAAGATCTCCGATAAAGTGACCCTTCGGGGGACCCGTAGGGAATTGCAGCGCCGGCCCTACGAGGAGCAAAATGCCCGATGATGAAGCATGACATCCCTCGGGGTGTGTGAGGGCAGCAGAGGATGTTGAATGTCTTTCCCTCTCATATTAGGGTACTTTTTACCTAGGATCACCTTTCCCTTATCCTTCCCTGTTTTTAATGCACGGGTGACTGTTTGCACCCTGATACACCGGTGACTTTTGCACCCTTGTATAGGAACTTTGTCCTCCTTTTTGTTATCAGAAACTGGGGGTGACCATGCAAAAAGAGGGCACTTACTCACAACAACTGCCTGGGGCGAGCCCACCTTTAGCAGCCAATAGTCAAGGTAGGGAAAGACTGAAATTCCTGACCTCCAAATATGAGCCCCGACCACACCTATCCCTTTCATGAACACCGAGGGGCGCTGGTAAGGCCGAATGGGAGCACGGCAAACTGAAAGTGCTCTTGGTCGATCGTGAACTGCTGGGAACAACTGTGGAAAGGCAGGTCAAGGATGTGAAAATAAGCATCCTTTAAGCCCAAAAATACCATCTGGGTCCAGGGCAGACAGGACGTGCACAAGCATGAGCATTTTGAATTTCAGGTGCAGGTCTAGAATAAGACGAAGGCCTCAGTGTTTCTTGAGCATCAGAAAGTAGCAGGAATAGCAAGCACAACCTACTCCGGATGCAGGCACCTTCTCTATAGCTCCCTTGGCCAAGAGAGCTAACACCTCCTGATGAAGCAAGGACAGGTGGTCCTTCGTCAGCTTGTTGTAAGTTGATGGCAAGAGTAAGGGTTTGGTCACAAAGGGGAGGGAGTAGCCCCTTTGGACGAGCTACAAAACCGTATAATGTTATTGACTTCGAGTGGTGCAGGTGATGGCACACCTGTCCCCCACTGGATGCACATGATGGTCGGAGGGCATACTAAAGGGGTTTGGAGGCTGCGTCTGCCAGGAGGTAAGAGTGGTGGACTGGCTCAAACTCTGGTCCACGTGGTCTAAGGGAACCACGTCCTCACCACAAAAAGATTGTGCGGTTTTCTGGCCAGGGTGGCAGGGTGTGTAAAGAGAGTTGAAAGCCCTTTTCAGGGCCATGAAAGGGGGGTAAGTTAGACTGGGGTTGACGAGGGGCCATGGAAAGGCCCAAGGACCTGGCCATATCTCTGCTGTCATTAAAGCTCACCAGCATTGAGTCCACAGTGTCTACAAACAACTGAGAACCATCAAAGTGCATATCCATGAGTGAAGCTTGGACAGCCCCAGAGAAGCCAGTGGTTTTCAGCCAAGAGTGTCATCTAAGGGCCACTGACAATGAACTCGTTCTGCCCAGCAAATAGTTTGTGCCTGGCTCACATCGTATTGTGAACTTGGCTGCATCCCTCCCATCAGCAACTTCTAGAGAGAGTATGGCCCGAGCCTCGTCCAAGACCATGGGCAGCACTTACGCAGCTGAGTCCCAGATGGTGTGGGAATATCGCCCAATAAGGGACCACAGTTCCAGGCTGGTGGAAGAGAACATCCTCTTCCCAAAGCTATCCAAACTTTTGGATTCCCTATCCGGGGGAGTGGTAGGGAATGCTACGGGGTTAACCTTGGTGGTGGAGCCTGGACCACCAAGCTCTACGGGGTGGGGTGCAGGGTGAGGTAACTTGGGTCCCCTGGGGCGAAGTAACGGCTGCAGGCAATTGTCCTATGCACACCAGACCCTGCGCAGGGATTTGACCAGACCCCGAGTCTTCATTGAATGGAAGCAATGGTTTGGTGGTGGCAACTCCCGGATGCAGCACCTCCGTAAAGAAATTAGTTGACTGCCAAAGAGGATAGCGCAAGGCTTAGGACCACCGCTACCCTTAACCACCATTGCAAATTAGGCACCCTCCTCCATAGCCACGGCAGGGGGAGAGACCAGACCAGTGTACGGGATGGTGTTCAGTCCACTGGCATCCACCAGATCCTCATATCAGTTGTACTAAGGATCTTTTACCTGGTATCCATAAGGGTGCACAGACCCCACCCAAGTCAGGTCTATCAAAAAAATAAGTCACTGTCTTTGACATGACTTATCTGTCCCCATCTGCGCCGGATGATGCCCGTCTGGCTCTGTGTCGGGAGGACCATAGGGGTGATGCCGCAGTGGGGCGGGGGTGACGCCGCAGTGGGGCATCGGCTGCGTCAGGGAAGGCTGAGGTGGCTTGACCAGCGCTGCTCCGGACCCATCATAGGTTCCAAGGGGCCCGATTGGCTCAGGGGGCGAGCCTGCCAGCGGAAGACTAGTAGGGGCCCGTCCTGAGCCCACAGGGCCTGGAGGTGAGTCAGCGGAATGGGCCATCCATATATGAGGTGCATGGCCTCAAAGAATTCACACAACTTGGCAGGTGTCGCTCCTGGAAACTCTGGAAGGAGCGGAGGCAGCCAAGACACAGGCTACACCCCAAAGTTAGGCCTTGAATGTCAATGCTCACTCATCTTATCAGATGACTGGGACGGACGTGGTGAAGTCCAAGATCTCCTAGACATCTTGCTCTTCATGCGGGGCTTACCCAATTTCTCGGACGACTGCCTGGATGGCTGTTCAAACGATCTTGGGACCTTCTTCTCGACTGAGATCTTGAGCATTGCAGCAGCAAGGAGCTTGAGGGACTGCTCCCTCAAGGCCTTGAGTACATGGTGTAGCAGTGGACACAGGTCTTGGTATCGTGCTCCAAACACCATAGGCACACCAAAAGCAGGTCTGTAACGGACATCTGTTGATGAGGGGCACCACATGGCTTTCCCAGAGGACATCCTTGACATACCAGGAGACAAGGTCTCGGAAACATTGACAGAAAGTGAAAAAAGGTCAGAAAAAAAAAAAAAGACTGGGGGAAGCTCCTTCCGGATCTGTGCTGATTGGTGGGGAAAAAAAGAACAGATGTCAGCGCACAGGGGTGGCGCCTATGTAGGCACGGCGCCCGTCACTTCTGTTGTGGACGACACTACGTAGAGCAAAAATGATGCCACCTACCAGCGTGCAGGGGAAAAGATCACAAAATAATTCCAGATACTGTCTGAGTCTTGGGAAATATTATAAGGTAAGGAATTTGCGGCAAGAAGTCTCTTATCAGAGTAAATGTTTTTTTTTTTTTAATATCTGTAGAATGGGTCCTTTACGTTTATTTAAACCATTTTAGCATCACTTCTGTGTTACAAACAGTGAAACAAAGGGCCTAGTTGCAGTGATTAATTTGTAAAAATATCAGTGACCGGGCCCTCACCAGAAGGCCATTGTAGCTTGTCCCAGCCAGTTCCAGTAACAACACAACTATTAGCCATCAAACTCCTACAGGTGTGGCAATTCAGACTTTTCCAGGCCCCCAAAGCTATAAGAAGAGCTTGGGCAGCATGTATTAGTTGTTTTTAATGTACAATGAAACAACTGATGCTGTACACAAACAGCGCCACCATGTGTAAGGCTGTCACATTACTGCCTGCGTTCTAAGTGCCGTTTGTGAGCACCAGAATCTACTGACTCAAATTAAGCACTGCTTAGATGGTAGAACACTTTTAAGACATTGGCTGAGGGTTTGAGGCTAGATGGACTGAGCGAGGTAACCCTAGTCAATGAGGATCAAAATAAAAGCCCACTCTAACTAAAATGCTTTGGAAAGTCAAAGGTTCAAGAGGTTGCCAACGCGCTCCAGTGTTGACCGGGATGAGCCCTACAAGATGGAGATCCCCAGCCAAATAACAACCCTTAAAGACTAATCATGTGAACATAATGAAACCTCTTGTTAAGGCAGACACTGTTCTGGCAATCAGGAAGCATAAAGCACAAGTTACTTACCTTCGGTAACGATATATCTGTAAGAAACAGTAGTTAGTGTTAGATTCCTTACCTTAGAATATCCCCAGGTGTCAGACTGTATCCGGAACGTTTTGCGTAGCAGTACCCCTGCGCGCCAATAGGCGTCATATGCGGCTCCGCGTCCGTCGTCGGCGTCGTTGACGCCGGGATGACGTAGTCGGAGTACTTAGACGCCGCCCTCGCGTGCGGACGTCAGTTCTTATACACAGCTTTTCGTGCCAAAAACGCAGAGCCATGATAAAAACCAACACTGGTGCCATGAAACTAGGGCCCTCAAAGGGAATACCTTAACCCTAGATATCGGTTCGCAGCAACGTGGATGATAGGTGGGGCGGTAAGGAATCTAACACTAACTACTGTTTCTTACAGATATATCGTTACCGAAGGTAAGTAACTTGTGTATCTGAAAGAAACAGGTTAGTGTTAGATTCCTTACCTTAGAATAGATACCCCAGCAATACAAACCCCGGTGGTGGATCAGCGAACCAATGATCACACCAGAAAGTCCTGGAGAACAGAACGGCCGTAAAAGCCATCTCTCCGGACATGGCTGTCCAGGCAGTAGTGTCTAGCGAACGTGTACAGCGAGTACCACGTAGCTGCCTGACAGATGTCCTGCAAGGGGACTCCCCGACCCAGGGCAGTAGTAGCCCCCGTGGCCCGAGTAGAATGGGCACGCAGCCCAACAGGAGGCTCCTTTTTAGCCAGTGAATAACAAGCCTTTATGCACAAAACAACCCATCGAGAAATGGTTCATTTGTGCATCGCCCGTCCCTTCTTAGCGGCCACGTAACCAACAAAGAGCCGGTCATCCACCCGGAACTGGCGAGTGCAGTCCAGATAGAATGAGATCGCATGTCTTGGGTCCAGACGGTGGAGCTTCTCTTCCTCTTTCGAGGGATGCGGAGGCGGAAAGAAGGTGGGCAAGGTGATGGACTGCCCGATGTGGCAGGCTGTGACTACTTTGGGCAGGAAATAGGGACGTGTTCTCAAGACAACTTTGTCCAGATGGACAGAAAGGAAAGGAGGCGTAGAAGATAGAGCCTGGAGCTCACTAACTCTCCTGGCAGAGGTGGTGGCAACCAGGAATGCAGTCTTAAGAGTAAGAAGACGGAGAGGACAATTGTGAAGTGGCTCAAAGGGAGCGCACATCAGATAAGTCAGAACAAAGATTCAAGTCCCACTGAGGCATCCCAAAAGGGACAGGAGGAAACATGTGAGTGATGCCCTTCAAGAATCTATTTACAACAGGGTACTTGAAAAGAGAAGGCTGACCAGGAAGCCTTAAGAAGGCTGAAATGGCAGAGAGGTAGCCTTTGACAGTGCCCAGAGCAGAGTCCTGCTGGGCAAGAGAAAGAAGAAAGAGGAGAACCTCTGAAAGGGGGAGAGAGTGGATCCACAGCCTTTGCTGTGCACCATGCCACAAATTTGTTCCACCTGCAGGAGTATACCGTTTTTGTGGAGGGACGCCTGGCTGCCAGAATGACATCACAGACTTCAGGAGGCAAGTCAAATGGCCTCAACTGCCGCCGCTCAATCTCCACGCATGGAGGTGGAGGCTGGACAGGTTCGGGTGGAGGACAGTCCCCTGCTGCTGCGACAGAGGGTCCTCCTGAAGAGGCAGATGAATCGGGGGATCGACTGACATGCTGAGTAGCTCGGGATACCAGTATCTTCGAGCCCAGTCCGGAGCCACAAGGATGACTTGGGCCCGGTCGCGCCTGATCTTACTCAGCACTCTGGGCAGAAGTGGTATAGGCGGAAAGGCGTACAAAAGACCGCAGCTCCACTCTCGACGAAAAACGCCTCCGAGCGAGTGCCGCCTTGGAAATTCCATCGCGCAGAACCGATGACATTGCGCGTTCTCTTCTGTGGCGAATAGATCTAACTAAGTCTCCCCACTGCCAAAAAAGACCTTGCGCCAAGTCCGAGTTGAGATGCCATTCGTGATCCATCATGCACCGACGGCTGAGTTTGTCCATCCTGGCATTCAGGGAACCTGCCTGGTGTTGAACCACCAGGGAAACACCCTGGTGTTCCAGCTGTTACTAGAGGACCAGAGCCTCTTGACAAAGGGTCCACGACCCCACCCCGCCCTGTTTGTTGCAGTACCACATGGCGGTGGTGTTGTCCGTGAACACCTGCACTACACTTCCCCGGACAGAGGGAAGGAATGCCTTCAGTGCAAGACGGATCGCCTGCAGCTCCAGAAGGTTGATTTGGAGCCGGGACTCCGCCGGAGACCAGAGGCCTCTGATCTCCCTCTCTCCCATGTGGCCCACCCAACCCAGGAGGGATGCATCGGTCACAGCTACGTGTTCCGGTTGGGGTAGGGAGAGAGATCTGCAGCTGACACAATCGCGGTCCGTGAGCCACCATTGCAACTGTCTCGCAGTGCCATCCGAGATCAGGACGTGGTCGGACAGGTTGCCCTGATGCTGGGCCCACTGAAACTTCAGGTCCCACTGCAGAGCCCGCATCCGCCACCTGGCGTGATGCACCGGAAGGATGCAGGAGGCCATCAGCCCCAGAAGCCGAAGCGTCAACCTGACCGAGACTCAGGATAAAGGCTGCAAGATCGGAATCAGAGCCTGAATATCCCGAACGCGCTGCTCGGGAGGATAAACCCGAAACTGCGCCGAGTCCAGAACCGCTCTGATGAAGAGGAGCTTCTGAGAGGGACACAGGTGTGACTTTGGCACATTGATGGAGAACCCCAGCAGGTGCAGGAGGTCGGCCGTAGTCTGGAGGAGACTGACGACTGTCTGGTCCTGGCATTCAGGGAACCTACCAGGTGTTCCCTGCCCCGCCTTCAAAAACCAGTCGTCGAGATAGGGGAAGACTGACACCCCTAATCTGATCAGACGAGCTGCGAACACCGCCATCACTTTCGTGAACACTCGAGGGGCGCTGGTAAAGCCGAAGGTGAGCACAGTAAACTGGAAGTGCTCGCGGCCTACCGTGAACCGCAGGTAACGGCGGTAGGCCGGCAGGACAGGGATGTGAAAATATGCATCCTGCAATTCAAACGCTACCATCCTGTCTTCTGGGTCTAGGGCAGCTAAGACCTGAGCCAAAGTCAGCATCTTGAACTTCTCCTTCCGGAGGAAGCCGTTGACGTTCCCCAGGTCCAAGATAGGGCGTAGGCCTCCTTTGCCCTTCTTGGGAACCGGAAAGTAGTGGGAGTAACAACCACACCCTACTTCTGGCCCAGGAACGCGCTCGATGGCCCCCTTGGCCAAGAGGGCCGTAACTTCCTCTTGCAGAAGTTGCAAGTGATCCGCCGACACGCGGTCGTACTGCGGTGGCATGGCTGGAGGGGTCGCCTCGAAGGGGAGGGAGTAGCCCCTTCGGATGATTTGCAGCACCCACCTGTCCGAAGTGATGGAGCACAAGTGGAGGAGGTGATGGTGAACCCTGCCCCACACTGGCGTCGAATGGGCCTGAAAACTCGGACTAGGAGGTTTTGAGACTGATGCTGAGGGGGGAGATGTGGACTGGCCTCGCCGCTGTCCCCTGGCACCGCCACGGCGGTTACCACGTCCGCCGCCGTGCTGGATGTTAGTCTGCAGCCCGTGGCTAGCAGGACGTCAGGGGGCGCCCCCTTCCTTGGCCACGAAAGGAGCGAAAGGCGAAGTTTGCTGGCGCTGGCCCGACAGGCCCAAGGACTTTGCCGTAGCCCTGGAGTCCTTGAAACGCTCAAGCGCACGGTCTGCCTTGTCGCCAAAGAGGCGACGGCCATCAAATGGCATGTCCATGAGGGAATTCAGGACATCAGCCGAAAAGTTGGCGGACCTCAGCCAGGCGTGGATGCGAACCGCCACTGTCGTGGAAATCGCCCTGCCCAGCGAGTCCGTGGTATCAAGCCCACATCGGATAGAGTACCGTGCTGCATCCCGCCCTTCTGCCAGGGCTTGAGCGAGTTTGACCCGGGCCTCCTCCGGGCAAGCTGGCAGCACGTTCGCGACCATATCCCACAGAGAGTGGGTAGAACGGCCCAAAAGGCAAGCGGTGTTAACCGACCGTAACCCCAAACTAAGTGAGGAGAACAGCTTCTTACCCAACTGCTCATACCTTTTGGATTCTCGATCAGGTGGAGCAGTCGGGAATGCGGTCTGGAAGTTAGAGGCCTGGATAACCAGGCTCTCGGGGGTGGGGTGGGTGGACAGGAAGCTAGGGTCGCCCGGGGCCGGGAGGTGGCGCCTGGCCACGTTCCGATCTACAGGCGGACCTGTAGCGGGCCTGGCCCAAGTGCCCAACAGAACGTTAGAAAGGGCCTCATTAAACGGCAGTAGAGGCTCTGAAGAGCTTGCCTGCGGTTTAAGGACCTCGGTGAGGCGATTAGTCCTCAGGGCCGTGGCCTTGGCCGCCCTCGTCAGCACCACGCTGTAAGCAGCCCCCTCCTCCGTAGCCACGGTAGTAGGGGAGACAAAGCCAGTGTCGGGCGAAGTGTCCAAACCACTGGCCTCCCCTAGATCCACTGCCCAGTCCTGATACGACTGGCACTCATGTGCCAGAGGGTCCTCAGACCCCTCCCAATCCTCCTCGTCTCCCATCTCCTGATAGTCCGATGCAAAGGATGGGGCCGGATCGTAGAAGAATTGCTCTTCTCTTGGCATCGAATGCGGTGTCGAGCGACGCCGGTCCGACGCCGGACCGAGGGAGGCACCGGGGCGACACCCTGGGGGTCGGCGCCGGCGGAGGGGTCGTAAGGTCCACCAGCGACGACCCGGATCCGGACCCGGTGGGGCCCTGCGGCGTCGGGACCGAAGTCGCTGACAGCGCCAGGGCCGAAGCCCCCGGCCCGCTTGGGCTCCCAGCCGGGGCCTCGGGCCGGAAGGCGCCACAGCGGGACCCGACGGAGGAGAGGGCGACCTCATGGCCATGAGGAAGGCCTCGATCTCCTCCGACGTCGCGTTCAGCCCAGGGACCGGCGGGTATGGGGCTGGCAGCAGCGCCTGCGGCTCCAGCGGAGCCGGGTGGGCGGTGTCGCCCGAACTTCCGGCCGCATCACGCGAGTGTCGGGGGTGAGTCTGAAGAGTGATATCGCCTCTTTGACTTCTTGTGCCTCTTACCTGAGGACTTGGAGCCCGACGAATGATGTCGACTCGCCGAACTGCGATGACTGTGGCCCCGCGACCGGTCCTTCGACCTCCTCCTCGACCTGGACCGTGAATGGCACGGGCCGACTGCCGGAGCTCAAGGCGCTTACGGGACGGCTCCCGCCTAGCCTTCGACATCAAAGCCCGGCAGTCGGGGCACGACTTGTCGTCATGGTCGGCCCCAAGGCAATACAGGCACCCGCAATGGGGGTCGATAACCGACATCAGTCGGTTGCAATCGGCACAGGGCTTGAACCCGGGCATCCCTACCGGCACCGATAGTCTTATGACTCGAAACAGGATCAAAAAGTTAGTCTATAAAGTGAGTAAGGAGTACTGCTTTTTCAGGATCTGCGCTTGCTGGTGCGGAAAAAAGAAGAACTGACGTCAGCGTGCGAGGGCGGCGTCTAAGTACTCCGACGACGTCATCCCGGCGCCAACGACGCAGACGACGGACTCAGAGCTGCAGACAACCCCTACCGACACGCAGGGGTACTGCTACACAAAACTTTCCGGATCCAGTCTGACGCCTGGAGATATTCTAATGTAAGGAATCTAACGCTAACCTGTTTCTTTCAGATAAGGCAAGATAGTGTTCATATTTCACTAGAATTAAAACAATGAGGCTTTCTGTAGGGATAGTAAGGCTGCTCACACACACCAGACAGTAGGACACACAATTATACCAGTGTCATTCAAGGAAACAAAGGGGTATTTAAAGGGCCTGTAGTGGGAGGTAAGATGCTACCTCTAAAGGGGTCTACTCCATGAAGCGGGTTCTAAATAGAAAGTTTGGTATTAGCTTTGAATTCTAAGAAGCAAGCCTGGGTTTGCGTGGATTATCGCTCCTTAAACATATGAACAAGTCTGAATAGGCAATGGCTCAGTACAGAACAAATCTGACCTGACCAGATCACTCTAACAAGTAGCCTTTTGTGCCACAAGCCAGGACGGACAATTTTCTTTTCCTGGCCAGGGTTTGATGAAAACCTAGAAATGGCATTTTGAATAACGAACACTCTTGAAAAGTAAAAACACGAATAAACCAGGTGGTTTAGGAACCTAAACGTTCACCATTGCTCTACCTTGATCTAAAACATTTGCATCAGATGAATCTAGGCCTGTACTACAGTCTTATGAGGAGATGAACAACAGTATAAATAGGGAGAGTGAGGAAAGTGAATAGGCTGAGGAGGAAAGAATGCAGGTCTTTGGGAGAAAGGACATGGCTGGGAAGAACAAATATGATTGGTGAAGAGCACATCAATGGAGAAGAAAGAAAGCAGGGATAGCAAGAAAGGAAGGGTTGGGAAGGAAAGACAGGATGTGGAAGCAAGAACAGGGGTTAGAAGAAAGAATGGGTAGGAAGGAAGAACGGATCAGGAGGAAGGAAAGGAAGGCTAGAGGTTAGAAAGATCGATAGGGGTCAGAAAGAATGACCAGGGTCTTGGCAGAAGGAAGGACAGGAATCAGAAAGGAGAACAGGAATCTTGGGCATGAGGACAGATATGGGTCAGAATTGAGGACATGGATAGGAAGGAAGAAGAGGTGTCGGGAGGAAGGACTGGGGTCTCAGATCAGGATAAACAATAGAACTAAGTGAACTGCTGATCTGAAGCAAAGAAATGTCAAATGCCAAGCTTCAGTCTACAATGCATGCTTAGGGTCTGGCTCTTAGGAGTAGGAGGCACCAACCCTCACCTGACTGGGCCAAAGTTGAAGGCGATGAAAAGAAGTAGCACCATTACACACACCACCTTCCGGTTACTGGAGCCAAACTTCATCTCCGTGTTCTGAAGAGAGGAAAAACATGCAGGCATTGGTGAAACAATTCACATAGGTGCTAGGCAAAGGGGAGACTGATCAAAATTGGCATGAAAAGAATACAGACAGGCCCTGGAAGAGAGAGTCAAGGGTGGAAGGAAAGGCTAGAGTGAAAGTGTACAGAGAAGGGCCAGGTTGTGTGAAGAACATCGAGATGGATACCAGTGCATGATCAGCCACCCCCTGCCAGAATCAAGTGCCTGGATATGGAATTCCACACTCAATAAACAACATTATAACTAAGAACACAGAAACATTCCAACTGTGCCTTACAGGCATAACGTATCTTCTATCCCAAAAATAAAAACAAAACCAAGGGATCCTGGATTAATAGAAGGGAAGAAAAGGTAACAATGAAAAATCCAGGCTACAGGGCGAGCATGCTAGAAGTAACAAGTCCAAGTGAAGGACACCCTGGCCTAGAAATTGACCTAATCCTGTGAATATACAGGTGTCTAGAAATCAACATAATCCTTTAAATACTCATGTGGCCTATGGGTTCTTAGTCCACGCACAACTGTACTCTCCCATTGTATGTATCTTAAGGGACCCCCCCTTCCTATGACACATTTGTTTTCAATTAATATCCTCCAACTTAAACACCCATTCTTGAGTTGTTACTCTCAGTATCCACTCATGTTCAACTCAACTCATAATCACTTATCTTTAAGAAACTACTGCAAGCTTCTACCTCTTAGAACTTTCAACCTCCAACCCTGGAGCTTAGCGCCACCCTCCTGCAATTTTGCTTTTTTCCATTCAAGAGAAAATACCGATCCTGCACTTCTTTGATGTCGGAAATGTGGGCAGCCCACTCCCTACCGACTTACCATGACCACATTCAAATCGCCAGCTCTCAACTCACCTCCTTTCAATCATCAACCTCCAAATTTGCATTCAGCCCAGACACCAGTTCCTTTATTTAAGCAAGAACCATTTTGGTCCTGTGCTTTCTCCCTCTCATAAATGCAAATTGGTACTTTGTAGTCACACTGTTCTCATTTGCGCGATAGGTCCTCATCATTTAGTGACGATCCTCTATACATATTGGTCACCCTCCAACACCTTTTGAAACCAGCCTTTAATTATCCTGTTGGTCCTTTTGACAATTCCATTGGACTGTGAGTTATAAAGCGCTATGCAGTCACGTTTAACCCATTGTTGACACAAAATGTTGTTAAGAATACCAAGATTTTTAGGGGAAAAATGAGCTTTAATGCCAAGTATATACCACAGGGTGACGATCCATGGCCAGCTAGGAATCAACTGCACACTCAAACAATATTGGAACTAGGAACACTGTTGTGCAATGTAACTTATACCAGGTAGACCAGTAATACAACACAAACATCCCAACTGTGCCATAAAAGCAGAACATCAGGCTCTAAAGGCTGAAGCGGAGACAGAGAGAGACGCTTGTGAGAGAGAACACCGAACAGGTACATCATGTAGGCTGACACTGGGATGAAGAATAGTTTGGTAGAAACGAGGAAAGACCAGGAACAAAGAGTGTGATAGGCGGTAGAGACAGGCGCATGTCTCAGTGCTTAATTTGTGAAAAAGAGTGATGTGTCCAAAGCTCCACTCAAAAGCCGGCAGCTCAAGCAATTAAACGTCAGCTTGCCGAATACCAAGGTCGGTAGTCTTTATCAACTACGAGATACTCTCTGCCTTCTTTTCACGGCCCTGCAGGTTCCTGCTTTCTGTTTGGGATAGTTTTGCTATCTTTTTCTTCATCAATCTTTTTGATCAGTTTTTTCCCCTTCTCTTGCACACAGTAAATATCCGATACAGAAAAATAAGTGCAAATGTCCCCCATCATCAGCCACTGGCTCAAATTAAGCACTGCATGTCACATAGGTAGGTACTCGAACGAGGAGTTAGAATGGCGAGCCAGAGATCATGCTGCACATGATTTTGGTATAAAGACAGCAGGATAGGTTTGAGACAACAGACAATCAAGGATACAGCATGAAGTGGTTTAAAGGCTTCACAGTGAGGTGCAGAGTGTGTGACTTAAGGAAAGTCCACGAAGAGTGGAGGGAGGGGTTGTACACTGGCACAGGATAGAGAGAACACAGTGTGGCACAGGACACAGAGTTTCCAAATGAGATAGAGAGAAGACAGTGGAGTCAGGAGCGAGAATGTGAGAGCCTGCTGGACAGGATACTCGAAAATACCCAACCCTAGAAACGGCCAGGGAGTAAAGAACCAGGCAACGTGTACATCAACAAGACTGAGATTTGTCTGAGAAATGAGTATTGACAGACCACTAGATAGTAAGCGAGAATGAAACACAAGGGTGGCTGTCACAAAAGCAGCAGGGAGACAGGCGTGGATGGGGACCGAGACAGAAGTACATGGAGATGATGAGAACTAGCCGCACTGAAGATTAAGACCACCAGCATTGACAGACACATGTAGCCTCCCTGTATGCTTGCTTCAATGCCCTGATACCATCCAATCTCAGAAGTGACAAGATCTGTGTACCTGTGCCGAATCTACAACCAGTTTCATCTAATCTCAGAGGCGACGCACCAGGTTTCAAGTGAATGGCTCTGCCTGACTGTGCCCAGAGCCTACCTAGTCTAAGAGGTGCAGGCTCTGTGTGTCAGTGTAAAACTACAGACTATTCACTCCCAGAAACAGCAAGCCATATGTACCTGTACCTACCCAACCGCCTTCCTAAGCTCAGTTGACAACCTCTGCATAACTGCGCCCATGGCCAATCCAGTCTCAGAGATGGCAGAATCTATAGTCCTGTCGACCGCCACTCCCCATCCATTCTCAGAAATGGCAGCCTTAGTATTCACATTCTCACCCTGCAGCCCATCCACTCCCACAGGGGAAAGGCTGTGTGTATACACTCCCACTTTACAGCCCATGCCATCTTACAGGTGAAAGGTTCAAGGTATAAACACCCAATCAGTCTTATAGGTGAATGGCTCTATGTATACACGTCCACTCTACAGCCCATCCAGTCTCACCAGTGAAAGGCTCTAAGAATACACACCCACTCTACAGCCAATCCCATCTCACAGGTGAAATGCTCTAGGAATACACACCCACTCTACAGCCCATCCAGTGTCACAGGCGAAAAGCTTTAGGAATATACACCCACTCTACAGCCCATCCAGTGTCACAGGTGAAAGGCTCTAGGAATACACACCCACTCTACAGTCCATCCAGTCTCACCAGGGAAAGGCTCTAGGAATACACACCCACTCGACAGCCAATCCCATCTCACAGGTGAAAGGCTCTAGGAATACACACCCACTCTACAGCCCATCCAGTGTCACAGGTGAAAGGCTCTAGGAATACAGATCCACTATACAGCCCATCCAGTGTCACAGGCGAAAAGCTGTAGGAATATACACCCACTCTACAGCCCATCCAGTGTCACAGGTGAAAGGCTCTAGGAATACACACCCACTCTACAGCCCATCCAGTGTCACAGGCGAAAAGCTTTAGGAATATACACCCACTCTACAGCCCATCCAGTGTCACAGGTGAAAGGCTCTAGGAATACACACCCACTCTACAGCCCATCCAGTGTCACAGGCGAAAAGCTTTAGGAATATACACCCACTCTACAGCCCATCCAGTCTCACCTGTGAAAGGCTCTAGGAATACATACCCTCTCTACAGCCAATCCCATCTCACAGGTGAAAGGCTCTAGGAATACATACCCACTCTACAGCCCATCCAGTGTCACAGGCGAAAAGCTTTAGGAATATACACCCACTCTACAGCCCATCCAGTGTCACAGGTGGCAGTTTCTGTGTATATACTCCCACTCCACAGCCCATCCAGTCTCACCGGTGAAAGGCTCTAGGAATACACACCCACTCTACAGCCCATCCAGTGTCACAGGTGAAAGGCTCTAGGCATACACACCCACTCTACAGCCAATCCCATCTCACAGGTGAAATGCTCTAGGAATACACACCCACTCTACAGCCCATCCAGTGTCACAGGTGAAAGGCTCTAGGAATACACACCCACTCTACAGCCCATCCAGTGTCACAGGCGAAAAGCTTTAGGAATATACACCCACTCTACAGCCCATCCAGTGTCACAGGTGAAAGGCTCTAGGAATACACACCCACTCTACAGCCCATCCAGTTTCACAGGTGAAAGGCTCGGAGTATACACTCCCACTCTACAGCCCATCCAGTCACAAAGGTGGAAGAGTCTATGTATGCATTCCTACTCTACAGTCCATCCAAAGCCCATCCAAAGCCACAGGTAGCAGGCTCTGTGTATAACCTCCCACCCTACAGCCCACCAGCTTCACAGGTGAAAGGCTCAGTGTATACCCTCCCACTCTACAGCCTACCCAGTCTTACAGCTGAAAGGCTGAGGGTATACCCTCCCACTCTACAGCCCATCCAGTCACGGGGTGACAGATCTCGGACGTTGTGGGCTCCCATCTCTGAGACAGATTCAGTGTCTCTGTATGCACACTAGAGCCATCAAGTCTGTGGTGCAAAAAAGGGCAGACTTCAACATTTGCTCCCATCCTACAGCTGATTCAGTCTCAGAAGCGTGTGGCTCAGTGTTACTGGGCTACTTTAGAGCTCAGGTAGTGTTCCAAGGGCGAGAGTAGGCTTGGTGTTACTGTGCTCCTCTGAGTAAGGCTGTGGGGTATTGTGCCCCTCAGATTTCAGAATGCATGTGCAGGCTCGATGCTATTTTGTTAGACCTCAGGATGGGTTCCCCAGAGCTTGGGTTGTCATCTGCAGTGCGAGGACAGGACTGAGTTACTGGAATCCTTAAAACTTGGGCTGCGAGGTGAAGCTCAGTGTTACTGTGCTCCTCAGTGTTTGTGTATGTGATCTATGTTACAGGACTCAGAACGAGGGCAGGCTTGTTTCTACTGCATTCCTCCTAGCTCGGGCAGCAAGAGCAGGTTGGGTGTTATGAGCCCCTAGGATTGAGGGCAAGTTTACTGCAACTGCATTCCTCAGAGCTCTGTCTGCTATCAATCAATCAAAGACATTTATGTCGCGCACTACTCACCCGGAGGGTCTCAAGGCGCTTGGGGAGGGAGGGTCCGCTACTGCTCGAACAGCCAGGTCTTGAGCAGCTTCCTGAAGGCGAGGTGGTCTTGGGTCAGGCGGAGGGGGGTCGGGAGGGAGTTCCAGGTCTTGGCGGCCAGGTAGGAGAAGGACCTTCCTCCTGTTGTGGCTCTTCGGATGCGGGGGACGGCGGCGAGGGCGTGGCTGGTCGATCGGAGCTGGCGTGTGGGAGTGTAGAAGTTGATGCGGTTGTTGAGGTATCTCGGGCCTTGGTTGTGTAGGGCTTTGTGTGCGTGGGTGAGGAGACGGAAGGTGATTCTCTTGTTGACCGGGAGCCAGTGCAGATCTCTCAGATGTCCGGAGATGTGGCTGTGTCGGGGGATGTCGAGGATGAGTCTGGCTGAGGCGTTCTGGATTCGCTGGAGTCTCTTCTGCAGCTTGGCGGTGGTTCCGGCGTAGCCGTAGTCCAGTCGGCTGGTGACGAGGGCCTGGGTGACCGTCTTCCTGGTCTCGGTGGGGATCCACCGGAAGATCTTACGTAGCACGCGCAGGATATTGAAGCAGGACGAGGAGACGGCGTTGACTTGTCTGGTCATGGAGAGGGAGGAGTCCAGGATGAAGCCCAGGTTGCGTGCGTGGTCTGTCGGTTTGGGTGCGGTGCCCAGAGCGGGGGGCCACCAGGAGTCGTCCCAGGCGGAGGGCGAGGAGCCCAGGATGAGAACTTCCGTCTTGTCTGAGTTCAGTTTCAGGCGGCTGGTCATCATCCACTCGGCTACGTCTTGCATCCCTTCGTGAAGGTTGGTTCTGGCGGTGGTGGGGTCGTTGGTGAGGGAGAGGATCAGCTGTGTGTCGTCGGCGTAGGAGATGATGTTGAGGTTGTGTTGGCGTGCGATGGCAGCAAGGGGGCTCATGTAGACATTGAAGAGGGTGGGGCTGAGCGAGGAGCCCTGAGGAACGCCGCAGATGACTTCGGTGGCCTCTGACCTGAACGGGGGTAGGCGGACTCTGTGTCCTTCCAGCGAGGAAGGAGATGATCCATTCTAGTGCCTTCTCATGGATTGCGACGTTGCTGAGACGCTGCACTAGGGTGTGGTGGCAGACAGTGTTGAATGCTGCGGAGAGGTCTAGGAGGATGAGGGCCGCTGTTTCTCTGTTGTGGAGCAGGGCTCGGATGTCATCGGTGGCAGCGATGAGGGCGGTCTCGCAGCTGTGGTTGGCCCTGAAGCCCGACTGTGAGGGGTCGAGGGATCCATTCGTCTCGAGGAAGGCGGCCAGTTGCTTGTTGACGGTCTTCTCGATGACTTTGGCTGGAAACGGGAGGAGCGAGATGGGGCGATAGTTTTTGAGTTCGGTGGGGTCCGCTGTTGATTTCTTTAGTAGAGCGCTGAGTTCGGCGTGCCTCCAGCTCTCAGGGAAGGTGGCGGTGTCGAAGGAGGTGTTGATGATGTCCCGCAGGTGGGGTGCGATGACAGCGTCGGCCTTGTTGAAGACGTGGTGAGGGCAGGGGTCGGTAGGGGATCCTGAGTGGATGGAGTTCATTGTGCGGATGGTGTCTTCGGTGCTGATCGGGGTCCAGGCGCTGAGGGTGGTGGTGGGGGGCATTGGTGCGGTCATGGGGAGCATTGTTTGTGTGCTGAAGCTGTTGTGTATGTCAGCGATCTTGTTGTGGAAGTAGGAGGCGAGGGAGTTGCAGAGGTCTTGCGATGTCGTTGTTTCCGGCGTTGGGGTTGGAGAGCTCTTTCACGATGTTGAAGAGTTCCTTGCTGTTGTGTGCGTTGTTGTCCAGCCGCTCCTTGAATGCTGTGTTCTTGGTGGCGTGGATCAGTTGATGGTGCTTTCGGAGGGCAAGCTTGAGGGTGGTCATGTTGTCCGCGTGTTGGGTCTCTTCTCCAGGCTCTCTCGAGGGCTCGGCAATTCTTCTTGGAGCTCTTGAGTTAGTCGGTGAACCATGGGGCCTTCTTGCTGCTGGGTCTGCTGGGCGGAGTCCTCAGTGGGGCGAGGTCGTCTGCGCAGATGCTGATCCACTTCGTGAGGTTGTCGGCGGCCTGGCTGGGGTTCGCTGAGCTGGCGGGAGGGTGCTGGCTCAGGGATGCGGCGAGCTGGTCGGCCGTGATCTTGTTCCAGCTTCTTCGTGCAACCTGTTGCTGGTGGTGGTGGATCGTGGTCCTTCTGAAGCTGAAGTGGACGCAGCTGTGGTCCGTCCAGTAGAGTCCGGTGGTGTGGCTGAAGGCGATGTCCTTGCTGGATGAGAAGACGGCGTCGAGTGTGTGTCCGGCGTAGTGGGTGGGGGTGGTCACCAGCTGCTTGAGTCCGAGGTTGTCGAGGTTGTCGAGCAGGGTGGTGGTGTTGCGGTCGTTGTTATTCTCCAGGTGGAAGTTGAGGTCCCCGAGGAGGATGTAGTCAGCGGAGGGGAGGGCGTGCGGGCTGATGAAGTCGGCAATGTCTTCGCTGAATTGTGTGCGTGGTCCCGGGGGTCTGTAGATGAGGGTGCCTCTGAGGGTGGTCTTGGGGTCGGTGTGGATCTGGAAGTGCAGGTGTTCGGCGGTTGTCAGGGTGTCGTCGGTGTTGGTCGTGATGCGGATGGAGTTCCTGTGGATGATGGCGATGCCTCCTCCCGTCTGGTTGGCGCGGTCTCTCCGGGTGATCTTGTAGCCCTCCGGGATGGCGATGGCCATGTCGGGCGCTGAGGAGGCGTTCATCCAGGTTTCCGTGAGGAAGGCAACGTCTGGCGATGTGGTGTCTAGGAGGTTCCAGAGTTCGATGGCGTGTCTGTGGACGGAGCGGGTGTTGAGCAGGATGCACTTCAGGTGGTTGCTGCTGGTGTTCGGTTTGGTGGGTGCTGGTGTAGTGCAGGTCCGGATGCAGGAGAAGTTGCAGGAGTGACAGCTGAAGGGTCCGTGGGTGCGTCTCGGGGTGGCTCGGTAGCATCCCGGGATTCGGCCGGTGTTGAGTGCGTTGAGGGTGGCGGCGTCGTACGTCCGGCGGGTGGGCTGGGGTCTGCGTGGGCCAGGGGTCCTGGCGCTGGGCGCGGTCCAGGCGCGGACGGGCGTAGACGGGCTTACCTTTGGCGCACCTTCGGCGCACCTTCGGTGCTCCCGCTGCGCACGTCCACTGCGCGGTCGCTCTGGGGGCGTCATAAGAAGGGAGACGGGAGGGCGGGTCAGCTGGGCGGCCAATGGGCCGGTGGTGGGCGGGGCCGCAGGGGGGCAGCGGCGGCAAAACTGGCGGGCGGGCGGCTCAGCTGTGGCTGGGCCGCTCGGTTGGCAGGGGGGGCGTCGGTGGCAAGGAGCTGGGCAGGCAGGCACTGGCGTAGGCAGGAGCAGGAGGCAGCAGGAGCAAGGGGGTGACCCGGCCTGGTGAGAGGTGCAGTGGTCACTCCCGAGCACACCTGGCTGTCCCCTTAAGAAGGGGGACGGGAGGGCGGGTCAGCTGGGCGGCCAATGGGCCGGTGGTGGGCGGGGCCGTAGGGGGGCAGCGGCAGCAAAACTGGCGGACGGGCGGCTCAGCTGTGGCTGGGCCGCTCGGGTGGCAGGGGGGGGGGGGGGCGTCGGCGGCGGTGGCAAGGAGCTGGGCAGGCAGGCACTGGCGTAGGCAGGAGCAGGAGGCAGCAGGAGCAAGGGGGTGACCCGGCCTGGTGAGAGGCGCAGTGTGCTAGTGTAGACTCTGTATTACTATATTCCTCAGAGTGAGAGCTAGCTTCCTGATACTTTACTCCTTAGTGCTCTGGCTGTGAGTGCACGCATAGGGGTACTGTGCTCCTCAGAGCGAGGGCTGCGAGTGCAGGCTCAGTGTTACTGTGCTCCTCAGAGCGAGGGCTGTGAGTGCTGGCTCAGTGTTACTATGCAAGCCAGAGCCAAGGCTGCGAGTGCAGGCTCAGTGTTACTGTGCAAGCCAGAGCCAAGGCTGTGAGTGCAGGCTCAGTAATACTGTGCTCATCAGAGAGAGGGCTGCGAGTGCTGGCTCACTGTTACTGTGCTCCTCAGAGCGATGGCTGCAGGTGCTGGCTCAGTGTCACTGTATGCCTCAGACCGAGTGCTGGCTCAGTGTTACTGTGCAAGCCAGAGCCAAGGCTGCGGGTGCTGGCTCAGTGTTAATGTGCTCCTCGGAGCTCAAGTGCTGGCTCAGTGTTACTGTGCTCCTCAGAGCGAGGGCTGCGAGTGCATGCTCAGTGTTACTGTGCTCCTCAGAGCGAGGGCTGCGAGTGCATGCTCAGTGTTACTGTGCTCCTCGGAGCGAGGGCTGCGAGTGCTGGCTCAGTGTTACTGTGCAAGCCAGAGCCAAGGATGCGAGTGCAGACTCAGTGTTACTGTGCAAGCCAGAGCCAAGGCTGCGAGAGCTGGCTCACTGTTACTGTGCTCCTCAGAGCGAAGACTGCGAGTGCTGGCTCAGTGTTACTGTGTTCCTCAGAGCGAGGGCTGCAGGTGCAGGCTCAGTGTTACTGTGCTCCTCAGAGTGAGGGCTGCGAGTGCTTGCTCAGTGTTACTGTGCTCCTCAGAGCGAGGGCTGCGAGTGCTGGCTCAGTGTTTCTGTGCAAGCCAGAGCGAAGGCTGCCGGTGCAGGCTCAGTGTTACTGTGCTCCTCAGAGCGAGGGCTGCGAGTGCATGCTCAGTGTTACTGTGCTCCTCAGAGCGAGGGCTGCGAGTGCAGGCTCAGTGTTACTGTGCTCCTCAGAGCGATGGGCTGCGAGTGCTGGCTCAGTGTTACTGTGCTCCTCAGAGCGAGGGCTGCGAGTGCTGGCTCAGTGTTACTGTGCTCCTCGGAGCTCAAGTGCAGGCTCAGTGTTACTGTGCTCCTCAGAGCGAGGGCTGCGAGTGCATACTCAGTGTTACTGTGCTCCTCAGACCGAGAGCTGCGAGTGCAGGCTCAGTGTTACTGTGCTCCTCGGAGCTCAAGTGCTGGCTCAGTGTTACTGTGCTCCAAAGAGCGAGGGCTGCGAGTGCATGCTTAGTGTTACTGAGCTCCTCAGAGCGAGGGCTGCGAGTGCAGGCTCAGTGTTACTGTGCTCCTCAGAGCGAGGGCTAAGAGTGCAGGCTCAGTGTTACTGTGCTCCTCGGAGCTCAAGTGCTGGCTCAGTGTTACTGTGCTCCTCAGAGCGAGGGCTGCGAGTGCATGCTCAGTGTTACTGTGCTCCTCAGAGCGAGGGCTGCGAGTGCAGGCTCAGTGTTACTGTGCTCCTCAGAGGGAGGGCTGCGAGTGCTGGCTCAGTGTTACTGCGCTCCTCAGAGCGAGGGCTGCAAGTGCTGACTCAGTGTTACTGTGCAAGCCAGAGCGAAGGCTGTGGGTGCAGCTCAGTGTTACTGTGCAAGCCAGAGCTCCAGTGCTGGCTCAGTGTTACTGTGCACCTCAGAGCGAGGGCTGAGAGTGCATGCTCAGTGTTACTGTGCTCCTCACAGTGAGGGCTTCGAGTGCAGGCTCAGTGTTACTGTGCTCCTCAGAGCGAGGGCTGCGAGTGCAGGCTCAGTGTTACCGTGCTCCTCAGAACGAGGGCTGCGAATGCTGGCTCAGTGTTACTGTGCTCTTTCAGAGCGAGGGTTGCGAGTGCTGGCTCAGTGTTACTGTGCTCCTGAGAGCGAGGGCTGCAATTGCTGGCTCAGTGTTACTGTGCTCCTCAGAGCTAGGGCTATGAGTGCAGGCTCAGTGCTACTGTGCAAGCCAGAGCGAAGGCTGCGGGTGCAGGCTCAGTGTTACTGTGCTCCTCAGAGGGAGGTCTGTGAGTGCTGGCTCAGTGTTACTGTGCTCTTTCAGAGCGAGGGCTGCGAGTGCTGGCTTAGTGTTACCGTGCTCCACAGAGCGAGGAATGCAATTGCTGTCTCAGTGTTAGTGTGCTCCTCAGAGCGAGGGCTGCAAGTGCAGGCTCAGTGTTACTGTGCAAGCCATAGCGAAGGCTGCGGGTGCGGGCTCAGTGTTACTGTGCTCCTCAGAGGGAGGGCAGCGAGTGCTGGCTCAGTGTTACTGTGCTCCGCACAGCGAGGGCTGCGAGTGCTGGCTCAGTTTTACTGTGCTCCTCAGAGGGAGGTCTGTGAGTGTAGGCTCAGTGTTACTGTGTTCCTCAGAGCGAGGGCTGCGAGTGCTGGCAAAGTGTTACTGTGCTCCTCAGAGCGAGGGCTGCGAGTGCAGGCTCAGTGTTACTGTGTTCCTCAGAGCGAGGGCTGCGAGTACTGGCACAGTGTTACTGTGCTCCTGCGAGCTCAAGTTCTGGCTCAGTGTTACTGTGCTCCTCAGAGCGAGTGCTGCGAGGGCTGGCTTAGTGTTACTGTGCTCCTCAGAGCGAGGGCTGCGAGTGCAGGCTCAGTGTTACTGTGCTCCTCCGAGGGAGAGCTCAAGTGCAGGCTCAGTGTTACTGTGCACCTCAGAGCGAGGGCTGCGAGTGCAAGATCAGTGTCACTGTGCTCCTCAGAGCGAGTGGTGCGAGGGCTGGCTCAGTGTTTCTGTGCTCCTCAGAGCGAGGGCTGGGAGGGCTGGCTCAATGTTAATGTGCTCCTCCGAGCTCTGATAGCAAAGGCAGGCTCAGTGCTACTGTACTCCTTCGAGTGGGGGCTGCGGATGCTGGCTAAGTGTTACTGTGCTCCTCAGAGCGAAGGCTGCGGGTGCTGGCTCAGTGTTACTGTGCTCCTCAGAGCGAGGGCTGGCTTAGTGTTACTGTGCTCCTCAGAGCGAGGGCTGCGAGTGCTGGCTCAGTGTTACTGTGCTCCTTAGTGCGGGTGCTGGCTCAATGTTACTGTGCTCCTCAGAGCGAGGACTGATGGTGCAGGCTCAGTGTTACTGTGCTCTTTAGTGCGGGTGCAGGCTCAGTGTTACTGTGCTCCTTAGTGCGGGTGCTGGCTCAGTATTAATGTGCTCTTTAGTGCGGGTGCTGGCTCAGTGTTACTGTGCTCCTCAGAATGAGGGCTGCCAGTGCCTAGAACCATGCCAGGACTCGAAAGAGGGGGCACAGAGCTAGGACAAGGCTTCTAAACAGGGTCAAGAGCCAGACTGGATGTTCCAGAGAAGCCCAACACCAGGAATCACTTTAGAAGTGTGAGGCTTCCAAAGTAATGCAAAGCCAGGTCAGGACTCACAAAGGGGCCCAGAACCAGGACAGGGCTCGCACAGAGCTAGGACAGGGCTCTCAAACGTGGCCTTGGAGCCAGACTGGGTCTTCCATAGAAGCACAGAGCCAAGACAAAGGGGCCTGGATGTTCTATTTATGCTGTGACTTATTAGTGCTCTGCTGCACACAATATTTACACCCAGCTTCCCATCTGTATAAATGGATTTCCCAAATCAGTGGTCACAGTGATGTGCAGTATAAGTTCCTCGAAATGAACTACTTTCTCAAAAGTTATCACCACATAGAGCACATCAACATTACTTTTTGCAACCGGTAAAGAAATGGTCACATTGAACAATGCAATTGTTACTAAAAGGGCAGCATCAAGCCGGCAGTAATTAATTACTAACACTATCATGGTGTGATCCAAGTACTGCCTAACACTTCCAACTGGGGAAGTTAGGACAGCTGTGATTGAGGGAATTATGTGACAGGGAATTAGAAGTGCTTAGTTCTTTGACATCACAGAGGATCAAGACGTAGGCTGGGTATTCCAGGGGAGTGTCACAACGTGGGACGTGCTGAGTGACTGAGGCACAGAGCCAGGGTGGGCTCACAGAGGGGGTCAACAGCTAGATATTAATTTCCAGGGAGTGTCGAGGCAAGCCATAGACTCTTGACAACTACAAAATACACAGAGAAGGTGTTGACAGCTAGTAGACAGTCTGGGTCCCAACAATCTAGATCTGGGCTCACCATAGTCAAACCTGAGACTGACACATAGAAAGAGACAGAAGAGGGACATCTGGGCAGAATTAAAGCCAGACAGTAGACAAAAGAGGAGACAGCTGGGCAAACAAAGACAGACCAGTGAGAGAAATAAGAAGAGCAGCACCTGGGCAGACCCCTTCAGAAAGCAAAGACACAAACAGCTAGGTAGTCCCGAAGACAGACGGCTGGGTATATCCAGACAAACAAGACCTCCTCACCTCCCGCAGTACAGACTCCAGTTTCTTCTTGAGAATGGTGTTCTCCCGCCGCAGCTGCTCATTCTCCGACAGCGCATCCTGAAGTCGCGATTCAAGCCCCTGCATATACTCCTTCTTCTTCTTGCGCGACTGGCAGGCTGACTCCCGGTTCTTGATCATACGCTGCTGTCGCTTCAGAACCTTCACCTGAAGTAGAAGGTTGGCTGTTAAACTTCACAGTACAGGCTCATGCTTGATCAAAGTGATCCTACAGGAAAGATCCCCTAAATGATTCCCTTGAGGTGGTTGTGCACCAGAGAAGAGCCTGTCCATCACCTGCTGTCCTGGAGGTTTGGAAGGACAACGTCCTTCCAAAACAGCCATACATGTGTTAAACTACAGCCTTACATGTGTTAAAAAGTGGTAAATAGCATAAGAACAAAATGGGTCGGAGACAGAACTCACAGCTCTCTGCTATTTGAAGATGCCTTCAGCAGAATTGTGCGCAGGCTCAAACACAAGCGGGTTTAGGGGCACTGCTTGATCAGCTACACTTTAGCCTGCCTCCTCTGCGAACAATCCTTGCTACCAGGATAGATCCCACATCTCCTACCAAGAGCAGAAACTACTTGGTGGTCATGGAAAAAAACTGCTGACACTGAATAAAGCACCTGCATTCAAACTGATCTGAGCAATCTCTCAACTTCAACTAAGGGAATGTGCAAGATTTCTATGGAGTGTGCTTCTTTAAAATCTTATTTTTATCAAGTAAATTTAAGTAGCAATTTAATTCAAAGTGGTCCTATATCACTTTTTTTAAATTTACACATTGGATGGTGCTTCATGAAACATTGGCAGTGCCACCCCTCCAAGCCCCTCAATAGTGTAGTACTGGCATAAAGTTGCAACCTACAGTATTTAGCTGTCACTTATCCACTACACCCCCATCACTGAGCCCTTGCCATTGTGTACTCTGTTCCACACGAGTACTCACATCCATCTGCGGACGGACGGACCCCATCGGGCTGGGCGCAGGGACGATGGTTTTGGCTTCAGCTTTGTTACAGGTGGGTGTCATGCCTGCATTGGGTGTCTTGGCAACACTCCTCTTTGCCGGTTGCACCTTAAGTAGCCCTGGCACTGGAAGGTGCAGCATGTCGGCTTGGGACAGAACCACAGATGGCGCTGGAAAAAAAACACACAAGAAGTCACTATTCTCCCCAGGGGCTTCCCTCCCCCACCGAGCCCCGTATACAACCCCCTGAAACCGGTTACAGAATGAAATATTATATGTGGGGCACAAGTGGGAGGAAACTAGCAGTGTGATAAATGATCATTTGTGGAGCTGAGGGACTACTAGAGTTGTGGTCCCGTCTTCCCACCTGAGTTGAGTCTACTCTCAGTTGTCTTGTTGGGCAGCACCAAACGTAGCTGAACATCTGCACATCTGGACCTTCACCCACAAGCTGGGCACCTCTGAAACTCACAGCTGACCAGATTGCAAACCAGCCACAACTGCCTGAAGATGCTTGAACCCACTGCCAGTTTTTTGTGGACGTTATACTTCCTGAAGGTGGCATCTAGTGTAAGGCATTGGAGGCTTTATGGCAACGGTACCTTGAACCATCCAGACTCTGCCTGTGGGGGATGCCGATAAAAAGTTTAGACATTAAACAAAATGTTTTTATTAGCCAGCCACTAGATGGTGGAATGATGCATCCCTAAATCAGATTGACCGGGACAGCGCACTGGCCTTAGAGGAAATGTGGTGTTTATTGTGGGGATTGAGGGTTGTTGCGGTGTGACTTCAGGAAGTGTGAGAAAGATGGAAGGAGGGCAGGGAGTGGGTGAGCTGCTACCAATTACACTGAGGTACATTAAGGGCTGATTATAAAGTCTTCAACAGGACCCGATTGAGATTAAGTGAGATGGGCGAGCTGCTGTTTTCATGACATTAGGTCAGGCAGCTCAGTCTATGCCCCTTGGAATATTTGCGCCCCCGATCCTGGGCCTAGTTCGCCCATGCCGAAGGCCAGCTTCGGATGCCATGCATGTAAATCTACAACTGTTAACGATGTCACACATGTATAATAGGTTTAGGCTGCTGAAATGTGTTTGTAATGCCCTTCTTTCAGTCACCAAGAGTTTTATAGTAGGAAAGATGGCTGTTCTCCCCAATGCATGCAGTTGGCAGAGTGGGTCGTTAGCAGGTGCAATCACTTCACAGACAGACATGCAGGCAAAGGGTTACCTGATAGTGTCGGCTGGAGGGGAGGAGAGCTTGGCATAGACTTTAGGAGTATAGTACTGCCAGAAGGGGTGGTGGCAGTGCTGGCGATGTTGGCGGGAGGAGCTGTGACAGTAGTCACCAAGACCGGTTTGGGCTGAATAGCAGGCTTCCTACTCAAGATACTGCACGTCTTCAGGTCTGTGGGTGTTTTACCTGGAAGAAAGTAAAGGCAGGGTGAGGGCAATGGAAGAACTGTAGAGGCCGGGGTGGCTGACAAAGGGCAGACGAAGAGCAACGTAGGAGGACTGGGGGCAGGGCAGACATAGAAAGAATAATGGCAACAAGAGAAGGAGGCTACAACAGGTGAGGGTTAGAAAGGAAGATGAACAGAAAGAAGCTAGCAAGAGCAGGTGTGGAAAGAGAAGAGAGGGAAAGGAAAAAGAATAGGTACCAGCAGAGCATATTAGTGAAACAGGGGAAAAGTAAAGTTGCTCTTACTTCTGGTTCACCCTTAACAACCACTCAGAAAGTCCTGCAGACAGGACACAAAATCCTCCTCCTAAAAATACACTCACTTTAAACCAGCATGAGCGCCTCCTCCTTGTGCACCAGCCCCAACACCAATTCGAGATGTGTTTCTGCATGTTTGGCTGGAACACGCTGTGTTCTTAAGAGGGAGTTGGCTGGAGGCATTGTGAAGGAAGAAGTGCCAGAACAAAGAGAGCCAGAATCCATGAAAGAGATGAATTTCTAACTAGTCAGAAGCCTAACTGCACAAGCTCAACCTATTGGGCGGGATGCATGCATAAAGTATGCTGGATAAGGCTTCTGACACAAGGTTTCAGAAAAAGTTGTGTCCTGTCAATAATGTTTCAGAGAAGCATGTAGGGTAGATCAAGCAACTAAAAATTTCTGCATTGGGTGTATTTCCCAGAATTCAATGGCGCAGCCTTGGCTGTGGTACAATAAGCCTAAAGTCTTGGAAAAGATTAACAAAACATCCTTGTGACTGATTGTTCTAAAGAAAGAGGCTATTTTAATGGCTTTTCTTCCCCTCAATTTTTTAAAGACTTTGATTATTTGTCCAAACCTGAAGAACCGGTCTTTACCTCTGCCCAATGCTGCCGTTAACAGCTTACTGAGACAGAAGCTTTTCCATCTGTATAAAGAGGTCATCCTCTCATGACCAAATATTCGGAAACTTTTAGTGCTGAATGCGTTCTTGTCAAGATAAAAATAGACCTTTCCACAACCCTTAAGCAGAAAAGCTTTAGCTAAATGTGGTTGATTCTTCTCCCCGCCCCCTAGAGTCTGAATCAGGCTTTGTATCCACTTGGGATCTTTGAGGAAGACGCTCTACTGGCTGATCTCAGGACATCCAGTTCCATCTGCTTGGACGGTCCACCCCTCGGCTGTAGATGTGGTGGTGCCAGACACAGAATGGTCCAAAGAAACTGATGTCCGTTCACAGTGTTATTCAACACACTAATCACTACAGGTCCAGGAAACAGTACATTAGTCTAAAGCGCAGACTGAGGAGGAGGGAGGGTGGGAGAGGAAGTGAATGAGTACCTGAAGTGAAAGAATATTTGGGAGAGCTCAAATCACCAGGAGAAAAAGCGGACGATAAACGAGAGAACCTTTCAGGAGATGATTGGCACTGAGAGAGTTCGAATTCCAGCTCTGACCCAGAATTACTATGAATATAGTTACAGCCTCGGGGCTCACTATCTGTAGTGTGGGATGCAAATCCCCTATAGCTTTGAAATGAAAGATTCCTGGAGCTGAAACTGGTGCTAAACTGAAATACTCTCTCCATTTTTCCTTTCGCTTCCTGGCTCTTGTCCCCATGTTGACTCCCTCGTGTCCTTCCTCACTCTCATCCACTTGTCATTCATCTTTCTCTGACAAAGAAGGATCATACACAAAATCCCCTTTTGAAGGTTTTACGGCTCCTTCACCTCCTGCTTCCTAAAATAGGGGAACCTATGTGTTTCAGAAAAGAATATATATTTATATATATCTCGGGTGGAATCTCACACTGCATGTGCCTGAACGTGTGTGTGTTGGTGGTGTGAGTGGCTAAGGCCTCACAATAGGTTTCCTTAACTGATAACTTGCGGAACATAATCACTCTAATTTCTCCTGTATATATTCCAGAATTAAAAAGCACTACAAATGTCAAGAAGATGAATTTCTGAAAACCAGCTTTAATTAATATTACAAAATGTAGAGTTTAATGTTATGTTGTTACTTGGACAATTTCAGGAACATCGGCGTAGCCTCCATCACCACGCTATGGGTGTCCTATATAAAGTGAAATAGCAACACACTTGGCTGCACTACAGAGCCACATACAATTAAATCCTAATTAACATCTGGAATAGAAATAAGAAATACTGCTCAAACACTGTCAACCAAAGGCCAAGCCTCCACTATTACGACTCTAAATAGACAATACAAAAAGAACAAATACTGTGAAATATTTTAACAGTTCAAGAATTCTGAAATGACCTGGTAGTGCCCATGTGGGCTGGCACAGGGGTATGCAGGGAGAGGGGGAGGAAGACCAAGGGCTTATTGGTAAAGCAGCGAAAGAAGAGGTTGTCTCCTGCTTCAGGACTGGTCTCTGACTGGTCAGTGATGACTAGACTATCTGTATTGTTCCTTACACTTTTCAATGCACGTTTGCCTCATCATGTTGATAAAGCACTTCATGGTTGTGCAGGTAACCTATTCTTGCCCACTCTCTGATGGGAGCAGTTTGCCAGCATGCACTTCACATACCTGCTGTCCCGGACACCCCCTCTGGAGCAGAAATGACATTTATCTGCACAGTGCCAAACTGAGGCGTAGATGTCTCCCCAAACAAGCATGGTGGTGTAGGTGGGCTTTCGATCTTCACCACTGTAATGTCGGCACTCACCAGCTGGGAGGAAAAGCACAGTTATTAATTCTGCATACATAGCATAAAGAAGTTCTCTATGCTTCGCTGTGAAAAAATTCACATAAACAACAGAATGGCTACATTGTGAGTCGAGCATATAGTGCATTAAACACAATTTATAGGGATAAAAAGTCTTGCATCATAAATCATCATACCTATTAGTACAATGCACTTTAAAGCAGCTCTAACCTCCACAACAGAAGATTCTTTCTGTCCTATTGGCATTTAAAACAATATATAATCGACTCTTTATTAAAACAAAGTCCAACGGCTGTTGACTCACATGTAGCCATTCTGTTTGGCTGTATAATACAAAAACCCATTAACTGTGGTTGTATGCGAGTTAGAAGGCTCATTCTGATATTAAACTGTGGAGTCACTAAGTATGGGTGACGCATAATATAAGTTATATTTGAATGTGGCACATGCACATTAATACATCGCAATTGCTTATTAATGACCTATGAAGATCGGAAAGTGAATCTCTATATCTTTGGATATTGTTTTTGTGCATTGTATCCTCGTCTCACCTGCGGCCATTCGCTCTGGCCATATAATGTGGAAATCGTTCAACCATAGCTATGTTTGAGTTTGTTTATTAAAACGTGCAAAGTTGTGTTTGAGTTAAGTAAGCCTGCTTTTCTATTAAGTTTCAAGTTTCAAGTTTATTATGATAACGGAACTCTTTACGAGGTCCACATAAAAGACATAAAATATGCATACAAAAGGCATTAAACGGAAAATGACAAACATGCAATAGTAACAAATACACAACAATTTAAAAATTACCATCTTAATACAGATTCAAAAAACAATTGAAGAATTTGTACAGTTTAAAACAAAACATTTCATTTGGCGGATTAATCATGGCCGCCCGAAAAGCAGAGACTGACAAAATATTGAGTTGTAGGCAAATTGGTCTTAACCATCTTCTCCTAAAAGGCATCAGAGCTGGACAAACGAAAATGACATGAGCTAAATCCTGGTCATACATCTGACAAAAATCACAGACCGCTGAATGGCCATACCATCTGGAATAAAGAGATTTCAACGGAAGCAAATCCTGTCTTACTAAAAACACTAAGCGTCTAACGCTGTGAGGAATGTTCCATTGAATGTACGGTTGAGCTTTCCTCAATAGACAGGACTCAATAACAGGAGTACAGCCTTTTTTCAACAACCGGAAATCTCTATCCAGTCTAAACCCAAGTTCCCACGTGGAGGACTTCAAAAGGGTTTTTAACTGATAGGAAGATAAAGAAAATAAAGCATCTTTATCTAATTGCAATAGACCCACAGCATATCGGAATTTTTTTACAATCAAAGAATAGTTATTAAAGTTTCCCAGCAATTCATTTTTTATGAGATGTCTTAAGGTATTGGGCTCACTCTTTGCAAGACTTACAACCCAGCGTATAATACCAGCCAAACCTTGGACCCAGCTACTGCGTAAGCCGAGTTCCTGTCTTAAGGTAGCAGTTGAATTTGCTGTACTAACGGATAATAAACTACGTAAAATTTTTCCTCCCGAGGAATTTAAAAAGCTCCAATTTTTTTGGTCAATTAACTCTATTCCGTATAGTAGGGAGGCAGGTACTTTTGCTCTGAATACATCCAGTAAAATAGAAAAATGCCTTCTACCTGTGACTTTATACAAGGATACCAAACTCTTTCCCTGCGAGATAGCCTTCCGAGAATTATTGGCCATATGAGCTTTCTCGCTTAAATTACTCATGAAAATTTTACCAAGGAAGGCATAAGAACTCACGGTTTCCAATTTTTGACCCCCTACTACCCATGGAAAGTTAGAAAATTTAGGTTTCTTCCTTCCAGCCATGCACATCACTTTTCTTTTTGCAGTATTTATCAACAGATAATTGTTTCCAGCGTATTCATAAAGAGCTTGCAGGCGATTATTCAGGCCCTTCGGAGTAAGATAAAATGTGTAGAACCTCTGCGATATGTATGATATACCTGACTATACTGAGTTTATGCATTTCCTTAAAATACGCTAAATAAAAATAGACTTCATATGTCTAAAAATACTGTGTCAATGGATAGCGTAGGTGTGATTTACCTGACCACACTGAGTTTATGCAATCCTCTTAAAATATGCAAAATTAAAATATATTTTAAATGTCTAAAAGGAGTTGCAGATTGGGTATCCGAAGTAGAGATGTTGAAAATGTTATAAAATTCTCTAAACAACAAAGGTAAAAGGGGCAGGATACTCACCGTGTGTTTAATATAACTTTCACATCCCACACATACAAAATCGCAGTGCATCCGGAATAATGGGTGCTGACATAGGTAATATCCTCGACTCACCTGCGGCCATTCTGTCTGGCCATATAACGTGGAAATAGTTTAACCATAGTTATCTTTGAGTTAGAATACTCGTTTTTTATTAAAACGTGCAGAGTTGTGTTTGAGTTAAGTAAGCCTGCTTTTCTATTAAAATGTGCAGAGCCTCTGCGCATGTATGATATACCCAACTAAAAATACTATGTTAATGGATAGCGCAGGTGTGATATACCCGACCACACAGAGTTTATGCAATCCTCTTAAAATAAGCAAAATCTAAATATAATTTAAATGTCTAAAAGGTGTTGTAGATGGGGTATCCTAAGCAGAGATACTCAAAACGTTATAAAATTCTTTAAACAACAAAGGCAAAAAGGGCAGGCTATTCGACGTGTGGTTAATATAACTTTCACACGTCAGATATACAAAAGCGCAGTGCATCTAGAATAATGGGTGCTACACTCTTAACCAAGCAACAGTGAGGATTTAGTGAAAGAATAACAAATACATATGTGTATTAGTGGTTTTTTGAGTGATATGAATAATTTATGTTAAATAACAACCAATGGCTATACATAAATGTCTTGTCATATTATTTTAGATGCGGAGGTCGACATTGACCAACAAAACCGAAATTAAATTACAGCTTACCGATAATGTAAATAGCTGAAATCTGGAGCCTAATATGTGCACAGAATAGGATTATTTTCTCCAGCACATTATTCAACGCGATAATAGTACCCGAGTCACACCTGATATCAGTGAAGTCTTAAATGTGCTCAAGTAGGATTGCTTACATGAGTATATATACACATCAGTTTACAAAATAGATAGATAGATAGATAGATAGATAGATAGATAGATAGATAGGTTTGTATAGAAATGGTATCACTCTGCTTGATGTTTTGCTATTCCAACTTTATTTTAGAAGTAGCCTTATATGTTTTACTGAACCTGTGGAGCATGGATATTTGTGTACCTGAAAGTACTATTGAAGGAGGTAACTAGGTCATATAATGAACATATTTATTTCACAATTGGGGTTTTTGTGTGCTGATCTCCTTCCAATGTTTCTTAAAATGTCTCGTGTTCTGTCTTTTTCTTTCACCTTCTCCCTTCAGCTAATGTAACCTTACATAGCAAAACGCTATGACAATTTGATAAAAATCAGTTGGACTGTTCCGAAATGAAGGTATACCAACCATACTGCCTGAGTGACATGCCTTTATATGATTGATTTGCATGTATTTCACATTTGATGATTATGTCGATAATTTATTGAGCTATACCTATGCAAACCATGGCCTTTCCAAATGTACTGTCTGTGTGTTCTTTTTACTAAATGCTAATTTTTAACTGCTTTTGTAAATATGTAAATGTATATATGTGGAGCACGAATATCTTGAATGTTGACACATGTGAAAACAATAAGATTTAAAAAAATGTTTTGTATGTGGTCTATTTTGTAGCCCTGAAGAAGTCCTATAAAAGGACGATATGCGTTGGCTACCCTGTGAAGAAAATAAGATTAAAGAATAAAGGAACGTCTGGAAAAATCTCATTTTGTGAAGTTGTTCATTATTAGTGTGTGCTGATCAAATTCTTTCTGTAATTGTCTTGATTATTTGTTGAACCCAAAAACATTATACTAAAGCTGCTACGAAGGCATAAGCAATTTTAGATGACATTGTCACATTGCAGATGAACCTACAGATGTTCCCTCAAAGACATTTTTGTAAACAAAAAAAAACATTTCCAAACAAAATGAGAAGTTACAAAAAAAGGCCTGTGCTACACTAAACATGTCAAGTTAAGTGTCACTTATAACACATACAAAATCCATATGCCTCCAGGCGCGGGAATAAGCAAGTTAGAAAGCTAGAAGAAGTGTTTAACCTATTCTTACACCTTTTCCACCCCAGGAGGAGGGCATCCCACCACTTGGAGTAGTTTATCCCAAAGAGCGCCTCATGACTGTAGGGTTTCTAACCTGTGGTTCTGCGGTGAACCAACCCCGGTTGACGCCTCATCCTGTGGATTAAAGTACTGGTACAGAATTTTACTCTATCAGTCGTTAGTGGAGTCTATGTGTTAGTGGCAGAATGTAATTGTGTACTTTGAGCCCTGTCTTAATTCTGTCAAGGCAGGAACTTTTAGGCACCCCAACAAACAAGGTACATCAGTAATCCAAGAAGTGTGGACATCAGCAGACAGAGGGAGAAGGGGACATCTCAAGTTGCATGTCTTGGTTAGGTTTAATGACTTCTTCTTATGAACCTCTAAGGGTCTTCGGGCAGGCACTCACCTGTTGCTGGATGTCGCTGGAGGAAGAGGAGAGTGAAGAGTCAGAGCACTGCGAAGAGGAAGGAGAGACCGGCTCGGACTTGACATGTACGGACTCGGACTTCACATGAATGCCTGCAGACAGAGGAGCCATCAGCTTAGTAGTAGCACAAGCGTCTCTCTCTCTCTCTCTCTCTCACACACACACACACAAACATCCTCTGACAACCCAATGAACTACATCCCCTAATGTGATACAAACAGTCCCTGCTTCTAATGCTCCCATCTGTACTATCGTATCATTTGCAACTCTAGCAGCGCGATCAACAGCTGAAATGGTACAGTGCCCAGGACTTTCATCTACGAGAAAACTTACCATGCAGTTAATGGACAGATTAAAAAAAACATTATAATAATTCCATCTCTTTTAGGATCACCCAAAATAAAATCCATACCCATGGACCTGTGGTGCGACTCCCTCGCATGACTGTATGAGGAGGCGGCATTGGTGATCTAACATTTCACTATTAGAATGTCAGAAACTCACCTTCCAATGTGTGGTAGTTTTTCCATATATTTTAGGGCTGATCACATAGCACTTATGAGGTTGTTTTGATTGCTAATTACCTTCTAGAAGGTGGAATAAATCAGTCCTCGATGCAAGCATGTACAGGGAATCCCTGGGCACTGTGGGGCATAAGTGCTTCCTTCACACGGCGTGGTGTGCTTCTTTGTTAGTGTAATCTCAGAAATACTGCAGTAACTATTGTAAAAAATAAAAGACTACATCTGTACAAAATGTTACTCAACCAGCATCTTTCTTGCCTATGCCTGGCGAGCCTTCCCTGAAGGGAAACGATTAAAGGAAACGTTGGTGAAGTAAGCAGATGCTATAGACTGTAGTCTCTTCACATCGAAGAAAATTGTCTTATGAACACATAAACCTGGTCCTGAAGCCAGGAATATTTGAAACGTTTACCCAAAGAAGTGGTAACTGTAAAAGTAGACAATGGAACGGATGAACATGCTTCAATTATCAAAATGTTTAACACTAGGGGCAATCCCAAAAAATGTGGTTTTTCAAAGAATATATATATGTTTTATGCCACAATCAATAATTGCAGCTTCTTCCAAGTCTGGATGTTCAGTAGACCATAATTCCTACTATTAGTCTTTTCCACCAGTTATCAATTTATCAAGATATTAGTGCTCCACTTATATACATTTAACTTATCCCTTATCAACTCTTGAACAAACTCATATCTGCAAGAGTTCTCAGAGCAGCTATGTTATCATCCACTCTAGGGAATTGTATTCTTTGAAAAGCGGAGCACTACAAGTACCAGCAGGCCACCAGTCAGGTTACCACACCTACCAATGCGCGAGATTTGTTATATTCTGTGCCAAGGCTAAAGTGATGACTCTTGAAAAGTGACGACCACAGCCCATGAAGAAGGGCTGAACTGCATGAAACGCGTCGGCTGCCAATTTTATGAATGCAAAGCCTTTTGGACTGAAAGAGTATTGCTGTTCTTTGAATAAATTCATGGCGAATTAAACTTACCCGAGTGGGCTCCTTTACAAACAGGCAACTTCTGTGTTGGATATGGATATGGATATGGATATGGATATATCTGAATAAATGGTGTGGTGTATGTGGCCAAAGATGGTTCTTGCTTGTTGTGATGAGCAAGAAGTACTGCTAATGAAGTCAGGAGGGTAAGGAGAGGTAAAAGCACTTTAGAAGAAAGATATCCGCAAGTATTCAAAGACAAAATAGTGAAGATAGAAAGGACCTTTGAAAGGAGTAGGGCAATAATATATGTGCATTAAGTCAGACATGTGGCAATTGGTTGGAGTAAGAATTATCTAGAATGTGCAAGAAAGGGTGGTTGAAGGGACTGAAAGCTCAGAGTGGTTGGCGCTGGTTGTGCTTGCATAGAAACAGAACTGTGCACCAAGGAAGTGTACTGACCAGCAAGACATGAACAACAGCATATAAGTGGGCCATCATTCTCTCATCCAAACATTTCAGAGATGTCGGTGTTGGTTGAGTGGGTGCAGTCTTCAATAGCCTGTAAATCTCCTTTGCAAATAATCAGACTGAACTGCAGAAGACTTTGCGTCATCTGATATCTTGTTTGACTTCCAAAGGAGCTTCTAGGTTTAAAAGGACTCCAATTCATTTAGCTTCAGCATTTGAGGTCTTTCAAATGTCAACCATGTCTTACTTAAAGACATAGAAGGTGTTGTCTACTTCCACAATGTCCCATTATTCGGAGATAGTATGGAAGAGCCCAACAGAGTGTTAACACTGAAATGCAAACGAATTAGGATAATTTAAAATTGGAGGTGAGAATTACTTGTTATTATATTTCAAAAGGGCAGAGAGCCAAAAGCAAGTTTGATACTGCTGATTAGAAATGCTCCAGAACCTATAAACAAGGATCAACTATGGTCTCCTTGGTCTTCTGGAGTATTACACAAAGGTTGCTCCCCACTTTGCGGGGCAAAACAGTGCCACTGTGGTTCTTATAGAAACAGACTGAACACTTTTGATGGACACATGAATGCAAATTGGTGATCAAATGTGTGACAAGTGCAATTGCTGATGGCACAACTCCTAACATGTGTGATCCAATGGAGAAGTGAACTGCCATGACTGATGCAGCAATGTTGGTCTATGTGTGGTGTTGTTACAAAAGCCTGAAGGGTGAGATGAAGTTGTGGTGTTTTTCATAAAGGGCATTGAGAAGTTCAGGGCTGTGATTTTCAATTGTTAAAAAAGGGAGGCACTGGCCTATTGGTGTGGGTACCTCATTTCAGATCTTATTTTTGGGTGACGGAATTCACCCAGAGGACTGACCGCATCTCTGGCACTACAAACAATTGCTAAGTACCAATACAGCCTACAAAAGCTATGTAATAAACATGGCAGGAGTTAGAAACGGAACATCTAATGTCTTGCCCCAGTTGCCAGTGGATAAGAAGGAAGTAATAGGTATTTATCTGTAATTAAAGTTCTCCTTTAGGGGAATATTTATTCATTATAGTCATATAGTCACCCTGCAAAAATCTTCAATAATGTTTCTTACAGGCATATTTCCGAAAGATTGGAAAACAGTGTCAGTCTTACCACTTAATGAAAAAAAAAACAATCTTGATCCTCTTGATACTGACAATTCTCGCCCTATATCAAGGCTTACCTTTCCAGCCAAACTGGTGGAAAAGGTTATGAACTTACAGCGAGCTTCCTTTATTGAACAGAATAACTACTTGGATGTAACCCAATTTTGGTTCTTTAATGGACTTGGCACTGAGACTGCCTTATTGTCGCCACAGAGGAAATCCGTTCCCCCTTGGATAGAGGCAGCAGAGCACCCTTGATCCTATTGGACTTATCTGCAGCTTTCGACACAGTCGACCATACATGTTTGGTCGACCGGTTAAGCAAGCTGGGGTCAAAGACTGTGCACTAACCCTGTTCAAGTCCTTTTTAACCAATAGAGTTCAATCAGTAATCTTATATGACTATACTTCAGAACCTTACATGTTATCCTGTGATGTTCCCCAGGGTTCGTCTCTAAGCCCATCCTTGTTTAACATTTATATCAACTGCAATGGTTTGTACCTCAAACAGCAATCTTCAAGTACAGCATATGCAAAAGCTACAAACTGTGCAAAACTCTGCAGCCATAATGCTCTTAAAATGACCTAAACTCAATTCTGCAGCCCAGCCCTGAATAAGCTTCATTGGCTCCCAGTAAACAAGCAAGCCACTTTCAAGGCACTATTTATCGCTTTCAAACCCTCCGATCTAGTTTAAAAAAAGACTAATCGTGTCCCAACATAAGCTGGTTTCCTGGGGTGGCAGGTAGCATTGTTAGAAACACTGCACTTCAATGGAATGACCTGCCTCTGGATATAAAAGCGGCCCCATCTCTTCTGATCTTCAGGAAACAATTTAAAACTTGGCTTTAAAATAAGTAAATATGCGCCACTCTTGATTTCAGGCTAGCGCCAAGACGCCTCAGGTCAAATAAGCACTCTATAAAACCCAAATTTAAAAAAAAAAACCTTTTCTCCTCCCAAGAGGCAATCAGAGTAACTTTCAGCTTTTACCATGAGATAGATTATATATTTGAAAAATAAATTAGCAAGGGCATAGTTTATCACTCCATAGGATCAATCAAATTAAAAAAAACTGGAGCACAGTCTGTGTGATTTAGGCCTGCCTCAAACTGATTCTGAAAGTAATCTCCTGATGGCTGTGTAAATCAGCTATTCAGGAGCATCCGCATTCTATGTCAGGACCGGAGTCTTCAGATTATGCTTTTCTCTCTTCACTGTTTATTCCACAAAAGCACATAGCAGCCAGAAAAGTAACTTATTTTCTTAACAAAAAATATATGTCAAACACCCAACACGGGTTGAACATATCAACATGAGAAAAAACACAAGGGATAAACTACAACTCCCATCAGTCCAAGAACCATAGTCCTTTCAAAGTGTCCATGATGTTAAGGTAGGGCGTCCATCTTATGCTCCCAGCCTCTTTCTTCGCTGCTTCGCAGCCAGTTAAGTGCCTTTTTTCCCTCTCACCACTTCTAATTCTGTAGTGGGATAGTTTGGGGTGGCACTGTGTGGTTATTTCTCGAGTTAAACGGGGACTCTTCATTGCGGGTTTTCACATATGTGTTTTCCTCCCACAGAGCCCCGTAATTTCTTACTTTTGTCGCGGGGACGTTTTCGCCCCTGACGCGACTGTCCCCGCTGTTGCAGCTCGCATGCATTGCCGCTAGAGGGCGCCGTCGCGTTTCGTTCTCCTCTGCGTGATTTCCCCTGACGGGAGTCGCGCTGAAGAGGACGACAGCGTCTGAGCCTTTGATTGCCGCCTCACCGTGACGCCCGATCCTGGGTTGTATTGCCCCATTTCTACTTGACGCCCCGTGTGGGGTCTGTACCAGCGGGTTACCCCTACTGACGCCTACGGGCTGTACTCTCAGCACTTGCCGTTGGACGGCGGATTCCTGCAGTTTTCCTTCAAGTGTGCTTGGGAGGCGGCAGAAGGCCCGGTCTTTTCTAAGAGGGCCTGCGACCTATCAGAGGGGTGCTGCCTCTTACTTTCTGGGTTCCCAAATTCAAAAATCCTTGCTAGCCTTGGGTTGGCCCATACCTGCTGGTACCTGGAACCAGTTCCAAACTCCTTCCCCTAACCTCGACCTTAGCTATGGCAGAGGGCTTCTACGTGGAGGAGGAGGAGACCCACCAGTACCTGGGGGACGACGAATTTTACGAGGCTGTTGACCAGTCCATTTATAGGTGTGTTCAGGAGATTGTGGGCCCGATGGAGGATAGACTCTTGGACCGTATAGTCTAGGAGTGTGCGAAGCTGGCCCCAATTCCCCTTGCGGCCCAAGGGGCTTCCACCTCCTCTGCTGAGGGTAAACCCCCCCGCACCTAAAAGAGCGTGTAAGCACGGGGGTTCGGGACCCTCACAGGGCGTGGATAAGGACGCTTTTGAACGCCTCAGAGACGCGTTCCTTGCTAAGGCGACCGGACCCGAGCCCTCTGGGTCGCTCCCAAACCCGGGTGCCTCAGCGTCGACAGCGACAGACACTTCATCACCGGGAGGGCTCTCCCCAGCGGACACGGATGCTGATGATGGCGATTCGGTGCGCTTGTGGCGTCCGTCCGGATCAGCGACTGAGTTACCCCACGACGCTTCAGGAATGCTAGACCCGGACGATATCCTTCATCCGAGGTCGGCGGCCTGGGCGCCGGGCGACAAAGTCGCTAAGTTCGTGGCGGGTCGTCTACGTAAGCCACTGGAGAAAGAGGCACGAGCTTGCCTAAGGGGAGAGTGTCCGCGGCCTACGCTGGAGGGCAAAGTGGCTTTGACCCCAGAGTTAGACGGCAAAATGGCCACCTTTATGGCCAAGTTTGTCGAGGATCCCCGCAAGGGCATTGATCGCTCGTGGCGTTCATGCCAAGATAAATTGTTGGATACCATAGGCCCTTTGACCAAGATCCTCGATATGGCGGAGGAAGCCAAGGTCTCACGTTCCGCCATTTCCCCGGAGGTCCTGTCCAATTGGGCGCAGAGAGCGGTGATCTTCTTGGGGAATGCTTTCTGGGTTCCCAGATTCAAAAATCCTTGCTAGCCTTGGGTTGGCCCATACCTGCTGGTACCTGGAACCAGTTCCAAACTCCTTCCCCTAACCTCGACCTTAGCTATGGCAGAGGGCTTCTACGTGGAGGAGGAGGAGACCCACCAGTACCTGGGGGACGACGAATTTTACAAGGCTGTTGACCAGTCCATTTATAGGTGTGTTCAGGAGATTGTGGGCCCGATGAAGGATAGACTCTCGGACCGTATAGTCGAGGAGTGTGCGAAGCTGGCCCCAATTCCTCTTGCGGCCCACGGGGCTTCCCCCTCCTCTGCGGAGGGTAAACCCCCCGCACCTAAAAGAGCGTGTAAGCACGGGGGGTTCGGGACCCTCACAGGGCGTGGATAAGGACGCCTGCAAATCTGGAGCCCCCACGGACTCATGCCCCCCTAGCATTCTTCACCATCTCATCGAGGCTGTAAATCCTACGATTAACGTCATCATCAACGAATCCCTCGAATCAGGCATCGTTCCCGATGACTGGAAAAAGGCCATAGTGAAGCCTCTAATGAAGAAGCAAAACAAATCCCCCACTGACCTCACTAACATGCGCCCAATTTCTCTACTACCCGCACTAGGCAAAATCACGGAGCAGCTAGTATACGGCGAGTTAAAAACCTTTGTAGAGAGCAATCACATTCTGCACCCCCAACAATCAGGGTTCCGTTCCGGCCACTCCACTGAAACCGCCTTGATTGAATTATCTGATTCTATCAAGTTCCTGCAGGATGAGGGGAGACAGGCTGTACTCATCCTACTCGACTTAACAGCAGCGTTCGACACCATCTCGCATGCCATTCTTATCAATAGAATGCGCGAGATTGGTGTGTCAGATACTGTGCTGACATGGATTACATCGTTCCTGTCCAATAGATCCCAAACGGTTTCACTAGGCCCCTACCTCTCCAGAGAAAGACCAATCACATCAGGAGTCCCCCAGGGGTCCATACTTAGCCCTCTTTTTTTTAACATTTACATGGCCCCCCTCCTCGCAGTGATAGAATCCCACGGAATCCTCGTCACATCGTATGCTGATGACACTCAGCTTGTTGTCACCATCGATAAAAAATGCACGGATGCAGCCCTTAGATTTAAGAATTGTCTCTCTGAGGTTTTTCTATGGCTGAATAGAAATCACCTCAGATGTAACAGTGCCAAGACTGAGATTATACCCTTAGGGAAAGACTTGTCCTTTTCCCCAAAAGATTGGTGGCCAAAAAACTCAGAAGCCCCGCCGAGTGCTGTTTCCTCGGCACGTAATCTTGGCATCCAATTCGACGCATCCCTCAGCTTTGATGATCATGTCCGCATCACTGCTGGGTGCTGTTTTAGCCTCATTAGAACACTGAAGAAATTCTTTGACTTCCTCCCCATCTCAGCCAGAAAATCAGTCGCGGTTGCTCTAATCCTCTCCCGACTTGATTATTGCAACGGACTAATGGCAGGAGTGAAGAAGTCCACACTCAGGAAACTGCAAAGCGTTCAACACGCGGCGGCCAGACTCGTTCTTAAACTCCCAAGAAGGTCCTCAGCCTCAGCAGCCCTTAACACCCTCCACTGGCTACCTCTTCACAAAAGAATTTTGTTTAAACTTCTGCTCACTGCATTCAAAGCCACTAGGAAAACAGGCCCGCTGTATTTCACTAAGCGCTTTATGCATTACAATCCCACGCGCTGCTTGAGATCCTCAGGAACCAACCTTGTCGTTTCCCCAAGATTTAAGTTAAAAACGCGAGGGGGGAAAACCTTCTCTTTCCTAGCAGCAAGAGCTTGGAACAACCTCCCAGTTAATCTCAGGCTAGCTGATACTGAGAGCCACTTCAGGAAACTCTTGAAAACCTGGGTATTTCAGCAATCCGACTCCTCGGTTTTCACAGCCATCTGATTCATTCATCACTACGTTTCCTTTTTCTGCACGCTCAGCGCCAAGATGCTCCTTCCGGAGCGATAGCCGCGCTTTACAAAATCCTATAAATATCAAATATCAAATGCTAATTGCGCCCTTTCAACTGAGCATAGACGCTCCTTGTTGATCAAATTGGATCCCAAACTAGGGGATTTGACCTCCTCGGAGGCAGGTGCGGTGGCACAGGGCGGTCTTTTTGGAGACCCTTTCATAAAAGAACTTGGGAAGTTCGTCTCCACCTTCTCGTCCCTGGATAAGGCCCAATGCACCATTAAAAGGGTGTTTAACCAGCGTTTTTCCAGGGGGGCCGGTCGTGGTAGGTGCCTCACGACCGGCCGTGTGGCGGTCAGAACCAGCAGAACAAAGGACAAGGCTCCGGCAGAGGTCAATACAATTCCTCCGCAAATTATAACAACTTTTACCCTTCCAGAGGGCAACGTTTCAGAGGAGGCCGCGGCAACTACAGGAATGACGCAGGAAGCGGAAATTCCCACGGTGAGTGTAATCTCAGCGGATAATGTCCGAATAGGGGGAGGCTGGCTTGTTTTCCAGACGCTTGGTCAGCGCTCACGCACGATGCATGGGTTCTTCAAACCGTGCACGGTTTCCATATAGACTTCTACGACCGACCATGTCAATTAAGGGATCCACGTCCCATTCTTTTTTCCCGGGAGGATGCCCGGTTGATCGACGAGGAAGTCTTGTCGCTATGCCGGAAAGGGGCCATCTGTCGATCGACAAGGCATCCTGCAGGTTTCCTCAGCAATATTTTCCTAGTGGAAAAGACGGACGGGGGAAAGAGGCCGGTGATAAATCTCTGGGAGTTCAACGGTTGGTTGGTCTACAACCACTTCAAGATGGAAGGCATCCATCTTTTGAGAGACATACTCCTGACCAACGACTGGATGGTCCGTCTGGACCTCAAAGATGCTTACTTGGTGGTTCCAATCCACCCGCCGCACAGGCGATTCCTTCAGTTCCTCTGGCGGGAGCAGGTTTACGAGTTCACGGCCCTTCCTTTCGGGCTCTCCTCGGCCCCGTGGTGTTTCACCAAGCTGTTGCGACCAGTGGTGGAGGTCCTTCGGAGTCAGGGCATTCGCATGATTGTCTCCTAATGGCGCAATGTCACAGCAAATTGACCCTTCAGCTCAACCAACCGATAACCTTACTGCAAGACCTGGGGTTCATAGTCAATCAGGACAAGTCTGTTTTGACACCTTCCCAGCAGATGGTGTTTCTGGGGTTCCAAGTGGACCGTGTACGGACCACTTTGAGTCTGCCGACGCGGAAGATGGCCAAAATAAAACACGAGCTGCGGCAGACTATCACCAGGTCACACACTTCCCTACGTCAGATCGCCAGGTTAGTAGGCCTTCTCTCGTCCTCCATCCAAGCGATCTTTCCGGGTCCACTGCATTATCGGGCCCTTCAACGCCTAAAAGCGTATCACCTCAGACGAGGCCTGTCCTACAACCAGTCGGTTCCACTATCTGACGAGGTGAAGGAAGAGATGTCCTGGTGGCTCACCCATATGGAGGCCTGGAACGGTCGATCTATTTTCGGATCGGTGCCGGACTTGATCATAGAATCAGACGCCAGCAGATCGGGCTGGGGCGCCTGTTGCGGCGATTTCTCCACAGGCGGAGGCTGGTCATCCGAGGAGCAGCAACTCCATATCAATTGCCTGGAGCTCCTCGCAGGCTCTTTTGCGGTTCGTTGTTGGACCAAGGACACAGCGACGTTGTGTGTCCTAAGAATGGACAACATTTCGGCGGTCTGCTATGTCAATCATCTGGGCGGCTCTCGGTCTAGAGCCCTGGCGAACCTTGCGAAAGATTTCTGGGATTACTGTCTCGCCCACCAAGTCTCGGTGACGGCGGAATACCTGCCAGGTCGAGCCAATCAGGTGGCGGATTGGCACTCGAGATACCTGAGGGACTCGAGTCTGTGGAAACTGGACACGCGGGTGTTCCATTGGTTGAACACCATATGGGGCCCGTTCTCGGTGGACCTCTTAGCATCTCGCCTAGACTTCCAGCTACCGAGGTTCTTTAGTTGGAGACCGGACCCCCTGGCGGAGGCGACAGATGCGTTCCACCAAGACTGGAGCCAGGGGCGACCCTATGCTTTTCCTCCTTTCTCCATGATAATGAGATCGGCGGCCCTTCTTTGCCGCCAGCAGGCGGAAGTGGTGATGGTGACGCCATGGTGGAGGTCTCAAGTGTGGTTTCCAGTTCTTCTGGAACTTTCTTGGGATTCTCCAATCCTACGCCCCCAGCTCCCTCACCTTCTTCTCAATCCGGAAGGGAACCCGCATCACCTGATAACGCAGGGCTCTCTCCGCCTTATGGCGTGGAGACTTTCCGGAAACGCTGGTTGCTCCAGGGACTTTCGGGCTCGGCTGAATCCTTCCTGTCAAAGGCATGGGCTAATAGTATCGCGAAGAGATACCGGTCAGCATGGTCCAGGTGGGCTCGTTGGTGTGTTCGACGGGACCTGGATCCCCTGGTCGCAGGCGTTGTTCACATTTTGAACTTCCTGGCGGAGCTGGCGGCGAGTGGCCTAGCTTACCGGACCATCAATGCTATACGCTCAGCGATTTCGGCGGCGCACGAGCCGTTAGATGGGAAACACCCTTTGGTTTGTAGGCTCCTTAGGGGGGTACGCCTTAGTCTGCCCCCGGAACCAAGATACTCCGTACTTTGGGATGTTAATGTGGTTCTGAATCTCTTTCTGTCGTGGCAGCAGAACAGATACCTTTCTTTGAAAGAACTATCAGCGAAACTAGCCTTGCTCTTGTGCCTGATATCTTGTCGCAGAGTATCCGATGTCCGAGCTTTGGACATATCAGCGAGAGTGTTTTCCCCGGATGGGGTTACCTTTACGGTGGGTCGTCGTACAAAGTCCGCGACGAGATCTACATCTTATCCGGCCTTTGCGGACGTCCCCAAGCTTTGTGTTGTTCAGTGTCTGAAAGTGTATTAAAATGCGACATTGGAACTTCGTCCTCCGGGCGAACGGCAACTCCTGATTGCTTTGCGTAAACCGCATAAAAGCGGTGTCTTCTCCCACCATAGCCTGCTGGGTGCGGTGGGTGCTGCAGGAAGCAGGTATTGATACCAAACAGTTTGGAGCACATTCGGCCAGAGGGGCCATGGCATCGAAGGCTTTCTCCTTGGGAGCGCGTTTGGAGGACTTAATGCGTGCTGCGGATTGGTCCTCAGACTCCACGTTCAAACGGTTTTACTTTAAACCAGTGGTGGATATTGCGAGTCTGGTGGTCAGTCAGCTTTAAACAAGCATAATCTGAAGCCTCCGGTCCTGACATAGAATCGAAATTTGTCTAGCATAGTAACAGTAAGTTTCAATTCTATTAAGGACACGGAGGCGAGGATTATCCCACCCTATTTCCTACGGAAGTTCCCTCTCCGTATTGGTGTAAGTAAGCAATTTTTATTGACTTGTGATGGTTGTATATGCCTTTGCTTTTGCATTGTCCGAGTTGATTACCGTCCAGTGGACTTTACACCACTGACGCTGTGGTTTGTTTTTTACTACTAGGTAACGAGGCGAAACAGGACCGAGGTTGAGATGACGTGTCTCGCGCGAACAAAGAGGAAGGGAGCATAAGATGGACGCCCTACCTTATGTCATGGACACTATGAAAGGACTATGGTTCTTGGACTGATGGGAGTTGTAGTTTATGTCATGTGTTTTTTCTCATGTTGATATGTTCAACCCGTGTTGGGTGTTTGACATATATTTTTTGCAAAGAAAATAAGTTGCTTTTCAGGCTGCTATGTGCTTTTGTGGAATAAACAGCGAAGAGAGAAAAGCATAATCCTCGCCTCCATGTCCTTAATAGAATTGAAACTTACCGTTACAATGCTAGGCAAATTTCGATTCTCCTTCCAACCAATTAGAGTTGTTGCCACAAACTCAGTCAGATCTGCAAAATCTATACATGCAGATTTCAAATAATAGATACGAAAGCTTGATACAGCTGAGAATACTTCCATTTCTGCTTTAAGGGCCAGGATAGGTTCAATGAAGCACAAAATATAATCAGCAATAAGTACCAACTTGTTCATGACAAGAAGCTGTGTATTATGAGATTAGTTGTGATTTTCTGAGCTAATTGGAGGGCGAAAATTAAAGGGGCAGGGGGACACACCTGCCTCATCCCGTGGGTGAGCCGGATGTTATGAGACAACTCTCCATTTTGATGTAGACTGTAGATAGTTTATAGAAGGACATAACAGGGCCTATTGAGGTCTTAGACAACACCTTTTGGTAACAAGCCAATCAACTCGGTGGAAGGTCTTCTCCACATTAAGCGAGAAAAAGTCCATCAAGGTATTGCCCAAGGTTGTGGCACTTTTAGGTATAATCACAAGCGTGATGACCACAAACAAATTCAGATTGTGGAGGGAAAATCAAATGTGACCAGACCTTATTTTAATATCGTTTTTCAGAAGAGATATTGTTGGATAAGAACTACAGCTCAAGCGGTCCTTCCCTGGCTTTAAAACTAGCGTGCTTACTGCTTCTAGCTTGGTGTCGGTGACCCTCTAGGTTCCACCCATGTAGTTAAAAAAGTTGGCCGGATGCTCTGCCAAGAGGGTGCAAAATACTTGGCAAAACATATGAAATCCATCAGGGCCGGGCACTGCAGAGAATCAACTGAATAGCGACTTCACCTCTCGAGAGGTAGTTGGTCTTTTAAAAGCTAATAAACGTTCAAGCTTGCCACCTTTTTCATAACATTTCTCTCTTGTGAATAGCATTTTCTTGGCTGTCTCTCTAATTAGAGCCTGTTCCAATTCGACTCTAGTTTTACAGAGGGATCAGAAGGTACGAGGAAGACAATCAACCTTGTGTTGTTGTTTGAGTGCACAAACCTGTGACTCAAGCTCTTGTTTCCTCTCTTTCGCTAATCTCTGGAACATAGCTGTAGTGGAGATAAGCTCTCCTAGGAGGACTCCCTTAGTGGTGTCCCAAACCATGGCAAGAGGGAGTTCACCATAAGACGTAGGGCCTATTGGAGTCCGCTATGTGTTTCAGGGAAGTGTCTCTAAATGCCATCTTGTTCTTACTCAATGTCTGAGCAGGAGGAGGGCGGGACAACCCAAAGCCCAGAGATAGCGCCATCGTTGAACGGTACTGATCTCTGCAGAACCCTCCAGTCAATGGCCGGTCTATTAGTCGGAAAGAGGAGCCTGCTTATGGACTCTGGAATGCAAAGGTGTAATCTTTGTTGGGTTCATGTAGTAAACTCAAGGCCTCAACAATGTCCAGTGATTCAATGCCTTCTGATAGCGCCTGGGGTGTTGCATATGTAGCTTGCCTTAACCCCTTGCATGCTGCGAACATTTTCGCGCTGTACAGGCGATTTAAATAGTGGGCGGGATTCGGACACCCCCAGGCCGTCCTCCGCACATGCCCACTGTGACATCGGACGGCCGGGGCCGTCCGAAGCCTGCAAGGGGTTAAGATGCATCTGTAAAATGTTTCCTCCACGACGGCATTAAGTCCCCTCCTATGATCAACAGACTGAAAAATCTTCCACTCTGTGAAACAAAGATCAATAAAATTCATTTTTTACTTTGTTTGTGTCATACATTTAAAACATTTTTAAGTTCTTTGTCTACCAATCATACAACACTCAGATGGATAGGTGACAGATAAATAGATATGATCCTTTGAGTACTTCTCTGTCCCAGTCTCTGTGATGCTCGGTCTGACATTGTGCTTATCAACCACTCCCCATTTCTGATTTGTTCTGTCTCGTCATGTTTCCCACTTGTCTCAGTGTTGCTCTGATTTTCTGTATGCTTCTGTGCTCCCCAGTGCTGCGTCATGTCGTTGTGTGCTACTGTGCCCCTCCATGCTGCACTGCATCACGGTTGCTTTGTAGCTTGCCTGATTTTTTTTGTGAATTTTTTTTTATTTCCTTTTGCACAATAAAACTGAACAATCTCCATTATCATTTGGCTTACTACATATATCATACATCACGGCATCCCGCTTACCCTGACTGACAGATTTTAAAATTCCTTTTCTTTCACAGTGAAGGTGCTTAAAAGCTTTCAATTCAGACTACCTGTGATTTAGTAATCTGACACGGAGTGTTGCCAAATGTGAGGATGCGGCGCCCTCTACCGTACTATCATCATTATTTTAAATCTGCAGCATAATAAAAACTTGGTCGCAGAAAGAGAACAACTGGCCATATTTATAACATTTTCATTAGGGGGATTTTTTTTGATCATTTAGTAATTAAAACAAGAAAGAACGACTGAGACAAGGAGAGGTCACAAGAAAGATAATTAACAGGGAAGAATTCCCGAGGAATTAAAGAATGCATACAGAACAGAACACACAAGCGATCGATGCACGCGAAGCAATAATTAGAGAGGTGGAGTGAGGCGCGCATGCTTGTGCACGTAACCGCAAGCTGGTGGCTGGCGGGTTTCACTTTGAAAAGCCCCCTACTAAAGTCGAGCAAGCAGCGCATGCGCTGCTCTAGACTCGACCTAAAAATTATGTTTCCCGTATAGATCATGCAATTGCCAACAGACATCCTGTCACTAACATAAAAAAGGTCATTTAGGTAATAAATTAGCCCATAAAATGGTATGCTGGAAACTCCAGTTTTTAATTCTTTCCTGATTCTATACAAACTAGTTTCAGGGTGAAAATAACAGGAATCATATTAGGGAGTGGTATACATCAAGCAGGAGTTTGACAATCAAGTTTGTGCCGTTTTAATTTGAGTTGTGGGGGCAGAATTGTTGCAAGGGGGTATAAGAGGAACTTCTGACAAGAGAACAGGCATGTATTTATGAGAGATGAACTAATCGGAAGAAACTTGATGGGGGTGAAGATGTGTATTATAAAGTAGCAGGAGGGTTTGTGGTTCCTGGGATTGCAGAGTTGTGTGGAACGTGATCACAGATGAGTCTTGGACTCCCAGCCATGCCTCATTAAAGTTGTGCTGTGGCTGAATGGCCCTGGAGCACGTTGGTGTTGAATGTAGCTGGCCAATATAAGGTTCTGAAAGTGGGTCCCAAACAGGTCATTATTAAGAGTGACATTTTTACCAAGTGGCCTGAGGTGAGGTTTGTAAATTAAGTCACAACGTACAAGGTTATTTTCATTAGTACGGGCATCTTTGCTGAGCTGCTGATGGACAAGGGGGGCATGCTAGTTTCTCAAGAGATAGAAACATATTTTGATTGATCAGACATCAAAAACACATGAGAACTTTGCTTTACCATCCCAAGAGTAATGGTCTGGTTGTGAGGTTTAATCAGGCTATGACAAACTACAATCAATTGGAATTAGTTAATGGGAAAAGATAGATTGAAGCCGTAAGAGGAATGCTATGGGCAATTTGCAATATGGCACATGCAAATACTAGTGTTTCACATTTTGTTTAGTTAAGTGGTAGAGATGCTGGAACGAAATTTAACAACGAATGGATAAAGAGTAAAGTTGATGATACAGGTAGATTGGGGAGAGTGTGTGATATGAGATGTACAGTGAGTGCAAAGCAAGGATTGTAGTGTTCCGGTTAATGAGTTGAGACTAGAAGTGAGGGTTGGTGCGTAAAAGGCAGGAAGTTGAGTGCTCCTAGAAGGGTGATCAAAGTGAAGGATAATGTCATTGAGTTGGATGATGGTAAGTTTTGGAGCAAGCGCAAAATGGTTATCATGGCAAGGATGGTGGTTGATGATATGTGCACATTTTTGGGCTGTAATACTGAAGCTTTGGAAGAATTTAACCAGTTGGCGCAGTCTCAATGATCTGTGCGTATACATGTCTTTCCCACATATCGTGATAATTACATAGCAAGATAACTGTAGGCTGTTACAGCAGTTTCCCAGGTATCCGATTTTGTATGTAACAAAAATACCCTAATGGTATTTCAGCATAGTATTTTAATTATGACTGATGCAAGTTTCCTTTGAGATACGGCAGTGTTTAATTGTGTTGGGGTAAAAAGGGGAGGTGTCGCTGTTGTGATACTGACGTAATTTGGAATTGGAATGTAGAATGTAACCCTAGGGAAGAAGGTTAAAGGCCCTGGAAATTTTATCACGTTTAAGATCACACAAAATAAAATCTACACCCCCTGGCCCAGTGGTGCATTTCAATCATATGCCAGTATACGAAGGAACAGGCATTGGTGATTCAGGATTTAGTTAGTAGCAAGTCACCGACTCATTTTCCAGTGTTCAAGAGGTTTTTTTTAACCTATTTTTATGAATGATCTTATCGCTCCTAATCAGTTGTTTTTGTCATTTACTTTCTAAAAGTTGTGTTAAATCAGTTCTGGTTGCGAACAAGTTAGAGCGCTAATCTATCTTTGCAAGCCTTTGAGTGTACAGTGCATATAAAGCTTTTATTTAAGTTAGGACTAGAGAAGGAAGAGCATGGAGGTGGAATTTCACCAAAAAACAAAAGTGAGGAAAGATTGTTATTAGTGTACCAGGGCCCTTTTCAACGTCTTGTCTTTGGTGTGATTTCAGAGTACCAATGGAGCGATTGATCTACACATTTGGTGCCCGTCGATGGTTACGGAGAGATGGGAATGACTTGTGGATAAAGAATCCAAGTCTGATCTGAGAACAGAGAAAGAGTTATGCTACAACATGTAGAATATCAAGTGTGTACACAAACATGTCCAAAACTAGTAAACAGTTAAGGGGTATTTGAAAAGAGTATAATATACAATACCAATATCAATGACAGTCGCAAATATCTTCATTCAAAACTGGTCCACCAAAGGGAAAAATGTAATATGTCTAACCCATAAGTGAGACACAAATAATTCTTCCAACTCAGATAATGGCTGTAACGTAATTTTAATTCCAATTCTATAGAAAAGACAACAAATGTTGTCTTTAGATAGGAGGTCTCAACTTCCGTTTTGTGATAGTGATTTCTATTTGAAATAACTGTTTCTAGGAAACCATACACAGGTGGAGCTGTTTAGTTTTTATGAAGATTAATAAACATCCATGGTATAGAACTGGTCTTAGACATATATTAAAGGTTAGAGTGTCTGCTAAAGCTAGTTCTCACAGGTTCACTGGAGCAGAATTGCCGGGCATTGAGGGCTTCACCAAAAGGACTTCTTTTAAGCACTGTTCTCGCCTCACAGTTGTTGTGCTTCACTTTCGCTGGTGCCCTGTCTTCGACGTGACTAGTATCAGAGCTCCTTGCTTGCCAGACAGTGCACAGCAGCCCTCTCCCTGGTCTGCTGGGCTTCCAACCTGTGACCTGCACTTGTGCTGAGTGACAGCTACTATTCAACTACAGTTCACTTCCACTTACAGACATATGCTGTGTTGCAGCTTAAACACATCATAAGTTTGCTGCAAAACTGTGGCAAACTTAGACCCACTGTGTTCCTGCTACACACATTGATAATCTGCATTTCTGAATGTAACACAATCACTGCAGATTTCCTTGGTCACTGAACAATTCATATATAGGTTCTGGGTTGTCTAATCCGAGGTACAATCTGCACAGTTGTGTAGCAAGTCCAGGGCAGACAAGAATGTTGACACACAACTGTCCAACTATACTGCGTACTCGCCCTGTGTGGCCCCAAATCTTTAACCAACGCACCTTTTACAATATTTTCCATTTCTCTAACTGAGCATGGCTTTGAAACATTTTTGTTAGATTATGATAGAAAAAATACATACTGTAAAGTACAAACAGCATACATAAGGATGACCACTAGATTGACAAATCATATCTTAAACTTGAACGGGACAGAGGTGTGACCACAGAATACCAATAACCAGCTGCTTGAAGGGAAATATCCCTGAAAAGTATCAACACCTAAAAGGGGAAGGCGGACTGGACTTACGATCAACCACCACGTGCAAGTCTCAAAGTTGACAAAAATGAACTGCTCTTAAAAACGGCAAAGGCTATGGGTCACAGGCAACAAGCAAATACAAAAGGTCCCTCGTTGTGAGGGCCAAGGAATAAGGAAATGGAGTGAGGAAAAAAATCAGCTCTGAAATACCACAACAAGCGCCCACACACAAAAACCTTTCAGGTGTCGCCTTGTGATCAGTTCCAGTGACTTTAACGGCTCCAGACTGCCCCAGGCCGTAGCCACAGAGTTCTTTCGCCCTCGTCTACCTGCACCCTAGCAGGGTGTAAATAACTGTCATGGCTGTCTTGGAAATTTTGTCTTAGCGTTCCTAGTCTCCGGGTGTCTCTGGTGATCAAAGAGTCCAATCATCTAGTCAGCTCGGCATTGAAATAATCTTACTGGAGAAGACACAGTGACAGAAGAGGAAGGAAATGCAATATAGACAATAATGTATTAGACAATGTCAAGAAGTCCTGCTTGCACGTCTTTGGAGGGAACTGGTCTAACATCTCGGTTGGCTGCACCAATCAGCACATACTATTCAACTTCAATTAATAAAGTTGTGTCCTAATTGGAATGAGACTGTACTAACTTGTATGGCTTTGTTGAGCCTTACAACATTGAGATTGTATTTGTAATCAGATGAAAGAAAGCACATGCTGCCTTCGACAAGAACCAAGTGTGATCATAAAGCACTGATCATAGACACTGCGTATGTTACCTGAGAAATCTTTGGCACCGATCTCGTTGCAGGAATAGCTTACCTGGGAAGTCATCGGCACTGAGCTGGTTCCAGGAATAGCTGTGGGAGCCAGAATCCAGCCCAAGCTCCATGCTGTTGTCAAACTGTGGGCAGAGACAAGGAAATTAGAGGGAGAAAGAGAACAAGGTAAGAGACCAAACAAAAGAACAGCTCAAAACAGACAAGAGAGAAAGGCATAAGGCCTATGGATACAACAGGTGCAAGAGTACGGACAAGAGGCAAAAAAGGGACCATAGATGGGAAAAGTAAGAGACTGAGGAATCAGGAAGAGTCCAATAGTGTGAGAAGTGGCTGAACTTCAGAGGAAGCCCTGCACTGGATGGAACAACTAAAAAGATGGGCATGAAGACCAGAAGAAAATAAATGAGGTTAAAACGTTATCAAGAATGTAAGGTAGGAGGTAAGAAAGGAATGAGGTATGGAAGGAGTGAGAGAGGCAGATTGATACTGGGAAGGAAATGAAAACGAAGAAAAATCTGGTTATGAAGAAAGGAGATTTAGATGGCAAGGAGAGCAGGAAACGAAGAAAGGGAGGGGGCCTAAAGATGGAAATGTAAGAGGAGGCCAAAGACAATAGAAGGAATGCCCAAGGAACAGAAAAAAAACACTGGAAATGATTAAGCAGGACTAGGAGTCACTTCCCCACCCACATGGGGCTGACGTCTGCCTCCACTACTCTCCTCTGAGCCCTCACTATCTTTAGGAGACACCGCAATGCACTCCTGAGCCACACCTGCACACTGATCCCCACCTATACACTCAGCTGGACTACAACTCCAGGTGGCAGACCCCTCTCCCATGGAGTCAGAAATATTCCAAGGTGTCCTAGGCACCTGCTCATTCTGACCTGCTCCACATTCAACAATCCATCCATTCTACTCTAAAACACAGACTGTCACAGACACTCTGTGAATGGATGGCTTATGACAAGGCCCCTGCTCCTCAACTAAATACATCGATGACTGTACCCCCTCTCTTCCCTTTAAGATATAGTTATTCCCCTCCTACACCTATTGGTCTTCTTTTAGTAAGGGCCAGTTCCAACTGCAGATCATTATTCATTTACGAAAGTTTTCTGTGCTGTGTAAAATGCATATTTGAACAGAGACATACATTTACAGAGTGCAAGGGACGGAGAGAGAGAGAACATGCACTAGAAATCCTCACCAGAGGGTCCACGTCGAAACAGTGAAAGAGATCCCCTTGTTCCTCACCCGTCTCCATATAGTTGTACATGCTGGCATCTACAGAGAGGTCGAAAAAAGTAGAGTGGTGAGAAAGTGCAGGCTTTGAGGATTAGGCTGGATGGCAATACTACAATAACAGCATTATTTGCAAAGATGAAGAAAGATTACTTCAGATCAACAATAAACTAAGATGTACACTGCAGGCTCCAAGAGCAAGCTATTACAGAGGAAATCCTCTGCTCTCAATACCAATACCACTTACACAGCAGTGCTATCCAAATCATGGAAAGATCTGCTCTACCAGAGGGAATCATCTGCCTCCAAGAGTCATGCCACTTACACAGCAGCACTCTCCAGCCCATGGAAAGATCTCTACAGCCAGAGGGAATGCTCCGCTTTCCAGACCAATGCAGCTTACAGAGCACTGTTTTCAATGCCATGGAAATATCTACTCTACCTGAGGGAACCCTCTGTTTTCAAGAGCAATGCAACTTACACAGCACTGCTCTCCAAAACCATGGAAAGATCTGCTCTTCCAGAGGGAATCCTGCCCTTTCCAGACCAATGTTACATGGACCACATTGATCTCAGAACCTAGGAATTATGAAGCCCTACTAGAAGATATCCTCTGCCTTCAAATGCAGTGCCACTCACACCACTTAACTTCCAAAACCGTGGGGAGATTCGCTCCACTTGAATTGTGGGCAGATCAAGGGTGTAACCCAATATCACAGGAGAAAGAGTAAAGCAGGTGGACACGTCCAGTAACCAGAAATTGTGCCTGAAATGACATTTCAGGGTGTAAAAAGTAGGCTAACAATCCCAGTGAAGGAGCTTTACTGATATATATAGGGTCAAACTGTATACTTGAATAATACACGATAAATAGGTCTACCAATACAGGCACCAGGTCTCTCTGGCAAAAGATGGCATTGGTGCTGGAATAATACACGCTTTAAAAAAGACAAATGTTCATGCTGATGCAGAATTTATTTATCCCAAAATGAAAATGACCCTGGTGGTAAATCTGTCTAAACCCACAATTGAATCATTTTTATTCATTTCAAAAAATTCTCTACAAGTAAACAATTTCATAAAAATATAAACATTTTGAATTATGTTCGCATCGATTTTCCACCATCGATAATAGTCATCAGCACCCTGAAAATACTCTCTTTGTAAAAATGTTACAAATATGAACAATTTATTACACCTGTAATCAAAGGAGGAAGCCTTAAACATGGGGTAAAAGTAACCTTTGTAATGTTTTCAGTCTGCCATTCGTGTGTCCCTCTTTAAGTTCAGACTAATTCTACAACGACCCAAGTCTGCGACGGCTCTCTGATGAGGGTGGTTGACAGACTTCTCATAGGAGGCGAGGGTTGATTGAATAATGACTACAAAAGGCTCATTGAGTCTCGCTACTTTCGAATCCACTTCATGGCGTTAGTTTAGGGTCCCAACATCCTGGATGTCTTTAAAATAAACCGTCCAGATGTTTAAAATAAAATGTTATGCGCTCGGAGAAGTCAGAAGAGAAACTCTTCTGGGCTCCACGTGTGTGAATCGTGGTTTCAGAATGGACTCTCTGCAGCCCTACACCTGCCATAGGTACCTCAGATTGGCCGGATGAAAATAAGAAAAGTAGCAGAAACTATTCTTTACAAAAATGTTTTAAAAGCGTGAACACTGAGGACGAATCGTGTATCATTCGACTTGTGCATGGCAAGTGTTTACATCGACATATTTGCCAGTATGTACTTCACTACCACTCAGGATATTTTGAAAGAAAGTCTACCGGGAGCTGGAAATGCGTGTCACATTTGCACTCCATGTCATCAGCGCCCCTTAGGGAGGCCATTGTGTCAGAGGCGCGTGTAAACCCTGCCAGTCAATGCGCGCACGTGCTGCGTGAGATCAACCACCGCTGCGTACCACGACTGCGTTCTACCTGTGGGAGTTCGGTGGACTGTACGCATGCGCAGCACATTGGATTCGTTTCCAGGCTTTACGTCATTCTAAATTGACCCCAAAGCAATAATTGACTGTAGTATAACATATAATGTGTGAGAAAATATAAAAAATAATATATTTAACTTCAAAAGAATGTTCTTAATTGTATAGATCAGATCTATCACCACAAAAGCAATGTTACTAGGGAACTTTTTAAAGGTGAAGCTAAGACCTGCCACTGCAGTCACGGTTTTTGGTGTGGTTAATGGTGGATGTATGTCATTACATCGCATAGTAATACCACGCATGCCATTACAACGCGGGTATTACTACGCGATGTCAAAGACATTGCATGCCATTACATCGCATACTTTTACCACGAGTATGCTTTTACCACGCATGCCATTACAACGCAAAGGCATGCGTGGTAAAGCAATACTCGCAGTAAAAGTTTTCAAGGTCAGTGACATCCCTATCCCTACACCTACACAACAAACTACTCCCACCCCTACACTACCCCAAATACAACACTACCCACTCTACTCCCACCCCTACACTACCCTAAACCCTAAAACACTACAACACTACAGTAAACACTAAAACACTACACTACACAAAAAACTAAAACACTACACTACCCTACCAGGATGATTAGGAAATTCATCACCTATCTCCCTAGTGATACCAGGAAAACCATAGTCCAGGCATTGATTACATCTCACCTGGACTATGCGAACGGCCTGTATTTAGGGTTGCCCGCGGGCCTCCTACATCGGCTCCAGACAGTCCAGAATGCGGCTGTTCGGCTGGTCTGCGGGGTTTCCCTACGCACCCATATTTCGCCACATCGCAGAGCATTACATTGGCTTCCAATCCATCAAAGAGCTGCATTCAAAGCCATGACCTTAGCCCATCGAGCAACTAGGGGTAGGGGATCGGCTTACCTCACTGTTAGTATCCGTCCTTATTGTAACTCTCGGAACCTCCGTTCCAACTCCCAACATCTGCTTTCCATACCAAGATTCAGGAAAGCACGTTCTGGAGGTAAAACCTTCCAGGTCTGTGCCACAACTCTCTGGAACAAACTCCCGATCGCAATTAGGATGATCCAGGAAGAATTACCCTTTCGTAAGGCACTAAAAACTTTTCTCTTTTGTTAATTCACCCAGGACTATCACTCTGCTTTCACTCAGAAGCGCCGGGACACCCCGTTGGGGTAGCTGCGCGCTATATAAATTACACAAATAATAAAATACCCTTAAACCTAAAACAATACACACTACTACACTACCCTAAACCAATACACAAACACTACTGCACTCTACTAAAATACTACACAAACACCAATATACTACATTAAACCCTAAAACACTACAAAACACTACTATCCTACCCTAAACCCCCAAAACACTACACAAACACTACTACACTACCCTAAACACTAAAAACACTACACTACCCTAAACCCTAAAACACTACACAAACACTACACTGCCACATCGTAGAAGGAGCACGCAGAGGGACTTTCACTCCAAAGTGAGTGGGGTATGTGAGGCGAACTGTGCTTGGGGGCTGCACTGAGGGAGATCACCAGCTTGCTCCCCGCTTGCCCGCCTCCTTCCCTGCTACCAGGAACTTCGGACTACGTGTCCCATCAGCCCCGCGCTCACCAGTGCGCCTGGACACCTGAGGCTAGTTGACTCCTCCCCCCTGCCACTACTTCCCCAGCCCCTTTGACTGTCACGCGGGACGCGCGCGGGCGGCGCCGGGCTAAGCCCGGGCAAAGGGCGGGCCCTCTGTGGCCCTCGGAGGCCGGATGAGGCCGGGCTCGGCAACCCCTCTTTCATCTACGGTGGACGTCGCCGAATTCTAGGCTATCAACCAAAGGTACTGTTAACTACTAATATATAAAGCCTCTGGCCCCATACATTTGAAACATCGGTTCAGTTCCCAGTTTGAAGGAGTAAATACTGATCTGATGGGGGACTCTTGCTATACCCACCACAGAATCAGTAATCTGCAAAGAATGAGTAATGCGGGTAAAAAGAAAAACATTTTCACAACGCGCTCAAATACCAGGTTGCAAGCGGCCATACCACAGCCTTTACCTAGCTGAACAGCTATAGATAAAATTCTACAAAAAACTACAGGGGTTGTAGCAACGGCAATCGAAAACACCAAGAGAAGGTTATCACTCACACCCATTGTATGTACTCAAGATCCAGGAGGGGATTGCTCAATTATCGCAACAGATGTCCCTGATTTAAGCTCCTGTTTATCATCATCCTATGTTGGGCTTCCCTGTGCACAGGTACCTACAGAGACCTCCATAGTGGTTGAGGATACCCCTACAGATCTGAATTTTCCCCCAGTTTCAGAAATCTTCACAACAAGTAAATCATGCCCCAGAAGGAGAAAGGAAAGTGTACCAAAAAAGAAAAAGGGCAAAAAAAACATAACCAATAATAATCTGGTGACACCAACAACCAACATGCAGCAATTAACACCAGGCATACCTTGTTGGGTCACTAACATTGTGGCTGACCTACAAGCAAGCCTGGAAAAGACTATTGTCACCCATATCAAACCCCTGGTATCCAAGATTGACAAATTAGTTTCCATCCTAAATAATAGGGGGGCAGGGACTGCAAAGTCTGTAAATCCCTTAGGCAACTCAGGCCTGTCTGAGCAGGCCGGCACACAAAAAAAACACATATAGGGATAAGGTCGTATCATCAGCAAACCCTCCGACACTGAATATAAACGTAGGATCACCACTAACTATCACCCAGACTACCAGAGTTCCACCACCCCCTCGCTCTACAACCACCATCAAAAATAGTTTGCCTAAAACTAGAAATGCACCAGTTAAAGCTGGTTCAGCCCGTACCAAATCTGTTTTATGGGGAGACAGAAGATTTCTTGTAGCAGCGCCCAAACTATGGAACACTCTGCCGCACTCGATTAAAACAAGCCCCTCACTTTGGTCTTTTCGAAAACAACTTAAGACCTGGCTTTTTAATCTGTAAACTCAGGCTCCCCTTCTATGGTTAATTACTGCAGATATTTTAGCGCCGAGATGCCCATGGGCCTTCGTTCGCACTCTATAAATGCTGTTAATAAATAAATAAATAAATAAATAAATAAATAAATTGTCGACCATTAACCTCCTCCCGGAAGCTCTGCCGTTTGCGTTGTAGCACTTACAGGAGTCCCCCCCTAAATGAAGGGAGAAGAGAAAACCAACTTGAAATAAAACACAAGTGCATGCATTGGCTAAATGTAAACAGACCATTACCCGCAAACATCTCAGGGGAAATACTTGCTGTCAGAAGATTGGAGTGTATTAGGGAGGGACCAAAAACTGTGGCAGGTGATATCATATCATAGTAATAAACTTTAGGGACACCGTTGCTGTGGATCATATCTGCAATGCCCCTCTGGGTGGACCAAATACTCAAATATATCCACTACACCTGTCATACTTCTATCCTACCCCACCCCGGAGAGTAGTCCACCCTAACAGGGCTTTTCGTAGGAGGGGGCATTATGGTCAACCAAATAGAATGCAACAGTGGCGAGCACCGGGGGAGGGCACCTTCCCACACGATTTTACCAACCCACTACAAGCCCACTGGAATAGGTTCAGCGTATTGGAGGAGGTGGATTGACTGCCACTGGATGGAAACTCCCCACCTCAACCTGTAAAGGAAAAATTTGTAAAAGAGCCCACCCTGAAGGGAATCACACACCCATCACCCTCGGAGAAAGCATGAGAGAGGGATGCAGCGAGAAGGGTGAATCAGAGCATGAATGGGGGAACCAGCTTATAGATCATGAGGTACTGAGGAAAGACACTTGGGATGCACCCAGCTCAGAGAAAACAGAAAGGACAAACTTAGATATTGTACCTGTCCCAAATGGTATAACGATAGCTGAGGGAGACAGGACAAATTATCCACTCGGGGCTGGGGTAAACATGCTAGATGGGCTGGATGGACCCAAAATCATATCCTGGAACATAGCAGGTTTTGCTGCCAAATATGAGGTACAGGAATGGAGAGAATAGATCACCAGGTTTCATGTTATATGTCTCCAGGAGACCTGGATGATTGACTCTAATCACTTTACCATGGAGGGGTTTAAGTGTTTCCCAGTCCCAGCCCAAAGGTCTTCCTCAGGGAGAGCGGTGGGAGGGCTATTAATATATGTAGATCTCCGGATAGAAGGGGTATGGTCCAACTATAACTGGAAATCGCAGAATATGCAGGCGATAGGCCTTTGCTCTAAAGGGATAAACATGATACTGGTAAACTGGTATAACACTGTAGGCGCAAATAGCAGGGGAAATGTAATAAAGGAATTAGACTCAAGCTTAAATGCCCAACTAGCGGAGGCAAAGGCAGCAGTTGCCCCACGTGTCATTCTTGTAGGGGACTAACTGTCACCTCTGCGGGAATTTAAGACCACTAAACAAGGACTGGTCACGGTGTACAGTAGAGAAAGGGCCACACTTTGTACACTCCCTAGAGGGGTGGGAAATAGATAAAGTGATGAAAAGGCACAATCTGGTCCACACGATGGACATGGTCGAGATGGGTAACGCTGGAGAACCCAGTCCAACTTTAAGGGTAGAGGATGTCATTCGTACATAGACTTCATTATGGGTTCCCCTATACTTAAAACAGGGGTTACTAGGGCGGCAATTGAAAACAGCATATTTAGCGACCATAACCCATTACTGGTGGAGCTAAAATGTTTAAAATTTAAGAATGCACCACCTAGAGTAGATATGATAGAAAGGATAACAGACCAAGGGAGAAGGCTTAGATGGCCGAAAATAGAAAGGGATACATTTTATAAAAGCCTAATAACCACAGGGTCAGATGCAATAAATGTATGCCTCGACCTAAACAATGAGGGAGTGGCGGTAGTGACTGCATTCGAAGAGATGGCACATCTCATCGATGGACTCCTAAAGACCACCAAAACCAGGGCACTAGCCACTACACCCCGATTGTTTGATAAAGAATGCTCAAAGGCACACAAAGATCTTAAATATTGCCTAAAACAGCGTCCCAGGGATAATACTCGAGTAGCCCAAAGCAGATTGATATACAAAAAGACGCTTAAAACTCGCAAAGTTAGCCTCCAAATACAAGCATGGGAGGATTTAAGGGAGGCAGCAGAAAGAGGAGACCTGTCCGAGTTTTGGAAAATTATAAATAAACCATGTTTTCAGGACTCAAACGCCCCACAAATCCTGAATACCATCTTCCCAGAGCAATGGCATGCCCCCTTTCAGAACTTGTATAATCATACAGGCGAAACAAACCATGATGAAGGGGAGAGGCTAAAATTGACCGGACGGCTAGAGATTACCTTGGCAGAAGTGGAAGGGGCAATTCTGAGGCTTACCAAAAACAAAGCGCCTGGCCCAGACGGTATACCCCGACCTCTACAGTAGCAAAGTGGAACTGTGGGCTCCCATCCTCACGAGGGTCTTGAATGCGGCAGTAGAGGCAGGCCTGCCAAGCTCTTGGTCCTCGGCAACGATCGTACCAATATTTAAAAAAGGGAACCGGGATGACCCCTAATGCTATCGCCCAATATCCCTCATCGATGTCACGGCGAAGGTGTTGGGTCGTGTCATTCTAAAACGCCTGTCAGAATGGGCTGATAGTAACCAGCAAATAACAGCCATCCAATATAGGTTTAGGGAGGGAAGGTCAACCACAGATCAGTGCCTGAACCTCTACCTCCTGATCGCCAAGTACACCATAGTCAGTAAGGAGGCGGTCTATCTAGGGTTCATGGACCTCTCCGCGGCTTTTGATCACGTGAATAGGGAGAAACTATGGGCCCTGATGATAGGCCTAAGGGTGGAACAAGATCTAGTTGACATCCTTAAGGCCCTATACTGGAATACATCTGCGTCTGTCCGCTATAATCAAGGTGGAAGTAAGACCTTACCATTCCCATGCACGAGCGGAGTGCGGCAGGGCTGTATTTTAGCTCCATTTTTGTTCTCACTGTACATTAACAACTTGGACTAGGAACTATGTAAACTCGGAGTAGATTCTCCCCAAATAGGCTCTCGCCCAATCGCCGTTCTGCTTTACGCGGACGACGCAGTGCTGTTAGGCCGAACACCGCGAGGGCTGCAGAGGTTGATTGACGGATTTGTAAGATTTATGGCCACACTCGATCTGTCAGCAAATCTGGACAAATCATATGTCATGTTAGCGGGGTCAAGACCAAACAAGAAATTTGTCTACAAGATAGGCTCCCACAAAATAGGTCTGGTCCAGTCCTTTTCTTACCTAGGTGTACTTTTCAACGGGCTTTTAAAGTTTAAAACCTTGGTGGACAAACACGCTGTAAATCTGGTGGTCTCGTCAGGGGCTATAATGGGCTATGGGAGAAGACTGGGTGGATGGTCCCCGGAGCAAGTGATGAACTTGTACAGATCAATATGCTGCGCCAAAGCAGCCTATGGGTCAGAGGTTTGGGGCTTTGCAAACTCATACCAGGTCCAGGCAGAGGAGAATACGTTTTTTAGAAGGATGTTGAGAGTACCGCAAAGTACCCCATCCTACATCATACACGAGGAATTGGGAGAACCTTATATTGAAGATCAAATCAAGATCAGGTCACTCCTGGCCTGGGTCAAAATCTGGTCTAACCCGGAGGCTGGTTTGAGCAGGCTAATTATCAAAGATTGCCTGAATCATGACAAAGGGAGCTCCATCCCCTGGATAAAATATGTTAAAGACACTTTAGAGGCTATTAGTTGTAAGAACTTCTATACCATGCCTGAAGCCATTATCGTTCGGAATAAGACAACGGTTAAGAAAGTGTTTGGCGAATGGACAACCATGAGCAGGGTGGTTATAGAAGACTGTAAATCCACGGTTGTGTCTTATAGATTATTGAAAACGGAAAGTGGAATGGAACCCTACTTATCAGTGACTCATATTGCACAAGACAGATTTGATATGACCCGTTTTAGATTCAACATGTTACACCACCTATTGTCTGTCCTCTCTGGTTTTACTTTAACGGTGGAGCAGAAGGGTTCCTGCGGCTGCAACAATAGGTCTCCGCAGGATACCCTTCACTTCGTATTGTTATGCTCATTTTATTCATTTCCCAGGCGTAAGTTCCTAGTGGGAATTCTGAAACGAGTAAAATTCAAACACACCAAGGCAGCACTATTGTTTTTACAGAAGGCTACAGATGCTTACACACTGTCTTGCATAACGAGTTTTATTAAGGTGGCAATGAGATTAAGGAACACGAGGGAGATAAGTGATTGTAATGCTCTGTAAATATAGACTGGATAATAGGAACCCTTTGATATGTATGAACGTAATGGTTTTTATCTTTTTAACATGGCTTTTAAATGTTTTTATGTACTCTTATGGTATCTTTTGAAGTGCCGAATAAAGATATTTGAACTGAACTGAACACTACCCTAAACCCTAAAACACTACATTACACAAACACTACTATACTACCCTAAACCACTACACTACCCTAAACCCTAAAACACTACGACACTACAACACTACCCACACTACTCCCACCCCTACACTACCCTAAACCCTAAAGCACTTGTATAGGTCAGATCAAATCACAACAAAAGCAATGTTACTATGGAACTTTTTAAAGGTGAAGCTGAGACCTGCCACTGCAGTCACGATTATTGGTGTGGTTAATGGTGGATGTATGTCATTATATCGCATAGTAATACCACGCATGCCATTACAACAAGGGTATTACTACACGATGTAAAAGACATCGCCTACTTTTACCACGAGTATGTTTTTATCACGCATGCCATTCCAACGCAAAGGCATGCGTGGTAAAGCAATACTCGTAGTAAAAGATTGCATGGTAAGTGACATCCCTACCCCTACACAACACACTACTCCCACCCCTATACTACCTCTAACCCAAAAATACTACTCCCACCCTCCTCTCCAGCGTCGCCGTCTCTGCTCCCGGTTTTCTGCTTCCTAGGTCCTGCTTGGGCACGTCGTTGTGAGGAAACAGCCTAAGTTTCCTCACAACGACATGGATAGCCGCCGCCGCCATTACACATTACATTGCATGCATTGTAAAAGCGCATGCGTTGTAATGGTATGTGTAGTTTTTACCACGGGTTGTAACATCGCATGCGTTGTAACGCATGCGATGTATTAGCATTGCGTGGTTAAAACCACGTTGTAATGGCTGTTCCTCGTTAATGGTAAAGTCCGGGTATTTCATATCATTCCGGACTGGTCAGTAGTCGGGAGCAACGAATTGGAAGATTGAGATAAAACCGCCAAGGGGGCTTTAAATTCTACACTGAAGTTATCTGAACTGGTGGAACTTAGTATAAAGCTAAAACAGCAATCATTTAAGGACAAATTACAGTGAGTGGCACATATACAATGCCTACGATGCAAGCGGCACGGCCACGCCCTCTTTATCGACCATCTTGTTTTAATCACTAGTAATTAATGAGAAACAAATGATTAACTCGGGTCAAACTGAATCTCCTAGATTACCATAACAATTTTGACAGCAAGCCCTGGCAAAGCCACTAGATCTGGTGTTAGTTGACAATCTTTTTTGCTTCGTCAATGCTCGTTAGGTTGTGTTTACTCGAACCTAATGCTGTCCATCCAAAAGCTGACTTTTTACGATCCGGATTTTCAAAAGTTCACGTGAAATCACGTGACCACAAGCTCCTTCGTGCACGAGCTTCCCCCTGCCAGCAGCATTTGCCACATCAAAGGGTTCCGCTGCCCCGCCCCCCGCCTTCACTTATTCACGGCCGCAGGCCGTGACTTCAAAGGGTTCCGCTGCCCCGCCCCTGCTTCACGGCCATCTGTTCCCCAGCACCTCCCCTCTCTCTCCCCTAATTATTCACTGCTGGCCGCCTGGCCGGCCAGCACATCTAGTTTTCCACGGGTGCTCTGCGAGGGCCGGGGCTTTGAGCGCCTAGGCGTTTTTTTTCCTTCTATTATTTTTAAGTTGCTTACAGACTTGAAGCACCGTGTGCCGGTGGTAAGAGCCTCCCATCTAAATTCTCTGGATTTAAAATGTGCTTTCCTCGTCACCGCGCAACAACCCCCCCAGTGCTGCCACTCTTCCCTGCAATTTTTATGTTCTGGTCACACTTCGGGCACTATAACTCGTTGAGCACAACGTTTATACTCGTTTTTTAGACTCTTCCCTGTTTAGTGTTGCACTTGCTAAGATATCACGTGGGCATTTCACAACTGCACTCGCCCGCATGTTTTTACTATTTTTTCACCTTTCCAGGTTTATTGCGCACATGTGGGCTACTAGGTTCGGTTATGAACCTGACAGTATTATACGCCCGCTATGGGTGAATACTTCTTGTAAGCGCTGTTTTTTCTGGTCTCATTCACAGATGTTTTCCCCTGACGAAGGTCACACCGTTGCCCGAAATGTATCGGGATTGATGTAACAATACGTAAATGTAACAACAATGCTTCAAATACAAAACTGCATTCATATTCCTTGGCCCCGCTTTAAATGTAAGCACACATTAAATACGTTTGTTTAGGAGTGCTTCTCTTTGTCTGAGAGAAACTCCACACAAGTGCTGGGGTTACTGCCGCAGTGTCGCTTGCAAAATCCGTCATTAACCCCCCCCCGCGTCCCCCTCCCCCTCAATAGTGCGCTCCCTGCTGTTTTGACACCAGGCGTTTGCAAAATAGGGTTTCTTTCAGCAGAAAAACAAGGGAATTGAGAGAAGAGCAGCAGGCTCTCTGCCTAGCTGCCTGCTAAAAAATATTTTTTGCTCCTCCATCCTCTCCGAGAGGTAGTACTGCCACTCATGAGACCCTCCTCTCACATTGACCCCTCCATTGCCTCAGCTCACCTCTCCTCCCCCTCTTTTCAAAATGCAACTCAACCATTTTGGTACATTTGCTTCCAGCAGCAGCACGATTTTGCTGCGAGCGCTAATGAAAGCCTGCCTTTCCTCATTATCCTGCAGCGCTGCTTCTAATCACCTCTTTCATTGTTCAGTGCACACGTACTGTACACAGGGCCAGAAAGGTCTAACCACCGAGAGACACCACAGGACAACTCCATAAACAGCCTTTCTTTGCTTAAAAAAAAACGCCGATTATGGGTTTTGTTAGACGGGGACCCTGAGGGTTGGCCGAGCAAGGGGGAGAGGCCTCCTGGCGAGGGCCTTCTCCTTAGATCGTACGGACGAGCAACTACCCCCCCACAGATGGACGCCACACAAAGATAGGTTCTGCACATTTTTATCGGTATTCTTAAGCAGGTTAAACTTGACAATACAGCAGGACCAGGATACGGTGATCCCTTTAATTCTAGTCTCTGGGGGAAAGGGGATAGCGGGACAGTCTCGGTACCGGTCCGGTACAGGGGTATCTGGCGTATAGCTCTCAATCCTCGAGCTGGAGGGTTCACAAGTAGGGGTCGCGGCATCGCCAGCAGGCCTTCAAGGATGGTTCACGAAGATGAGCCGTGGCAGCGCCAGCAGGCCTTTAAGGATGGTTCACGAGGATGAGCCGCAGCAGTGCCAGCAGGCCTTCAAGGATAGTTCACGAGGATGAGCCGCAGCAGCGCCAGCAGGCCTTCAAGGATAGTTCACGAGGATGAGCCGCGGCAGCGCCAGCAGGCCTTCAAGGATAGTTCACGAGGATGAGCCGTGGCAGCGCCAGCAGGCCTTCAAGGATAGTTCACGAGGATGAGCCGCGGCAGCGCCAGCAGGCCTTCAAGGATAGTTCACAAGGATGAGCCGCGGCAGCGCCAGCAGGCCTTCAAGGATAGTTCACGAAGAGGAGCCACGGCAGCGCCAGCAGGCCTCCAAGGATGAGTTTGTCTAGGTGTCTCTCGACTCCAGGATACAACTGCCTTCCTGCTCTGGAGCTACCCCAGTTATAGGTCTGGCGCCCTTTGATGTCCGGACCCTCGCACTTGGAGGTCGAGGGGTCCGGGATGAGGGAGTCCAGACACCCAGCAGGAGGGTGGAGCCAGCGGGCGATCGAAACCAGGCGGAGGGGAGCCATCGACACTCCTTCTCCCATTTACTCGCCAAGTGGTCTCTTTAACCCCTGGGTGGATGGTGGTGCCTCGATGTCGGGGCTTGGCTGGGCCTGAGGCGGAGGTCGACCCGAGGCCACGAGGCCTGGTCGTGGAGGGTCCAAAATGGCGGCTGGGCCGGGGACGGTGGTTCGGGAAAGGGCCCGGGCCAGCCGAGAAAGTTGCGGCTGAGAGTCTGGGTTCCGTCGGGGAAGAGCTGGGGGTGACCCGGAGGGCTGCAGGTGTGGCTCTTATCCGGGGAACAGGGGTAACAGTAGTCCGGGACCCGCCATGCGGGGAGGGGTCGGGCCATGCCACGAGGCCGGTCCAACATGCGTCTCACCCAGCTGAAGGCAGGGAGAGTCACCCATCCTCTTGGGTAATCTCGCCGAGGCGGAAGAAGCGGGACAGGCCATCTGCGTTGGCGTGGTCGTGGCCTGGGCGATGCTCCACAGTGAAGTCCATCCCTTGCAGGGAGATGGACCAACGCAACAGCTTTGGATTCTCTCCCCGCATCTGCATCAGCCATTGCAGAGGTCGGTGGTCTGTTTCAACCCGGAAGTGGGTACCGAAGAGATAGGGCCGGAGCTTCTTGAGGGCCCACACCACACCACGGCGAAGGCCTCTCGCTCTATGGTGCTCCAGCGCTGTTCTCGGGCCAGCAGGCGTCGGCTGATGAAGGCCACTGGCTGGTCAACTCCCTCTGTATTGATTTGGGAGAGAACGGCCCCAACGCCGTGATCGTAGGCATCGGTCTGTACTATAAATTCCCGGCTGTAGTCGGGGCTTGGAGCACTGGGGCGGTGCACATTGCTGTCTTGAGAGTCTCAAAGGTGGCCTGACACTCAGGGGTCCAATGTACTTTCGGTGGGTTCTTCTTGGACGTGAGTTCTGTGAGGGGCCCCACAATGCTGCCATAGTCCTTCACGAAGCGCCGGTAGTATCCGGTGAGCCCCAGGAAGGCACAGACCTCTGTTTGAGTGACTGGGGGCTCCCAGGCCCGGATGGCGGTGATCTTGGGTTGGAGAGGGGCCACCTGGCCACTTCCCACCTGGTGCCCCAGGTAGGTCACGGACGCTTGGCCGATTTGGCACTTGCTGGCCTTGATTGTTAGTCCTGCCCGCCGGAGGGCGGTCAAGACCTCCCGGAGTAGTTGGAGGTGTTCCGCCCAGTGGAGACTGTACACGGCAATATCGTCCAGATAGGCGGCGCTGAACTCCTCCAGCCCCGCCAATACCTAGTTCACGAGTCTCTGGAAGGTGGCGGGGGCGTTTTTCATTCCGAAGGGCATCACTTTGAAGTGGTAGTGGCCATCCGGGGTGGAGAAGGCGGATCGCTCCTGGGCGCCAGGGGTGAGGCCGATCTGCCAATAGCCCGCCGTCAGGTCAAAGATGCTCAGGTAGCGGCCGGCCCCCAGACGGTCGATCAACTCATCAGCTCGGGGGATGGGGTGAGCGTCTGTTCGGGTGACGGCGTTCAAGCCCCGGTAGTCCACACAAAATCTGAGTTCTAGGGCGACGCCAGGGGCAGCGGCCTTGGGGACCAGCACGACCGGACTGGCCCAGGGACTGTCGGAGGGCTCGATTACTCCTAGAGCCAGCATCTTGGAGACCTCCGACTGGATGCAGGCGCGTACCCGATCGGGAACTCTGTAGGCCCTGTGCCGGATAGGGGGACTATCCCCGGTGTCGACATCGTGGAGGCACCAGGGGGTGACCCCGGGTGTGAGGGAGAATAGATCGGCGAATTGTTGCAACAAGTCTTGGCAGCTGTGGCGTTGTGCTGGGGTCAGGGTGGAAGAGAGGTTGACTCCTTCCACGGAGCCGTCTTGTGCTAGAGTCTTCAGGAGGTCGGGGAGGGGCTCGGGGTCCTCTTCAGCCCCACTGTCGGTAGCCATCAGGAGGCTAAGTTCTGATCGCACAAAGTGCGGCTTAAGTCTGTTGGCATGGAGGACCCGGAGGGGGTTCCTGGGGGACTCCAGGTCCACCAGGTAGGTGACGGGGCCCTTGCGTTCTACTACCTTGAAGGGTCCGGTCCATTTGTCCTGGAGGGCGCAAGGTTCGACCGGGGACATGACCCAGACCTGTTGTCCCGGCTCGAACTCAATGGACGAGGTGTTTTGATCATACCAGCGTTTCATGTCCTCTTAGCTGGCTTCGAGGTTGGCCTTGACGAGTTCCCGGAACCTCGGAGTCTGATTCCGGAGGGTCAAGAGGTACCTGTACACATCGGGCGGAGCCTTTTGGGGGGTCACCTCCCATCCTTCCTTGACCAGGCTGAGGGGACCCCGGACGGGGTGCCCATACAGGAGCTCGAAGGGGCTGAATCCCAGGGACTTCTGTGGGACCTCCCGGTAGGCAAACAGGAGGCAGGGTAGCAGCACGTCCCATTGGCGGCGTAGGGGCTCTTCCAGGCCCATGATCATACCCTTGAGGGTGCGATTGAATCGTTCCACTAGTCCATTTCCTTGCGGGTGTTAGGGGGTCGTAAATTTGTAGGTGACCCCACACTGTTGCCATAGGGACTTCATGTATCGGGAGATGAAGTTCGTGCCCCGATCACTGACGACATCTTGGGGGAAGCCCACCCGCGAGAAGATCCCCATCAGGGCTCGGCCCACCACGGGCGCTGTCACGGTCCGGAGAGGTATGGCCTCGGGATAGCGGGTGGCATGGTCCACCAGGACGAGTATGAACCGGTGATCTTGCGCTGTCCGGGGCTCCAGGGGCCCCACAATGTCGATCCCCACCCGCTCAAAGGGAGTGGTGACGATGGGAAAGGGTTGCAGGGGGACTTTTAGTTTCCGGCCGCTCTTCCCGCTGGCCTGGCAGGTGGGGCAGGCCCGGCAGTGGTTTATCACATCGTTCCGCATCTTAGGCCAGTAGAAATGGGTCACCAGGCGGCTGTAAGTCTTGTCCTGCCCCAGGTGCCCGGCGAGAGGCACATCGTGTGCCAGGTTCAAGAGGAAGTCTCTGAATCGGAGGGGGCCCACCAGCACCCGGCTGGCCCCCAGTTCGGCAATCTTCTGCTCACTGTAGAGGAGCTCATTGTCCTAAAAGATCCAGTGGGCCCCCGAGGCATCCCCTGCGCTCTGGGCTACGGCTTGCTGTCGGAGCCCCTCGAGGGAGGGACACGTTTTTTGTTCTTGGCGGAACTGTTCCTGAGTGGGGCCACCTTCTTGGCGCCACTGGGCCAGCTCCAGGAGGTCTCGGAGTGGGTCAGGCTCTTCGTTGTCGGGCCCCGGTGGACCGGGTTCAGGGGTGGTCTCTTCAGTGACGACAGGCGGTGGAGGTTCGGGCCACTCGGATTCTTCAGTGGATGGGATGGCGCGGGCGGCCATGGATCGGGTCGTCGCACAGACCCATTCAGGAAGACCAAGCATCCCCAGGTGCTCTCTTCGTTCAACGGCTGCCCAGGGGGAGCTCTCGAGATCGTTCCCCAGGAGGCAGTCCACGGGGGCATCGTCTCGGACGGTCACCTTCAGCATGCCCGACACTCCCCCCCCACTCGAAGGGGACGCGGGCCATCTGGCACAGGCTTTCGGAGTTGTCCGCAGACCGTACTGGGCACAGTACGTTGGGAAAGATTTGATCGGGGGTCACCAGATGGCAACGGACTGCGGTCACACTGGCCCCCGTGTCGCGGAGGGCTTCGGCCCGGTGTCCATTAATGGTGACCCACTGGCCGTACCTCTGCGTGTTGGCTGGGATGGGGGCCCGCGGGACCATGTCCCTTTCTCCTAGACATACCAGGGACATGGCTGCAGGTTCCCACTCTGTCTGGTATTGTTCGCAATCTTCGGCTTCTTCTTCGCCTTGCTCGTCTCCGAGGGCGACGGCGGTGATCTGGCGGCTCATTGGACCCGGGGCATTGACTGACTGGTTTCTCGGACAGTTGGGGTCATTGGCGTAATGGCCGGGCCGCTGGCATTTGTGGCAGATAATGTTGGAGCGGAATCCCGGTCGCGTCGGAGGACTTCCTCTTCCGGCCGGAGACAGGGGGTTGCTAGTGGGGTGCACCGTGGCGGTGTCCCTGCCCGACCCTGGCCTCCTCCTCCTCCTCCTCCTCGCGGACGGTGGGACCCCTGGGAGGCTCTGTTTTGTTCGCCTGGCCAATTCCGGGGGACCCGGGTGCTCTACCATCGATCCGCTTCGATGGCGAGTTTCCGAGGTTCGGTCAGCTTGCTATCGAGGAGATGCCGCCTTAGTTCAACGAAACAATTATTGGAGAGGTGCTCCCACACGATGAGATCGACCAATTATTCGTAGGTGGTGACCTGGCTGCCTTTGATCCACCCCTCTAAGGCTCGGCTAAAAAAGTTCACATATTCCACCCAGGTGGTACCGGGGATTCTCTTACAGTCTCGGAATCGCTGTCGGTACATCTCGGGGGTGAGCCCATAGCAAGTGAGAAGGGCGGCTTTCATGTGCTCGTAGGAGGTCATCTCTGCGTCGGGGAGTTGTAGCAGGGCATCTCTTCCTTCGTTGACGAATCTCCCCCACAACCCGGCTCCCCAGTCTTTTCGCGGGATACGGTGGGAGATCATGGCTACCTCGTAGGCCTTGAACCATTGCTGGATGTCGTCGTTCCGGTAGTACTCTCGGACGACGTCTTTGGGAATGTGGACCTTGGTGTCCGTAGGGGGAGCGGAGCTCTGGTTCTCGGGAACGCCGAGGTCCTTGTTTTGTCTTCGAATCTCTAGTTCTTTTAAACTGCGCTCGTGTTCGTACGCTAGCTTCTTCTCTTCCAGCTCCCTCTGGCTTTTTTTCTCTTCTCGTTCTCCCTGTAGCCGTAAGTGTTCGAGGGCTATCTTTTTTTCCGCTAGTTTCAGTTCCCCATCTAAGCGGAGTCGAGCCAGTTCCAACTCGTGGAGCCGGCTCCTCTCCCGTTCTCGGGCATCCTCGGGAGAGAGGCCCGCTCTTCTTTCTTCTTTGGGGTTTGCAACTGTTTCTGTGGTCTTGATGCTTTCGTTTTGGGGTGGGGACGCTCCCGTCTCCACCCAAGACTCCAAGGCGTGCTTGAGGTCGTCTTTGGTGCTCAGTCCCGTGGTAGCGATGCCCAAGTCTATGCAGAATTGTTTCAATTCCTTGTGGCTGTATTCTTCCAGCCGTTCCATCTGGAATTTTGCGGTTGTTCCGGTCTCTTTCGTCGGCATTGTTGCTGTGTGTAGTGGGGCGAGTTACTCTCCGTACGATTATGCGTCGGCTCAAATCGCGCCGCTGGCCACCAATGTTAGACGGGGACCCTGAGGGTTGGCCGAGCAAGGGGGAGAGGCCTCCTGGCGAGGGCCCTCTCCTTAGATCGTACGGACGAGCAACTACCCCCCCACAGATGGACGCCACACAAAGATAGGTTCTGCACACTTTTATCGGTATTCTTAAGCAGGTTAAACTTGACGATACAGCAGGACCAGGATACGGTGATCCCTTAAATTCTAGTCTCTGAGGGAAAGGGGGTAGCGGGACAGTCTTGGTACCGGTCCGGTACAGGGGTATCTGGCGTATAGCTCTCAATCCTCGAGCTGGAGGGTTCTCAAGTAGGGGCCGCGGCAGCGCCAGCAGGCCTTCAAGGATGGTTCACGAAGATGAGCAGCGGCAGCGCCAGCAGGCCTTCAAGGATGGTTCACGAGGATGAGCCGCGGCAGCGCCAGCAGGCCTTCAAGGATGGTTCACGAGGATGAGCCGCGGCAGCGCCAGCAGGCCTTCAAGGATAGTTCACGAGGATGAGCCGCGGCAGCGCCAGCAGGCCTTCAAGGATAGTTCACGAGGATGAGCCGCGGCAGCACCAGCAGGCCTTTAAGGATAGTTCACGAGGATGAGCCGCGGCAGCGCCAGCAGGCCTTCAAGGATAGTTCACGAGGATGAGCCGCGGCAGCGCCAGCAGGCCTTCAAGGATAGTTCACGAAGAGGAGCCGCGGCAGCACCAGCAGGCCTCCAAGGAGGAGTTCGTCTAGGTGTCTCTCGACTCAAGGATACAACTGCCTTCCTGCTCTGGAGCTACCCCAGTTATAGGTCTGGCGCCCTTTGATGTCCGGACCCTCGCACTTGGAGGTCGGGGGGTCCGGGATGAGGGAGTCCAGACACCCAGCAGGGGGGTGGAGCCAGCGCCCAGGGAGGCTGGGGGCGATCGAAACCAGGCGGAGGGGAGCCATCGACACTCCTTCTCCCATTTACTCGCCAAGTGGTCTCTTTACCCCCTGGGTGGATGGTGGTGCCTCGATGTCGGGGCTTGGCTGGGCCGGAGGCGGAGGTCGACCCGAGGCCACGAGGCCTGGTCGTGGAGGGTCCAAAATGGCGGCTGGGCCGGGGACGGTGGTTCGGGAAAGGGCCCGGGCCAGCCGAGAAGGTTGTGGCTGCGAGTCTGGGTTCCGTCGGGGAAGAGCTGGGGGTGACCCGGAGGGCTGCAGGTGTGGCTCTTGTCCGGGGAACAGGGGTAACAGTAGTCCGGGACCCGCCATGCGGGGAGGGGTCGGGCCATGCTACGAGGCCGGTCCAACAGGTTTTACCATTCCAGCTGCTTCCCCCAGTGAAAGTTGGGTAACAGACCAGCCTCCAGCAACATGTTCTATTGCGCGATGATTTCTTTGGTTTTACATGCAAGGGAACGTTATTTGCTAAGAGTTTGCAGCAAGTTACATTCTTGCGGGGAAACACTTGGAGGGAAGAGGATGGGGTACTCTATGTCGCACTCTTGCTAAAATGTAGGTGATTTGAATTATAATGAAAACGCACACACTGAATATTTGTGCTTAAATGGGGTATATCCTCCTAAACCTGCAGAGTTCACACTTATGCAATACGAACCGTATTACACACGGAACACAAAGATAAACATTAAAAGAATTCTGCTAAAGTACTATAGTCAAAAGTGAACATCTATAAGCTGAATTTTGTTGCTTAGATAGGGGCACTCTTTCCTAAAAATGCAGACTAGGTAGGCATGCAATGCAAACCGTATTGCACCCACACGATATAAAGATACACGTTTAAAGGAATTCTAATAAAGTACTGCAGTCAAGATGTAGCTGAATACAGCTGGCTAGAAACAATGGGCTTGCTGCTTTTTGGTTATCCGTAGTAGTCCTTTCAACCATAACAAGCATTGGCAAAACCAATATGTCTCGCCTGTTTGAATTTCTACCTGATACAGCTGTGCGTGCTCTAATCAGAGGGAGATAGGGTGGACTTGTCATGTCTGCCCCTTTCTAGCCCGTCCACGGATCTCTTGGTGCTACCAAGCTGTATGGTACTGTAGGCTTGCGCAGGCCGTTGCGCTGCACATTCTTCCCTGCTCTGACTGCGCAATGTTTAACACAGTAATCCTCAGAGTCCGCGTCTGTAGACACACATGCTACTAATCTACCTTCACTCGATTTATCGCATCATGGAAGCAATTGTTGTTTGCAACCTTATACCCCCTCACCCGCACACCCCACCACACCCCCACACAACCCCCTCACACCCCTCACCCTAACACACACCCTCACCCACCCTCTCACCCTCACACACCCTCTCACCCTCACTTACAGCCTCTCACCATCACACACCCCCTCACACACCCCCTCACACCCCTTTACCCTCACATCCCCATACCCTCTCACACCCTCTCACACCCCCTTACCCTCACATCCCCTCACCCGCTCACACCCTCTCACACCCCCTCACCCTCACTCTCACACACCCCCTCAACCTCACCCACCCTCACCCCCTCTCACCCACCCTCACACTCCCTCACCCTCACACACCCTCACCTCCGTCACCCTCACACACCCCCACCTCACTCACCCTTACACCCCACAAACCCCCATCCCCACACCCCCCACCCCCTCACTCACCCACACACCCTCACTCACCCTCACAACTCACACACCCCACCCTCACACACCCTCACACACCCTCTCACCCTCACGCACCCCCCACCCACCCTCCCTCTCCTTTACATGCCCTCACTCACACACCCGCTACCCCACACACCCTCACACACCCTCACCCACCCTCACCCGCACACACCCTCACCCACCCTCACCCGCACACACCCTCACCCGCACACACCCTCACTCTACCGCCCTCACTCTACCGCCCTCACTCTACCACTCTACCGCCCTCTCTACCACTCTACCGCCCTCTCTACCACTCTTCCGCCCTCACTCTACCACTCTACCGCCCTCACTCACTCTACCGCCCTCACTCACTCTACCGCCCTCACGCTATCTATCGCCCTCACGCTATCTATCGCCCTCGCGCTATCTATCGCCCTCGCGCTATCTATCGCTCGCCCTCACGCTATCTATCGCTCGCCCTCACTCTATCTATCGCTCGCCCTCACTATATCTATCGCTCGCCCTCACTCACTCTACCGCCCTCACTCACTCTACCGCCCTCACTCACTCTACCGCCCTCACTCACTCTACCGCCCTCACTCACTCTACCGCCCTCACTCACTCTACCGCCCTCACTCACTCTACCGCCCTCACTCACTCTACCGCCCTCACTCACTCTACCGCCCTCACTCACTCTACCGCCCTCACTCACTCTACCGCCCTCACTCACTCTACCGCCCTCACTCACTCTACCGCCCTCACTCACTCTACCGCCCTCACTCACTCTACCGCCCTCACTCACTCTACCGCCCTCACTCACTCTACCGCCCTCACTCACTCTACCGCCCTCACTCACTCTACCGCCCTCACTCACTCTACCGCCCTCACTCACTCTACCGCCCTCACTCACTCTACCGCCCTCACTCACTCTATCTATCTATCGCCCTCACGCTATCTATCTATCGCCCTCACGCTATCTATCTATTGCACTCACTCTATCTATATATCACCCTCACTCTATCTATCGCCCTCACGATATCTATCTATCGCCCTCACGCTATCTATCGCCCTCGCGCTATCTATCGCCCTCACTCTATCTATCGCTCGCCCTCACTCTATCTATCGCTCGCCCTCACTCTATCTATCGCTCGCCCTCACTCTATCTATCGCTCGCCCTCACTCTATCTATCGCTCGCCCTCACTCTAGCTATCCATCGCCCTCCCTCTAGCTATCCATCGCCCTCCCTCTAGCTATCCATCGCCCTCCCTCTAGCTATCCATCGCCCTCCCTCTAGCTATCCATCGCCCTCCCTCTAGCTATCCATCGCCCTCCCTCTAGCTATCCATCGCCCTCCCTCTAGCTATCCATCGCCCTCCCTCTAGCTGTCTATCGCCTTCCCTCTCGCTGTCTATCGCCCTCACTATCTATCTATCGCACCACCACAGCATCACTCAGGGGAACCACAGCATCACTCGGGGCACCACAACATCACTATGCACTACCACAGCACCAGTGAACGCCACAGCATCACTCAGCACCACTGAACTTAACAGCATCACTCTGTGCAACCATTCAACAACAACTGGTTCTAATATGTTCTCTCAATGTTTCAAGCTTTAGTACAAATGTCACAAAAAAGATGTTAATATTTCCCTTCTGTTCTTGGATTTTCATCACAATAAAATACACTGAACATATTCTTTCCAAAAGTTATTTACAAAGTTTAAGCTATTGCCATTATAAATTACAATAACTTTTATTTAAGTATTAATTATTTTAAAAAATTAAAAGCCATTGTAATTTGTAAAATCAATACATCTAAGTCACGTAAATACAAAACATGTTGCTATAGGTGTCACATTTGCAAAAGTTATAACTATTGACATTGTAAATCACAAAGCTATTAATTTAGCTATTTTCAAAACCAACACAAACAAAAAAAATGTCATTTACAAGACCAATAGCTCAAATGTTCCTAATGCGAGACCTATTGCATTGCAAATGCTTGTTTTTGTTTTGTAATATTTTTCAAAAAACGTCATTGTTTGGGAGATGCTGGGCCCTCGGCATTATAAAAAATGAAACAATAAAACAGCCACATGGCTTCCTAGTTCATTTGGTCCTTCTGCTTTAAATTGCACAGGTTAATGGTGGTGTTTATTTTGTTTGCAGAGGGCTAAGGGCTCCACGTTGAGCAGCTATGTAATTTCTTAATTGAGTACGTAAGTAAACTTTATTTGTGGCAATTAATTAAAATTCTAGCAAGAGAAGATAAAAACAATAATCGTAGTTTCTAAAGCAAACTAAGAAAAGAGAACCCTAAGCAATTGTGCTATTGCAGGAGTATAGGCCCCAGGAAAGTTAAAAAGGTGTTTTAAAGTGCAAATGTACAGGCTAAAAAGCAGCATGAACATGGCACACAACTTTATCAGAGGAACTCATAAAATCATAAAGTCACATGGCTGTTTTAAAGTGCAGGTGAATAAGATTTAAGTAAAGTCAATATAAGCACATGACCTAGTCTGATGACCTTACGAAGCCATAGAGTCACCCGAGGTAGATTAAAAGGGGTTTTAAAGTGCAGATGTACACATTAGAAACAGCATTACCATAACTCACAAATTTATCAGGCAATCTCGTAAAACAAAGTCACAGGGCTGTTTCAAAGGGCAGGTATATGAAATTAAAAACGGTATGAACTGATACACACGCTCTCGCAAGTCACAACAGTCACGATACTACCAGAGCCCAAACATTGCCTTCACAAAATATGGGAACCTATGGACTTGAATAAAACAGCCCAGGACTGGGTAACACTAGGTATGACAGTGGCAAAACAGAATATAGCGCAACGTTGGGGGTCCAGACTTAGCCACACCCCCAGTCAATGGTGCAACGACATGGGCATGGCAATGTTGGCAGAGTGGTCGGTGTATACCCACCGGGGATGCCCCAAAAAATGGACAAGGATATGGGGGAAGTGGAACGCCTATCGCAGAAATATATGTGAACCCCCATAGGATGAGTCTGGGTCAGACATTAGTGACTAAATGCATCTCAGCATATGGGGATTGCAAGAGATGTTATGGTTCGCCTTTCGTTCCCACTGCTCTAGATGGACTCAGGGCCGGCCCTAGGCATGTGCAAAGTGTGCACCTGCACAGGGCCGCCAAACCCCAGGGGCCGCCACGACGAGATCAGAACAACTGGATCATTCGTGGCACTGGCGGCCCCTGGCAGGATTTGGCGGCCTCAGAGTCCAGCTCCGACCCAATGGCAGCCAACGAGCGTTGTGGTTTAATTTCTTTCAGTATCAGTTCCACATCGACCTCACTGTCTCTTGCCCACAGCCCAGCCAGCCTCCTGCCAGCAGTTTGGGTCCCAGGGCCGTCAATCATTCTTAGCCCACGTACTATGACGACGTGACGGCCCTGGGACAGCCCCCGTGCCGCGCGCAAGTTAACTGCACCCCACCTGCTGCTTTAGCCGAGGACGCGTCACACGGACACGGTGGTCACGCGCCTCGAGTCCCGGCCGCCACCCGCTAGGGTCGAGAAATACGCCACCACCGTCACCGACGACGATTCAGAGAGAGAACTCGCCGTCTCAGACTGCGGCGCCGGTGGCACTATCTCGACTGTCTCTTCCCCGGCGGCCCGACCAGCAGCCTTCAGAACGCCGGTGAGAGACGACTTGAGACAGAGTGTGCGAATTAATTATAGTATAATTTTAATTTCAATGTGCAGGCCTCGAGTGTGGGTCGGGAAGTAACAGTCTAATGCCATTTGACACCTGCACAGCGTGCTGCAGACAGTGCTGCCTGTCTGATCGCGCCGAGCCGACAGTGACGCACGTCGCGCCATAATTCTATAAAAGGCTCATCCCAGTCCGCCTCCATGATCATCTCAAAAACACGGTCGGATCCCTGTGCGTCCTGTTTTGCCTCTAGTCTCTACCCATCCATCTGGCAAACAGCAGCGCCTTCCACTAGTAAAGAAAGAACTGTGCATCTGCTGGAGTCACTTCTCCTCCCCAGAGGCATAGACTAAAACGCTGCTCCTTCCAGGCTAAGCCCACGCCAGCTCCTCTCCGACAACCTTGCAGGACATGCCACTCTAGGACCACCATCGGTGGGAGACTGTCAATGGAGAAGCCTAAAGCTGGCATTCAAAAGGCAGCTGTCATCACACCTTTGCCCCAAAGCTCCTCAGCTTTGGTCGCATGCGTCCTAACGTCCAGAGGAGGCCGCCACCCACACCACTCTCAGGTGTCCGCCCGCCTGGGGACACAAACTACCCATTCTCGGAGTTGATGTTGAGACCTCCGCACTGCCCATGGCGAGTGACATCTTGGGGGACATAGATGGGAGCAGATTTACCCTGGTCAGGCCAAGAGCATTGGCAGAGATGGACTTACTACTCCACCATATTGGCCACACCCCTGGCTTCAGTTTATTTTAGTTATGCTTTAATAAGGGTTTTGATCATAAACTGAATTTTTTTGATTTTATGTTTTGATTTCTAGTGTCGTAAATACTTGCTAAAGTATTTTTTTTGTTTAACCCACATGCAATTAAGGATGGTCTGAATACGAAACTGACAAGACATGGTTGCTGCATTTTTGTCACTGGAACTATGTAAAGAACTATCTTTTACTGTGCAAAACAAATATTTAGAAATAATTTCTATAATTCTGTTTTAGTTGTCTAGAAATCCAGAGGCACGATTTTTAGAAAGAAATCACATATTTCGAAGGTGTGAATAATGCGCTGAAGCACAAGCAGAGCAGCTCTACGGTTCTATGGTGTGAAAAAACCTCAACTCATCTCGGGCCAAAATGTGTGAAAATGGTGGCAAAGCCTCAGGCTACCAACTGTTGTTAGTAGCGAGTGTGAATAAGAACCACACAAAACAACAATAATTAAAAACACTCCATAAACAAAGAAATTCTGCATCATTATGAACACTTTAATTTATGTTGAGATCTGTTGAGGACAGTTAATTCAGTTCGTTGCCTCAAAAACACCCTAGTCATTGGTCTAGTTCATATAAACTAAAACAGGTAACACGGAGATCAATTACTGCACTGGTGTACTCCCACTGTGCACATACTGTCTGTTTGCCACTAATGGAAGAAGAAGAATGTGTCTTCACCGGTAGCATGATTTATTTGTTAAATGCTGTTTATTGTTTGCACTTGTGAAAGTAGTGATTTGTTTCATAGTGCTTGTGCACCAGGGGTTTGAAGGGAAAGAAAGAAGTAACATCAAACTCGGAGAGAATTGAGAGTCTTTGGCTCACAGAACGGGCAGGTGTTAAGTCATTTACAGTAATTTCAAGTTGCAGTTTAGCTTGTTAATTTTTTAGAGTGCAGACACATGTCAGGATTTAGCTCAGCTTCTAGGTGCCAATCATGGTTAAAACACTACTACAGATGACAGGCATGCCGCAGGGCGAAGAGGAAAAGATAGAGATTGATAAAGTGCCATCTCAAATCGTCTGTAGATACATTGGGGTGGGTTGTTGTTTTTGAAGCCCTATGGGGTATTGGTACAGTGCCCTCTCACCAGTCTAAGGGAGACAGGCAGCTGCTAGCTGGTGGCAGCTATGTTATGTTAATTTGTTATGTTAATTTCGATTTATATAGCGCCAAATCACCGACAGGTCTCTTAGCGCTTGCTTTGGGAACCCGTCCTGGCTTTCCCTGCGAGATAACCCCGGCAGGGTATCCACAAGGTGAAGACCAGGCATCCCATCGCGGTAGGGCCGTAGTGGAGATTAAGCAAGCTATTGCCCAGAGTTGCAGAGTGTGAACCCATGATTCGAGTAGGCACCGAGGCGAGAATTATCAAGTCCGTGGACATTTTGAGCTCAAGACCCTGCTGCGTCGGGAATTGAACCCTGGTCTCGGGTCTGACCCCTGCATCAGGGTCTGCCTCCTCTAACCAGTGAGCCACTGACTAGTGACTAGTGAGTGGAACAGGGGGGCTTATTTACAAGCCCCTTGCGCGACCAGTGCGTCACTTTTAATATGGGAAAAAGTGGCGCACCGTCCGGACCCCCTCTTCTGGGGCCCCCACCTACGCTCCCTGCACAGGGCCACCATGAGCCTAGAGCCGGCCCTGATGGACTACTATCTGAAGCTGACAAACAGCACGAAAGTTTATATACACTGTGTCACCTTTATATAAGCACCGTGAAAGTTTATTGTAATAGAAGTGACTGCTATGATGAACGAAATGTTAATATATATTTTTTTTAAACGGTATGAACATAAGCACACAGCTTTGTCAAAGACTCCCAGAGTATCAGGGTAGCCCAGAGTTTTGATGTAATTGTCCATTACCGGGCTAGCAGCCTGGCCCCGAGAACTAGGATAGAGTGTTTTCCCTGTGTGTCACTGTACTTCGCAGCACTAATTTTCTTGTTAATTTATTTCTTGTTCAAATATACTTAGAAATTCACAAAGAGACAGTTGAGTCAAAAGTTTGTCAGGGTCTAGATAGGATAGGACAGCCTGCCTGCGTGTACAGATCCCTTTGCTTTTTAATAAGGGCTTAAGATGGCGCCTCCTGTCCGTAGCCACTTTTGGACAAATACAGATAAAATGCAAAAGGTATTCTGCACTTGACCACATAAGGGACAAGCTCTGTAGCCAATATGCAGCCATGCTGGTTTCCCGCTAGTGTGGGAGGACCGCCCAAACGATACTGCAGCAGTTTTAGTTTCGCTCTAACTGTGATTAATAACCATCCAGGCATGTGGTATTTTACGAGCTCCTCTTTATCCTTGAAAGAAGAGAGAGTTTGGCCATCGCAAAACGAATTTTTTTTTTAAAGCATTTTGTTTAATAGGCAGGACCCATAGATTTCAAAGTTGCAGGTTTTCTAGAGATTGATGGGCAAAAGCAGAGTTGCCCTCAGATGTTGCAGAACCTCCTCCCCTTTTATGCTGTGAGATTGGTTAAAAGGCTAAATCTATTGCAATGATGCTGTTGAGGCTTATGCAGAAACGCCAACAGCCTCCTCATGCCCGAGGGAGGGTTGGGATCCCCTATACCAATACCCGTCAGCAAAACTGAGGAGCGAGGAGGATGAATGATGATTACGGGAGTCAAGTCAAGTCAAGTCAAGTCAAAATTTATATAGCGCACTACATACCCAGAGGGTCTCAAGGCGCTTGAGGAAGGGGGGGGGGGGAGGTTTACTTATCGCAATACACTAAATGTGTGAAGTTGTATCGTCTGAAATATATTCGTTGCACTACTATAGGGAGTGAAATTGAAATTGGTTGATATCCATTTGAAAGTGAATTATGGCAGGATTTACAATGATGCTGGGAATCAATGCTAAATCATTCAAGTGACCTAGGACTCGTGTTCTTATGATGCCACATTAATGTACAACTTTGGGTGGAAATGTGTACCTAGATACATGATTAAAGGAAAATTGTGCGTACCCACTGGCAAAGTGATGAATTTTGTCATCATTGGTTGAGTGATTTCTGATGTTTTCTTCGCTGTTACCATCCAATTAAAATGAAGAAACAATAAAAAAATGTAAGGATATCCCAAGTCACAGAGGAACGAGACCGTAGGGAGAGTTATTTTAAAAGGTAATGGTGCTCCGAGAGGACTTGCAATATCCCCATAAAGTACGGCAGGGGGTACTTTGTTCCTTGCAATACATGGTCACTCCATCAGCTTCCTCACAAACCGCTGAAATCCTTGGTGTGGTGCTCTTTCATATGAAAGAGATAGGAGGTTTGTAAACATGAAGTATAACATTAGCATCGCTTGTGAAAAATTAAACACCTCAAAAAGCAGACTGTTTCAAATGATATTAGAATTAGTTTGATAAAAGTCAGATACAACTAAAATGCTGTAGTTTCGAATGTGTGGAAACGTACAGAGATTCCATCTTTTCTATAATTACTGAAAGTGTGGGAAAAGAAACACGTTGCCATAAATATCACCAATATGCTGATCACTGTTCAGTCAGAAAAGTAGATTAGGAGGAGAAAAGATCAGACTTCGTTCTCATTTTTTAGGGTGCAACTTTAATTATGCTGTGACCTGCCTTTCCCCATGGCTGACAGCATTGTGACGTAAGAACTAAGTTATTATAGTTGGGTGGTTACGTCATTTCTTTATTACAGGTGGCTAGTGTTGTCACAAGTCGCCTGTAAGAAGGACATTAGAGGTGGGCTTTTATACAGGGATTACAGGCTCCCATGTATTATATAGAAATGACAGCGTTTGACACACAACGTCACTTTGAGCACATTTTTATAGGTCTGCAGGATTCCAACAATTACAAAGTATGTCTTTTTTAATGCCTTGGTGCATAATAAACCGAACCCTTTGGAGCCTAGTAAAAGTGGAGTAAATCAGAAACAAGCACTGGCTAAGCCAATAGGTCTTGCCTTTGCAACAATGGCAATGGAGGGAGAGTGGGCGAACACTACGCAGCAGCGATAAAAGATGAATGTGGGCAGTGAGAAGGTGACAGCAGCAACAGAGTGAGAGTAGTTGGGGGGGGGGGGGGTCCGCAATGGGGCAATAGCGACAAAAGAGGGAACAAAGTGAGACTGCGTGGGGGGAAGCAACAATGGAGGGTGGGGCGTTTAGAAGCTTCACAGAGAGGGAGAGATAACATACCGGCAAGAGAGATATTAACAGAGAGTGGGATAGAAAGACATGGGTGGGGAGCAGGCAGAGGAGGAAACAACACAGAGGGATGGTGGGGAGAAAAGTACTCAAGTGAGAGACAACAACGTAAAGTGTGGGAGAGAGGGACAGCAAAACACAGGAAACAAAACAACTTGGGGCGCTGAGGGGAGGAAGAGAAGCACACAAGCGAGAAAGTGGAAACACATGCACACTCATGGAGTGCTCCATGAAAAGAAAAATGTTTTCCCCAAATAGCTGATATTTGTGGAAGCTTAGAAGGAGCCCATGAGGGCCAGTAAACAGTCTATGCTTCAAGGGAGGGACAAACACAAGCTGGACCAGCTAAAACAAGTATTAGGGATTAGAAGGTAAGCTTTTGTGAGTGACAAAAAAATAAGGATGATGCTAAGTAATGGTCAGAATGCATAGGGAAGCTTTCGGCATTCCACCAATATGTCTTTGCAACCAGCCAGCCGTGCTGTCTGCTATGCTTTAAATTAAAAAGACTTCAATCTTCGCCTGGATATAGACCGTGGCAGCTCTTAGGCAGAGAGGAAGCTCGTTCCAGCATTAAGCATGCAGAGGAGAGAAGATCAAACCTCTTTGCTTGTAAACGTACTTTAGAATGTGAAATGCAGATTATTTTCTGACCATTTGATTTTAACTACTTTTTATATGAACAGACTATTCTATATCCTGAATTTGAAATTGTTTTAAAGTGAATGCCTGTGCCCATGCCATGGCCGAGGAGGCACTAGGATGCCATTGATGGCTTTATGCAAGACTATCTATTATTCGCCTCAAGCTTTTAATCTGTTTACCTGGTTAATTAGCATATCAGGAAATGCAAATATACCACGTCGACCTCATGAGAGATGTATCAACCTGCTACTCGGCGGCTGAGGTGAGCAAGGGTAGGATACACATTAGACTGTCTAGCCAGTGACGGAAGTTCTGACGCGCTGAAAGATGTTCCTCAAAATCTGAACGAAATAGGGCCTGACTTTCAAGGCCTGAATATGATCAGTGAAGTCTTCAAACTTCTCCACTCTCCAGACTCTAATCACAATCCCTGTATATATTAAACAAGGACACGCAGCGAACTCGGAGGCACAGCTACTTATTTTCAGTTGCAATGGAGGATCGTAGGAGTACAAATGAACGAAGCAATTGGAAACGCATCTCTGCCCCTCTTCTAACCACCTATCTCCTCAAGGGCAGAACACCTTCGCTATAAAATTCCCATGCAACCTCCCCTTCAAAGCAAAAAAATGCTTCAAACTGAATATAATTAGGCTACACACCGAAACGCTAGTTGTTGACACCTACCCCTGCACAACTAGAGGACAGAGGAAAATGGACTTCATTTTCCACACCAACAGACCTGACGTCTGTACCACCATCTTTAACTCATCCCTCCCAGTCTCCAAAAACACCTTCACCAAACATACCCGCAAACTAACTATCGCCCCCCTGACCCAACAGTCTCTGACCGGAGACATCTCCATCACCATCTATGAGAATGGCACCATTCTAATCCAGGCGAAGGACGAGAACCTAGAGTTCTTCGACTCTCTCTTCCCCACACTTAAGATGGCTACTGCCCATTACCCTCACAAAACCACGCCCTCCCCACCTATTAGCTCCTTACAAACTCCCAGTCCTCAGAGCATGTCCCCACCACCCCAGCGTCCCCGCACTACTCTACTCAGTCACTCCGCCAATCTGACACCACCAGCCCGAGCTCCCCTTATTTCACAACTCCCGTCCTCCACCCTTCACTCCCAACCCCCCACTATTCAGCCACCCTCACATCCCCAAAGGACCTCCAACTCCCCTCTCCCCAGCTCCCGAATCACCCCTATCAGTCCTCCGCCCTTAGAGATCCACCCCAGCGTCCCCACCCTTCCGTGTTCTTCCACTCTGCCAATCCTACGTCCTCACCTGCCCCAGCCCCCCCTTTCTCCCTACCCCCATTCTCCTCCCATGACTCCAAAACGTCCAGTATTCAGCCCCCCACTCATCCCCAAAGGACCCCCACCCCCCAGTCCCTAGTTCCCGATGCACCACTAGCTCTCAGCCTCCCCCCTAGAGATCCTCCCTCCCCTAGAGATCCTCCCTCCCCTAGAGATCCTACCTCCCCCAGAGATCCTACCTCCCCCAGAGATCCTCCCTCCCCCAGAGATCCTCCCTCCCCCAGAGATCCTCCCTCCCCCAGAGATCCTCCCCTCCTCTCCCCCTCACGCGAGATATCGCATTGCCTCGACCTTATTGAAGCGCAGATCGAGACCCTGATCCTTCGCCTAAAGGAAACCCTACCTGCCCCAGGGAATCTCCAGCTGCCCTCCTCTCCCACCCCACCACTCCACATCCATCCTCCTCTCCCTAGGAATGACTATCCTAGGGATACCACCAACCGGGCTCATCCACACCCAGGTTCCCTGCATCCTCGCACTAAAGGCCTGTCGGAACCGCGAACAGTCAATCCCAGAAGAATTATAACCTTCCTCTCCCCCCAGGAAGTGAGCGCACTCGTCGCCTCGTACAAACTCTCCCCCGAACCAGTCAGCCCAGGCTCCACTCACGAACTCGACTCCCACCTCCTCGATCCAAGTCATCACGGAGTGGGTAGAGACCTCCCCCCCGTAGAGCCACTAGCCCTCCTCGGTTTCTTTCCTCCATACCCAGAGCCAAGCCTGACAACTTAAAAGCGAAAGAAGACCCCCCCCCCCCATGAACTGCATGCTTATCAACAGCCGCTCAGCAGTCAAACATGCAACGGAAATAGCGAAAGCCATCCTCTCTCTTGACCTGGATGTAGCCTTCATCACGGAAACGTGGCTAAACAACCTATCCCTCCCCATTCTGGACATGCTGGTGCCACCCGGTTTCTCAATTATCCGCAAAGACAGGCCCTTACACAAAGGTGGTGCATAGCAATTATCCACAAAAGTGACCTCTCCATTTCTGAAGCTCCCTCCTGCCTGTACAGTTCCTTTAAATGCCTGTCAGTCAACATCAAATCTCACTGTCATAGTTAACGTCAATGCCATCTCCTATACCATGCCCCAGGCAATTCCAACGAATTTAGAGCTCAGCTGGAGGATCTCATCACCCAATCAGCACTTAACAGCGACGATAGTTTATTTCTGGGCGACCTCAACCTAGGATGGAACAAATCCAATAACCTGCTGATTCAATCTCTCAACATCCTTCTGCAAGACAACGATTTGATCCAACACTGTTCAGAGGAAACGCATTACAGAAGAGCGACCCTGGATGCCATCATTGCAAACAAAAATGCAATCTCGATTGATCACATCATACCGGTGGACTGGTCAGACCATCACATTCTTTTTCATATTAGTCAGCCGGCCCTATCCCTCCCACCCACCCAAGCCCCCCCCAAGTGGGTTAGGAACACTTCCAGAATCCCCCGAGACAAGCTAGAAGAAGGTCTCAGCACACTCCTCCCGAACACGACAGAGTCCCTCTCAACCTCGGATCTCACCTCACTCTACCATTCCAACCTGGAGCTCGCCCTGGATCAGCTGGCACCTCTGAAACTAAAAAAACCCAGAAGCATCCCCTCTAGGTCTTGGTTCTCTACTGACATTAATGAGGAAAGAAGACACCTAAGATCCTTGGAAAGAACCTGGAGGAACAACCCCACCGCCCTCCATCGGGACCAACTCAAGACAGCAAGCAAAAACTATTATACCCACATTAAGAGCAAAAAGTCATCCTTCTTCTGCTCCGCGCTAGACAATGCCAAAAACCGCCCCAAAGAACTCTTACACATCTTTAGGAACCAAACTTCCATCCCAAAGACAGCCAACTTAGTAGCATCCAAGACCCAGTGCGAAAACTGTGCAAGCTTTTTCAATGAAAAAAATCACCAAAATTGATCGCTCGTTCACCATGAGTCCTGCACCAAACCACAACCCCCCAGTAACCCCGTCTATCCACTGGTCATCCTTCCAGCCAGTTAAGGAAGAAATGATAAGCAACCTTATCGCCGCCGCTAAACCCTCATCTCACTCCCTCAATCAACTTCCCTCGAGACTGACTAAGGATTTGAAGCTCACTCTAGCTCCTATCTGGGCCAAGATCATCAACAGCTCCCTGAACGAGGGCTTCATCCCTGACTGCCTTAAACTAGTTCAAGTCACTCCACTTCTGAAAAAACCTGGCCTTGATCTCATCGACATGAACAACTTCAGACCAGTCTCGAACCTTCCGTTCCTAGCCAAAATTCTTGAAAGATGCGTGCTTTCACAATTAACCCAACATCTTGAGAATTCTAATCTACTGGACCCACACCAGTCAGGGTTCAGGAAGGGCTGCAGTACTGAAACCGCAATCCTAAATGTCCTAGATGATCTGCACATGTCACTCGACTCCAACCAATCTAGCCTTCTCATCCTCCTTGACCTCTCGGCTGCATTCGACACAGTGGATCATTCCCTCCTACTTAATGCCCTCCGAGAGAGAGCGGGCATCGAAAAAACAGTCTTAAAATGGTTCTCCTCTTTTCTTAACAACCGCACTCAAAAAATAAAGATCAACAGCTTTGAATCAGACCCCCTCCCCATCTGCAGAGGAGTTCCTCAAGGGTCAGTACTCTCTCCACAACTCTTCAACATCTACATGGAACCCCACACCTCACTTCTAAGGAACTCCAACATCCCCTTCCACCTTTACGCCGATGACACACAACTCTATTTAGAAACCACTTCGATCGCAAACATTCACAGACTAAATGCCACACTCATGGAGGTCCAACATTGGCTCGCAGCCAACCACCTCAAACTGAATGAAGAAAAAACGGAAGTACTCCTAATTTCAAACAAAGATCAAAACCCACAAATAGTGGAATGGCTCAAAGCCTTAAATGCCCTCAATGTCTCTAATGCCAACGGACTCCGCTAAATCCCTAGGAATCACTCTCGACCCCAAACTGGTCATAAATAAACACATCTCTAACACCGCCAAAAGCGCGTTCCTGAACGTGAAACTTCTATACAAAATTAAACCCTTCCTCCCACCCAAAGACCTGAAACAGGCCACGCAGGCACTTGTGCTCTCCAGAATTGACTATGGCATCGCAGTGCTGACTGGAACAGCCACGTCGTACCTGGGACCTCTCACCTCCACCCTCAACGCAGCAGCAAGAATGGTCACAGGAACAAAGAAATTTGACCACATCTCTCCGGCACTCAAAGAACTGAAATGGCTGCCGATTGACCAACGAGCCAACTTCCGCACAGCTTGCCTCACACAAAGCCCTGCATACAGGCAAACCAGAATACCTGGCCACAAAAGAGCGGGTCAGTCCAGGAACCTCAGAAGCTCTAACACACTACTACTCATCCCTCTGAAATCACAGAAACGCAAAACCTCAAATAAATCCATTGAGGGGAATGCCCCTAGGATCTGGAACTCCATCCCCCCATATTAGAATGACCGCCTCCTTCCCGCAATTCAAATCGCTACTCAAAGCCCTCTTCCTTGAACACTCCGGTGCTTAAAGAGAACCCCAAGCCTGACGGTGGAACTCCACTAGCTCTCTGAACCCAGAGCCGGTTGATTCCCCCCTGATCTCCGTCCCATACTGCGCTCAAATTACTGTCGTACAGACTTGTTCTTGATTCCTGTGTTTCAATGCTTATTTTCCTCTGCTGCATATCTGTATTTTCTGTGAAGCGCTCTGATACCCCCGGGTTCAGCTAGCGTTATACAAAACTTCAATAAATAAAAAATAAAAAAAATGAAATCCCTAGATAAGAAAAAAAAGATCTACGATGAGATGACCAAGCAACAACGATACTTAGGTATGGAGAGGCCCCGAGCCAGAAGATGTGTTGAGTGATGCCAAAGTTCATATGCTATAAACAGTGATAGTAATGCAAAACCTTGAACATGCAGCACGGTGGTGCACCATCTGCTCAGAAAACATTATTTCTCGCCTCAAAAATGGTCTAGCTGTCACAAAACGGCACAAATCTCTTCATTGACCTGTGAACAACTTTGTTCAATCAGCTCAGCAGAAAAAGTACTGGAGGATCCTACCTGGACGAATCAGGAAAATACTGCTATGGAATATGGCCGCAAGGCTACTTTCTGCTGGTAAAACAGGCACTTGCTGTTGAAGGCACATCACCCGGATACTACAAGGGGCAATGGATACACAAGCTGAGCTGAGCTACCTCCAAGCAGCATTTCTCAGAAACAAAGACACCAGAAAAATTCAGGTTCGGGGTCACCAATGAAGCCATCCTTGATTTTCCCCTGGCAGACATCGGGACATGAACAAGTGTCTTCGTGGGAAGGCAGTGAGCTATCAACTCTTTAAGTGCTAGTACTAGAGTGTCACAACCACAAATTAGCAGAACTATAAAATAACTGTATGACAGACCCATAAACAGTTTGATATTAAAAAACAGCATAGTTCACAGAATTAAAGGAACAACATATAAACACGGTACTGACGCCAATCTTGCAGAGGGATCTCTGTCCAAATTGGAGGTTTGCCAGTAGCTACACCGGTGATTGGCTCCACTAGGATGCTAAAGTTCGCCATCAGATGGGTCCACCAGTAAGCCAGAGGAAAAGCACATTTACAGCACAAGGTATCTGGCACTACTAAGAGAAGTCTTCAAGGGCCACCAGCAGGGCCCTGCATGCCGACCAAGTCCGCGGACTCTCATGACTTCTCCTTACACATCTCAATATATTGGTGCCGCTGGAATTTTTTTTACAGTAGAGCTGTCGGAGCTAGGGCAGGGACCCGTCCCACTTCTATATTAAAATGAGCATGGATAACACTGGGGAGACTGCACACCCTCTCTTGTTCGGTGGCCACCACCATGATTCTACCTTCAAGTGTCTGGTGGCTAAATGTACACCACAGGCATTTAACTCACCCAAAACACTCCCCAGACAGCCAACAATGCACCCGAGGCACTCCCCAGATAGCAATCAGTGGCAAGTTTGGTTTGTGCCTTCTTCTCAAGCCATGGATAGATCCGTAGTGTAAAAAAAGACAACTGTAGGACACTCATATTCTATTTCTTATGTCCAACGACTAGAGTTCTTCTTACAAACTATAGAGATTTCATCTTTTTTTATAAAGTGTTAATATGGTAAACAGCAAAAGCAAACTCAATTTAATTTCTTGCACGTAGTTCACTCGCGAAAATTGTGCATCACAATTACAATGTGAGTTTTATGAGCCGCTTGTTAGTCAGCCCTCCAGTGCTAAGACTGAATAAACATGTCCTGTGCAAAGACAATCTCCAGTAAACAAGATTATGACTTTCTGCTTACATAAAAATGTCTGACACGTCCGTGGAAAAACACTAGCACATTTAGTGTCTAGTAAATTACAAACTAGGAGAAAGCAGGCAAGATGGAGCCTGCACAGACCCCAACAAAGGTTCAGTTTGTAAATCACTTTCCAAGTACGGTTGTTGTGAATTATACAATTGTGGGGCTACGGTATCCACAGGTGGGTACCGAAAGTCATGACTGGCAACTGCTTTGGAACTTAGTGTATGGATGGCTTTGACTAACACGCTAAACACCCCTCCACTATCACCAACTCCACCAACAAAATGTATTCTCAGAGTGCAGATTGAAGACAAAGCTTGAAATGTGCAGGTTGCAGATGCTGTGAATCCTGGAGGCTAACAAGAACTTGCAAGACGTCTCTGTGCGGAAGCAGCTTCGCTGTGAAACTCATGCTTCACTGACATTAACCTTTGAATAAAATGTAGCAGAAACCAAATTTCCACTAATGCTAATGGCTCTGGTGTGTTGTGAAGAGTACCAGCCAAGTCCACCCCCATACATCACTACAGAGCAATGGGTGTATGTGCTGCTATCACAGGGCAGCAGCAACGCACCGTCGTTACAGTAACACAAAGCCACTTCGGCCGCCATGCGAGGGTCACGTCTTCTGCTCCTTCAACGACTTCGCATCTAGAACAGTGCTGCCCTCCAGGTAACTGGTGAGAGTGGGAGGTCAGTGCACACGCACCTTCCTAGACCAGGAGTTATCCGGCTCATTAGCTCATGATGGTGGAACCTGTCCAAGAAAGATCACTGCAAATGCTTGTACCAGGCCAGGAAGACAAAGCATCATGTGCTAGTAAAGTCAACAAGCACTTGCGTGCTGGACTCCGTGTACTTCTACAACCCATAAGCACACCCAGTCAAGCCCTGGTGCCTCTGGATTTCTTTCCACCTCGCCATTAACACTGCACTTGCTCTCATTTCTTCGGAGTATCCGTGATGTTTCGATGGCTCTCACCAGTGATAGAAGTAGGGAGCTGTCTTGGGCGCGCCCCTATAGACATATAACACTAGTCTCGCCTGAGAACTTATCACTGGTGCTGATTCTTTAGATTGATGGAGTGTACAAATGTGGACACTAGAACTAATTTGTGAATACCTGGTCTTATTTGTCATCATCAGATTTTGATCTAGAGCAAGAGAGAGAAAAGCAGAAAAGAGAGACTGGAGGAAGCGAAAGACAGGAAAACAGTGCACAAGGGACCAAGCCAGGGATGAAAAAGAACCTGCAAGCCAGGAGTTGTAGGATGAGAGAAGAAAAAGGCATGCGGTCTAGGCAACTTTGATTTTCGCAAGATAAAGAGCAAGAAGTATAGAGTGGCGGAAGAGCAGGAAATGTGGGAGGCGGGGGTGGAAGAAGCAAGAGATGGAATCAAGATTAGGCAGCCCTGGTATTCGACCACACCAGCAACAGGCAACCAAGAAAGAAAAAATATAGCTCAGGCTAGAGAGGAGATGGAAATTGAGAGAGTCACAGAGGCAATGGGGTGGGAGAGTGGACTTGGCTGTATAGGATGAGGAAATAAGTGGAAAAGGAAGTATAGACTAAAGAAAAATAAAGGGGGCGCTAGGCTCAAGCTCCCCCGCCAGCATTGAAAGAAAAAAAATGGTCGCTTTATTAACCTAACGCAGTCAGCAGCCAAGGAGATGCAATCTTCCACCCGCTGATGAGAACTGCATCTTCAGTTGCAACTGCAATACTTCACACAAATGAGCGGATATCTGATATAATCTAATGTCAAGTCAGAAACTATCAATTTTCAATTAAGAGGATGTGAATGGGGAACATAACAGAATTCTTCTCACCACCTCTGCTTCTAGAAGACATGTGAACATTAGTGCTTTGTCGGGCAGGTTTACTCAGATTTGCACATATGGAGTTCCCTTTGACTACACCACTGTAAAAACAATCATTGCAGCTATAGTGATGTTGCTGGGGACTTCACAGGCCCTTTCAACTGTGCTTCTGACCTGTGGGAACAGCAACTACTAGTCCATGCAACTGAAACATAAGATTATATCTCTCATCTTGAAGTTGGCTCTGAAAGGATGGACACGAATTTACACTTCATGGGAAACCGGCCCGTGATGGCTGTGACTACGAGTTGCTCCCTCTTATCCAGACCACATAGAGGCATTCTGATTGGCTTGTACAAGATCACACATCATCACCCTGTTACTTTTAGAGAACAATGCTGCTAAACCCATCTGTGACATTTAATACTTGGAACAAGTTTCCTCACTTCTGGGTACCTCATGCCATCTCCCACTAGAAACCAGAGCACTGGGCAACTGGCTTGCAACAGCTCCAAAGTATAAAGCACAACATAACTCACCTCACTTCTCAAGAGTTACTGACTGCCAGGCCTCAAAAGATGGTTTCATTGAAATCCCTAGCCAATGAGCTGGAACCAGTAAGGACACCAAATCTTCCCCATCCTGCTCCATGTCGCCGAAAGGTTTCTTTAACTGCCCTCAGAGTACCCAGACATTGTCAAGATTAGAAACTATTCCGATTAACTGTTCATTCACTTCCTTAACAATTGAACAGATCAACATGTCATGGACTGTCCAGTGAGAAGAAGGGAATGTGATTTCTGTAACAAAAACAGTTTCACCCAGGCTTTGTAGAGTACTAACGCACCCACCAATACCTTTAAAAAACTAGCAAACACCTTCAACTCTCATGACTCAAAGAACACCTAGTGACCAAGCTGCCTGAAGTTCAAAAACGTAAGAAATAATGAGCCTGGACAAAAGCTTGAGGAAGCCGCAAAGCATTTTTGAAATGGACTATTTTGTTTTATTGTGATCAATGCACAGTTACCTGGAAATCAGTGAAGTGACCAAGCATCCATAGTGTCACACCCGAGGTTAGATAGTCAAACCAATAAACCTCATGAGGAAATAAAGAAACATTTAGCATCCTCACTTTTTGTTGATCCTGTAAGATATTATTGACTCAACTAATATTTAGGAAGAGGTTGACATACCACATGCTTAACAGTAACAATGAATTCCTGGATCAGCACCAGATCACACTGGACCTACTTCAAAACAGAGTAGGCTTTTAGCAGAATCCAAAACCGAGAGGGAAAGATCACAGCAGAGGATCAAGGGCATCAGATCCAGCTGGACCAGCTTAAAGACAGGATCCAAAAGCGAGAGGTAAAGATCACTGTGGAGGATCGAGGACCAACGCTCATGTGGCTTCTGGGACATTTGCTTATTTGCAGCAGCCAAGAGGCAGGTGCACCCTCTTAAGGGATCTAAGTTTCATGAGCAGTGTGGCTGACGTTAATTCGGAAAGGACGGCAAAAACAAGTAAAAGTTTCCTTAGTATATGAACTTCAATATGTAGTTTTTGCATATAAGCACTATAAAAGTACAAAAATAAGCAAAATGTATGTATTAAAATGAGCGCTGTTTAATTTTAGACCCAGAGCTAGTATATTCATCTTGCAAATAAGAGGTTTAAAATATATTTATTTGGTTAAAAAAAAAAATGAATATAGCACATTTACAATAAAATTATAGAAACAATGCCTAGGTTAATTCAGTCTTGCACAAATTGAATTATTAGCTATAAATAGTGTAAATATTTATTCACATGTCAGACTCCAAGGAGATGACAATATAAGAAACAGTCCATTGCTGCACCCTTTCACCGCATAGAGCTGAAGATAGTGTGTTAATAGAACACTTATTCTTTATGTTAAATTTAAGACCTGGCATTATACAAAACCCAACTAAAATGTCTTAAAACTCTGGTTGTGCAAGTGCGTTGGTGGTTTCCACTGGCACACACAATAAAAGACAGAGGCTACTTGAGCCTTATGGAAAGGATAGTATGGCAGGGGCATAACAAGTCATAACATCAGGCAGGCACAAGCGGCTGACCATGAACAGCCCTACCATAATTCACAGGTACATGCATATCGGGAAATGGCTTGCCAACAGGTCGGCAAGCCTCTACTTGAGAGATGTGGGCTAGTTGTTGCAGACAGAAATGGGAGAGCAAATGCAAATTAGGCTTCAGGAACTTCAGATAGGGGAAAGGAAACTTTCTTAAAGTTATTTTTATATTAATACTCATTAAAAATCCAAAAATCCAAGTCAATCGTGAAGTTTAATATTTAATAACTATTAAAATTGTTTTTGTTTTTTTATAGCTAGTCGCATTCCAGAGATCCAGTAATAGCATTTTAATCTGAACTCTGGTTTCCTGCATACGATAGCTATACCTGCTAGTCCCTAAGGACGTTAGCATAACATTTATATATATCCTACTTTAAAGACCATGCCTTCTGAGCTACAAGGTCTACATAGAGGTGACTTACTAATAATTAAGGCGGGTGGTTACCTGTCGAAAAGAGCTTATTTTGACAAGTCGTATTGCATGCGTTGCCCTGTTACAGGCATGCTACAGTGGTAGGCCCTGAAGCCCGTTTGTAATGTAAGGTACAATAGGTGCTCACTAGGATCATTTACATTCCAGGCCCTTGGGTATATTTTTTCAATATACTAGGGCCCTGCAGCAAATTAAATAAAAACAATTAGGATTATTTTTTTGAGGTATGTGACCACAAAAGGGTATCCCCCTCACCCCCCCCCCCCCCCAAACTCCCACGAGAGGATATATTATAGGGATGCCAGACATGTGCACGTACAGGCAGGGGCTAGGGCTTCTCACAGCAGAAGGATGACTTACCAGGAAAGAAACTAAAATATACCAGTTACTAGCTGATGGACACAAACACAAACAATGCATAGGCACCCCCCTCATATGGACTATACCACTTGAAAAATGCAATCAGAATTACTGACAGGATAGAGTAACAGAAAAACAGCATCAGTTGGAGCAGCTAAACACACTTGCTATATTTAGACCCCATGGTTGTAACTGAGTGACATATTCTCCATGGAATATCTGCAACTGTGTAATTATATCACCGAGTCTGTCATGCTATAAATATGGTTGGGATGCACGGTGTAAAGGGAAAGCCTTTTTTAATCTGTAATAACCTTGGCCAGGTTGACAAAAGGCACATAACGTTCCAATCCAAAAGTATAGATGCACGTGTACGTTCACATACACTAGACCCTAGTATGTTTTTTGCGGATTGGCCTAAGGTAGGAAAGGCTGTGAGAATTACCAAAAGCTGAAGTTCCCATATTGCCACGGGAACGGATCTTCACCTCTACAGCAAAAACCACTCTAGGGGTTTACATGACTTGGACCAGCAGGTAGCGCTGGGTCCAACTTAACATATTTTATTGTTTGTATGATTCAATGTAGTTGTTTTTGGAGAAAAAAATCTAAATCTACTGATGTTGTGGTGGTTAACTTCACAAATCAGTTTGGGGACTAAATTAAATTCTGTCCATGGAACTTGCCATTCTAAAAGGAGTGCAGTGATGGCAAGAGCAACCCGGCACGTATCGCATGACTTTACAAGATTGTGGCCTTAATAAAGCCCTTGGCCTACTTAGCCCCTTGGGCGAAACACGTGTCGGCTGTCTTTTCACTTTATCATCTTTGGATCTATTTAAAATAAATGATCATAAAAATCAGAGAATGAGTGTTGGACTACGTTATTCAAGGACACTATGATTAAAGAAAAAAATCTTTTTAGAGGCACAATTTCGCTCAGCAAACTTCCTGGATTTTTGACTGGTTGTGAAATCCGATATATTTTATGTGTCTGGTATTTTAAAGGATTGTGACCAGGTTTGCAGGTGAATGCACTTCCCATCACCACAAAACCTGAATTTGCACCCTTCACACATCCATGTCAAAGGAGAATGGTGCGAGGATGAGCATCACCAGGGTGCGGAAGAAAACATCCCCAACTCTGCGTTCTCTTGGCATCAGCTTGTGCACCTGTTATGTTTTATGTTCCCCCTGAATCAATACAACACATTCATATTGAATGGCACTCAAGTGCTATGATTCCAGATCAAAGTGATATTAAAATAGTGATCAGTTCTACGAAGGGCAAGCGCTGAAGCTTTTTCTGGCACCTTATCGGAGAGAAGCGTCACTGATGCGTGAATATGGTCGAGCAGACTCACTGCAGCACTGCCACGGATTTCATGCATGGCTCTACCACCAGTCTAGTGCAGTTCGAGGATAAGAATACAAACGGAAATACAAACCAGCAACACAACTTTCAGGGTGCCAAAATGAGATCAACAGGGACACTGGTAAATAACAAAGGTGGCAGGCCCCTCAAATGAGTGCACGGACTAGTTTCAGGTGAACCCTGATCTGCGAGAAGCACTTATAGTTGAGGTAGTGCAGAGAGAGGGTGCATATGGAGGCATAGGACTGGTGCAGAGGTAACAGCTGGAGAAACCACAATGGCAAAACAAAGTAGACTGCCTGGGAAGAGGCTAGAAAAGGAGCCCTTGGAGGAAAACCCAGCCCTTAGACCATAGGAACCAAGCCCACAAGAGGAGCTGGTGGTACTTAAGATCCAGGCATTGTCTGGTTGTCCGGCTGGTGCTTAATAGCCAGGCATTGCCCGGTTGTCGGGTGGGAAGATCTTAAGATCCAGACATTGACTGGTTGTACGGCGTGTGCATCTTGGGATCCAGACAATGGAAAGAGATCAAAGGATTGACCGAAAATTGGACAACTTTACAATAACAATGTGAAAAGGCAGCTTTTCGTGAATCTATGGCTCTAACATAATAGACTGAAATGCAGAAACTGGCCCATATGCAAAGAGGGAATTTGAATGATTCCATGTTGGCCACAAGCGGATCAAGTTTTTTCTTTTGGAAAATATTAGGTCGGCAAACATACTATAGTCTACACACACGTTAATAGGCTTTGGTTCATCCTCCTTCAGCCATTGGCTCCTTCTGCTCCAAAAGTTTCAGTTGTTGGCTTGAAACATTGTCACATCTTGGATCAGCCTGTTTTCTATTGGGTATATAGGTGTACTCTTCCGCCTATACTGAAATGCATGAGGGACTATTTAACATCTGAAAAGAGCACACCACCATCACTCACATCCACGCTTTGTCAAATATTCTTGTATAACCCGCAACTCACCGTGAGGTCTCATGGCGCTTTATCTACACAATCTTTTTTAAATTGTTTTAAACTGTGACAAGCATTTTTTAAATTGCTTCTGTCAGTACTTTGCCAGTGCACGTTTTCTCTTTTACTTTGTGTGAGAAGCTGGCCTGATATGTTATGTCCACTATTCTACTGGGCACCCTGTATCAGTCCAAACAACTCTTATTGTGATGGTTGTAAAGTCAACCGTATAGACCAGCTATCCTAGTGGTAGCATGGACAAAGCAGTCTTAGGCTAAACTCAAGAGGGCATGTGAAGCCAGCTGTTTTACCATATGTAACGTTTTAATACCAAATGAAAGGACACCACACAGGTTATATATAAAATATATATGTATTTATTTCTAACACAATCCCTCTGAACTCTTTATGAGGTCAGAGGCACAAACACATAACAAGATACTCAATTATCATACAATAAGTTGCACAATATACAGTAGAGCCCTTGGGGCACGTCAAACTATATACTAAAATAGTGGTATAAGAACCACGTCACGAACAAAGGATAGGCCTAGGGCATCGCTGGGGCTACACTGTACTACCAAAGGATAGGAAGCAGGAGGCCCACGGGAGGCATGTGCAGTGTCTTAACACACACGCGAGTTACCATAGAGTTATAATGGGAACAAAAGGAATGGAAACTAGTTCCTTTAGGACGCTTCCGGATGGACTAGGAGAAAGCTACTGAAAAATAGGACACTAAGATAGTCAATACCCACAGGAGCACCAGAGTACTCGCGTTACCTCACCCACAGGAAGCGGGTGCATAGGTGTCAAAGTGTGTCGGGTTTCGTCGCTGAATCCTACGGAGCCTTGGAGAAAGATGCTGCAGGCGACCAGGAGAGGAGTGTCCGGTTGGATCCAAGGGCGGATCGAGTGTGAAGAGTACCTGAAAGCAGAGGGGACAGAGTCTGGGTCACTAGCCAGTGACCAGGAAGGAACCAGGCGATGTCGTGAAGCAATCAGGTGATGTTGTGAAGCTTGTCTCTGCAACCATGTGGTCCAGGAGGTATCGACGACGACCAGGTGCTGGGCACGGACTGTCCCACGAAGGACCTCGCTGTCTGCGGTGTCGGCTTCCGGATTGGAGTCAACAAGCCTTGGCAAAGGCAACCCATGCAGGAATCGAAGATGGCTTCTTGATCGGACCAGCAAGGTCTGATGGGCTTCTCCCTTTCAGGGAAGCAAGAACCAGCCTGGAGCAACCAGGCCAGCGGTGCAAATTTGTAGGTTCGTCGTCACAGAGGCCACTAGCCAACGGGCAAGTGACCGGACAGACGCGTCTAGCACAAAAACACTATCAGGCCCCATGCGACACTCGTGGAGTGTGGGGGGCTGTGCGTCGATGCAGAAGGTGCTCGGGCTGGGGCTCAATCCCCAATGCACAGCTTCGAGGGTGCCTCTGGAGCTGCACAGGTAGCAAAGTGCAGGTTTTCCAAGATGGTCGGTCCCACGTCTCTTGTTGCCTCCACGGGTCTCAGCTTTGCTGTGGCTGTGGATCGGGCTCAGGGAAGTCTGGAAGTCTGGCTCTTGTCAGGCTCTGTGATCGGGCTCTGGCGGAAGCATTGATAAAGCAAACCGCAGATCGCTGGATGGTGCCTGTTTGCACAGGGTGGTCACTCCTTGACCACAAGGGAGATTCTTCAGTCTTCTATATTCAGTAGAACGTCGAAGGTCCAGAATTTCGTTTCAAGTTTCAGTTCAGGATAAGTCTAAAGCCTCTTGCCTCAGCTCCTACCTATATACCAATCAGAGGAGCTGGATTACCTGCTACGTCCCTCCTATGGGTGGGACCAGGAAAGGGGGTGGTTACACCCCTTTCCCTTTGTCCAGTTTCGCGACAGGGCTGGAGTGCCCAATCAACTGGTTTGAACCAGGCTATGCATGGGACACCTTGTGTGCCCCTGGCAGTATCTCATTTCATTCAGCCCTCCCTGCCCCATTACACTATGGCCTGTCTGGGGTGGTGCTAGCACCTCCCAAGACGGGAAACCTACTGTCCAAGCCTCCCTCGCTGGAAGGACTCCCAGCAGCAGGAGGTCAGACTTGTGTCTGTGGCAGCAGCATCCATTTTGTGATGCTGAGGCTCTGGTTAACTTTAACCGGGTTTACTAGGAACAACATGTCTTCTCCCTCTAAAAGGGTGGAATGCTACCCCGTGGCCAGAACTGGTGAGGGGGTAGTATTCCAAAGCGTATGACAACTCACACGACATGTTTTGATAAAGCCAAACCAAGGTTAGCATTCAACCGCGAGGATGATAATGCACTTGTATATGGCATGGCTATATCATAGAACAGCTATAAGGACATGGTTCCGAAAGCTGCAGACAGGCTCAGCTCATGCTAGAGCCTCATCTCACATAAAACCAAGCACTCTGCCTCCAGGATTGTTAAGGCCTGCCTTAGGAGTGACTTATAGGTGTATATGTGTCTATATATAAGGTTAGATATAGGTACGCTATATCTAAAGCAAAGGGTGATTACACCACCTTGCCTTGCCCCAGCTGATTGATCAGCCAGTTGTGTCAATTTGGATGGCCAGCCAGGGGTGGCATAATACATGCTGCAGCCCCTGGTAGGCCATGGATGCACCTATGCCCTGGGTACCTAAGGTACACTATACAGGTGTCCCAATATCCAATTGGAGATGTACCTAAAGTACATGGAGTCCATTTTACAGTGAGAGCAGATAGCCTGGGGCTCTGATTAGCAGGATCCCAGGCCAACTAAGTCGAAAACCAGCTAAACACTCGGCAAAAAAATCTGGGGTAACCATAGTCGGGTATCCACCTTCCTACACTTTGCATTCTGGTTTTTGCGTTCAGTATTTATGATGTGAAAAGCTAGCACAACAGATGCCTGTAAAAAAAAGAACAGAAAAAAACTGAAGAATACTACAGCTACTCGCACCTGATATTGAACAAGGTGGGTACTCTTATGGTGTAGTAAGTATTAGGATGTTTTTTCAAACGTGGGAGTCGTTTATTCATTCTTTTTTACATTGCATTCTGGTGCTATGGCAGTTTTCAGCAGGATCATGGTCATGGTGGCAGAATACAAAAAAACACTGAGCTGAAGCTCTCTGCAGATTTCTTGTTAAAATGCTTGTGATAAAGTGTCACAGGCGCATAAAATGCCACACACTGGCACGCTGCACAAGTTGAAATCCCAACATAAGCATACTCACACCATATCTACTATGAGTGTTCGTGAGATGTGCCATTCCAAAACCTCTCATGGTTCAACGTTTCTACGCATTCCTCAGATGCAACCCCTCCTTCTCCTGTTTTAAAAGGGACCTGAAACTCCATCTCCTAAACAAATACTTTCATGACCAACGTCAACTAACCTAGTCTTCTTTATCGGAGTTGTTTCCTCTCTCTCTCTGGACATTCAAGGATAGTGGGTGACCAGACTATGTCACTCTCGCCTTTTCTTTTATTGCTCTCCCCCTATGCTGCACTGCATATTTATTTATTTTCTGTGGTTTGCTTCCTTACTGCCCGCCTACTATGTGATGTAATGTCCTTCTGCTGCTTACTGTGTGTATGTAAAGCGCTCCGATACCTACGGGTCAAGCTAGCGCTATATAAAACTTTTAAAATAAATAAGTAAATAATGTTGCTTTGCATTTTGGTACTTTTAGTCACTTTTAGTCTAAGCACACTAGAAATTCATTGTTATATTCCTCCCATTATACATTCGGTATTACAAGGATCACAAAATTAGAAAAACCTGGATTCCACACATGGACTCGAGAATCGTGGGAGCTTTCAAATGACAACCCCCAGATCACAAGAACAAACACTGATAAGTGCCAAGAGTTCAATGAAGGACGACCAACTCAGGATACTGGAGAGCGCTGGGTCTTTGGCGCTAATCCGGCTCGTTCGATGCTTGTATCTTGTGGTTATATTTTTTACCTCTGTTGGCGTTAACATGCAGTTTCCTGCTTGTGAGGGAGCACGGACTTCCTGTGAAAGCAGAACCTCGGAGACAGACCCCGATAGTGACAAGTTCATATCAAACAGAAACGCGACAGTCCTTTTTCCTGCACCCTGGCGCCCTATGGCAACTTCTAGGTCGAAAGACACTGTCTCCTCCCTCATATACATTTTGTTGACTGGATATTTCTCGAAGGACATTTGCTGCAATCCAGCGCCCTCTTGAGGCCTATTGCGGTAATACCATAAGGCTGCTATCTACAGTTGCCTTAATGAAATACAGCCTAAGCCGTCTGAAGGAGGGACCAGGCTTGCAACATGCAGTCCCACCTGCTGTTAAATATTCATACACAGGCCTGTCACAGCCTACACCACACCGCTCTCCTCCGCAGCAACCTCCGGTATTCCAGTAAATGGTCCTCTCTAGAGACTGAGCTCTTCCAATGCACCTCAGTCTTATGCTGCCGCGGGTTGTGTTGTGTCAGTAGTGGGGTGTGCGTAGGTCTGCAGACACCTGAAAGCTGCCTGCAGCACCCACCGCTTCTCAGTTTCGGGTCGGAGACTGAGCTCTCGCTCCCAATGCGAGAGAGAGAGACCGTGGTCTTTTAAACAGTACAAAACAAAAATCCGATCAGGCTCCAAATAGTACGATCAATCTAAATTCTACTACACCATAAATAATTAAAATTCGATACATGTTAAAAGAAGGTAGCAGCCTCAAGGACACACTATTCATTGAACCCAAATTTTACAGAAATCTCTAGGTTCCTAAAAGAATAAAAAGAAAAATTCACATTTACAGTAAACCTAAAAACACTTAAGATCAATGCCCCTCCTTCAGTATCTCCCTTCCAAATTCTCGCTCCCAATGCACCTCAGTCTTATGCTGACATGGGTTCTGTTGTTTCAGTAGTGGGGTGTGCACAGGTCTGCAGACACCTCAAAGCTGCCTGCAGCCCCCACCGCTATCAGCTTCCGGTCTGAGACTGAGTTCTCTCAATGCACCTCAGTCTTATGCCTCAGCAGGTTGTGTTGTTTCAGTAGTGGGGTGTGCACAGGTCTGCAGACACCTCAAAGCTGCCTGCAGCTCCCACCGCTATCAGCTTCGGGTCTGAGACTGAGCTCTCCCAATGCATCTCGGTCTTATGCCTCAGCGGGTTGTGTTGTGTCAGTAGTGGGGTGTGCACAGGTCTGCAGACACCTCAAAGCTGCCTGCAGCTCCCACCGCTATCAGCTTCGGGTCTGAGACTGAGCTCTCCCAATGCACCTTAGTCTTATGCCTCAGTGGGTTGTGTTTCAGTAGTGGGGTGTGCACAGGTCTGCAGACACCTCAAAGCTGCCTGCAGCACCCACCGCTATCAGCTTCGGGTCTGAGACTGAGCTCTCCCAATGCACCTCAGTCTTATGCCTCAGCGGGTTGTGTTGTTTCAGTAGTGGGGTGTGCACAGGTCTGCAGACACCTCAAAGCTGCCTGCAGCACCCACCGCTATCAGCTTCGGGTCTGAGACTGAGCTCTCCCAATGCATCTCGGTCTTATGCCTCAGCGGGTTGTGTTGTTTCAGTAGTGGGGTGTGCACAGGTCTGCAGACACCTCAAAGCTGCCTGCAGCCCCCACCGCTATCAGCTTCGGGTCTGAGACTGAGCTCTCCCAATGCACCTCAGTCTTATGCCTCAGCGGGTTGTGTTGTTTCAGTAGTGGGGTGTGCACAGGTCTGCAGACACCTCAAAGCTGCCTGCAGCACCCACCGCTATCAGCTTCGGGTCTGAGACTGAGCTCTCCCAATGCACCTCGGTCTTATGCCTCAGCGGGTTGTGTTGTTTCAGTAGTGGGGTGTGCACAGGTCTGCAGACACCTCAAAGCTGCCTGCAGCTCCCACCGCTACCAGCTTCGGGTCTGAGACTGAGCTCTCCCAATGCACCTTAGTCTTATGCCTCAGTGGGTTGTGTTTCAGTAGTGGGGTGTGCACAGGTCTGCAGACACCTCAAAGCTGCCTGCAGCTCCCACCGCTACCAGCTTCGGGTCTGAGACTGAGCTCTCCCAATGCACCTTAGTCTTATGCCTCAGTGGGTTGTGTTGTTTCAGTAGTGGGGTGTGCACAGGTCTGCAGACACCTCAAAGCTGCCTGCAGCACCCACCGCTATCAGCTTCGGGTCTGAGACTGAGCTCTCCCAATGCATCTCGGTCTTATGCCTCAGTGGGTTCTGTTGTTTCAGTAGTGGGGTGTGCACAGGTCTGCAGACACCTCAAAGCTGCCTGCAGCCCCCACCGCTATCAGCTTCGGGTCTGAGACTGAGTTCTCTCAATGCACCTCAGTCTTATGCCTCAGTGGGTTGTGTTGTTTCAGTAGTGGGGTGTGCACAGGTCTGCAGACACCTCAAAGCTGCCTGCAGCTCCCACCGCTATCAGCTTCGGGTCTGAGACTGAGCTCTCCCAATGCACCTCAGTCTTATGCCTCAGCAGGTTCTGTTGTTTCAGTAGTGGGGTGTGCACAGGTCTGCAGACACCTCAAAGCTGCCTGCAGCTCCCATCGCTATCAGCTTCGGGTCTGAGACTGAGCTCTCCCAATGCATCTCGGTCTTATGCCTCAGCGGGTTGTGTTGTGTCAGTAGTGGGGTGTGCACAGGTCTGCAGACACCTCAAAGCTGCCTGCAGCTCCCACCGCTATCAGCTTCGGGTCTGAGACTGAGCTCTCCCAATGCACCTTAGTCTTATGCCTCAGTGGGTTGTGTGGTTTCAGTAGTGGGGTGTGCACAGGTCTGCAGACACCTCAAAGCTGCCTGCAGCTCCCACCGCTATCAGCTTCGGGTCTGAGACTGAGCTCTCCCAATGCACCTTAGTCTTATGCCTCAGTGGGTTGTGTTGTTTCAGTAGTGGGGTGTGCACAGGTCTGCAGACACCTCAAAGCTGCCTGCAGCTCCCACCGCTATCAGCTTCGGGTCTGAGACTGAGCTCTCCCAATGCATCTCGGTCTTATGCCTCAGTGGGTTCTGTTGTTTCAGTAGTGGGGTGTGCACAGGTCTGCAGACACCTCAAAGCTGCCTGCAGCTCCCACCGCTATCAGCTTCGGGTCTGAGACTGAGCTCTCCCAATGCATCTCGGTCTTATGCCTCAGTGGGTTGTGTTGTTTCAGTAGTGGGGTGTGCACAGGTCTGCAGACACCTCAAAGCTGCCTGCAGCTCCCACCGCTATCAGCTTCGGGTCTGAGACTGAGCTCTCCCAATGCACCTTAGTCTTATGCCTCAGTGGGTTGTGTTGTTTCAGTAGTGGGGTGTGCACAGGTCTGCAGACACCTCAAAGCTGCCTGCAGCTCCCACCGCTATCAGCTTCGGGTCTGAGACTGAGCTCTCCCAATGCACCTTAGTCTTATGCCTCAGTGGGTTGTGTTGTTTCAGTAGTGGGGTGTGCACAGGTCTGCAGACACCTCAAAGCTGCCTGCAGCTCCCACCGCTATCAGCTTCGGGTCTGAGACTGAGCTCTCCCAATGCACCTCAGTCTTATGCTGACATGGGTTCTGTTGTTTCAGTAGTGGGGTGTGCACAGGTCTGCAGACACCTCAAAGCTGCCTGCAGCACCCACCGCTATCAGCTTCGGGTCTGAGACTGAGCTCTCCCAATGCACCTCAGTCTTATGCCTCAGTGGGTTGTGTTGTTTCAGTAGTGGGGTGTGCACAGGTCTGCAGACACCTCAAAGCTGCCTGCAGCACCCACCGCTTTGCAGTTTCGGGTCTGAGACTGAGCTCTTCCAATGCACCTCGGTCTTATGCTGCCGCGGGTTGTGTTGTGTCAGTAGTGGGGTGTGCACAGGTCTGCAGACACCTCAAATCTGCCTGCAGCACCCACCGCTTCTCAGCTCTCTCCATGCACCTCTAGTCTTTCATGGCAACCCACTGCTCTGGCAGCGCTACCACCACAGTTCTACTGATGCCCCTCAGCCCTGCGGCATAGCAGCTTCATTACTTCCGGCGGTGGGCTGGCACACTGCTCATCGACCACAAACACATACTGCTGCTAAGCACAGCATCCTGGGTACCTCTGCCAGTGCACATTGCACCTGGGGGGTCTGAGAACAGGAGTGTGTGAATGGGGCGGACAGGTTACTACTGTCGGCCCACCCTGCATGGGGCGACCTGTGCCCACTGATGGAAAGGTGGTACCTCTGCCAGTGCACATTGCACCTGGGGGGCTCTGCGAACAGGAGTGTGTGCATGGAGTGGAGATGTTACCACTGTCGGCCACCCTGCATGGGGCGGCCTGTGCCCACTGGTGGAACGGAGGTAGCTCTGCCAGCTCACTTTACACATGGGCACGTGTGAGTGGAAGGGAGGTGGTACCTCTTCCACAACCCTGCAAGGGATGTATGTGTACCTGTTATGTCTGTCAGCAAACCTGCATATGGCAGGGCTCAACCGATGAGGTATGTGGTATCAGACAGTCTTGGTTTCTTAGCTAACGCTGCATTCTGGGACCTCTGAAAGGCAAAGCTAGAAAGAACTCAGACATTCGGTGCATCTGTACTTCAAAATGGCCGCTGTATCATGCAAGGTCGAGTCACTGTTAGCTGCAGTGGATATTCCAACTCATGGACATTTAGAGAATAAAACAGGCGACAGTTCATGCGAAAACCATCAGGTGGGCAGAGATAAGAAACAAAAGAAAGAAACGAGGAAAGAGAAGGAACAAGGCCTAGTAACGAGAGCCAAGAGAGGCGGTCAGACTGGTTCTACCACGGCACGAATAACGCCTTGCTTGTGTGAGCCACAGCAACTGAAGAGAAAGGAGACAGTAGATGTGTGTAATTGTTGGTGTATTGTTAGTGTGGAGCAACTATTGTGTTGGATCCGTCACAGAACATATGTTGCTTGACTAGTTTATAAGTCTATTAGGTCTGTGCTTGGAGAGCAGGTCTCGGATAGCCAGTACGATGCGGTTACATTTGTCAGCTTGAGTCCGGTTTGCCTATCAGGGCATGAGTGCCTGAGTTTTGCACCCCTGGGGGCTTTTGATATTTCAGAAGGGGGCCACAGACGCTTATGCAGCCTGCTCCTTAAAACAGATCTCGCTGGAGCACATGGCGCCTGCTGTGATCTCAAGGGGGCGTGCCCTCATTTGCATGGGGGTGTGGTTCCATACAAATGTGTTAACACTGCCTCTGAGTCTAGAGTATATTACAGACATGTGGACAGAGGCAAATGATTGGTCAAGAGGCACACTGACAAAAAGGGGATGCAGAGTCAGTGCACCCCTCTGAAGGCGCCCCTTGAAAGTAGCCAAGAGGGTCATATGGACTTCTAAATGTCCACCTGCAGTCTGTGCAGTCACTCACCGCACCAGCCTGTACAGTGAATGGGGGACCGTAGGCTGGTCTGCCTTTCACTAATTAACGGCCCCCAGAGAGTTTGTGGGTGCGCTGAGGACAGCGCCTTCATTGCGATAGGATGCCATGACCCAGTCTGTGCTCGCGGACCCTGTTAAAGGCGAGCCGGGGTGCAGAAAAGGGCAGTACGCTTATACCGGTGATACTGGCCCAGGTGGGTCTGGAAAGGTTATACACCTGCTTCTAGTTACAATGTTTAGGTTAGGATTATCATAATTATTGGGTAAACTTTTACTACGCAATGGTGTGGAAAATAGTTATTTAGGAGAATTGTTTTCTCCCATTAACTTTTGCCTATATTGATTTTCTTTGTTGTATTCAGTAAAAAAAAAAAGAATTCACTTAAAAAATATTCAAATCTGCTTTAATTGTACTATAAATTAGAGATTTCATTTAAATGAGTGAGTGTGATGGAAAACTCAATCAGGAATCGGTATATACACTAGGCTGCTTCCTTTTAGGTATTGAACGGTTTGGGGTATTCTAAGGGTCAGGCAGATTGTCACATTTTGCGTGACTTGAAGGTACCACTAGCGCCCAGGTAAAGAGAGGAGCAGTAGTCCAATCTGGACTCAATGAGGGCCTGCACAACTGTTTGGCGCAACTTACTCAGAAGCACAGGAAAAACCATGCAAAGCAACCAAGGAATGAGGAAACACAATGCTGATATCCGGTTAAAGTGATTAGCTAACAGTAAATTATCATCAAATATGGTACAAGTTTCCGGACCAAATTTACTGGAGCAGGGGGGTGTCCAAGATTTCTGGTCATCACTGAGAAGCCCATAAACATACTTGTCTACTTAAAACTAAGATGTCAGTGTTTGCCACCCTGAGCTTAAGACAGATGAACTGAATGGCAAAAGATTTTTCTAACTTTTTGGCTGGCGTGGGTAGAAAAGAGATGGCCCTATGGTTGGAGCGTAGAGTGGGACTGAATGGCATCTTATTCCACTCTCCAGCTGATTTATTTAATTTGATTGAATTTAGTGCTTTTCAAAACAAACATTTGTGAGGAACCTTTTGGAAGTTTCCTTACTTATTTTAATTCTATTCTACCTTTTTCATAATAATATCTAATAGCCTCAAAATTGTAAAATTCTTTATTCTGGATATTAAATTTATGCTGGAGTTCTGCAAAAAGCTTAGGGTAGCCAGGTTCATAAAACATGGATAACTCGGATCCCTCCAAGGTGGGCTAAGATGCTTGTTTTCCATAATTCTGAACTATAAATTTGCAAGATATAAAGCAATTTAGAGATTTTTTCAAAACTGTGGATTCAATTAAACTGGGCTATAGAAGTGCAGGTACTCACTATTTAGAGTCCCGTTTGCTCTTGAGATATGAAGGTACCTCCAGCTGGGTAGGGAGCTCGGCCTCCCCTATTTTTCCAGGCAGAGATCTCCGCAAATCGAAGTATAAGATTTAAAAGTAAATACAACTAAATGTTTGTTACGGAACATTTCAGCAATGATTTTGGGAGAGACTTGCTAGTACAAAAATACACTCCCAAAAGAGTAAGACTATTGCCATTCAAAAAATAGACTTCTGTTTGTGCTATAACTCTACCACTAACACAATAGGGTCCAATGTATTGTAAAATTTTCAAGCACCACACATGGCCAATCACTGACACTGTAACACAATCTGATTGAAATCAACAGAGCACATATATACATATATATACACACACACACACTATATATATATATATATATATATATATATATACATATATATATATATATACATATATACACATATATATATATATATATATATATATATACATATATATACACATATATATATATATATATACACATATACACACACACACTGACTGACTGAAGTTTTTTTTAAGCGCTCGAATGCCGCGGCGTCTTGGCGCTGTAGAATAGAAGGTGATGTGAGACAGATCAGGGCAGGGAGAACAGCCATGTTTTCAGGGATTTTCTGAATCTCAGTTTGGAGGCTTGTGAGCGAAGTTCGACAGGCAATGAGTTCCAGAGTCTGGAGGCCCGATTAGAAAATGGTTTTCCACCCTAACGCACTTTCCGGATTCTAGGCACGCAGACCAGGTCTTGATTGGCCGATCTTAAGAGTTCGGTTGGGCACATAGCGCGGGAGGAGTTTGGCCAGATCATCTGATCCTTTTCCGTGAACGGCTTTGTGGGCCAAGCAGAGGGCTTTAAACTGGACTCTGCGCTTAATTGGCAGCCAGTGCAGCTCTCGAATGGCCCGGGAGGTGGGGTGACGCTTTGGCAGGTTCAGGAGAACCCTGGCGGCCGCGTTCTGGATAGCCTGCAGCTTGATCAATTGCTTCTCTCCCGTACCGAGATAGAGAGAGTTGCAATAATCAACCCGAGACATTACTAGGGCAGCAATGACAGTCTTTTTTAAGGTAGGTGGAATAAAGGGCAAGATCTTTCTAAGTACCTTCATCATATGAAAACAAGCTGAAGTGACTTGGTTCACCTGCGCTGTGCAGGAGAGGTTTTTGTCCAGTACGAATCCGAGGTTTCTGACCTTCTCGGCTGGGGTAGGACAACAGCCGGCTTCCGGGGGCCACCATAGCTGACTCCATATCGAGGGCTTCTGACCGAATTCTATGATTTCAGTCTTCTCAGTATTTAATTTGAGAAAGTTTTGGCTCATCCAGTTTTTTACACTGAGAAGGCAATTCCTGAAACGGCCTGCCATACACACACACACACACGTTCTTACACACACACACACACACACACACACACACACATTCTTTAAAATATGTAATATACAATGAATTAAAAAGTATTACAATAAGGCTCACATGACCTGCATCACGCCTACTAATAGGGTGAGAGGTAGTCAGCACATCACGCCTACTAATAGGGGGAGAGGTAGTCAGCAGTCAGGACTCATTACAACTGCAACCAACCTTTTTAGTTCGCTAGGTCAGTGAACGTAGCTTTGCCCCTCATTTTGAAGAGCAGTATTTGAGTAAGGAGAGAGGTTTTTCAGGCAATTGATTAACATCTTTGGCAATCCCTGGAAAGAAGTCATTGTCAGATACCACTTCTCACCTGAAGTGATCCTTGACATAGTTGCCGACCGGGAGCAGGGGCTTGATTCAGCTACAGCGGCTGCTCCCAAGCGTTCTCTAAAGCATTTCTGCAACAGACACAGCTGGCATTCCATCAAAGTGCAAGCAGTCTGCAATGCCAGGGGTGCTTAACTGATATGTAGTCTGCCTTTCTTAGAAACACATACAACAGCTACGTCATCCAGCAGTCACCTTCTACTCATCAGGTGGTGCGAGGGATTTAGGGTGGTATGCAGCGGCGGCTCCTCCACTATGGTGGAGGAGCGTCGCCCTCCCTGCAAGCCAGCGGATGAAAAAGGAAAAATTAAATTATAATAAAACAGAATTATCATTTTATTTTTTCCTCTGGACGGAGCAGAGTCTTTGGGGGCCGATCATGCCTTGGCAGGTATGGAAGGGGACTGGTGGGTAGCACTGCTGTGAGTGCGCATGACAATTTGGCCGGCCGTCTTAGGATGGCCAAACAGTCAAGCGCATTGACATCTCCCCAACCCAAGAACATTGCCAGGTTGAGAAAACAGCAGGTGTAGGCTGCCAGCACTTCCATCATGCTGACCAGCATGAGAGAAGCACTGGGAATGGTTGTGAGGAGTCTGGGAGTCTCAGCAGGTAGTTTTCACACAAAAGAGCTACCCGAGATTTTATTTTTTGATTATATATCCCTCATGGTTCGACTCAACACAACATCTGCTGCTAGAAATACACACAAATGTGCTGGACTGTCCTCACACACACCCAGGTGGCATGCTTCATCATAGGACAACACACGCTCTCCAAAAACTAGGTTTGATAGAGATCAGGCCTTCAACTGATGTAAGAGAGGCACTTCTAAGAGCGAATCCGTGATCTAGATATACTAGAAACCAATGTGAAATTTTAAACAGACCTTTTATTTACTATAAATGACACTTGGTATTAAAACCAACGGTGGAGACAAGGGAAATCAGTACCCCATCACCACTGTATCGTCAACATGTTTCTGTCTGATGGCTCATGTGAGTCTGTGGTATTCTTCAGGACGGAAACATAGGATCCTGGTCTGGCAAGTATCTGCTAATTGTGCCACTACTAATACATAAGAGGTTGACGCAGGTCACCCTTTCTATCTGTCCCATATGTACCCCACTATCAGATCATCCAGGCCCTATGAAGGAAGGGTTCAGGAACCTCTGTAGTCACATTTTTGTCAAGGTGCGTTCCTCTTGAGAAACCTGATGCCGTCTGCTCCTTCCTCCCACCCGGTGGTGTGTGAGGACATCCAGTCACATTTTTGTGTATTTACAGCTACAGATGCTATGTTGAGTAGAACAATGAGGGATATATAATCGAAAAATATAAATCTCGGATAGTGTTTGGAGGCCAACTCACTCTTGAGGCCCCACAGTTTCTAGTTCCCTAGAGTGGAGAAATTCCAGAGGTGTGTGTTTGTGGCCTCAGCACCTGCACCGCAGGACATATGTTTGTGGCCTCAGCACCTCCACAGCAGGAAGGAGAGCAGCAGAGCGGCGATTGGCAATGAGCAGGTGAGTTATTTTTGTTTATTCAGTCGTCTGTAGGCTCGTTTCGCACGCCCCCATCACCCCCGACTCCTACCCCTCCCCTGCCACTCTGCTGCGAGACAAGCCACTACTGGTGGGTTGTGGCTAGTGCCAGAAAAGAGAGGAAGGGGTATTTGTTCATAAAGCATATATGTCCACTATGCTGGTTATCTAGGGTGTGAGCATTTGCTGTTGTAAAGCGCTCAGGCTTAGATGCTCTGTGTGGACTTGTTATCTTTGATGTGAACGTTTACTGTTGTAAAACACTGATACCGTCGGCCTAGCTAGTGCTATATAATACTCTCAAATATATATTAAAAAGGCGCAGGTGCTCAGTACCGGTCATTTAAAGTACTGACCTGCATCAAACCCCCTTGTCCAGCACTTGCCTCAAAAAATGCTGGGACGCTAGTAACAACATTAATTGAACTCATGTTGAAATTCGGGGACGGGAATGTGGTTGATCGGGGCATATCTTATGCTTCAAAGTTTCGTTGGGAGACATGTTTGTACGGTTGCGCTGGCCCTGGGGAGGGAGTCAGTGGCCCGCAGCGTGTGTACACACAGGGAGGGGGGATAAGGCCCTCCGGAGATCAAAGCCTTACTTCCTGTACAAACACGGACAGGCAACAGCCCTCCATGTGTATGGGGGATGCACCGGGAGGGACTGGCTTATTCTAGGGTTGATGGAATCTGGCATTGCTGCAGCCCGTGATGCACCTGTTCTGTGTGCACGAGACAAGCCCGGGGTAAGCTTCAAGTGCACAAAAGTTAATGACTTACTGATCTACTACATGGAGATAAAACAGTAAAGCCACACACCCACCTACCGCCACGCCCTCGGGCACTTGCATCACACACGCAAAGCTTGACAAATGAAACATATCCCAGGATGACTCCGACTCGAATCTGCCAGGAAACGCTCTGAACTGTGTGGGCGGCACTTATACAGCGCTACGAGGCCTTAATACTGGAAGGTTAAGCGCTAAAAAATAACACGTGTCAATGATGAGGCTGGTACGGTAGCAGGTCGCTGCTCAGTGCACCCTCTGAATGGCAGATACTGGAGTAGTGAGATGAAGAGCTCCACAATGAACGCCCAGACTGCCCTCTGGGAGATGCGGGGGCAAGGGCTCCCTAGACTCCCCTCCACCTGCCCCTGCCGCAGGAGGCCCATCGGTTGAATTTATTGGGAGTGCTTTTAGAAATAAATTGCCAATTCGCAGACAGTTTTTGAGGCAGGCCTTGCTTTGATGGCATGTGTGTATTTTACGTCGCACTCGATCCCTGCTAATTTACTTTATTTCCCATTTCCAAGATTTATTGAATGGGACTCACTGCCCGTTAACAAATGTAAACAATCACTCATTAAACCATTTGATAGCACCGCACAGTAAAGGAATTGGAAAAATTGTAGGCATGGTTTTTCATCTACTTTGCTACAAAAATCACTTTTAAGCAGCTATAATAAGTGAAACTGTCAACATCGCAAACCTAAAACAAATGTTAATGCAGAGATGTATGCATAGGCACGGTTGGCAAGAGGCCATATTCTGTGCGACACTTCTGTTCCACATTTTAGCCAACAGAACCGGACGTTTACCTTTTACCAATTGAAGGACTAGCATGAAACCCGCAGCATGCAAATGAAGGAGATGGAGCAATTGGCAGCTCTGCTTGTGTGTTTATATGCGAGTTGTGTGCAACTGTACGAATTGAGCCCTTGACTGCCCTCTGCTCATGTCCGCTGATCAGCTCTTGCTGGTGTTCCTGCATTCACAGTTTCATTGTGATGGCGCCCTTTACCCCCGGGGTGTTTCTTCCCTCTGTGCTCTGGTCACTCATGACAACACCTTCCTAGATGAATGGTGGTGGCCAATGTGGCTGTGTGCACGGGTTACTATCAACTCAGAAGCAACAACTATTACTGCTAAGGGGAGAGAGTCCCAGGGAGGAGAAAGAAAAGAGAGAGACTAGGGCTGAGCGGATAGAGCGCTAGGGAGGAGAAAGAAAGGAGAGATACTATTGCTAAGGGGAGAGTCCTGGGGAGGAGAAAGAAAGGAGAGATACTACTGCTAAGGGGAGAGTCCTGAGGAGGAGAAAGTAAGGGGAGAGTCCTGTGGAGGAGAAAGAAAGGAGAGATACTACTGCTAAGGGGAGAGTCCAGGGGAGGAGAAAGAAAGGATAGATACTACTGCTAAGGGGAGAGTCCTGGGGAGGAGAAAGAAAGGATAGATACTACTGCTAAAGGGAGAGTCCCGGGGAGGAGAAAGAAAGGAGAGATACCACTGCTAAGGGGAGAGTCCTGGGGAGGAGAAAGAAAGGAGAGATACCACTGCTAAGGGGAGAGTCCTGGGGAGGAGAAAGAAAGGAGAGATACCACTGCTAAGGGGAGAGTCCCGGGGAGGAGAAAGAAAAGAGGAATACTATTGCTAAGGGGAAGGTCCTGGGGAGGAGAAAGAAAGGAGAGATACTACAGCTAAGGTGAGAGTCCTGGGGAGGAAAAAGAAAGGAGAGATACCACTGCTAAGGGGAGAGTCTTGGGGAGGAGAAAGAAAAGAGGAATACTATTGCTAAGGGGAAGGTCCTGGGGAGGAGAAAGAAAGGAGAGATACTACAGCTAAGGTGAGAGTCCTGGGGAGGAAAAAGAAAGGAGAGATACCACTGCTAAGGGGAGAGTCCCGGGGAGGAGAAAGAAAAGAGGAATACTATTGCTAAGGGGAAGGTCTTGGGGAGGAGAAAGAAAGGAGAGATACTACTGGTAAGGGGACAGAGTCCTGGGGAGGAGGAAAAAAGTAGAGATACTACTGCTAAGGGGAGAGAGTCCTGGGAGGAGGAAGAAAGGAGAGATACTACTGCTAAGGGGAGAGTCCTGGGGAGGAGAAAGAAAGGAGAGATACTACTGCTAGGGGAGAGTCCTGGGGAGGAGAAAGAAACGAGAGATACTACTGGTAAGGGGAGAGTCTTGGGGAGGAGAAAGAAAGGAGAGATACTACTGGTAAGGGGAGAGTCTTGGGGAGGAGAAAGAAAGGAGAGATACTACTGCTAAGGGGAGAGTCCTGAGGAGGAGAAAGTAAGGGGAGAGTCCTGTGGAGGAGAAAGAAAGGAGAGATACTACTGCTAAGGGGAGAGTCCTGGGGAGGAGAAAGAAAGGAGAGATACTACTGCTAAGGGGAGAGTCTTGGGGAGGAGAAAGAAAGGAGAGATACTACTGGTAAGGGGAGAGTCTTGGGGAAGAGAAAGAAAGGAGAGATACTACTGCTAAGGGGAGAGTCCTGGGGAGGAGAAAGAAAGGAGAGATACTACTGGTAAGGGGAGAGTCTTGGGGAGGAGAAAGAAAGGAGCGATACTACTGGTAAGGGGAGAGTCTTGGGGAGGAGAAAGAAAGGAGAGATACTACTGGTAAGGGGAGAGTCTTGGGGAGGAGAAAGAAAGGAGAGATACTACTGGTAAGGGGAGAGTCTTGGGGAGGAGAAAGAAATGAGAGATACTACTGCTAAGGGGAGAGTCCTGGGGAGGAGAAAGAAAGGAGAGATACTACTGCTAAGGGGAGAGTCCTGGTGAGGAGAAAGAAAGGAGAGATACTACTGGTAAGGGGAGAGTCTTGGGGAGGAGAAAGAAAGGAGAGATACTACTGGTAAGGGGAGAGTCTTGGGGAGGAGAAAGAAAGGAGAGATACTACTGGTAAGGGGAGAGTCCTGGGGAGGAGAAAGAAAGGAGAGATACTACTGGTAAGGGGAGAGTCCTGGGGAGGAGAAAGAAAGGAGAGATACTACTGGTAAGGGGAGAGTCCTGGGGAGGAGAAAGAAAGGAGAGATACTACTGGTAAGGGGAGAGTCCTGGGGAGGAGAAAGAAAGGAGAGATGCTACCGGTAAGGGGAGAGTCCTGGGGAGGAGAAAGAAAGGAGAGATACTACAGCTAAGGGGGGGGGGGGGGGGAGTCCTCTAGGGAGGAGGAATAAAGTAGAGATACTACTGCTAAGGGGAGAGAGTCCTGGGGAGGACGAAGAGAGAGATACTACTGCTAAGGGGGGGGGGGGTGAGAGTCCTAGGGAGAAGGAAGAAAGGAGAGATACTACAGCTAGGGGCAGAGAGTCCTGGGAAGAGGAAGAAAGGATAGATACTACTGCTGAGTGGAGAGAGGGCTAGGGAGGAGAAAGAAGGGAGAGTTAGCACTGGTTAGGGGGGAGAGGGGCAGCCATGAGCAATAAGGGCGAGCAGAACTATTGTGGGGAGATAGGGGGCTGCACGAGAAAAGAATAAGTGGGGGGAAACAAAAGTACTGAAGGAAGAACGATAGGGAGCAGGAAATGCCGATGGAGGGGGAGGGGGTGTCTATGCAGCAGGAAGAGATAGTGTGGGAATTGGAAATCCAAGCCCAGTCCTCCCAACTATCCACCACAACACCCCTGGCTTTCCTGCTTCTCCTCAAAGGCCTGAGGAGACAGACAATCTCCGCCACCAATGCAAACCTTTCCCACACCTAGGAGAGCAGGTCTGATGAGGAGTCGGCCCCGAGGGCACCCCTCCTCGCTGCACCCACGGATAATTACAAGGAGCTCTGGAGTGCCAGCTGCTGCCCCAGGCGGCATCACCATGCCGAAGGGATGTCAGCCATAGGCAGGCAGGTGCCAAAGCTGTCCTCCTCGGAGGGCGGCTCAAGCGCGGCTAGGGAGGGGCCTTGGTGGAGCAAAGGCACACAGTGTACATCTGCAGATGGCACGATGCGCAGCGCAGAGCAGGGGTGCAATGCAGGGTCTCGCTTCACACACGCAGCGAGTGATCCTGGGCACAATGAAACTGCGAGACATAGCCTCGATTCATTCAAGAGCACCAAAGCATGGCTGGCTGATCCAATCAATACAAAAGAACCTGGGGTGCAATACATGCATATAGTGTTGGGGCGTCTTTGATATATCCTGTGTCTCACTGCTAAATTGAATCCACAGCGAGTCCTTAAATCGTATCTTTTCCAGCCGACAAAGGGTTGTGGGTGAGTGAGAACCCCTCCCCCACTCTCATACTCCCCTGCGGACCCCCGGAAAACAAGAGTCCTGGATTCTGGGCACATTTATTGACAGCAGGTGAAGGCCGCACCCCAGACCCCCGACTGCAGGGACACCTCTCGACTACAGGCTTTGGACGTCCAAGGGGGCCCGGCGTGAGCTGCGCAGGTCACGTTTTAAAGAAGGTTTTGCTGAATAAAAGGTACACTCGACCCCCTCTCACGGGCCAAGGTGCAGCAGTCACTAAGACGGTCCACGCCATCGACAATGGGGCACGCGGTCTCCTGACTGGATATCCACACAACACCCTTTCAAGGTCTGGCGGAATGCGAGAGAACGTACATAGGTAGTCGGTTGCACTCTACCTTTTGTACACAAAACAGCAAACGTCCCCCCCCTAGTCAGGCTCTCAGACTATGAAAAGCAGACATCCACCATTTCACTCATTATCAGGATGACTTGCGCACCAAGGGTTAAAGGAAGAGTCCTGGGAAGGATTTTCCAAACAAGCATTGGAAATGCAATAGGGCTCGCATTAGGAAAGTTTGAGCTATTGGTGTTATAAATGAATTATTTTTATTTATGTTTTTTTAAAAATAGCTAAATTAATAGCTTTATCATTTACAATGCCAATAGTTATAACTTTCGCAAATGTGACACCTATAGCATTTGCAATGCAACATGTTTTGTATTTACGTGACTTAGATGTATTGATATTACAAATAACAATGGCTTTTAATTTTTTTAAATAATTAATACTTAATTATTTATTTAATTTGTAATGGCAATAGCTTAAACTTTTGTAAATAACATTTGTGAAGATTATGTTCAGTGTTTTTTATTGTGACGAAAATCTAAGAACAGAAGTGAAATATTAACATCTTTTTGTGATTTGTAATAAAGCGTGAAAGCTTGAAAAATTGAAAGAACATATTTGAACCAGTGATGCTGTGGTTGCGCTGAGTGGTGTGTGCATCGGTGGAGCTGTTTGGTGGGTGCATTGGTGGAGCATCGGTGGAGCTGTATGGTGGGTGCCACGGCGGAGCTGTGTGGTGGGTGCCACGGCGGAGCTGTGTGGTGGGTGCCACGGCGGAGCTGTGTGGTGGGTGCATTGGTGGAGCTGTGTGGTGGGTGCATTGGTGGAGCTTAGTTGGAGCATCGGCAGAGCTGTGTGGTGGGTGCCTCGGCGGAGCTGTGTGGTGGGTGCCTTGGCGGAGCTGTGTGGTGGGTGCCTCGGCGGAGCTGTGTGGTGGGTGCCTCGGCGGAGCTGTGTGGTGGGTGCATCGGTGGAGCTGTGTCGGTGGAGCTGTGTGGTGGCTGCATCGCTGGAGCTGTGTGAAGGGTGCATCGCTGGAGCTATGTAGGTGGAGCTGTGTGGTGGGTGTATCGGTGGAGCTGTGTCGAAGGAGCTGTGTGGTGGGTGCATCAGTGGAGCTGTGTGGTGGGTGCATCGGTGGAGCTGTGTAGGTGGAGCTGTGTGGTGGGTGCATCGGTGGAGCTGTGTCGGTGGAGCTGTGTGGTGGGTGCATCAGTGGAGTTGGGTGGAGGGTGCATCGGTGGAGCTGTGTAGGTGGAGCTGTGTGGTGGGTGCATCGCTGGAGCTGTGTAGGTGGAGTTGTGTGGTGGGTGCATCGCTGGAGCTGTGTGGTGGGTGCATCGCTGGAGCTGTGTGGTGGGTGCATCGGTGGAGCTGTGTGGTGGGTGCATCGGTGGAGCTGTGTGGTGGGGCATCTGTGGAGCTGTGTGGTTGGGGCATGTGTGGTGGGGGCATGTGTGGTGGGTGCATCGGTGGAGGTGTGTGCATCGGTGGAGGTGTGTTGTGGGTGCATCAGTGGAGGTGTGTGGTGGGTGCATCGGTGGAGGTGTGTGGTGGGTGCATTGGTGGAGCTGTGTGGTGGGTGCATTGGTGGAGCTGTGTGGTGGGTGCATCGGTGGAGCTGTGTGGTGGGTGCATCTGTGGAGCTGTGTGGTGGGTGCAGCTGTGGAGCTGTGTGGTGGGTGCATCTGTGGAGCTGTGTGGTGGGTGCATCTGTGGAGCTGTGTAGTGGGTGCCTCGGTAGAGCTGTGTGGTGAGTGCCTCGGTGGAGCTGTGTGGTGGGTGCCTCGGTGGAGCTGTGTGGTGGTTGCATCAGTGGAGCTGTGTGGTGGTTGCATCGGTGGAGCTGTGTGGTGGTTGCATCGGTGGAGCTGTGTGGTGGTTGCATCGGTGGAGCTGTGTAGGTAGATCTGTGTGGTGGGTGCATCGGTGGAGCTATGTCGGTGGAGCAGTGTGGTGGGTGCATCGGTGGAGTTGGGTGGTGGGTGCATCGGTGGAGTTGTGTAGGTGGAGCTGTGTGGTGGGTGCATCGGTGGAGCTGTGTCGGTGGAGCTGTGTGGTGGGTGCATCAGTGGAGCTGTGTGGTGGGTGCCTCGGTGGAGCTGTGTAGGTGATGCTGTGTGGTGGGTGCATCGACGGAGCTGTGTCGGTGGAGCTGTGTGGTGGCTGCATCGGTGGAGCTGTGTGTTGGCTGCATCGGTGCAGCTGTGTGGTGGCTGCATCGGTGGAGCTGTGTGGTGGCTGCATCGGTGGAGCTGTGTGGTGGCTGCATCGGTGGAGCTGTGTGGTGGGTGCATCGGTGGAGCTGTGTCGGTGGAGCTGTGTGGTGGCTGCATCGCTGGAGCTGTGTGATGGGTGCATCCCTGCAGCTGTGTAGGTGGAGCTGTGTGGTGGGTGCATCGGTGGAGCTGTGTGGTGGGTGCATCGGTGGAGCTGTGTGGTGGGTGCATCGGTGGAGCTGTGTCGGTGGAGCTGTGTGGTGGGTGCATCGGTGGAGCTGTGTCGGTGGAGCTGTGTGGTGGGTGCATCAGTGGAGCTGTGTAGGTGGAGCTGTGTGGTGGGTGCGTCGGTGGAGCTGTGTCGGTGGAGCTGTGTGGTGGGTGCATCGGTGGAGCTGTGTGGTGGATGCATCGGTGGAGCTGTGTGGTGGGTACATCGGTGGAGCTGTGTGGTGGGTGCATCGGTGGAGCTGTGTGGTGGGTGCATCGGTGGAGCTCTGTCGGTGGAGCTGTGTGGTGTCTGCATCGCTGGAGCTGTGTGATGGGTGCATCGCTGCAGCTGTGTAGGTGTAACTGTGTGGTGGGTGCATCGGTGGAGCTGTGTGGTGGGTGCATCGGTGGAGCTGTGTGGTGGGTGCATCGGTGGAGCTGTGTCGGTGGAGCTGTGTGGTGGGTGCGTCGGTGGAGCTGTGTCGGTGGAGCTGTGTGGTGGGTGCATCGGTGGAGTTGGGTGGTGGGTGCATCGGTGGAGCTGTGTCGGTGGAGCTGTGTGGTGGGTGCATCAGTGGAGCTGTGTGGTGGGTGCATCAGTGGAGCTGTGTAGTGGGTGCATCAGTGGAGCTGGGTGGTGGGTGCATCAGTGGAGCTGGGTGGTGGGTGCATCGGTGGAGCTGTGTAGGTGGAGCTGTGTGGTGGGTGCGTCGGTGGAGCTGTGTCGGTGGAGCTGTGTGGTGGGTGCATCGGTGGAGTTGGGTGGTGGGTGCATCGGTGGAGCTGTGTGGTGGATGCATCGGTGGAGCTGTGTGGTGGATGCATCGGTGGAGCTGTGTGGTGGGTGCATCGGTGGAGCTGTGTGGTGGGTGCATCGGTGGAGTTGGGTGGTGGGTGCATCGGTGGAGTTGGGTGGTGGGTGCATCGGTGTAGCTGTGTGGTGGATGCATCGGTGGAGCTGTGTGGTGGATGCATCGGTGGAGCTGTGTGGTGGGTGCATCGGTGGAGCTGTGTGGTGGGTGCATCGGTGGAGCTGTGTGGTGGGTGCATCGGTGAAGCTTAGTGGATGCATTGGTGAAGCTTAGTGGATGCATTGGTGGAGCTGTGTGGTGGGTGCATTGGTGGAGCTTAGTTGGAGCATCGATGGAGCTGGGTGGTGGGTGCATCTGTGGAGCTGGGTGCATCTGTGGAGGTGGGTGCCTCGGCGGAGCTGTGTGGTGGGTGCCTCGGCGGAGCTGTGTGGTGGGTGCCTCGACGGAGCTGTGTGGTGGGTGCCTCGGCGGAGCTGTGTGGTGGGTGCCTCGGCGGAGCTGTGTGGTGGTTGCCTCGGCGGAGCTGTGTGGTGGGTGCATCGGCGGAGCTGTATGGTGGGTGCAACGGTGGAGCTGTATGGTGGGTGCAACGGTGGAGCTGTATGGTGGGTGCATCGGTGGAGCTGTGTCGGTGGAGCTGTGTGGTGGCTGCATCGCTGGAGCTGTGTGGTGGGTGCATCGCTGCAGCTGTGTAGGTGGAGCTGTGTGGTGGGTGCATCGGTGGAGCTGTGTGGTGGGTGCATCGGTGGAGCTGTGTGGTGGGTGCATCGGTGGAGCTGTGTCGGTGGAGCTGTGTGGTGGGTGCATCGGTGGAGCTGTGTCGGTGGAGCTGTGTGGTGGGTGCATCAGTGGAGCTGTGTGGTGGGTGCATCGGTGGAGCTGTATAGGTGGAGCTGTGTGGTGGGTGCATCGGTGGAGCTGTGTGGTGGGTGCATCGGTGGAGCTATGTGCATCGGTGGAGCTGTGTGGTGGGTGCCTCGGTGGAGCTGTGTGGTGGGTGCATCGGTGGAGCTGTGTGATGGGTGCATCGGTGGAGCTGTGTGGTGGGTGCATCGGTGGAGCTGTGTAGGTGGAGTTGGGTGGTGGGTGCATCGGTGGAGCTGCGTCGGTGGAGCTGTGTGGTGGGTGCATCAGTGGAGCTGTGTGGTGGGTGCCTCGGTGGAGCTGTGTGGTGGGTGCCTTGGTGGAGCTGTGTAGGTGAAGCTGTGTGGTGGGAGCCTTAACGGAAATTACAACTCTCAAAACTAAAAAAATCTATCCTTTAACGATGCTGGATAAATTATGACAAGTGCTTGCTACTGTTCCAACAGATACATGCAGAAAAATATGTAGGACGTTATTCTGGAAGGAAAACTAAATCACAGAAAAGAAAAGAGTACGAACCGTAAATGAGAGAGGTTTGTTTGTTAACATCTGCATTGGGAGATTTTGTTAAACCTGTCGGTGTTTAATTAATACCGAAGCTACACTATATTTTAAGGAATGACGAATTTTAAAGGTCTGCTTAGAAAATGATAAGTAGCAGGGCAAAATAAATCGCAACAATGTGTGCAGAAAGGAAAGAAAATATATATGAATGTTGTCTGGGCACGGCAACAGCACATGGCAACATAACTGCGCCTTAGCTAGCTACTACACAGTGCACTCAGTACTTAAACCAAAACTCCGAAAAGCCCTCTTAAGAAGCATGGAATTCGTGGTCCTGGATACAGCATGCATTCCATGTTTCTTTTCAAGCAGAGCATAAACAGTTGTTGCAGCAAGGGGCGGGAAGATTAGGAGACGAAACTGAAAATACGGCCGGCAGGCAGTGAATAATTAGGAGGTGACAAATGACCTGGGACGGCTGCCTTTGATGTGGTAATGCGAGGCAGGCAGGCAGATGGCTGGTGGCATTGTGCACGCGCTTTTTAGGGCTTGCGCTTGCGCAATGACCAAAAAAGCACGTGCACTCAAAGGAATCGCCAGTGGAATCGCCAGTGGTGGTTAAACACTGGATAAGCCCCTATAGAGCTTCCAGCTGTGCGCATGCGCACAGCAGGCGAGCCCTAAAAATGGACTTCAATGGCCATCCCGCGCTCACAAGAGAAGAATCCAGAGGCGCGCGGCCTTTTATCAGAGGGACTATTCAGAGATGATTCTGCGGGATGGGGGAATCCTATAGATTAAAAACCCTGTGCACCTGCCCGTTTGGATTCAATTGTTTATTAATGGGTGGTGTAAGGGTGATTAAAAGTGAACATGGGACTCTTGAGGCACCATAAGGTTGCCTGGGTCATCTTCAGGTCGACATGTTTCAGCCCAACAGAGGTTCCTAGGCTTTCTTCAGGACTGGGATCCTGTATGTCCCCTTTTGTATTCCTTATGGACAGTGTCAACACTCATTCAGTGTGCCATCAACTATACCAGTTACTACACGCTGGTCAAGGTCTAGGATACAGTCCAGGATACGGTCCAGAAGAACAAAAATAATAAACCTTAGTCATCCCTCAGAAACATCCCTGAATAGTCCCTCTGATCACAACGAGGCAGCACGCCACCAGAGTATTCTCTGACGAGCGCCGGATGACCAGTGATGAAGCTTTACACCCAGGGGGTGCACGAGGCCATCCTGTCCTTTTTTGGTAAATCCAGGATCCTTCCTTTAACCCTTGGGGCGCAAGTCATCCTGATAATGAAGTTAATGATGGATCTCTGGTTTTCATAGTTTGAGAGCCTGATTTTGGGTACGGTTGCATTTTTGTGGAAATCCAGGTTGCCGTACTCAAACAGTCCTTCGGGTCCCTGCTTTAGGTAGTGTGCACATGTGTTGTTGTGAATATAAAAACAATGAAGACAGGTGTGTGCATGGGCTACATAAGTGAGGAAAAGGACAAAGAGACAATGCGCGGAAGCGCAGAGCAGCACTTTACTCCAAGGGAGCGCTATGGACAGAAGAGCGTAGATATTATGTGGTCCATATGATTCGGTGCGTAAGGCCCAGAGCTGTGCTGTTAGTATGGGTTTTCACTGAGAATAAGCATGAAGCTTGAACGAAAGGGGTGAGGGGTAGGACACTAGCATCAGAGAAGGTGTATAAATGAGAGTGTGTGAGTGCAGTGTGTCCTGTTTGTTGAACATGCATGGATGACAAAGCTCGATGTGTGTGTGCTAGGAAATGGGATGTATTATATGGTGTGGTTGTGCAACCTCACAATAGAATACACTTACAAAACCTTTAGGACCAGTAGGTTCTGTTTGTTAAATACTCTGGCTCAATCCTGGGTAGCTGGGGTCTGACCAGCAAGACACAACATCATTTAACCCCTTCGCTGCTGATGACGAGCTCAGCTCGTCATCAGCCACGGTGGTCGTGTGCGGATGACGAGCTGAGCTCGTCACGTAACGCAGCTTTTTAAAAATTGCCACACACAACGGGAAAAGCCGCAGCAGCGATGCGGTTAATCATCATCCAAAGAAGAAATAACCGAGACACTCAAGTAATTTGACACCAATGTATCAAATAGATAGTATGTTTGCATATTTTTAGACACCTCGACGAAAAAGATCCACCAGAGGGTTGCAGAGATACAAATTTGACAAGGTACAGTAAATATGAACTTTTTACTTCACCACAAACAAGCACTGGCAAATTTAGCAAATTTGACACAGGCACTTTTTGAGCAAAAATGTGCAAGTTCTATTGCGGTCGGTGCTGGAGAATAGGGTCTGCTTCCTATGGTCATCCCCACTTTTAGCTGTGATTTTCAGTTTTTTCGACTTTAGTGTGGCTGTGGGCCTGCTAATCAGACCCACAGCCCAGCTGTTCTCTCTCTAAATTGATACCATGTACTTTAGGTTCATAGCAGATTGGGTATTGGGTCACCTTTCTGAGCCTCTGTATAGTGTACCATAGGTACCCAGGGCATAGGTGCATCCAAGGCCTACCAGGGGCTGCAGCATGTATTATGCCAACCCTGGCTGGCCCTCCAAACTGACACCACAGGCTGAACACTAAGCTTGGGTAAGGTGGTGTAATCACCCCTTACTTAGATATAGTATACCTATATCGACCTTATATATAGACACATATGCACCTATAAGTCACTCCTATGGTAGGCCTCGACAATCCTGGAGGCAGATGGCTTGGTTTTTTGTGAGAGGGTGCCCTAGCATGAGCTGAGCCCCTCTGCAGCTTTCGGAACCATCTACTTATAGCTGTTCTATGATATAGCCATACCATATACTCTTAAGTGCATTATAATCCTCGCGGTTAATGCTAACTTTGGTTTGGCTTTATCAAAACATGTTGTGTAAGGTGTCAAACACTTTGGAATACTACCCCCCTCCCCGCCAATTCTGGAGGAGGGGGTAGTATTCCACCCTTCTAGAGGGAAAAGACATGTATGTTACTGCTTAACCCGGTTAAAGTTAAACAGAGCCCCAGCATCATAAAATGGATGCTGCTGCCACAGACACAAGTCTGACCTCCTGCTGCTGGACAAAACTTCGGCAGGGGAGGCCTGGACAATAGGTTTCCTGTCCAGGGAGGTGCCAGCACCTCCCCAGACAGGCAGATGTGTATTGGGACAGGGAGGGCTGCATCAGCAGATGCTTTTTGAGACACTGCCTGGGGCACACAAGGTGCTCCATGCATAGCCCGGTTCAAAACAGTTGCTAGGGCACTCCAGCCCCAGCTCTGGCGCGAAACTGGACAAAGGGAAAGGGGTGTAACCACCTCCTTCTCAGGTCCACCCATAGGAGGGACCTAGGCAGGTAATCCAGCCCCTTAGCTTAGTATAAGTATAGGAGCTGTGTCCCCAGGACTTTAGAATATCCTGGAAAGAAACTTTGATACAGAACTCTTCGACATTCTATTCTGACTAGAAGACGGAAGACATCTCCCTTGTGGTCAAGTAGTGACCACCCTGTGCAAACAGGCACCACCAGTAACTTTGCGGTCTGATTTGTCAACGCTCCCGCCGGAACCCGTAGACTCAGCGACACAGGAACTGGACTCTCAGACTTCTCTAAATCCGACCCACATCCACAGCAAAGCTGAGACTCGTGGCGGACACCAGAGACGTGGGACCGGACACCCTGGACATCCTGCATTTTGCTAACAGCTCGACTAACGAGGTATCTTCGCTGTTGTGCTTTGGGGTACGAGAAGCCCCAGACCCGAGCGCCATTTGCACCCAAGCTCAGCCCTCCACACTCCACGAGTGCCGCGTAGTGCCCGCTCTTGCATTTCAGCTCGACGCGTCTTCCTCGTTCCTTGCCTGTTGGCTAGTGAGCCCCCTGAAGCATTTTCTTTCGAACTAAACTTCTTTCCTGGTTGCTCCAGGCTTGCTCCAGCTTCCCTTCAAAGGAGAAGCGCCACAGACCTTGCTGGTCTGCAACAGGGCCAATCTCGACCTCCTGTGTGGGTTGCGGTTGCCAAGGCTTATTGGGTCCAATCCAGGTACCGACACCGCAGTCAACTAGATCCGTTGTGGGACAGCTCGAATCCAGCGCCTGGTCATCGTCGATGCCTCCTGGACCTCGTGGTTGAAGAGACAAGCTCACCTTCACCTTCAAGCATGCGACATCGCTTGGTTCCTTCCTGGTCACTGGCTAGTGACCCAGACTCTGTCCCCTCTGCTTTCAGGTTCTTCACATCACCGATCCACCCTTGGATCTACCCGGATACTTTTCCTCTGGTCGCCTGCAGCACTTCTTTGCAGCTCACCATAGAAAACGACGACAAAACCAGACACCAAAAGGCACCTATGCACTCGGCTTCCCTGGGTGAGGCAACACGAGTACTCCGGTGCTGCATGGGTCTTGACTCTTGAAGTGTCCTAGTCTAAAGGGGTTTTATCGTAGTCCATCCGAAAGGGTCCTAAAACAGTAACTTTGTAACTTCTTTGTTTCCCATTATAAGTCAATGGTAACTCGCGACTGTGTTTAGACACCACGCGTATCCCATGGGCCTCCTCCTTCTTAACCCTTGGCTGTTTAGTGTAGCCCCAGCGATTCTACAGGCCCTAGGCCTGCTGTTTAACTCTCACGTGGTTCTTATACCACTTCTTTAGTATATGGTTTGTGAGGCCCCTAGGGCATAACTGTATTTGTGCAACTTATCGTATGCTAATTGAGTAACTTGTGATGTACTTTTACCTCTGACATCATAAAGAGTGCAGAGGGTTGTGTTTAAAATAAATACATATATATTTGATATATACCTTGTGTGGTGTCCTTTCATTTGGTATTCAAGGGATTATAATTGGTAAAACAGCTTGCTTCACATGCTCTCTGAAGTCTTAGCCTATGACTGCTGGTCCATGCTATCACTAGGATAGCTTGTCTATAAGGTTGACTTTACAACCACCATCAATAAAGGTCGATTAGACTGGTGCAAGGTGCCCACTAGAACTAGTGGACATCATATGGCAGGCTAACTTCTCACAGTCAGTAAGAGTTAATTTGGGTGACCAACTCAGACAGGGAGCTAGTCAGGAGATCCAGCAAGGTCCTCAGAGACCAATACCTCGGTCGGGGAAGAAGTCTTCAGGCGGTTCCAGGCATTCTTATCCTTTGCTGTAGGTACCTACGGAAGTGGTCCTGGTGCAAGACCCGAGTGCAACTTAGAGGGATGGGTCCTAGTCTATGTTCCTGCAAAGCGGCGACTGGCGGAGGCGTGAAGATTGTGTGCTGGGCTACTAAATTGTCCCAGCAGGCTTTTTCAGCTGTTGTGGCACTGTGCTGCGAACATAATGTCAGCTCACTGATTCTTGGAGGATCTTGCTTTGGAGAAAACTCTGCCATGGGCAGGACACAGCAGGCACAGCTACTTCTCCTTTGCTAGCCACCAGGTGTAGCTGATGCAGTTCATAATTGAGCAGCCTCTTTTTGCTGGTTCTTTGGTGCAGCAGGGTAGTCCTTCTTCCAGTCCAATCGACATCTGAGTTGGGGGTGCCAGGGGTGCCCTTTTATGTCCAGAAAATGCCCTTGGGGTAGAATGCAGTTGGTAGCTAATATGCCTGGCTCCCTACTGATGACCACTTCCTGTGAAGTGTGGCACATGGCAAACCCAAGATGCATCATTCTGCCCACTTACAACATGGCAGACTACTTCTCTGGGTGACTAGGCCTCCCTAGCCCAATCCATAGGTGTGGTTACCAAGAAAGCTATACTCCCTGAAAAATGCTTTGGCAACTGGTTACCCTTTCCCTAGTGCCAGCCTGTCTCCCTTGATAATGGAGCAGACCCTCTCCTAAGTGTTACCCATTTGCCCTTCAAAGACGGCTTCTCCTTTGAAACTCGCCTTTTGGACCAACACCTGTGTGGCTTTCTGAAGGAGGAAGGTAACATCTCTCTCCAGTGCAGGCTTCTATGGTCTCCTTTCCTGGGAGTCATGAGGACGCCTGCCCAGGATGGCTAAATGCTGTCACAGGGACAGTCTCCTTGTGCAACCGTTAAGGGCATAGGAAACGAAACGCAACAAATTAGCAACTTTGTAAAAGCTGCACACTGCTACATGTTACATTAATTTATTAATTTTCGACTTGAAAATTAAGTCGGGCTTAATGTAACAAGTTTGGTACCTTGAAGTATCAACTTTGGTTGCACCCTCTGCATCATAATGGGGCGCCCAAATATTTCCCTACTCAACAGTTTCACATTTTTACTACAAGGACATTTAAAATACATGTTCTGTCCATGAAATATGCTGCACACTGCATTAGGGCTCGGTAGGCCTGCCATTGGGATGACTTACACATTTCAGGAGGAAGCTAAGCTTTGGCACCGCTTTAAATGGCAAAGTCGGGCTAGACAGTATGAAACTGCTCTTCCAGTCTGCAATGGCAGCCTGGGAGACTCATCCATGGGATGACCACCTTTTTTCAAATACTTCATTTTGGGGGTTTTGTGGGAATTTCCAAAAGTGACAAGATTTGTGCACTAACAACGTACATCTAATGCATCATTTCCAAGCATAAGTACCACAATCAAAGAAAACAAGTCAACAGGTGTCATAGGCACCATATCAAATACAAGTCATCAGAGTTCGTTGAACGCGCTAGCCGAAGACGAGATTCCTCTCAGTTGAATGCATTGCTGGACATCCGGCATAGTGGCAACCGGGGGCAGTTGGGTCCTGTCTCTCTTGACATAGCTTTTAAACAGTAACCAAATCCTTTGGAACATGTACATTTTATCATTAATAAATACAGTCAACTGTTCCATGGCATGGATGTGCCACACCGTGGTCCACCACAACGCAAGTCTTACGTGGAGTGAATTCTTCCAAGCGTGAGTAATCGTGGGTCGTGCTGCTAAAAGAATGATGGTAATCAACCTACTCCTGGGAGTCGTTTAGAGATAGACTAAGTTCTCCCCAACCCCACCCAGTAAGAGAACCAATTGGTCAATCAGCAGGGTCACTGAGCAATCAGGTGAATCTGTTGGAGCACCTCACTCCAGAACTGCTTCACCAATGAACATGGACACCACAGGATGGAAATATGGGCTCCGATTACCAGAACCCTTCCAGCAGTTGTCAGGGGCCCCCGTCTTGGCGTGTATTCATGCTGGGATCAAGTACCATTAGTGAGTATTTTATAGGAGTTAGTTTTGTGTTGTAGACAGATGGACGCCCCAGCCACCCGCATCCACAGCCGGTACCAGACCTATTCTGTTATTGTTGCTCCGAGGACCTGCTACTATTGTGACTGGTATGTAGGTTTGTTTGGCTGTGAGAGGCCAAAAAGGGCAGAGTTTAGGCCAGGGATGCCGTACTTCAGGCCCTTGTGTGAGAGAAGTTATTAAAGTGGTGTCTTAGCCCTACTACCCTTTTCCTTTACCATGTATGTGTTTGCCCAGTGAAGGAGTTGGTTGAGGCAGAACTCATCTGTGGCGAGCAGCTGGGAGAGATGTTTACATGTGTGCCACTCTAGCATGGGCTCATCCTGATATACATCCCCTAGTAGAGGGGGCGCTCCCCGTCCCCAGTCTTCGAAATGGATATCTGACATACACAGTGGGAATTTCAGGTACCCAATGGGGGAAGAGTGGCGAGGGATATATGGTGGATGTCACATGACGGTTGATTTTGTCCCAGTGTTTTTATGGAGAATAGCTATGGCATGTACGTATATATGCAGAGCTGTGAAGTGATCTTGGGAGTCTCAGCCACTTGATATGGTTTAAACGAGTGTTCGAGCAATCATGTTCAAGAAGCACCCATGGTTTGGTGTAAAGAAGATGGTGCCAGTCTAAGGCAGATTGTAGTTGTGTGGACGTACTGTTCTATATTGAGAAATCCTAGGCCCCATCTGCAACACGCTTGTATACGGTCAATCTGGATACCCGCAGTGTGGAATCATGCTATATGAACTGAAGCAGCTGTTTCTGAGTTGCAGGATGGTCTCTTTGGTATCCACAGAGCAGAGTAAGTGTGAGTGAACTATAGTAATCAGGGGAGGTAGTTTATTTTTACACCATTGATGCGACCGAGCCATGAGATAACCAACCTACCCCAATAGCATAGGTCTTTGTAGAGCACTTCTAGCACTAGCAGAATATCGTTGGCATATAGAAGGTGTACTGAATTTTTTAGGGTGAGTCCTAGGTAGCGGAGGGAAGAGGGTCTCATATTAGGCCATGAGCAGTAAGCAAACGTCGAGACATTCTGGTAGAGTCTGCCACTCCCACCACCATGGACTTCGAATAATTCATAAGAAAGCAAAAAGCAGCTTCAAACCTCTGCAACTTGCCGAAGAGGAGTGGGAGGGATGTGGCAGAGCATGTGAGGAAACACAGAATAGCATCACCAAAGAGAGTTTGTGTGAGAGTGAGAGTGTGAGTTTGAGTGTGAGTGTGTGTGTACACGCTCGGCCACGTCAATGAAATTCACTGCCAGTTCCATACATTGGCTCTGCCCTGCCTATTTCGTATGAATCCCGACTGACGACTAGATAGCAGCAGCGGCCGTATTGCATGGAGGTGGGAAACCAAGATAAAAGTAAAGATTTTAACATCAAAATTGAGCAACACAATAGTCCGACAGGAAGAGAGAGCGGAGGGATCTTTTCCAGTCTTCCACAGTAAAGTAACTGCTGATTCCAATCATGGGTGGGAGTCACCATTTTGGATTGCAAGAAAGAGTTGTAGACCCTCGACAGCGTTTCCACGAGTACTAGGCTTTGTTAAATGACACAGGGAACCTTATATGCTTTCAGTTTTAATACAGCTGCCCTCACTTAGTCTGGTGTGATCGGGTCCTCGAGATCAATAAAGAGTGTGGGGTCAATGTGTGGAACAGTAAAGTCCGCAGATAGTGATGCCGGTTGAAAGCAGGTGTGGGTTGGTATAATGCATATTAGTAGGACATAAAGAGCTCACGGATTTCAAATGTGTCGATGGTATTACCATAGTCATTTTTAATAGAGGAAAAAGGATTCCTCATCTGTTTCTGTCGCAACACATACCCAGCAGCCTATTGACTTTGACTCCCTTCTCATAATATTTCTGGTGGAAGTATAGCAGCTTCCGAGCCACGTCTGCCATATACAGCCGCTCCAATCACCCATTAACGCAGCACTGCTCTGTAGCCTGTAGTCTTATGCTGGCCTTCAAGACGGAGAGTCAAGTCTTCAAGTCTGCCTTTTTGGCCTTCATCAATTCAGTGAAGATAGATGTGTATTTCATCAGTTCCTCCTTGCAATACTACCATGGCCGTGTCCCACAGGGTTACACACGAACCGCTGCCAGTGTAATACCCTTTTAAATACAGCTCTAGAGTCTTCGGCATCGAGTCCCTCCGCGCTAGATCCCAAAAAGCGATTTTGTTGATTTACCAAGTGCGGTCCAAACATTGGGGAAGAGTGCCCACATCAAGCAGTAGGAACACTGGGGCATGATCCGGCAAAGTCTGAGTGCCAATGGTAGCTGGGAGGATGCATGACTGAAGGGACTGTGAAATTAGGATGGTCGATCAACGGGTGGGTCATGTGCACATCAGAATAGAAGGCATAGTCCCCCTCTCCCCTGTGGTTCTTCCTCTAGATGTCAGATAAATGTAGGTTTTGCATCCCTTGGATAAAGAATGGCGGGTCCAGGTTTGTGCTATAAAGTGCTTCTGAGCTGTCAACCTTCGGGTTCAGGATTGTACTAAAATCTCCCCCATCAATTAAGTTACCTGTATTAAAGGGAGCCATCTATGGCAATAGGGAATTATAGTACTTGTTCCTGCAATAATTGGGGCCATATATGGAGAAAAGAGAGACTGTATACGGACCTACGCAGACCCTCGCACTTACTGCCCTGCGCTCCATGTCTACATAGGTGCAGTCTATATTTATAGACAGGCCTCACCTGAACAGGAGCGCACTCTTCGTTTTAGTGCGACCAGACACGTGCAACTGGATTCAGGGGGATCAGTAGCGCTGATCCTCCTGGATCTGAGTGCTGCATTCGATACTGTGGATCATGCTGTCCTGGCCCAACGCCTGGCCCTGCTGGGCATTACAGGATCAGCCCTCAAATGGTTGCAGTTCTACCTGGAGGAGAGGTCCTTCAGGATCTGGGAAAATGGGTCCATGTCAGAGGCCTTCCCTCTTCAGTGTGGGGTGCCGCAGGGCTCCTCCCTCAGCCCCACACTGTTTAATGTCTACATGGCCCCGTTGGAGAAGGTGATAGCCCCATTCGGGGTTAAATCCATAAGCTATGCTGACGACACCCAGCTTGTCGTCTCGTTGTCGCAACATGCGGGCAGCCCGGTCGATCTCCCAGACTGTCTTACAGCCATTTCCTCCTGGATGTCCAGTTCGAAACTTAAACTAAATGGATCGAAGACGGAGATCATGCTCTTAGGCAATCAATTCACCTCTCTGCCCCCTGAGATGTGGCCTGCCTGTATGGGAGATCTTCCACCCCCCAAGCAGCAAATTAAAAGCCTAGGGATTTGGTTCGAACCCCAACTGACCTTCAAGACTCATGCGCAGAAAGTGGTTGGAGGCTGCTTCGGCCTGCTTCGGGCAGCCCGGAAGGTCCTCCCTCTCCTTCCGTTTCAATCTAGAAAGCTGCTAATCCAGGGTTTGATTCTGTCCAAACTGGATTATGGTAACTCCCTTTTCCTCGCAGCCCCTCATGCCACTATCAATACTCTTCAGCGAGCTCAGAATGCCGCAGCCAGGCTGCTGATGGGGGCGCCGAGACGGGCCTCAGCCAAACCATTGCTGAATGCCCTGCACTGGCTCCCCATCCAAGAGCGGGTCTCTTTTAAGTCTCTCTGCATCGCACATAAGACTTTGCAGGGTAAAGGCCCTCCGGCCTTGAGAGGATTGATCCGGCCTTACAAGTCGACCAGGGCCCTTCGCTCGGATGGTGAAAATCTGGCCATTGTCCCACGAGTGAGGAAAGCACGAACAGGAGGCCGACGGTTCTCACTGAATGTGTCAAACAAATGGAATGCCCTTCCTAGAGAACTTCGAATGGAACCGGATCACCTTAAATTCAGAAGAGTACTTAAAACCTTTTTGTTCCCTTCCATCCCCTAACCTTGCTCCCCGCTTGAGTTCACCAGGTTCAGATTAGGATTAGCGCTGGGACGCTCCAGGGCAGCCATGCGCTCTACAAGTCCAAATCAAATCAAATCAAATCAAATCAAATCAACTGAAGAGGGTCACAATACGAGTGGTTCCATTGGATGGCTGGCTAGAGGAGGTACGTCTCTTGAATCATAGCTATGCCTGTATCCTTAGTGTGGAGCTATTTTAATAGTGCCTATCTTTTCATCAGGGAGTTCACCCCTGTATATTTAGTGATGCTATACTGAACTGCTGTATTGTTTAGTGGAAAGGAGCCACTGTCTCAACACAGCCAGCATTAGTATATGTGGAGGAGGTCTCGATCAAGACTGTGCGGCCAACCACCTCCGCGAGCGCCCAAAACCCTGGCAGATATACTAGAAAGGAGAGCATGCACCCTGGAAAAAAATATGGGGTATAGAATAACATTGTTAAAGTAAGAAGCAAACCATATGAAAGAACTAATGATACAAATAAAATTGCAGAATGGCAGAGAGATACTCATCGGCTAAGAGAAAGGGTGGCTCTCGAGTTAGTCATGGGGCCCCCACCTATCTACCTAATCAACAGAACAAAGTATATTTCTGTAAGTCTGCAACAGCAAGGCAGCCAGCCAGCAGCCACCACGAGGAAGCCCAGCATGTGTCGTGCAGTCCATCAGTTCATCAGTTCCAGCAAAAGAGGGGATTGGGGGGGGGGGGGGGGGGGGGGACATATGCAAGCTCACACTACTAAGCAGAAAAACCTCAGCCATCACAGGAGTCACTAAGCATCGATACCAAGTCTGATCGCTGATCAAGCCAGCATGTGGGTGACCTGGGGAACCTTTGAGTAATCTTCAACAGGGTCTTCTGCCATTGGTTCGGTTTGCAGAACCGGGTTCGCAACCGGGCCCCCCCAATCCCCAGCAGGAGGAGCCACGCATATCAAAACTCTGGCTTCGCCCAGTGTCCGTGCGGCGACTTGCTGGTTGTCGATGGTGATGATCAGTTGAAACAGGAAGCCCCAGCGGTAAAGAATCTTCCTCTCTCTCAGGTAGATGCAGCATGCCTTTAAAGTTGCATTGTTTAGCTAGCATTTGTACTGACATGTCTTGGAAGAAGGAGACATGCCACCCCTGGAGGGTATGGAGTCCTCCTTCCTGGTCACTTTCAATATTGCTTACTTGGTCTGATAGATGTGGACCTTAGTTAATATGATGAGAGCAAGGGGGTTCTGCTACGGATAACGAGAGAAGACTCAGCACGTGCGATCTAAGGTGATCCAGCCTGAAGTATCTCAGCCAGGTAATCCTGCTCCTGGTCCTGCTGTGCTACCGCCTCTTCCACCAAGTCCACACAAGTCTCAACACTCTTAACTGACTGATCAAGCTCGGAGTGGGCCTTAGTAAACTTTACATGAATGGCTGAAATATCTTTTCTCATTTCTTGCAGGAGTGTGTACCCCTCAACAGTCTCCGCTGGGCCACTTCCCATGGTAAGATTGGGGCCACTCAGCATGTTCTTGATCGTAGAAGCCCCCTAGGGCTTACTGCAGGAGGAAGCCATGAAGGCCCGATTCATGGCGGTCTCAATGACCAGCTCCCTTGATGACTCCACCACAACCACAAAATACACCCACTGGCAGTAGATTGTATGGTAGGTAGAGGCTGTGCAAAGCCAAACAACCTAGGGCGCCCCTCCTCCCAGGCCGTCTCCACTACTTTCGCCGACAACAATCACATAGTTCCTGATGGCCAGAGAGGCGGCCCCCAGCTGCCAGCATATTTCCCTCTGCAGGTCTCTCCATGTGGTCCAAAAATAGTGTGAAGGGCACGCTCAAGCCCGGGTCGCAGCTGGAGGCTCCTCCGTAGCACCACAGGCTGCCACCTTGGAAGTGCCATGGGGAAGCGCTCAAGGGCCCGGCCACAGTCACTTCCGCCAAAACGTTCCTTACTGTCTCAGCCTGGGCCTCCTGCTACCTTCTTCATAGGATCAGCCGCCCACGGACAGATTAACTAAGTAGGAGGCTCCTGCTCAGGAGCTCAGGCAAGGGGTGCCATTTGGTGTCCCCACCTCGGCCACGCCACCCTGGGTACAATATGCTAAGAACTTATAGGTAAGTTAGCTTATGCCAATTGGGTATAAGCCAATTCAACGTACATGTTTTAGGGCCAGGGCACTGGCATCTGGTTAGCAGGTCTTTGTGCACTCGGAGTCGAAAAACCAGCAGTATCGGTCCAAAAACTTGGGGTGACCATACAAAACAAGCATTGGCAATGCAATAGCTTAAACTCTCGCAAATGTAAGACCTATTGCTTTACAAATTACTAGCACCTATGCGCCCCTTTCTTTAGACGCGGCTGGTCTAAAGAAAGGGCCGCTGCCTCCATCAATGTGAAACCTCCGCATGGGCGCTAGTAAACAAACAAAAAATAAATGAATAAGCGCGGTTGCTATACTTAAAGCGACCACGCTGATAAAATAAATAAAGAAAGAAAAACAGCCGCTATAATTAAAGCGGACCGCCATTAGTAAAAAATAAAAATAAAGGCGGCGTGCTGCGATGTTGTGGGTGATATAGGGTCAAATCAAGGAACAAAACAGTGCTTAGAGCCAAGATAAAGACACCGTTTAACAAGACAAGTAAAAGGTCCAGTTGTTATTAGAGGTAACAAATGCAGACAAGGCGGTACCAAGGAGGGACTAACAAGCCTAACAACAACTTGGAAGCCAGCGTTTACGATGGACAATGACACAAGCCAATTAAAAATATGGGCGGAGTGGGCGGGGTTTCAAAACCATACTCCAATACTGCATGCCTCGCAGCAGTGCATGCGCTAGCAAAGCTCAACCTAAAAAGGCATTTCCTGACTGTGTTGTGTTACTGCGAGACTGAGGCTGCACATATGCAAGAGTTGTGAAAAAGTGTGATAATAGACACAGTCATGGAAGCCTGCGGAACCACTGCCACAACCCACGAGGGCAAGGAGTCACGGTGGCTGACTAGACAGGCTGCAGTAGGATCACTGCTGAAAGCCAACAGAGGGAGGGCACCGCTGCTGCAAGCCCAGGCAAGTGGCAGTAGAACCACTGCCAAAACAAAACCCTACAAAGGGAGGGCACCACTGCTGTAACTCAAGGCAGGTGGTGTTTGATCCGATGTAACACAGCTGATGTAGGGCACCACTGCTGCCAAACCAGACAGGTAAACGCTGACCCGCTGCCAGCTAAGTGACGGTGCCACAGAAAACCAGTTTACACAACTCAGTTAGGCGAAAACAGCACTGCTAGCTGGCAGCAGAAAGCACAATGGTCTCTTTCTTCATCACCGCCCCTCAAAATAAGCAGCAAATCTGAGCATGAAAGCCCATCGACCCAGAGTAAGGTGTAGTGAGAAGAGCATTACAGGAAGCTTCCCTTCCAGAAACTGGAGCCGGTCAAGGAAGGACAATGGGCTCTGATGTCAGCAGAGAGGAGAGGGTTGGGGTGAAACAGAGCTCGAATACAGAGCGATACAAGACCTCGATATCTGAGAAGACTGGGCTCGTTCACACAAGAGGAGAAAGAGAGAGGACCCAGGCATCTGCTGTTATACAAACTGGGCACTCAATGGTACACCTGCACAGAGAGAAACAAGAAACTTAAACTCCAGGACAAGTCAGCTAGAGGCGAAGTTAAATAGCTATCCTCAAAAGTGCCCTAGGTTGTTAAACTGAGGTGAAGGTCGGATGGTTAAGCTGAAGGTGGGGAAGGTGTTGGTTACGCCGAGGTGGACAGGGGCAGTGGAAAAGCTTAGGTGGACGGTGGGGCCAGTGGTTACGCTACGATGAAGTCAGGTTGATACTGGGCGTAAATGATTCAACAAGTACTTGTAAATGAATATGGTTGGAAGTCCAACTTTGTTTTTTGATGCGTTTCTAGGCTGTCCCGTTTTACATCATGCTTGAAGAGCTTCACAAAATGTATGAGAACCTTGAACCATAGCGCGATGGTTGGAGGGGCAAAGACGTGGCTTATTCTTTTCCACCTTCAGGAAAGTTCACACAAAAAACGCACTGCAAATTAAACTAATCCCTGGAAAATGCCCTGTTTTACATTATGAAACCTCAATTGGTTAAATGAGATCAGTGCTGATGTCTGTGTGACCAGAGACAGAGAATTGAACCATCAGAGGCGCAGTGGGGAATCAAACTGTACCGGCTGCACACATTTTTATAAGTGTCGATTAAAAGTATGCTTTCCAGAACTCAGCTGATAACACACTTTTCTTAGGGGAGTACCGAGCAAAAACACGTTTGAAGACATCTGCTCTGGCTACAAATCGAAACGAAGGAGTCTTGTGTTTGAGCTGGGTCTGCGCTGGTCGCGATCACGGGACTTCGGCGAAGAAGGAGGTGCTGCCATGAGCAGATCAGAGCTCTAAACCTCAGCCACCCCCTCACCCCACCCTAGTGCCATAGACCCAGGGCTTTAAGTGGGACGGGTCTCAAGGGGTCTGAGCACCGGCGGTTTTTTAAAGGGGGCCTCGAAACGGGTCTCTATCGGGCGTTGAGCCCTGGCACAGGCGGACCGATTTTTTCCGGAAAAAAGTGCCAGGGGAGAAAACAGCCCGATAGAGACCAGTTTCGAGACAGCAGGCACATCACTGTGCGCTGCCCACACTGCTCACATGTGGAGAAGTTACGGCATGACGTCATGCCAGGTGAGCGTTGTGGGGGAAGAGAAATTCCTTAAACAGTATTTTTCTTTCTGGATTTCCCTTCTCTTTCTGAAACGCAAAAGCAGCAACATTGTGGTAGGGTCACCAGGGCTTTAATTGGAAGCTTTTTCAATATTATATGTAACAAGCCATAGTTGCAGCTTATTTATCGTATGCAACTAATAACCATGACAAAGCCAATAGTCCTTACTTGTTGTAGGTATGATGTTACTTATTGTATCACATATCTGCATGCAATGAAAGAAACAGCAAAATACAAGTCGGGTGACACTATGCTAAACACAGAATTTTAGGGGGTGTTAAAGCCACGCCCCTAATTACACTGGCCACGCCACTTTGAGAGACCCCCAGTTTTTTCATCCCACTTAAAACACTGCACAGACCAAACGTGAACTCCACGTATAACGCAAATCATTTACAAATTCCAGAATGACGTCTAAATGAAAACCTGAACATACGTTTAACATGTGTAAAATAAAACGATAGCTTTATTATTCCTTAGCCAAAATGTTATTTCCTTGGTCGCAGCGCAGAAAATGCAGTGTGGGTGGGATAGAGAGGGTGGGATGGGTGAGGAGATGGGGCTTCATAAGGTCATAGATTATTTCTCTCGGTCCATCAAACTAGGATTTGTACTCAAGATATGAAAAAAAGACACTCAAGAATAAACTACCACTAAACAGAACAAGCATTTGCAATGCAATAGGTCTCGCAGTTACACGAGTTAAAGCTATTAGCATTGTAAATGGCAAAGCCTTTTATTTATGTTTTTAAAAGGAAAACAAATATAAAAGGCATTGTTATTTGCAATGTCAATAGTTCAAACTCGCATAAATGCGAGACCTATTGCATTGCAAAAACTTTTTAAATGTGGAAGAGATTTTCTAAGTGCCACATGTGCTGATAAGTGAGAAATGGTACCAAAGAAATGCTAACGACTGGCCCTACAAAACCAGCATTTTAGCCATTAGATGAAGTTTTCTTCTTTTTACTCCTTTCTGGCTGAGTGGTAGTGAATAAAATAAATACACATACCTCTACAATGCTTAAGAACGCTATAAAACATGAGGTTGTGGTGTAAAAACAAACGTTATCCCTCGGAAGACAAAACAAGCAGCTGTAACTGTCGGTGCTGAGTAGGTGATGTAGTGACTGTGGTGGGTGACCTGTTGTGTTCGGCAGATGTACAGAGATCAGCCAGGATGCCAGTCAGAGTGGGTGAATATGTTATACCTTTTAGAATAAAGAAATATCATTTTATACATGTGCAAGGAATAATTCATATTTGTAAAGCGCAAAGATATCACCCCTTATGGTTTTAAGGCGCTGGGGGCAGTCGGGGAAATTAAATGAGCGATATCCCACAGTCACATGGTGCTGAGCTGAGCTGAGCTGCAGCCGGCACCGGGGATAGGACTGTGCTCCAGTCAGCCAGCCGCTCTGCCCGCTGCGCCACACCGGTTCGCCTGTCCAGCGACTTACCATCCAATAACACATCCCCTGGATGTCAGCTTCGGGTCACTGAAAACAGAGCTGTCCTTTGGGGTCAGATGCCATTTACACTCAATTAACTGTGCACGGCACGGACGCGGCTTGTTTCCTGGTGACAGTTACATTTGCTTAAATTAGGGCTTTTGTAGTTGTAAATGGTGTGTAAACGATAATGTATTTTATCGCATAGAAACATTTGAAATGAAAGACGATGGCGATTAACCCTTTGCTGTCAAGCTCTTCCCAACCTACAACGTTTAAAACTTGGCCTATTTGGGAAGCATCGTGTGTCACAGGGGAACACCACCACGATCGCCCTGTGTGTTTGTGTGCCTGCTACAGAGATGTGTTTGTAATTTGAACAAATAAAAATAAATACTGAGTTACATTTTAGTAATATTATTAATTTTGATTTTATACAAATGAAGTTCTTGTTTTTTGTGCATGTGGGGTTGCTGTGATTGTAACTTCCTGGGATGTGTTGGTTGGAGTGTTTGGTAGTATTTGTGAGTGAATAGATCACTGTGGGTATGTTGGGTGTGTATGATTTATGGTTGTTCTGCCTCTGGAGATTGTTGTGTGTTGTTGTGTTACACCAGGAAAAGAATAAATACATCTAGGCCGTTTACAGCATTAGCAGAAAAAAAAGATATGACTTACCTGCATGATGAGATTCCCAGTCGGGGTGACTGATGGGTAGAATGAAGAGAGAGGAGGAGAGCGGATTGGGAGAAGCAAGTAAGACTAGTGAGAGAGGCGGGTGCAGAGGTGAGAGCGATAGGTGGACGGGGGACCGCGGGCCGATGGGCGAGTAAACGGACTGAGGGATGAAAAGCGGACGAGTGTCTACTTGAGGAGAAATGAGCTGTTGGAAAATGTTAAGGGGTGGGGAGGGGGGTGGGGGATGGGAGTGGAACGGTCCAATGGTCGAAGGATGTGTGGGTGAGTAGACGGAGCCAGGGTGGAACGGTAGAGCATGGCTGACAGGGGTGAAAGGGGAAGACGTGCAAGAATGTTGTGATGGACGGAGGGGGGGCAGGGTAAAAGTGTGAGCGGCTTAGGCAGGATGAAGGGCTGAAGTTCATGGGGAATGCCCTTGTATTGGCGCCTGCTGCAGAAGGCCTTGCCCGTCCATGGAATGAGACGCCTCCCCGAACACCCATTAAACGGCCAGCACGTCCCCCGCCCGTCCTCGTAAAAGCGGAGATTGCCTTGCTGCAGGTGCAGCCCTTCTGACGAGCTTACCAAAGCCATTGCAGTCAATGGCTGTGACCACGCGCATTAGGAGACACGCGCTGTGAAAGTGAAAGGGTGGGAGAGGGCGAGAAGAGACGCACGGGTTCACAGCACGTGTCTCCTAAAGCGCATGTCACAGCCATTGACTGCAATGGGTTTATTAAGCTTGTGCACCTATCCTGTCCCACTTCGCCACCTACACGGCGACAATAAGTCTCGCTGGCGACAGCGCTTCGCGTTGCGGCGCCAGCGAGACCTAAAAAGTGAAAACAACGTTAAGGATTACAGGTGGAAGTAATAAATGCCTAAGAAGTGATGTTATGCTGTTCCTCTAATAATAGAGTTATAGAGTCAACCAGAGGTTAGGTCCAGCTACGCCCATATTGGGTCTACATTTGGAAATCCATTTGTTGGATTTTAATGCCCTCACACACCCTTTCAGGTGTGATGCTTCATCATATGGGTTGCTCCTCTTTGGGTCGGCGGTGCAATACCCAACGGGTTCACCTAAAAAGGGGCACTTTGTCGGAGATCCTCCATCCAATAGCAGTATGGTGAAGTGCGGGTGTGGGGCCAGACCAGTGTAGATGTGTGAGTTAAAATAAGGCTGGGAGTACCTGGTGTTGATGATAATTTTATTCTGGGTTTCTCCTACCTTAATTAAAACAAGTATGATTTTTGTGCTTGTATTTAAAAAAAAAAAGTGTGTGTGACATTGCATATTAAATAATACTCAGCAGGAAGAAACATCACAGGATTCCAACTCATTGGCCCGTTTCAGTATGATGTGGAAAATATTACACAGTACCCAATCTCAGTACTGCTTTATTTAATGTGCACGACGCAACCAAAGGAAGATAACTCCTGCCTTCAAAGGATTTATTTTGAGCAAGTAACACAGAGGATTTAGGGCAGGCCCTACGATGAGGGAAAGTGAAAGCACGCAATGTGCCCGCTGTGCCGCCGGTTTCTCTGCTGAAGGGAGAGAGGAGTTGGCACACGCGGACAGGAGATGTACACGCGTACAGAGTGCACACCTCCTGTCAGCGCGTGCCAACTCCTGTCTCCCTTCCAGAACCAAAGCGGCAGCAATAGAGGCTCGCTAGCGAAGAAGCACATGTGCTGCATTCGTAGCGAGACCTAAACAGTAAAAGCGGCACTCATCCGAGCTTAATGTCTCTTGATTAAGTGTCCGTTTAAGAAATATAGGTCAACATGTTTCTCGCGTAATGTAAATGTACTCGCGATTCTTCAGGACCGGGAAAATATAACAAAAATCTATCTACACTTAAAATCTATTGGTAACCCATTTTAACCAAAGAAGGAAAGGTGTCTATTCTGTAAAAGTACTTTTGTCAACCTGGATCTGCCTATAATGGGAAAACGAAGACAACATTTCAGGCATGTATGGTAACAGACAGTTCTAGAAAGAGCCTTTGTGGTGACTCAAAACTCAGTTCTACATTATTTGTTGTGAGCGCCATTGCGCTAGAGGACAATAAAATTCATAAAAAACAAGTGGTGAACCCCCACAGAGAGCTATGGTGATTAAATGCCTCTGTGAAAATTCAGTCAAGCAGCAGAAAATTGTGACCGGACTCACCTTATTCGGGAGTTCTATTTTCCCGGTCCTGAAGAATCGCGAGTACATTTACATTACGCGAGAAACATGTTGACCTATATTTCTTAGACTGACACTTAATCAAGAGACATTAAGCTCGGATGAGTGCCGCTTTCACTGTTTTTAATTAGGGTAGGAGACCCTCAGAATAAAGTTATCATCAACACCAGGTACTCCCAGCCCCATTTTAACTCACTTACACATCCACACTGGTCTGGCCCCACACCCGCACTTCCCCTTACAGCTGTTGGATAAAGGATCTCCGACAAAGTGCCCCTTTTTAGGTGAGTCCGTTGGGTATTGCATCGCCGACCCAACGAGGAACAGCCCATATGATAAAGCATCACACCTGAAAGGGTGTGTGAGGGCATTAAAATCCAACAAATGGATTTCCAACTGTACACCCAATTCGGGCGAAGCTGGACCTAGCCTCTGGTTGACTCTATAACTCTATTATTAGAGGAGCAGCATAACATCACTTCTTTGACACTTTAACAGGGGCTCCTGTTTATGCTGGACCTCCCACTCCCCTGCGATTGGAAAAAGCCCCACCATCCTTCATTTTTTAATACAGTAATAAATGCCTGACACAAATTACCCAGTGTACCCCACGCATCGCGCCTAGCCCTCTCCTCTGTACCCCACGCATCGTGCCTAACCCTCTCCTCTGACCCCACGCATTGTGCCCAACCCTGTACCCAACAAATCGAGCTTAACCCTCTCCTCTGTACTCCCAGAATCGCGCCTAACCCTCTCCTCTGAACTTCACGCATCGCGCCTAACCCTCTCCTCTGAACTTCACGCATCGCGCCTAACCCTCTCCTCTGAAATTCACGCATCGCGCCTAACCCTCTCCTCTGTACCCCACGCATCGCGCCTAACCCTCTCCTCTGTACCCCACGCATCACGCCTAACCCTCTCTTCTGTACCCCACGCATCCCGCCTAGCCCTCTCCTCTGTACTCCACGCATCGCACCTAACCCTCTCGTCTGTACTCCACGCATGGCGCCTAACCCTCTCCTCTGTACTCCACGCATCGCGCCTAACCCTCTCCTCTGTACTACACACATCGCGCCTAACCCTCTCCACTGTACTACACGCATCGCGCCCATCCCTGTACCCCAGGCATCACGCCTAACCTTCTCCTCTGTACTATACGCATAGTGCCTAACCCTCTCCTCTCCTCTCCTCAGTACCCCACGCATCACGCCTAACCCTGTACCCCACGCATCACGCCTAACCCTGTACCCCACGCATCACGCCTAACCCTCTCCTCTGTACCCCACGCATCATGCCTAACCCTGTACCCCACGCATCATGCCTAACCCTCTCCTCTGTACTCCAAGCATTACACCTAACCCTCTCCTATGTACCCCACGCATTGCGCCTAACCCTCTCCTCTGTTCTCCATGCACTGTGCCTAACCCTCTCCTCTGTTCTCCATGCATTGTGCCTAACCCTCTCCTCTGTTCTCCATGCATTGTGCCTAACCCTCTCCTCAGCACTACACGCATCGCAGTTAACCCTCTCCTCTGTACTCCATGCACCTCAGTCTTCCCGAGTACTCAGTGATCCTCCTTTGAGCCGTGCATACTGCCTGTGTACTAGATCATTCCCTCATGATGCTCTCGCATACTATATACTCTTCACATAGTAACTCCGAGTACTATAAACTCCTCTCAATCCTCTCCTGTGTACTCCTCCCTCCTCACATAGTCCTCCTGTGCACAATAAAACCCTCTTGGGTGTACGCCACACTCCTCACATAGTCCTCCTGTGCAGAATAAAAACCTCTCATGTACTTCACGCTCCTCACATAGTCCTCCCCTGGACAATAAAATCCTCTCCGGTGTACTCCACACTTACATACTCCTCCTGTACACAATAAAACCCTCTCTGGTGTACTCCACACTCCCATACTCACATAGCTCTCCTGTGTACTATACCCTTCTCTCATGTACTACACCCTCCTCGCATAGCCCTGTGTACTATATCCTCCTCTCATGATCCTCTCTTGTACTGCACTCTCCTCGTATAGCTCTCCTGTGTAATATACCCTCCTCTCATGATCCTCTCCTGTACTGCACCCTCCTTGCATAGGCCTCCAGAATACTATACGCTCATCTCATGTACTCCACCTTCCTTGCATATGCCGCCTGTGTACTATATCCTCCTCTCATGATCCTCTCTTGTACTGCACTCTCCTCGGATAGCTCTCCTGTGTACTATACCCTCCTCTCATGATCCTCTCTTGTACTGCACTCTCCTCGCATAGCTCTCCTGTGTACTATACCCTCCTCTCTTGTACTGCACTCTCCTCGCATAGTTCTCCTGTGTACTATACCCTTCTCTCATGTAATACACCCTCCTCGCATAGTCCTCCTGTGTTCTATAAATCTCTCTTGTTCCTCTCCTGTGCACTTCATACTCCCCAAATAGTTGTCCTATGCACCGTAAACATCTTTCATAATACTCTTGTGTACTCCACGCTCCCCACATAGCCCTCCTGTGTACTCTGCTCTACTCATAGTCCTCCTGTGCACTATAGGACCCGTTCACATTCCTCTCCTATGTTCTACACACACTGCACATAACGCTGTTGTGGAAACCCAAGTTCCTCTCATAAGCCTCTCCTGTGTGCTCCATCCTCCTCACATAGCGCTGCAGTGTACCCCATGTTCCTCATATCATCCTTTCATAAGGCTTCTGTGTACCCCCAAGTTCCGCTCATAATCCTCTCCTGTGTACGTGTTTTTATGGTCAGTGGCCCCACTCTCGCACCAAGCGCACATGTTCATAAGAACAGGGGCATCACTCTTACCACGAGTGTAAGTGTTTATAGGATCAGTGGCCTCACTCTCACTCAGAGTGTGTGTTTATAGGGTCAGCAGCACCACTCTCACTGCGACTGTACGTGTTAATAAGGTGGGCAGCCCCTTCCTTGATGCAAGCAAAAATGTTTTCACGATCAGTGAAAGGCAGTTCTTTTGCTGTCAGTCTACATGTTTAAAAGGTATGAAGTTCATCTCTGGCGCACACATTGAGAAGTGGAGGGGCAGCTCTTGCTGTCAGTGTGTATGTTTCTGAGTGAGAGGCTTCTCTTGCTGTCAGAGGCAGTGTTATTACGGTCAATGGAAGCCCCCATTAACTGTCCTTGGATATGTTTGTAACATCATGAGGGAAGTCTCTTTTGTTGCTAGTGCACATGTTCCCCTGCTCATCCAGAGAGCCTGGTCTACTGTCAGTGTGTCTGCTTCTATGGCCGTGACGAGTCCCTCTTTTGTTGCCAGTGCACATGTTCCCATGCTCATCTAAAGAGCCTTGTTTACGGTCAGTGTGCCTGCTTCGATGGTCGTGACGAGCCCCTCTTTTGTTGCCAGTGTACATGCTCCCATGGTCGACCAGAGAGCCTGGTTTATTATCAGTGTGCCTGCTTCGATGGTCGTGACGAGCCCCTCTTTTGTTGCCAGTGTACATGTCAGTGTGCCTGCTTCTATGGCCGTGACAAGTCCCTCTTTTGTTGCCAGTGCACATGTTCCCCTGCTCATCCAGAGAGCCTGGTCTACTATCAGTGTGTCTGCTTCTATGGCCGTGACGAGTCCCTCTTTTGTTGCCAGTGCACATGTTCCATTGCGCGGCCAGAGAGCCTGGTTTACTGTCAGTGTGCCTGCTTCTATGGCCGTGACAAGTCCCTCTTTTGTTGCTAGTGTACATGTCAGTGTGCCTGCTTCTATGGCCGTGACAAGTCCCTCTTTTGTTGCCAGTGCACATGTTCCATTGCGCGGCCAGAGAGCCTGGTTTACTGTCAGTGTGCCTGCTTCTATGGCTGTGACAAGTCCCTCTTTTGTGCCAGTGTACATGTCAGTGTGCCTGCTTCCATGGCCGTGACGATTCCCTCTTTTGTTGCCAGTGTACCTGCTTCTAAGGCCGTGACAAGTCCCTCTTTTGTTGCCAGTGTACATGTTCCCATGCTCGTCCACTATAGTTGTGACGAGTCCCTCTTTTGTTGCCAGTGTACATGTTTCAATGCTCGTCCAGCGAGCCTGCTTTACTGTAAGTGTGCCTGCTTCTATGGCCGTGACGAGTCCCTCTTTTGTTTCCAGAGCACATGTTCCCATGCACATCCAGAGAGCCTGGTTTACTGTCAGTGTGCCCGCTTCTATGGTTGTGGCGAGTCCCTCTTTTGTTGCCAGTGTACATGTTCCCATGCTCGTCCAGAGAGCCTTGTTTACTGTCAGTGTGCCCGCTTCTATGGTTGTGGCGAGTCCCTCTTTTGTTGCCAGTGTACATGGTCCCATGCTCGTCCAGAGAGCCTTGCTTACTGTCAGTGTGCCTGCTTCTATGGCCGTGACGATTCCCTCTTTTGTTGCCAGTGTACATGTCAGTGTGCCTGCTTCTATGGCCGTGACGAGTCCCTCTTTTGTTGCTAGTGCACATGTTCCCAATTCTCGGCCGGAGAGCCTTGTTTACTGTCAGTGTGCCTGCTTCTATGGTTGTGACGAGTCCCTCTTTTGTTGCCAGTGTACATGTTTCCATGCTCGTCCAGCGAGCCTTGGTTTTTTTTTTTTTTTTACTTTTTAGTGGCTTTTCATGTGCCTGGTACCAGTTTTTTTTTTTTTTTTAACCTTTATTGCAGCATTCATAAAATACAAGCATGGGCCTACAACCGCAGGGGCCGGCCGCTAAACATAATTAGGACCCATTATATCACGGTGCGACACAGCTCATCAGCCGACAACCCTGAGGTTCGGCAGCGATTCAGGATAGATATTGTATTAGAACGCATAAATAAGTCACAGGATGAGATAGTGGTTTTATTTTATATTATCTAAATAAACGGACCAGGAGCCATACAATCAAACAAAAGAATGCGGGGGACAGGCCAAAAGACAGGATATACACCCAAGAACAGCTATAATTGGAACTCTGGCGCCAAAGCATATGAATCGGAGTAAACAACAATGCAATATACGTTTTTGTAAGCGCTAGTTCTCAGGGACTGCCCACCCGGAAATCCAGATGACGTAAGAAGCATGAGCACTAAACTTATGAACACAGTAAAAATCAGAATAATTTGCTAGCTATACTGATCCTAAAGAAAAGAAAGGGAAGGAAGAAAAAGGCCATAGAAAATAATAAAGGCAAAATAAAAAAAAACTCCAACCCCCCACCCTGCAGATGGCTACAGCCTAACCCCACTAGCAGCGTGCCTGTCGCCCCAAGTAACTAAAACCCTAAAAGTAGGAAAAAGAATGGAGGAGGGCATATCCGTGTGTGCTCCCAGTCCCTTTAGTCCACCCGCCAGAAACAGACCACCCTGTCGCAAAAAGACCGATGTAGAACAACCCTTATAAAAGAAACTAGGGGGCACCGCGATACACCGCCCAACCTCTTAAATCAAACAATTGCAGATCGAATATCCATAATAGCCACTCCAATCCGTCCCGATCTAATTGATCTCAACCTGGACCCTTCCGAACCAGCACACAAACCCACCTCCCCCTCCCCCCCCCCCGCGGCGAGACCCAAAAGCACACAAAGGAGTCATAGAGGAGAAGGAAGTCATAGAGAGTCAATCCGTTACCACTCGTAGATAGTAAGTCCATGAGAACTTCAGACGCAGAAAGTCTCCTTCTCCTAGATGGACAGTCCCGATGTATCTTGCCCCGGAGTTGTAAAGTCTCCAAGAAGGGAGAAGACGACCCCAAGATGAAAGAAGAGTCTACAACACAAGTCTCCGAGGGGGGGGGGGGGGAGGGGGGGGGGGTGGGGGGGGGGGGGGGACTCCTTTCGTTACCGCCTAAGTGATGGAAGGTTCAGTGGTACACTCACGACCTCGGGAACACCGTCTTTCAATACTCGCTTCCCCATGGGGTCCTCGCACGGAGTCAAAATGGTCACGGCTTGAATGACTGCAGATTGCTGTTCCAACAGTGGGGCAGGGTCCGGTACCACAAGCAGCATCTCAGATAGGCTTGCATCCAATTTGTTCAAAAAAACATCCACTTGTGAGTGAAACGCCCAGATTTCTGCCAATATTGTTATTGTTATTGTTAATGGGATTTTATAGCGCGCCTAATCACCTGCAGACCTCAGCAATGGCTCAGGCACCGTTCGATCCATAGACTCACGCCCGATACCAATCACTACACCTCCGCGGGTGAATCTGGCATCTCCGGGGGGACAAACAGGATCACGAAAGGGCAAATGTGGAGGGTGACCCGTCGTTATCTGCAGCCGCGTTCATCCGGCTTAACGCCGCAGGCCGGGGCCCCGACCTACCGAGGACCAACACTGGGTCCGCAGGACAGGGACCCCCACCCACAGTCAGCAGCAAGCATAGTCACTCCTCCATCAATGTTGAGCCAAGAAAACAATTGCCGCCAAATTCGGGCGTAAAAGAAGCCTCCACTAAGATTGACCGGACCCTGCCTGGGTCTCTCAGCCGATGTTGTTGCACTGCAGCCTGGCTTTGCAAATACTCGAGGCCCCGGCTTCACCGCTGGAGTAGGCCACAATTATCAACTCGATGTAACTTCGGCAAACCAGCCGATAAGAGTTTCCGAATTTCACCATCGGAGTGAGGAACAATTCATTCACACAGGGGCTGGGCGTAAAATCAGGATAATGTACAGGATCTTGTGGCGGGATACGGAGGTCGGCGGAGCCGGGAGCCTAAGCAGCCGTCTTGTTTGCCAGCGTAGCTCCTCCTCCCCAGTGAGCCTTGTTAACTGTCAGTGTGCTTGCCTTATGGCCGTGACGAGTCCCTCTTTTGTTGCCAGTGCACATGTTCCCATGCTCGTCCAGAGAACCTTGTTTACTGTCAGTGTGCCTGCTTCCATGGCCGTGACGAGTTCCTCTTTTGTTGCCAGTGCACATGTCAGTGTGCCTGCTTCTATGGCCGTGATGAGTCTATTGTTGCCAGTGCACATGTTCCCATGTTCGACCAGAGAGCCTTCTTTACGGCCAGTGTGCCTGCTTCCATGGCCGCGACGAGTCCCTCTTTTGTTGCCAGTGTACATGCTCTCATGGTCGACCAGAGAGCCTGGTTTACTGTCAGTGTGCCTGCTTCTATGGTCGTGGCGAGTCTCTCTTTTGTTGCCAGTGCACATGTTCCCATGCTCGTCCAGAGTGCCTTGTTTACTGTCAGTGTGCCTGCTTTGATGGTCGCGACGAGTCCCTCTTTTGTAGCCAGTGTACATGCTCCCATGCTCGGCCTGAGAGCCTTGTTTACTGTCAGTGTGCCTGCTTCCATGGTTGTGACTAGTCCCTCTTTTGTTGCCAGTGTTCATGTCACTGTGCCTGCTTCTATGGCTGTGAAGAGTCCCTCTTTTGTGGCCAGTGCACATGTTCCCATGCTCGTCCAGCGAGCCTTGTTTACTGTCAGTGTGCCTGGTTCTATGGTAATGACGAGTACCTCTTTTTTTGCGAGTGCACATGTTCCCATACTCGTCCAGCGAGCCTTGTTTACTGTCAGTGTGCCCTCTTCCATGGTTGTGACGAGCCCCTCTTTTGTTGCCAGTGCACATGTTCCCATGCTCATCTAAAGAGCCTTGTTTACGGTCAGTGTGCCTGCTTCAATGGTCGCGACAAGTCCATCTTTTGTTGCCAGTGTACATGCTCCCATGGTCGACCAGAGAGCCTGGTTTATTGTCAGTGTGCCTGCTTCGATGGTCGTGACTAGCCCCTCTTTTGTTGCCAGTGTACATGTCAGTGTGCCTGCTTCTATGGCTGTGAAGAGTCCCTCTTTTGTTGCCAGTGTTCATGTCACTGTGCCTGCTTCCATGGCCGTGACGAGTTCCTCTTTTGTTGCCAGTGTACATGTCAGTGTGCCTCCTTCTAAGGCCGTGATGAGCCCCTCTTTTGTTGCCAGTGTACATGTTCCCATGCTCGTCCACTATGGTCGTGACAAGTCCCTCTTTTGTTGCCGGTGCACATGTTCCATTGCGCGGCCAGAGAGCCTGGTTTACTGTCAATGTGCCTGATTCTATGGCTGTGACGAGCCCCTCTTTTGTTGCCTGTACACAATTTCCCATGGTCGTCCACAGAGCCTCGTTTACTGTCAGTGTGCCTGCTTCTATGGGCGTGACGAGCCCCTCTTGTTGCCAGCACACAATTTCCCATGCTCGTCCAGAGAGCCTGGTTTACTGTCAGTGTGCCTGCTTCTATGGCTGTGACGAGCCCCTCTTTTGTTGCCAGTACACATTTTCCCATGGTCGTTCAGAGAGCCTCGTTTACATTCAGTGTGCCTGCTTTTATGGCTGTGACGAGCCGCTCTTGTTGCCAGTACACAATTTTCCATGGACGTCCAGAGAACGTCGTTTACTGTCAGGGTGCCTGCTTCTATGGTTGCGACAAGCACCTTTTTTGTTGCCAGTGTACATGCTCCCATGCTCGTCCAGAGAACCTTGTTTACTGTCAGTGTGCCTGCTTCCATGGCCGTGACGAGTCCCTCTTTTGTTGCCAGTGCACATGTTCCCCTGCTCATCTAAAGAGCCTTGTTTACGGTCAGTGTGCCTGCTTCGATGGTCGTGACGAGCCCCTCTTTTGTTGCCAGTGTACATGCTCCCATGGTCGACCAGAGAGCCTGGTTTATTGTCAGTGTGCCTCCTTCTAAGGCCGTGATGAGCCCCTCTTTTGTTGCCAGTGCACATGTTCCATTGCGCGGCCAGAGAGCCTGGTTTACTGTCAATGTGCCTGATTCTAAGGCTGTGACGAGCCCCTCTTTTGTTGCCTGTACACAAGTTCCCATGGTCGTCTAGAGAGCCTCGTTTACATTCAGTGTGCCTGCTTTGGTGGCTCTGACGAGCCCCTCTTGTTGCCAGCACACAATTTCCCATGCTCGTCCAAAGTGCCTTGTTTACTGTCAGTGTGCCTGCTTCTATGGCCGTGACGAGCCCCTCTTGTTGCCAGTACACAATTTCCCATGGTCGTCCAGAGAACCTCGTTTACTGTCAGTGTGCCTGCTTCGATGGTCGCGACAAGTCCCTCTTTTGTAGCCAGTGTACATATCAGTGTGCCTGCTTCTATGGCCGTGATGAGCCCCTCTTTTGTTGTCAGTGTACATGTTCCCATGGTCGTCCACTATAGTTGTGAAGAGTCTCTTTTGTTGCCAGTGCACATGGTCCCATGGTCGTCCAGAGAGCCTCGATTACTGTCAGTGTGCCTGCTTCTATGGTCGTGACGAGTCCCTCTTTTGTTGCCAGTGCACATGTTCCCATACTCGAACAGAGAGCCTTGTTGCCTTTGTTCCCAGTGTACTTTAATCTGTGGTTAGTGAGAGGCAAGGATTTTGTTGTCACTATAAATTATTCTATGATGGCTGAAAGAGACCTTTTTTGCTGTCAATGTCTCGGAATGCTCAATTAGAGCTCCTTCCTGGCAGTCAGTTTACATGACTGTATGGTCAGTGAGAGGCCCGCTGCTCGTTGTCAGTGTACATGTTTCTATGGTCAGTCAGAGTCATCTCTCTTGCCATCAGTGCACATATGTCTACAGTCAGACGCAGGCCTCTGTATTGCTATCAGCGCACCTATATCTATAGCCAGTCGATTGTTTCTTGCTATCAGTGCACATATACCTACAGTGAGTGAGAGGCCTATTTCTTGCTCTCAGTGCACATATTTCTACAGTCAGTGAGAGGCCCGCTGCTCTCAGTGCACATATTTCTACAGTCAGTGAGAGGCCCATTGCTCGCTGCAGTGTACTTGCCCCTACGGTCAGTCGGAGGACTCTCTCTTGCAGTTAGTGCACATATTTAAGCAGTCAGTGAGAGGCCCGTTTCTTGCTATCAGTGCACATAGGTCTACAGTCAGACGCAGGCCTTTGTCTTGCTATCAGCGCACTTATGTCTTTAGCCAGTGAGAGGCGTGTTTCTTGCTATAAGTGCACATATACCTACAGTCAGTGAGAGGCCTGTTTCTTGCTATCAGTGCACATATGTATACAGTCAGTGAGAGGCTGTGTCTTGCTAACAGTGCACATATGTCTACAGTCAGACGCAGGCCTCTGTCTTGCTATCAGCGCACTTATGTCTACAGCCATTGAGAGGGGTGTTTCTTGCTATCAGTGCACATATACCTACAGTCAGTGAGAGGCCCGTTTCTTGCTATCAGTGCACATATGTATACAGTCAGTGAGAGGCTGTTTCTTGCTATCAGTGCACATATGTCTACAGTCAGACGCAGGCCTCTGTCTTGCTATCAGCGCACCTATATCTATAGCCAGTCGATTGTTTCTTGCTATCAGTGCACATATGTATACAGTCAGTGAGAGGCCTGTTTCTTGCTATCAGTGCACATAGGTCTACAGTCAGACGCAGGCCTCTGTCTTGCTATCAGTGCACATATGTATACAGTCAGTGAGAGGCTGTTTCTTGCTAACAGTGCACATATGTCTACAGTCAGACGTAGGCCTCTGTCGTGCTATCAGCGCACTTATGTCTACAGCCATTGAGAGGGGTGTTTCTTGCTATCAGTGCACATATACCTGCAGGCAGTGAGAGGCCTATTTCTTGCTCTCAGTGCACATATGCATACAGTCAGTGAGAGGCCTGTTTCTTGCTATCAGTGCAAATATGTCTACAGTCAGACGCAGGCCTCTGTCTTGCTATCAGCGCACCTATATCTATAGCCAGTCGATTGTTTCTTGCCATCAGTGCACATATACCTACAGTGAGTGAGAGGCCTATTTCTTGCTCTCAGTGCACATATGTCTATAGTCAATTAGAGGCCCGTTTCTTGCGGTCAGTGAGAGGCATGTCTCTTGCTCTCAGTTTATATATACCTACAGTCAGTGAGAGGCCCGTTTCTTGCTATCAGTGCACCTATGTCTATAGCTAGTCGATTGTTTCTTGCTATCAGTGCACACAGTGCTTTAAATGGGCCGGTACTCACCGGTACTGAGTACCGGCACTTCTGAATTTTCAGGTCCTCAGTACCGGCACTTCTCATTAGCCAAGGGAGAGTACCGGTACCCTAATAAACGGGACTGCAAGCTCCGGTTATGTCTCTCATATTGCGCAGGGAAGATGCGCTCTGTAAGCGCGCCAAGCCTTTCCCTGCTGGAGATTGCAGCAGCGCCCATGTGAATGCCTGAGACCGCAGGGGTCTAAGAGGGCTTGCTTTGCTTCACGCTGTGATTAACAGGACAGGGTCTAGACCATGGGTACTCACAAACTTTCTCTCAGGGGCCAAATTTACAGTGTGGTGTGTGGCCGAGGGCCGCACCGTTGGGGGTGGGGTCAGTGAGAGAGGGGGGCGGGGCTAGAGCCCAAAAAAAAACCTGTGACCATGAGGTTGAACACAGGCCCCTGCAGCGGACGTCTTCATCCACTGAGCCACCAGACCCAGCATACACACACATATATATATATATATATATATATATATATATATATATATATATATATATATATATATATATATATATCCCTCTCTCTCTGTCTCCCTCCCTCTCTTTCTCCCTGTCTCCCTCCCTCCGTCTCTCATCGTCTCCCTCCCTCCGTCTCCCTCGCTCTCACTGTCTCCCTCACTCTGTCTCCCTCTCTCTGTCTCCCTCACTCTCTCTGTCTCCCTCCTTCCCTCTCTCACTCTCTCCCTCCCTCCTTCGCTTTCTCTACCTCCCTCCCCTCTCTCTCTCCGTCTCCCTCCCTCCCTCCCTCTCTCACTGTCTCCCTCCCTCCCTCTCTCTCTCACCATCTCCCTCCCTCTGTCTCCCTCGCTCTCACTGTCTCCCTCACTCTCTCTGTCTCCCTCCCTCCGTCTCCCTCGCTCTCACTGTCTCCCTCACTCTCTCTGTCTCCCTCCCTCCCTCTCTCTGTCTCCCTCACTCTCTCTGTCTCCCTCCTTCCCTCTCTCACTCTCTCCCTCCCTCCTTCGCTTTCTCTACCTCCCTCCCCCTCTCTCTCTCCGTCTCCCTCCCTCCCTCCCTCTCTCCCTGTCTCCCTCCCTCCCTCTCTCTCTCACCATCTCCCTCCCTCCGTCTCCCTCGCTCTCACTGTCTCTGTCTCCCTCCCTCCGTCTCCCTCGCTCTCACTGTCTCCCTCACTCTCTCTGTCTCCCTCCCTCCCTCTCTCTGTCTCCCTCACTCTTTCTGCCTCCCTCACTCTCTCTGCCCCCCTCCCTCCCTCCACCTCCCCTGACTCTCCCTTCCTCCCCTGACTCTCCTTCTCTCTCTCCCCTGACTCTCTCTCTCTACCTCCACTGATTCTCTTTGTCTCCTTCACTCTCTTTGTCTCCCTCCCTCTCTGTCTCCCTCCCTCTATGTCTCCCTCCATCTCTACCTCCCTCTGTCTCCCTCCCTCTGTCTCCCTCCCTCCTTCTGCCTCCCTCCCTCCCCTGACTCTCCCTCTCTCTCCCTTCCCTGACTCTCCCTCCCTCGCCCTATCCTGTCTCTCCCTCTCTCTCCCTCCCTCGCACCCCCCTGACGCTTTCCCTCCCTCACCCTCCCCTGACCCTCCCTCTCTCTCCCTCGCCCTACCCTGACTTTCCCTCCCCTCAACCAACAACCCAATTTCCTACATATGTCTATTTCCCAATCGTATAATTGTTTGTTCTATTCGATCTCCTAATTTGCTTCTATCTTGGGTGACCTTGAAGCAAGATAATTGAAGGTTTTCAATGAAATCATCTTCAGTGATTAAGGTCTTGTAAGTGAGCATAGAAGACTAGTCTATTAAGACAGATTCATGTGCATAACATTCTTCATACAGCACCCCGTGATTATCACACATCTAAACATACTATATAACTCGATTCTCTGCTATATCTTTCTAATCCCTGACTACCTCACTTGATGCAATTTTGGGCGAATCCTTAGTAGCACCTTATGTGGAGACATTTTCTCATCTCTTCGCCCTGTTCGTTTAGCTTTCAATAACTATTCAGCCCTTTCCTATTCCCGAGAAAGGTGACGATTTTTGAGTTTGCCCGTGTTTGGAGTTCTCCCAGGGACATAATCAATTCAATTACGTGGCCTGCCACAGACAGACATTTCATTATCACCCTTAAAAGTGAGCAATGAAAGAAAAGAATTTGTAGGATGGTTGAATACGCAACTCTGACAGTCCGTCTAAAAAAGCCAACCCTACAGTCAGCTCAACATTTCAGAACAAAAGCGCCAACATTTGCCTTTGTGCGGCGCTAGCCCGAAACGCGCATTGAAATATTTATGGCGGCAGTGCAGAAAGATGATGGTTTGAAGGTGGACTATTTGATTTCGTACAGGAAATAGTTACTGTTTGCAAATTAAGAATATTATTGGGCGGCACTTTCAGTGTATATACCTTATTTTACCCGCTGCTTCCAGTTTCTGAATTCAGGCTGTTTAATTCAGCTGGGGCTCGCATCATTTTACCACCGGAGCACTTCACAGGTCTTTAAAGACCATTAATGTGTTAATGAGGCTTTGTTCTCTTTCACCTCTTCTGAGGCCCCTGTAGCTGCGCTCTATGACTCGAATCTCTCGGCCCCCAGAGAGCAGAGCCTCTCCGAGTCCAGGCTGCTGCAACCGGCGGTGTTTACTGACACTCTTGATAACATTTTTTTTTTTTTTAAATGGTATGATGTCTGCAAGGTCCGCGGGCCGCCAGGGAAGGCTTGCCGGGCCGCTGACGGCCCGCGGGCCGTACTATGAGTACCCCTGGTCTAGACAGACCCTTCCCTGTCGATCACAAACGTAGCGACTATTCAGCGGTGATTGAGAGGGGCGGGGGTGAGGCTGAAGCACTCTCAATGTGTAAATGGGTTAAGAAAGAGACAGTCAGTAATCCAGTTGTATTTAGGATATTGATGGCACTGACTGTACTAAAGCGAGTGGCAGCCCAACAAAATCCTCTGCCTTCGCCAAAGCCGGTTTACTCTGCATCTTTTTGTTGAGGACAGGAGGCAGTGCTTAAGTTGTGCCAGTGTTTAGCACCAGCACTTATTTTCCAGGGCTGGCACTATAGCTATCTTTTACGCGGACAGCTGTGGTGCAGATAATTTTTCAAAGAGGAATGAATGCACGCAGCAGGGCTGCGTGCATTCTTATGTCTTATATCTATTTTATTATATCATCTTTCACTTTTACCCACTTCATCGTAAGGTCTGCACCCTGCATGCGCCTCTAATTAGATAATTATTGGTAGGGGCTGGCTCCTGACTGCTTGGGCGAGGCAAGCTTGGAAACGCAGGCCTAGGACGATGAAGGAACGTGACGAGCAAATAAAAATATGCGTACATTACACTAGCCTGTATGCTCAGCTTAGCGTCTCATAATAAAATATTTCATAGAGGTCTATGACGGGGGCTCCTCAGCTGAGCCAGCAGTAGGGTGGAGCCCACAGTTCTTCGCACCCCTTAGACATTGCCTGTGTCATGAGTGCTTCAGAAATGTAAGTGGTGGGTGAGGGTAGGTGGACGAATACATGACACTGTGCCTTCTTTTTTTCCAATTAGGAATAATACCTTCACTTTGGACCTTTTGTTTCCCTCACCCTGTCATGTGAAGTGGTGACCTGACCTTGCATGCGTCTCTCTTCCTGGGACAGCCTCTTGGGCACATAGTTGGTTGGGACTGCTGTGATCGACTTTACTGTGAATCTGCCAGTGAATGCCTCTTTCTGCCTCCTCCTAGACTGGGCCTTGGTGAAGATGCTCGGTTACTCAGAAAGGGAGAAGCCTTTCAATAACTAACTAATGTCAACTTAGCTGCGGTAACAAACATGTGCGTGCTTTCTCATGATCGAGGGCTGCTTACTTTAAAATATCAAGTAAGGCCCTGAGAGCCAAAGACTAGGCCAACACTACCATCACGAATACTATTTCCAGTGCATCATTTGAGTTTGTGATTGCAGGTGGTGGCCAGCAGCACTTATTTTTTGGGACCAGAAGGCACGGGAGAGAAAGGTAAAAAAAAAAGGGTAAAGATGCAAGAAGGCAATAACTGGAAAATAGAGACAACAGGAAAAAGTAAGAGTGAAAAGTACCTGCAAAACGGAGATAAAGAGAGGGAGAGTGTCTGGTGGTAGATGAAACAAATGTTAACATCGCTGGTAATGAGGTTCTGAAATAAAACTTTGAGTCCCGGCACTTATTTTTTTTTAACAAATTAAGTACTGAAGCTGCTCCTCTTTGGCAGCCCCTCCAATACTAATCACTGTATTTACAAGATACCAGTTGAGTACTGGCTCTGTGGGTGTGAAGGTAGCCCTGCTCATGGGGCAATGAATAACAGGGAACGCTGCAGGGCTCTAGGAATGAGCTACATGACAACTGGCAATGGCTTTGGTTGGGGATAAAGATGAGGTGAACACAGCTGGAAATAGGTGGCATGAATGTAAAAAAGTGAGGTGCCAGGTGAAGTTAGGATGGCCACTTATTTTCTGATAAAAATACCAGATATTTGTTGAGTTCTGTATTCACGAATCGTCTTACAAATTGAATTTTTTTTTAAACACACATTTCTGTATAGGTCATAACTCTGGTACATTTCTTATAATTCACACACCCACACACTGACACACGCACACACTTAGGAGATGAGTACAGCATGGAGGGGAGAACAGGAGACAAGTAGGGAAAAAAGCTGTGAGGAAATTGAAGACTTGTGACGAGATTAAGCAAAAAGGCAGGAGGAAGAGGAGCAGAACTAGAGAGATAAGCTTAGAGGCTGAGTAAAGTTGAGAGGTGAATGGAGAGGACATGCCTATGTAAAGGCATGGAACCAGGAAGAGCCTGTGGAGTTGTTTTAAATGGGCTGGTACTCACAGGTACTGTGTACCAGCACGACTTATTATTTTTATTCCTGTTAGTACCGGCACTTCTCTCCTGCTGAGGAGAGTACCAATACTCGTGAAAGATAGGCTGACTGGCTGTGTATTATTATATGTTGCTCTTTGCCCCGCCCACTTACCACACCTCTAGTTTATTTTAATGAGTACCTGCACTTATTTTTTCCCATTTAAAGCACTGAGTGCACATATGTTCTATAGTCATGAGAGGCCCGTTTCTTGCAGTCAGTGAGAGGCATGTTTCTTGCAGTAAGTGCAAATATTTCTTGTCAGTGAAAGGCCCGTTTCTTGCTGCCAGGGCGCATGGTTCTACGGTCAGAGAGGCCTCTCTCTTGCTGTCAGTTAATGTTATAGTCCGTGAGAGAAGCTTCTTTTTCTGTTAGTGTACGGATTTGAAAGGCCAATGAGAGCTCCTGTTTTTGCTGCCCTGTGAGTTCAGAGGCCACAGGTTTTAAGTGACCAGCGCTGTCAGGTACCCAACTCCATATATTGTAAGGGAAGCCTCTTACTGCCCCAGCTTGGCTAAGCAGAATTAAAAGAAAACTACAGAGCTCCGCAAAGCAGTTCAAGCGCTCCTCCTGGCAAAGCACACAGGAGGCGCTAACCCTTGTAATGAAGACCACTGTTTTCCTTTCAAACTTTTTTGCATAGTTATATGTGCTACTGCATCCGAGAGCCGAGATCGCGGCATTGGCACAAGATCACACAATGCGTCCAGTGCACATGCCGGATTAGTCCCAGGCTAAGACTTTACAAGTGCATAGCGCTCGCTGCCTAAGCCCTGGGAGCAGGCCGCCGTCCCAGGAGCACCTGCGCTCTGTTTGCTCTTTTGTGGCTGAGAGGAGGGGGTGCTGTGGTGCCGCCTCGCTTCAGGCTTCCCGTGCGGTTCCTGCTCCGGCATCGAACATGCTTTAGCGGTGGATGAGCAGCGACAATCCTGACTGGCAGCAGAATGATGGGCAGGGGGGGGGGCTGGGCATGGGCGGCCGACTTATCTAAGCCAGGCCCATCCCGAGAGATGTGTGGCGGTCAGGCTAACAGTACTGAAGCAAAGATGCAAGCAACGAGAATGGCCCCGTTGACTGCTGTTGGGGTAGTAAACTACAGGAATTATCACGAGTCTATGGACACATCAGGACTGCTGTGAGCACCGGTGCCACTGCTCCTGCTGCACCCATTGTAGCTGCACTCCTGTACGCCGGGCGCAGCCATGAATCTGAGGGTGATGGGGTTGGGGGGAGGGGGGGGGGGGTATTCTCGAGCTTTATTTTCACAACCTTTTCAATATCAAAGGCCCGCCTCATTAATGCAACGCGGGGAATGCACGTGTACATGCAGCGCCAGTGGTACTTTCCAATATAATTAAAAAGGCAGGGAAGTAGTTGCTCAATGCTGACGTCATGAGTTTGAAATCCGGCAAAGCCAAATCGGTTTCTCATGCTTCCGAATCGATAAATCAAGCTACATTATATACGGGGATAAACACTGGTAATTTACAGTGCTTGCAAAAGGGAATTGCGGTAATACACGCTAGATGAAGATAACAGGTTATATTTCCCTCTAAAATAGAATTAATTGAAAATGTGCAATCGGATATTTGAAGCTGGTAAGACCAGGGCTTTAAGTGGGATGAAAAAACAGGGGGTGGGGGGGGGTCTCTCAAAGGGGCGTGGCCAGTGTAATTAGGGGCGTGGCTTTAAATCACTTACGCAAAAAATCTGTGCTTAGCATAGTGTGCCGCCCGACTTGTATTTTGCTGTTTCCGTCATTGCATCCAGATATGTGATAGAAGTAACATCATACCTACAATAAGTAGAGGGCGTGGCCAAGAGCTCGATGTAAGAGGACGTGCCCGGGTAGAGCTCCGAGCGAGGCTCCCCTTCCACGGGCGATTTCTCCTTCAATTCCGGTGCATTCGGGCCCAAACTCGGACCGAGTGCACCCGGGGACCTGCCCTGCCATCCCTGAAAATTTCAGGAGGATCGGAGCACCGGACCCCCCGACCGTCGGCTGCTGCTGCACCTGCCCGCCCAGGGCTCACTTCCGGTCGGCGGCCCCATCTACCCAAGACCGGGGATCCGGCCCAACGAGGTAGGCCGCAACACGTGTGCACTCCCCGGCGCGATCCGGAGGGGAAGGAGACCGCGCCGCAACGCCGGCCGCCCACCAGCGCTCCAGCCGTGCAGGGGCCCCAGATTCAGCTGCAAGGCATCCAACCCTGGCCCACGGCAGGCGGTGAAATCGGCCCGCCCTGCCGACCGACCCTGGAGGCATCCTGCCAGGCCCTGCGAGCACCGGAGAGGGGGACCACTCGGACACCTGGGGGTCCATTTGATCAGCGTTGCCCCTGGCTCCCGGCAGACCACAGCAACAACTGACCCGCTCTGCCCCCTGGACCCTCACACTCGCCCGCCGCCTTGTCACTGGCCCAGCGAGGGGGACGAGACAGTACCACAGCGCCCGGTACCCCCGGTGAACCCACGGCGCGGGGATCCCAGAGACTACAAGCAGGCACGCCACACTGACCCGCGGCGCCCTGCACTGCTGACCCGCCCTGCCTGCCGGCGCTGGGGACTTCCCGCCAAAACTAGCGGGAGCCGGAGGACTATCGCACTCCACTGCTTGGTGACCCGCACTATCGACGTCGCCCCTGGGCCTGAATGATCGGCGACGGTAGCTGGGTGGCCCCACCTCCTGGACACCGGAACCCACCCGCTGTACAGATACAGCCGCTGGTCAACGTCGGACCCATCCAGTGCTGAAGAGCTCGGCCCACGCGACACACGGACCGTGACCACGTCGAGACAGCCCATCCAACAATCGACCTTACACCAGGGGACCTGCCCAGGCCCACGCGGGTGAGAACCCAGAACAGCTCCGCATTCTCCACCTCAGCTAATCCGGCACCGAGCTCCACGGTGCCCCACGCAACGTCAGGTGACATCCAGGATCCCGCACACCGCCCGGCACGGGCTGAGCGGACGGCCTGACCAGGAGAGGCTAGTACGCACGGGCCCCAACAGCGTTCGCCGTGAAAGCTTGCCTGACCGGCTGCCTACCCGTGACGACCACCCACATGTCAGGGGGGACCAGAGCGAAGACCGGCACCGGTGGGACACTGAGCAAAGGAAAGATGGTGAAGAACACAGAGGCTGACCAAACCGCCTCCAAACTGGACACTATGCTGGCGGCCATGGAACGCCTGGAGGAATCCATGCAGCTCACCCGTACGTCACTGGAGAACAGGATCGATAAAGTGGCTGTGGACTTAACGCTCCTTCGAGCGGACCACAAGAAACTGTCCGACCGCACCACGGCCTTGGAGCAAACGATGGCGGAGACCACACCCAAGCTGACGCAGACAGATAAACACGTCCGTGACCTACTCAACCGGGTGGAATTCCTCGAGGATAGAGCGGAGGATGCTGAAGGTCGGGCCAGAAGAAACAATGTACGCATAGTGGGCCTGCCGGAACGATGGGAACGGAGGGAGACTGCGGAACATATGGAGATCTGGCTCAGGGAGCTCCTACCAGAAGGCACCCTGTCACCGCATTTTGTGGTGGAAAGGGCGCACAGAGTACCATCCCGTCCACCCCCGGAGGGCTCCAGCCCGAGGCCAATGCTCATGCGGGTGCTGAACTACCGTGACCGGGACGCCATTCTCCGCGAAACGCGGAAACTGTCGGACATACAGGTGGACAACGCCAAGGTGATGTTCTTCCCTGATTACACCATTCAGGTCCAGCGCCGGCGTCAATCGTTCCTCGAGGTGAAACAACGGCTCAGGCGCCTGGCTCTCAAGTACTCCTTGCTGTTCCCAGCACGTCTCAGAGTGGTGGCGCAGGACAAAACCCACTTCTTCGATACTCCAGAGGCGGCGGCGGCCTGGCTGGATTCAGGAGTGGATGCGAACTACGTACCTGCGCCGAAGGAGCAGCGCCGAAATCGAGGTACCCGCAGGCGGAGACAACGACACGTCTCGAGGCCCGGGTCGCCGACCACAGACGCAGAAATCGGACCCACCCCAGAGCAAATACTGATTGAACATCGAGAGGCCATCCGGAGAACGGCTGAGATCAGTGGTTCACAATCGCCCATCCTGATCTCCAACGCAAGCCCAAGATCACGCGGGAGCGAGGACGACGATTTCATGTACGGACTGCCAGATGACTCAAACACTGAGGGCTTGCCGGATGTCACACCCCAAACATCGGATCTGATAGCATAAACGACCCTCCTCAACCTAGCCCAGGCCTGGGCATTGCGATTGGCATCCTGGGACAGTTTGGTCACTTTTAAGGCTGACCTGTCCGGGAGTCCACAACAGCACTTCTGAGACCCACGGCAGCTACATACAGCCCCATCTCCGTGATCTGAGCTCCACTCCTGATCCCCCCACCTACCGGCCCGGCACGGCCCGCCGTGACACCGAGAGAGGGGTTGGAGCGGTCCCATTGACACGTCACTGGGAGCAAGCATCTGGTGGGGTGGACGGACCCCTAGAGGTGAGTGGCCCCCCCTGAGGAAGTAGCAGATGGGATCCCCCCCCAGGGGTGGACTATCCGAGACCAGCGACATTGGGAACCCTGACTTGTCTGCGGACACTGCCACTGACATTTGGTGCCCCTAGACATACTGCCCGTGGAGGGGAGCTGCCACAGCTCTCTTGGCGACTTGAACTCACTTGCTTTACTCACGTGCTGAACTTCGTCATCCCCCCATTGAACTCACGGATTGATTAAGCTCGATAGAGCGTTTGGGCGGCGACTCGTTCTGTCGTTGCCCTTTTGGTATTATGTTTCTGTTAAAGTTCTTCCTTTTGAGACTAGTGTGGACATTGCAACGCTACAACGTGCATCCCTGGGACTGTGGGAGTGGGCGAGGGGTAACAATAGCCACTGTCCGCGGCCGCTGTGTGTGTGTGGGTGGGGTGGGCTGGGGGTTGGGAGGGGGGGGCTGGGTGCTTGAGCGCGATGCATACTGTGATGGCTACGGTTAAATTTTGTACCTGGAATGTCAGGGGCATGCACACACCCTCACGTAGATACCAGGTGTACTCATACCTTAGGCGACATCAGGTCCAGATTGCACTACTGCAGGAGACACACCTAGTCGCCGCTGAGGTGGCCGCACTTCGCCGTAGGTGGAGGGGGCAGATATACGCCACGACCTTTTCAGCGTTCGCGCGGGGGACCCTGATCTGGGTCAGACCTGGGGTTCCATTCGCACTAACACACAGCAATATCGACACCGAGGGACGCTACGTCTTCATACAGGGCAGACTAGACGGACAGCAAATTGTCATAGCCTCCATATACGCACCCAATGTGGAACAGGGGAAATTCTTCACGCGCTTGTCGGCAGTAATTGCGCCCTGGCCAGACGTACCCTTGATGGTGGGCGGGGATTACAACTGCGTACTAGATGTTTCCCTTGACCGCTCGTCCCCCCCAGCAGCGATCGCCCCAGCGCAAGCGACTTCCAGGGCCCTAACCGATTGGGCGACACAATGGAACCTGCACGATGCCTGGCGAGTCAGGAATCCCACCGCCCGGGTGTATTCCTATTACTCGGGAGCCCATTCTCTGCATGTTAGGTTGGACCGATACATGCTGTCCCGCGACCTGATTTCCTCCGTGACTGACGCTGACTATCTGGGACGGACGCACTCGGACCATAACCCGCACACACTGGTCTATGGATGGCGGCGCCCACGTCCGCCCGTACCCACATGGCGCTTACAGCCGGACCTCCTACTCGACCCGCCATTCCGGGAGGAGATGTCCAGGAGAATCATTCAATATTTTGAAGACAACACCGACTCGACCTCCTCCCCGAGACTTGAGTGGGACGCCTTCAAGGCGGTCACCCGGGGAGGCTGCCTCAGTGTTCAGGCGGGCCTGCGAGGCCAGGTGGAGAGGGATCTGATAAGGGTGGAGGAGGCGCTACTGGATAAAGAACGGGAGGCGACGGGAGGCGATGATTCCCAGCTGATCTCGACCAGGGCAGATCACGCTGCGTTGATGGAGCGCCTAAAGAACATTAACTTCGCGGCCCACTCCGCGCGCACTCACAACGCGGGGGACAAACCTGGCAGACTGCTATCGTGGCTGATACGGCAGGACGCGCAGTCTGCGCCGGTCCTATCGATCCGTACGTCCCAAGGCGTCGAGGTCTACACCCAGACACAGATCCACGAGGCGTTCACGTCACATTACAAGTCCCTGTATAACACACGGCTGCAGGCCACCGTGGTGGAGATCGTGGACTATCTAACGACCCTGCAGCTCCCAACAGCTACTGCTGCCCACCAGGCGGAGCTGGGTGCTGCAATTACCGGTGAGGAACTACGGGACGTGATTTTCTCCCTTTCCAATAGCAAAGCGCCGGGCCCTGACGGGCTCCCGGCAGAGTTCTACAAAGCCTACTCACTGGTGCTAATACCAGAACTGCTGAGAATGTATAAGGCGGCATTGGAAGATGCTGAGCTCCCAGCGTCCCTAAACGAAGCTAACCTGGTCTCTCTGCTGAAACCAGGTAGGGAGGCGACCGAACTTGGCTCATACAGACCATTGGCACTCCTCAACACCGATTATAAAATATTAGCCGCGACGCTCGCCCGGAGACTTGCACCGCTGGTCCCCACGCTGGTGCACGCTGATCAAAATGGCTTTGTGCCCACCAGGAGCACGTCCTACAACCTACGCCGGTTTTTTAAGATCCAACGGTATGCAACCCCTACCTGGCCGCGTTCAGGGTGCATCGTGCTCGATCTGGAAAAAGCGTTCGACTCGGTGGAATGGCCGTATCTCCTCCGAGTCCTTGAGAAATACGAACTAGGCGAAGCCTATATCCAGATGGTGGGGCTCCTCTATCAGGCGCCCGAAGTGCGTGTCCGGACTGGGCGGTTGTTTTCCGACAGGATCCGCATTGGGCGGGGTACCAGACAGGGCTGCCCCCTCTCCCCTATGATATTCGCCCTGGCGATGGAGCCATTGGCGGAACTGCTCCGCACCTCCGGCACCACATGGGGCATCCCACTAGCGGACGGCATACACTCGGTGTCTCTATATGCCGATGATCTACTACTGTATGTCAGAGATCTCACATGCATACCTGAGGCAATCGCGGACATCTTCCGTACATTCGGAGATATGTCGGGGCTCCGCGTTAACTGGGCCAAATCGGGAACCTACGCATTCAGTAGCGAGATGCCGCAATGTGAGGTGCGCATGATGGGGGAGACGCTCCGATGGCACCCGACGGTATTCAGGTACCTAGGGATCTTGATATATCGAGACCCCGTGGATCTCCTGGAGGGTAACCTGGTGAGGGCTATATCCTCACTCACGGCCCAGGTCACGTTCTGGAACTCCCTCCCGCTGAATGTGCCGGCCAGAGTGGCACTGACCAAAATGATACTGCTCCCCCGGCTCCTCTATTATTATGCTAACCTGCCAGTGTATGTGCCAGCGCGCATATTCAGAGGGCTGGAAACTCTCACCAGGCGCCTTATTTGGAACAAAGGGAGACCACGGGTAGCGTTAAAGACTCTATATGCGGCCACGGACGCTGGAGGCTTAGCCGTCCCCAACCAGGAGCTATATTACTTAGCAGCCCAGCTACAATGGGTCGCTTACTGGCTGAGCGGCAAGAACCTGATAGACACGGCCACGGCTGATACCACTCTGTCCCCCGTGCAGGTGCTCACACTCTTCCACCCCCTAACGCAGGGGCGACACCCCACACAAGTCCATGTGGCGATCGCGAAGCGGTGCTTTGCGCGGGCCCTCAGACTTACCAAAGGCACAGTGCCCTACGCTCCGAACCTGCCACTACTGGGAACTCCCTTGGGCACTAGCATACTTTCCTCGACTGCGCTACGCAGCTGGACGGCGGCAGACCTGGACGACCTGAGCGGCCTATATAGCGACGGAGTGCTGCTGCCCTTCGAGACCCTGACCGCAGACACCGAGCTGCCAGTGGGTCAATTCCTGGCACACGCCGGACTCCTACATGAACTGACGAAGGCATGGGGTGACATGAGCCAAGAACCGCCCACTCATCTTCTCATCCAGTACCTGCACGTGATGGGCAATGGGTCTCATATAGTGCACTGGCTGGCACAGGCACTACACACCCATACTCTATTCTCCTCCCAAAGGCTGAGGGGGAAGTGGACGACCGACCGAGGCTCCGACTGGACGGACAAACAATGGACCGCAATATTAGCGGGCGCTAGAAATGTTCCCCGAAACGCGCGATTTAAAACCATCCAATATTATATCATTCATCGAGCATATTTGTCTCCTGACAAACTGAATCGCTATTTCGGACTCACTTCGTCGGCATGTCCCAGATGCGGCCTCCTAGACTCAGACTTCCTGCACGCACTCTGGAACTGCGCCCACCTCGCCTCGTACTGGTCAGCGGTCACTGACACGCTGACGGCGGCCTCGGGCGAAACTCTCCCCAAGACGTGGGAAGTATGCCTACTGGGGCTCTACAGGAGAACCAAGCAGACCAAGCTGCGGGCACGCTTTTGGGACTTAGGCCTCATTACGGCTAAACGCCTCATTACGAAACGGTGGAAAAACGCCAACCCACCGCGCCCTGCAGACTGGCGTCGCTCTTTTGGCAACTGGGCCAGTGCGGAGAGTGTGTCACTACACAGAGAGGAGACCACTGGCCTACGGAAATACCCGATCGCCCAAGACTGGGACGCTACCCTGATCGCGTACCACAGGGCATGCGCCCGGGCCGGTATAGAATGCCAACCTGACGCGGAATAGAAGGGGCCCTGTCGCTTGCTGTCCATATAGGTCACGGAATTTGCCCCCCCCCCCCACTGCCGCGTCCCCCCCCTTCCTCCCCCACTGCCGCGCCCCCCCCTCCCCCCCTCATTCCCCCCCGCCGCCAGCCCCGACTACCGAGCTCTTGCACACCGAGCGATGTCCCCTGCCGCCCCCCGCCGCTGCCCTTCCCCCCCCCCGCTGCCTCCTCCCCCCCCCGCCTCCACCCCGCGGCCGCAGCGACACCACATCCTCGATCACCCCCGCCCCTGCGCAGCCCGTACAGGGTGCACCACACACGGCTAGGATTCAAGACACACTACCACACGCACATGCACTAGTCCAACAGTTGTTGAAATGTTTCTCCCTCCCCCTCCTCTTTTAATTCCCAGTTATACCTTTTGGTTGACACAGAGACTGTTGATTTTGTACACGCGCTAATGCTCGACACCCCCCTCCCTGTTTCCGTATCATACAATGGCAACTGGGTGTTTTCATGTACAGGCAGCGGAAGCCCAGCGATCCATGTGACGACGGGGGATATGATCCTGCTCCAGCTCGCTACTGTACTGAACAGGGAACATAACTCAATGCAATGACTGTCGGATTTCTTACAGCACCCTGGTCCTAGCGCAGTGCCATGAGCCGCAAGCGCTGCGGCACGAGACATTTCCTAGCACCGCTGCTTGTGAACTAATGCATTACCACTGGCTACTGTTTATTTTCACTCGTATTTAATTGCCATGTCATTCTGTACTGACAGCCGAGTACCGCTTGTAGTAGTGGTTTATTGTTATGACACTGTGTGACTGCTGTTTAACTCATCTGTGAAACTAAATAAAGTTTGGGACCATTGGTCTTCAAAAAAAAAAAAAAAAAAAAAAATCATACCTACAATAAGTAAGTAATATTGGCTTTGTCAATGGTTATTACTTGCAGAAGATAAATAAGCTGCAACTATGACTTGTATATAATATTGACAAAGCTTCCAATTAAATCCTTGGTGACCCTACCACAATGTTGCTGCTCCTGAGTTTCAGAAAGAGAAGGGAAATCCAGAAAGAAAATGATTCTTAAAGGATTTCCCTTCCCCCACAACGCTCCCCTGGCATGACGTCATGCTGTAACTTCTCTACTACTGAGAGGTGAGCAGTGTGAGCAGCGCACATCCATGTGCCTGGTGCGAATCGGGTCTCTATCAGGCTTTGTTTTGAGCCATGGCACTTTTTACTGCAGTGACAGCAAACAGCGGTCAGTGCAGTTCGGGAAAAAAACGGGCTGCCTGTGTCAGGGCTCAAAACAGAGTCCGATAGAGACCCGTTTCGAGGCCCCCTGAAAAAAACTGCCGGTGCTCAGACCCCTTGAGACCCGGCCCACTTAAAGCCCTGGGTAAGACACAGCTCACAGCACAAGGTGTGAGTGAGCCACAAGGGTCTGTGCAGGCTTAAAGGTACCGGTCCAAATTGGGACAGTACTGGCTCGGCTTCACCCTTTTAAGATCGAAACTATATGTGCCTTTCAGTTGAGTAATGAAACCTGCTTGCCTCATGCGCAGCGAGACCTGCAAGTTTTTGAAACCCCCTCAATAAATCGTCGAAATCGTTGTAATGGTGGGAGTCAGCTCTGTGTAGCAGCTGTGGCCCGGTGGCAAGCGTTTTATCATCACAACTGGCCACAGACAGTAATCCGTAAAACAAGGGGTGGCGACCTTTCTGTAACTAGAGGCCCCACCCTGCATTCGGAGAGCCCACCAGAACGTCACAAACCAGTCCATCGAGAGTCCAGCTTTCCTAAGCCGATAATGGAAAGGGGCAAGTGTGCAAAATACAGAGGCAGACGCTTATACCCAGTAATTTACAGTGGCATTTCCTTTGCCTCCGCCTACCAGACAACACGTGTCTTCTCTGAGGCTAAACAACTGCTAGCGCAGTCGCAAAGGACGCTTTGGTATTCACAGGGCTGGACTACTGCCCCGAGCGCTTTCAACTCACGAGACAGATCAGCAGGTCGAAGTTCAGATCTGCAGGTCGAAGGTCTCTAGAAATCCCCAGAAACAAAAATGTAAAAAGTTTCCCTTCAAAAGCAGGTCTGTCTAACTCTAAGGGGAATGAAAACATTCAGAGGAATATTGTCGGCTGTGATTGCTTGGCCACGTTTACTTAAATACTGGGGGGCAGATTTACAAGCCCCTTGCAACAATTTTACGCTGCCGTTGCGTCACTTTTGTGACGCAGCGGCGGCGTAAACCATGTGCCACGTTGCAACTTATTTACAACGTGACGCATCTAGGCAGATGTGTCACGTTGTAAAGCCCTGCGCCACATGAAACCTGCGTCAGGTTTCATGTGGGCGAGGTTTCATGTGGGCGTTCTGTCGCAGGGTGGGTGTTCCCTCGCAGGATAGCCACGTAAAACTGACGCAGTGAAATCTACAAGATTTCACGGAGTCAGTTTTACGATGCTGCTGCGTCAAATCCTTACGCCTGCTTGAAGTAGGCGTAAGGAGTGAGGCACCATGTTGAGTATGGGCGGCCCCTGTGAATTGCAGGAGTTGCGTTGCGTTTGCGACACAACTCCAGCAATGAGTCGCCTGTGCGCCTCAAGATGCGTCACGCATCTGCCCCTCCTTGCACCATGGTGCGCCGAATTGTGAATGCGACGCATGTGGTGGGGCAGGGGGGGGGGGGGATTGCTTGACGCATCTGTTCTGGCGCAACCCTGCTGATCTGCAGAGATGCGCCAGAAGACGTAAATATGCCACTGGCTTTATTCTCTTCCGAAACCACCTTCAGAACCAACGGCCACCTAGCGACTTCAAGTGCAACTTGTGTACGCCATCATAAAACTAGTAGAGTGCAAGCGATGGATGGCCTTCACAGTGTGCAAAAATGTAAAAAAACACGCACTTTTATTAGTAATATGTATCCGCTAAATACGTTTTAAAAAGACAGTTTGAACCACAGGCAATGTCTCTGGTAAGAATGTTGAGGTCCAGTGAGGGGGGTTCATACAAACGTTGCTGGATTGGATGTTCAAGCTTCCTCTACTCCACGGAAGGCTATTGTAACAAGTGGCTGTTATGGTGAAGAGACGTAGATCTTCAAGTGAAACACAGCTATGCTGCACCATGCTTTACTGGTCCCTGTTCAGAGGCCATGAAGCGAAAGGGAAACATTGTGAAAGAGGTCAGGGTCCCAAACGTGTTGTTGCATCATGGGCGGAAACCATAACTTGCCAGACTGGAATATTCGACAGCTTGCACATTAAAACGGTACCCAACCTGCCTCGAGGAAGAGGGTTTGGCAACACTTCCTCGGCACCTGGCCCTACAAACGTGCCGAGAGTAACAGTTAAAGTCCTCTAGAGAGAGATCACTGCCCTCCGCCATTTATCTTTCTGTCGGTTTGTAGACGAACCCCACGCAGGACTTCCTGGATGTATGTTACCAATGTCTACACGGCCTCAGACACTTCCTGGTTTTCAAACAGACTATATTGTTAAAATGTGATATTCCAGCTAATAAAACACATATATGTATTCAAAAGAATGAAGCATTTAAATAAGCAACGTCAAATGACAAGGGTTGACTGATGAGCAATAGAAGGACGTTAATGTTGCAACTAGTTAAATATTGTCATAGTGTTACCCATTGCTGCTAAAGAGCCATTAGGATTCCCCAAGACCTGGGGATTCGGGTTCCATATGGCTAGGAATTGCTGCAGCACTGAGATAGTGCTTGTCGAAGAACCACAGCACTGATCATACAGCATTTCACGCTAACAAAGAATGATACTGCTTAGAAGCAAGGTGCATTGAACTGACGCAGGGCATGCATCACTGGATTTCAGTCAGCACAGACTTCGGTCGATAAACAGTCAATATAGACCCAGGAGCACTGCACTAATATAGAACACTAAGACATGGCTTGAAACCTCCAATTGTTGCCTGCTTTTTTTTCTTTCAAATGACCCTCTTTTTACTCTGCATCCTGTGCACACCACTCTCAGTACAGCCTATTCTAAATCGCATGCTTGTTTGTATTTCTGTAAATTGCACGCACCCCGCTTCAATTAAAGATCATACCCTCCCCCTCTCTGAAAGTCATACCTCTGGAAAGTACGAACACCCAATCTCCTATATTAATCCCACCCACTCACCACCTGCATGCATGCTTTTACCCCCACTAATGACCACAACTAACCTAACACATAGAATCGGGAGTAAATGCACGGCACAGTGAGAACACAATGTTAAGAATTACAATTACCCACAAAAATCATTAATCAATAACTTTCGGTTTGGGAACAGAGTGCAGCCTGGCATAAAGCGCTCCAATGCCTTGCCAGGAGCAGTAAGTACCACATACATTTCAATCACATGTTTAAAGCGTTTTAGATCAATAGTCACTAATATCAAGATGAATGGATTTTTTTTATTTGAGCTTTAAATAGTGGAGTAAAAAAAAACAAATTGGAATGACACAATGCACATTCAAGGTGTGAAGTAGTGATGGGCGAGCCACTGAAATCTTGAGCCAGGCTCGAGCCAATTGCCTGGCTTTAAGTCAACTTGAAGTCCTGCTTCCCGTGAATACCGGCAAACCTCACTGTGCCAAAAAAACGAATATAAAACTAGTCTGTATGTAACGAAGCACTGGTATATCCGTGGACGAGCATTGCGCTTTTTGAACTGCCCAAAAATAAAATGTGGATTCTGACTGTCACTTGAACTCTAATCTTATCCCCCAAGAATTAAGCAAAATCATTAACCTTTGATGTCAGAAAGAGATAGCAATCTAGAGGCTGAGTTGCATGCACAGTGTGAGACCGGGAAATTTAGGATTAATCACAACGTCCCTTTTAACTAAACTGTGTGATCCTAGGTGAATACTTTAATTCACTGAGCATTCTTTTTCCTAATTTTCGATATATGAGAGTACCATCAAATACTTGCGATGAGGAAGTGAGCTGTACAAAAAAAACTCCATGTGTTTGATTAAAAATCCTGTAAAGATAATGCATCTACAGATTATTTTTGGACTACATATACATGTCAACTGACTTGCCCCTTAGTTCACTAATATCGTTGTGATCAGGACAGATGCAGGGAAGTGAACAGGCTCTTAGAGACAGAGCCGACCACTGGCTTGGCTCTTGCTGATAATTTGATGACCTGCCCACAAAACAGTTGTGGACCCTGCATTTGGCCCAGATTATTATAAAGGAACATTACTTTATTAAATCAAACACAATAGATTTTTGTATATTTGGGTTTCTGATTCATGTATTTAAACGTAAATATACAAAATACGAAGAAAAACGAATTTAGGTGAAATAAAATAATTGGTCAAAATCACACAATTTAAGTGAGGAAGTTGCAATTTTCCCTTGTTTTATGTTTCTCACTTTGTACAAATCAGCCAGTATCGCCTTTTTATGTTAACCTCTTCGATGCGTGTGCAGAGGACAGCCGGGGGCCGTCCAAACCGCGCACGCATCAATTTTTGCAGCACGGAGCCGGAATGTGCGTCGCGGCGAAGAGGTTAATGCTTTGTTTTTACCTCTATGTGCAGTTTTCTGCAGTCTTTATTTAGTGCAAACTCGACCTAAAAAGGTATTGAAGCATTTTCCATAAACTCCAGTTACATTACACAAGGTCACATTCACTTCGTTTAGGCACTGGAGATTTACTCAGAACAACAGAATGTTGAGCCAATGCCGAGACTCAAACCGACGCTTGTTCAGTTCCAAAGTTGGAAGCTCTTGCCAGAATGCTACATCCTGGGTAGATTGAGGGTGGCAGGCAGAAGGTACGTGAAAGCTTTTCTTGTCATGACTCGAAGTTCCAAGAGCACCTCGAGCTGAGCCAGGCTTCGGCACAAGCACAGGTCAAACTTTCAGTGGGTCCTCCATCTCTAGTTGGGAGAGTGGGGACAAAAGTTTACCTTATAATGATGCAGCAGGTAAAGTAACACCAAGGCCTGTGAATGGCCTTCTGAACCTTAATTATGGTCTCTGTGGGGGTTCCAACAGTGTTTATGTATTTTGGCTTGCATAAGACGCACGCAGTAATATACAGTAAGATGGGGCATGCATTATACTATTCAGATAGTAGCAGTGCATGCCTTGTTGGATGAGCAACCCCCAGGGTGAGGGAATTCATAAGTTTTCCCCAGCAATTAATGTGGAATTACAATGCCTAACAGAGTAAGAGCCTTATTCACACAGGCATACACACCACTGTGTGTAAGTTTACTGTTTTTTTGTATTCACAAATTACAAGTTCATTTATAGCAGTATTTTCCCGACCCTTGAGATGCCTTAGGTGAGGTGGAGAGCTCTGCACATAAAAATGTAGGACACAACTAACTTTTTATTTGCGGAGCATTAGCCACAAGTGCGGAGTGGAGTCTCCACAGTCGTCAAATTACTGTTCATAAAATTAAACTTGTAATTATGAAATACCAAAAAAATAGTAAACTTACACAAACGTTTATGTTTGCCTTTTGAATCAGGTGCTAAACTTGTCTGTCTGTTTTCTACCTGATGCAGAGGTAAAGTAAATAACTTATCTCAAGTAAGATATATTGTTGGGCTGAATTTTTTCTCACCAGTGTGGCAGAGTTACAAATGTGAGCATTAAATATTTTGATATCTTATTACAGTATATTGCACATTCTCTGGTTATAGTCAACGCAACTGGAATTATGCAATTTTATGGCTGTGGTGTTTTCTGCAACATTATGGATTTGCCGCATTTAGCACATAATATATAATCTGCAGATTTAGAAAAAAGTCCTAGCACATAGGGTTCAAAAGTTACTTTAAAATGCTTCAATAGATGTTGTAGTGCAGTCGAAGACCTTTTGATAGGGATGGCTGGTCACCTTTCAGTTGCTATTCTTGCGTGTTCAACTTGTATAATGAGGTGCAACCCAGGCCCAGAGAGTGTGAACATGTGTCTACAAATAACAAAATAATGAAGTAATACTATCACAAAATGTTGCTGCATTACACTGTCGCGTTCTAATCTAGGACCCTGATCAATACTGTGACCTTATGCCCCTATACGGCTATAATCCCTTCGAGTCCCTGGAAGGAGATACCAGACCTCCAACATTCTATTCCAGAGGTATGGTGTTGACTAAACCCTTAGAGAGAATTCTTGAAGCAATCCTTGGCAAAACCAACTTAACTTAAACTGCTACTTACTTACTCCCCTCCCAAGTATTAGGCTTAGGTCAGGTACACTGGGGTAGGCATAGTTAGAAGCACCAGTTGATTACGTTAGCTAAATGTATATATGAATGTATATATGTTTTATTCATTTTAAACCACTGTATGGCTAAGAAACCATATCAATGCTTTTACAGTATTATTTCGCAATACTCATTTTACTGTACGTACTTTTCATAATAACAAGTCTTGCAATTGTGGCAATACATTTCTCTTGCATGAGAAGAAAGACTGTTCAATAAATAATACCTTTTATTGAAAACGCCAGTCTCTCTATTCTCTACATATTGTGAAAGTAATCTGCACAACAACTGACTGAGTAAAATAACTGTCTATTGTTTCACACGACTCTAGAGATTGACTCTTATCTAAGGAGCAAAGTTGTCATGTTTATGCTGTTGTTGGAAAACTGAATCCCTTCTTGGCTGTGCCAGGGAAGCTGATCACTTCCTATTCAGTCAAGAAAGTTTCCAGTGACCTCTGAGCTAGTTGGTAACAAACCCAATTAAGTTTAGCATAGTCAGTAGAGGCCTGGAAGATCCGCACATCTACGTCGATACTACTGTTTACGTTATTCCAATGCGCAGGGCCTATTGGGAAAATAGGAACTACACTACAACACCACATAATTTGCTTCTTCTTGCTGCATAATTTAGTCAATTCTGCTGCATAATGTGGCCCTCCCCTACCACATAAATTCAGTGGCCCTGGTGATACTCTTTAACTAGCCACATCTACTCACACTGGGACAGATCACAATTAATTTCAATAAAGGGCTACCACAGGTTATGCAATGTGGAATGATATATGCACAATGGCATTAACGCTAATTAATTAGACTTCCCTCAGAACTAAATAACCCTAGCCAAAAACCTCTGGTTCAACCTTGACTGCAAACTCAACATCACAGCCCAAGTCAACACCATCAGTGCCTTATCCTTCCACAGACTGAAGATGCTGAGGAAGATTTTCAAATGACTTCCAGTAATAATGCGGAAAATCATCACCCACACTCTTGCCACATGCAACCTAGACTACAAGAACACCCTCTACGCTGGGATAAATAAGCATCTCATCGGAAGGCTGCAGAACAGCCAGATGACAGCAGCTAGAATAACTCCTAACCTCCTCCCACAACACTTGCACATCCCACCTCACCTCAAGGAGCTACGCTGGCTACCCATAGCCAAACAAGCACATTTCAAACTCCTCACACAAACTTTCAAGGCACTCTGGCCCAGGATACTTCAATAATATTGTTTGCTTTCACAAACGTTCCAGACACCTCAGTTCTGCAAGACTCATATTTGCTCAAAACCCACACATATGGAAAAGCAGATCCAGTGGTTGAGCCTTCTCCTACATCACTCCTCAAGCATGAAATGGCGTGATGTTACACATCTGATCCTCCTCTTCATTTCTTGAACTCCACAAGAAGCTGAAGACCTGGCTTTTCATGAAACCACATAAGGCCCTAGGTTTAGTCTAATCTTACACCTGCTCAGCACCAGGATACCCTCCTTGGTGAGAGTATGCTTTACAAACCAACATGACATGACCTAATATGACCCGAGAGGATCAAATGCACTTTATGGAGTATTCAAATCAAACTGGTACGAAACAGAGCCTTCGCTGTTAGTCTGGTTGATTGCTTTTCTTTCTCATGTTGTGTGTCTGTTTGCCTCTGCACCCACCTTCATAATATTGATTGGCTAAGAGGCATAACGATTCCCTCATTTGCGTGCGGTCATGCCCCTGCAAATGAGATAAGGTTCTCTGTGCCAGCACTTCAGCATTCAGTATACAGAATGGGCTGAACAAGGATCAGTGGCCCCTTCTGTAACCAGGGCACTCTGTGTAACACGGCCCTAGAAGGTTACCTGTTGGACTGCAATTAAGGCTTGCACACATATCAGGCAAGACAACTGCTATTAATTGTCAACAATACGGCTTTATTTTTTTTTCCCCAAGGCGTTACAAAGTTCACATAATGCAAAGAAATAGGTGTTGGGCAAATTTCAAGGAGTAAGTAGCCAATCTTCCTGCTACAAAATGGCAAGACTTAGGTGTGGTAACAGTGACCTCCTTCACCTTGAACTACTATTAGAATCTGCTTAGAATCCAGATGCGTCTGTTGAAGCCTGCCCTGCTGGAAATTTTAATGTTTGGGACTGTTGAGTATAGACATTAGCTCTTACTCTCAAAGAACTCTCGAGCTGTACTGTATGACTGTTTGGAAGAAGATATGATGTAATCTTGGGGTTGTAGGCTACCTCCAGAATAGACAACTTTGGTCCCACATTTGCCCACCGAACGTACACTTGGCCAATCCAGATGAAAATTCTGGTAACCAGGCCTGCCACGAACACGTAAAAAATGCTAAATCTTCCTACCTCTGGAAGGTACCGTAAAGCACTTTATAATGCAACTAGAATAATGCAGCAAGGGAGCGCTAAATTATGCAGCAGAGTTACCTAAATTATGAAGAAAGAAAAGTAATATTGTGCAGCATAATTCAGCACATTTTTTGATAGAATTTCTTTATTATTTTGTCATTTTTACACATTGTGATATGGTCTGGGCAAAAACATTCACTTAATTGGTACCAGTTTAACAACCAAAACCAGTAATAAGCAACTAAAAGATGACCACCTTTGCGAAGGGCCCTTCACTGTGTGTAAACATGTCATCACGTTTTTTAGTAACTTTTGATCCGACTGAGCTAGAAACTATTTTTTTTTTGCTACAATCTGCGTATTATACAGCAGTTAACAGATATTGTGGCAAATGCGGCAAATCCATAACGATTCAAAAAAGCTGCAGCCGATGAATAGGATAATACCAGTGGTATGGTGGTCTGTTCCTCGTATGTTCACTGCCAAGGGGGCACAAACACATGCCTTTTGCTGCGACTTTCAGAGGTTTGTGCAAGAACACCCTCAAACATAAACAAACATCATTGACAGCTGTGAACAAACAAAAAAAAATCATGAACCATTCTTCCAACTCAATTCGCATGTATCCAATCTACATGTTTGGCACTCCCGATTTCCCTCTATGTTCACCCAAGCAGCAGGGCCCCTTTTCCTGTCCGTGGTCGCACTGGCACACCCATCTTCCTGCAACAGGTCACCAATATCCAGGCGTTTATGCCCAGCGGTCACACCCAGACCCCTTTCCTTTTTTACGGTCACCGGGAAAGACTTTCTGTTTAAGCACCAGTGGCTAGGACCCTGCTACCGAGGATGGTTATCCCTATATGACCCACCCTGGGATGCTGTCTGCCCCTCCCCCTTGATTTACGGTCACTGAGGGCGCTCCGTCCGACGGCTCTGCGATCACTCACCCCAGTCCTCGCTGCTCAGCAGGTTATCGGCAAAGAAGCGGCTGTCCAGCTCGCTGAGGAGCAGTTCTGTCCCCATGCTTGCTGCTCGCTCGCTGTCGCCGGGCCGCAGATCTGCTTTTGCGGTTACTGCCTGTGACAGACTGCTTGGGGGCAGATCATCACAGCTTCCGCCATCCCGTCATCCCGTAACAATACGTCAAATTCCACAAACCCAATCCAAGATGTAAGACAATACTGACGTAGAGGTACCCAAACCCCGTTGCAAGATGGCGCCTATTACCCAAAACACTGTCTGACATTCTAGAACTGTTTGGTGAGGTTCTCGAAGCCCAAGCGGCCATCTTATAAAGGGCTCCATTGCTTGGCGGCCATTTTGCAGCAGTATATGCACATTTTTAGAAGGGAGTCCAGTGTACTGTTTTGGAAATATTTACAACGCGTAGATAACATGCCACCAGCTACCGGTATGAAACTTGTACTTGGGTAAATGAAGTGGAGATCGTCCATACAACGAGTTTTTTAGTAAAGAAACAGCCCATCCAAAGTGTGGCAAGTATTTTACTCTATTTGAGTTAACACAGCCTTAGCTTTAGTGACAAATTACTTTGATCACCTTTAATTTTTGGTCTTTGGATGTCAGACCACGCCCCTCTGTAGTCCACCGAAGGTATAGCTGGGGTTGCAAGTTTAGAGTAGATTTAATTGGGGCGTCCACACAGTACTGCTCCTCATCGTAAAGATAAAATACGTCAGTATGTTTTATTCAGTTCTTGATCTTTTCAATTATTTACAGTAGATTGTAGATGTCTTAGAATGGCTAAATATAACACCCACTATTTTGGTAATAATGTTAACATAGGCTTCTACGACTCTTGCTAGACGAAACGTTTCATTCTATTAAGATATTTGCATTCAAATCGTCGTAGTATTTATTTAATATCATAGCTTGCATCGTATCCTTAAGTAAATACATCATCATTTGAAGATGGCGTCCGCTCTGTTCAAAGCTCCAGGAAGCGCTCTTCCATCGTCACAGTTTCGGTATTAGATGCAGCTCTTCAGCAGACTGCAGTAATTTCTAGACTGACATGGATAGATTTGATTGAGGTACTGGTCTTCAATCCTTGCGGTTGTGGAAATGGAGGGAGTTTAAGGTAAGAAGATCCGTGCTCCTGATTTGCTCTGTCAGCGTTAGGTTCATTGTGATAAATGTTCGATTATCCCCAGACCCATATACGTTTAATAGATGTGTAATGCATACTGGCAAATATTTTCCCGGTGGCAACAACTGAGATCTGTGATGTGACAGGGAGCCGCATTGATTTCCTGGGGGGAGGAGGGGTGTTTGGGAGGTGGGTGTAGGGGATGCGAAGTATGTGCATAGTGTGCAATGAGTGGTGGGAGTTATTTCGAGGGTTTCATTGACTTCAGCCCCCTAAATTAAGCACATAGTCTCTAGAAGAATCATAGTAATCGCTGCTTTCCCACTTAACCAAATTGTGTGATCTTAGGCAGTCATTTTATTTCACTGTGCCTCATTTTTGTTAATTATTATATACGAGAGCACCTTAAAATTACATGAGTTCAGGGTGTGCACTGTACAGAACCTCTCCTGTTTGATTTAATGAGCTATCTTGTTGTTCCATGTATAATATTAAACCAGGCCACCTTGCATGGACACATGAAAACCAACTCCCCTCTTGGGTAACAAATATCGTTGTCCTGGCGTGGAAGGTATGAATGTTTTTAAGTTCATGTCTGAGGACAGTCACTTTTAATAAATACCTGTCAATGCAGTACTATAATCTGAAGCACTAAGAGGAAACACGTCTGCATGTTAATGAAATACACTTTTTTTTTTTTTAAAGAATATCATATATTTACATGATTACTGTATAATGTTTTTAAAAATGAAAGTGTTTTTAAAGAAATGTGGTGCAGGACTCCTTCTTTGCTTTTTCTTTTCCTTTAGTTAATTTGTTAATAAATACTTACATACTGGCCCATGTATCCGCTTTCTGAATGTCAGTACTAAGTTACATAAGCAGCAGCCCTGGGGCCACATGTAAAAGTCAGGAGCGTAGCAAGCAGCCCTCTGGCCGTTCTTTTAGTACCCCTGGTGTATTATAATAGTTAAAACAGCTTAGTGGACGACTATTGTTGCTTTAGTTTGAAATCCTTAAAAAACAGTAGACAAGAGGCGTTAGGCAAGACAGGAACAGTTTGTTTAATTAAACATTACAGCCGGGAGAATAGTAACCGGCACAAGGTGTGATGACTATCTCTATTTACAATTGGTTTGAGTCCTTCTTTTATACAAAACACCGCTGGTTATAAACGTTTCCGGCATACCATATATGGTGAGGAATGTTGGTTGCTGCCTTTCTGGACATAAATTAAATGCCTAATGGTTACCACAGGTGGGTCTCGACCTCGCATGGGCACAGTGTGGCCAGTGGATAACGTGTCCAGATGCCTGGCATGGGTAGCGCATGATCACTGCTTGTGCTAGGTCATGATTGGGTATGTGTTCTTAACTCATGTGGCATATGACTCTATATGGTGTTTTTAGCAGTGCGCATACCCCCACCAGTCATTAGTGATTTTATTTGGGGCCATCTCCCTTGACCATAATAATGTTGCTGCACCAATCAGTGGGAATGATCAAGAGTTTCCTGCCCGAGAGTTTGCCTGCCAACTACTCACCCTCCCACCTGTGACCTATCAATCAGAAATCCTGGACCTGGGTCTCAGGGCCTGCTTGACTACAAAATTGCGAGTCGAGGTTGATGTGGATTTCACAACAGGCGATTCTATTGATAAGGCTGAGATTTCCTTTTTTATTGATGAATGCATCAATTTCCATATTAACATTTCCCTCTCAAGTTGATTCTTCAACTACACGCCCTAACTCATGCATTTGGACAGTTACTTTATTTAGGACTTGTTGTTCGTTATGCTCACCTTCGACAACCATTACCCTTCTAATTACCTGCATTCTTCCCAGTTTGAGGACTGCATTTTTACAGCAGGATATCCCCAATTGTATAACCCTGCATACCAAGAGCAACTTAATGATTACTGGCAACAGTGATTTACATAAATCGGATATCCATTGCGGGAGCCAGGAGAATCAATTCAAAAACTACTCCTGCTCAGGCGCACCTCACTCTTCATACAAGTTTCTTTGTAGATTGTGCAGTGCTTGAATGGCAAGTGTCTGTGTTCCATTGTTGAAGAACGGAGTAACTCCAAAGTGGTTCAAAGGTAAGTTTCTTTCCAGTAAACAGGAGCAGCCACAACACAAACAGCAACAGGAATCACCTTTGTCTCCTAACTTTCCTTTCTAGAACCCATGACCTTCTAGCACTAGCATTCTACCCACAGCATTCCACCCACATTCTGGCCCTCCCAGATACCTGGCCACAACACAGAACTCAACAAATTGTCTGTGTCATTCCCTGGGATGAACGTGCAGCAGGCTGCTCCAAACTTGGCACATTCCCCTGCCTCCATTGCGGTCATAAGTCCAGTACATAACCGTGCTGCATTACCAAGAGGCGGATTGCTCGCAGTACTTCTTTGATCGAATTGAGGCTGAGTTCAGTGCTGTTTATCAGTTTGAGCATTTCCTACCAGGTGATTAGCAACCATTAGGCATTAGCTCTTGTCTGCATGGTGAAGAAGGGTATTGAACCTCTTTCCCCCAGCCACGCTTCTGTGAACATTTTACATTCTTCTGGAATGTCTTTGAACTGTGCCCAGCCAAAATAGTCCACAGCTCTCCTTTCACAAGCTTGGTGCAGCAGGGTTGTCATTTTCCTTAACTAGTGGTACAAGTCTGATAGCTCCAATAGCCACCACCGAAGTGCTATGGCTTTTAAAACTGAGGATATTGCTATGAGTGATCATTACCCGATCACTGCAAAATTTGATGCAGGTCCTAGGGTCAGTCAGACATCGGATTTGACGGAAACTTTATACTGTCATTCGATTTCACTGGCACGTACAAACGGATACTCTTTAAAGTGGTCTAAGGTAAACCCGATTTTTTTTGAAAGGTCTGATTAAGGAGGATCTTGATCAATTTATGATAAGCCTAGAAGAACATCTCAATCCACGTACAGTAAAAACTGCCTTCGGAAAAATAGCATCCACAATTAAGAAAAATTTGACAAGGAAGCAAAGAGACGATGATAGGGATAAGATGCTGGGTTGGTTTAACTCTGAATGCTCTAAAGCCCATAATACCCTTAAAGACACATTAAAAAGGGTACCCAAAGACTTACTAGAAATTAGAGCAGCTCGACTGGAATATAAACATTCAATCAAGAAGCGTAAAAGGGAATTGAAAGATGCTGCCTGGGAGCCGTTATTAAAAGCAAGCACCTTGAGGGATAATACGGCCTTTTGGAGGGAAGTGAATGCTCCCTTTTTTATAGAGAGGAAGACAGACCTTCTAGAGGTCGCCATAACAGAGGATGTCTGGATTAGTCACTTTACAGATTTATACAAAAAAGATGACTTAGATGAACCAAATAATCCTGACCCTTGACTGATAAATGAGACTGACTCGCAGAGACCCTCGGTAGATACATTCCCGTTACAGATATATTTTTCACTTCTAGAAGTAGAACAGGACATACAGGAAAGTGCAAACTCTAAAGCCCATGGGCCGGGTGGCATCCCGATTGACATATTTAAAGACAACATTTCTTTGTGGGCCCCACTCCTTACAAGTGTTCTTAATTGTTACAGCCTAGAAGGTTTTCCAACAACATGGCAGGAAGCTATTGTAATCCCTATTTTTAAAAAAGGTGACAGAACGGACCCAAAATGCTACAGGCCTATCTCCCTACTTGACTCGATGATGAAGGTAGCTGGAAGAGTTCTGTTGAACAAACTACAAACCTGGGCAAAAGAAAAGGGAGTCCTTTCTAAATTCCAATATGGATTTGTAACCGGGCTAGGCACAGTAGAGCAATGTCTTAACCTGGCCTTGATTACAAGTAAATACACGGTGGCAAAAAAAGGCAATTTATACATGACTTTTGTTGACTTAAGTTCAGCATTTGATTGCCTAAGCCACAGCGTGTTATGGAGCACCCTTATAGACATAGGAATTGATCCGAACATTCTTGAGTTCATAAAAGAATTATATAGAGGGGCGGGGGCAATGGTCCGACATGGGAAAAATGGAAAATGCAATAAGAAATTTCCAATAAAAAAGGTGTCCGCCAAGGATGCATCCTTGCCCCATTTCTTTTTAATTTATATATAAACGGAGTGGCAGATCACCTGATTAAGCTGGATGTAGATTATCCCAAAATCAATGGAATGGCAGTCATAATGTGAAGAACACAGCTAGGTCTGCAGAAAGCTCTAACTGGATTTTCCTCATTTATGGGCACAAGAGGACTTAGGATAAATGTGGGGAAAACCTTTACTATGTGTTGTACGTCGAAAGTAGATTGTAATACTTTTTTAAATCAAACAAAGATAAGCTTGACAAAGACTTTTACCTATTTGGGCATTATTTTTACCAGTAGAGGATCATGGAGCACATCCATTAATATACGCAATCTGGCCTTCTCTCGAGAAATAGGTGCGGTAAAGAAATGTGCAAAAAAATTGGGCGGAAAGCCGGTCCAGTTTCTGCTCAATATCTACGCAGCGAAATGCGTTTCTACCGCGACCCATGGTGCAGGAATTTGGGGTATGGCAGATTGTCGAGAGATCCAAATTAATGAGAACGCTTTTTTGGAGATATTTACTAGCAGTGCCCAGATCCATTTCTACCACCATTTGCCACAAGGAACTTGCTCGGGTTCATATCACTGATGTAATTAAGATAAGCCCAATAATGCTCTGGCACAAGATATGGACCGCAAGTGAAACAGAGTTTAGCAAGGACGTCATCAGAGACTGCATGAACTAGGCAGCCTCTAGAAATACAATGTGGCTTTCTTATGTAGGTACATTTTTATCTTCCATAGGCCATTCAGAACTGTTTGAAAATCCCACTTCCTGTTCTCTAATTTCAAAAAAAGCTCTTAAAGAATGCTGTTTAGGCTTGTTGGAAGATAGGCGATCTTATTTAGAGGGTAATAAGCTAAGTATCTCCCACCATCGCCTACTGTTGCATGGACCAGGTTTACAACCATACCTATCACCACTACAATCTAGTTACACGAGATTATTATTAACTTGATCAGAACAGACTGCTTTTTTAGGTTGATATCATTTCCTATTGTAAACGACTGGTCTGCCAAATTAATTAACTGCCCGTGTGACGATATTTCAAACCAGTCAAATATTCATTGTATTTTATTCTGTAAATATTTTGAATGGGGAAGAAAGAGACAACTGGTCCCGTTGTTAAAAATGTGGGGACTAAGGCAATGCAGACCAGCCTTGATCAAATTGTTCATGCTGCAAGATGAAGTCACTGTGGTAGCAGTATCCAAGTTCCTGAAGTACGTAGTAAAATTTAGAGCTTCGATGAATTGAACATTTTTTAAACTTATTATACATTATATATATTACTTCCTGGACCTACCTTATTATAGGTTTTTATCAAGTTAAATACATTTTAAATGTATGCATAATGTACAAATGTAAGGAAATGTTTTTAATTGTATCTATCTTTTGACTCGGCAGTTCCTTGGTAGTACTCAAGTGTGGGATTATCCATACTAGACCGATTGTACATAAACATATACCTATACATAACTTTTGTCACAACACTGCATTCCCAAGTATGGGTATACTGGGAGTCGTCATCTGCACTTCTCTGGTGGCTGTTTTTCTTTTGACCAGTTCATTAAAGTTAGTTGTTTTCAGTTCTGCAGTGACATTGCCATGGAAGGGCTCAAGTGCATGTTGGAATGGAGCTCCCATTCACTTTTGCCTTCCTTTTTGAGGGCAGTGTGTGTTAAGCAGAGCCCTCGCTGAGGGCCCGTGGTGGTTTACTCCTCGTATTGGTGCAAGTTCAGTGATGTCCTCTCTTCCTACTTTTTTTTAGGTCTCGCTTGAGCCAACGCATGTGATGCTGCGAGACATTTAGTGAGAGGGCTTTAAAAAGCCTACCCCAGCTTTTTGTCTGGCACACTGCTTGCGGTTACGCGCACAGGCATGAGCAGAGGCGCTATCTGGCTTTCCTCGCTCTCCCAAGTGTGCGCGCGCCTCGCTCCGCCTCTCTGTCTTGCTCGCCCCTCCCCCACCACAGAGTGCGTCTCGCGGCCGCGCATCTAGTGCTTGAAATTTCTTGACTGGTTCGGCTTGTCCTAGACTTCACTCTTTGTTTTAGAATATTGGTATCCTTCTGCTGCTAAATGATGAGCCCTCGGTCCCTGACTCCTCACCACCCATTAATGAGAATTTTTTCCCCCAGCTCTGGAGATCACAACAGGTTCTTTAACCCAGTACATCCATTGATAATTTTCCTTTCTGGCGGTCGTGAGCCCAGGGATTTTCCCATAAACTGTTCAACCGCTAGACTGTCATCTGACACCAAAATCTAGTTTCCGAGCATATCCGCTCCTTCCATCGGAAACATTGTACCTACGTACGGGGTTTGTTTGAGCCCCGCCCGTCACTTCCTTCTGCACAGGTGCTGAGGAAACATTCTCCAACTTAGACTCACCAGAGTCAGCCTTCGTTCCTACGGCAACTGACAAGAAAGTTCCCACTATTAGTGGCGGCTTAGAGCCACCAGGAACCGTGCTGGTTCTCCGATGTTTCCCCTGAGCTTCTCTCTCCGCCTTCTTCTCTGCTGTAGTAGCCGCTTCCTCCTGCTTCTTGGTGGAGACACTTCGGTGGGGTTGGCTCCAGGTCCGTCTCGCTACTGCTCCAGCCGCCTCCTTCACAACCCCGTTGCTTTTCAGAACCATTTCCATTAAGAGAAGCCCAAGCCTCTTCCGCAGGGTGCTGACCACCGACTTGATCACCCACATAGCTGCGACAATCGCCCTACGTGTTCCTCGAGATTGGACACCTCTGCAGAGCCACGAAGGGTCAGCAATGTATGTATCTTACAGCATACTAATACATCATTTCTGTTTTCTTTGGGCCAGAGCACCTCTCTCAGTGGTCAAGCAGCTGCCATCTTGCTTCTCAAAAAGTTCCCTCCCACTTCTGTCGTAGTAGGCACCTGTATGCAGTAAATTCTAACATTTTCACTTTATTTACTGCTTTTAGAACTTCATACATAGTGATCTACTTTCTTTATTGAGGTTCAGCTCCAAATATCTTACAGACATTCCTTTATGTTGCTCAGGGGATCTTAGTGTATTCACTGTATTTTTGTTTACCTCCCAGTTCTTAGGAGTGGCAGCTCTACTAAGAATAGTGCATGATCCGACTGTCATTGACTCTATTCTAATTCCGCCATGTAGACAAACAATCTCTAGTACAGAACCAGGAATTCTTCACTGTGACTTATGAACATGGCAAAAGAGGCTATCGCTAATGTACAACAGCCTTACTCTACCAGGCCCACCCTTTAGCTCTCCTGGGACAACTTTCTATCTGCCCCAAGTCCTTTTTAATCTCTCTAAATGTAGATTAACTAGAACCAGCTCCACCTGCCCTAAAGAAATGAAGCATGCTGTTGGTTCTATTGTTCATCAAACAGCTCCTGTCCATGGCTCTGTGTGTATACTGATCCTAATCTTAATTTCTCTGTACTTTTGTGCTATTCAGAAGAATGCACCTCCTGTGCTTCTCCATAAATCTTTCATTGAGCCTGCATTCTGTAGTTTTTAACTTCTGAGAAAATTTGTAAGGAATTTAAAAGGTACATTGTGCAAATAGAGGAAAAAATCAATGTTCACATTAAGTATTACATTATATATTTATGACACTGGCGAAGATGACTATCATTGTTGAAATATACCTATTGCATGCATATCTTTGGAGAGAATCTTTCAGTATGTGTATTTATTTAGTTGTACAGAGAAGTATGAGAATGATATACACATGTGTATGAGTATTAGAATCTTCATGTTGCAACATGTGCCAATCTTTATTTTGGGGGCGGTGAGGGTTCATATAGCGCGGACTAGACTCGAAGGTATCCGAGCGCTTTGCATGAGCACCAGTTACGTTACAGACAGACACATTTATTTTTGTTTGGCAAGGGTAGATGAACCCGGTTTCCCAGCTCCGTGGTCAACCGCCCTAGCCGTTAGGCCACATTCTCTCCCACCCCCATCTCTTATTATTATTATTATTATTATTAAAAAATTTTTATAGAGCGCGTAGTCACCCTGAGGTATCCCAGCGCTAAAGATCCCTACACCTGTGGGGTCAGGGGTGAGAAGAAGGGGGGGACAGAAATTTTTCCTTTTGAAACAGAAGTGGTTAAAAATCAAGGGAACAGGTGAGTTTTGAGTCGTTTCCTGAATCGCAGGTAGTTCGGTTCTTTCCTTAGTTCTCGGGGGAGAGCGTTCCATAGGCGAGCTGTGTGGATCGAGAAACGTCTTCCGCCCGTGCGAGCTTTTTTGTATCTGGGCAAGATGATGAGGGACTCCTTGTCCGATCGAAGGGATCTAGGGGCTTTATACGGTTGTATAAATTTCCTCAGGATGGGAGGGCCCTGATTCTGCATTAATCTGTGGGCCAGGCTCAAAGCCTTGAAAATTACTCGTTCCCTCACCGGGAGCCAGTGAAGGAGCTTCAGAGCAGTTTTGGCTGAAGCTCTGGCAGGGGTGTGCGTGAGGATCCGGGCGGCGGCGTTTTGGATTTTCTGTAGTTTGTTTAGGGTTGCTTCGGGTGCGCCCAGGTATATAGCGTTGCTATAGTCAAGCCTGGACAGTATGAGGCCTTGGATGAGGAGTCTCTGCGATGTGGGTGGAAGAAGGGGCAGGATCTTTCTCATTGATTTGAGCAGCCCGAAGCAGGTGCCCGCCACTTTTTTGGCCTGCGTGGTGAATGAGAGGTCTGTTTCGATCCATACTCCAAGGCTTTTTACTTCCTGTTTAGGGTCAGGGGGGGGTCCCAAACAGGGTGGCCAGATATTCAAAGGGAAGGTGATTCCTTTCTGACCCAGAAGGAGAATGTCAGTTTTAGAGCCATTCAGCTTTAATGCTGAGTTATTCATCCACCCTTGGATCTGCGTCAAGCAGTTGAATAAGTCCGCAGGCTGTTGACTAGGGTGGGAAAGGGAGACAACTAGTTGTGTGTCATCCGCATAACTGACAATGCTCACTCCGAACGGGGTGACGACCTCCTCCAATGGGGACATATAGATGTTAAACAATGTGGGGCTCAGGGAGGAGCCCTGAGGCACGCCACATTGGAGGGGTGTGTCGGAGGAGCGGGTGTTATTCTCCCAGATCTGAAAGGAGCGTTGGGACAGAAAGGAGGAAAGCCAGGATAGAGCAGTGCCTTCTACTCCTACCTTCTTTAGCCGTTTGACCAGGAGTTGGTGGTTGACGGTGTCGAAGGCCGCGCTTAGGTCGAGGAGGATCACTGCCACTGATCCTCCCTCGTCCAAGAGCGCTCTGGCCTCCTCCACTGCTGCCAGGAGGGCGATGTCGGTGCCCTGTCCTGGGCGGAAACCTGTCTGCGAATTTTTTAGCAGATTATTGGTTTCAAGAAACTGGGAGAGTTTCTTATTCACCAGTTTCTCGGCGACCTTGCTGGTCCCGGGGAGGAGGGATATTGGTCGGTAGTTGGCCAATTCAGCTGGGTCCAGGGATGGTTTCTTTAACAGTGCCTTCACGACTGCTGCTTTCCAACTAGGGGGAACAACTCCTTGTTGAAAAGAGGCGTTAATCAGATGGGTGAGGGGGGGGATGATGGTGGGGGCAACTTCCATGAGGGTCCGTAGCGGTGCGGGATCCCTAGGAGAACCGCTTTTGATGGATTTGAGCGTGTTTTCAACTTCTTCGTTGGTTATTTGTCCCCAGGAAGTTATGCGCGGGGCGATCGAAGTATCGGGGGGATCGTCTGCCTCGCTCGAATTGGTTGAAGGGATGGAATCCAGAATTTTTTGTATTTTTTCTTGAAAGAAGCTGGCTAGCCGGTGACATTTTTCCTGGTCTGCCTTTGGGTCTGGGGAGTTTCTGGGTGCGGGGTCGGGGACCTTAAGGAGTTCTTTCAGGATGGTATAAGTTTCTTTGCTTGAACATGCGGCTTTTTCGATTCGTTCCTGAAAGAATTGACTTTTTGTTTTTTCGATCAAGGATTTATAGGCTGATAAGGAGGTGGAATAGGCGTCCTTGTTAGTGTTGGATTTCTCCTTTCGCCATGATCGTTCAGCTCTTTTACAGTCCTGCCGCAGCGACTTGAGCTCTGAAGTATACCATGGGGAAGAGGGTATACGTTTGTTGTGTCTGAGGGTGGAGGTTTTGGGGATCAGGGTGTCCAGAGAGGAAGTGATCCAGGAGCGAAACTGTTCATCGGCCGTTATGGCGTCGGAGGAAAGCACTGGGGTAGTGTTGGAGAGGATGTCCGACCATTCTGACGGTATGAGTTTATGCCATCGTCTGTCGGTGATTTTGATTTTCGCCGACTGGGTGGAAACAGAAGGGGCCTCCCATGAAATGGGGATTAAAAGGTGATCAGTCCATGGTAGTGGCAGAGGAGGGCCGGTAGTGATATTGGCATTAGTGAGGACGGGATCTAACAGGTGTCCCTTATCGTGGGTGGGCTCATTATTGACCAACCTGATATTGATTGACAGGAGGTCTGCTAGTAGGTCCGAGGCAGACCGGTCAGTCTCTTGCAAGGCATATGCAATCTGAGGACGGTACTCTCTGCATTCCATCCTCCTGAAGTCGGTAAATTCAGCAACATTAAATTACTTGCTTATATCACCAACATACACACCAGCAAAACACACTACACACATACATCCCACCAGCACACATATCACAACTCGCCACAACATTCCACACCATGCCACTGCCCTTACATCACTACACTAAGCACTTGTAGCGTGAATAAAGTTATCAAAGCACTTTACATAAGTACTCGTTCCATTACAGAATCTGACCGGTGGGTGATAATGTGCTGCATGGCTAAACACTTATAAAGTCCCAAAGGCGAGACCTATTGGCTATGCCAATGCTTGTTTTTTCTTTTCCGTAGGTCGTGGGGGCTGATAAGTTAGCATTGGTACACTACGTTGTCCTTGCGGTTTCCTGTTGTTAAAATTACTTTGTTGACTATTAATTCAGTTTAGTTAAGTATGTTCTGTTCTTAATGGTTTTCGGAGAACTTGTATTTTACCACAGGGGTGTGATCTTGTCAACCTACTAGTCACGATCTAGTGAGGTTTTGGTAGGTATCCCTTTTTGGAAACGTCTTCTAGAAATTTTGGGAGTACGGGTGATTACCATAAACTGTATTAATTAGACAGTTCTTAATTTTATATGCACCTTTGAGGCCCCCCATCATACTAGGGTGTTTTAGGACCTTTTCCGACATTTTAGCTCTGGGTAGTCAGATCAGTATGTTTTGTGAAAAGGTCTCATGAGTTCAGGGAGTGAAGGGAGTGATAGGATTGTCACTTTACCAGGGGTCCTATGAGCAGTCACTGGTTTTACCAAAGGTGCCCCATCCGGTGCTTACATAAGAGCGTGTTTGCTGTGAGGCCCCTTCCCAAGACTATGTTCATTCTGGGGGCTATCAGTCTTTGATATCACCCCTTTTGTGCTTGCTATGAGTTGTTTTTCAGTCTATGAATGTTACATGTGCTTGGAAATGTGGGCAGTGGGGGCATGTTGCCGTTTGGTGTTGCTGGTGCTTGCCATTTGCACAGTGAACATTTTTTTTATGTTTGTGCATCTCCCTGTTCCCGGCACGTGGTGTGCTTTGTGGCCTCAAATACCTGCATTTGGCGATCCTGACCTTGCCTTTGTATCTGGAATCTTCTTCTTTTGGGCTAATTTTGGGTGTTATATCCTTTTAGTTTGGGCATTTACATGAATCACACAATTCATTATTTCCATTGCCCCTCAGAAAGAGGGTCTGAGGCTGCCCTGCGGCCCCCTTCCTTGACCACCGTGGGGTCGGAATTCATGGCTGACTGTTTGCTGGATTGTGCCTGCAAGGTTAGAGCAACATGAGTAGACTATTCTTGACAAGGAGGTGAACATGAAAGGGGTGCACCCGGTGCCCTGGGTACCATCTGGAGAGCAGGGGTAGAGCCTTGGAAGCCTCTGAACCTGGCACCCTGGGAGCGCCCCCGCTTTCTATCAGCACTTCTGGTGGGCCCGCTGTCTCTAGATTTTGGCTGGGGTCTCTTGAGCTCTTCGGATTAGATACAGACATTGAGTGCCTAATGAGATTGGTGACCATTGTGTCGATATCCAGAAGAGTGAAAAGTTGAGTGAATCCCCAACTAATTCACTCAACCTAAGGAAAGGTGACCAGATTTTTAATACCAAAATCCGTGGATATTTCACAAAAATAGAAGTAGGACTATAATTTCACATCACTGTGGGCACAGTATTTCTTGAAAGACAGTACTTACCAACGGAGCTGTAAACGCAGACCTGAGTCACTAAGAGACGTATAATAACTCTAGCTATTACACAGACTATTATAGGTGCTAACTAAACTGATTTCGGAAAAGACTGGTGTAGGAAGCTGACTCTTTATATAGTGTACTAAAATGAACTACACTGTTCAGAGAGTACAGTGAGTCCCCAATTGGTTTACAGAGGCTAAAGTAGATGATACTAACGATCTCTTTTGTGGTAGTGGGTGCGAGCAGTTTGGCTTATCAGAGGGTACTGTAAGCATTTGTTGTACTCTCAGAGGTAATAGATGAGACACACACTCATAATAAATAACAGACCAAATTAGAAAAAGAGCACTTAAAAAAAATGTTTTGAAACCAAGAACTTCGTTCAAAGGTAAGTACTGTTTTCAATAGCAATATTCACAGGTTAATAAAACGTTCAACTCTGTGCACTTTTACACACAGTGCAATCCTATGAGGGAAAAGTCAAAGATGCATAAAGGTAGGTCCGGTCGGTTACAGTGCTTCATCTTCAGGGTACAGAGTTGTAGTGGGCCAAGGTTGAAAGTACTACCAGCAGTTCTTCGGGAACCGCCTGGGCTCTACCGGGAGCAGGGTGCTGGTGAGACTGGTATCTGGAATACTACAGTGAAGGGGGGCAACCCAAAAATAGGAAGCACAGTGGGAGTTGCTGGCAAGTCAGAGAGCTCCAAAATGGGGTCTTAGGTTGCAATGGGTCTCTGGGCACAGCCGGTTCGTCAGGACCCGGGCATGGTGGCTTTGATGTAGATGTCCCTCTACGGCTGCTTGGTCCTGGTTCAGTGGGAATTCGGACTGGACTCTCATTGTTGGTCTTTGGTGCAGGGCTTCCGGCACCCAAAGGGTTGGCGCTGCATGGCTGTGGTTGGTCCTGGTGTCTTCACACTCGATTGGGAGACTGATCTGACTTTCCAGAGCATGAGTACCTTCTCTTGGTCGTCTGTGGCATCGTTCTGGCCGGGGAGCTGCAAGCCGGTGGAGCAGATTCTGCTTGTTGGTGCCTGCGGACTGCAGGGGAGTAGCTTCTCTACTCTAAGGCTGTCAATTTTCAAAGTGTTGGCTGGCTGCCCTAGGCTTTGGTAGTTCTCCAGCTCACAGAACGAGGCACTCTGTCATGATTGTTGAGAGGGCGGAGGAGGGCAGGGTTTAGTGCCACAGACCTGCTGTAATTCCCACTTGGCAGTTACTCTTCTTCATCCTTCTTTTTTTGATCTGTTGAATCTGGGTTCTTGGGTTTCAGGGTTGCCACCTAAATACTCAATTTAGGGGCATTACGGGGGGTGACGGGTAGTAGCCAATGGGCTACCTACTGTCTACACCCTCTATATGACCACTTCCTGTGGGGAGTGGGCATAACCCTGATCCTAGAATGAGAAGTCCTTCCAAAGCAAGATGGAGGAAATCAAAAAGTGGGGTCCAAATCAGCTGGCCCGCAATAGGGGTGGTGCTGGCCGAATGTGGGCACACCTCTTAATCTTACACATTTTCCCACCTGTCTTGCTGACAGAAAGTGCGGTCAGGACACAGGGATGATCATCTCCACTATCTGAAGAGGCCTGGGTCGCATAACAAAGATGGCAGGGCCTTTGAAGCTTTCCTCCCCGGAATGCACATCCTGCATGGAGCAGGATTTGTTCCTGGCCTCCGAGCGAAGACCGTCACCCCAGGAGGTCAGAAAACTGTCTATGGTGGCTGGCTGGTCAAGACCGGTCAGTCAACACATTTATTTACATCGTTTTGTTAAGAGAACAGGACCTTTGCGGCTATCAGAGCACTTTACAAGTATACAGAGAGTAGTATAACAATAATAAAAATAATAAAATATAATGTTAGAGAAAAATATAAGATGAAGTAATACCCGTAAATAAAGGGTATGATTTACAATGTTCAGAGAACAAAGGAGAAGACACAAAGTATTCAATATGCCATAGTCATGAGGAAAATTGAGGAATCGGGATGGGTAACATTGGATGTAGGGAAGAAATTTGTTCATAAGAATTTTTGACTTCTTTCTTCAAGGATACAATTGAGGGATTCATTCTGATTTCAGGGGGCAGAGTGTTCTAAATACTCAGAGCAATCCCAGAGAAAAAATGTTGTAAGTTTTCTTCTTGTGAAATCTCTGAACTTTCAGAAGTAAGGTGTTGGAGCTTCTGGATGATCTGGAACCACTAGAGAGCTCTAGTTTCTGCGCAAGACATTTAGGCATTTTGAAGTGGACAGTAGGTTTTCAGGGGGCACCTCTGAGGCGCTCTCTGGGGGCATCTACTAATAAGTCCAGCACTGGCATTGGCGTGGGTTTATTGAGATGAGGTGTTTGGTACCAAACACCTTGAGGTACAGTAAACCATCATTTAGCTGGGGAACTCGTAATCACGAGTGTCCAGTACATGTACTTGTCATGGCTTCCCTGTGCACTCGCTATATCTGGAGGGAACTTGAATATCACAGGGATACATCCACTGAGGCAGATATGCCCCCACATGGGTATAGTGCACTCTGCCTCTGGGCTATAAGACCTGCCGTAGGGGTGACTTACCTGTGCCACGTGCAGTGTTTTTCTGGCATGGTACTCAGAGGGGTGTGCCATGTTGTCTCTTCAGTTTTCTCTGCCCCAAGGCACGCAGGCTGCAATGCAAGTTTGCATGAGCTTCGCAAGAGGTCCCTTAGGGTGATACAATTCGTGCTGCAGCCCTTAGGGGCCCACTTTAGTTTAATGCCCTAGGTTCCAGAGGTACCACTTAGTCGGGACTTACAAGGATCCTAAAGCAGTGCCAATTGTGAAACAATAGTGCAGTTTAGGGAAAGAACACTGGTACTGGGGACAGGGTTAGCAGGAACCCAGTACACCTTCAGTCAAAATGGCACCAGATACTGGCCAAAAAAGTGGGGAGGTAACCTTGTCTTAAGAGGCACTTTCCCCCAGCTGGTATTTCTGAAAAGACTGTCACCTATTCCTTTACCGAAACTCATAAAAGCTTTTTCAGTGCAGCCTCTCAAAAAAAAAGCAGGAAAAAAAAATCCTGGGACAAGTGCTTGATTTAGTGAAATTTGCCAGGACAGATAACCAGTACTGTCCGGGAAAATCCGGATGCCTGGTTCCCCTACGCTGAGGCTGCTTAGCTTACTAACTCTCGGGTGTAAGGGGTATGGAGTTTTAAGGTCCTGTCATCCCAGGCGGAAGTAAAACATTATTCCCATCACCAAGGATGGCTTAGTTTACACCTAAATTTGAGGCCTCCATTGATTCGGAGGCTTTAGTGCGTTTAGGGGTGCTGTTGGGACTACACGCCATGAAGGAATCGTTTAAGCATGGGGCTGATGCCCAAAAATGGGGACCTTTCGGATTGTTGATTGGAAAGCGTCTCATTAACTTTGGCTGCGGGACCTGGGTGTCTGCTTTTTAAAGAGTTTTCTAGGTCCAGTCCCATCCCTTTTTTTTCCGACTGCCCTGGCTCTCTGGTGTGGCCAGTGAACCCCACACTGGGGTATCCGCAGCAGAGTTGGCCTAGTTTCTGTAGGCGCTTTAGGTGATCTGTGCTCCCAAGGAATCCCCATTGATGCCGAATGTGTGGACACTCGATTGACACCACCCCTAGCAGCCCTGAATTCCTGGAAGTAAGTAAAATACTTACTTTGGGCTCCCAATGAAGTCTGTTAGTCCTTTCTGATCTGAAATTAAAAAAAAAAACATTTAGGGAAGGAGGGTAGGGGGATGTTGGTCGTCTTTCTTATCGGAGGTGAACTACTGGGGGTTAAGTTGCTGGGATTATTATTACCTTTCTTCATCTACTTGGAGTTCTATTTTACTGTGAATTTTGACTCTGTGGTTGCATGAAGGCAATACCTCTCCACACTATCACATATCCTTGCTGGGGCTGTTGATCCGGTCCCGGTTGTGCTAGATTCTTTATCTGTGGTTGCTGCTGCCACGTGCTCGCCCAGTTACTTGATCCCTGCTGTGGTTGTGTGGTGAATGCCGGCCCTCCCTGCAACTGAGCGTATCATACGTTACCCATTTCCTGTCACATGGGGTTTTGTGGTGGCTTGCCCATATTCTCTAATCTCTGCTGCTTTTGCTGCTCATGGTATGCCTTTATCTCGCATGCCACTACCAGGTGACCTCGCCTGCGACAATAGTAGCACCTGGTTGCGAACATCCTCCCTGGCCTCTACTACCATAACCTGTTTGTGCTCCTGGACTGCTTGGAACCCTCTAAAATTTTGAGGTGTCGCCTCCATTGTGTCTGGCACCATCTGCATGACTGCGCCTATTGCTGCTCCCTCAAGGGCAGTCTTCAACTTATGCTCCACTAATTTTGCTGTGTCTCTTTGGGTCTGCTCCTGCTTCTCTCTATCCTCTTCTTGCTTTTTCTTATGGTAGTGAGCGTATGAGCTTGTATTTCCTGCCAGGGTTTGCTATGTAAAGCAACTATGCTGTCCAACCTGCTCTGTATCTGGGTGGGTAACCATTTCTTCATAATATTATAGAACAAGCATTTACAATGCAATAGGTCACACAATGACATTATTTTGAGCTATTGATATTGTAAATGGCAATGCCTTAAAAAAATTAATAGGCATTGTTATTTACAATACCAAAAGCAACACCTATTGCATTGCCTAGCGCAGTGTCCGTGAAGACGGCGCAGCGCTTTTTAAAGTTGGGAAAAAAAAGTGTGTTGGGGTTGGGGGGGGCAGAGAGAGAAGAAGAAATAACGAGACATGTGAGATGGGGAAATAAGGCACGGAGAATTTTAAGCACATATCATTTAAGTGAGTGTGTTAGGGAGACTTAGTTACATATCCAATTTTAATAAAAACTGTAATTGCCGCAACGCAGATACCGTGATGCAAACATCTGACTTGGGATCTGCAATATGTGTGGTCACTGAAAGTGCCTAACACTTGGACCAGGAACAATTATTCACAAAGTAGCTTCGCCTCGCACAGAATCGGTAGTACTTACTGTTCCTTAAAAGAACGTTGGTTATGTACAGAACTAGTACTAGCCACTAACGTACTAGAAACCCAGCTGAAGACAATTGAGATGTCCAGGAACAGAACTGCAGAACCGTTGACAAGTTTAGACACTGTTACCCAAAAAGTACACAGAAGTGCTGACACTAAGTCCTAGACAAGAACAGCAGCACTGATTGATAAGTGCAAGTACTGCCATGTTAACATTTGATAACGCATGCTAAGTAATGCAGGACTACCACATGCAACATGCAACAATCTGAAAGAAGAGCTGGTGATATCGCAGTAAAAAACGTATATTAGCTTTTTTGATAGTACATTTCAATACCATAGCGACTCTGGGGAAAATTGCAATCATAGTAAGTTTGTTTATTTGCAGAGTTACTTAAAACCATTGCAATGCGTGCAGAAGATAAAAGCATTTGTAAAATATTTATTTGCAATATTAAAATGTCATCATAATTAAAATATACACAGTTCTGTTTACAAGTTTATAAAGATTGAAAATTTGTACATGTGAGAACAACCATATCTGTTGTCAAGTGATGTGATTGTTACTCCCCCTGAAGTTTTTTTTTTTTTTTTAAATAATCCAAAGTCTCCATTGCCTCAAAACGCTCTAGTGGAAATCTGGCATTTTTGCCCTGGCCGCGTCAAGAAATCTGACTAGTCTGGAGTTCAATTGTGGTGAAGCTGGGTAGAGGCAAGCTAAAACTGCTTGCCTCCTTGTCCGAATTCCCCTTTGATTGAAGGTTTTTTTTTAGCAGTTGCCTCCTTTCTTGAAGCATCTCTATGCACCAACAGATGGTATGGATGATGTCACCCTGGCCGTTTTTGCACAAACTGCATACAGTGAAAGTCTGCACCCCTTTCCATGGTGGAAGATGCTGCTTGCATGGGATCACTCCAAGTCGTAGTTTTCAGAATTTTAGTTTCTGGGCTTTTGGATAGCCCAGGTTAAAGTATTGTTGTGGGGCTAGAGTCTTGTAATAGTTCAACATCATCCAGGCATGCGCTCTGGCTGAGAAAGCTGCTTTGTCCTCCATCAGTGACTGTTTCTTCAGTGACTTCCAGACTAATTTCTTCACAGTTGAATGATGGCACTGTGTATTCCATAAAGGCAATAGGCCAGTGTTTGCCAGTGCCTCCTGAAGATATAATTTTGTGGGCAAATTCTCCCTCTGTTGAATGTCTTGCCACAGAAGGTAGTTTAGTGAGTTAGGGGTTGACATTCTGATTTTATTCCAACAATTGACGTATGCGCCATATCTGGCCCAAGTTTGCTTTAAAAAGCCAAACTCCAGTTTGAGTTGCGCCGGGGATGTATAGTTCGGGAGGCTGTATATGCAAAATAACACTCCCAGGCACATAAGCAAAATACTGGCACAGTGTAAGTGGCAAACAATAATAAACAACTAGGTCAAATTAAGAAAATACATTTTAAAGTAACATAATAAAAAGAAGTGATAAAATTCATCGGTCCTTTGATAAGACTCAATAAAATAGCATTGTATCAATACATACGATTTCACTTTAAAAAAGAATATATCTAAAAAATGGATGGTTTCCTGTCGACGCGTTTCGACACCAAGGCAGTGTCTTCATCAGGACTTTACCATCGTGATACTGTGAAAGAGATTATGGGAATATTTTACTAATAAATCTTTACATATTTTCACAGGTCTACAAACTAATTAACATTTGCCTCAAATTATTAACGTTTGCCACAAACTTTCTTTCGCCAGTTGATATAGTACTTATGATATACCGCTTCATGTTCAGTTATAGAACCTAATATCAAAAACCTATGTAATTTTATTTGCATATGATGGTTCACAAATATATTTATTTAAGGGTTAGAAACATTTTTTTTTAAAAATTAGAAAAACATGTGATACGTATTTTGCCAATATAAGAGGAAGTTGACATTCCCTACATAATGATATCAGAATCTTGCCAATTGATATGTAGTTTGTTGATACAAGCAGGAAATAATAGCATTGCCTACATTGCGTTAGGAACATAGACTAGTATTTATCTGTCTTATATATTTACATGATACTTGACATATACTAACCCATTTTCTGTTTTCAATATTTTAAGAAAGACACTTCATCAAAATATGTAAGGGTTCTAGGTAAGGCCAAGAAACCTACAGGGAAAACGAATAAGAAAGAAGGATATTGCAGAAAAGACAAAAAGCGATAAAAAGATAAGATAAAGAGAGATAAACATATGCTGCTTTGAAACATTATAGACTTCCTACCATAATTTGAATCTCAAATTCCTAATACCCTTCACTATTTACTGGATAGACACAAGTTGGTACCTGTTTGATTTAAATCTGTTCAGACGCTCAATTTCCCTGCCAAATTAACGCTGCTGACTGGCTTGTAGTTTAATGGATCAATCTAATTTCACACGTTCAACTGTCTGTAATTAAAATAATGGCACCATTTAGTTATTTCTGCAACTCAAACACGAAAAATGCTGCACATTTGCCCAGGGAACAAGTCATTTTTCTCATAATTCTCACCTTATCTTTATTTTTGTAGACCGTCCGTTTCTCGTCGTACTTTTTAAAAAGACGGAAGGCGGTTATATTAGATTGGACTTAGTCGCATTCGGTTTTAGAGTGAGTCCTGTTTGTGAAAATAAACGGTAAGCATTTGAGGTATACCCTTAAACACCGCATCAAATTTCGTTTTAATTTGGCTATTTCTTACCTAGAATATATACCTGCCGTTTTATATAGCCCCAGCACAGATGCGCCTCAAAGGTTAAAATATTTAGGTAACGCCGTGGGCCAGTATTGACAGCTTGCACAAGTAATTCAGAATGCGTATATCATATGTCTATTTGGAGAAGGAGAAAATGAAATTTCATATATTTGTTTGCACTCCTTTGTCTTGTTAAATTGAGTGCGAGGAACAAACGCTGCATTCTCTTACCGGTAAATAGCCAAAGGCGTGCCGGCTTAACTTTTCATTTCTAATGCCGTGCACACGGTATAGTCAAGTCAAGTCAAGTCAGAGAATTTGTATAGCGCACTACATACCCGGAGGGTCTCAAGGCGCTTAGATAGGGGAGGAGGTTTACTTGTCAAATATCCACGTTTTAAGTTGCTTTCTGAATGCTAGGTGGTTCTGGGTAAGGCGAAGGTAAGCGGGGAGTGAGTTCCATGTTTTAGCAGCCAGGTATGAGAAGGATCTGCCTCCCATGGTGGTCTTGTTGATGCGAGGTACAGTGGCGAGGGCTTGGCTGGAAGAACGTAGTTGGCGGGAGGGGGTGTAGAAGGACAGTCGTGAGTTGAGGCATTCTGGTCCGATGTCGTAGAGTGATTTGTGTGCGTGGGTTAGCAGTCGGAAAGTGATCCTCTTATTGACGGGTAGCCAGTGGAGGTCTTTAAGGTGACCAGAGATGTGTTCGTTGCGTGGGATATCTAATATGATCCTGGCTGAGGCGTTTTGGATTTGTTGGAGTTTCTTCTGGAGTTTAGCGGTAGTGCCTGCGTAGAGGGTGTTTCCGTAGTCCAGTCGGCTCGTGACCAGAGCATGGGTGACTGTTTTCCTTGTTTCGGTGGGGATCCAGCGAAATGTTTTTCTGAGCATGCGAAGAATGTTGAAGCAGGAAGAGGATACGGCGCTGACTTGTCTGTTCATTGAGAGTGAAGAATCCAGGATGACGCCCAGGTTCCGTGCGTGGTCTGTCGGGATGGGTGCTTTTCCGAGGGCTTCCGGCCACCAGGAGTCGTCCCATGCAGAGGGGGATGTCCCTAAGATGAGGACTTCTGTTTTGTCTGAGTTAAGTTTCAGACGGCTTTGTTTCATCCATTCGGCAACTTCTTTCATTCCTTCGTGTAGGTTAGTTTTGGCGGTGCTGGGGTCATTGGTGAGAGAGAGGATTAGTTGAGTGTCATCCGCGTAAGAGATGATGTTGAGGTTGTGTTGGCGGGCGATGGCCGCGAGGGGGCTCATGTATACGTTGAAGAGGGTGGGGCTGAGTGAGGATCCTTGTGGTACGCCACAGATGACTTCAGTGGCCTCGGACTTGAATGGTGGCAGGCGGACTCTCTGGGTTCTTCCGGTGAGGAACGAGGTGATCCATTCAAGTGCTTTTCCTTGGATTCCGATGTTTCTGAGTCGTTGTAGAAGGGTGCTATGGCAGACTGTGTCAAAGGCTGCGGAGAGGTCGAGGAGGATGAGGGCGACTGTGTCTCCATTGTCCAGTAGAGTTCGAATGTCGTCTGTTGCTGCGATGAGGGCGGTCTCAGTGCTGTGTTTTGCTCGGAAGCCAGATTGTGAGGAGTCGAGGGATTTGTTGGCTTCGAGGAAGGCGGCGAGCTGGTTGTTGACAGCCTTCTCGATGACTTTGGCCAGGAATGGAAGGAGCGAGATGGGGCGGTAATTTTTGAGTTCGGTGGGGTCCGCTGTGGGTTTTTTCAGAAGGGCGGTGAGTTCCGCGTGTTTCCAGTCTTCCGGGAAGGAGGCGGAGTTGAAGGAGCAGTTGATGACGTCCCGGAGGTGCGGTGCTATTATGGAGTCTGCTTTGTTGAAGATGTGGTGAGGACATGGGTCTGTGGGGGATCCTGAGTGGATGGAATTCATCAGGCGGATTGTGTCCTCAGTGGAGATTGGGTTCCAGTTGTTAAGGGTGTTCACGGGGGGAGAATGTTCAGCAAATGGTCGGGTGGGTTGGTCTCCGGGTTTGTTGTCGAAGCTGTTGTGGATGTCTGCAATCTTGTTGTGGAAGAATGAGGCTAGGGAGTCGCAGAGGGCTTGAGAGGGGGTGATGTCGTTGGAGTTGGCTGAGGGGTTGGTAAATTCCTTGACGATGTTGAAAAGTTCCTTGCTGTTGTGGGCGTTGTTGTCAAGTCGATCCTTGAATGCTGTTTTCTGGGCCTTTCGGATTAGTTGGTGGTGATTGCGGGTGGCGTTTTTGAAGGCGTCCTTGGTGCTAGTGGTTGGGTCTTTTTTCCAGGCTTTTTCGAGGGAGCGGCAGAGTTTCTTGGACTTCTTAAGATCATCGTTGAACCATGAGGCCTTTTTGCTGCCAGGTTTGCTTTGACGTTTTTTCAGTGGTGCTAAGGTGTCGGCGGTGTTGGATAACCATAGGGTGAGGTTGGCGGCGGCTTCGTTTGCGTTAGAAGAGTGGGCTGGGGTGTTTAGAAGGAGCGATGCGGAAATCTGGTCCGTGGTGATTTTGTTCCAGTTTCTTTGCAGAGTTGTTTGGAGGTGGTTGATGGGTTTCGGCTTGTTGTAGGTGAAGTGAACGCAGCTGTGGTCAGTCCAGAGGAGATCCGTAGTGTGGCTGAAGGAGATTTGATTGCTGGAGGTGAAGATGGGGTCGAGTGTGTGACCTGCGATGTGGGTGGGGGAAGTGACTAGTTGTTTAAGTCCGAGGTTGGCGAGGTTGTCTAAGAGGGTGGCGGTATTGCGGTTGTTGATCTTTTCAAGGTGAAAGTTGAGGTCTCCCAGAAGGATGTAGTCTTTGGAGGGGAGTGCGTGTGGGGTGATGAAGTCCGTGATGTCTTCACTGAATTTTGTGCGGGGTCCTGGTGGTCTGTAGAGGAGGGTGCCTCTGAGAGTGGTCTTGGGGTCGGTGTGGATCTGGAAGTGAAGGTGTTCGGAGTTGGCGAGGTTGGCGTCAGAGCTGGTTGAGATGCGGATGGATTTCTTATGGACGATAGCGATTCCTCCTCCTGTATGGTTGGTGCGGTCCTTGCGTGTGATCTTATAGTCTTCAGGGATGGCAATGGAGATGTCTGGGGCGGAGGAAGCGTTCATCCAAGTTTCTGTTAGGAAGGCGACGTCTGGAGAGATGGTGTCTAGTAGATTCCATAGGTCAATGGCGTGTCTGTGGATCGAGCGGGTGTTGAGGAGGATGCACTGTAGGTGGTTGGGGTCAGGAGTCTGTGTTGTGGTCGTGGCGGAGATGTTGTCGGTGCCGATGAATTTGCAGGAGTAGCAGGAGAAAGGTCCATGGGTGTGACCAGGAGCGGCTTGGACGCAGTTGGGGGCGCGACCGGGGTTAAGGGCTAGGAGGGTGGCGGCATCGTAGGTAAAGCGGGGGGGCTGGGCGGCGCGAGGGGCAGGGGGTCTGGCGCTGGGCGCGGTCCAGGCGCGGACGGGCGTAGACGGGCTTACCTTTGGCGCACCTTCGGCGCGGATTGGGCGCGAACGCTGCGCGCGGGAACTCCTGTCATATATGGATAGTGGAGGGGGAGGGGCGAGGGCGTCTCAGCTGGGAGGCGGGGCGGGCTCCAGAGGGCGAGCACAACAACCAAAATGGCAGCGGAGGGGTCAGCGGAGCGGAGCGCTTGGGGCGAAATGCGCAGATACAGATACAATAACTATAGCGCTTTTGAAATGCAATTAAGAGAAGCGGCAAGCAGGGCAGACTGCAGAACAACAATAGGAGGCAGTTCAATGACAAAAAGCGGAGCAACGAAATGCGCAGATACAGATACAATAACTATAGCGCTTTTGAAATGCAATTAAGAAAAGCGGCAAGCAGGGCAGACTGCAGAACAACAATAGGAGGCAGTTCAATGACAAAAAGCGGAGCAACGATACCACTGTTCGCCAGGGAGGCAGGGGAGCGACCACTCAGCTTGGGAGCAAAGCGAGTCACAGCGCGTTTAGCTCACGGAGCGCTGTTTGTAGGCAGTGGGAGGGCGTCTCAGCTGGGAGGCGGGGCGGGCTCCAGAGGGCGAGCACAACAACCAAAATGGCAGCGGAGGGGTCAGCGGAGCGGAGCGCTTGGGGCGAAATGCGCAGATACAGATACAATAACTATAGCGCTTTTGAAATGCAATTAAGAGAAGCGGCAAGCAGGGCAGACTGCAGAACAACAATAGGAGGCAGTTCAATGACAAAAAGCGGAGCAACGAAATGCGCAGATACAGATACAATAACTATAGCGCTTTTGAAATGCAATTAAGAAAAGCGGCAAGCAGGGCAGACTGCAGAACAACAATAGGAGGCAGTTCAATGACAAAAAGCGGAGCAACGATACCACTGTTCGCCAGGGAGGCAGGGGAGCGACCACTCAGCTTGGGAGACCTACAGACCGCGTGATTCGTGCGTCTGTTTCTAGTTGCTTGCAAACGATCTCCAGACCGCGTGTTTCGTGCGTCTATTATTTAAAAAAAAGAGAAAAACGGGAAGGACCACGTAAATATCTACACTCATTCAATTAGTCTGATTTTAGTGTGAAAAAGACCAGCATTCTCTTACCGATAGAAGGAGATTCAGGCAGCGTATCTGTTCTGCATGTAGGTTTTCAGGGTGAACAACACAGAGTAACTGTTGTCGGCTCTTTATATAAGAACCATTTTCATTGGGTGCCAAATTTTGTTTTGGTTTCTTAAAGGAGAAAGACCCGATTTCAATAGTGTGTCTATTGATGGTAGTTGTTAAGATTTCTTAAAGGGGAAAAGTCCTAATTTCAGATCCTTACCTATTTAGTTGTTATATATAAATATTGATTTACATACATTTTATACATTTAGGAATTAAAGAATTATATTGTATTCATTTTAGCAGACAGAAGAAACGGGTTCTTAATGTGAAATCTATTATAGGGCATCAAATGGAAAGATACAGAATCACATTTGATTAATATTTGAGTTCTATTTAATGTTACAGAATTGCATTTTCCCACGGTAATTCATTATTTAAACCATGGGAAAATGTCTTAAGAGTAAAGACCCAGAAGACTTCCCTCTTTTTCCGTATCTTTTCTCCTCCCTTAGCATTTGGAGTTTGGATCTTTTCCAGTATACGCCATCTAATGTCAGATATAGCATGTTGGAATTCCAGAAAATGGCTGAATAATGGAGCTACTAATTTCCGTGTTTTAATCGCAGATCTGTGTTCTGTCAAACGAGTTTTTATTGCTCGTGAAGTTTCACCTACATATCCCCAATTACATGGGCATAAAATTAAATAGACTATATTTCAGGTATTGCATGTCCAAAGGTCATTAGCTTGGATTTCATAATCATTAAATTTAAAGTTTTCCCCTGGTATAGTACCATCACATGACGGGCATGACCCACATCTTGAGGTACCTTTTACAGGATTAGCTCCATGTATTGATTTTTGGATAAATGCAGGCTTAGTGGTTATTCCAGTATATCTTGATCTTACCACTAGATCTTTCAAGTTTTTATTACGCCGCTGCGCAAACATCGGCTTCTTGAGTTTAGTTTTAGTTGGTTCTATGTTCAATAAATGCCAGTTTGCACTTATTATTTGTCTAATTGTGGCATTTAGTGTAGAGTGCTTTGTAACACAGACCAATTTTGGTTCCTGGATCTCTTTCTTCGATCTTAAAAGGGCATCTCGATCATAGTATCGTGCCCTTTTGTACGCCTCACGTACAAGGCGATGCGGGTATCCTCTTTCAAGGAATTTTTGCTTCATTTTTATGGATTGTGTATCATAGTCCTTGATGTTGGTACAATTTCTCCTCACCCTGAGAAATTGCGAAAAAGGGATACCGTCTTTTTGGTTCCTCGGGTGATAACTTGAAAAATGGAGAAGTGTATTCCTGGCTGTGGGTTTAGAATATAGATCTACTTCTAATTTATTAGATTCGGTTCTGATGTATATATCCAAAAATTCTACCTGGGTAGAGTTAATATGGGCAGTGAATCGCAAATTTTCATCTGCAAGGTTAATCCATTCCAGAAATTCGCCCAGAGTCTGTTCCCCATTGGTCCAGATGAAAAAAATATCATCAATAAACCTGTACCAATGGGAAACAGACTCAAAGAATGGGGCCATCTCATTTTGGATGTGGCGTGATTCGAACAGGGCCATATATATATTAGCTATAGACGGAGCCATGGCTGCCCCCATGCTCACGCCTTTCGTTTGTTTGTATATTTGGTCCCCGAAGTGAAAAACATTTTCCTGTAGTACTATTGAAAGACATTCAATAATGAAATGTTTGTTGCATGGTATTTTATGCAAATCAATAAACCACATTGTGGCCTCTAATGCACCTTTTTGTGGGATGTTACTATATAAAGCTTCAACATCCAAAGTGACCAATAGGTCACTGCCTCCATTGAATGGTAGATGTTCAACTTTGGAGATCATTTCCCCAGTATCCTTAATGTACGAAGGGGTCAAAGGGATGTAAGGTCTAAGAATGTTGTCTACATATTTAGATAGAGCTTCTGTAGGGGTGCCAATAGTGGATACAATGGGGCGATATGGTGGATCTTGTTGATTTTTATGCATTTTTGGCAGCCCATAAATGCATGCTATTTTTCCTTGCGATTTATTCAGAAAATCATATTCCTTTTGATTAATTATCTTTCTGTCTAAGGCTTTTCTTGTAGTTTGTTGAATTTTTCTAATAACCCTGTCTGTAGGGATGTTAGTGACTTTCTCATAGAAAAGAGGGTCATTTAACATACTTAACATATTTGCCTCGTATGTATTTGAATCATTGAGGACAATACCACCTCCTTTGTCGCTGCTCTTTATTACAATAGATTTATTGTTTTTTAAGTTGTTCAAAGAGTTATATTCTTCTTTAGAGATATTGTATCTGGGCTTGGGCACGTATCTAAGTGATTGTTCTAATTTTGTTAAAACAACTTTTTCAAACACCGCCATTTCAGGGCCAAGTTGGTCTAATGATGGGGTAAATGTAGAAGGTAATGACACAATATTATTAGTTCTGCTATCCTGATCTATATCTGCTCTATCCAAAAAGAACTTTTGTAGTCTTATTTTCCTAAAAAAGGAATGTAAGTCTTGGTAGAGTTGAAATATGTTCACATTAGCATGTGGAACAAAGGTTAGGCCTTTCGTAAGCAAAGATATATCTGATGGTTCTAAATTATGTTTTGAAAGGTTGAATATGGGTACTACATCCATTGCCTTTGGTATTGTCTGCTTCGAGTTTCCAAGTAATGTTGGGGTTCCATGGGATGTTGATACGTCTGATGGCGACCTCGGGAGGGAGGTTGGAATCTCACTCTCTGCCTCCCCCCGTTTCGCTCCTCGATATCCTAAAAAAGGCTGACGTGTATTTCTACGTCCATTTTGGGGATTATAGTGACCATCTTCTTGATAATTAGAATCACTATCAGAGTCAGGATCGGAAGAGTCTGAAAAATTATTTATTCTTTGCTGGTTGTGAGCCACCTCTCCTTGCTGATAATCTGTTTTATAAAAGCTATCTCCTAAATAAGGATAGGTACGTTCTAAGGTATAGAACCTTTTCTTTTGCGAATTATTCTTGTTTTCTTTTTGTAAGATATTCCGCAAAAGATAAAATATCTTTGTTTAAAGCTTCAAGTTGTTTATCCGCTTCAGCTATTATGGTAGAAGTTTTTATTTTATTTTCTAGCTCCTCTATCTCCTTTTTTATGTCTGAGGCTAACTCTTTGGATGTTGCTACAATCAAAATTATCAGGTCCCTGGAGCACCTACTGGCTATCATACTCCATTTGTGTAAAAATGCTTTTATATCTACAAACAACCCCGGGATATTTCTGATTCTTAATCCTAGGGGGATGATGCCAGCTTTCAGATAGTTGAGAATAAACTCACCATGAGCCTCTATCCTTATTAATTTCTTTTTTAGGTTAGACAGTTTCCCTACATCACTATTGTTCTGTGGCTTGGACATAAAGCCTGAGCTTGATGGAACAGAGGTGCCTACTAATGTAGCAAAATCCTCGTCCGAAAAACCAAATGTCTCCATTTGGGCCATTTTAAGATTTAGGATGTAGAGGATATTTAACACAAGATAATGAAAGGGAGTGGTAAGGAAAGGCAAGATATACTCATACAGAACTTACAAAGAAGAAAAGCAAAAACCTTTGAACATAGGTAAAAAGAAACAGCGGTAATTAAATATAAACAAAAAACTGTCCCACACGGATTGACCGTGGGTATCACTGTGTTTGAAACAAGGACCCCCTGATATGGATAAAAATCCTGGGACAGGGTAGACAATATATGCAAAATAACACTCCCAGGCACATAAGCAAAATACTGGCACAGTGTAAGTGGCAAACAATAATAAACAACTAGGTCAAATTAAGAAAATACATTTTAATGTAACATAATAAAAAGAAGTGATAAAATTCATCGGTCCTTTGATAAGACTCAATAAAATATCATTGTATCAATACATATGATTTCACTTTAAAAAAGAATATATCTAAAAAATGGATGGTTTCCTGTCGACGCGTTTCGACACCAAGGCTGTGTCTTCATCAGGACTTTACCATCGTGATACTGTGAAAGAGATTATAGGAATATTTTACTAATAAATCTTTACATATTTTCACTGGTCTACAAACTAATTAACATTTGCCACGAACTTTCTTTCGCCAGTTGATACAGTACTTATGATATACCGCTTCATGTTCAGTTATAGAACCTAATATCAAAAACCTATGTAATTTTATTTGCATATGATGCTTCACAAATATATTTATTTAAGGGTTAGAAACATTTTTTTTTTAAATTAGAAAAACATGTGATACGTATTTTGCCAATATAAGAGGAAGTTGACATTCCCTACATAATGATATCAGAATCTAGCCAATTGATATGTAGTTTGTTGATACAAGCAGGAAATAATAGCATTGCCTACATTGCGTTAGGAACATAGACTAGTATTTATCTGTCTTATATATTTACATGATACTTGACATATACTAACCCATTTTCTGTTTTCAATATTTTAAGAAAGACACTTCATCAAAATATGTAAGGGTTCTAGGTAAGGCCAAGAAACCTACAGGGAAAACGAATAAGAAAGAAGGATATTGCAGAAAAGACAAAAAGCGATAAAAAGATAAGATAAAGAGAGATAAACATATGCTGCTTTGAAACATTATAGACTTCCTACCATAATTTGAATCTCAAATTCCTAATACCCTTCACTATTTACAGGATAGACGCAAGTTGGTACTTGTTTGATTTAAATCTGTTCAGACGCTCAATTTCCCTGCCAAATTAACGCTGCTGACTGGCTTGTAGTTTAATGGACCAATCTAATTTCACACGTTCAACTGTCTGTAATTAAAATAATGGCACCATTTAGTTATTTCTGCAACTCAAACACGAAAAATGCTGCACATTTGCCCAGGAACAAGTCATTTTTCTCATAATTCTCACCTTATCTTTATTGTTGTAGACCGTCCATTTCTCATCGTACTTTTTAAAAAGACGGAAGGCGGTTATATTAGATTGGACTTAGTCGCATTCGGTTTTAGAGTGAGTCCTGTTTGTGAAAATAAACGGTAAGCATTTGAGGTATAACCTTAAACACCGCATCAAATTTCGTTTTAATTTGGCTATTTCTTACCTAGAATATATAACTGCCGTTTTATATAGCCCCAGCACAGATGCGCCTCAAAGGTTAAAATATTTAAGTAACGCCGTGGGCCAGTATTGACAGCTTGCACAAGTAATTCAGAATGCGTATATCATATGTCTATTTGGAGAAGGAGAAAATGAAATTTCATATATTAATGTTTGCACTCCTTTGTCTTGTTAAATTGAGTGCGAGGAACAAACGCTGCATTCTCTTACCGGTAAATAGCCAAAGGCGTGCCGGCTTAACTTTTCATTTGTAATGCCGTGCACACGGTATACAGACCGCGTGATTCGTGCGTCTGTTTCTAGTTGCTTGCAAACTATCTCCAGACCGCGTGTTTCGTGAGTCTATTATTTTAAAAAAAGAGAAAAACGGGAAGGACCACGTAAATATCTACACTCATTCAATTAGTCTGATTTTAGTGTGAAAAAGCCCAGCATTCTCTTACCGATAGGAGATTCAGGCAGTGTATCTGTTCTGCATGTAGGTTTTCAGGGTGAACAACACAGAGTAACTGTTGTCGGCTCTTTATATAAGACTATGTAAGGAACGGGGGTTCTGCCCAAATTACCCTCGCATACCTAGGCAGGGAGCATCAAAAGATGAAAAAGTAGAAAAAAAGGTACTGAGGCATCAATGACATATATGCTATTTCAAAACAAGATACAATTTATTATCCTGTTTTATACAGTAATTTCTGTTTGCATTAAATGATATGAGTAAAAACGGACAGTATTCAAAGTCAAAAGACAAGGAGGTCAACAAGTGTACAGTGTAAAAAACAACAACAAAACATCAAAGCAATATATACATTATATATACAACAGTGTGTACCCTCAACAAGGAGAAAACGGAGAAGAACACATTCAATTCTCTGTAAATACCCACTCCTCAATTTGGGTGGAGTATCACAACCAAGGTAGTCCTTAAAGCGCAAAAGTTATAATTTCTCCTAAAAAAAATAAAAAAAACAATATAGGTTTTATACAAAGCGCTTGGTAATATTTACACAGTATATACAGTATAGTCGGACTCCTTAATCAGATGTCGACGCGGTCGCGTTTCCGCCAACAGTATCTTGTGGCATCATCAGGACAAGGGTACTTTAAATGGCTCACGATATCACCCCCACACTACACACGGGGGACACACCCCGAAGGGGTGCAGCCTACCTCCTCTTACGTGGCTCACGGATCGGACTCTCCTCCAAAAACTGCAGTTCTAGGTCCAAAACATTATGGCTCCAGAGGTGTATGAAAAAACAAACAAACACGGAGGTGTGTTTCCTACACCTTCAGCAAAAGAGGAGGGCAACCTTCCTTAACTCTGTTCACCCGCTAAACCTTTAACCGGAGCACCAATCTCTCACAACCGTCCAGAGCGCCGTTCGTGCAACTACAGGCAGTTGGCTCTTTATATAAGAACCATTTTCATTGGGTGCCAAGATTTTTTTTGGTTTCTTAAAGGAGAAAGACCCGATTTCAATAGTGTGTCTATTGATGGTAGTTGTTAAGATTTCTTAAAGGGGAAAAGTCCTAATTTCAGATCCTTACCGATTTGGTTGTTATATATAAATATTGATTTACATACATTTTATACATTTAGGAATTAAAGAATTATATTGTATTCATTTTAGCAGACAGAAGAAACGGGTTCTTAATGTGAAATCTATTATAGGGCATCAAATGGAAAGATACAGAATCACATTTGAATAATATTTGAGTTCTATTTAATGTTACAGAATTGCATTTTCCCACTGTAATTCATTATTTAAACCATGGGAAAATGTCTTAAGAGTAAAGATCCAGAAGACTTCCCTCTTCGGGAGGATGAACATCATTCTGTATGCTTTTACAAGTGTTTTATCCAAAAGAATGGCATCTCTCCCTCGCAGAGTTTCGCTACCATAGGTGATTGAAGGTAGAATTTTAGCCTGTGCTACCATTAAAAGAGGGCTCAACGTAGGGCCCAGTAGTTTGCTGATAAACTTTTCATGGTTAAGGCAAGGGTAATCCCTTTCCTTTTGATCTCTTGTTGGCAGATAAATGATCCTTCTTTATCTAAGTAGACCCCCAGATACTTATAAGTCTCTGCTGGTTCAATATGTGTCGTGCCCAGGTGCCATAGGTACCTCTTTTTCGTTTTCTGTTGATTGTCATGGTCCTGGGTTTATTTAAGTTTGTCAGGCTGTTTTTTTCTGCGTAGACCTGCAGACCGTTCAGTAGATGTTGCAAGCCAACTACCGTGTGGCTAAGCAGTACTACGTCGTCCGTGTATAGTAAGTTGGACACAGTGGTGCCCCCCCTGTTTCGGCGTGTGGGAATTGCAGGCATTCAATGTCTGTGGTAAGTCTTCCATGAATAGGTTAAATAGAATAGGGGCCAGCACGCAGCCCTGTTTAAGTCCTTTCGTTGTTTTTACTATTCTTGATAGATGAGAACCTGACCCTAATTCCACCTGTACCCAGGTGTCCGTGTGTAAAAGCATTAACATTGATAAAAGGGTGTTTGGGATGCCCCATCTGGCTAGCTTATTCCAAAGTTTAGACCTCTCCACATTGTCAAATGCGGTGCTAAAGTTGATAAAACAAACATGCAGCTGTCTTTTCTTCAGTTTTGTTGTATCCTTTATCAACGACATTGCCAAGATGTTAGATATTGTGCCAGAGTTTTTTCCGGACGCCTGTCTGATTTGGCGGGATTATTTCATTGTTCTCTACCCAAGTTGTTAGTTCGTCTAGCAGTGTTCCTGCAAAATATTTGGCCTCATTATCGATCAGTGCTACTAACCAATAATTGTCTGGCAAGGCCTTGCTGGCGCTTTTGTGGATCTGGATAATTGTTGAACCTTTCCAGGAATCAGGAATGGTGCCCAGTCATCTTACTTCCAGGAATAGTGGATGGAGTATTTTTTCCCATTCTTCCTGGCTTTGTTTAAACACGGCAGGTGGGATTCCATTTGGGCCCTGCGCACCTTCCTTTCTTCCCTTCCTGATCTGTTTCATGATTGTTAGATGCTCAGTGCCGATTCGCCTTTCCTCCTGATTGTGGATTAAAACAGGAGGTTTAGGTGTATCATTTGCCATTGGCCGAGTAACGGCAGAGCAGTCAGGGGAGATACTATTTACTCTTTCCCTTTTTCCGGTGTTAATATATTGGCTATCCGAATTAGGTCTACTCTGCTCTGGTTTGGGCAGACTATTGATTGGACTGTTAAAGTGGGAATTTAAGTAGCTTGCCCAAGTTTCCTCCAAAATGTGTGAGGTAAGTCCTCCGTGATGCGGGTGGATAATTGTGTTTACTGATTTCCAGAAGCGATCGCTGATGGTATGCTTTATGTTGTGCAAAAGTTTTGCCCAGAGGTCCTGTTCGTAGTTATTATTAAAGGTCCATTTCAGCTTCTTTAGTTGAGTTCTTTGTTGCTGCAGGGATTTAAGGAGCAATGTGTTCCAGGATAGTGACGCAGAGATCTTATGTAGCCATTTATCATTCTCTTAAGGGCTTTTATTTGCTCTTTTTGAGCCTTTTTTTTTTTTTTGCGAACCTTTATTAGTATTGCAAGCATTTACAAGTATGGGCCTACAACCATCCCGGCCGGCCGCTAATCAGAGCAAGAGTATAGCAAACGATATGGAAAGTTATAGCAGTTCGAAAGCCGGGGTCATAAAAATACCAGGACATACCTTGTAATCAGATGTACAAACTTGAAATCAGGATTTGAAAGGTTCATTTTCAAATAGGGAACTAAAAAAAAAAGGGGGTGCCGTACACTCGTACATGGTCCTACAATACTGCGCGGAAATCAGGATATCCACAAATAGTACAGATACAAATGAAGTATTGGGGTAAGATACACAAAAGCAGGAGAAATGCAGGCACAAACCCGGTACGTAACAAGTCCAAACCCCACCCCCAAAAGTAAACATACTGCAGTGATCCTGAACGACGACGACACTGAAAAGGGAAAAAAGACTAAAGGGCCATAGAAACAAATATCGAATAAACACCATCCCCCCCTACCCCCCACCCTGCACTCCCACAGAAGGCCATGGCCTACCCCCCCCAACAGCGTGCCTGTGACCCTATCGGAGACCCAAAATATAGAAAGAGAGAGAAAAAGAGAAAAAATATAAGCGGGGGAGGGCCCTCGGTCTCGCTGCCCGACCCCGCCCTTCACCCCTATACCCAGGAAAATCCCAGAGGCAAAGTAGAATATCAATGAAGAACATCAAGCCCCGGCCACAACAGCCATGAAATCCCGGTCTAACATACCCAATGCACCGTCAGTCAACAAATAGGCCAATAGACTCTGAACCATATCATCCCTGGCCCTGTCTGGCAATGGTACCACCAGAAGTCCACTTGTCAATCGGAGTACAGAGCAGCCTGGAAGGTCCAAACGATCCGGGCGGTCAGGTCGAAGCGTAGCCACAGAAAAGTACACCAACCCAAACCCATCCGAGTATATACAGTGGAGATCCGGTAATGTCAACGTTGGCCCCGGGAGCTTCCCAAAGTCCATACACAGTAGTGCCATCCAAGAAAGGAGAGTCACACAGTCCGGCAAGCACCACGACATCGCCGGGACAGCCCAATAAGGAGAATGGTGTTGTTTCCCCAGCCGCCAATTGAACATGTGCCCCGAAGAGACACTCACGTGTATAACCATGTCGGCCAGAGCGGTCACAGGAACCTGGTCCTTCGGCGGCTCCCGGTACCTAGGCGGAGCTGGTACTCTCTCTGTGGACATAGTTGCGGGCTCGTCGGCACTCCCTTGGGATCGAACTGTGGCCGTTAGAGACGGCGCGACAGTAATGGCGGCCATTCTTCTACCCCGGTCCCGAGCATTACAGATCAGGGTCTTGTGCAAAATCGTTAGGGCAGCCAATACGTCCTTGGATGTGGGCTCCTGTGCACGCTGCCAACATCCCGACCCTATCCATGCGACAGCCGTCCGACCTGGACATGGTCCGTAGAGGAGGGCGCCAGCCGCCATCTTAGTCAATTCCGCCTCGTCCCTCTTCACCTCACTCAGGGACCAGGCCCCAATGCAGGGCGCTACGGGATGCACAACCGGGACTCAAAATTGTGAGGCGGGCTCCCCGGGGGAGAGTCACCAAAAGGCTAAAATCCCTGTCGCTCCCCGGGAGCCGCCCGCCTGTTTCGGGGGCAATTCTTGGTCATGCCCGGGCAGAGAGATTGGGGAGGGGGCCAGGAGTCATGCACCCCCTCCGACCCTGCTTCGCCACACAGCCCCTCAAGGCTCACCGCCAAGTGGACCGGGCCGTCTCTGCCAACGGCGGCCCTTCAAGTCAACGGCACCCTCCGACCTGCTCCTCACCGCCACCAGCGGCCGTTGTTGTTGCAGTCGCGGCCGGCTGCACGTCCAGGTCAACGCCCCGGTCTCATCACCACGGAGGGCGCAGAGCAATCAGGGACAGTTCTCAGGGTCTGCCTTACGTAGGAGCCTCGGGAGCAGACGGTAAGTGATCGTTCTCCTTCTCCTATTAAAGTACGCCTTCGTGGCTCAGGATAAGTGCAAGGATGTATGTGTGGGGCGAAAGGGCTCACGGAGCCGAGCGACTATGCGGCCATTTCAGATGCCTGCTTGGCTCCTCCCCCTCTCTTTGAGCCTTGAATGTCTTTTTCTCTTGTGCAGGTTCTGAATAACTCCTAATTTTTTATGTCCGTGGCCTTTATGTTGATGAGGTTAGTGGTGAAGCATTCCCAGGTTCGTATCAAGTCTTTATCAGGTGGTTGTGCGAAAAAGGTTGATTGCTGTGTCTGTTAGAGACTCTATGCTTTCTGCCGTATGCTTAATCCTCTTATAATTTATTGTATAGCTTGAGCCTAAATGTGGAGCAGGATGAATGCTGGGCGGAGCAGTTGCCGCTAAGATAATCTCCTGTGGACGATGGTCGCTGTCCTCCTTGTCGCCCATTCTAAAGCCTGTTACTTGTGAAAACAGAAAAAGACTGACAAACGCAATCAGTATTCATTACTAGTAAAGCAGATTTTGTGAGACGTGCTGATGCTGCCCATGACTTGTATAGAGTCTAGTGAGCTGTGCTTACACTGTGTATTACTAGTACGACTAGCATCTGAGCACTGGTGGTACCATCTCTTATAATTAAATACCACTCCTACTAAGAAGTGCTCACGCTGTCCAATCTTAACTATAGCATCCCTGTTAGGAAACACAGGTACTGTTCATTCATATACCTGCTTAAAAATGGTGGGCTGTACACCAACGTACATTAGGTCTAATAAGAAACATAAGTGTGGTATACAAGTAATACCTATCGAGAAATTCTACCACTGTCCATTTCTAGTCACAAAATCACACAGACAAATGCGATAACTCTCTGGTACCAGCATAACAGCCGGTCACCTCAATAGAAATCCAGTCGACAAGTGCCTGCACTGAACATGGTGTGGTCACTAAGGATGCCTCGAGCACATTAAACCTAGAAAGTTACCTATCACCATTGGGAGTTGGACCCACCCCGTGTCCTATTCTTGCCTCCATTCCCCCACTGTAACACCCCTAGGGAAGAGGGAAAGAACAGGAGATGATGTGTGAGCCATAGTGATCTACATATTTCCATCAGAGTCGAATAAACCGGACTTGCGCATGAACCTAGGAGCACTTATGCTCGCAGAAATGAGTAGCAGGCCCCTGACCGAGAGCCAGCGTCCTGTACTTTTTGTTTATCTCGTACTTTGGCAGTAACTGAGAACGGCACGAAACATCCCCCCCCATACCGCCCCTCCTTCTCTCACAGCCCCTCCCTCACCTTCCTCTTGTGGGTGTGGAGATCGCGCAGGGTCCTCTGCGGCTTTTGGAAGGCAGGCTAGAGTGTTGACAAGCAGCATCTGGTCGACAGAACATGGAAAGAAATACATAAAGACATTTACATAAAATAAGAATGGACACGCTGGGATGAGAGGCACATGTGGTTTGTTTTTTATGGGGGCTAGGACCTTGTTAAGAAATAGTGAGTAACACCGCCGCGTTTATCGTCCAGTGTCCGCCTTTAAAAAGGCGCTTGCGGTAATATACGAGAGCGGCCCTATCTCTCCTACCCCCCAGGGCTCTGCCACCCCACTGGCATGGGCAGGCTCCCAATAAATTGTTTGTGTCAGAGAACAAGCAATAACATTGAAAAAGATATTTTTAGGATTGGCCTCTGCTGAGATTTCGGAGGTTTCGCGCTTGCTGCAGATTTTTGCATGTTAAACTCTGCAGCCAGACTCCACCTATATCTTCTCAGCATGTTAAAACGATTCCCGGTGACGCACACATGGTAACATCTATTGTTTCAACTCAAAGGCATAATTTGGTTTGAGATGCAAATCATATTTTTTTTGTACAACACTAGAGGGAGCCACCCAGCCAAATAAATCCCGTCTTGTGTTCAACGTTCTGCACATTAAAATCGCAAACTTTGTTTCTGGTGTTTTTTTTTCTTACGGAGCTGGTTGACATTCAAAGGCTTCACTACGAAAACTGTTTTGAGATAGTAGTTCAATAGTGAAGCAGCAGATCTATTTTTCCAAAAGCGAACAACATTATTTTTAATTCTTTCAAATATAAGCTGATGGGCAAGAAAACAGGTCAGTTAACACCACGATGCCTAGCTCCTTTTTCAATGAGTTCCGGTAGCGGAGTGCGGGTTGGGGGTGCGAAAATGCATGGACAACGGACCGTATCTTTAGGGAGGGACATCAGTTTCTAATTCGCATGACAGCGCTAAGGCCATGCTAATTAGAAACGGATGGACCTCCCTAAAGATAAGAAAATTATTTACCACAGCCGTGAAGCAGATGAGCCTGTCCGGGTGGGCCGTCTGAAAAGAGGAAAGGGCAGCGGCTACAAAACCCCATTTCCAATTGCAGGCCACCGTTTAGTATAAACAATGATGCTAGTCAATAAAAATGAGGAGCGGGGCTTCAAGCCCCTTTCTCAAAACTCCTCTCTTACTATAAGTCTCGTCGAGCGAGCAACGCATGCGCTGCAACTCCAGGCGAGACCTAAAAATGTGACTTGTGGGCCCATATTGGCCCACAGCTGTCTGCTTTCCTGTGCCCATCTTTCCCTCACTATATTTAAAAGTGATTGTTGAAAGGCGGCCTTGAGTTAATACCATGGTAGACATATCCCCAATTGGGCTGTCTAGCAGGCTCTTGATGCGACCTTGAGTTAATACCATGTTAGACTTCTCCCCAATTGGGCTGTCTAGCAGGCTCTTGATGTCACCTATCACCAAGTTGATGCCTGCTGTGCAGCATGTAATTCATTTCCCTGCTAAATCCAGCAATGACGGTAACTTTGTTCTCAACCCCTCTTTATCACTCTGGGCCCATGGCATGTATGCAACCCCCACTGCGCCCTTCTCTTATAACGGGCACATTCTTATTTTAGATGACACTGCGGGTTTCTCCTCCACATATCGCTCCATCTTGTGAGGCATTGCTGTATGTAGAGGAAGTCTCAACTAGGTTTTCCTCCTTCATGCCTGATCCAATCCTCCACTATCTACATGTCCTCTGGCTCAAATGATCCTACGGCCACCTGTCATAATGGTCCCTTTCCTCAGTCCAGTATGCTAATAGGTCACAAAATGGGTACGCAAAAGTCTTGCATTCCTTTTTGGCTATTATCTCTCACACAGTTAGTTTATCTTTGTTGTGCATCCATGAAGAGCAGTGCATATCCTCGTCGCTGCTTCCCTCGTGTGTACGCAAAGGTGCTATTTTGTTTTTCCGGTGTCGTGGGAGGAGAAGTACCAGGCTTGTTGTTTTATCTCTTGGTCAGCCCCTCTCCTGTGTCAACTGGACAGTGTGGCTCTGACCCCTGCTAGTAGTCTTTCATCTACCTCTGACTCTTCCCAGTGCCACGCCTTGTACCTGGCCCTGCTTTCCTCATTGAAGGAGTGAGCTGTCCTGTACTCTTGTTCTAACTCCCGGTTTCGTGCCCATTCTCTCTTTTGAGAATCAGCTTACTCTTCTCTTCCTCTTGCCATCAGGCCTGTCTCTTTTGCTCTGAGCTACGTGCTCCTTCTGTTAGCCTGGCTTCACCTTCCAATTCACTAGCCTTTTCCTCCTCTGCTACCTAGGCAAGCCCTGTAGCTCCACCCTCATCATCGGTTCCCGGGGGACTGGAGGCCCTTCATCTCTCACTGCGTCGCTATCGAGAACCACTATGAACTTCCTGACACTGGTTTACGCTTGCCTGAACCAGTGGGAGTGTGTATTTTACCTACCTTTGAGGTGTCGTGTGTTGAGCATGGTGGATCGGGAGTCGAGCTTTTGGGACCTTCCCCAGGAATGTGGGTTGGCAGGAGGCGTCAGGCCTTGCTTTTGATTCTCTGTGGCTTAGAGACCTAGCTTTCCTTTTTTTCGGTGGGGGTACTCCTCTGCTTCTACTGCAGAGGTGCGGTTGTTTGGTTATGGTACGCACTTCATAGCCATGTGGTAGATGAATAGGTTTGAAGGAAAGATGCACAGTTTGTTGTACATAGGCTCGCAGCTTAGAGCAGCTCTGAAGGTCCACTTATGGTATACATTGTGATCAGTCTACTTAGCTGTTTACTGCACTGGGTTGTCCGACCTGATATTTTGTTTGAATGAAGTTCTTGGTCTGGCGAAGGCATGGTTGGAGAGAAATGGTAAAGGAGAAATGCTGGGATGGGCTCTGTTATCATCCCATGTCTGTTTGTCATTGTGCGATATAAAGGCTTTCGGACTTGCAGTGGTGGACTAGATTAGTCATCTGGTTGGTCCGCAATAGGTGACAGATCTCTTCAGTTATTCCAGCGTGTTTCTTTGGTGATGGCTGGTAAAGTACGGGGTAATTGACACGATCCGTAGCATAAATGTCTTATGTGTGTTTATAAAATGATTAACCTATAGGTGGCTGCTGAGCACTGAGACGTATGGAAGGCTTCTATATAAATTTACATTACTATATAATACCAAGGCTAACCATCGCCCTGCCTTTTTTAGTTTACTTGGATATAGAAGGTTGTGTGCTCAATGGGTTGTTCCATATCTGTGGGTTGTGACTTTGAAGAAGCAATGATCTTTCTGGGTTCCATTCCAGGGTTGAGGGATGATGTAGGTATTTTGGAAATAACCATGTTTTCATGTGGTTCTGAGATGTAAATGTTCCTGGATGCTTTGAATCTTGGCTAGTAGCTCCAGAGCTTAGTAACTTTTACTGATAAAACAGTGCCACCTACGGACTTTTTATGGTAAGGCAGTGTGATGCATGCCTGGAGTACAGTGTCCTGTTTTGTTTGTATTGCTTGAACTTAACTTGTAGGGACAGTGGGGCATGGCTAAGCCGAGCTGCAAAATAGACGCTCACTAAGAGGGCTCTGCCAGCCAGACCATATTATCTGGCATTTATCCAGGCAAATCTTTGCTGCTTTGAGGCTCCAATAACACCGGATGCAACCCTAACAGCTGGGCAACACAAAACGTGAGACTCCAGAGCCCTGGGTGCCTCGGATCCCTGGTTTATTGCTCGGGAAATTTCAGGGCCTAGTGTGGCCTGCTACGCACGGCAACAGTGGCGGCCCAGGTCTGGAGTGGGCGTGGCGCCTGCTGACCTTGCGTTCCCACCAGACTTTAGGCATTGGAGGTGCCCGCGCTGTGTAGCGGAGAGACGAACGCCTGGGATCTGGAAGTGAAAGCTGGTGTCTTCAGTGACGGAAGAAGATGAGCACCGCGTCGGCAGCACTGGTGAGTTGCAGGCACAGGTCCGGTCTTGGACGGGGACGTGGCGTGCTAGGCCTGGGGATCTGCACTAGGCCTCTACAATCAGATGGAGGACTGTGGGGCTGCTCCTGCTCTGGCGGGGGGTGTCTCTCGGCCGGCCTGGGCCCTGCCCGCACTGTACCGGACCGGCTGACCGGGGTTGGGCGAATAGTGACTGCGGTGGGTGCCTGGCGGGCCTGGAGCACACATAACGCAAGCCGTTCCCGCAGAGGGCGAAAGCAGGCAGGCGAAACGCCACAGAGTACAGAAGGCAGCAAGTAAGGGAGGAAACAGATGGCTGGCAATAAGGATACTGAGGGCACTAGAAACAACTCCGCTTAAGGGCGCATAGAGACCATATAATATTAAAGCCCTGCCGCCCACACATCCAAAACGAGGGGCCAAAATCAAGTACACGCTAAGTGATTGAACACAGCCCAGAGAGGACAACACGCTACACCATAGGTGACTAGTGCTACTTGCGGAAGAGTAGCTCACCTGAGCAGCGACAAGAGGCTGCAAAGCAAGCGCTCTGCTACGAAGGCCCCAGTCTGGCGGGTCCCCAGGGTGACGAAGATCCTCAGTGATCGCTGCTTGTCGGCAAACCCAACCCCCTCCGCCCTCGTGATTCGGACTGGGGAAACCAGACGGAAAACAGCCAAAATTAACTTTCAACGAGGCAACACGAAGGTAGCTCCACGCAGTCCGATGAAACGGCAGGGGTCGCTACGTACGCTACGCAGGAAGACAACCTGAGATCCATGCTGAAAGTGGTGCAGGCCAGCTTGCAGAAAATAGACTCCAAACTAAACTTAATGGCTGCGGGCCTGGATAATGTCACGCAGAAGGTCGACAAACATGAAGATAGGCTAGACACTCTAGAAACAAGAGTATCAGATACCGACGATCGACAAACAGAAACGCATGAACAACTGCTGTGTATGTACAAGGTTCTTCATTTAATAAAAGCAAAAAAAATGAAGATTTAGAGGCGAGGTCCCACCGCAATAGTGTCTACGTTATTGGAATTCCAGACTCCACAAATTTCACCAGCATGGAAAAATATATGGAAAATCTGCAGGACCTATTTGTAAGTGACCTATCAACCATGTTCCTAGTAAAGTGAGCGGTTCGCACACTGGGCCCAAGACCACCACCGGACATGCCAGCGCTCCCAATCCTCGCCCGGCTCCTGAACTATCAGGACAGGGATACAGTGCTGCGACTCGCTCGTGAGAAAGGAGTGCTCCAGTACCAGGGCAATACAATAACTATGTACCCGGACTTCACGCAACAAGTGCAATCTGTGCGCCGAGAATTCACTCAGACCAAGAAGTTAATTAAACAGGCTGACATCAAATATGCACTGTTATACCCTGCACCCACACTCTCATAACAAAACCCGCTCCGCTGTAGTCAGGGGTCGTAGCACACCTGAGGTACACTCGGTACCTTGGGTGAGGGCCTTCATAAAAAAACAATAGTTTTTTCTTTGCAGACACTACACGTACATTGTCATAGTAGCTAGTTTTTCTTGTTTATCTCATAATCCCCAGGGGAAACGAACTAGCCACACTACTTCCTCTCTCTCTCTTTGATTGCATAATGAAATAGAAATTGGCACAGAAGCTGTAATATTAAACAAAGAGTTTATTAAACCTCATGAGTGGAACTAAGTCTATACACAACCCTCAGGCACATGGAGTACAGAAACCATGGTCCCTTTATATCATAATACTTGCTTAGTAAGAATGGAAGCTCAAAAAGAGGCAGTACAAGTGTTCACACAAATAGTTATTTGTACATACAAGGACACATGAGAATTGCATAGTCAACAAAGTGTGAGAAACTACACAACTTCTGACATTAGCTAAAAAAGTCTGACAGTTAAGTTTGTAACAGGTGCATTCCAACAACAAGTCTTTCTGAGCATGTACAAGGCTCTAGCTCAGTGCTGAAATAGTTAACTATACTTGATGACTGCAGCGAAATACAAGGGCAGACAACAGTGAGGACGGAAAAGAACGTGGCGAGCACAGGGCTAACTGAAATGGCTGCCACAAAAAAAATGGCTTCTGCTCATGCTAACAGCGATCACTGCCAGTTTCCACATCATGAGTCGATAATCCAAATAATTTAAGCCATGCAGCCATTAAAAACATACTTTAGGCACTCAATGTTTGATGTTCGCCTTTTACTTAGTAAAGGGCCCAACTTGACATTATGTGGGATTTAGGTAGAAGAAAGTGAACTATTTTAGCAGTGTGCAACCAAAATACTTGCCAATATTTGAGGAGTGTAATGTGGAATTATAAAACTTTCATGGGTTGTGAGAGATGTATTTCCTCCCATTTCTATTTGAGATCAGAAGGTGGATTGCATATCATTTAGAAGGTTGTTTAACTCCTGGTGACGTGCACATTTGCAGGTAAACCACTGTTTCAAGTGCTGTGGTGATACAGCAGTGGCTGGAGAAGGCTCTGTATTTCAAAAGAGTGTCTGGATTGACAGAGGGATTCCTCAGCAATGTTCATCTCCACTAAATACATCTGCCCAACACCAGGGCAAAAGATCTCCTCAAAATACAGGTGATGCACGTATAATTTTTAGGGAGCCAGGGGTGTCCTCCTTCATAGCCAGAGCTGAAAGCCTATTCTCACAAAAGGTCTTTTTCAATCCCATGTTCTCTTGCATTGAGGAAGAGTTCCATCTTCCATCTTTGTGTCCAGTTTCTACAAGCTTCTAGAGTCTAACATCAGATGTTTTAAACTTATTGGGGTATATCAATAAACTCAGCCAGGCCGTTACAAGAGAAAGAGATTACCAGCAACGCAGGAGCATGCTGGTATTACTATAATAGTTTATTTAGCATAGTAATGTTCTCATGACTAATAGCGCAATATGTATCAATGGACATACATTAAATACAATTAAAATTCTTTGGTAAGGAAATCAACCTATTATTGTAGAAAATAATGTTCAAGTATAAGATTAAACTGGCCATATATAACAGACAATGAAAACCTTTATCTGGGGCATTTTCTAAATAATTACATTTGGACTGCCTCTTTATGTTTTTATATTCCATGAAACCTTTTCAGTTTATTCATAGATTCCAGGTCTTTTGTAGGCCCAATGCATCTTTGTGGATGGTATTCCATGTTGATGTGTAATGTGGCACACGGATCTCTTCAATGCTTTGTGTAGTGAAGGTCCAGTCAGTGTCACTTTTAAATAAAGATTTAAGACTCATGCCAGTAATCGGGGTATTATCTTCTTTCTTTTAAAAGCATAAAATATGCAGCCCAAGAGCCTCAGATTGCATAGTGAAAGTTGAGTTCCCCCTCTAACAGCCTCTGCAGTGGTCGAAAAAGGTCAAACTACTTGTCTTTTTAAGCAATAACGCTCTAGTTTAGAATCATAGTTGTAATGCCGTTTATGTGATACACCTACACAGAGCTTTCAGTGTTACATTCTGCTTAGAATCTTTAATAAAGGGATTAAGTGAAACGCCTCTTATAAAAGCAGGTCATCTAATCATTGTTTTGAGGGCACTTTTGGATGTAAGATGAAACCTAAAATCTTAAATTCCACCAATCTGACCTGTAGTGTTGCTATTCTCTTTGGGACTGACACTAACTCCAAGATACCAACTATCCCAATATATTTGCAGGACTCCTTGTTACAGCTGTTTCATGAGAAAGTTCAAGCATTGCTCCATGAAACTTTTCAACCTGTCACCGATCTACTTATTCCATCTGACTGCACCTTTCTTCACCTGACATCGAAGGTGAAACTGGGCAATACACCTGAATTCATAGCATATATATTACCACCCCACCCCCCCCCCGTAAGAACATCGCCTTTCTTGAACAGTGTATTTATTTTATGTCCTATAAACTCTCCCTCACTGAAACGGTCTTATTGATATTTTATTTTATTATTTTATTTGTGGGATTTTTAGAGCACACAGCTACCCCCTGCAGGGTTGTCCCAGGGCTGAGGCATAACTAAAGACGGCAGAACTAGTAGAGGTAGAACATGTCAGATAGGACTAGGTGCTTGTAAAAAAACTGGTTTTCAAGGTCCATTGAAAAGTAAGTTCTGACTCTGATAGGCGAATGGAGAGTGGCAGAGCATTCCATAGTTTAGTGGTTCCAACGTTTAGTGGTTCCAACCTCTAAACGCCTTGTAACCATCTGTGCATCCCAACTTGAACATTGCTCTTTATCAGCTAATAAGGGAGATGTATTTCCCTCGGTCGTGGAATTGCCTTTCTTTATTAGTTTCAGAAGCGTCTCTGCAGCTTTTGCAAATTCCAGTTTTCCCCAGCCCCTTTATTGCTTCCCAAAGAATCATAATGTCAATGCTGTTAGTAGTAAATTCAATGATTTTATGACCAGGATTGTGACTGCTATCTCAACATTCAGATAAAGAACAAGCATTGGAAATGCAATAGGGCTCGCATTAGGAAAGTTTGAGCTATTGGTCTTATAAATGATTTTTTATTTTATTTATGTTTTATTTTTTGAAATAGCTAAAGTAATAGCCTTGTCATTTACAATGCCAATAGTAATAACTTCAGCAAAGGTGACACCTATAGCATTTGTAATGCAACATGTTTTGTATTTACGTGACTTAGATGTATTGATATTACAAATAAGTAAAAAAAGAAAGAAAAATGGGCCAACAAAAGAAGAAACGGGTATGAAGAGAAAATGCAAAACAGGAAAAGGACAGAAGAATGAAAACAAAACTTTAAAAAAAGCTTGAAACAACGGGCAAGAAAATAAGAGACAAGAGTATGATGAAATGGAGAGCTAGAGGGGTCGGGGTGAGCACAGAACGAAGGTAGGAATGATTAACCATCAGCACCAATAGTGGACATGCGATTGTGAAAATTGTGCTCTGAAAACAGGACGGACACAGCCGTGGGCCACAGTGCAGAAACGCAGTTAAAGCTTAACGTGAGAGAAGTACAGACACACTTTGCGCCGGTGAAACTAGACACGAGATTAGGAGTGGGGCTGGGCCGGGCGGTGCTGCTCTGCACATCATGGAAAACAACAGTTTCTCATGGCGGGGGAGGAAGAGGCAGACTGCGCGAAGAGGGCAGGGAGGGAGACGGCTGTTCGTAAAAGATGGAGTCAGAAAGAGGAGACCGTGAGAAGAAAAGGCTGGCAGAGACAGGAGAATGATGTGAGCGCGGGGACTGGTGATAGATATCAGGGCGACAGGAGCGAGAGGGCGCGAGGGAAGGGACTGCGGGTCACGAGAGCTTTCTGTGCCGGGGAGGAAGAGGAGATAAAGGAAGAGCAGGGGGAGGGAATGGGATGGAGAGATGTGGGAGGAAAGAAAAAGAAGGAAAGCCGGTGGAGGGAGGGGTAGAGAGGGAAGCCAAGAAATGTGGCTGGCGAGAGAGGGAGGGGAAAAGAGATAAGAAGAAGGAGCTAAAGTGTGTATTAAAGTAGAGACAGAGTCCGAATACTGTCGAAAAAAAGCTCTTGGCATTGCTGTGGGGATGGGGGAGGAGAAATGCGAGAAAGCTGCCATGTTGAAACAAGTAAAAAAAAAAAAACAAGCATAAGAGAGCATAAAAGGAGACACGGCCTGGCGGCTGTGAATAATTAGGGGATGAGAAATGCGCTGGGAGGAGAAATGCAGAGCGCACGCTGAGAAGCTTGTGGGAGGGAGGCTGGGCTGCTTTTGATGTGGTAATGCGAGGCAGGCAGCTGGTGGCATTGTGCACTCGCTTTTTAGGGCTTGCGCTTGCGCAATGACCTAAAAAGCGCACATGCACTGCATGGAATCGCCAGTGGTTAAACTCTGGATAAGCCACAATAGAGCTTCGCTCGCTATGCGCAAGCGCATCAGCAGGCGAGCCCTAAAAAGGACTTCCAATACTAATCTTGAGCCTACCACTTCCAGTCTTAGATGGTGACCACTGGTCCTAGTAAATTAATTATGCTAACCTCTTGCACTAAGTTAACTCACTTTAGGAATGTGTCCCTCCCAGTCAAAGCCTCCTCTCCCGTTTCCATTAGATTCTCGAGTCTCTTAAGACTAATAGCATAAATCATGTTCCACATGGCGCTTCTTTTCCGTGCAGTTTCAAACCTGCCTTCATCCTCCTACAGAGAACAGTTCCTAAACTTGACACATTACTCCTAGAGATGCCGAGTGAATTTTATAGTTGAGGCTTAGCAAACCGAACACAATACTCCAGACAAGACCTCTGAAACTTAAAACTGTATTCCAGATGAAGAAATAAAAAAATGGGCACCAACTTCAGATCGGGCCCCTAGCACTCAATGTTAGACTCTAGATAAGACTATTATCTGTTCCTTGTTTGGAATAAAGAAGCTAAGGGGTTTGAAGCTGATGCAACCTTAGCTACACCCACACTGTGCTCAGTGACTGTCGAGATATCTAAGCAAGAAAGCAAAAATATGTTCAGAATATGATCTTCAGGAGATGAAGATGACACTGTTCTTCCGCGGTTGATATTCCTTTAAATAAGTGATAGGTAATAGGTGCAACATGCAACACGTGTTGGTGGTCCAGCTTGCATGTGTAGCATACAGTAAATAAGCACCCTGAAGTAAGACAAGCCAATTTGCTCTTAAGCATTCTGTATAGAGGGAAGGAGAAAATAATCGCCCTTTGAAAGATATAACAATCAGAAATAAGTATTCAGAAAAGTCGTAAGAGGATAAAAGGAGAGTCAAAAAGTCTGATCATGCTTGCTGGATGAGCGGGAGTTGTCAAGATTTGCTTTAAACTGATGAATTACTACCACAGAAGGAGGGAATAAATTGTATAAGATTGTCAGCAGATTATCACAATAGGTATTTTTCAAAATTATTTACAGATTCTTAAGGAGTACTACGTACCAGGTGTGATGTAGGTGCTAAGACTTGGAGGAGGAACACAAGCTGGACATCACAACCAATTGGAGCACTGGCCACTCACTGGGGACGGCGCTTGGCACAGAAAGTTTCTAAGAGTTACGAAGTAGGCATTCAAGGCATTATGTTTGTGATGGTGTAACCCATCTGCCAAATTCTAAATCGGGACCAGAATACACACAAAAATGCAATCTTAAATATAATGGAACAGGGTGACCAATCCCAGTAGGTGACTGGGAAGTCAAAGGTTGATCTCTGTTCTGCTGCTGCTTGAAGGACTGCACTATTTGCCTCACTAGTGAAGCTTGGAAGGCGCAGTAAGTTCTGCTTTATTTTAGAGAGGTGCTCTGATGGACTAACCCCATTATGTTTTTTCCTGGAAGCACAGAACAGTCACAAGGAGTCCCAGCTGGACCACCTCACTGCTTTAATCTTTCTTTCAGACATCAGCCTTCGTCACCATTTGAAAATGTCTAATAAATAAAAGAGGAAGTAAAGTTTTGATCAAATCTGTCTTCTTTATTTTAAGAGGCAGTGCTTCTACGGGCCATTTTGACCACTGGGCCCCGTACTCCACATCCTGTAAAAAAAATTATATAAATAATACCCCAAGTCAAGGCGAAATATAACAAGGCAAATTAAATATTCCAAGTCAGAAAGTATCAATGTTGAAGAGGAAAACAGGCCGCCAAATAGTTATAGCTGAGTCGGTTTTTCACTTTTACATTGCCCAAGTGGTACACCTCCCATGAAAATCATAGATATGATTGTCTTGGACAAAATGAGCCAGTGGGCAAATTTGAGAGTAAAAAAACGAGGTGTGGGCAGGGTATGTTTGACTTGCTTTACCAGTGTAATGCTTCCGAAGCCGATATGAAGGGATTTCAATGTCACAAGATCTTTATTTTTCCTCTTAAATTTTGTGTATGATGACCCAGGAAAATGCATTATTTTGACAAATGAACTTTGTGGATTGTTACTTCCCTCCAGAAGAATATGGGATGCTCTTATAAGCTTATCTATCTAGCTGTCATCAGAAGAGAACAGAGAGAATTGATTTGTACTGAAGTTGTAAGGTTTACGGACTGGCAGCAGCCTGCCTCTGAAATGTCATAGCTGATGCAGTTTTTCTTCTACTTTTGCATTAAGCCATCCTGATTTGGGTGATTGGCCCAGGCTTATCTTTAACCTACAATATTCTGATTTGAGGAAGCTCTCTGATACCCGATTTCTCTTGTCTAGTTCGCGCTATGTTAAACTAAAAAAAAATGTATTGGAATCAGAGTGGAGCCAACTCTGCCGTTTATCCAACCAATGTTGATGGAACATTGCCACTGATTACCATTTGAGTAGTATTGATGCATATAATCTGCATTGTTTAGGAAGTATAAAGGTGGTATGTAGCACTAGATAATATTAGAGTTCTTATTAAGAAAGGAAAATGGAAAGCAGTGGAATTGTGGATCGGTAGAAAATATTCTGCAAATAGTCAGAAAATGTTTGTCAAATTCAATATACGACACGCGTTAATTCGCCTAAAATTAATAATACATTAAAAACTGATCTTTGCTGATAATTTAAAGAGGAAAGCTCGCACTACCCCTAGAGACAACAGCAGAATAAAAAGCAAATGACCTACAGAAGAGTTATTAAAGTTGATGCTACATGGTCATTGACAAGCCGATGTTCAGAAAAGAGACTATTGGAATTACGTATATGCCAGTTGATAATGGATTGGGTATTTCCCAATCACAACGCGTTTCCCTTTAACATTTACACGATTTTGTGCAAAAAGATTTCTTCAGCATTAATGGTTCGCTGGCAGACTGTTTAACGCAAAAGACGGAACCTCCGTTATTACTGGAAGTGAAGCTGGGCATGTCATCATGTAAAAAAATAAATATAATACAATACGGTGGGAAAACAGTGTTTTTGAAAGACTACACACGCGACAGCCTGCGTGTCTGCCACCGTTTATTGTTATCCTGCTGGCTGGGCCCGATTAAAGAGCCATGAATAACCTCTGTGTGCACAGAATCAACAGCTCGAAGAGGCTGCGTACGGAAAAAGCCTGTGTTTATATCTGAGGCTAATGAAGTGAAATTATCATAGCGGACAGACGCTGGCTCTGTAATCCTGAGATGGGGGTCGGGCCGAGCGAGGCTCGACCGGTGTTTTTATTCCATATAAAAAACGTCAAACCCAATGCCCTGATCACTTCCAATTTACATATGCACGGCTCTTGATTCCAGGCCGCCTGCGGAAGGTGGTGTCGGAATCACGGAGCGATTATTTGATTAAGGCAATTAGAGATCCCAGAGAGGCTTTATTCATCGCAATGCTGCTAAAGCAACAGATTTCTTGGGGCTGCGCGCAGGAAGGCAGCGGGTGTGTTGGAAGGGCTGTTCTCCTTGACTCCATTGTAGCAGACAGGGCTGAACCTATGTATTTTTTTAACACCTACACAGTGAAGAGAGTGTTGATCAGGGCAAGCGCTACAATCTCACGAGACTAATATCCAAACGAATGAAGTGTAACCAATGTGTGTCTTAGCCATTGATTGAAAGCAATTACAGCTCTTCGGTATTTTCTAGGAAGTCGAATTAAACACGTTTTAAAAAAATTACACTGGGGGGAGGAGAAATGCGAGACACGGCATCAGAGAGCATAAAAGAAGACACGGCCTGGCGGCCGTGAAACTGAAAGTACGGCCGGACGGCCGTGAATAAGTAGGGGGTGAGAAATGCGCTGGGAGGGCTGGCTTTGATGTGGTAATGCGAGGCAGGCAGGCGGCTGGTGGCATTGTGCACGCGCTTTTTAGGGCTTGCGCTTGCGCAATGACCTAAAAAGCACTAGCACTGCATGGAATCGCCAGTGGAATCGCCAGGCCAGTGGTTAAACTCTGGATAAGCCATAATAGAGCTTCGCCAGCTATGCGCAAGCGCATCAGCAGGCGAGCCCTAAAAATGAGTGAAGGAAAAAAATGAAGAAAAATAAAGAGAATGACGGAACATTCTTGGTGCAGCCAGCCAATCACACAAAAAGTATCTTCAAATCCACAGCCTTATTCCTTAAGACCCAAATTGAACCTGCCAAGAACTGACACCAGAAACCTGTTGGGACTGCCAAATATGTCACTAATCCACCACCTCTTTTAGTGTTCTGCAACCTGAAAAGAAATGTGAAAACTTAACCCAAGGTCAAAGCAACTGAAGCATCTCTTCCATCTTTCCCCAACTCTCCCCCTCGTTCATGTGCAGAAAATCTCCAAACAACTTCCCTCTTTGTAAAGCAATCTGTCAACTGAACTCTTCTGCTCAATGGTCTAATCTGTTAATCTCGCTTTCTTTCTGTTCCCTGACTGTTTAAAAGTTGGTCAAGTGTCCCCTCACCTTAAGAAAAATATATAAATAAAGTCCTGTTACCTGGATGGTTTAAACAACTTTCATTCAGTGTCTGGTCTACCATTCATTGCTAAAGTCTTGAAAAGTTCTGTAAACAATTACTTTATATAATTTAATTGTACTAATATCGATGCCGACTTTCAATCCGGTTTCAGACCAAATTGCAGGATTGAAACAGACCTCTCAAGTTACTGATGATGTCCATCGTTTTCTTGACAATGGTGACACAAGTTTAGTGCTACCAGTTGACTTAGCATCTTTTGACACCATACACCGTAATGTCTCCATTCATACTTAAACAAAAAAAAACTTGTGGGATTTAAAGGGAAGGGTTTGTACTAGTTTAAATCTACCTAACTAGTTATTCACAAATGATCAAAATGTATAATTACTTCTCTAACCCGGCTTCTGCTCTACTCGGTGTTCCTCCAAGCTCTGTCTTACCCTCTGCCTTCTTCAGTCTTTATCTCGAATCCTTGGGCAACAGCATACATGACTGCCAATTCATATCACCAATACGTTAATGGCACTCCGCTTTATTTGAAGGTCAGTTAGATTGATGGCATCACTCTGGTAGCTGGGACTCTACATCAGTTTATCCTGGATGACAGCTCATTACCTACATTTTAGTGCCTGTCCTCCTTCCACCCTTCACATCAGAGTCCAATAACCTGATCTGATGAGTCCCGCAAGGATCGTCCCTCAGCCCAACCCTGTTCGTCGTCTATATTACACCACTCGCCTACATCTGATCTGAAGGCATCACCGTCATCTCCTACGCCGGCGACACCCAACTCATCCTCTACCCTCGTGGACAAAACAAAAACCACCAGCACCCACTTCACCAACTGCATGACCTTGGGTGCAGAGCACCTGCCTAAAGCTCATCTCAGATAAGACGGAAGTGCTGGTGTTCAGAAACAAGATTTCCCCATGGGACTTCACCTGCTGGGCGTCCGAGCAACACCGGCTAAGCATGCTAGAAACCTGCGACTCATCCTAGACAACAAGCTCCACTTAACGGCACAAGTCAATACAGTGAGCTTCTTTTGCTTTCACCTCCTACGCATGCTATAATAGATCTTCAAGTGGCTGCTACAGTATACTAAAAGGACCGTCACTCAGATACTCCTCATTAGCAGGCTGGACTACGGCAGCAGTTTCTATACAGAAATCTTCTAGGGACTCCTACACAGACTCAGGAGTACTCAGAATGCTGCTGCAAGACTCCTACCCGACCTCCCAAGCCACACCTATATCACACTGCACCTCCAGGATCTGTACTGGCTCCCCATTTATAAGCACAGCCAATTCAGACTCCTCGCGCTCATATTCAAAGCTCTACACAACACTGGACCAGCATACCTCATCAGCCACATACTTTCACCAGCTTGCCAGATACCTATGCTCTGTCTCACTCTCCCATGCACACATCCCCTGCATCCACAAAACCAGAGAGGTTGCTCATTCTCCTAAATTGCACCCAAAATCTTAAAAGACCTGCCTCAAAAAATCAAACCCTCCTCTCTTCTTGAGTGCCACAAGAGGGTGAAGACCTCTTTGAATAACACCGTTGGGTACCACTCGCCGACAAACCTGCTAAGCGCCGGGATACCTTCACAGGTGATAGTTCGCTATGCAAATCAACATTAACACACCATGAAGGAGCTTCTACTACGCAGCAGTGGAACAACAGTGCCATCCAGTGGACAAACGACAGATGACAAGGCACATTTTGGTGCATTGCATACATAAATGTTAATATGTCTTTTCCCCGAGGGCGCCTCAATGTTCTGCCCTTCAACACGTTTATTAAAGTTAGTACAGAAGAATCGCCTTTGGATAAAAATCGTCTCCGTTGTCGCAACTTGAACAAACGTGTGTTTTTAGAATTTGTCTTTTAGCTATTAATAAGACGATATCGACAGACTTACGTAAAAGCTTCTAAACCAGTGGGATTTTTTCTTTTTTTTCCATAAGAGCAGACACTACATGAAATTAGCAGTCTTCCGCGGCTGAAAGACTATTGCTGCTTCCGCTGTCCTCAGAGTCCAGTGCTCTTGTGCTGCTGAATGTGCAGTCTGGTTGGACCACAGCTTCCAAGACCACTTGTGAAGTTCAGATCGGCCCAAAGGCCACACCTGTCGAACTCGCAACCCTCCAGCTGCTGAATGCAGTCTCAGCACTGAAACCACTGATATCTATAGCATTTCAGCATCACAACGACCCTGAAAGTTGCCACCAGAGTTGCCCACTTCTTGCAGCCGCCAGGGATCCAAGACCCAAGTGTAACTGGGGCTCTAGAGCATGTGCAAAAGTCTGTGCAGCAAACTTCCACCTGCTTCTCAGTCTGAGACCTTTTCCTAGCTTCTGTCACACTGAAGAAAGAGCAAACTGAAGTATTGGCGTACGTAGGCCTGGGCATGATTGAGTGAATGCACCTGTGCTTCGCCAATGCTGTATCCCCAATCGGATGCCAGGGATCACAAACGATGGGGAACTTCATTAGCGGGGGTGGCGAGAGAAGTGTGTTGCACCTAGAGTTGAACATGATTTTAATCCTGTATTGCGTTCACCTAATTGCTCCACGTGGTATTAAGTAACAAACACTGTTCAGTGGTGCTAATATTTAGAACACTCTCTAGCTCAAAGCCAACCATAAAATGGCCCAAATATAGCCCAATGGTGCTACGCTCAGGGACTAGCTTGGGCACTGTTATGTTCTTAGTCCATAAATATTTGTACTTGGACCACCTTACAGAGATTATTTTATGATGAGCGCGGCGGGGTCAAATTCTGCGCAAACCTAAAGCAAATTAACATTCCCATAATCTTCTAAGTGCTCATAAGGATCAATTAGAAACGGCCACCCCACGTTTCGAATTTTGTGGACTAACAAGCCCTAAAATCATAATTAGCAAAAAGTCCTGAGCAAATACATAACTTCTTCTTTTAATTCCAGGTGTTCACTTCCTGGAATTAAAAGTTGTTTTCAACAACTATACGCTTATGAACTTGAATGTTATTGTTTTTGCTCAGGATAAAGTCTTTTCACCTTACAGATATGGTCTGCTCTGAAGGTCTGACCCTGGTTACTGCTTCTTTTGTCTCTAGTAGGTGCCCGCAGCAGCCCTTTCAATTTTGTTCATGCAAGATGTGCTGCTTCTGTGCACGTTTTTACTTTTAATTCTGAGACATGTACTATTGTTAAGTCCAATATATAATAGGACTACTAGTCCAAGAATTCAAAGAAACAGTATTGGAAATGCAATCGGTCTCGCGTTTGTTTGCCATTTGCAATGCCAATAGCTTAAAATCAATGTCTTTTACCTATGTGTTATGGAGTGTTTGTATGTAGTTTGTAGTGGAATTATGTGGTTTGGATGGGATTATGTGGTTTGGATGGGATTAGTTAGTTGTGGAATTGTGTGATTGGAGTTGGTTTATGCTGTGAAATTATGTGGCTTAGTGTGTTGTGGAATTATGTGAATTGTAATTATGTAGTATTAGTTGCACTTTAATTATTTGCTGTAAGATTGTGTATTATGGAGTGTAATTATGTGGAATGATATTTTGTGCTGTGGAGTGGTATGTAGTGGAGTTTAATTCTGTGGTGTGCTGTTGAATTTTCTGAAACGATGTGTACTTGTGTGGTGTGAATTGGATGTATGTGGTGTGTTTAATTATGTTGTTTTATGTGGTTTGGTGTCAAATTATGTGGTGTGGTTTGGAAATTTGTGGAGTTGAATTGTGTGGTGTGGAACAGTGTTGATAGCTTTGCGTTTGAGAGCTCCTGGCATTGTCATAGTTAATGTGTTTTAGCCATGTGTTATGGAGTGGATTGGATGAATGTGGTGTGGATTGGAATTTTGTGCGTTGGATTTGAATTGTTTGTTGGGTAAAAGTGTGGTTTGGAATTGTGGGGTGTTGAGTGGAGTTGTGTGTAGTGGAAGTTTGAGCCATGATGTGCCGTGGTATTATGTAAATAGAAATTATGTGGCATTGAGTGTATTAGAATTATATTGAGTGGGATTGTGTGTCTTGGCGTGGAATTTTGTCATGTTAAATTTCATACCACAATGCGGAATTATGTGTTGTGAATTAGATCTATGTGGTGCGTAGTGGAATTATGTTGTGTAGTTGAATTATGTGGTTTGGTGTAGAATTATGTGGTGTGGAATGGAATTTTGTGGAGTTGAACTGTGCGGTATGGAACTTTGTGGTGTTGAGTGAAATTATGTTGAGAGTAATTATGTGGTATAGTGGGGAGTGTTTGTGGATTGGTATGTGGCATTGAGTACATTTATGTGGGGTGTATTAATGTGGTACTGAGTAGAGTGGAGTTGAGTTATGTTATGTGGAGTGTAAATATGTTGAATGGTGTTATACCATGGTCTGGTTGAATTATGGTTGTATTGTTACGTTGCCGGCATACAAGTCAATACATATAAGAAACTGCTCAAGAATGCCTATTGCGGTACTGGTCGCAATCCAGATTTAAGACAGTCATAAGAACATACAGCAAATTTTGAAAGGAACAAACAGAACAATAAATATTCTGTATGGAAGTTGGGGATTTCTTCTGTTATTGCACTATTTTCAAAGAAAAACAGATGGGTGCCAGTCCTATGGTAAGTGAAAAAATGATGTGCATCAAGTCTTAGCACATGATTTATCACGCAAAATTCACTTTTTAAATATATTTTGGAGAGGAGCCTAGCCGGCGACCAAGATGTCCGCGTAGTGTCTAGGCTCCACCGATCTCCATTCCCTGCCTGAAATATCCTGCAGTTTATCCTGTGCCTAGATGCCACCCCCGGACACCGGAACATAAGCGACGCCCGTCGGCAAAGTCCCGAGGTGCCTCCGTGGTCTGGAGGCGGAGATACGTCGCCCGGCAAAGTGGGGCCTAGTCCGCCGGAGAAGACGGGGACTTGCGTGATCCCTGCCGCCGCCTGCAGTGCAATAATAGTGGGGGCAGTGGACCACCCAGCCCGATGTGCGGTGGGATGCTCCCCCGGGACATCACTGAGAGCTCCGCACTGCGTGACAGGGCAGAAGTACAGCCCGGAGCTGACGCAGGCATTTGAGAAGAGCCGCTTGGCCCGGGGAGCCTACCCGGTGCTGGTTACCAACAGGTGGAGGTGTTTATGGGGCAGCGAATTGCCTGACACCGGCTGAATATTGGTGCTATAAGAAGGGACCCCAGGGGCCTCAGATGAGACTGTCGAGTGTGATGATGGGTGATATCATGCTGAGAGGGGCGTGAGTACTGATTATTGGATCTGCTCGGCCATGAAGATATTGAGGAAGTGGAGACCTGGGGAAAAGCATTACTTGCGCCTTGACATTTAGGCCCGCATTGGATTGAATGCCCACTGGCGGTCACAGGGAGTAAGGGACAGTGGGGCTGCACAAGCGGGCCCGCTTGATCGTCTTGCCCGTCTGCTGCTGATGTGTGGCACGGACGGTGCATGTGAGGTTCCCACTAGCGGTATAGTCCCAGCGGGAAGAGAGCAGTGAAGCACGTGCAAAATAAGTGGACGCGGAGTACTCCCCGGACAGAATGAAAGGCGCTGAGTATAGCCTCCGGTACGGCCAGCAGTGACGCGGGGAGACTCCAGAAGGGTGCAGGAGACGTGGCCATTGCGAGATCAGGACGGCGAAGACGCATTGGAGTGCAGCCCAGATATCTTGGACGTAGTGGGTCGCCACGGTTGGAGGCAGATGTCGGGCGAAGGAGCAGAGCCATTGGTCCCTTGGTTGATTTCCAGCTGTGCTCTGGGCCTGGGAGGCAGAGGAAAGATGACTGCGAAGGCTGACGCAGATAAGACCATGTCCCGGGCCTCCAAGGGATCGCGAAACATTCAATCTAACAGGCTGGATCGATACACCTTCCCTAAAAGGTCCCCGGTGGAGCCCAAAAAGACCCTGTCGGGGGGAGGAGAGTTCACCCACACCCTCAGAGCCAACATTGACGGAACTGATGGCGGCCATACATGGTGTGCAGACATCTCTGGGCCAGAAGATGGATGCCCTGGACAACAAACTCAACACTGTCACGATAGAGATGGGGTTGATCCGGGCTGACCTCACAAAGATGAGCGAAAAGGTCAAGACACTGGGGATTAAGGCGGCCAGTTTGATCGGCGATGTGAATTTGCTACAGCAAGAGGTGCGGGACCTCAAGGCCTCAAGGGTCCTCACGGACCGTAAGCTGGACGACTACGAAGGAAGAGCCAGGCGTAATAATATTCGCATTCTTGGGTACCCGAGAAGTCAGAAGGCCCAACGCCGGACCTATTCGTCAAAAACGTTGTTCTTAACCACCTCAAACCTAAAGGCCTCAGCAAATTTTTCACGGTTGAACGTGTGCATAGAGTCCCGGGGGTTTAAACCGCGACCGGGAGCACAGACACCCCCCCGCCCCCCGTCCTATGATTGCAAGAGTTCTGAATTTTCGCGACAGGGTCGTGATCCTGCAGGAGGCCGGTGCTGGGGCCCCCTTGAAATTCGAAAATACAACTCTCTCCTTCTTCCCAGATTGTACCCAAATGGTATAGAAACAGCATCAGGGCTTCTTGTCAGTGAAGAAAAAATTGAGAGATAAGGGACTAAAGTATGCCATGATCAATTTTCCCTCTAATTTTTTTCCTCTGTGTGCAGCAGTGGAGTGTCTCTGTGCGCCAGGAACTAAACCGCACGGGTCTGCGCCGCCAAATGGCACTCAAAACGTATACTTTAAAAAGTGGAAAGATGGTGCATTTTCACACATACAGCGCAACAATAAGTGTCTTGAGGGCAGTTTGCAAATTTATTGTATTGCCTGTATTTTTATTGTTGTGCCTGTGACTGCTGTTGTCTGTCTGTCTTCCCCGCTGCCTGTACGTGGTCTGTTCCCCTTTTTCTTCCCTCTGTTCCCCTCGCTGTCCCCGTGCTCTCTCTGCCCGGTCTTTCCTTCTGTTCCCCTCGCTGCCCGTCACTGTCCAGTTTTCCCTTCTGTACCCCTCGCTGCCCCCGTGCCTCTCTGCCCGTTCTGCCTTCTGTTCTTAGCTGCCCCTATATTTCTGTATTTTGCCTCTGTGCCATTAGTTTTTTGTGCCCGTCTGCCCTCTGTCCCACTCGTTTTTTGTGCCTTTATGCCCTCTGTCCCACTCGTTTTGTGCCTTTTATGCCCTCTGTCCCACTCGTTTTTTGGGCCTTTATGCCCTCTGTTTGTCTTACTCGTTTTTGGGCCTTTATGCCCACTGTCCCACTCGTTTTGTGCCTTTATGCCCTCTGTCCCACTCATCTTGTGCCTTTATGCCCTCTGTCCCACTCGTTTTTTGTGCCTTACTGCCCTCTGTCTGTCTCACTCGTTTTTTGTGCCTTTCTGCTCTCTGTCCCACTCGTATTTTGTGCCTTTTTGGTCTCTGTCTTCACGGGCTCCGATTAACAGCAATACTTAAACAAAAGGTCACAGTCTGCCCCGCTCTTTACTAACAAAAGCGTAGAGACAGTTTCAAAACACAGTGTGTGCTAAAGTACGCGCTGTGTTTTGAAACTGTCTCTACGCTTTTGTTAGTAAAGCGTGGGGCAGACTGTGGCCTTTTGTTTAAGTATTGATTTTAATCGGTGCCCGTGAAGAACAATATTTAAACAAAAGGCCACAATCTGCCCCGCTCCCACATAGCCGCAAGCGCCACAATCCCCACCAACCCCCCGCCTCCTTACCTGCACTCCTCACGCCCGCTCATTCATGATCGCGGTGCTCGCTTCTTTAAAGAGGCCAGCAGCGTTACTCCTTCTTGCGACGTCCTGTGTACGGGCGCTCCACGCGAGGTGGTGCGCGCTGACATCCGGGGAGGTGCACACGCCCGCCCTAGAGGGAACGGTGACCATGATGTTCCCGGCCCGCCTTCGGGTAGAACTCAACGGTAAGGCCTGGTTCTTTGACAACCCTGAGATAGCGGCAGATTGGCTGGACAGTACATATGCAACGGAAGCTGAGAGTCGAGACCAAGGCGGAGAAGATGAACAATAATCGGTGTAATGCAGTGACTGTCGGGCTTTAGTAGTAGTATGGCACGAGTGGGGGGTGGGATGGGGGCATATTGATTCCCCTGATTCGCTTTGCTCTTGTTTTGATTTGGACAGGGGCAGTGAAGGTGGGGACGGTAAACGGGGATTGGTGGACTCGTTTGGGCCCTCCCTCTATTTTCTACTTTTAGTTAGCTTAGATTAGTGTTGGGGCGACAGGCACACTGCTAGTTGGGGATGAGCGTACGCTTTATGCAGGGGTGCAGGGTGGGGGTAGAGGAGCATAGAGTTTGGTTTTTTTTCACAATTGAGATTTTATTATGTGCAATATTGTTAGCAATTTGTTTTTGGTTTTTTTTTCTTGCATCAGGTGACCTTGGTAGGATGTATCATTTCAATGTCTTCTGGTATATCGGGGTTGGGGTTTCAACACTCAACTGGAATGTGAATGGGCTAGGAGATAAGATAAAAAGGGGGATGGTCAACCAATTAATCAGGAGACAAACCCCGGATGTGGTATTGCTACAGGAGACACATTTGATTGGTAATCGTTGTATGGCACTGCATAAGGGGGGATACAAATTAGTGGCACACGCTGGATTTACCAAAGGGCCTAGGGGGGTGGGGATTCTAGTGAGGAATTCCTTCCCACTGACCATTCAGGCCACCTGGGCGGACAAACGAGGCAGATATATTGGCATTTCGCGGTTGTGGGAGGGGAGACCTGTTACCTTTCTGTCCGTATATGTCCCGCCGGCTCTGCAGACTGACACCTTTCGAGATCTGTGTAAAAATGTTTTAACTTTGCCTGTGGTAATGTTGATTGTGGGGGGAGACTTCAATGCTGTGATGAACGGTGAAGTGGATAGACACCCTGCCCATATTTTGCCACAGTCTCTGCGGTGATTATCAGATTTCATAGAGACCACTGGGCTTGCGGATGGGTGGCGACTGAGGAACGCAGGGGAAATGCACTTCACACACGCCTCTGCTGCCCACCACTCCCTCTCAAGGATAGATTATGTCTTAGTGCCGACATCACAAGTTGAGTGGATCCGAGATGTGCAGCATCTGGGTAGGGGGGGATCTCTGATCACTCACCGGTCTGGCTTAGTGTAGAGGTGGGACAGAGAGATGTAGGTAGGATTGCCCCCATAAATGCATGGCACTTGAGAGACACCAAAAAGGAGATTGTGCGGATCATGGAACGTTATTTCCAGAACAATGTGGGAACGGTGGAGTCCAAGTGTTCCCTGTGAGAGGCGAACAAAGCCGCCATCAGAGGGGAAGTGCTATCGATAGTCTCAGGAAAGAGGAGAAAGAGTCGGGCAGAGGTAGATAGAGTGGAGGCAGAATTGACGGCCTTGGAGGGAGAGGTGTCGAGGGGGGACGCTCCAGAGGGGGTGCACCATTTGAGACTCCTCCGAGATGAATATAGGAGCCTGGCTAGAGATTGGGCCAAGGAGCAACATTCTGACACCCAGAGTAGGGTTTACAAACACGGCGATAAAGCTGGGAAATTGATCGCCTGGCTGCAGAGAGGGGAGTGGGCATTGCAGTTGGTACCAGAGTTGCAGTCAGAGAGCTTGGGTAAAATAACAGATCCGCAACTGATAGTAGAGGAGTTCTCGACTTACTATGCCTCAGTATATACAGCTGCAGATACGTATACAGAGGCTGATAACTCGGAAACGATACACGATATCCCTATGCTTGCGCTCTCGAAGGAGGACAGGGACTATCTAGATTCCCCTTTCACAAACGATGAGGTTGCGCAGGCTATTAGAGGGGTGCACTCCGGGAAGGCCACCGGCCCGAACGGAATCCCCATGGAGTTATATAAATTGAACGCGAATAAGTTAGCGCAGTTTCTTCGTGATATGTGCGTAGAGAGCAAGGAAGAGGGGCAGCTCCCGTATGATCAGCGATTAGCTAATATCATCGTTATTCATAAAGACGGTAAGCCTAGGACAGCGTGCTCTTCCTATCGGCCAATCTCATTTTTAAATGCTGAGCAGAAGGTGCTAGCAAAATTGATGGCGATCAGATTGGCCAGGGTTACTACGACCCTGGTCCATCTGGATCAGTCTGGCTTTATGCCCCGCCGTAACACAGCTCTTAATATACGGAGGCTGCACGGGATCCTGGGGGATTGCATTGAGCATACACGAACCGGCGGTACTGGTATCCTTGGATGCTACCATGGCCTTTGATAGGGTTGAGTGGCCCTATCTATTTGTACTCCTGGGAAAGATGGGTATTGCACAGGAGTTTATCGGTTGGGTCCGTCTCTTGTATACGGGTCCCCTTACCAGGGTAGTGGTGAATAATCACATATCTGCTGATTTCCCTCTGGGAAGGGGCACACGGCAGGGATGTCCACTTTCCCCGCTGCTGTTTGCATTGGCGCTTCAGCCGCTGGCGGCGTGGGTCCGTTGGGACAGGTCGATTCGGGGGCTGCGGTGGACGCTTGAGTGGGAAGATAAAATCTTGCTCTACGCAGATGACATTCTGCTCTTGCTCTACACAGATGACATTCTGCTCTCTCACTACCCCCAGGGACTCCTTGGTTAGTTTTCTAGATGTCCTGGCCATATTCAGGAGATATTCTGGCTTTTGCCATCAATTGGGCGAAGTCAGTGCTTTTCGTCCTCAGCGGCGATCCCCCGGCCATCCCGAGATTATGCCCATTGAAAATGGAGTCCGAGGGATTTCGGTATCTGGGCATATATGTGACCATGGACCCGAAGAGACAATATGATAATAATCTGGGGCCCCCGTTGGCCAGATTCTGAAGGGATGTGGCGAGATGGAGGTCACTGCCGCTTTCCCTGTTGGGTCGCGCTGTACTGTTTAAAATGATGGCCCTTCCCCGTTTCCTATACGCGCTCCAAAATACAATGGACCCGGTGCCCCCTCATATTTTAAGGAAATAGAGTCCCTTCAACGGCAGCTTCTCTGGGAGGGCAGACCACGTGTTGCATTTCCCAAGCTCACTTTACCCTGGTACGACGGAGGGATCGGATTGCCGGACCTCCGGAAATACTATTGGGCCTCCCAGTTGGCGGCGATTAACCAAGCGATCTATGGATCACCCCTAGACCCCGGTTATGCGCTGGACCATGGTCAGATGCCAGGCGGGAACTATAAGAGAGCCCTCTATGCTAGGAAGTGCCAATTTCCCCTTGTTGGACTGGCGGCACAAGCAGTTCAGGTGTGGCATGCGTCTAATCGACATCTTAAGTGGGACGGGAGGATTACTTTGGCTACCTCGTTATGGAACTCTGAGGACTTGGGTAGCTTGTGGAGGACGAAGGGCTTTGACAGATGGGATCTCATCGGGATCTTGCAGGTCAAGGATATGTGGGGGAGGGACAGGATTCTTACGTTTGACGCCCTGCAAGAACGGCACCAGCTGCAGGAGAGAGAGCGGTACCTCCAGGTTAGGCATGCCCTACTAGCTAATATTCCCCGAGGTACTACGCCTCCAGGGTCTTCCCCATTAGAAGACCGGATATTAGACGGTCATCTTCCAACCAAAACTATTTCTCTGATTTACAAAAAACTGATCAATCACACTGAGGATCCACTGGTAACAATTAGCGAGCAATGGGGCGCCGATGGCCTAGTATTGGATGACGAAGACTGGGGGAAGGCAGTTTCTTCCCAGAAAGTAGTGGCCATCCAAATGAGACTTAGGTTGGTGCATTTGAAAACCCTTCATCGGTCCTACATCACAGGACCTTGGCTTGTGAGGATGGGATTGGCGGAGAGTGGGGAGTGTCTGAGAGGATGTGGAGAGCCAGGATCGTTCATGCATGTTTTATGGCATTGTGCTGCAATACAGAACTACTGGGTTGAAATCCATGACAAGATTCGGGAGGTGCTGGGAGTGGAATTGGTGTTGGAGACCCGACGTTGTGTCCTGAATGTCTGGGAACCGACTGATCTTAACTCACATAGGAAGCAATGGGTGACTCTGGAATGCATGATAGCCAAGCATAACATCGCGCAACTGTGGGGCGCCAGTCAGATGCCCCAGATAGGGAAATGGATGGAAGAATTAGACTGGGGCATGTTCAGGGAGAGGTCAGTGTACGTGGCCAGGGGCCGACCAGAGAAATGAGGGAAAATTTGGGGCGCCTGGAATAGCTACAGAGGGGATATATGTACTCCTCCGACTGTAAATGAAGACACTGTAGTGTTGGAGTCTCAATGACCCTTGAGGATTATCCTAACTCTATATTTTGATGTATGAGGATGTATAGATGGCTACTGCGATGCCACTATTTGTCACCTGATGCTTTTATTTTGAATATGTTCATAAAAAGATTTATAAAAAAATATATATATATTCTGGAAAATCAATCATTTCTCTCCGACGATCCGCTTACAAGCTCTGAAAATATATACATTTTCACCATTTTTTAATTAATTATTCCTTAGATCCTTCCAGCTGTAGAGCATTAGCTGTAACTCTGGGAGAATGACTTTAAAACTCAACACACAGTGGGAAATGTGATTGTTTTGGGGTCCCTCCCAACTTAAGGTGAGGACCTAGAAGTTGACCTCAAAAGGAAAAGGATGCCGTGCGGAATGATTTTGTGATGGTCCACCACAGGCTGAGTTATGGGCAAACTTGTTTTGATTAAAGGGCCCGCATAACATTATGCGGTGAGTTTCTGCAGTGCAGTGAAAATTATATATTACCGACTTCCCTGCTGAGCCGTGGAGAGCCTAGTAAAGTTCTCTTTGCTTTTTTTTTCCTTTTGGCTGCCTTGCAGCACGTTTCCCTTTTTTAAATGGTCACACTAAAAAAGCATTTGTTTGTCAAGCTGACAAATAAATGCTTTCTTTGTAAAAGCGCCCCATGACACGCTTTCACGTTGATGTCGGCCACGCCCTTTCTTTACACTGAAAGGGGAAAATTATAAATTAAAAAAAAGAAAGTGTTGGGAGAGAGCTTGTCCTGCCTGCTGCAGGAGAAAACCATTTAGCTAAATAGTGATCGGAGGCTGAACTTAAAGCCTACAGAGTAACAACACATGTAACGCAGCGTGTCGTCATGGAAGGTCAGTGGCGGCTCCTCCGCTAAGGTGGAGGAGCGTCACTTCACTGGTCTCAAAGCAATGAAAAAGGACAAAAAAATGATAATAACATAACGTTAGAATTTTTTCTTTTTCCTTCTGCAGTGGCTCCAATTTTTTCTGGGGGCGGGATTGGGCCCTGTGGCTCAGATTACTGCAGGGGAGGAGTGGTGGCACTCCAATGTGCATGACATTTTGGCCGGCCCTCTCGAGCCGCCCAGAACAGTCATGCGCACTTGCCATGTTCTCCATCCAGGCTGCATTACAGACTGGGTAGAGAACATACCCCAGGCTCCCAAGCATGGTTTAAGCGCCGATTTACGGCGCTCGGTGTTGTAATTGGTCAGGTAAGCTTCCTGCTGCAGGCCTCCAGTCAGGAAGAAGGCAAAAGAAGATGCAGAGGATCAGAGGAGAGTTGACGGCAACACCGGCTGTAGTCGGGTAAGTGTTTTTTTTATGTTATCCTTTTCATTACTCCGACCTAATCTCCTCCACCCCCACCCTCCCCACCATCCAAGTCCAGTAACACACGCTACTGTGGGAGGTTACAAATTGAGACAAGCTGGTCTAAGGAGGGACTACTAAGCCTTTGGACCAATGAAAAAAGCCACTGTTTCCAAGTGACAATCAAGCAAGCCAATGAAAATTATGGGCAGAGAGTGGAGCTTCAAATCATACCACAATACAGCATGCCTCGCAGAGCAGCGCATGTGCTGCCCAGGCTCAACATAAAAATTTGGACAGGAGCAGCACATCACACATGGAACTGAGTAACGTGACAGCTGTGTTGTAGAGAGGGCCAGACAATGGAGCACTACCCAGTAGCATACAAAGGAAGCCATGGTCCATGGTGCACGCACAGTACCTTACCCCTCTGACTGTTGGGGGTAGTGCAATACAGCAAGCAGCAGGCATCAAAGGGCCCTACAGGGCTTTGGGTCCCGATGCCACTGCACCATTGATACTCCACCCCTTGCAGTACTCCCTTTCTTGTCCGCACTTTTAGTTTTAAGACTTGTTAGAAGTGTGAGCAACACTAGTGTTTGATGTATTTGGATGCACTGGTTATGGCACACAGCTTGGCTTCTTGAGAAAAGCCTGTCTTACAACATTTCTAAGTAGCTTGGAGAGAGACTTAAAAATTTCCAACCTTAGTAATACATTTTACTTCTATGTGCATTCTACGCAAACTGAATAATCACCATTGGAAATGGAGACATCTATTTACATGGTCTCAGTCTGGTGGCACCCTTCTCCCACCTGTGAAACTGTCTAACAAACTGAATGATGCATAGCCAATGGGCAAGGAACACTTTCATGCATGACAAGTCCTTCGTTCCAATGCTCTGTGTCAAAGGTTTAAAAGGGGGTGGTGATGGACGGAGCATCTGAATCAATCACACACTCCCACCCAGTCAAAAGATCTGGGTTTAATCCATCACCGTTCTTTAGCCCACTCTGCCACCCCAGTTCAGACATGGCTATATGCAAATCAGTCTGACCCTGTGCCTCATGGGAACAGTCCAGCCCAAACTGCCAAGCCATGTCTTCCCTGGACCGGAAACACGCTTCTGAGGGCCGGTTTCTGGCATTCCAGCCGTCTTTAGCCCGGATTGCTTGAATCCAGTGGCAAAGTGAGCAAGGAACTCACGTCTGAGCATACCCTGCCACACTTATGGCGGCCAAAAGCGGTACAAAAGGGGGTGGTGATGGACGGAGCCTCTGAATCAATCAAACACTCACACCCAGTCAAAAGATCTGGGTTTAATCCATCACCGTTCTTTAGCCCACTCTGCCACCCCAGTTCAGACATGGCTATATGCAAATCAGTCTGACCCTGTGCCTCATGGGAACAGTCCAGCCCGAACTGCCAAGCCATGTCTTCCCTGGACCGGAAACCAGCTTCCGAGGACCGGTTTCTGGCATTCCAGCCGTCTTCAGCCCGGCTTGCTTGAATTCAGTGGCAAAGTGAGCAAGGGAGTCACGTTTGAGCATACCCTGCCACACTTATGTGTCAAAGGTTTAGCACAATTATATTTGGATTATTCATAGAAGTGTCAGCAAATACAGATGAACAGGGAGGTTAATTGAGTGGTGTCTGTTGAAACGTGCATGAGAAAGCTGTGGTTGTAGGAGCTTCAATCACACTTCTTAGAAGGAGGCTCCCAGCTCTTGGGTAGTGCAGGCATAGTGGTGGATAGAGCAGTTAAGACAAAGCCTGTTACCAACACAGATTTCTAGACCAATATCCTAAAAATAGCACAAAGCCAATTTTTAACCCATTGTCTCGCTGGTGCTGCCGTCGGCCAATGGCCGACCCGACCATGCCCGTTTTTTAAAACTACAGCACTGCCGCAAAAAAGCGGAATCAGCCAACTGGTCTCAGTATTTAGCAACCTGCACAAATCAGTATTTACTTTCACAGCCTGGAACAATTTTGCTCAGTTATGCGTGATCTAGCCCAATCTGGCAACACTGACTGTGTTAGGTGCATGGCCAGGCCAGCAAACAACATGACCGCCTAAAGGCTAAGCTATGTGACCCAATAGGAAAATACTCCAACTTAAAAGTGAGCCACAAGGGACAAGGAAACACAGGGGCCAAAGTGTACAACATAAAGGAGCAGTGTAGAGTTGGAGGGCCCAAGGAGTGCACTACAGACTACCCTCTAACTGTGGTAGACTTCCTGGCAGCTGACCGAGGTCCTATGATAACTTATGATCACGGCCGCACAGATTTACCAGCCAAAATGGTAGTAGTGTGCAGGGCGTGATTAGCGTGCCTTGAAGAGGGGATTCCATGTTTGGAGACAGCATTCTGGTAAACCAAAGGGCCGTACTGAGGAGCATCAGAGCGACTAGCAGTCCATACTGCGCTGTTTCTCTACTGTGTGCAGCCTGGGAGTGGCTCTGCTGCCCCAGAGGAGTGGGCTCCTGAGTAGGGTTCAGGCCGGTCTTGTCTAGCAGCCTCAGCTCTGCCTCTATGTGTGGGAGCTAGAGGTGAGGGCTGAAGATGAGCTGAGAAGTGGAGGGAGTTGGGTGGGATGAGACCTCGGGAGAAGGCAACCTCAGCTCAGACTCGAAGGATTAGGGCTGGTTAATGGGGATTTTCTGAACTGAAAGGCCACACCTTTGATGCGCTGTGTGTTGGAGACAGGCGCTGTTGCATTGGGGATCTGCTGCTTGGCTGGGACTTCTCGTTTCCCCCCCCCCCCCCGACCCCCCCCCCCCCCCCCCTGGTGACATGGGGTGAGACTGACTTCAAGGCTGCTGGCCTTATGATATTGCCTCAGGGGGGCCCTTCTCCTGATGCTCGAGAGTGTGGAGGGACGCATTTGACACACTTGTTGTTTGCCATATACGCTGATGCAGGTGCTCCAGCCTAAATGAGCCTGGGTGTGCCCACCTTGCAGCACTTGAGAGCGATCTGTATCTGGTGGAGGGTAGCCGACGCGGTTTAGTCTCCGAGCACTTATCAACTCCATGTCGCCCACCAGGCTATGGGGTAAACAAAAGACCCCAACCTGCCATCTAGACCAAGAGTACTGGTAAGCTGTCTGACAGGAACACAGTGACAAGCAATATGGACAATCTACAAACAAGCGATACGAGAGCCAACTCTGACATGCAAATATTCCTCCAAAGTATGCAACAGAACCTAGCGTCCATAGACCAGACAATAGACACAGTAACTAGGAGTATGGATAATATGGTGATAAGAATGGACAAGCAAGAGAGCTGCATAGCTGAAGCCGAACAATAGATCTCAGATGTGGAGGACACCCAAAACACATCCAAGGAGACCATGCTAAGAATGGGCAAAGTGCTCTCCCTTATTAAGGCCAAAAACGAAGACTTGGAATCCTGGTCAAGACAAAACAATATTAGGATTGTGGAAATCCCGGAGTCATCTGACACTAGTAAAATGGAAGCATTTGTTGAAGATATGCTCACTATAGATTTTTGGACCAGGCAGTTTTTTCAAACTGTTTATAGTAGAGGGGGCACAACATTCACTGGTGGCCAAACGTTCTGAACTCCACCCAGACCCATCTTAGTTCGGATCCTAAATTCCAGGGACAGGAATAAAGTGCTGCATGTTGCCAGAAAGAAAGGGGATCTGCATTACTGCAGCTGCAGGATCTCGCTGTACCTGGATTTTACCCTGGTGGTGCAGGAGGCTCAGAAGATGTTTGCTGCGGTCAAGAAATTGATCCAACAAAAGATTCTCCAATACCATGCTCCTCCCTGCAAGATTGTGGATTGCACACCATGCCAAGTAGATTATCTTCAATGACTCGCAACAGGCAATGGCGTTTTTGAAAAAATGAATGACATCTTACACTGCCACAGATCACTTGACCAACAACACTCAATCGTAACAGTCTGACAACAATATGGAATTACCTGCAAATGTCTTGTTAAGTGATGATTCAAAAGAAAGCAACTGGTGTTAGAACATGATGCAGAACCCTGGCACTAAACGTCTACCCTACGGCAGGAACAAGAAAATGACCGGCCTGCAGATGACAGGCAACGTTCTAGTTTCATCCTCTTGAGACTGCAATAAGCATGTTGGTGACCTCCCCTCTCAGGCAAGCCCATTCCTATAACTGATTCACAACAAATTTGGCCTCTCCTCAGAAGGTAAACTCTGCGGCAGTTAAGTTAGATGTTGATGAGACCTTAAATGTGATAATTGAGACACATGAGTTTGTAAGTGATGTGAGGTATATGGGGTGGGGGGTGTAGCGTTTCACCATCAAGGTTTAAGGGGCTGGTGTGGAAGGAGGGGGCAGGATGATTGCACTGTTATTTCATGTTACAGAGATAGAAGCACAGAGTCCACAACTGAGAAAGTCCTAGGTAAAAATACAGAACTCACAACATTGATGCCCAGGCACATATTCTTCACACTCGCTCATCTAAATGGCTTCTGCATCACCTAAATCACCCTACTGACCTGCAACGTGGATGAACTGACTAGCCCTAACAAAGGGTGGCAAGTAGCAACATAGAGGCAGAGACCCATTGCCTGCAGGAGACACACAGCATCTACCACAACGATAGTAAATTCCTCACTCGTTGGGTTGTGCAAAGTTATACAGCCTTTTACTCTGCATATGCCAGAGAGGTAGCTATCCTAATTAGACGGAGAATCTTATTTATGCTCCTTGGGTCAGTTTCTGACCCCAGCAGCTTATACATCATTATCAAGGCTCCCTGTTTTCCGTTTTGATAGATTTTTACAGATAAATGCAGGCCGAAAACCATTTACTTTTGTCTATATTTATGTTTAAACGTGGATAAAAACAGAAATCTGATTCTTTTTTGAGAGATTCTATATGCTGTCAGTCATGACTGCCAGGTTAATACCTGTGTGGAATGGCGGGTAAAGTGTTTTTTTAAAAAAAGAATTGTAGTAAAGAGGCTCAAACAGCAGTGGATATGCATAGCATTAATGCTAAAATGTTCATGATTTATATAAGTGCATTGATCGGTGGGTGTTCCTATCAATGGACCCTATCAGGCGTTTAAGCATAGATGCACATTTATTGGTTACATAAATATGTAAATATACCAGTTTGAACTTCATTTATTCACAAAACCAAAAAATAAATATGGAGAAATGCAGACTGAAACGTAAAAAAATGAAATACCATAAAACCAGGATCCCTAATTATTGTTCAGGGAGTGCTGTAGTGAACCTATGTCACCATGGTTAACACCAATAGCTCAAATATAGATGGGCCGTCATTTTCAACGATGTATGGGGTAAAATACCGGAGTTAGCACAACATACATAATCTGGGGAGGAGAATTTAATGTGACGTAAGTAACGAACATGGATGGATCGCAGTCTGAAATGTGGGTATTTCCCTTGGCTGACAGAACATTGAAGGATATCTTGATGGGCAGTGACCTTCTAGATGCTGGCAGAGTCAGGCATGTGAACCTCAGGGAGGCCGCATACTACTACCTAGGTCTAGGCTGGACTATTGGCTCACCACTAGGGACTTGAGCACTTGGCATTCTCATCTGGAACACCTGGCATGAACACTCACAGGTCACTCCTTGGTATTATTTAGACTAGCACTCCCAGGTACACAAAAAGGATATAGGCTGTGACTTTTATACCCACACACCCCCTTGGACACCATGTTCAGAGAGGAAATACATTCTGAAATACAGACTTTAAAATGAAGCAAGGGTCGGTGAAGGAACAACCCTCACTTTGGAAGGCATTGAAAGTGGTGCAGAGAGGTTGGAGCATAGCCAAACAGCACAGGGTTCTTTTGGGTGCTCCGGCAGTGCCTGACATCCCTAGAACAAGTTATTAAAGAGCTGGAATCAGAACTCCTCACATGCGATGACAACACGATAAGGGCTAAAATCAAGGAGAACATGTCTGAGTATTATTAGGTGCGATATTGCAAGGTCAACTTCTGGGGGAAATACTTAAAACATATGAAGAGAGGGAGCGACCTGGGATAACCCCAGTGGATATATTTGAATAAAACCTTGGGTGGGAAATGACATAGCCTCAATTGTAAATTACTTCGGGAAGTTGCATACAATACAGATGGTGTCATCAAGAGTACCTATGATATTATGAGGAGCTCTATTCCTCTCGAGAGGTCCATAACCCCAATGATATACATAAACTATCTGGAAGGCACATCAATTGCTTGGCTGCCACTCCCAATAACGAGAGATGAAATTAAGGAGGCAATCTGCAGCTTGCCCAATCTGAAAGCTCCGTGCTCAGATGGCATTCCACCCAAGCTGTATAAGAGCTATGTAGATAGGTTGGCCTCTTGACTGTTAGATGTGTATGCAGAAATGATAATCTACGGATGTCTCCCTCCAGCGATCAGAGAAGTCATACTCCTAACCGTCCTGAAGCCAGCCAAAGCTGGGGACAGATGTGAATCCCATCATCCATTGTCCCTGATTAATTGTGACGCTAAAATACTGGCCAGAGTACTAGCGGATCAGATAAAATCACTTTAAACAGAGCTGATTTGACCAAATTTGGCAGGATTTGTTCCTGGTCTTCAACTACTCAAAACCTACACACACTGTTAATGGTGTTCCATCAGAAGGCACCAAAGCATTTGCCTCGCTGGAGTGGAGTTACTTGTTCATGATTTTATCGTGCATGGGGATGCCTAAATCATTACTAGCCACTATACAATAGTTGTACACCATGCTGGTGTCTATCCCAATAGTAATAGCCTGCGGAACCTGGCAGGGATATCCCCTATTGCTGCTGCTATGTGCCCTAGCACCACTGGCATTTAAATGATGGCAGCACGATGTGCAGTTTGCCCTGCAACTCCAAGAGATCCCTTTGCTGATCCCTCTTTATGCAGACAATGTTACGCTTTACCTCAGACACCCACAAGTAAGTCTTAATGATATCCTCCAGGAACATATAGCAAAGTGGCAATATTATGTGTTGTGGCTGGGAGGCCTTACCGTGTAATATTAACACAGTACCCAAAAGTGAACCTCTGATTCGCACTAGTATGCCTTCTCTCAGTCCTGGTAGAGTGGCAAAGAGCAGGCAGGCTTACTTGGACGAACATGTGTTAAGCATGTTTACTGTGCCAACATGGACGATAAGAAATTGACACAATTTGAAAGAAATCGAACACCAATTTATAAAAATAGAGCTTATTTTTATATAAATGTAAACACCAAAACAAAATCCATATCTCATATAACAGGAGTTATCAATTTCAAAGTGTTCAATAAATCAGTACTTTGCAGAGCTGTCAAACTTCACCATTGCGGTCAATGGGGAAAATCTCTGGTGTCACTTGGTTACTTGCTAGGGTGAGTTCAATGGAACCCACTTGCGGTTAAGGTGTTGCAGGTCCACAGACCAAGCTTCGACAGTCGGAACAATTTAACCTTGACTAGAGAATTGAGATGCAGAGGTGACTTGGTTGTCCTTGGTGCTGAATAGGAGCCGCAGGAGCTGTCAAAAAGCAGTACTTGACAACACGATACTTGCAGGTTGGGGTCAGAGGAGCCCCTTGGAGTAAAAGCTGGCAGGGGCCCCTAAGGCAAGAATCACCAGGTAGAACCTCTCTACCTAGCTTGGGCATCTCGGAGGTGTGCCTGGCTATCTGTGGTGCTGAACAGAACTGTGGGTGCTGGGTTTACCAGGCGTGCCAATGAGGCTGTCTTTGTGATGCAAGAACTTGACATACTGTGCCACTGGAGTGGAGGGGAGATAATGGAATAGGTTCCCTTGTTGTGGGATATCAAGTGAAGTAGTTTGTAGTCAACTAGACCACCATCAAGACAACAGAGGCCGATGATCGGTCTTTCTATGGATCATGGAAGTGCAGTTTGTGCATAATCAGCGCCCGAGGTGACCACATCCCGGGGGAGGTGTCTGTCACCAAACTACCCAGAACCAACTATTTTTTGAACTTTTCAGGATGGCATGGGCCATCCTCTGCTGTACCCTAGAGGTGTGGCTAGCCTTTTGGGGGTGTACGCCTCCTGAATACCTAATTTCCCGCCTGCTCACAAACATGAGTGCCTGGGGGCCTTTGTCTCCATTGTGAGACAAGTCACTTATCAGAGGCGGCATGGCCTTTGAGGCTCACTGCTTCTTATCTCATTCACTAGCCATCCTGGGAGATCTGAGGTGTGACTGTCTTTCTGCCCCGGCCTTTGTCTCCGTCCGCTGGGAGTGACCGCACTACCCAGCAGGAGGGTAGACTTCTGTCTGGACAGCAACCGGCCCAGGCACAGGGAGACTTATTGCAACTTGGGGCAACCTCTAAGAATGCCACCCAGGTATATGATAGTTCATATTCAACACAAGAATCATTTAGCCTCTGGACCACTGTTCAATTACAGTAACAGGGGTTTGGAATTGTTTAAAAAATCTACTTGTCTAAGGGACAAGATTTTATAGAAATCTGCTTGTCCTGCAAAGAAATCTACTTGCCTTACCTCTCTACTAAATCAATGAGATGAATAGGCAAAATTGTATATTCGGTTTTAGACAATGCATTTAGACATGCAATCACTTGATACATTGAAGCTGCCCTTTAGGAGAACAGTGTCAACAAAGAGGTTGCATATTCGAATCAGAAATTATCAGTATAATGTACACTGTGGTAATGTGTAAGTCAGTATTACATATTTACAGGATAACAGTTTTACATAAGGTTTTTACAAAGAATATAAAACGGAGTCACATATCTGCTAGATCCAAGCTGCTACCTGCAAAGCATTTGAGATTCAGGCAATAGTCAGGGGTGGATATGAATGCGATCTGTGATTATGTCTAGATTAGCGTGTCCTGCTCAGGTAATGACTTTTCTAGCTACCCTGGGAAGGCAAGCTGGACTGCACCAGTCAGCCACCACACTAGTGGACTTGTAGGTTTTCAGGTAGTACCTCTAAGGTACCCTGTGGTTGCATGTATTAATAAATCCATCACTGGAATCAGTGTGGGTTTATCAATACGAGGTGTTTGATACCAAACATCTTTAGTTTCAGTGAAGCCATTCTATAGCTGGGGAACTGGCAATGACCAGTGCCCAGTACATATACTTAAGGTGTCTTGCCCATCTACTTGCAATGTCTATGAATCGACTTAGCTGTCAGAGCAGATATGCCTCTATGGTGTCTAAGTCCACACACTTAATATAATGCACCCTGCCTTAGGGCTGTAAGGCCTGCTGTGAGGATGACATACATATATTGCATGAAGTGTCTGCAGGCATGGCACACATGAGGTGTGCCATGTCGTGCTTTCACTTTTGACTGCACCATGTCATTAATCCTGCAATAGCAGTTTGAATGATTGTGGTGAGGAGTCCCTTAGGGTGGCACAATAAATGCTGCAGACTCTCTTTGATACCCATGCCCCAAGTACCAGGGATACTATCTACTACAGACTTACAGGAGTGTTCAAAATATTGCCAATTGGGAAACATTTGTACAGTTTTAGGGAAAGGGATCTGGCACTGGGGACCATGGTTAGCAGGAATCCAGTGCTCTTCTGTCAAAACTGCATCAAATACCAGGCAAAAAGTGGGTGTCACTATGTCAAAAAGGGGTGCTTTCCTACAGAGGATAAATGTTGGGGTCGGGTTTGAGCCCCCTTCCACAAACAGCAGCTGATAAATCTAGTTTACTGCAATTAACAACTGGAGATGTATGCTGAACCTTTGCAGGAATCCGACTGCCTGAAAGATACATGGGCGCCCTTTCGAACATTCCTAGCCAGAGCGGCTCACATGACCACTTCCTAAACTCTCAGGAAGTACCCCATGGGTAAACAGTTATGTAAAGGGGAGGGATTCTGTTTGGGTATGTGGGTACGGGATCCCATGCCCTTTGGCATATATGTCCGGATAAAACAGTACTGTATGACTTGTCTTCAATCTCATGTTGGAAGAGAATAAAGAAATGTTTTTATAAAAGTAACATTGTGTTATTAAAGTACTTTCTTTTATTAAAACACTATCAGTAGGCTGGACAATACTTCCTACTGTATGTTGGTTGATTTTTGAGTTCGGAGTTTTTGCCTTCCCTACGTACCTCCCTGAGAAGCACTTGTTATCCTCCGTCAAGTGCTGAAAAGGTTGTACTATCCCAGTTTGCAGAGCCAGACTAGGCGAGACCCCAGGACACCAGTGGCAAACTACTTCAACCACCACGGTCGGAGCCCTGTAGCCCCTGTCTGCCGGGTGCCCCGTGCCCCTCTTCCCCCCTCCTCCCAGTAGCAGGACCGGACATCATGGATTTAGTCTATTAATCTTTGGTTAACATGTATTTTATAATAATTTCACTTGCATTTAAACCAAGGCCTAGGTTTTACCCATTAATTAGGTGAAGTCAAGTGTAGTTATAATTTTCTTTGATTAAAATGTATTGATTTGGATAAATGTGTGTTCCCACTAGCTGACACGTTTTGCTGGCATCTGAAGCTTTTCTGATTATTGGTCACTGTGTTCATTATTGTAAAATAGATATCATTTTCACTCTTAAAATCGTCCATTCACCATGCATGATGATTGTGTGATTGGTGGGAGGGTCTTGCTGTAGATTATGATCCTATATTGTGTGAAATAGTATTGTCCTGTGTTACAACCCTTTCTGGCTGTTCTGTGAAAATGTGTTACTTGAAACATGTTGCCAACACTTGTTTTGAGAATCTTTCCTGTCTCACTGTCACAAAATCATAATTAATGGCTGCTTAAGTTTAATTGTAAATTAAAATAACAATAAGACATTGTTACTAACAGTGGGTCTCTCTGTTTTTCCAAAGGCGATGGGATCGTTGCTGATGGATCTTCCAGAACGTACCGGGTTGGGCGGCTGTGCCCTAAATGGCTTGCTGACATAGATGTTTGTTGGTACGCACTGCCTTAAGTTGTGGAAACATGAGGGTATACAAGTGGACCTTGACAGGACAAGAAATCAAACACTACATTTTGAATAAAAAATACCCATATCAATAGCAGAACCATCAATTGTTCTTACAGTGTGGGATTGCTCTTGACCCCGAGGATAAATTGCGTTCCAACTTTACAGACTTCTTATTCCATAATGGAAATAAAGGATGTAAACTCTCCTGTGGCCAACAAAGTGGGTAGTGCGGCTACTAGCATGTGGGCCTGCCCTGATGGCAGTCTGGTCAAGACCATCTTGGAATGTGGAACGGGTGTGGACAAACCCAGCCTGGGCTCCCGCTGCCGACTAATGGCGGAAGTAGAGCCTGAAGGGGAAACAGCAGTGGTACAGCCCTTCTGCTTTACCTTGAATGAGTGGGTAGAGGTTGTGCTGGGTGAAGGAGATACACCCTGGGATGCTGCTGTTGACAAGTGTCTCGAAAGCATGCAAGAGGGGGAGGTATGCAGAGTGCTAGTTGCACCATGCTCCTCCCCTTTGGGCTCCCTGTCGGAACTTTCTTTCATCTTGCGCTTGGCAACCTTTAGTCTTGGCCGGGACTCCTGGGAGATGGACTTTGAGGAGAAATGGGCCTTGGCCTTGCACGATAAGGGACTAGGAACAGTCAACTTTCAAGCCAACAACCTCTTTGGGGCCACGCGTCGCTATGGCCGAGCTCTGAGACTGCTGCTGTCCATTGCCTGCTGCGAGGTGCCACTGGCAACAGCAGAGGAGTATGGCCGGACCAAGGTAGCGCTGCACACCAACCTGGCAGCCTGCCAGATCCGGCTGCACCAATTCGAGAACGCTGCCCAGAACTGTACAAAGGCATTGGAGCAGGAGCCAGGCAGTGTGAAGGCCCTCTACCGCCGCGGCACTGCCTATGGGTCCCTCAATGAGTTTGAGAAAGCTCGGGCAGACCTGCGAGAGGTGCTGCGGCTGGAGCCAGGCAACCGTGCAGCTCAGAAGGAGTTAAAGAGGCTCGCGGACCGAGCACGGGAGCAGGAGAACAAGATGGCCCACGCCATGCACAAGCTATTCCTTTGAAAACTGTCTTTGGAGGTCATTTCATACATACGGGTATTCGATTTTGTTGACTATCAAAAAGGTGTGGAGAGCCTAAACATGTGATTATTCTAGGGACTTTAAATGATATTAAGGAAGAGGTATGTCTTTAATTCACCATTGTGTGCACCAGTCCAGCTCTGTAGACTTATATGGATGTGGAGACTCATCTTCATCCCTGACATATCTCCAACAGAAGTCATAATGTGTGTGTGTGTGTGGTCTTTAAATCATTGTTTTTTAATGTAAAATTATATTAAAATGCAAGTATTTGTTCTCCGTGGCAGTGACTATCTGGTGTAAGTGATGTTAAATTATAAGATAATATTATATTGTCAGGTATAAAATAAAAATGTACAATTGTGCCTTCAACAGAAGCTAATCCGTTGGTTACTAGATTGGAGTGTCGAGCCTAAATGCCTGGTGCCTGTGAATGAATATCACTGGGCCTCTGTTGGTTAATAAATGAAGTCTACGTTTGTCAACACCCTTCTGGGAATGGAGAGATGAGGGTTGTGCTCAGGGCAGGGCAAGGAGGAAGAATTTGTTCTCTTTTTTTACATTTAATATATTTATGTTTTCTATATAGCACTTAGGACCTGCTACTATTTAAATTGGGTGTTCATGCTAAGAAGACTTCATTGTGCAATTGGTTGTGGATAAAGTGGCCCCTTTGAAACTTAATGCTGAGCAAGAAATCCGGAAAAGAGAAAACCGCTTCCCTCAGGTCTAGCTAATGAGAAAACGGTTCGGAAGTAGCTAGGACAGAGGGGGCATCACTCCTGTAACCCAAGTAAAGGCGCTTTATACAATTGCAGAAGAGTTGGCCCTCCCCAGATATGGCCACGAAGATGCAAGGGCTCTGGTCTGATGCCTGACTACTTTAGTCGCGTTTTAAGCCCCAATCTGGTGGAGAGACTCATCTGGTCACTAATGGTACCTGCTTAGATATTTCCATTGGCAAAAGGTGCTGATGGTTTCACCCAAACTTACATAAGTAGGTGGCTAGAATGGAGTTGAAGGTGACCGTAGAAAAGAGCAGACTAGAAGCCATGGTAGCAGGTGTTTTGTGTGCTAGAAAATAAGTTGGGGATTAGAGACGTCCACTGGCATTCTTACGTGAGTTAAGGATTCACTTGCCACTTTTCAACTGTGTGACGAATTCTCAATTATTATTGTTAAATACAAGCTTAAGAGATTGGAGAATGCATTTCATTCAATTGTCTTTATTTCGATGATTTCATCATAAAAGATTTTGTACATATAAAAAATACATCCACAGGGAAAGGAGTACAATGATTCATTTAAATAGAATAAGATACAAATTCGTGAGCATTAAAAAAGCACTAACTTTAAAAATTGAGATTAATGCTGTAAAAACATATTAAAAATACAGGAAAAATACAGTAGTGACAATAGAAATAAAACTGAAAGGAATCACTACGCAACTACGGCCTGGCCCGTATGATCCACATCCAACCTAGAAATTCTGCCACAGCAATTACTATCGGTTCGCTTGTGTCGTACCTCAGGCTCCTTAAAGCTACTGACCCCACCCTCGTGCCCAAATTTCTACAAATGGGTTTTAGCCATTTAACACGTGGGGCTTCATAAGCCGGACATTCAAAGAATACATGTCCAATGGATTCCCTACGGTCAGTACACCAGCGACAGAATTCGGTCCCCTGTCCCTTCCAGTATTTGGTAAAAGTTCGAATGGGTAGGGAACCTACCCTTAGCTGGTGATAGTTTCCTGTCGCTGGACCTGGTAATAATGTCCCAGTACTCTTCTAGCGAAGGATCACTTTTAAACTCCAAGAACATACCAGTAAGCGAGGTAGCTGACGATTCTTTAAAGAGATTCTGGCCTATCAGTATAGGCTTTTGTATAGTTTTTGGGAGGGGAAGGGATTATTAGCGGGATCAGACCACAGATTACCCAGGCCCATAGACTCCAGGAGCAACCTAATTTGCTTAAACCATGGTATATTTCCCGAACCCAAAATAGATCTAACGTCGAGTATTGCCTTTGCGTAAAGGGCTAATTCAGGGGTGGCCAAGATCCTCCTCCATAGGGCCACTGGTTTGAATCGTGCAATGCCATCAATAGAGTGACAGCCTAAATCCATTAATAGTGGACCAGTGGGACTAGAACAATGAAGACCTGTGAGAGTCCTTAAAAATTTATTTTGTATTTTGACCAGAGAGGATAGGTCCCCAAAACCCCATAGGTCCGCACCGTACAGGATCGCTGAACCTATCCTGGAGTTATAAATCTTCAACGCGGGGCCAATCCTTTTGGTCTGGGACATTCTCTGTTCTTTAACCAAACACCCTGAAAGCTGGGAAAACTTGAGGGATAGAGTGTCAATTTGGGGCTTCCAACTCATCTTGTTCTCTAAAACTATCCCAAGGTGGGTCATTACATTAGTCTGATCAAGCTTGGTGTTCAGCGTGACATGGCCTACCACGGGTCTCCCCTTACTAAGGACCTGTGACGGGGTCAAGAGGAATCGGCAACAGGCGGGTTTTAGTTTTAACGGGTTTTATTGTGTTGTACAAGTGGTCAGTACACTTCTTCCTTAAAGACGTATTTCAGCGTGGAGATCTACTTCTACTCGGCCTCCTGTGATGGCGTTTAGATGGGTCGAGTCGTCGACCCACCTCCGCACTCCGTCGAGGCTTTACGTCTGGGTCCATTTTGGCTCTCAGATTAAACAGACAGAAATAGCCTTTCGTGAGAGGGGTGCTTTACATATATACACGTGAAGGGAAAAAGGAGTGAGGACACATTAACCTGTGTAACTCTTTTAGCGTCGGACTAATGGCAGTGCAGGATAGTGCTCGGGGAAAGGTACACCGGGTTAAGGAGGGATCAGGATAAATTAGGCGAACCGACCTTACGTCCCACCCAGTTCGGGATAGTATTGCGTACCTGAGTTAGCCACACACCTCCCCTGGGTGTGTGGCGGGGCGACTCGTGAAGTCGTTGGCCTCCTGGCTTCTCGTCCGTACTTGAGGTCACTGCTTCTCCACACTCCTAGTCTTCCTTCCTTTCTGTTTCCGCGTCCGTACTCCTCCGCTCCTCGTCAACTCCTTTCCACACGTTTTCCTCCCTCCGGGTGAACAAGCACACCTGGTGCTGGCATTCCTCCATATAAGACGTCTCCGCCTCACCATACAGCCCCGCCCATTCCTCTGCTGTCTCCTCGTTAAAGGGCCAGTGTCTCTCCTCGTTCTCTAGTGTGCTGTCTGTAGTCTCGGCGTTCTGTGAAGGGTAGAAGAGGGGAGTTGAAGGGGGAACAATGTCCTGCAATAACTCTTTAAAGTATGCGGGTTCGTCCTGTCCTGTCCTGTCACTCTGTTACAGGACCATAAACTTTGTTTTAGTGACATTAACCTGTAGGTCATGGTCTTGGCAGAAAACATCAAACCTATCCAAGGCAGCTTGCAGGCCCCTCTGTGTCTGCGAGAGTAGAAGGGTGTCATCCGCAAACATTAGTAACGGATACTTTATGACACCCAAAGAAGGAACGTCTGTCGGAAAAGTAGAAAAATCCTGCACAACCCTGTTTATAAATAACAAAAAAAGGGTCGGTGCCTTGACGCATCCTTGTCTTACACCCCGTGACACTGCAAATCTGTAAGTTACCTTCCCTTGTTTGCCCCAACGAACTTGGGCGCAGTTTGCCTCATGGAGCCTAACTACGACATTTAGAAGGTCCAGAGGCATCCCCAGGCTATCTAGGACCCCCCACAGTTTGGCCCTGGGAAATGGGTCAAATGCTGACCTAAGGTCAATGAAGGCAGCAAACAGAGTGCCACCACCTAGGCTGACTGTTTTCCAAAATATCAGCTGGAACCTAAGGACCTGCTCGATGGTGCTGATACAGAATCTAAACCCTTGGTCTGGCCTCCAGCAAGCGGTCGATGCGTTTCCCGAAGTAACGATTTCAACCCTTAAACAGGAGACGTTGTTCCCTCTACCTACTATGCCTCTCGGGAGCATTTTGAGAGAAACGGGCACCCCCCATCCAGTCCCTTCCTCCTGTGAATCCTCCCCAGGACCCAAAGATGGCGTCCATTTCTCAAACTGCAGGTGTACTCAATTAAATTAATAGGAGAGATTCTCCACTACTCTAAATCCAATCTCCGGGAGCCACAGAGAGGAACGTGTCTTCCCTCTTTCTATTCAAGAGTTCACATGTAGTGTGACCTCAATTAGAGTTTCATCAAACTTCCCGATTTAGGAACCTAAACCCTACCTGATATCTCGTTACTACCTCTTGCTCTGGTAACTACAATAAACCTTACCAGTCCGCCAGATTCCCCAGCGAGCTGAATACCATCGCTCTACGACCCCTTCTATCTATTCCAGGAAACCTTCTATCGCCTGTGGCCCTCATTTTGTCTCTTGCCCCACTTCCCTCCGCCCTGATGAAAGCGTAGCCCGACACACCGAAACGCGCGTCGGCGCTTGTTCCATCCTTGGAACCTACAAAAAACCTCCTTGTGGCTGTATACCATCTTGTCCCATCTTACACATCGGTGGCAACTGTGTGAAGTGAAGTATGATTGTTTATGAATGTTTGCGTGAGTGTTGGTGAGAGTAACCACGAGAATATGGGCCTTGTCTAGTATTTATGCTATTCCATTTAAAAAATCCTTTTATTGTGTATTTTTAACTCTAAACTGTCTAAAGAAAATGAGAAAAAAAGAATGAATTGTCATAACGTATAATAAAATATATTTTGATATAACTCTCTTTACTATGTGTCTGTGAAATATCCCCCTGGGCTCAGAGATATATGCAATTTTTGGACCTACTTTAGACCACCCATATTATCCCTTCAGCAGGTTCCTTCTGCTCTGAATTTAGAATCTAAACCCGGCCTGTAGGGGTGATAGAATATCCTCCAGCTCTATCCAACTCTGTATTCGTGCCAGGACCATCCTGGCCTTAGTTTTTTGAATACAGTCGATTAAACTGATTGGCCGATAATTCCCCGGGCTTGAACGATCACCCTTCTTATATATTGGCAGTATCTCGGCTCCTCTCCATGTGTCTGGGATTGCGGCCCTCCTGTCAATGGCGGTGGCCAAGAAAGCAATGTAGGGCACCAAGTGGTTTAGATCGTATTTGAAAAGGTCCGCCAGGATGCAGTCAATACCTTGAGCCTTTCCACTGGGGATCTTACTCAAGGCTTCCTCGACTTCTCTACAGTCAAATACGAGGTTGTGCGTATTAGCCGTAGGGCAGGAATCTAAAGGAGAGCTTTCAATTTCCAATTGAGGGCCACAAAACTGGGACTCAACGTGCTCAACCCAAGTCTCTGCCTGTACATAGTTTATGGGAGCCTGAGAGTTGGAGGAATTGCCCCAATTAACAATATGCCAGAACTTGGTCAGGTTTTTTGTTTGCTGGCAACAAGAAGGTCCTGCCAGTGTTCATTATCCCATTCTTGTTTAGCTCGATTTTTAGCTTTACGGTAGTTAAACCTAGCTAGTCTGATAGCGACCATGTTCTTGGATATAATTGCAGAGGCCAGTTTACCATTGGAATCCCGGCACAGTTTGTTGGACCAATGTTTGCGCTTTGGTTTTTCCTATTTTGTTATTTGGGTTAGGAAAAGTATGTTTTAAGGCCAGAAAATAAATCTTCATGGAGTTTTGTGATCTCTCTATTAATATCTTCCTGGGTTGGAAGAGAGCACAAAACCTCCAGGGCCCGTGTGACTTCCGTAATAATCTCCGCTAGTGCCCCTGGGTCAACAGCGACCCTTGCCCAGCGCACTCTACCTAAGTTGTTAGTAAGTAGGGCATCAGCAGTGACTAACTCTGTATGAGGTTCACATCTTGGGACACTGTTTAGCTGAAGGCTGACTACAAGCGGGTTGTGGTCACTTTCCGGGCGGTCCAAGATCTCCATATCCCTTAGAGTTGACCAGATTTCAACTTTTAGGAGGGCGTGGTCTATTCAGCTTTTACATAGGCCGTTATCAAAGGTGTTCCTGCCAGTTTTGTCGGAGACAATCCGTCCATTTGCCGCCCTGTAACCGCGCTCTAAACAGAGGCCCATCCACTGTAGGGCCGATTCGGTCCATTTCTTGATGGGTATAAGATCAAGAATGGGGATGTTCCATTGGGCATCGACTTCTCTCTGCAGAGTTTCCCCGTCTACACTCAGAGGCTCAAAAGAGCAATTTAGGTCCCCTACTAATATTACATTAATATTGTGGCTAACTGAATCCAAGAACCCAACCAATTTTAGGAAGGTCTCAGTACCACGCCCTCTGGATTGGCCTCTACTGTATACGTTGACAATGAAGATATCAGGACAATCCTGAAAGTGCAACAGAATAACTAAGAGATCCAAACTGTCAATGACTAATTCGGTGGGTCTGCAGTTAATACTTTGCCTCACCCATATGCTAAGGCCACCTGAGGGTCTGCCCTTTGCCCCACCTACTGCTGCTTTGTGGAAGTTAAGATAACCAGGTAGGTACACGGGAAGCACTGCTCACGTCTCCTGAAAGGCTAGAATGTCGTAATTCACCACCTAGGCAGACCACTCGGCTATGGGGATTTTACTCCTTAACCCTGATATGTTCCATGAAACCACAGTGAGCAATTGAGCGTCCCTGTCAACAAGCTCTTGGGGCAGAGATGTAGCGGGTTGACTATTCGAATCATCGATGTTACCATAATTAGGACACCCATACTCTGAAGAGCTGGGTTCCTTGAACGTACACTCTCCCATATCCAAGGGGTCCTCCCCGACCGGTGGAGCTATAACGGGATTCAAAGACAAAGAGCAAAATGGGTTCGTGCCAAGAGCGCTCACTGAGGGAACAGAGCTGGATTTAGGTCCCAGTCTTAATTTCAAAACATGATGTGGTGGCGGGGCAATGTTAGGACACTCTTTCCCTACACACAATTGCCCCTCCTTTAAGCTGCTACTAATTAAGTTCTCCTCCACGACTGTACAACCTTTCCCCCTATGCCTAACGGGGCGTATACGTTCATGGCTATAGGCCAGTCTGTCCACCCCCTCCAGATTACTCAATGGCTCAAATTGGTTAAACAGAGGGAAGTGGAACACCTGTCTGGATGGACCATAAGGGCTTCTGGGGATTGTTTCCCATCCCTCACTCTGAACATCATGCTCACCACAGAAAGATTTGGGGTAAAAATAGCGCCAATCAAGAGTAAGAATTCCTCTAACAACCAGATTTCTAGGGTGGTAACAGATGTGCCTAACCACTCTAGGGTCCCTGAAGTTTATAATTATGCAATCGCCCTCCAAATCCTTTGGTCTGGTACCCAACCAATTCACCCTTCTACAGAGCAGAATTTCTGCGCTTATGTAGGGAGGGAGAGACCTGTTTTCATTTAACCAAAAGATGACCTTATTCTTGAGCTCACTATGGGACTCTAGCCGGTCTTGTTTAAGCTCTGGGACTCCTGTCATAATTACCGTATATGGTGCTGACTCTGGGGGTAAGTTAAACCATTGGGACTTTGATGATAATCCCTCTTTCCCAGGAGGCTTATTCTCTCTATTGTGATTGCCACTACAAACTGTGGTAACCGACTTCCTCCTGCCTTCTCTGGCAGGGGGTACAGCTGCCTCCCTTGTGGAAACAGTGACAGAGGAGATTTCTCTGCCTTTGGGGGTAGCTGTGTGGTTATGTTGAGCAAGTTAACTAGGTGGAGTGGGAATGGGTGTATCGTTCATTGTGTTCTTAGGAGGTACAACCACGCCTGGGGGCAGAGGGGCCCTGGGACCAGAGGGGAATTCTACGGCTTTTTCCAAGATAGCCGTGTTTGCTAGGACAATTCTTTCCAACTTCCCAACGTTCTCACTAAGTTGTTTAACTCTCTCGAGTCATAGAAGCAATAATGATTTCAATAATTGTTCCAGGGTTTCCAGTATTCCAAAAGGGAGATCGACTTCTACAGTTCAGGAAGGTGTTGACTTATGGGTCCGACATCTAGAATCGTTTGTGGGTGTTGGGTGCTCTGCTACGGGAGGAATAAGATGTAGCTGGGTGGTGTTTTTTGAAACTTTGGCACATCTCACCTTTTGAAACCCTCCCCCACGCTTTCTTTTACCAGCAGTCAACTGGGATGAGTTTCCCTTTCCTGTTGGTGGTGCCGATGGTGTAACTACTTGTGGCGGAATGGACATGACGATGGGATTTGGTACAGAAGATCTATTCCCTAAAATGGAAATACTATCTGAGGTGGAATCTAAAAAAGAACTGTTGTTAGAAATATCGTCCCCAACCTTCGCCAAGCTAGGGCACGGACTGGATTCACTGTCTGACTGCATCGTCTTTGGGCAAACAGCTGCCATAACTTTACCCAAAGAGGATCTCTTTGCCAATAGCTCTAAAGACAGCCTTTTTTCTGTAAGTGCAATTTCGTGCTCAAGGACAACAGCTGCTCTTGACATAAATTGATCGAGCATTCCTGACACGGAGCCCCCCACACTGCCCTGTACAATCTTCCTCCCATTTCTTAGATGTAACGCCATTGCTGGACGTGGGGTGTAGGTATTAAAATATGATAATAAGCTACTTAAAAACACATGAAATTGGTCACACATTGATGTGAGCAGGGGTACCGCACAAGACTTGGTATTACATTTGAAAATTTGACCCAGCCTCGAGCTAAGAAAAGAAACAAAAGTTCCAGTCAATAGTCCCACTAAGAATAATGTTGTAGAGTCTTACATTACAGGTGAATATCCAGCATCGCAGATGACAGGGAGGGGGTCCCGTCCCGGCCTCGTCTGGCCCCGGACGGCCACAGACGGCCCATCCTTTGCCCGGGCTTAGCCCGTCGCGGCCCGCGCGTGACCACGCGGGGCTTTATGCGCCTCCTGGCACGTGGTGTTCGGCGTCCTGCCCCAAGGGATCCTGGGTCTTGTAGGCAGCAGGGCCGGCGGAGCCAAGCCCGGCCGGTCAGTGGAAGCCCCTGTGATGCAGGTACGGTGGAGCAGGGGGGCGGAGCCAAGCCCGGCTGTGGAGGGAGGAGAAGGGAGCCAGAAATCGACACCTCAGCACACTCGAGGTAACAACAACAACAGGGGACTCTGCCCCAGGCGGGGCTTTATGCGCCTCCTGGCACGTGGTATTCAGCGTCCTGCCCCAGGGGATCCTGGGTCTTGTAGGCAGCAAGGCCGGCGGAGCCAAGCCCGGCCGGTCCGTGCAAGCCCCGGTGATGCAGGTACGGTGGAGCAGGGGGGCGGAGCCAAGTCCGGCTGTGGAGGGAAGACAAGGGAGCCAGAAATCGACACCTCAGCACACTCGAGGTAACAACAGGGGACTCTGCCCCAGGCGGGGCTTTATGCGCCTCCTGGCGCGTGGTATTCAGCGTCCTGCCCCAGGGGATCCTGTAGGCAGCAAGGCCGGCGGAGCCAAGCCCGGCCGGTCCGTGCAAGCCCCGGTGATGCAGGTACGGTGGAGCAGGGGGGCGGAGCCAAGCCCGGCCGTGGAGGGAGGACAAGGGAGCCAGAAAACGACACCTCAGCACACTTGAGGTAAAAACAACAACCATTGGCAAAAGGCGCTTATGGTTTCTCCCACACTTACATAAGTAGGTGGATAGAATGGAGTTGAATGTGACCGTAGAAAAGAGCAGACTAGAAGCCTTGGTAGCAGGTGTTTTGTGTGTTAGAAAATAAGTTGGGGATTAGAGACGTCCACTGGCATTCTTACGTGAGTTAAGGATTCACTTGCCACTTTTCAACTGTGTGACGAATTCTCAATTATTATTGTTGAATACAAGCTTAAGAGATTGGAGAATGCTAAAAGGGTGGCAAACGTTTGTCTACTAGGCTGGCAAGTGACGACAGTGACTCTGGGTTGAGAGATTACATTGAGGCTGTTCTTGCAGATAGCTCCAAGGCCATATCCATGAGGGGGCCAGGAGATTGGCATGAGAGAAAAATAAAGCGAGACATTGCTGGATCTTCTTGTAGGTGTATTATAATGTTGTTAATGTTACATTTGTGTTTTTTTGTTTTACCATTTCTGTTTCTTCCCTTTTATTCGTGTTTGTATATAAGTTCTCCAATGGTCCTGATTCTTAGGTGAAAGGTGATGTAATCTGTTCTAGGTTCCAGTGAGTTTTATCATGGAACGTTCATTGGAGACCGTTTCCGCCTGCGATGAGAACTGGCGCTATTGCTGTATTTACTTCCAGCAAAGGCACGTAATTTCATAGTCACACTTCTCTTCAAACTTACAATCAAATTGTGCTTCAAGTGGAAATCAAATTCTGGGGTAGGCCACGAAATGTGGGAATGGGCTGCAGAAGAATCAGAGGCGCTGTTTTTCTAGATGTGTGTCAAGCAACACTCACTAGGAGAAAAACATCACAGAATCTCAGAAAGGACTTATAAAATTGCGGTGCCCAAGATAACATAGTCTACCCTGCACACTTGAGAGTGGTCATAGGTGAGAAGACATCATTGCTTATAGGCAACTTGCTTATTTCTAAGGTCTATTAGGCAAAGCATATGCTCACCTCAAATGATGTCTGCTTTGCCCTTCCTTCAGTCTTCCTTGTGGAGTGACCAGTCGTACTGTCTGAACTCTTATATTGTCTTTGACTGCTTGAGCCACTGTTGTCTAGTCTGCCCTTACCTTTTAAAAGGGGATGTTTATGTTCCATGACAATGCAGGCCTTTTGTCATAACCAAGAAATTCACTACCCTCCCTTTGTTTCCCTTCATGGTCTTATAATTCAGAACCTGGCTTTGGAATGTTGAATGCTGTGAATATTATGTGTTTGAGATTGTTTTGATATACTATTTCTTACTTGCAAACCATCATGACTACAAGCTTGGATTTACATGACTATATTTCATCAAATTGCCAAGAAACAGCTTTGTTCAAATGAAGCAGTTATAAACTAACTATCTAGACAGGTCTATTACTTCTATGAATACTAGCTCTTAATTTACCACAAACTCTTGACAATAAAAATTAAGATCTGTATTAAAATTAAAAGTTGCAAGCAATTATCCTAGGCTTAGGTGTTCTCGCCTATCTTTCTTAGTCCCAATCCACCACAGGAGTACACTTCAAAACCCCCTCAGGAACTCAGTGGCAGCACTTAGAGACTTGCAGGGTGTCAGGCAGAGGCCAACAGCAAGGACCAGTCTCCAGCTTTTTTCCCACCGGACAGCTGGGTCCTTTCAGGAAAATGCCTCTTGTATCCCTGTAGCTTGAACAAGATGGCAGCCTTATGAATCTTAGAATCCACTTTGTTGTCCTGAGTGCAAGAGAGAGAGCTGGTCCAGTCCTTAAGGGCTCCTCTCAAGTCACAGACCGCAGGACCAGTCTTCTGATCTTCTCTAGGTCCAGGAAGTGTTCAGAAGTGGGTGCCTGGTGGTGCCACATTTATCCCTGCCATTAGCTAGGGGTTGGAAATGACTCCTAGGAATGTCCTAACAAATGGGTTAAAGGTTCCGAGGCCAACCCTACCCACTTTGGACATTTTTAAGATGGCAAAATTGTTCGACCACACAAAACTTGGTCTGTGAATGTTGAGGGTGTGTGGGGAGAATACTATGGTAATCCTTGTGTCCTCCCACACTAAAATCCAGTTTGAGGGATCCACTGTACCCACAATAATTCCAGAGAGAAAAGTGGTAGGCCAAAAGTGAAGTCTTTCAGCAATCTTGCAGTAGATCGACAACAACTGTATTGTCAACCTGCTCTTACCATTTTCAAGTGGGCCCCAAGTGTTGTGTGCATGGCCTCCAGAATTATTTGACAGTGGAGGACCAAATTATGTGGCATATTTCACTAAATTATGTGGCAAGAATAGGCGAATTATGCAGTGTAGTGTGGCACATTTTGTGATCGTTTTACTTTAATATTTTGTCATTTGTACACATGCTTATACAAGTGGGCAAAGGTTTCACCTCAATAGGGCCGGTTTAACACCCAATACATTAATAAGCAACAGAAAGGTGCCCAGTAAACCCTTGCAAAGATTCTTTCACTTCAGAACAATATGTATAAGGGCATTTTAGTAACTTTTGATCCATTGAACAACAAAGGATGGATTATGTGGCAAATGAAATGATGCAAATCTCTAACTATGTGGAAAAATAGAGCAGCCACAAAATTGCATAGTTTCTGTGGGATTGTTTGTATGTAATCAGAGACAAAATTCTGATAGAAAAAAGTTGAATTTTTCAGCAACCAGACAGTGGATACACAAGAATTGTATTGGCATCCTGTTACCTCACCTTTCAAGTGTGCCCCAAGGTTATATGTTAGCCCAGAACACCTGTCAAACAATTTGACACTTTGGTGTAAAAAAGGATGCCCACTGTCCCTACCGTGCATATTCAGTGGGGTTGGGAGGCGTCCTCTCCGACCATTCAGGTCAGCCTATTGTTTGCTCATTTGAGAGGCATTTCACACATGTTCAGGGCTGGCAGAGAATGCAAATTAGCCTCCAGAAAATTCTGACCTATAGAGGTAACTTTCTAAAAGTTACTATTCAGAAGTATTAAAAATCAGACTTCTCCATTTAAATGGATTTTATTAATTACTGAACATTTTTGATTATTTATTCTAGCTAATCCAA